>NC_092392.1:38170127-39420127 GCF_030028105.1 Mobula birostris | reverse complement strand
AACATTAAATATGTTAACTTTCATCCTGTATGTTCCATCCTGTACAACTATAGTTGGTTGATCTTTGGGGAGCTTTTTTCCTTCTTCAAAATAATTTGTACAAATTTCTGCACACATAAATAGATGACACTTGACAAAATTTAAGATTTTGGTTCACACTATAATTTTTGTGGCTCAGTACTGAAGTAACTGATTTATCTGGGAATGTTACTTCGCACCTGAATTACATTTAATGAATTAAACGTAATTATATCAGTGAAGGTACAGTTGGATTACCTGTTGGGAATCAAAATGTTGAGCAGCAACTGAGTTTACATCTTGATCTCTAAGTGTTTTTCCTAGTTCTTGCATTACTTTGTCCATTTCTACAGACTGCCTATTAAAAAAGAAATCAGTTTTAAAGACATTGCGTTCCTTGAGAAGATAAGTAACATATTAACCTCCCTAACACAGCAAAACCAACAAAAAAATGTAATCAGAATCAGGGGAGGGAGGGAGGGAGAGGGAGGGGGAGGGGGAGGGGGAGCGAGAGATAGAGAGTGAAGTATGTATAATAGTTAAAATTTAAAAAGTAGTGCAAAACAAAAAGAAATAAAAAAGTAGTGGTCATGGGCTCAATGTATATTCAGAAATCAGATTGGCAGAGGGGAAGAAGCTGTTCCTGAATCACTGAATGTGTGCCTTCGGGTTTCTGTATCTCCTTCCTGATGGTAGCAATGAGAAGAAGACATGTCCTGGGTGATGGAGATCCTTAATGATCACCTTCTTTTTGAGGCACCACTCCTTGAAGATGTTCTGGATACTACAGAGGCTCATGCTCATGATGGAGCTGACTAAGTTTACAACTCTCTGCAGCTTATTTTGATACTGTGCAGTAGCCCCCCGCCCCCCCACATACCAGGTGGTGATACAGCCATTTCGAGTGCTCTCCACAGTACATCTGTAGGGATATGTGAGTATTTTTGGTGACATACCAAATCCCCTCAAACTCCTAATAAAATATAGTCATTGCCTTGCCTTCATTATGTCTGCATCGATATGTTGTGTCCAGGTTACGTCCTCAGAGATACTGACACCCAGGAACTTGAAATTGCTCACTCTCTCTACTTCTGATCCCTCTATGAAGACTGGTACGTACTCTCTTGTCTTATTTCAAAATACATAAAGCGACTATTCTAGGATACACCAAATCTAATAAAAACAGGGTAAATTTTCATTGAAGGAACAGAAAAAAACATGAAAATTTACTGAATATATTCAATTTAGTCATGATGCACCACTGAAAGAGATAATTATTGTGAATATGCATACTGTCAATTAGAACTGGACTGCAAATAGTATAACCAAGTTCTAACAGTGGTATTAGATTTTGCGTAAAGTTGTATTTCATATCAATGAATATCAACTACATGGGTAGAGCTGCGTAACACTAAGGGGCAGAAAACACTGGTGGGAGTTGTGTACAGGCCACCTAACAGTAGTAGTGAGGTCGGAGATGGTATTAAACAGGAAATTAGAAATGTGTGCAATAAAGGAACAGCAGTTATAATGGGTGACTTCAATCTACATGTAGATTGGGTGAACCAAATTGGTAAAGGTGCTGAGGAAGAGGATTTCTTGGAATGTATGCGGGATGGTTTTTTGAACCAACATGTCGAGGAACCAACTAGAGAGCAGGCTATTCTGGACTGGGTTTTGAGCAATGAGGAAGGGTTAATTAGCAATCTTGTCGTGAGAGGCCCCTTGGGTAAGAGTGACCATAATATGGTGGAATTCTTCATTAAGATGGAGAGTGACATAGTTAATTCAGAAACAAAGGTTCTGAACTTAAAGAGGGGTAACTTTGAAGGTATGAGACGTGAATTAGCTAAGCTAGACTGGCAAATGACACTTAAAGGATTGACGGTGGATATGCAATGGCAAGCATTTAAAGGTTGCATGAATGAACTACAACAATTGTTCGTCCCAGTTTGGCAAAAGAATAAATCAAGGAAGGTAGTGCACCCATGGCTGACAAGAGAAATTAGGGATAGTATCAATTCCAAAGAAGAAGCATACCAATTAGCCAGAGAAAGTGGATCACCTGAGGACTGGGAGAAATTCAGAGTTCAGCAGAGGAGGACAAAGGGCTTAATTAGGAAGGGGAAAAAAGATTATGACAGAAAACTGGCAGGGAACATAAAAACTGACTGTAAAAGCTTTTATAGATATGTAAAAAGGAAAAGACTGGTAAAGACAAATGTAGGTCCTCTACAGACAGAAACAGGTGAATTGATTATGGGGAGCAAGGACATGGCAGACCAATTGAATAATTATTTTGGTTCTGTCTTCACTAAGGAGGACATAAATAATCTTCCAGAAATAGTAGGGGACAGAGGGTCCAGTGAGATGGAGGAAATGAGCAAAATACATGTTAGTAGGGAAGTGGTGTTAGGTAAATTGAAGGGATTGAAGGCAGATAAATCCCCAGGGCCAGATGGTCTGCATCCCAGAGTGCTTAAGGAAGTAGCCCAAGAAATAGTGGATGCATTAGTGATAATTTTTCAAAACTCGTTAGATTCAGGACTAGTTCCTGAGGATTGGAGGGTGGCTAATGTAACCCCACTTTTTAAAAAAGGAGGGAGAGAGAAACCGGGGAATTATAGACCGGTTAGCCTAACGTCGGTGGTGGGGAAACTGCTGGAGTCAGTTATCAAAGATGTGATAACAGCACATTTGGAAAGCGGTGAAATCATCGGACAAAGTCAGCATGGATTTGTGAAAGGAAAACCATGTCTGACGAATCTCATAGAATTTTTTGAGGATGTAACTAGTAGAGTGGATAGGGGAGAACCAGTGGATGTGGTATATTTGGATTTTCAAAAGGCTTTTGACAAGGTCCCACACAGGAGATTAGTGTGCAAACTTAAAGGACACGGTATTGGTGGTAAGGTATTGATGTGGATAGAGAATTGGTTAGCAGACAGGAAGCAAAGAGTGGGAATAAACGGGACCTTTTCAGAATGGCAGGCGGTGCCTAGTGGGGTACCGCAAGGCTCAGTGCTGGGACCTCAGTTGTTTACAATATATATTAATGATTTGGATGAGGGAATTAAATGCAGCATCTCCAAGTCTGCAGATGACACGGAGCTGGGTGGCAGTGTTAGCTGTGAGGAGGATGCTAAGAGGATGCAGAGTGACTTGGATAGGTTGGGTGAGTGGGCAAATTCATGGCAGATGCAATTTAATGTGGATAAATGTGAAGTTATCCACTTTGGTGGCAAAAATAGGAAAACAGATTATTATCTGAATGGTGGCCGATTAGGAAAAGGGGAAGTGCAACGAGACCTGGGTGTCAATGTACACCAGTCATTGAAAGTGGGCATGCAGGTACAGCAGGCGGTGAAAAAGGCGAATGGTATGCTGGCATTTATAGCCAGAGGATTCGAGTACAGGAGCAGGGAGGTACTACTGCAGTTGTACAAGGCCTTGGTGAGACCACACCTGGAGTATTGTGTGCAGTTTTGGTCCCCTAATCTGAGGAAAGACATCCTTGCCATAGAGGGAGTACAAAGAAGGTTCACCAGATTGATTCCTGGGATGGCAGGACTTTCATATGAAGAAAGACTGGATGAACTGGGCTTGTACACGTTGGAATTTAGAAGATTAAGGGGGGATCTAATTGAAATGTATAAGATCCTAAAGGGATTGGACAGGCTAGATGCAGGAAGATTGTTCCCGATGTTGGGGAAGTCCAGAACGAGGGGTCACAGTTTGAGGATAAAGGGGAAGCCTTTTAGGACTGAGATTAGGAAAAACTTCTTCACACAGAGAGTGGTGAATCTGTGGAATTCTCTGCCACAGGAAACAGTTGAGGCCAGTTCATTGGCTATATTTAAGAGGGAGTTAGATATGGCCCTTGTGGCTACGGGGATCAGGGGGTATGGAGGGAGGGCTGGGGCAGTGTTCGGGGTTGGATGATCAGCCATGATCATAATAAATGGCGGTGCATGCTTCGAAGGGCCGAATGGCCTACTCCTGCACCTATTTTCTATGTTTCTATGTTTCTACATCAATTTAGCCTCACTTATCTCTCTTAGTGAACTATTTCAAATTACGTTAACAGCATTACTTTTCTTAATAATCAGAATATTTTCACAAGGAACTTGAACTTGATAGCACTGATCAAACTTGCTATTCATCTCTGGAATTCCATGTTTATTACATCACTGCTGTATTTGCACTGGTTACAACAATGTTTGGATCAATTTCTTGGATTGAAAATGCATTCCACTTTTGAGTTAGACAGAAAAACAGCATATTATGCAGACACTTTCATTTGTATGAAAATTACAAACCTTTCCTGTAGCTTCTTTAATTCCATGTCTCTTTCACTTATGAGCTCTGAAACTCTGACAAAGTAATTATGTTCCAGGTTTAGTAGAGTCTCAGAGGCTGGAGAATGAATCAAGTCATGGTATACGTCTGCAAAATCTTCATCCCAGCTTGGCTCTTCAGGCTGAGCGTATTCCAATGTGGTCTAGAAATTAATGAAACATATTAGCTAAATTCGGCTCAGTGACTTCTTTAAAATTTTATAACATTGAAGCATCAAATCTATAGAATGCAATGTGCAGCAAACTAATTCATGGCAGATGACATGAGCATACAAGGACAATATTAAGAGCAAAGTGTGTATAACAATAACATAGCGGTGACAGTAACATTATTACAGTGCCAGACACCCAGGTTCAATTCTTCCACAGTCTGTAACGAGTTTATACGCTCTCCTTCGGGTGTTCCGATTTCCTCCCAGATTCCAAAGGTGTACGGGTTTGTAGGTTAATTGGTCACATGAGTGTAATTGGGCAGCGCGGGCTCATTGAGCTGCAAGGTCCTGAGGACACAAAGTATTTCTAAATAAAGAAATAAACTTCAATAAAACATATAAACATTGGTATTGTATAGATGTAAATATTTGAAAAATCAACAATGTAATGAGGTCTATCACAAGTTGTGCTTAAACCAATTCTCCTTATTCTTTGGAGACACAAATGACTGTAGCGTCAGTACCTCCAACTGAACTCCATCCTTTTGTGTGTTTCCCCCTAGCCACCATTCTGTGTTTTTGTATTGCCATGTGCTCTGGTTTGTTTTCATGCCCCATGTGTTCCTGTCCCTGCTCCTGCTCTACTCCGGCCCCTGTATTACTGAGTATTCTGCCTCTCATCTCTCACCATTATTACCTGTTTTGTTGCCACTTCTGTCTCGTTGTGCTCCACCTATCATCTGCCTCTCTATTTATTGCTCAGTGTATTTTGGTCCTGCATTTTCACCTGTTTGTTGCCAGATTGTGCCAGTGAGTTTTCCTGAGCCTTTCCAGCATTCGTATCTGCACTCTGTCCATCTGAATATCGACGCTGCCTGTTTCCTTCCTGATTCTGGTTTTTGGATTTCTGTGGAATTTTTGATCTCTGCCTGAACTTTGACTCCGACTTTGTTGCCCCTCAGTAAATATCACAGTGTGCACAGTACTTAGTCTGCAACTGGGTCCCTGCTTCAGCATCCTGACATGTGGATGCCAGAAATCATCTGCTCATCCTCCAGCTTCTCTTTGTGTTGTCCTTTAATGTCATAAAACCACATAAATCATTGTACAGCTGCTATGTTAAATTAGACACAGAAAAATAAGCCTGGCTAATACACAAAACAAAATTGCATTCCTGCAGGATTTTTACTAACAGCTCTCAAATGTGCACTTAAGATTTATCTTTAGGAAACAAGCAAAACAGAAGCATAGCCCAAAACAAAAATCTCTAATTCTTCCAATTGTTTGGTTGGCTTTATGCTGTTGGATGTCCCCAAGCTACTGGCTGACTTTTCTAAAATACATACCTCGTGATAAGCTTTCGCCCAAGCGTTAACAAGCTGCTCAGTACTTAATTCGCTGCTTTTTACTTTTTCTAATGCAGCTTCTGCTTCTTTGTCATAATTCCTTTCAGTTTCTTCATTAATAAATTGATAAAGGGAATTTTTTAAATCTGTAAAACATTTGAAAAACATTACTGAAAAAGGATTCTCCTTTTCTTCAAAAGGTATCCCATAATACAAAAGACGCAATCTAACGTCAACCATTCTGTATTGCTGTATTCAATCTAACACAGCATATTTCAACAAAGATTCAAATCTGAATATAACACTACAATATAAAGCAAGAGCCCAGAAATCCATACATGTAGTGTTTGTGTTTTGGATACTACAGGGTTAAATTTCAACTTTTCCTTAAGTAGACCTCACTGGAGATCATTTTCAGATGTGAAAATGGACTGAGGACTGCCATGTGCTATCATGTTGCTGCCCTTTCTCTGGCACAAATCAAATGACAGAATTACGCACATTATCAAAGTTGCTGGTGAACGCAGCAGGCCAGGCAGCATCACTAGGAAGAAGTACAGTCGACGTTTTGGGCCAAGACCCTTCATCAGGACTAACTGAAAGAACAGCTAGTAAGAGATTTGAAAGTGGGAGAGGGAGGGGGAGATCCAAAATGATAGGAGAAGACAGGAGGGGGAGGGATGGAGCCAAGAGCTGGACAGTTGATTGGCAAAAGGGATATGAGAGGATCATGGGACAGGAGGCCCAGGGAGAAGGAAAAGGGGGAGGGGGGGAAATCCCAGAGGATGGGCAAGGGGTATAGTCAGAGGGACAGAGGGAGAAAAAGGAGAGAGAGAGAAAGAATGTGTGTATATAAATAAATAACGGTTGGGGTACAAGGGGGAGGTGGGGCATTAGCGGAAGTTAGAGAAGTCAATGTCCATGCCATCAGGTTGGAGGCTACCCAGACAGAATATAAGGTGTTGTTCCTCCAACCTGAGTGTGGCTTCATCTTTACAGTAGAGGAGGCCGTGGATAGACATATCAGAATGGGAATGGGATGTGGAATTAAAATGTGTGGCCACTGGGAGATCCTGTTTTCTTTGGCGGACAGAGCGTAGATGTTCAGCAAAACGATCTCCCAGCCTGCGTCGGGTCTCGCCAATAGAAGGCCACATCGGGAGCACCGGGCGCAGTATACCACCCCAGCCAACTCACAGGTGAAGTGTTGCCTCACCTGGAAGGACTGTCTGGGGCCTTGAGGGCATTAAGTTATACCCCTTGCCATTTCCTCTGGAGCAAAAAGCTGCAATCCGTGACTTGAGTGAACCATGCACAGTGGAACCAGGAGCATATCATGTAAGCATTTTGTTAAGCAGACAGTATATTAACACAGGGCAATTTCAGAAGTACAGGATGTTCTAGAATCCATGTTACAATAAATAGTAGCAGTATTTTCTCCAACTCAGGGAGCATCGCTGCAAACTAAACAATCGATATTTCAGGCCAAGATCTTTCATCAAGACCTGATGAAAGGTCTCAGCCTGAAACATCAACTGTTTACTCTTTTCCACAGATGCTGTCTGACCTGCTGAGTTACTCCTGCATTTTGTGCGCATTGCTTTGGATTTCCAGCATCTGCAGATTTTCTTGTCCTAGTTTTATAAACCTCATGGTTGCATGGGAAAGTGACATATACAATGGAAAGTAGTTTGTGATAGAATCTTCCTGAAGTTGGTGGAAGTTGTGAAAGATAATCTATTGAAGATGGTGAAATTGAGCATGCTGGGACCTGAACAGACCTTTGAGTAAAGGAAGTTCTGACAGCATTTCTGTTCTGCAGGCATGAAGTATATGTACAGATGGCTTATGTTGGGGACTCACGAACTTTATTCCAACATTGATCGTCTTGAGAGGTATCTTTCCCCTAGTTAATACCTTGTAGCCATGTCATGCTAGACACTTCTTTATATGAACCTAGCAGATCTTCTGGAGTACCATAGATGCACATGGAATGTACCCATGGTATGCATCTCATTGATCAAAGCTTGCATATCCCTCTGAGTGATCATGGGAGCTGTCTCCCTTTCCCCTGAAGCCACTGTCTTCTCCAATGTTTGCAAATGTGGAGTGTCATTGAGATTTTGAAAGTTCTTAGAGATGTGCAAAATTAAGCAAATGTCCTCCTGCTTTAGAATCGGAATTAGAATTGTTTTATTATTGTCACTTATACAAAGATACAGTGAAAAGCTGATCTTACGTACTGTTCATACATATGAGATCATTACACAGTGCATTAAGCTAGAACAAGGTCAAAGAATAACAATGCAGAATAAAGTATAACTGCCACAGAGAAGGTGCAGTGAATGTAAACAACAAGGTGCAGATCAAAGTGAGGTAGATTATGAGGCTAAGCATCCAAATTATTAAATACAAAATAATCTGCAGATGCTGGGGTCAAAGCAACACTCACAACACGCTGGAGGAACTCAGCAGGTCGGTCCTGATGAAGGGTTCCGGCCCGAAACGTCGACCGATCTTTTCCACAGATGCTGCCCGACCTGCTGAGTTCCTCCAAATTATTAAATACTGTAGTTCCCTAGTGCAATAGTCATATTTAGTAACTATTTAACAGTGGGGTCAAAACTGTGCTTGAGCCTGATGGTAGATGGGTACTTATTTCTGGGTGTAAACCATTAATAATTTTTCAAGGCCTCAATGGAAGCAAAGAATGAAGGTTAACATATGGATAGAGAGGCAGCCAAGAACCACTGGGAAGAGTACTCAAATCTATCCTCGACACCTGCTCTCTTGACTCAATGCCACATTTACCTACTTAGTCCAGCCTTGATTGATATGAAGCTTCAAAGACCAAAGGCCACATACCAACTAAAAAAAGTTGAGGTTTCAGATGCAGATAATATCCCTATTGCTGTACTAAAATTTGGTGGCGGAGAGCTGCAGTCACAAATTCACTATCTCCATGTCCACATCTGGTAGATACAGGGGGACCTCAGATGATTCCATAATTATGAGCATCTTCAAAAATGAAAACAAGCTTGACTATGGTAACTAAAGTAGGGTCTTTCCACTATCTCCAAAAATATGTATTATTAACAGGGTCACTTAAACCACCTCTCCACAATAGCTACAGAGCTGCTCTCACAATTACAGTATGGTTTCTGTCCAACTACAGCTAAGCTACAATGGACATAACCTTCACATGACAGCTTCAAGAAAAATGTAGAGAGCAGCACCAAAGGCAATACACAAGCTTTTCAAACTTACTAGGAACTTTAATTCCATCAGGGAGGGATTATGGAACACCCTTCTCAAATTCATCACCAACTTCATGTTTGTTTCATAATTATCCTAACCAACAGGTCTACAACAAACAAGAGAAAATCTCTAGATGCTGGAAATCAAAGCAACACACGCAAAATGCTGGAGGAACCCAGCAGACCAGGCAGCATCTATGGAAAAGGCGTTTCAGGCTGAGACCCTTCATCAGGACTGGGAAAAAAAAGGTGAGCAGTCAGAGTGAGAAAGTGGGGAGAGGGGAGGAAGAAACATAACGTAATAGGTGAAACGAGGGAAGGAAGAACATAACGTAATAGGTGAAACGAGGGGGAGGTGAAGTAAGGAGCTGGGAAGTTAATTAGTAAAAGAGCTACAGGGCTGGAGAAGTGGAAATCTGAAGGGAGAGGAAAGAAGGCCATGGAAGAAACAAAGGGGGGAGGAGCAGCAAAGTAAGTTGATAGGCAGGTAAGCTGGTAAGGTGAGAGAGGGAAATGGGCTTGGGGAATGATGAAGGAGGTGGGGGGGGGATGGTGGGCTTAAGTTTGAGAAATCGATGTTCATGCTATTAGGTTGGAGGCTACCCACACGACATGTCAGATGTTGCTCCTCCAAACTGAGCGTGCCTTCATCACGACAGAAGAGGGGGCCATAGACTGACATGTCAGAAATGGGAATGGGAAGTGGAATTAAAACGGGTGGCCACTGGGAGATCCCACTTTCTCTGGAAGACAGGGTGTGGGTGCAACATCAATCATGGTGAAGACCAGTGTCAAATGCCTCATTATTTGAACATCTTTTTGAATCTTTCTTGCTCCATTTGTTGTATCTAATTTCCAACAAACTTCCCACTAGAGTAGATCTAAGTTCCAGGATTACAGGAAAACTGTTTAATCCACAGTGACCATACGCCAGGATCAACGTTACTCAAAATTCAGTAGTCGAGCTGCAGTATGCAAATGATATTTCATTAGTATTTGCTCCGGGGCTGAGCTCCAAGACATTGTTAATTTGTTCTCTGAAGCTTACAGGAGGATGGGCCTTATACTTAACATCCACAAGACAAAAGTCCTCTAACAAAGTGCCTCTCAGTAGAACATTGCCATCCAACAATAAAGTTTCCTGTCAAAACTACTTTGCATATCTCACTAGACTGGATAATTTTGAAAACGCCGGTTTCGCGTAAAAACGATAGGTGTCCACACCAAGCGTTTTAAAAAATATCTCCGTCCACATTAGAATGGATATTTGGGCAAATCTCCTCCTACTGGGCTTGCACAGGAAACACAGAAAACAAGCGAAGAGGAAACGGTATACTTGGTGCACGTTTGTCCAATTACAGGCTAGAACAACTTTAAAGGAACTGCTGTTGGCTCTCACGCGGGAGGACTTAAAACTAAAAAAAACAAATACTGGAGCATATGGAGGCAACCGACAGGGGGTTCACGGACAGTACGACCCGGCTGACGACAAACATTGAAAAACTGACTAACTCTGTTGCATTAATAAAGCACCTTGTTAAATGTATAAAAATTGTCTGCATCAGTATTATCTTGTATTTCCATACAATGTTACATTAGGCTGTTACACATCTATTGTCAGAGAAGTACTTGCATAAATGGGTAAACCACCTTCATACAAGCAAGGACAGAAAACAGGGCAAAGTGAGTATACTTATTTATTCAGTAAGCTATGGGTCAAAGTATTTGGTGAGTACATTTCTAACTCTTCTGGCTTCAGTCTCGTTGCCGTCTGTTCTGAAATTGTTAGGTTGTGTGGAGGTTGCGTTCAAGAATACAATGAAATGCTGTGCTGCCAGCATCTGTTCCGGCGCGTCATGACAGCGTTTTTAAAAATATCCATTTACCCCATCCACACTGCTCTGCACAATCGGCATTTTCAAATTCACACACTCTGGAGGACATCTTAGAAAATCTCTGTTTTCAGGGGAGGAAAACGCTGTTTCAGTGTGGACGGAGGGTCAAAACAAAGAGGAAAGAGCCTCGGTAACGAATTTATCCAGTCTAGTGTGGACGTGGCCTCAGAAGCCATCTATTGGTGAAGAAAACATTAATGAAGAAATTCACCACCATCTTCAGTGTGTCAGCGAAGTCTTTGATCAATCTGAAGATCAATACAGATTTGGCAAAACAAACTTAGTGTCTACTGGATAGTAGTGATCCTTACCCTTTGTATACTTGTGAGACCAGAACTACTTACAACAGGCACCTAAAGACACTTGAAAAATGCCGCCAATGCCCTCAACAATATTTGTCAGAGTCACTGGAAGAATAAGATAATCAACATCAGAGTTCCTTCCCAAAGCAATAGCCCCAGAACTGAGGCCCTAACAACGGCAAGTTAGATGATAGATATTTTATTGATCCCAAAAGAAATGAACAGCGTCGCTTGAATTGGGAGATATTAGTTCCATATGTATTTTTAAAATCAGATCCTAATTAATTTGTTGTTTTGAATAAAGTTTTCCTATAGTCCTCTTCAAGTGCCATAGTCCACTTAGTCTGTCCCATGCGCTAATGCTAGAGTCTCCCAATTCCTACAGCAATCTGCTGTGTTGCATCGACCATGAGAGAACTGCCAGCTTAATGCTAAAATAAGCAGTAATAACTGTTGTATACTGAATGACAGGGAGACTACGACAATAATTATCGCCCAGAAAGCAGTCAAACAAGATTAGAATCCCTTCAGCTAGGATGCCTCTGACACAATTCACTCCATCATTTCCATTGGATTGTTAATAAATAATTATCCATGCTCATATTATTAGTAATACACTCCAATCTGACAATGGTGGCTCTCATTTTAAAGAGCATCACTGCTCATTACAAAGATTATATTGAATTTTATTATGGCCATAATAGACAGGTTATTAAATGGCACCTTAGAATCAGATGATATCTCCAAATGGTTATAAATGCATTATTATTTCTATTTATGAAAGCTTGTAATCTTCTTCAGACTGATGTCTGTGTTTGTTTATAATAATATAAGCAAAGCATTTGGTTTCAAGAGGTATATTTTGTTATTATTCATGATAATTAACATGCATATTTACAGTTTTCCTCATAAAGATGGCAGCCAAAATAACTAAACATTAAATCACCAAATTGAATGTAAAAGCAAGATAGAATAACAATCCAGAGCATCATACTGCCAGGTATCTGTACAATCAATTTGTGCTCAGGTCTTGGATTATATGTGTTTTTTATTGCATGACAATTTGATCAATGATGAATTGGTAGAAATGGATAAATGGGGAGACAAATAGTTATTTCAGAACAGGAAAGTCAGCAATTTCTTCTGACAAGAAAATTACAGTTTTACTCAATGACCAAGGTAAGAGCATTTGAGAGGAAATCATTGTATATAGTTACGTACAGTTCAATGGTTTAGGTGGTTGTCAAATTTCAAATGGAATACTCACCATTCTCAACAAAACAAGGAAGATTATGTAAGAGCATAAGACGTCCATGTAAATCATTGATGCTTCCTTGCATTGGGATCTGGAGGGGTGCAGATAGCACATATGACTGTTGTCCTGACTTAAAGTTAAAAACAAATGTTTTTTCTGATGACTGGAAGTGTGCAGGTTTCTCTTTTATTCTTGTGCCTAATAGCATCTTCCCAGTTCTGAAATAAATAACAATAGATTAGAAAAGTACTGGGCTAGTAAACTGATAGGTGTCTGTACAATCAATGTGCGGGACATGTTGCTCAGGGTCTTGGACTACATATGTGTTTTTTTTTTGGCATGACTATGGTTTTTGCTTGCTGTTTCGAATGCCCTATGTATGCTTTGCACCTTGCTCCCAGAGGAACACCGTTGTGTTTGGCTGTATTCATGTACGATAGAATGATAAATGAATTTGATTTTGATTCGAATAATCACTGTATCATATTGCTGTACAAAACAGCATACAAATTCAGCTTAACATAATTTACAACATGGAAAGAAACTGATGCACTGCACATTCATGTGTGGGGTAACGATCTAAAATTAACTTTGGTAATCCACGAGTACTGGGAAATTACCCAGAACAGGAGTTGAATCTCTTTTCTAATCATATAACAGCAGGAATAATTTATAAGGATGTTGCAGGAATAGAGGGACTAAGTTATGGAGAGAGGCTCAGCATATTAGGACTTTATTCAATGGAGCTTAGGAGAATGAGGGGTATCTTACAAAGGTGTATAAAATCATGAGGGACATAGATAGGATTTTTTTAAAAGTCAAGGAGCCAAGAACTGAAAGTTTCTTCTTCTTCTTTGGCTGTCCATCGATTTCGATGTTGACTGAGGCCCAGGGAAGACCAGCAGTTGCCTGTGCTGCAAGTCTCCCCTCTCTACACCACCAATATTGTCCAAGGGAAGGGCACAAGGGCCGATACAGCTTGGCACCAGTGTCGTCGCAGAGCAACGTGTGGTTAAGTGCCTTGCTCAAGGACACAACACGCTGCCTCCGCTGAGGCTCGAACTAGCGACCTTCAGATCACTAGACTGACGCCTTAACCACTTGGCCAGTTTAAGCTGAGAGGGGAGAGATTTAATGGGAACGTGAGAGGCAACTTTTTCTCACAGAGGATGATTCATATATGGAATGAGCTGTCAGAGGAAGTGCTTGAGTCAAGTACATTAACAACATTTTAAAGACAACCAGACAGGTACATGGATAGGAAAGGTTTAGAGGGATATGGCTAAATGCAGGAAAATGGAATTGGCTTAGGTGGGCACCAGGTTAGCACTGACTGACCAGTTTGGTCATAGGGCCGACTTCTGTGCTGCATGACTCTATGGCTATGACTCTAACTGGAATGGGACTGGGAGAATGACAAAAAAAACTTGCTAATTTCATTTATTGTTTGTTGAAAATATTTAGTAATTAGCATATTCAATAGCAATGCAAAGAACAATATTATTAAGACAGACACAGAAAAGACTGCAGATGTTGGAATGAAGGAACACACAAAAAATAATGGAAGAACTCAGCAGGTCAGGTAGCACCTAGGTAGCTTAATCTAGGCAGGTAAATTTAAGGGAAGAGTGGAAGTTGTTATATTATTCAATCCTGTAAGGAGTTTGTACATTCTCCCTATAACTGTGTGGGTTTCCTCTGGGTGCTATGGTTTTCTCCCACAGTCCAAAGATGTAACAGTTGGTAGGTTAATTGGTTATTGCAAATTATCCTGTGATGAGGCTAGGATTAAATCAGGGATTGCTGCGTGGCATGGCTTGAAGGGCTGACTCCGCACTATATCTCAACAATAAATACTGTTGAAAATCTCCAACTTTATAATTCGTAACTGACATCATAATCAAATTCAAAATGCTGGAGGAACTCAGCAGCAACACACAAAAAATGCTGGAGGAACTCAGCAAGCCAGGCAGCACCTATGGAAAAAAGTACAGTCGGCGTTTCAGGCTGAAACCCTTCAGCAGGACTGGAGAAATAAAGCTGAGGAGTAGATTTGAAAGGTGGGGGCAGAGGAGAGAGAAACGCCAGGCGATAGGTGAAACTTGGAAGGAGACGCATGAAAAGCCAAGAGCTTAGTAAGTTGATTGGTGAAGGAGACAGTAGGCCATGGAAGAAAGGGGGGGGGGGGGAAGAAGCACCAGACGGAGGCGATGGGCGGGCAAGGAGATAACATGAGACAGGAACAAGGGGATGGGAAATGGTGAAGGGGAAGGGGGCTGGGGGCATTACTGGAAGTTTGAGAAAGCAATGTTCATGCATCAGGTTGGAGGAGGCCATGGATGGACATATCGGAATGGGTATGGGAAGTGGAATTAAAATGGGTGGCCACTGTAAGATCCCGCTTGTTCTGGCGGACAGAGCATAGATGCTTGGTGAAGCAGTCGCCTGATTTACGTCAGGTCTGACTGATATACAAGGGGCCACACTGGAGCACCAAACACTGGCAGGTTCATCCATGGCCTCCTCCACTTCCGGGATAAGGCCACACTTAGGTTGGAGGAACACCTTATATTCCATTTGGGTAGCCTCCAACCTGATGGCATGAACATCAATTTCTCAAACTTCCAGTAAAGCCTCCATCCCCCCCTTCATCATTTCCCATC
This sequence comes from Mobula birostris, assembly GCF_030028105.1. Classification (NCBI taxonomy): domain Eukaryota; kingdom Metazoa; phylum Chordata; class Chondrichthyes; order Myliobatiformes; family Myliobatidae; genus Mobula; species Mobula birostris. The sequence continues at coordinate 39,404,881 of NC_092392.1, read as the reverse complement.
CCTTTGTCCCTCTCTCATGTTATCTCCTTGCCTGCCCAATGCCTCCGTTTGGTGCTCCTCCTACCCCCTTTCTTCTTTCTCCATGGCCTTCTGTCTCTTTCACCAATCAACTTCCTAGCTCTTTACTTCATTGCTCCACCCCCCAAGTTTCACCTACTGCTGGTGTTTCTCTCTCCCCTCCCCCCACCTTTCGAATCTACCCCTCAGCTTTTTTTGTTCTGTCCTGCCAAAGGGTTTCGGCCTGAAACGTCAACTGTACTTTTTTCCATAGATGCTGCCTGGCCAGCTGAGTTTCTCCAGCATTTTGTGTGTGTTGCTGCTGGGTTCCTTCAGCGTTTTGTGTGTGTTGCTCGTACTTCCAGCATTTGCAGACTTTCTCTTGTTTGTGATCATTATCAAACTACAAGGGAATGAAATTGTCTATTTTAGTTGTGACAATAGTTTTTATTTATTTGCTGTGGAAAGAAATGCTTTAAATATTGCCTTTATGGATCATAAGATGCCCAAAATGCTTAGGCATTACAATATTGTAGGAAAACAAGACTGCTAATTTCCCCATCAGCAAGCTCCAATAAATAGAAATGTGAACATGAACATCCAGCTTGTTAAAGAATAAATATCAGAAAACTGCTCTCCCTGCTCTACTTCAAGATAGCACTATATGGTGTGTGTGGAAGTAAATTCAAAGTTCAAAGTTCAAAATAAATTTATTATCAAAGTACTTGTATGTCAGCATATACTGCCTTGAGATTAATTCTCATGCAAACATTTACAGGAAAATAAAGAAATATAATAGAATTTACGAAAAACTATAAATAACAAAGACTGACAAACAACCTATGTACAGAAGACAAATTATGCAACCAATATATAAAAAAGTAAATAATACTGAAAACATGATTTGTAGAGCCCTTGAAAATGAGTCTACGGGTTGTGGAGTCAGTCCAGCACTGAGGTGGTTCAGAAGCTGATGGTTGAAGGGTAATAACTGTTCCTGAACCTAGTGGTGTGGGACGTAAGGTTCCTGTGCCTCCTGCCTGATGGTAGTAGTGAGAAGAAAGCCTAGATGATAGGAGTCCTTGATGATAAATGCTGCTTTCTTGTGGCAGTGCTCCTTGTAAATATGCTCAATAGTGGAGAATGCTTTGCCTGTGATGGACTGGGCTGTATCCACCACTTTCTGTAGACTTTTCCATTTCTGGGCATTGGTGTTTCCATATGAGGCTGTGATGCAACGAATCAGGATATTCTCCATTGTGCATCTATAGAAGTTTGGCTAAGTTTTGGATGACATGCCATTAAGAAAGGAGAGATACTGTTATGCATTCTTTGTGATGGCAGTTACATGCTGATCCCAGGAGAGATCCCATCAAGGAATTTAAGGTTATTAACCCTCTCCACCTTGCTTTGCTAACGTTGATTGAGAGATTGTTGTTATGACACCATTAAACCAGATTTTTAATCTCCCCCCTTTATGCTGATATATGTGAAGAAACTCTTACTCGATGAACTGAAATAAAGAAAAATCGGAAAATACCATAGGTACTCACCAGATCAGGTAGCATCTACAGAGGAAGAGAGGAATCAGAGATAACATTTCAGAACGTTGTCCTTTCATGCAACTCTCATCCTCCACACATGCTGCCTGGCCCATTGGGCATTTCCCGCACTTACTGCTTAATTTTCTATTTCCAGTATCAGGAATATTTAATTTCTGGATTTAATGGACTGACTCACATTTTTCTATTTGTAAGATTTCATTAAATTAAGTTCTCCAATCCTTATACCAACAGATACATTAAATTCCTTGATGTGTGCTTAATGATAATCCTGGATGACTGAATTTTAGTACTTTCTTCTGAGGCTCGGTACTGCCCGCGGAAATTCCTTGTTCATTGTGAGAACAGAAATGTTCACTTAGAGTAGAGAACTTGGTTCAACAAGAGACGTGACCAGAACTGGCAATGAAATCAGTAAATAGAATATTTTTTGGCCAGATACTATTACAGGACAAATTCATGATTCAACAGATGATTTGTTTCTTAAGGAAATAAAAAGTGTATACAATGGCATATACAGCATATGCCTTGTTTCAAAATCAGTACGTCATGTTAATAAATTACAAAACTGCGTCCACTTCGTGCAAACAATTCCCAGCATATGTAAGTATTTCCTAAGATTTCAAAATAGTGGTTTTTACTCTGAACTTAGATCTAAAACTTTACCTGAATGAAGTGTTCAGTAAAACACCTTGTTGAGTGAAAACAAAACTAAAAAATAAACACATTCAAAATGTTGCATCCTATCTCAGTCTGCAATGCTGACTGTTTTGTGGTTTCCCACTTTGAAAATTAATGCATTACCTTGTTTACCCATTTTCAAACTGCCCAAGTGTTTAAAAGATGTGGATCTTTTGGAGTTCCTCAATTCTGTTTAGATTTCTGGTGAGCATATGACAAAGCATTTCCCACAACAGACTCAAGGGATGCTGTAAATCCAGAGTAACACACACAAAATACTGGAGGAACGTATGTTAGGCAGTTTCAGCCTGATGGTGAGTTCCCACAACAGACCGAGCATTTTGTGTGTGTCTCACAACAGACCGAGGTTTACAAAGGATGATCTTAAAATATCTACGTACTGGGTGAAGGCGGCTTGTTATTGACTAGAAAAAAAATCCCAAACGAAGAGATAGAAATAACTCCGTCATTGCTACTTCTAAATCATTTATTGAAACAAACTATTGTGTACAACTCAACATCTGCTAAACATTTTTCACAATATTTAGCTCTCTTTTCTAACATTTCCAAAGCTGGCCTAAACTGTGACAGTTCCGTCCATATGAACATGTGAAGAAACCATGGGTGGAAAGGTCCATTTTTGATCATATTTTGAGAAAAATGTTAAAAAATAATCTTTTCGTAAAGCGCAAACACGAGGAAATCTGCAGATGCTGGAATTTCAAGCAACACACATAAAAGTTGCCAGTAAACGCAGCAGGTCAGAGTCCTGACGAAGGGTCCCGGCCCGAAACGTCGACTGTACCTCTTCCTAGAGATGCTGCCTGGCCTGCTGCGTTCACCAGCAACTTTTGTGTGTGTTGCTTTTTGTAAACAGGGCTTTAAGCATGGTGATGATATGGTAGAAATTTATAACAAGCTTGAAAGGGAAAGACTAGGGCCTGAAATCTAAACAATAGAAGCTGAAGGTATGAGGAGAAGAGCTAGCTGTGGTAGATTGGGAAAGGTATGATAGTGAACAAGCATTTAAATAAAAAATCCAAAATTAGCAAAGAAAAATGTATTTTCTTAAGACACAGAAAGTCAACAGGAAAAGGAACGTAATCATGATAAGAGTGGAGAAATCATTGCATTAAATCTAAGACAGAAGCCAACAAAGGGGGATGAAAGTGATGGGGTGGGGGAGGCAGGAAAAAGAGCAGATTATTTTATAGTCAGTAGTAGGAAATATCCTAGAATTTATAATAAGACCATAAGACACAGGAGCAGGATTGGGCCCTCTGGTCCATTGAATGTGCTCTGCCATTCCATCTTGCCTGATTTATTAGGTATCCCTTCTACCTAATAAAGTGACTACTGCGTATATTTCTGTATGTTTATGGTCTTCTGCTGCCATAGCACCCCCACTTCAAGGTTCAATGTGTTGTGTGTTCATAGATGCCATTCTGCACACCATTGTTGTAACACGTGGTTATTTTGAGTTACTGTCATTTTCCTGTCAACTTGAAGTAATTTGGCCATCCTCCTCTGACCTCTCTCATTAACATGGTATTTTTGTCCACAGAACAGCTGCACACTGAACGTTTTTTTGTTTTTTTGCACCATTCACTTTAAACTCTAGAGACTGTTGTGAAAATCCCAGAAGATTAGCAATTTCTGAGATACTCAAACCACCCCACCTGGCCCCAACAATCATTCCATGGTCGAAGTCACTTAGATCACAATTCTTTCCCATTCTGATGTTTGGTCTGACATCAACTGAACTTCTTGACCATGGTTTCATGCACTGAGTAGCTGCCACATGATTGGCTGTTTAGACATTTGCATTAACGAGCAGGTATACAGGTGTATCTACGAAAGTGGCAACTGAGTGTATGTTAACCTTTTCATTTCTGGGAAAATCCCTGTAAACCTACTTTGGATCCTCTCCAATGCCAGCACATAACAGACAGGTTCTTGATTAGCCAGGGCATCAAAAGGTATGGGGAGAAGGCAGGAGAATGGGGATGACTGGAAGAATTGGATTAGCCCACGATTGAATAGTGGAGTAGACTCAATGGGCCGAATGGCATGCTGCTGTTCCTATATCTTATGGTCTTATGATCTTATAATGGAAATAATAATATAACATCTTGAACAGAACAGGATTGAACAGAGTCAGTTTGGTTAAACTATATGACAAGAAGATCAAATCCAACTAATCTATTGAAGTACTTTGAGGATATAACCAGTATTACAAATACCTGGGAACTCACCTGGACAATAAACTGAACTGGACTTAAAATACAGAGGGTATAGACTAAAAATACAGAGTTAGCTGTACTTCCTGAGGAGACTCTGGTCATTCAACATCTGCAGTACTATGCTGCAGATGTTCTATGACTCAGTGGTGGCCAGCATTCTATTCTATGCTGTAGTCTGCTCGGGCAGCAGAGTGAGAGCAGCTAATGCCAAGAAGATCGATAAGCTCAACAGGAAGGGTGGAACTGGATTCCCTGGTGGTTGTGTCTGAGAGGAGGATGCTGTAGAAGCTACGGAGCATTATGGACAATCCACCTCACCCCCCCCATGACATTTTGGACAAACAGAGGAGCACCTTTAACAACAGACTAATTCCACTGAGGCACACCACTGAACACCACAGCAGATCCTTTCTCCCTGTGGCTATAAGACTTCACAATTCCTCCTCAAGTATATATGTATATAATTCCATTGGACATCTGTATCTTGCACCATTACTTCTTCATGCATATTTTATATTTTTTCATAGCTCAATGCTTAACATTTTATATTTTAAATTATATATTTTTGACTGAGTAACCTTAAAACAATAATGTCCTTCCAGATAAATAAAGTTTTATTTTACCTTATCACATCTTATTGGAAAGTAAAACCAATAGTAGTGGTGCTTTTGGGTTGTCAGAAGGATTTGAATAAAGTCCCATGTTGGAGATTGATCAATAAGGTTACAACATCGGGAAGTTGGAAGCATTTTATTGTCACAGAGCAACAATTGGTTCAGTCATAAACCAGGTAGTGGCAATAAATGTTTTTTTCTCTCAGGCTAAGAGGCTCTGGCTAGTAAGCTACTACAGGCATTGTACGTTTGTACTTGGGGTCTCATCTATTCAGTCTATATTAATAATTTGGCTGAGGGGACCAAAAGTGATATTTCTAACTTTGCTGATGATACAAACTAGGAGGGATTATAAGTAAGGAGGAGGATGCAAAGTGGATTTAAAGAAATATAGATAAGCTAAGTAAATAGATAAGTGCCATTTTTTTTAAATGTTAAGAGTTAGATAGGGTTGATCAAAGGCGTGGAGCCTGGTGACTTTGTAAAAGTCATTGAAGGCCAATATGCAAAGGCAGCAAGCAATTAGCAAATAGCCTTTAGTACCAGAGAATTTGAGTGCAAGAGTAAAGAGTAAGAGATACTTATGTCTGCAGTACTGTGTATAATTTTAGTCTCCTTCACTAAAAATGGATATACTGTGGATTCTGGTTAATTGGGACACATCAGGACCAGTATATTTTTGCCCAATTAAACAGCTTCCCCAATTAGCCTAAGTTTCATGGCAATAGTTAAAAATGTATAAAAAAGACAGGCTACTGTTTAACTGAGTACAGTAACAATTTATGTATTTAAGTGAAATACACAACAAATCGGAACACTACCAATAACTCTACAGTACAAAAAGCTGTGTATTAGTTCCTAACAGTTATTGAAGAAAGAACTCATCCAGTGTACACAGCCGTATTATTTTGATTGATTGTAAATGAACAAAATCAGCACTGATACCTGGTGCAGATAATGGACTGCCTTCATACAATGTTTTCAATGATTGTATCCTCCAAATCTTCACTTTCATTGTAACAATCAAGATGACTGTCAATAACTTCAAATTATTTGTAGTTTCTAACATATTGAAATAATGAAATTGTTTCATTTTCACGCCCAACCATCTCTGGCACCTCAAATCTGAATGTGTGAAACCAAGTTTAGCAGAACAGTTCTGAATTGTCTTATAGCTTATTTCTTGCCAACTATCAGTAGCAAATAACACTGCTTTTTGAATGCAAACACATGCAACTGTTTGCTCTAAGTACGGTGTAGCCACACAAATACACCTGACAGACGCCAGTTAGAAACTGTTCAACAACAGTCTCCTGGTCCAATTAAGTGGCATAGTGTCCCAAATAAACAAACAGGATCCCTGCTATTTTCTCGATTTGTTTTTGTTCTTTAAGAGTTGTCCCAAATAAGCGGCAGCCCCGAGTAACCAATGACCCAATTAACTGTAACTTCCTGTACTTATTCGAGAGGGAATGTGATGAAAATACACTTTACTGGTTCCATGGATGGTGTGTTTCCTGTTCAAGGAGATACTGAGTACACAGTCTGTATTCTCTAAGCTCAGCAGAATAAGATGAGATCTCTGAAATTTACAAAATTCTTATAGGACTCAACAGACTGGATGCAGGAAGGACGTTTCACCTGGCTGGTGAGTGTGGAACCAAAGGTCATAATTTCAGAAAAGTAATAGATGTTTAGGACTGAAATTAGATTTTTCTCTCAGGCAAACATTTGTGAATCTATGACTTTCTCAACTCAGCATGTGACGACAAACCAAGTTATCAGAAGATTGATGCTGATGAGAGAGATAAGAGAGACAATGGAGAAATATTCAAAATGCTAATAAGAGAGAAGAGAGAGATTAACGAGAAAGAAACACATTTCAGAATATTGACAGACCGGTTGCTTTGAATCTGAACTGTTTGAAGTTTGATGGACAGGCGATACCCTAGCAGGGGGATAAGAAGAACAGGTTCGCCAAGGCACGACACCACGAGATCACGAGATAACGAGACCTTGGAAGAGCAGTGTGCCCCCACAAGTTGGTGGGAGTTTGGAGGTCTGGTCGCGGGAACCGACCATAGACGCACAGGGTGAAAGGGTACGATTGGCGGGAACCTGGTGTGTGTGTCCGCCCTTGCCTGGGTGCCGGGTTCACCGCGGAAGAACGGTCGTATCCGGAGCGGAGGGGGTCACAGTCGGTGACCACAGAAGACATTAAAAAGGGTCCGCCCGAAAGCCAACTGCGAAGAACATCAAAGGTCTGCTGAATCAGATTTGCATATCTCTATCTCTCTCTCTTTCTCTCTCTCCAACGGCACAACAGCGATTACTGCGAACTGTACTAAGCTGAACTGAACTCTGCGTCACTTGAGACTGATCATTTTACCCCTAGACTGCGATAGAGCTTGATTGATTCCTATTACGCTAGTTCTGTGTACATGTGTGTTTTATCATTGCTAACCTGTTGCATTTATATCCTTACGATTAGAGTACTGTGTTGCTTATTTCTTTAATAAAACTTTATTAGTTTCTGTTAACCAGACTCCAACTAAGTGGTCCAGTTACGGGGTACGTAACAAACACAACTGTAGAGGCTCAGTCACTAAGTTCATTCAAAATCAGAGACTGATAGAATTGTAAATATTAAGGGAATCAACGGATATAAAGATAACGTAGGAAAATGACATTGAAGCAAAGCTCAATCATGACCTTGATGATGGCAGATCAGCCTCAAATGATTACCAGAGCTTGATAGTGTTCATATTGAACAGAGAAAGAACAAAATGAAAAATAAACTTTCATCTTTCTCATTCAATGAGGAAATGAGACATTTCAATTCTTAATTGACATGGCTCCACATAATCACTGGCTAAAGACACCAGAAATCAAACCTTCTTTAAACTAGCTGACAGTGCCCTTCTTCAAATATCTTTTCTTGACTTGGCCTGGTGGAAACACTTCTACTTTTGAAGGCAGGTGTAAGAAACATTTCAATACTTTAATGAGGCTTTGAGTAATTTAATACCAGAAATGCCATCCACTTGGGTGAGTTATGAAACCACAGAACAAGACAAATAATAATCACAATTAGAAAAAATGTGCTGAAGAGATAAAGGATGAAGGAAAGAGAGTTGTAGGAGTGGATGGGGGGCAGGGGCAGAAAGACATGAATACATCAGGAACTAGAAACATTGCAGAAATCATTGTGCCTGCCAAGAAAAGTGAGGACACCAAATTGACACAAACATCAGAACTGGTTTCAAATATATCTATCAAGGTTCAAAATCAATTTACTATCAAAGTATGTACATATGGTTAAAAGACATTCAAGAAAACATGGATTTATCACTGAAGATGCAATTTCACTTTGCTGTATTATTAAGTGGAACAAAGTTCCCGTCACATGCCAGTGATAATAAACCTGATTCTGAAGTAGCAGGTCCACTCAAACTGCTGGAGCACTTCCATATGCGCAGCCTGAGTTCCATTATGGGTATCCACTGGGATGACCATATCACAAACCTGGAAGTTCTCAATGGGGCAAAGACTACCAGTATTGAAGCTATGATCTGGAAACCACAACTTGGTTGAGCTTTCAGGATCATATGTATGGAGGACAGCAGACTTCCTAAGAAGCAGCTCTATGGCAAGTTATTACGGGGAAGCAGAACTGTGGTAGACCTTGTAAGAGGTATAAAGACTGTGAAGGCCAGCATTGCTTATGGTGGTCCACCTCCCCTGCATTTGGAACATAGGGCATGAGACAAAACTGGTTGGTGCACCTTGGTTAATTTTGCTCACAGCAACTGAGAAGATTGGTGTCATGCAGACCTGGAAACTGCCTGACAGAAGAGGAAAGCAGCTGCAACAGCCATGCCAACAAAATCAGAACAACCCTCTTGACCCCACTGTGAATGTTTATGACGTTCAGGAATTTACAGTCACCTCTACAGTCACCTCCAATCACATCAGGTGAGCAGCACAAACACAATTATTGTTGCAAGGGACAGCCAACCCACAAGTAAATTGAATATCTTTTAATATAATGTCACTGCTAATATACTTTGAAGCATTTCTCTTTTAACATGCAAATTCTTTAATATTCTCTTTTTTAAGCAGCATATCTTCCAAGGAAAAAAACAGATAACCACAATTGACATAAAAGGGTCTATTTTCACATTTGTCCATCACAGTTGAGCATCACAATTATTCTTCATCAAATTACAACATTAATTTACATCTCTAACACACTTTCCTGTAACCAATAAAGAAGCAATAAAGCACAGCTAATAATTAAGCTAATGATTAAGGTTGTAGTTTGGTTCAGAAATTGAACTGATGAAAGGAAGGAGCTGTTCTTGACCCTAGTGGTGTGGGTCTTTAGGCTTCTGTATCACTTGCCTGATGATGGTAACTGTGAGAAGATGGCATGGATGTTGCCTTTTTGAGCCAGTGCCTCCTATAGATAGTATTGATGGTGCCAAGAAATATGTCTTTGATGCGTTGGACTGCATTCACTATTCCCTACAGTTTCTTATGTCCCTGTGCATTCAAATTGCTGTACTAGACCATGGTGCAACCAGCCAGAATACTTCTAACAGTACAAGGATGTTGCCGAGACTGGAGGACCTGAATAGGTTTAGGAATTCATTCCTTAGAATGTACAAGATTGAGGGGAGATTTGATAGAGGCATACAAAATTATGAGAGGTATAGTGTCACGTACCCCATGATGGGTTAAAGCACCAGCAGAAATGGAAAACACTTTGGAGTCTGGTATTGCTATTAACTAATGGTATTTATTAGTAACTACGCAATACAGTAATATAAATGCAGATATATCAAACAGGTTAGCAATGATTTTATATATATATATAAGTGTGGAAATAGAAAAACCAAGCTTCTTCAAGCCTAGCGGTAAATGGATAGTCTTATGGCGATAAGTAAAGTTCAGTTCAGTTCGTGGTATTTAGTTGAGTAATAGTGGAGGGAGAGAGGTGTTTGGTTCATAGGTGAGTTGATGCTATCGATCTTCCCATTGTCCTCTGAAACTTCCAAGTTAGCCAAACTTGACCAACTTAAAAGCACCATCTTCGAGTGATAGTCTACCAACCCAGGTGAGGGTTAGACACACTAGTAGACTCCACAGGGTCGCTCTTTCACGCACTGATAATCACAGATCAATACCTCGTAATCGATCCACAGTCCCACACTCGTGGGTACCTAAACAGGATAGTGGTAACTTCACCACACCCTTGTGCGTCTGCGTGTCCCGTGTCCTGTGAAACAAGCAATTACGCTGGTTTAAATACTGTTGTGCTGAACACCAGCTGTCCATCAAGTAGCTCCTCCCTTCTCTCTCTATAGGAACTTAGAAGCTGCCAGTGTCCTTGCAGAAGTGTAAACATGCTGCAGAGAAACCATAACACCATCTCCGAGCAGTCTTCGCCTCTCTCTTTCTCTTAATAATAAGGTGTCTGCGTTGGACACCTCTCTCTCTCTCTCTTTCTCTTTTAAAAGCACAGTTCATAGGGATAATTCAGGACCTCGTCACAATAGACAGGGTAAATGCAAGCAGACTTTTTCCACTGATGATGGGTTAAGGGTGAAAAGTGAAAAGTTCAAGGGGAACATGAAGGAAAACTGTCACTCAGAGGGTTATGTGAGTGTGGAACGAACCGCCAGCATAAGTGGTGTATGCGAGCTCGATTTCCACATTTAAGAGAAGTTTAGATAGCGACATGGATGGTAGGGATATAAAACCATAAGACCATAAGGTATAGGAGCAGAATAGGCCACTTAGCCCATTGCATCTGCTCCACCATTTCATCATGGCTGATCCAATCTTCCTCTTAGCCCCAATCTTCTGCCTTCTCTCCGTATCCCTTCATGCTCTGACCAAAAAGAACCTATCAATCTCTGCCTTAAATATGCATAAAGACTTGGACTCTACAGCTGCCTGTGGCAAAGAATTCCACAGATTCACCACTCTCTGGCTAAAGAAATTCCTCAGTTCAATTCTAAAAGGACGCCCCTCAATTCTGAGGTTGTGTCTTCTGATCTTAGACTCTTCCATCACAGGAAACATCCTCTCTATCAAGGCCTTTCACCATCCGATAGGTTTCAATGAGGTCATCCCTCATTTTTCTGTATTCTAGTGAATTTCGGCCCATATGGTTGTTGTGACGCATCTAGTGTGGCAGTGTAGTGGGTAGTGCTTGTCACTCTCACTTTCAGCTTCCACCACTGGTTAGCAGTCTTGCAAAAAGGAGAACTGAATGTGCAAATCTCTCCCTGTCAGTAAACAGCCTCTCCAACAGTAAGCCTTATGTAGTGCCTCCTCACTGGCAACACATGGCAATTGAACTGCTTTCAGACTCAAGCTGAACTACAGGGGATGGGGAGGAAGTCTGGCCCCTGCACACGTAGCACACAGGCCCACTGGTGTGTGGACATGCCCTGGTGCTCGAGAACTAGATCCCCAACTATAGGTAAATACTCCCATGGCCTTGTGGGCAGCCTCAGGAGAGACAAAGGCTATGGGAGTAAGCACAGACAGCAAATCTGGAGTGGAGCCACTTAGGCGGCTGAATGTCTCTGAGCATGCTTCTGGCAGCTCCTAGAAACAAGCTGGTGCCGAACGTATTGCTTTGCTTTCCTTTGGACTACACTGGTGAGGCTGAGAGGGGGATCTTGACGAATCAGAATCAGGTTTAGAACGGCGTGTGTCCTTTGTTTCACGGAATCCTGGGTAACCCCTTCCGGACCGGATGCAGCGATCCAGATCGACGGGTTTACTATATGCCATCAGGATAGATCTATAGATTCTCTCAAAAGTAGAGGTGGAAGAGTATGCCTCATGATCAACTTTTCTTGGTGCACAAATATATCAGTGCTGTCCCAATTCCGCTCACCAGACCTGGAATATCTAACAGTAAAGTGCCATCCTTTTTAACTACCACAGGAGTTCTCTGGGGTCATTTTGGTAGCAGTTTACATTCCACCTCAGGCCAATGTCAAGCAGGCTTAAGATGCTCTGAGTAATGGGATCAACATGCACAAAACAGCACACCCTAATGCCTTCACCATCGTTTTGGGAGATTTTAACCAAAATCACTAGGCCAGCCTGGAAAAATCACTAAGCAATTACCATCAACAGATCACTTGCAATACCAGAGGAAATAACACACTTGGACCATTGCTACACCACCATCAAGAATGCCTACTGTGCTATTCCACGCCCTCACTTCGGGAAGTCTCATCACTTCTACTCCCTGAGTATAGGCAGAGACTTAAGACTGCAGCACCAGCAGTAAGGGCCAAGAAGGTACGGACGAGGGAAGCACAGGAGTGCCTACAGGAATGCTCTGAATCGGTGGACTGGACTGGATTCAGGGATTCATCTTCGAACTTGGATGAGTATGCTGCAGTTGTTACCGACTTCATTCAAACTTGTATGGATGAGTTTGTGCCCACAAAGACTAACTGTACGTTCTCAAACAAAAAGCCATGGATGAACCAGGAGGTACGTCATCTGCTGAAGGCCCGTACCAGAAAACCAGGTATGATTTGCAGAAGGCTATTTCAAGGGTGAAGAGACAATTTCGAATGAGGTTGGAGGCGACACTGGATGCACGGCAACTCTGGCAGGGACTGCAAGACATGACTTCCTACAAAGCGAAACTCAATAGCATGAATGGCAGCGATGCTTCACTACCAGATGAACTCAATGCCTTCTATGTACGTTTTGAAATGGAGAACACAACTACAGCTGCGAAGATCCCCGCTGCATCTGATGACCCTGTGATCTCCGTCTCAGAGGCCGATGTTAGACTGTCTTTAAAGAAAGTGAACCCTCACAAGGCAGAAGGTCCCAATGGAGTACCTGATAAGGCTCTGAAAACCTGTGCCAACGAACTAGTGGAAGTATTCAAGCACATTTTCAACCTCTCACTGCTATGGGCAGAGGTTCCCACTTGCTTCAAAAAGGCAACAATTATACCAGTGCCTAAGAAGAATAATGTGGGCTGCCTTAATGACTATCGCCCGGTAGAACTCACATCAACAGTGATGGAATGCTTTGAGAGGTTGGTCATGACTAGACTCAACTCCACAATAAGTCAACAGTAGACGCAATCTCAGTGGGTCTCCACACGGCTTTAGTCCACCTGGACAACACAAACACCTACATCAGAATGCTGTTCATTGACTATAGCTCAGCGTTTAATACCATCATTCCTACAATCCTGCTGAGAAGTTGCAGAACCTGGGCCTTTGTACCTCTTTCTGCAATTGGATCCTCAGCTTCCTAACCGGAAACCACAATCTGTACAATTGGTAATAACATCTCCTCCTCGCTGACGATCAGCACTGGCGCATCTCAGGGGTGTGTGCTTAGCCCACTGCTCTACTCTGTATATACACATGACCGTGTGGCTAGGCATAGCTCAAGTACCATCTATAAATTTGCTGACGATACAACCATTGCTGGTAGAATTTCAGGTGGTGACGAGAGGGCGTACAGGAGCGAGATATGCCAACTAGTGGAGTGGTGCCGCAGCCTGCCTTCCTACCTACTATTTTGATACAATTTGTATCCTTGGACATTAAGCTCCCAGCTATAATCTTTCAGCCATGATTCAGTGATGCCTACAACATCATACCTACCAATCTGCAGCTGTGCTGCAAGTTCATCTACCTTATTCTGTATACTGCACACATTCAGATACAACACGTTCAGTCCTGTATTCACCCTTTTCATTTTTGCTGCACCATGCTTAACCTTTTGATTTCTAACTTTGTCTTGAGGTCTTACCAACATCTGCCTCCACCCCTCTTCACTGTCTCCTTATCCCCTGCAACTCTCACTTAAACCCCACTGTGCATCATTAACTAATCTTCCTGCTAGGATATTAGTCCCCCTCCAGCTCAGGTGTAAACTGACCCTTCTGCACAGGTCCCACCTTCCCTGGAAGAGAGTCCAATGATCCAAAACTCTTATGCCCTCCCTCCTACACCAACTCCTTAGCCACATAGAATCTTCCGAGTTCTAGCCTCACTACACTTGGCATGGGTAGCAGTCCTGAGTTCACAACCCTGGAGGTCCTGCCCTTTAATTTAGCACCTAACTCCCTAAGCAGAACCTCATCACTTGTCCTAACCATGTCATTGGTACCTACATGGACCACGACTTCTGGCTGTTCACCCTCCCACATAAGAATGCCGAGGACTCGATCTGAGATATCCCAGACCCTGGCACCTGGGTATGCAGGGCTATGGTCCCGGTGCAGGTCAATGGGAGTAGGCAATTTAAAAGCTTCGGCACAAACTAGATGGAGCAAAGTGCCCGTCTGTGCTATACTTTTCTGTGATTCTACATCTGTAGAAGTTTGTCAGATTTTTCAGTGATAAATCAAACCTCCTAAGGACGTGAAAATGCTGACACAAAACACGTGTTTTAATGTTACGTGTGAAACAAAATAGATTCACTTAGAAATTTATGACTAGAATGCAGTACTGAAGAATACAAGAGAGAGGAAAGTGCCACAGACAGCAGAATTGTTGCAAATTTTGTTTCCAGTTTCCAGATCAAACGCCGGAGAATAGGAGAAAAAGCCTATTAGAAAAAAAACAGAAACTGATACCAATCAGCCTGCCAGTTGTTAGAAAGTATCAGCTAAAAGTTATATTGGTTTCCCCAATTCTAATGTAAGCTGGCCAGTGGTGTAGAGGAACCAACACCGGAGTTCAAGCGAATGGTCCCAAGTTCAGATAGATCTGGCTGGCTCCTTGCATGCTTTCCATCCGTGCTGGGTTGAGCACCGAGCTAGTAACTCAACTGCGTAAAAAACAATCAAGTGCTACGGAAATGGCAAAAATGCCGGCCAATGCGCCACAAGGCATGAAACGGAACAACAACATTCCTAATGTAGTGATCAGAAATAAGTTGTTGAAATGCCTGGATTTTCAAGATCTGATTAACATCCCAAAAACATTCGGGGGCGGGGGTGGGCACTGTAGCATAGCGGCTACTACAACGCATTACAGTACCAGTGTCTGGGGATCAACTCCCAACACTGCTTGTAAGGAGTTTGTACGTCTTCCCTGTGTCCACGTGCTCTGGTTTACTCCTACTGTCCAAAGACCTGCTAGTTGGTAGGTTAATCGGTCACTGTAAATTGTCCCGTGATTAAGCTCGGACTTAATTCTGGGGAATTGCTGGGCGGTGTGGCTCAAAGGGCTGGAAGGGCCTATTCTGGGCTGTATGTCAATAACTAAATAAATAGATAAATAGAATGGTATGTCAATAAATTATATAAATAGACAACTAGTCTAATGGATTATTCAAGCATAACAAAGAATTAAAAATGTAGAGTTATGGATCTTGTGTAGGCAGAAGGGATTAGTTTATTTAGGAATTTAATTGCTAAATAATCGGCCAAATTCTTGTCCTATTGTTATTCTATAAAATGCACAAAGTTTATTGTCTTAATCTCAAGTACGCACAATGAAAAACTTACTTCCAAAGGCATCATAGGCACAAAACATCATAAAGTAGACAATGCAAATGACAGAACACGTACCATAAAAACAGTTATAAATCCTTAGAGAACCTGAGAAACCCCTTGATACGCATCAGTGATAGCGCACCTGCATGGTCAGGAATTGGGCAGAAAAGAAATGAAGGCGGCACAAGACAGGTATAATTAACAGTGAAGCCTGTTATGTACAGGATGGAGACGTTGCTGAGTCGTCGTGTGTGTTCAGAGAGATAAAGTCTTCCGCGTGTATATAAAGAAAGGATGTGGGGTTGGTGGTGGAGATGGAGGACGGTCTTCAGTAATGATCACTGGGACAACAGTCCAGTCTCCCGTGTTGTACAGAATGGAACCTTCCTCAAACGTCAACAAAATTCCCTATGGATATTCTATTAATATTATTGTTATACCAGACAAAACAAAGATAATGCAATGTAAAACAGTACATTCAGAGACCTGTTATTCCAGCAAGCGCCGGGATCCTTCACTAACACCTCACGTCAAGTCCCAGCAACAGGAAGGCCGACTGAAGCCCAAAGTAGCCTTTAACCCACAACTGCGGATTCTCTACGCAGGTTAAACAAAAAAAAGATGTTTGGCCAAAAGTAGAAAAAAAATTTAAATCTTTAGTATTTATTTCATTTCATCTGTGGCTATCAAAATCCGTCTAATTCTTGAAACGAAAGTGCGTCTGAGAATTGCTGCAGGTCTCGGGAGCGCGGACTCTTGAATTATCGATCTTATTCCGGCCGGTTTATGGTTCCTACTGATCCTAAAAAGCCGTTGTTATGCCCAGGCCTGTCAGGTTCGTAAGTATAAACAGAAACAGAGAAGAGGGGAGAAGCAAAAACAGCCGGGGGGGGGGGGACGGGAATGGGAAAGTCGTCGATGAATGAATTGGGGGGAGGGAGATGGAGGGGCAGAAGAGGAGGGGAGAATGCGGTGGGATGAAGGTGGAGGTGAGAGAAACACCGCGGAGCTGGAAGTCTTTGGTCACAGAGTCGTACAATAACAGGTCTTGTGTTCACCAGCCACCAAGCACCAACCTGGACGAATCCCGTTTTTCCTCTAGCTTTCCTGACACATTGAAAATGTGCAATCAGCTACTTCTGGGACAATCTCCAGTTTCCACTTAATTCTTGACATGTAGAAGGAAACTGGAGCACTTAGGAAAGTTACACAGTCATGGTGAGACATACAAACTCTACACAGAGGTCAGGATCAAACGACTTGCTGGAGCTTTGATGAAGTGGGTAGATGGGGGTCGAGGAGGAGGAAGGGGGAGAATGAAAGAGAGTTGGAATCAACAAAGTGGTTACGGTTAGGAAGGAAAAGTGACAAGTGCAGAGAGAAAGGGACTGGAGTTGTGGGGGGTGGGGGGTAGAGTTACCAAAGAGGCATTATGGCTGGTTTCCAGATCAACTGCAAAATAGTGACCAAGAATGAAGTGAAGAGAAGTTGAGACATACAGTGGATTGAAAGAAATAGAGGGGATAGCAGGCAGGGTACAGAGGGAAATAGGGAATTGAATTAACTTTATTTCTTACATCCTTCACATACATGAGTAAAAACCTTTGTTAGGTGCTAGAGTAAGGGCTAAGGAGATGGGAACAGCAGATGAGGGGTTGAAGGGATGACAAATCAAGCAGGAAAGATAGAGGAGGGCTACTTGGGTAGAGAGATACAGATTGGGAGTAGTGATGGGGAGACAAACTCTGGGGAGAGATGGAGGAGAGGCTGAGGGTACAGTAGGAGACAAATTAGAAATAAAGAGAGGACAGGTTTACAGCTTTAGAAAAAGGGCAAAAGTCTGCTGGGCAGAGGAGAGCGTTGGATGGAGATGTTAGAGAAAGGCAGCTTTTTGTCTCAGAGACATCCAGCAGGCACAATGATTCAACATATGCCAGTTAATTATGAGCATTACTGGCTTGCTGTGACCTTGAATTTAAAAAAAAAGATTTGCTTCATGTTGTTTCCCCCCTCCCCACCTGTTTCTCCCCTCTCCTCCCTTCTACCATCTCCGTGGGAGCTTCATGGAATTGCTCTGTGGACAACCCTTTCACAGTGAGGTGGAGGGCAGGTGGAAGTGTGGTGCAGCAGTTTATGGTGCAGCCTCGCTGCCCCTGAGAGTGTGTTCAGTCCTGACTTTATGGAGTTTATTCATTTTCTGACTGCATGAGTCTGTGGTGGCCAGTGCTATCATGTTTGCTGTTGTGTGCTGGGGCAGCAGGCTGAGGGTAGCAGACACCAACAGAATCAACAAACTCATTCGTAAGGCCAGTGATGTTGTGGGGATGGAACTGGACTCCCTCACGGTGGTGTCTGAAAAGAGGATGCTGTCCAAGTTGCATGCCATCTTGGACAATGTCTCCCATCCACTACATAATGTACTGGGTGGGCACAGGAGTACATTCAGCCAGAGACTCATTCCTCCGAGATGCAACACAGAACGTCATAGGAAGTCATTCCTGCCTGTGGCCATCAAACTTTACAACTCCTCCCTTGGAGGGTCAGACACCTTGAGCCAATAGGCTGGTCCTGGACTTATTTCCTGCATAAATAATATACATATTACTATTTAACTATTTATGGTTTTATTACTATTTATTATTTATGGTGCAACTGTAATGAAAACCAATTTCCCTCAGGATCAATAAAGTATGAGTATGACTATGATTATGACTTTCCTCTCAGATAGATGGATACTTTATTGGTCCCAAAGGAAATGACAGTGTCACAGTAGTATTACAAGTGCACAGATATACAAATATTAGAAGAGAAGTAAGAAAGAATAAAAAATAAATTACTTCAAACAGTCTAACAGGAGGGGATCATCACTTCCCTGGCTATAGGTTGACTCAGTATAGAGCCTAATGGCTGATGGTAAGAATTACCTCCTATAGTGCTCTTTGGAGCAGCACAGTTGTCTTAATCTATTACTGAAAGTGCCCTCTGTGCAGCCAAGATGGCATGCAGAGGGTGAGAAACATTGTCCAGAATTGCCAGGATTTTCTGTAGGATCCTTTGTTCTACCACAGCCTCCATTCTGTCCAGTTTGACTCCTATAACAGAGCCAGCCTTTCTAATTAGTTTATTGAGCCGGTTGGCATCACTTGTGTTGATGCCATTGCCCCAGCACACCACTGCATAGAACATTGTACTGGTGACAACAGACTGGTAGAACATGTGAAAGAGAGGCCTGCATACTCCAAAGGACCTCAGTCTTCTCAGGAAGTAGAGGCGACTCTGGCCCTTCTTGTACACAGCCTCAGTGTTGATGCTCCAATCAAGACTGTCTTACAGGTGCATCCCCAGGTACTTGTAGGTCCTCACTACATCCACATCCTCACCATCAATATTAACAGGATGGCAAAGATGAGCTGGTTTATAGGTTAGTTGGTTACTGTAAATTTTTCCAAGTAATATGGATACCAGAGGATTGTAGTGGTGTTGGGATTGGAGTTGATGGAGGTACAAGAGGAAACATCGGATTTGTACAAATAGTACCTTGGTGTCCACTACCAATGGTGTGGGCCAAAGCATCTGTTTTTGTTCTTTGTGATGCGCTATCAGGAACTTCCTACAAGTCTAGCTGACTGACAGATTGTCAAAGCTAGTGCAGATAAGCCATGGGTTATGCCAGCATTTCATAAGACCGTAAGATATAGGACCAGAATCAGGCCATTTGGCCCATCAAATCTGCTCTGCCATTTCTTCATGGCTGATCGATTTTCTCTCTCAGCCCCAATCTCCCACCTCCTCCCCGTATCCCTTCATGCCCTGACTAATCAAGAATCTATCAACATCTGTCTTAAATATACCCATTGACTTGGCCTCTACAGCACCCTGTGGCAACGAATTCCACAGATTCATCATTCTTGGGCTAAGAAATTCCAATTTATCCCTGTTCTAACTGATGTCTGCTGTCCTTTAGTCCTAGAAACACCCACTATAGGAAACATCCTCTCCACATCCACTCTATTGAGGCCTTTCAACATTTGATAGGTTTCAATGAGGTCACCCCTCATTTATCTGAATTCCGGTCAGTAGAAGCCCAGAGCCATCAATGCTCCTCGTATGATAATCCTTTCGATCCCAGAATCATTTCGTGAACCTCCTTTAAACCTTCTCCAATGTCAACACATCCTCCCTTAGGTAATGGGCCCAAAACTGCTCGCAATACTCCAGGTGAAGTTTCAACAGTGCTTTATAAAGGCTCAACATTACATCCTTGCTTTTATGTTCTCGAAATTTTATTCCTGAGAACTGTTCATAAACTGATTTTTCTGCAAATTGGAAATAAACATTTTCAATGAGGTCGATTAATATGAACATTATTCATTGTCTTCCCCTGTATAGTTATAATGGTACAAAATGCCTCATCCAATGACTAGTTACCATGGCCTTGAATTATTAGTTAATGTTACCTTATGTGATAAAGTATTTTACAAATGCCAGTGGAAGAGATTGACTTGTTGGTTTCGAAACTAAATCTCTTAAATGGCTTCCTGCTGTGAACTAACAACCTGCAATCATGAAAAAAATGCTATTTGATTACTGTAGGAAAGTTACTTGTGCAGCTGACACCTGCATTATAGCTATTCGAGTAATGTAACTGCCCTTACAGAACTCACAAAACACTAACCCAAATCTCTGAGATATGGAATAAATTTTGCCCTCAATAAACTGAAGTGAAAAAAGTAAATAAATAAAGTTGTAGTGGATTCTGGTTAATTGGGACACATCGGGACCAGTACATTTTGGCCCATTTAAGTGACTGCCCCAATAAGCTGAAGTTTCATGGAAATAGTTAAAAAGATTTAAAAATACAAAGTACTATTTAACTGAGTAACAAATTATGTATTTAAATGAATTACAAAGCAAATTAGAATGCTGCAATAGTACAATTGTACTATAAAATTGTGTATTAGTTCTTAATAGTTATCGAAGGAAGAATTCATACAGTGTATGCTGCCATGTTCTTTTAATTGACTGTAAATGAACAAAACCAGCACAGACACCTAATGCAGATAATGGACTGCCTTCATACAATGATTTTGACAATTGCTTGCACCAAATTTTCATCTTCATTGTAATGTTCAAGATGATTGTTGATACATTCCTAACTTGTTCAGGTAATGTAATTGTTTCGTTTTCACTCCTGACCATTTCTGCCATCTTCAAACCTGAATGCTTGAAACTGCAGTGAGCGAAACATTTCTTACTTGTCTTAATGCTTATTTATCTATCAGTGACAAAAATCAGTGCATTTTGAAAACAAACAAATGCAACTGACAGTACTTAAGGAAAACTTGCTCTGAGCATGGTGTAGTGTCTAACACAGACGCAAGTGCCTATGTCTGACATCAGTTAGAAATGATTTGGCAACAGTCTGCTGCTCCAATTAAGTGACATATGTCCCAAATAAGGGAATGCCAGCTATTTTCTCGATCTGTTTTTGTTCTTTAAGAGTTGACCCAAATAAACAGCTGCCCTGATTAACCAATGGCCCAATTAACAGGAATCCACTGTAATTCATTTTTTAAGTCATGTTTTTTTCTTGATGTATGGGCAGATGATATGGCTTTGCGTTACAGAGATTCAAGATGGACTGTTTTCTTGGAACAACCCCCCCCCCCAGTAACACGGGGGGGGGGGGGGGAGGTCACCTGTAAACAGTTTTGTTTTGAAAAATATTTGTCCTTTGAATTAACTAGCTGTTACCACTAATCTATAATTTGAAGATGCTTGCATTTCTGTAAACTTTCTTATCTTGAAAAGTTCTTTAAAATTTATGGGAGAGTTTACATAAAATCAGATTTCTATAAGTCACATCTTTCCTAAATCTGAGGAGCAGTCATACTTCCACTTTATTGCTACTGGAGCAGCAGATGAGTAGTAAGGAGGGACAGTGAAGGGAGAATGGAGAGAAAGGATGAAAAGGGCTGGATGAAAAGATGATGGTGAGAAGGAAGGGAAATGAATTTGGATGTCAGGAAGGAAGGGCTGGTATTAGAGATGGAAAGGAAGATTATAGTTGTTAGTTTTTTTTATTTCAGACTTAACTAAAGTATTGAGTTTAACTTTTGCAACTGGCATTGTGGAATCTGAATTTGTCTCTAGATCAATCATAGAGGCCTCTGGATACTAATGCTATCACTTGATTGCTATGTTTCTTTACTACTATAGTGCTATGATTAAGAAGATTGTGTATTTATCCCTATATGATGAATAAGAGACAACTCTTTCCAAATCAGTATGTGTGTTTTGGTCAATAATTCTCTGGGGATACCATTCTTATGCAAATCCACCTACAGGAAATTTCTGTCTCCTGACTAATGGAATAACACTGTCCATTCAGACAACACGCCAGAACTTGTCGTATCTCTTGTTCAATCACTTGCCAAGGAATGATAGCAATAAGATGTTATTCAGACAGTTATTTGCAGAATGTAACATTTTAATAGTCGCTGAAAGTGTTTGTGGAAAAGCTGTATTGATTCCCATAGGGATTGCACTGGGTTTCCTCTTGTCAAATTCCACAGTAACATGTAATTAATTTAAGAAATGGTGCTAAATTATTATCATTGACTATGCAGAGACTGTAAGAAAATTTATGCGAGCAGAATGGCATATAGGTGAAAAATTAAATTAGAATGTTATGAAGTTATATAATTTAGAAGTATAGATGTTAAATGAAGTACAGTGGATTACAGTTTATTGGGCCTTCGGTTAATCAGAGCAACCAATTATTTGAGACAACTCTTAAAGAATACAAACTAACATAAGAACAACTAATCCTTTATACCTACACAATGTCCATATTCTTCCATTTCCTACACACACTTGTGCCTATGCTCTGAACTTCTTGAATGCCACTATGTATTTGCCTCCACCACCACTTCAGGCAGCACATTCCAAGCACCCCACTCTTTGTGTTAAAAAATACTTGGCCCACCCATCTCCTTTCAACTTAACCCTTCTCAGCTTGACCTCATGACCTCTGGTATTAGACATTTCAACCTTCGAAAAAAGATACCAGCTCCCTACTCTCGCTATGCCCCTCATAACCTTATAAACCTCTGTCAGATCTTACCTCAGTCTCTGCTGCCCAGAGAAAAAAAAAACAAGTTTGTCCAACTCTCCTTATAGCACGTGCCCTTTAATACAGGCAGCATCTGGTAAACCTTTTCTGCACCCTCTCCACAGCCTCCACTTCCTTTCTATAATGCAGTAACAAGATGTAGCCTAACTAGAGTCTTTTAAAGCTGCAGCTCAACTTTTCAACTCTTAAAACTTCTTAAAATTCCTCAACTAATAAAGGCAAGCACGCCGTATGCCTTCTTTATAACACTATCAAACTGTGTAGCCACTTTATGAAATTAACATCCCTATCCTCCACATCCTTCTCTTGGGCGCCACTGTAGCATGGCAGTTAGCATGGTGCTATTATAGCACGGGCATCAGAGTTTGGAGTTTAATTCCAGCGCCGTTCTGTAAAGAGACTACACATCCTCACCGTGGAATGTGTGGGTTTTTCCCTAGGTGCTCCAGTTTCCTCCCACAGTCCAAAGATGTGCCACATAAGTTAATTGGTCATTGTAAATTGTCCCACAAATAGGTTAGGATTAATTGGTTTTGTTAAGGGTTGTTGGGGTGATGTGGTGCGAAGGGCCAGAAGGGCCTAATCCAAACTGTATTGCTAAATAAAATAAAAAATTAAACCAAATACTGATGCAAAGTACTGACTTGGACTTCACCCACATCCCATTCCTATCAGCACATGTTCTGTTCTGTATCTTTCCCACTTTCTGGTTTTCCTCTTGCTCATAATGTACGTTTAGAATACCTTGGGATTCTCTTTAATCCTACTTGCCAAGGATTTCTATCCTCTTTGTAATCCTCAAGGGATACCTCTGTTTGCTTTTAGCTTCCTAAACCTGAGAAATGTTTCCTTTATCTTCCTGTGTAAATTGGCCACTTCTCTTGACATCCAGGGTTACCTTACCTCGCCACCCTTGCCCTTTCCTCTTACTGCAACATACCAGTGCTCTGTACTCTGTGCATTGGTCTTTAAACACTCTCAGCATGGCAGATGTGGACTTGCCAAGAACAGGAGTACCCAATTAACCCTCAGTTCCTTAATGGTAGGGAAGCTAGTACCCATGATGAAGCTGACTGAATTTACAAGGCTCTGCAGCTTTTTCCATTCATATGCAGTTACCCTTCCACACCATACGGTCATGCAACCATGAGACATAAAGCAGAATTAGACCAGTCAGCCCATCTTGTCTGCCCTACCTTTCTGTCATGGCTGATTTATTATCCCTCTCAAACCCATTGTCCCACCTTCTTCCCATAACCTTTGACGCCGTTATTAATCAAGAACCTCCGCTTTAAGTATACCCAGTAACTTGGCCTCCACAGCCGTCTGTGGCAAAAAATTCCACAGATTCACCAACCTCTAATTAGTAGTAGTAGTAGTCATACTTTATTGATCCTGGGGGAAATTGGTTTTCCTTACAGTTGCACCATAAATAATTAAAGGTTCTGGCTAAAACCAATTAGAATGCTCCCCATAGTACATCTGTAGAAATTTACTAGAGTCTTTGATGACATACCAAATCTCAAGCTCCTAATGAAATACAGTCGCTGGCGTATCCTCTTTATAATTGCATCAGTACCTATCTATGGTGGGCCCAAGGCAGATCTTCAGAGATGACACCCAAGAACTTGAAACTGCTCACCCTTTTCACTGCTGGCCCCTCAATGAGGACTGGTGTGTGTTCCCTCGACTTCCCCTTCCTGAAGTCCACAATCAATTCCTGCTCTTACTGACTCTGAGTGCAAGGTGGTTGTTGTGACACCACTCAACCAGGCAATCTATCTCACTCTTCATCACCATCTGAGATTCTGCTGACAACAGTTGTGTCATCGGCGAATTTATTGATGGTGTTTGTGCTTTCCCTAGCCACACTGTCATGGGTGTAAGGAGGGTAGAACAGTGGCTAAGCATGCATCCTTGTGGTGCACCACTGTTAATTATCAGTGAGGAGGATCTGACCCTCACTGACTGGTCTCCCGATGAGAAAGTCAAGGACTAATTAATGAAATTATCTGTATTATATGGCATGCAAACTTTTTCCACTGTGTCTCGGTACATGTGACAATAATAAATCAATGTGTTGCTCAGATTTCAAGCATCTGCAGATTTTCTCTTGTTTGTGAATAAACTTTATTTACTATTTTAGATCTGTGACCTGGTTTTTGATCCTTCTAAGGAAAAATAATTTATCTAAACTCTTTAAACAGATGTGGGGAAATCCAAAGCAACACACACAAAAATGCTGGAGGAACTCAGCAGGCCAGGCAGCATCTATGGAAATGAAAAACAGTCAATGTTTTGGGTTGAAACCCTTCTTCAGGACTGAAATGGAAGGGGGAAGATGCCTGAATAAGGAGGTTGGGGAGGGGAAGGAGGCTAGCTAGAAGGTAATATGTGAAGCCATGTGGGTGGGAAAGAAAAGGGCTGGAGAAAAAAGATTCTGATAAGAGAGAGTGGACCATAGGAGAAAGGGAAGGAGGTGGGGACCCAGGGGAAAGTGATAGGCAGGTGAGAAGAGGTAAAAGACCAGAGTGAGGAATAGAAGAAGAGGGGATGAGCAGGGGAAAAAAATTACCAGAAGGAGAAATCGATATTCATACCATCAGGTTGAAAGCTACCCAGATGGAATATAAGGCATTGCTCCTCCACCCTGAGGGTGGTCTTACCTTGGCACAAGAGGAGGC
Organism: Mobula birostris; assembly: GCF_030028105.1. Lineage (NCBI taxonomy): Eukaryota > Metazoa > Chordata > Chondrichthyes > Myliobatiformes > Myliobatidae > Mobula > Mobula birostris. The sequence continues at coordinate 39,379,455 of NC_092392.1, read as the reverse complement.
TATGGATCTTGATAATTTTTACGTGTCTCAGTTATTATCTCCTCAGTCTTGTCTGCTTAACAATCCTAGCTCTTGTAATCTTTTCTCATTGTCAAAATTTTCCAAACCTGGCAAAATTGTTCTCTTCTGTACTCTGTCAAGTGCAGTTATATTGTTCCTGTAAAGTGACCTTAACAGGAAGCAGTAATCAAGCTATGGCCTTAATACAATTTCTAAATTGTTAATATATGGGTGTCACGAAAAGAAAGGTTCTAAATTCATCCACTGTGATGATTGAAATGGAGTGGCAAAAGTAAGTCTATTATTTAGGTCAAGTGACCCTAAATTAAATTTCAATGTGCATTTATTTAAATATACTTTACCCGGGTGGCACAGTACCAGCAAACCAGGTTCAATTCCTGTCGCTGCCCGTAAGGAGTTTCTGTGTTCTCCCTGTGACCGTGTGGATGTTCTCTGAGTCCTCCGGTTTCCTTTCACAGTCCAAAAATGTACCAGTTGGCAGGTTAATTGGTCACTGTAAGCTGTCAATGATTAGGTGAAGATTAAATCAGGATTTTTGGGTGGCGCAGCTTGAAGGGCCTATTTAACACTGTATTTCAATAAATAAGTACCTTAAATTCTAGCCAGAAGTGAATTTATAGCTTTGTCATCTGTTCATTTTTATGTTTGGTGACAGTTTTCATCCTTTACACAATATCACATGTATGAAGTAATTTGTATATATTTATAATAAAAATATTTATATCATTTAAATTGGCTTGTGTCCATTCATATAGTGGGCGAAGTTTCTGTTTACATTGACTAGCAGTGGCTGTGTCATAAAGCGGGAAGTTGTGGTGACAAGGTTTTCATACAGAGCATTTATTTTTAAATGAAGTAAGATTGGAGTGTCCCGATTTAGTGGTGGGAGTTAGGAAATATGATGGTATAATGGAGGAAAACAGACCAAGATATTGAGAATGAATTTAGGAATGGCAAGTAGTTTCAGTGTTGGTAAACTGAGGCTTTAAAGGATAACAGAAGAAGAAACTTCCAATTGACTTAGTTTGGTTGCTAGAAAAGAGGTTTGGTGGGATAAATATGAAGGAAGAAGAGAAAGCAAAAGAAAGTTAACAAAAAGTTAGCAAAATCGGTAAACCTGAAGGGTTTTTGTCAGGGTTTGGAGTGGTGACAGGGTGGGGACGAATAAGAATATTTTAGGGTTGCAGGGATTGTGGAGATAACATTCAATGTTTGAATACCAGGGAGGAGTTTAAGATTCAATATCTTAGAATCAATGATATAAATGGTGATTGTAATAGCTTGTATGAAAATCACACATTGTCTTGTCAAGTTAAACTTGGGGTTATCCTGATGAAACAGCATGGAAGTTTATCTTCATTGCAGGAGTAATAATTATTTTGTAAACCAAATAATAAACATGAAATTTCACAGATCTGAATGAGGCCATTTAGACCATGATACCTTTGCTAACTCTTTGAAAGAGCTATCCACATTAGATCTACACTATTTTCTTCTTCAGTTATCCTTCAAAACCTCAGTTTACAACACTTAACCTGTAATTTTTATTCTTTTCATTTAGCTTGGTCTACTTTTATAATATTGTACAATACAAACATAATTCAAACAAGTTTTATTAATTTTTGCTGAAAAGTAAGAGATTTTTTTAATCATTAGGAACAAGAAAATTGTGGATTATTCACAGAATGAAGACTTTGATGATGGTAAGTTACAAATAAAAATTTAAAAGTGCTTGCTGGTTTTCTATAGAATACGGAAATTCTCGAATATTGGCTTTCTGTAGAATATTAGAGTTCTTGAGCATCATGGTGTCATGTGCTAAGTCCAGCTCTCGCACTAGAGCTGCCTACAGTAATTGTATTCCCACATTATTTGTCTGTTATTTTATTTCTTAAATTTAAATACAATTAAATGACATGAATAACTGTGTAGAAAAGTAGTACTTATCCAAAGACAAGAAAGGTCCCTCTACTCTTTCTTTTAATTCTTTGAGTATTATTCCTGGATTTATTTTTTCTTGTTACTAATCTACTGACTCTTAGAAACAGTCATTACCAGTCAGTGTCATCTCAACATTTTAATAGTACCCTGCCCTCTAAATCATTCATGTCCTACAAAGTACTTATGGAGAAGCAACTTTAAGCACAACATAAGCATGAGAAAACCTGCAGACGCTCAAAATCCAAAGCAACACACACAAAATGCTAGAGGAACTCAGCGGGGCAAGCAGCAGCTATGGAAATTAATAGACAGTCAACATTTCAGGATGAGACCCTTTTTCAGGACTGAGAAGGAAGGGGGAATATGCCAGAATAAAAAGGTGGGGGGGGGGAGGGGGGAAGGAGGCTAGCTGGAAGGTGGTGGGTTAAGTCAGGTGGGTTAGAAAGGTAAGGGGATGGAGAGGAAGGAATCTGATAGAAGAGGAGAGTGGACCATAGGAGAAAGAGGAGGAGGATGGAACCCAAAGAGAGGAAACAGGCAGGTTTGAATTTCTCCAACTATCTCTGAAGTCTGATGGTATTTGATATTCCATGTGCTTGCATAACCTTCAATTGTGGAATAAGAAGCTCTACAGTTATAGTTGTTGTAATTAACTGAGACATTTCTTGATTGACTTATAAAGTAATTTCAACTGAAAATTTCTTCACCTTAGAATATTATTTCTTGATTTCACAAACGTTTACCGAACTGCAGTCAATATTGTGAGTTCTGCATGAATAGTGATTTTTGGGAAACAGCAAATCAATAATTGGACGAGTGAATATTCATTAGAGTGGATATATTTTTCAGATGAAGATTTTGCATGTGTGTCCGCTCCTCCAAGTAAAAAGCCTCGTCTAAAAGTTGATGAGAAACAGAAAAAGGGGAAAAGTGTTAAAAAAGACAGTCAAGATGCAAATGTCAAAAAGGAACTGCCTAATGAAAGGTGAGATTGGTTTTCAAGCTGAGAGAATCTCAATGAGAGCTACTGATGTCTGGAATACCTGTACAGCCTGATTTACCTCCTAGAGTCTCAGTCTTTCCAGATTCTCGTTGTTTCCTTTTCCAGCAATGCCTTGCAACTAATGAAAGTAGTTAATTATATGTAAACACATTTTCAGTGTATTGGAAGCATTCTGCTTCAGTGTAATCCTTCTTTAGATGTAATCTGTGTTAAATGCTTGATGATCTTTTTCCTCATGACTGAGATATGAAACTTGTGCATAGAATTTCAGACTCATTTTTCAATTCTGGTGATTTTGTACACTATATCAAACTGATGTAAGGGGAACTATTACAAAAAGAAATATCACTTTGAATTTGTTCTGAGTGAACTCTTATGCTTCTTGAGGATATTCCACGCCAAGTTTGTTTTGTGATGGCTTTATCAATAAACAATGATGTACTTATGATATTTACATACTCCACTGGGGGAAAAATCTCTGCACAAAATTGAATTGTACTGAGGAATATTTATGACAGAATTTACTGTAAGTTTTCTCAATAAGAGCAGTGTGAATTTCTCCATAAATATGGACTGAGAGGTAGATAATTATTTACAAATTCGCTGCAAAAAAAATCCCTGTTTTGTACAGCAATATATTCACTAAGATTTATTGACAGAAAAGTCCTTCATCTCATTTGTGGCTGAGAGTACTCTTGTTGCTATATGGAGTCAGCTACTCAGGAGAAACACCAGAAAAATTGAGGGAACTGAAAGCTAATAAATCCCAACTGATAGTCTGCATCCCAGGATTCTAGAAGAGGTGTTTGATGAAATAGTAGAAACATTGGAGAATTTTAGAAGATCATCACTATTGTCAGCAGATTAGGAGTTAGCAAATTCAGCAACACTGCTGAAGAAGAAGAGAGAAAATAGGGAAGTATAATCTAGTTAGCCTGTCAGGAAAATGTTGCAATTCTTTAGTAAGTGCCATGTAACAGGGCACTTGGAAAATACAGGGAAATTGTACTTGACAAGTTTAAATGTTTTTTTTGAGGATCTAACTACAAATGTGGATATAGGATATCTGGGATTTCAGAAGACATTTTGATGTTACCACATAAAAAGTGAATGGGAGCAGTGGATTTGTTGAAGGACTGAGACTGAAATTTTAAAAGAAACAGGTCCTTTTCAGGATGCTGCACTATTGCTAATGAGATGGGTAGCACGGTAGTGTAGTGGTTAGCACAACATTTTACAGTACCGGCAGCAAGGGTTCAATTCCTGCCACTACCTGTAAAGAGTTTGTATGTTCTTCCTGTGACTATGTGGATTTCCTCCAGGTGCTCCAGTTTCCTTCCACAGTTCAAAGACGTATCGGTTGGCAGGTTAATTGGGCATTGTAAGTTGTCCTGTGATTAGACTAGGATTAAATTGTGGCATTGCTAAGCAGCGCAGCTCAGAGGGCAAGAAGAGCCTACTCAGTAGCTTTGTTTGTTGTATCTCAATTTAAAAAGTCACAAGAAGCCTTCAAATACTTACAATCTATGGTTATGATTTAAATGAAAAATGTACATATGCATCTACTAATATCATAATGCCTGGTGGAATAAAAAGCTGCACCAGACTCTGTGGAATTGTTTCTTAACTTTACTCTCGAAAGCTCACTTTAGATTTTACATTCCCTAATTTCTGATTTGTTTTTGTTTTGGCAATGATCACTTATTTTTAAGAAGTGCAGTGACTCCAAGAAAGACAAATTCATTATGTTGGGCCTTATTGGTGAGCTGGATATACTTTGAGTTAAGTGTTGAACAGAGCCACTGTATACATTTGATTACTGCAAAGATCAGTACAGTACCAGTGAATGGAAAATTAGTTATTCCGGATCAGTGTAAGAGTTTTTATTGACACCCCAATCTAGTGACGGGCTTGTTCTTCCTCACTATCATAATTTCACCAAAATGGCTGGTTCTTAGTGGGAGCTCACATCGTATTGTTCTGCTGTTGATGGCAAATTTATTCTATTCCTCAAAGTTAATTCTGCTAGTATAAAAATACTAAATCAACTGAATATATACATGGTAAATCTACTGTAAAATTATATAGAAAAGAAATTAGAATTTTTTGATTGTTTGATTTAGAGAAGTTTAGGGTTTCTTTTCTTGCTGTAGTTATTGAGTGTTGCTGTTGTATGACAGTGTGCTGCTCCTTATATTTTTTTCTTTTAGTGCTGTTTGCCCTTGAACTTTGATTATTTTAATTGGCCAGATTGTTTTTTAACACAGACTACCACTTGATGAAAAGGTTTACCAAAGAAACTTAAAGACTGCATTAATTTTATCAGTACAAGAGTCCACTTGTGAAGGTGAGACTAATATATATTTTACCAAAGTGCCAGTTTCCATTGCTATAGTAAATAATGTGGATTGTATCCTAATGTAACAACATATTACAGAAAATATTTCATTACATATTTGTTGTGTAATTTGGCTGAAATGTAAAATAATATGCTATTCTATACAAAATGCTTAACTGATATTTACAAATTTACTAACACATTTATAGGTGAAAACCAACAGGTGTATGTAACAAGCAAGCTTGAGTCTGAGTATTTCCAACAGTTTCATAGAAGATGGGTACATTCATATGGGCTCACTTGTCATATTTATGTAAAAAGGTGGGCCCACTGAATATCTTCAAAGGTGTGTGCAACAGATTAGAAATGTGGGCAACAAACAATTTGCTGGAGGAACTCAGCTGGTTGAGAAGCATCTGTGGGAGAAAAGGAATGGTTGACGCTTCTAGTTGAAATGCTGCATCAGAACTGGGAGTGGAAAGAAGGGATAGCCAGGATAAAGAGGAGATGGGGAGTGGTGACACAGGAGCCTGAGGTGATTGATGGACTCAGTAGAGGTGACAGATGAAGGGCATGTCAAGCCCTGTTTGTGGAAGGAATGGGTGGAGTTGGAGGGAGAGGCAGATAGATGATGGATGGAGGTAGAGAAAAAATTACCATGCTTCAAATTGGTAATGCGGCTAGTGTGACGCCATTGCAATGCCAGTGACTCCGGTTCAATTCTGCCACTATCTCTAAGGAGTTTGTACATTCTCCCCATGACCACATGGGTTTCCTCTGGGAGCTTTGGTTTCAACCTACATTCTAAAGACGTATGGGTTATTAGGTCAATTGGTCACATGGGTGTAATAGGGCAGTGCGGGCTCATTGGGCTGGAAGGCCTGTTACCTTGCTGTATCTCTAAGTAAAAATAAAATAAATAAATTATTCATTTTTTCTGAGCTATTAAATATAAATTATGTATTTTCTGATATTCTGCATTAATAATTCACAAAGTAAAGCATTTTTAGATAACTATCAATCAAACAGCAGTAGTTTTAGTATTCTATTGTACCATTTCATTTCTACCTGAAACAATACGTTTTATTGCTTCTGTTTGTTAAAATGTAATGTTGTTTATTAATAAAGTATGTTATTAAAATAGCAATAATATTTTGTTTTGACTTTAAATATAAATGACTTTATTTTTATGTGAAGTTGGTTCCAGTTGCAAAGCTAAAATTTATTGCTAATGTTCTCTATTTAATAAACAGCAAATGAATCAGCTGAAACAATAAATACAGATACATCATTACACTCTAACTGCAATGAGAATAGCAACTTTCCTGGTAAGCTTGCAATAATTAATTGAATTATTGCTGGGTCACTTTCTTGTCCTACTAAATGTTGCTGTCCTTGTTTCATGTGACTAGTGAGTCTTCACGAATTGCCTTATATTTGTAACCAAACTACTAATCAGAATTCCAGTGATCAACAGTGGGCTTTTCAAAGTATCTCCCATCATTTCACTTTAAGTTCAGCAGAAAGTACATGGTTAAATTTGGCAGTTGAATTGTCATTTGTCTTTTTAATTGAATTGAATTGACTTTATTACTTACATCCTTCATATACATGAGGAGTAAAAATCTTTACATTACCTCTCCGTCTAAATGTGCAATGGGCAATTTATAGTAATTTATAATAGTATGTACAACAGGATAGTCAATATAACATAGAAATACAGTTGTGTCAGCATGAATTAATCGGTCTGATGGCTGGTGGAAGAAGCTGTCCCGGAGCCTGTTGGTCCTGGCTTTTATGCTGGGGTACCATTTCCTGGATGGTAGCAGCTGGAACAGTTTGTGGTTGGGGTGACTCGGGTCCCCGATGATCCTTAGGGCCCTTTTTTACACACCTGTCTTTGTAAATATCCTGAATAGTGGGAAGTTCACAACTACAGATGCACTGGGCTGTCTGCACCGCTCTCTGCAGAGTCCTGCGATTGAGGGAAGTACAGTTCCCATACCAGGAAGTGATGCAGCCAGTCAGGATGCTCTCAGTTGCACCCTGTAGAATGTTTTTAGGATTTGGGGGCCCATTCCAAACTTCTTCAACCATCTAAGGTGAAAGAGGCACTATTGTGCCTTTTTCCCCACACAGCTGGTATGTACATCATGTGATTCCATCCACTAAATTTTACCTTGAAGATCTCAAAGTTTTGGCCTCAATCAAAATATTGGATAAAAATTTCTATCCTCCCCTACTGAGTTCTGTCATTATGACCTGAACTTAGACTATCTGGGTATGTATCTTATGGGATACAGCAATGTTGTGCCAATGGAATAATTTTGCTGTGGTTCTTTTCATTGTTTGACTGATGTTTTTCAGAACTAGTTAATGAAATTATGGTAAAACCGAAATTGGAGAGTGAGAAGAAGAAAAGAAGGGCTAGAGAGGATATGTAAAGAAATAAAATAACAACACAACCCAAACAGGGAAGCATAGTCTCTGTTTTATGTAAAAGCATGATATTAAAAACAAACCTCTGTTCCTTTGGTCGGTCTCACATCTTTAAATTTATTAATTGATCTAGATCTAATGCCATTTGCTATGGAATTTACGAGAAATGTTGCCAGGTGATATGTGTAAAAGGTATATGTTAAGTGGATGCATGTATTCTTAATTTTTGAGCTGCTTTTCAATTTCTTTTATGTTCTGTAATTTTGAGAAAAAAATTTCATCTGTATTGTCCACTCTTGACTATCCAAGAGCTGAACTTGCCTGATCCAATCAGAGTGGCCTATGTGGCAGGTCCTCAAACTAAGCAAGGGTGAATTCCTGCCTCAAGTTACGCTGACAGCTTTGACAACTGCAAAGTCTACCAACAGCCTAGCTGCCTGACTGTTGTCAGGGCTTCGAATATTCCTGACATGTAGAAACATCTGAAAGACTATTAGAAATAAAACTTCCTAATTTTTAAATTTTTTTCTACAATATATTTAAACAAAATCCTAAAAACATGCAAGAAAAACTTCAATAATTATTCTTTTTTTTCAAGAGGGGCTTACCTTATCTTTCTTTCTTGTGTCCTACAATTTTCAATGAAATTATTGGGGTGTGTTCTAACCTTGTATAGACTAAAGAACTGATTTACCTGAAATAAGTGCTAGGAGAATCTCAGATAAATGGAGTTTGGCAGAGAAACATATTGAAATATGGCGCCAATTAATGGTGATATCATAGAGCATTATCAGGTCACAGCAGAGGATTTCAACAGATAAATGAAGATTGTTGCAGAAAAAAGTCAAGCCCTTCATTAGTTCATAGTCAATTTTTTGATGAATCTTCATGAACATTTTACATTCAGGCCATGAGTCAATTCACAGATCGTTCAAATTTACCTGTTGGAGCTTGCTTTTGCACGTACATGAGAAAAGTAGTTTGACAATCACCGATTGTAGCAATTGGCAACAACAAAGACAGGATTTCAGTGATATGGAACCAGTTAGATGAAGTTAAGTAAGATAGAAGTAGGCAAGGTAATGTCGGCAACAAGCTGATTGTTGTTCAGGCTCCAGGATAGAATTCTGAATTTCTTTGGCAATTAAATTACAGCGCATGGTGGTTCTAATGATTTCCATTTGTGAATGTTTTCAATATATTAAAAGTTCATGAAATATGGCAGAAAAAGTTGGGTGAAATCTGGCAGAAACTGAATATATGATAGATTTTATATAATGAATTGTATGTTGTTAGATATTATTTCCTGTATGTTATTAAGAATAATGACTATTGTAATCCATTACACATGTTTTTTGTTCAGGCTTAGATAAAACTACTGTTGAAAATGAAGGACTCTCAGTACGACCTGGACAAAGACAGGCAGCATCTGGAGCAGTGTTAAAGCAGAGAAAGATTCTTCTTGATGATAGAGGCAGTGATGGTGAATGTGAAAAGGAATCTGGAAGCGAACAAGACTACGTGAGAAGTGAGTAGTGGATAATGATAATTACAAAATCAATATACTCGAATAAGTTAATGTTTCCATTAAAAGTAAGTGAAATTATGATATACAAAAGCACTTCCAGCATGTTTGTAGTAATGCCTGATTTTTTTTTTAAAAGAGGTCTATTACTTTACCCTTATTAAATTAATATTTGTGTCCACATTTGGAGTGATGGAATCAAATACAATTATCACGTTTATGAGGAACTTAGACACATTTAGATGGACAAGAGGTAGAAGGATATGATCATAACATGTCAAATAGGACTAATGTAGATGGTGTTGTGACTTGAGAGACACTGAGGCTAGTGGATATAGAAGTCTTTATTCAGCAAAACAAACAACATGCGTCATATTCAAGACACTCTTGGAAGAAGAGGCCTGCCTGATCCAATATTACATGACATTTTTATGTTAAAGATCAAAGGTAGCAGCAGGACAATTCTATAATTACAATGTATCTACAGTGCTTCCTTTGAATTGCATATAATTTTCAGGCACCTCCATCTTCACACCCACACTCCAGACACCCAAAACGAATGTTAATTCTCACTGACTCTGGGCCACATTCATGAATTTCTGCCATTTGAGATCAAATGGAGTGTTTCTTTGTTTGCAATCAACCCCAAAATGCAGTTCAAGAAGACCATTGTTCAGAGCTGCACTTTGAATTCAATCTACTATCCATGTTCACGTCCGAAGACTGGCTGCTGTTGAAATTAGTATTTGCAATATACCATAACCCCAGAGTATGCCCTAACAGATGGGCAAAAAAGTCAGCATGGACATGATAGGCCACATAGCTCATGCCTATGCAGTACAAATCTGTGACTCTTTGACTTTATTGTGAGTCCACTTTTTAATACATTAAGTGTTCAAAGAATGCATTAATGTATTTTGATGCATCCAATTTTTAATTTCTAAGAACATATGGTATATTAATATTGTTTGGGATTTCACTTAAAAGTTTATATGCAGTTATCTTTTTTTTAAAGCTTTTCTTCTGCACACAGCAATATTAGGTACTTAACTTTTCTTCGGCCTTTGCATTTGTTTATTTTATGAGGGCAAGAGCATAACCTAACTGATAAAATCCTTTGAGTAGTGAAATCAACAGATAACAGGATATAGACACAGAGAAATTAAAACATAGGTTTGCGTGCAAAGTAAGAGATGATAAATAAAATACAATGGATTCCGGTTAATTGGGCCACTGGTTAATCAGGGCAGCCTCCTATTTGGGGCAACTCTTAAAGATAAGAAACTAATTGAGAATTCACCTCATTTATTTGGGACACTATGCTGCCTAAGAAGGTGGTTGTTGCTGAACAGTTTCTAACTAGCATCAGTCGTGTGTACTTGTGTAGCTGTTAGAGACTACACCATGCTTGGTTTTTAAATAACATCAGTTGCATCTGTTTGTGTTCAAAGAGCAATGATTTTTATCACTGATTGTTGGCGAGAAGTAAGCAGTAAGATAATTCACAATTGTGTTGCTCACTGCGGTTTAAGCATTCAGGCTTAGAGATGCCAGAAAAGGCCAGATGTGAAAATGAAACAATTTCACTACTTCAACAAGCTAGGAATGCAAAGAATTTGAAGGTATCAGCATTCATCTTGAATGTTACAGTAAAAATGGAGGAGGATGCAATCATCGAAAGCATTATATGAAGGTAGTTCATTATCTGCACCAGGTATCTGCATTGATTTTGTTCATTTACGGTCAATGAAAAGAACACGGCAGCATACACTGGATGAACTAATATGCAGTTTTATAGTACTGTAGTAGTTTTGGTAGTGTTCTAATTCATTTTATATTTCAATTAAAATACATAATTTGTCACTCAGTTAAATAGCGGTTTGACTTTTTATACATTTTAAAAGTATTTCCATGAAACTCTGAATACGTTGATTACTTGGGAACCACATTAAAGCAAGAATATTAGAGTCACAAAAGAGAAGATTTACAGAAGTAATGCCAGGTTGCGATGAAGGAAGAAAAAGAATGACATTTTCATTGGAACTACAGACGTCAGCGGGGTCTGATTAATTTTTTTTCTAAGTTTTTAAGTTTTGAGACATGAGAGTAGATAGAAAATAATTTTTTCTGTAAATTGCATTAGTGGCAAGGGATGTGAAGAGGATAGTCACTGTAAATGTTCTTGTATTATTCTGCACCTTTGTTTGCTTCATGAGTGAATTTTATTTATTTAAAACCTAATTGGTAAACACAATTAGGTCCTTCAAGCACATATCATGCATTTCCATAAATTTGACCCACATATATGCAATGACATCAAGTTTTGTTTAATAAATGTACTGATGTCACTTGCACAAAATTCATTTGTACATTCGTATCCTGTGATGATTGCAGACATTCATAGCGAAATTGGCATTAAATTCTGAAACCAGGAAGACTGAGGAACTGCATTAGCATTAACTAAACCTTACCTTGTTCATAGTTGTGCAGTTAGAGGTATCCATCATTCTGAGCCAGGGGTTCTCAGCCTCTTTATGCCATGGACCAATACCATTAAGCAGGGGATAGTGGATGCCAGGCTGGGAACCCTTGTTCTGAGCGCTTTCCTTGATACACAGAGAATGATGGATACCTCTTGGTACCAATGTCAACAGACTTCTGCTCGTGTGTAATACCAATTCCTTTGCCTCCCCCACATTACACATCCATGACCTGGCCAAATTAGCTCTTCCTCCTTCCCATGCCCATTTGATCTATGTCCACCAACCAAGATCATGTATTCAACCCCATTCCCTCAGTGCACTGAAACCCCTGTGGGAGGCCCAGTACTCTTCTTTGAACTTGGGTCTTCTGCTCAGTGAAATTTCTTTGCCAAGGGTCTTACACAAATCAAGTACTCTGCAGTAATACACACAATGTGCTGGAGGAACTCAGCGTCTATGGATGGAAATAAACAGTCGGCGTCTTGGGACGAGACTGCAAATTTCCAGCATCTGCAGTACCTCTTCTGTCTGTGAAGTACTCTGGAGTGCATTTCACATATATTTGCCGATTCTTTATCATTTCTAGTCCATTGTTTCATACAGCATGTCATTACAACATAAAATACTTAACAAATACTGTAGTTATTGGTACAGTGCAGAAGCAAAAAGTATTTGAAGTATTCTTGGTGAAGAATTAGCATTGACTTTGAAACAACAGACCAACTTGGCAAATAGATTCATCTTGTTGGAAGCAGAGTTAGAAGTACAATATATTCTTTGTCTGAATAAATACCTCTGCCTTGTTCAGGGATAGGCTGGGCTAATGATTGATATTGCTGTCTTGCCGTTTGATTGTCAAATTTGTATTGAAGATAACAAGGGTTTAAATATATGATTTGTGCATTTTGGATTTCTGACGCATAGAACGTAGAACAGCACAGCATAGAAACAGGTCCCTCAGCCTTCAATGTTGTGCCAAACCAATTAAATTAGTATCAAATGGCTAACTAAACTAATCTCTTCTGCCCACACAATGCCTATATTCTTCCATTTTCCTCACATTCATGTGCCTATCTAAACATCTCTTAAAAGTCCCTAATGTATTTGCCTCTACCACTACCCCAGGCTGTGCATTCTAGGCATTCACAACTCTCTGTATTAAAAAAAACTTAGCCCTCACATCTGTTTCAAAATTATCCCCTCTCACCTTAAATGTATGCCCTCTGGCATTTCAACCCTGAGAAAAAGATACTGACTCTCTATCTATGCCTCTCATATTCTAATAAACCTCTATCAGATCCCCCCTCAGCCTCCACCACTCCAGAGAAAACAACTCCAGTTTGTCCAGCCTCCCATTATAGCACATAGCCTCTATTCCAGGCAGTATCCTGGTAAACCTCTTCTGCACCCTCTCCAAATCCTTGACATCCTTCCTATAATGGGTGACCAGAACTGTATGCAATACTCCAGATGCAATCTAATCAGAGTTTTATAAAGCTGCAACATAACTTCCTGACTTTTAAACTCATTGCCTAATAAAGGCAAGCATGCCATATGCTTTCTTAACCACCCTGCTAACTTGTGTGGCCATTTTCAGAAGCTATGAACTTTGACCTCTAGACCACTCTGCTCATCAACACTGTTAAAGGTCTTGCTCTTTAACAGCATACTGTCTCTTTACATTTGTTACATTAGAGTTTATTCTGATGCAGATATGCTTGGTATAACATCGATAGGTGCACCAGTCTGTATCGGATTGATAGGCTGAGCTAATCTCCTCAAAAGCAAGTTATCAATATTGGGGAGGAAAGGGAACTATAAAGTAATCCAGGAGAAAAAATATTCCCAAATGGATAAGGTGTATATGATGATAAAGGGAGAAAGCGTGTTACTTCTTGGAATTTTGCACATTCAGCATCATCTGCCATTCCCTTTCATGTGATCCTCTGCACATTCTTCTAGTGAGATCCCAGTTTCTAGCTCATCAAGAAGGCTCTGGGCAGTGTAGAACCTTTTCCAGCTCAAGTGGTTGGCTGCAGTGACAAGGAAGGCAGTGCACCTCTAAGGCTCCACTCTTTGAATAGTGACTATCATGTCTGCTATCCAAGCATTCAATTACTCAAGACGTGTCAAACATTAAGGCATTAAAACATTTAAAATATACACAGACATGCATATGCACTTCGCTGACTCACTCATGGAGAGATACAACTCGTTGGACCCTGGGTCTCTGCAGACTGTCAACCACCCCTTTCCATTCATTCTAATTAATTTCTTTTTATTCTCCCCACACTCTCATCAACTCTCCCTAGATTCTACCACTCAACTGCACCCTACAGTTACCTAACAACCCACATGGTAATTAAAAAAATGCCATTTAACCAGTACAGAGGTCCTGTGGTTGGCTGTCTGCTGAGTGAAAGGCTGTGATAGTGAATAACCAGTTATGGGCATATCTGCTGCAGATCTATGTGAATCTAGTAGGAGGTTTATATCATTAGTTTGTTGAGGAAATCATGGATGAATATTCCTTTTTTATCCAAAACCGTGAGGCACAAGAGTATACATTAGAATGTGTGGAGAAGCAGAGGGATCTGGATCTTGGAGGTAGCAGGGCAGGTAGAAAAGCTGGTTAAGAAACTAGGTGTAATACTTGCCTTTATTGTTAGAGGCACAGAATGTGAACAAGGTGTTCATGTTAGAACAGTAAAAAATGTTAGCTGAGTCATTCCTAAAGTTGAACTCTGGTCAGTGAAGGGCAGGAAGGATGTGATAGTGCTTTACAAAGATGGATGTGAACATTGCTGCCAAGGCCATTGCTTATTGCCTACACTAATACTGTTGAGAAAATGGCAGTGAACCATCATCTTGAACTGGATCAAGGTCACGTGAAACCATGAGAGCAGATGGTGGATGGTGGTATGAGCAGCTGGTGCATATATGAGTCCTGGTTATACGACCTCTGACACCAGGCAGACAATCTCGGAAGAATATTGATCATGGCTGGGGTCACCCATCTTGTAAAGATACTGCCCAGTAGAAAACAATGGCAAACCACTTCTGTAGAAAAAAGACCATGATCGCCCACATCATATGACACTGTACATAATGATGATGATGCTTCTTGAGAGTGATTGGAATTGCAGGCATCAGAGCAAGTAGTGATCATTCTGTTACACTGCTGGTATGTGCCTTGTAAATGACAGAAACAACTAGGTGCATTACCAGGTGAGCCTTTTGCTGCAGGATACCCAACCACTGATCTGTTCTCATAACCACAGTATTGCCAGCATAAGAGAATTACAGTAATGAGAAACAGTCTGGACTTCGGAACAAAGAAATCAGGAGAAATTTATTTGAGGTATATAAAATAATGTGCGCTATAAGCAGGGTAGACTAAAAGGACCTATCTTCCTTAACAGAAATTTTAGTGACCAAGGGGCTCAAGTTTAAGTTAATTGGTGAAGTACTGGAAGAAATCATTTAATTCAATGATTACTGATGGTATGGACTTCACTAGCTGAAAGAGTGGTGAACATTCACCACGTTAAAGAACAACCTGTGTGAGAACAGCACTTCAGAGCCACTACCTGCATGCCATGAACTAATAGTTGAAAGTAAGATTAAACTCATGTCCATTTATGGTTGGCTGAATGGCCTTCAGCAATTGTGTTGTGCAAAAAAAAATCACATTCTCAACGGAACTAAATGAACGAAACACAGGGCAAAGAACCATAGACTTTAACCTGATAAATTAATCAGCTAAGAAAGAGACTTTTCAGTTTTTATGAAAAGGACCTTGTAACAAGCTTTTAGTAAGTTTAAATGGCATTACTTAGTATTTTCACTAATTATCTATGTTTGTATTTAGAGAAGTACCTTGTAAGTTTCAAAATGCATAGGGCCAGACCTTGAGTTGCAATGAAGATGAAACTAAAAGTTATTTGCAGATAGCCAGAAAATTTTGCTGTTATTTCAGCTGCTCCAGAGGGGGTGCTGTTTTCAACCCCACTGAGCATGATACCAAGAAATTGCGAAATGCTGAGAACGACGTGTTTATTGGAAATGGTAATATAATGCTATCTTACTCGACTCCAAATCTTATCATGGCAGCTAAGAATTTTAATGTAGAATAAAGAGCTCGTATCAGTACTGTTACAAACAAAACAAATTGTTTCTCCTTGTTCATTAAAGTCACATTGGGACGTAAATCTGTTGTGGAGCAGCTACCTGGTCTGGCTTATATGTGCATTTAGTTTACTTTTAAACTGTGTTATGAAATAATTTGGAAAGCCACTCAATACAATACAGACAGAAGTGAGCAGTCATATCATCAAAGGAGTAATCTGTCTTGCCACATCCAGCCATGAAAAGCGGCAGAAGTAAAATAGCTTAAAAAAAACAAGGAGGCCCTGGTACTAGTCCCAATCTCACTTCTATCAGAAGCCAAAACATAAGTGCAAAATCCATTGCTCTAAAATTTCTATCTATCCTGAGCATGAAGTACTAAATGAGACAACCAAGTTGGCCCATTTCTGAGAGCCCCAACATCACAAAAATCTGTTTTCAGTAAATTCAGTTGGTATCACTCCACATGATACCACAGGATGTCTGTGTGTGTCAAATATAGCAAAGGCTCTAGGTCCTAACGGTATCCTCAGTTTAGAGTTAAAAACTTAAGTTTCAGCATCACTCAAAGCTCACAACCTCCAGGACAAAGCAATTTCCTTCATCTATCAATGGAGGGTTTTTGTCATGTAATATAAAATCTTGTTATAACATGGAAATCATGTGACAAAGTATAAGCTCTACTTGAGAAGGACAAGGGCAAAAGGTAAACACTATCTGCAGGATCTCCTTCAAAATTACACATCCATTCTGCAAATATTTTTCTGGTTCCTTATCATAACTGGTTCAAAAATCCAGTATCCTATTTAATTTATATTTCAAAGATTTAAAAAAGCAGCTCGTTGTCATCTTTTTCAGGACATTTGGGTTGGAGTGAAAAGTGGTAGGCTTGCCAATGATATTATTACGGTGAATTGTTGTTGATCCTTTCCTCACCTTGTGGCGCATCGAGCGGCAACCTTCCCATTTCTTTAGCCTCAGTTTGTTTTCTACGACATTGAGTTACCAGCTCGATACTCAACCCAGCACAGATGGAAAGTGTGCAAGCAGCTGACCTGATTTGAACCTGGGACCACTCACCTCGAAGTCCAGTGTAAATGCCACTACAATACCAGCTGACCTACACTGAATGTATGGAAGAAAAATTACACATTATTCTAGCTCTTTTGAAAAAAACTATTTGTTATACTTTGTTTTGTGGGTTATAAGTGAATGGTGTATTAAGCCTTCCTTCCTGGTTTGAATGTGGCTGCTTATCAGGTTGATGATATTGCTCCTTGGTTCTTGGAATCCCTGTGAAATAAAGTTTGCTAGCAGGTGAAAGCTATAGTACACAGATTGCTAGACCTTTGTAGACAGTTTTTTTTTCCAGTCAGCAGCAAGTTTCATTGCTTCACTGTTGGCTGTAGAATCCTGGCCCGACTTTCGAGCTATACATTGTTAATTGTTTCTAAATTAAGATTTCAGTTTGGGAAGATGAGATTTGATCTCTTGCATTATAGTTCCAAGAAGCACATTTCATTTAAAGCTGCATGTTCATTTCAGGAAATGACGTGGTTTTAGGGAAAGAGATAATTTCAGATGTTTGCCTTGCCCATTTTCACCCTTGGAGCTTTTCCAACATGATAGATCTTAAGTAGATGAAGGATTTTAACCTCATAAACTTTTCTTATTTCTGTCATGATCAGCAGACAACAATATCTCCAAACTAATTTAAAAAGGTCTGATTTTATACAAAGCAGCATCATTTAGAAATTTGAAATTGTACCTTATTGATAAGTATTAAAATACAGAAAATATAGAGCCTAGAGACATGGTTAATTGAACTGAAACTTCTGATCCTAAAATGTATGCAACTTGATATAATTTGTTACAGATTGCTCATTACTGCATTTGGTGCTTTGATTGAATTCATCACACCAAAGCTAATATATTTCCTCTTTAAGTTTATACCATAGGATACTCAGACTTGTATTTAGCTAACTGTGCATCCTGATGACAGTAATGTTAAGTTAAAAAGTGCCAAATCCAAACAAAAAATTGAATTAATTAATTATAGTTAAGCATAGTGATTTAAAGTTGCTTCGTGCACTTTACCTTCAATATTAATTGGACATTGAAGTGCATGTTTGGATAATTGGACATTGGGTTTCAACTCGACCTCTAACGTTTTACTTCATCAGTTTCACTCAGGAGTAATTTTGTGGTTAGACTAGCTGCCAGATTTCTAACCATCAGGCTGGAATCTCAATGAAGTAGCAGAGGAAGTTGTTCAAATAATTAGAACTAGGGGTCATGGGTTCAAGGTGAAAGTTGAAATGTTTAAGGGGAAAGTCTTCACCCAGAGTATGATGAGAGTGTGAAACAAGCTGCTGGCAGAAGAGGTGGATGCGGGTTGGATTTCAGCATTTAAGAGAAATTTGGAAAGGTGCATGGATGGAAGCGTTATGGAAGGCTATAGTCTGGGTGCAGATCAATGGGATTAGGCAGAATAATAGTTCAGCACGAACTAGATAGGCTGAAGGGCCTGTTTCTGGGCTGTAGTGATCTATGATTGTATAAAACTTTAAAAAAATGTATTTCCAGCAAACACTAAGCTACTGGATTGTTGTTTTAAAAAAAGTACCCAGATCACTAATATCCTTTATGGATGGAAATCTCCCATCCTTACTCAGAATGAATCTCAGGGTTGTATATGGTGACATATATGTATTTTGATTAAGGAAGAATAATAGATGGGTGATAACTACTGCCGTTGCCAGTGACGTCCACTTCCTGAAAATGAATAAAAGAAACTAGATGCCAGTTAATATCGCACATCTTTAATTTGATATTGTGATCGGTTTCAGCTGTTAACTATCACAAATCTGTCTGCATTAATTTAGTACAAAAACTGGTTTTTAAAGAAGGCAACAAGAATTATACTTCAAACTGCTTTAGGACAAGCAAGATTATTGGTCTGAACTATGTTCCAGCTTAATTATCTATTATTTATTTGGTTCAAATTCATTTAAATTGCAATATTTTAATGATGGTTAGTATCTAACATCCTGGAAAAGTATTTAAGTGTAAGTCTAAATAAAGATGCAATCAATCCACTCCTGGACATGTGTGTCTGCACGTACTGGGTATTTACACAAAGAGAAAGAGAGAGGGAGGTCACTGTTATTGGAAACAGAAAGTTGACAAACCCAGCCACGAGACTTAACTCTCATTAGAGAAAACAGTCTTGTGAATGTTCACTTTTTAAACCAATGAAATAATTTAACAGTTGGTAAGTCATTTGCATAAAATGCATTGTTTGGCCTCATGCATTCCTGATACTGTTCTCACAGTTGCCTAGCACAGTTGGTTAAGACCGGAAGACATAGGAGCAGAATTAGGCCATTCAGCCTATCAAGCCTTCTCTACTATTTCATCATGGCTCCTTTATTATCACTCTCAACCTTGTTCTCCTGCCTTTTCCCCTTAACCTTTGACACCCTGATAATCTAGAACCTGTCACCCTCTGCTTTAAATATACCCAGTGACTTGTCCTCCACAGCCCTCTGTGGCAAGGGATTCCACAGACTCACCACCCTCTGGCTAAAGGGACATCCTTATATTCTAAGTATATGCCCTTCGGTGCTAGACTCCTCCAGCATAAGAAACATCCTCTCTACATCCACTCAATTGAGGTTTTTCAATATTCAATAGGTTTCGATGAAATCTCCCCTCATTCTTCTAAGCTCCTGCAATTACAGGCCCAGAGCTATCAAACACACCTCATACGTTAACCTTTTCATTCCTGGGATTATTTTCATGAACCTCCTTCACCAGGAAAATTGATGAAGGCAAGGTAGTATATGTTGTCTACATGGGCTTTAGCAAGGCCTTTGACAAGGTTCAAGAAGGTTCAATAAGTGTTAAGACTAAGAATTGACATTTTTTTTGGAATTTATTTTGTTCCATTGCTGTGAAATTAAAATTTAGCAGTGATTCTGTGTTACTTGATGCTCACTGGTACTTTAAACCACTGTGTAATTGTAAAGTAAATTGGATATTGTCTAGGGATGAACAGAATGCAGAAAAAATTAATTATGCAAAGTTAATGTGTCTTATATTTATATTAAATAAAGAAGCATAATTTCTTATTGGTATGAAAATTGAAGCAGAAATTAAAAATTAATCAAAAGAAAAGGAAATGTCTTGCATTTATATACTAGTTTTTATTGCTGCAATTTGAAAGTTACTGTTTAGTGTAAGAGGAAATAAAATCAATATTCACACAACTCGTGCGTCAAAAGGGATAACTGAGTACGTAATCAATTTTACTGATGTTAATTCAGGAATAAATATTGGACAAGACACTCGGAAAATCCCTTGTTTTCTTCAAATAGCACATTATGATTATTTATGTCTGCCGGAGTGAATAAGTGGTTACTGCTTAGTTTCATGTTTTAGACTGAAAATGAAACTTCACTTGTACAAACCCTCAGTACTGCAGGGAAATTTCATTTTGTGGTCACTTCAGCCAAAAGTCTTTAACCAGTACATTCAGTATGAGATGAACACCAAATAAATTCAGTTTGGAATTCAGGAAAAACTTCCTTACTTAGAAATAATGAGAACCTGGAGTGTGTTATTTGAAAAAAATTCCACAAATGCGTAACTTCGAGAGGCAGAAAAATTAGATAAGTATGTTCCTATAGTTTAATAAAATACTAATTTTAATTAGAAAATAAAGAAGATTAAAAAGGCTATATTTCCATCCAGAAGTCTGATTAGGGAGCCAAATACAAACAGAAATTAAATCAGAGCATGCAAGTGATCGATCTGAATAGTAGAAAGTTGGTTGACAAGAAGTATGGGTTGGGTTTAATAGAAACATAGAAAACCTACAGCACAATACAGGCCCTTTGGCCCACAATGCTGTGCCAAACATGTACTTACTTTAGAAATTACCTAGGGTTACCCATAGCCCTCTGTTTTTCTAAGCTCCATGTCCCTATCAAGGAATCTCTTAAAAGACCCTATTGTATCCGCCTCCACCACTGTCACCGGCAGCCCACTCCATGCACTCACCACTCTCTGCATAAAAAAACTTACCCCTGACATCTCCTCTGTACCTACTTCCAAGCACCTTTAATGGTTTGTTCATTATGAAATAGGATGCAAACCGAAGCATCAGTTGCTATGTTGAAACGTTTTAATTATATTTAAATAAATGTATTTAAAATTCAGATTGATAAGATAAGGGAATAAGATATTTGTTACAGCACTGGGATTTTGTAAACATACCAGATTATTTCAGAAAATACAGATTACCAAATGTAACAATGAGTAAAGTAATTTAGAGAAACAGGTAATGTGTACAAATTAATAGAAACTCTCAGAAATTCAAATATATGGTATTTCCTTTAAAATAACATGTTATAAAATAGATCATCTTTCTTTATAAGTAGGAGTCATGGAGTTCCAGATAAAAACAGTAATAACACATTGGCATCAAACCACACTTAAGATGCTCTGAAAATTGTAAGAAAACTGAAGCTACAGAATATAATATAATATTAGATTATGTGCAAAATTATTGATATTAATATTGTTTTCACTACCATTAAGGAGGCAAAGAAGATTCGAATTAATGAAAGTTTATGATGGGATGAAAATAAAATATCTCTTATGATTTAATCAATGGTTTGAGGGTTATTAGTCCAAAACTGTAAAACAAGGAAGGAGAAAGGTTAGAGAAATTTAATTAATGTTAGTGGTTGGCCAAAATATCCCTTGTCATTGTTCAACATCCTGTGATTAGATATCACAGACATTATGAATATGTGCTTATCAGTTTTACGTTTTTTTAAATAGCAAAAGAATAATCAGATGGTGAATATTTAGTAACTTCAATTAAGATGCTCAAGGCCAAATTGGTAAATGATTTATGTGAAAAGTAGTTGATAGTTAGAATTGCATTTTTGTAAGGTTGCAAAACATTCCTGTCCATAAATCAAAGCATTATACTGTATTTTCATGATTGTCAGGTATTCAGAGGTGCTCATAAATATGTTTCGAACAGTGACACATCATTCCCTTATCTGCTATTTAGACAAAGTATGCAACATTGTCTGCACAAACCATGGCTATTAATCAATAATAATGTATACAGTTATCTGATTTAAACAATAAATGTTATCTTTCAACTATTGCCTCATCTTATATTACACAAGAGAGAAAAGTCCAAAATAAAGTAATTTTTTTTATATCAGTTTCGTCATCCAGTAACCTCTTTCTGAGTTAGCTGAAAGCGATGTTTGGATAAGCATATTGTAGAAATGATGAAGTTGTTTCCACATTTGTCAAAATCAATTATTTGCTACTGTTCTGTAATGGTATTCAATAGCCCACCAAATTCCCAAACTAGTTACTCAAGAAAAAAACAATGCTGCTGAAATTACCATAAGGAGCCGAAGTCAATTGAGTCTTCTCTGCCATTTAATCATGGGTGTTTTTATGTTACTTAAATTATCTACAGTACAATTTGTATGTTGCTCATGAGTGAGTGAATGAGGCCTCCAACGGTCAGGGTCGACTGTGGATGTTGCTTCCTAGCTGTCTATATACACACTCCTGGGCAGTACCATACAGAGAGTAAGTTGTGCCCATGTAGCAAGTTCCCCCTCTCCACGCATCTGACGAACCTAAAGGAACGGCAGAGACTGATACAGTTTGGTACCAGCAGCATCGCAGGAGTTGCCAGTCAGCGTTAAGCTCAGTGTAGGACTGCCTTAGGGACTCCAGCTCCAGATTTTTCCCTCAGGGTTTACTCCCGAAGCCTTCCCTGCGAGTGGGTATAGTCACAAGACAGTGGTTTAAGATCAGAGTTTTCTTTCTCCTAGATGAGCCCAATCTGCCTGAAGCGACTGGTTTTAAGCATCAGTAACACGATTTTTGCATCGTCTCCTGTCAGTAGAAACGGTTTCATAAGGCTTAGTAGCTAAACTACACATGAACGCCAGGAGCAGGACTTGGTATCAGAGGCTATTTAAGGTGCATGCCATTGGGAGCTTGTTCCCATTGCCACCCCCAGCTATAAGAACCTTAACAATGTTGTTAGAGAATAAAATATCTAATGAAATGTGTACTAATGCAACTATTTTGCATTAATGTAAATTTGTTTCAAGATCATAGCATGCAGTGCTCAAAAGCAAATGAATGCATGGTGTCATTTAATTATATATCGGTTGCAATGTCTCTTATGCAAAATAAAATTACAACAGATTATGAGTGTCTATCCCTTAATACTTTATTTGTAATCTTCTTAATGTTAGATCACAGAATAGATCCCAGCAAAGTTCACATGGAAATGTAGTTTATGGAAGGATGTACTGACATTGTACATATGGAAAGATAGACTGCAGTTCATCAGCAGCGAATCCAAGGTCTGTTGACTGTACACTGCAACTACCTGATACTGTTCACAAAAAAAAATAGTACTTTAACTCATTAATGTTATCCAGGATGGTAGAATTTGGAGTGGCAAAATTGAAGTGTGATTTGATATATCATTCAGAATCATAAAGGGTCTGGACAAAATTTCTATAAAGAAACTGTTAGAGAATGAGTTTTACTTGGATTGTTCTTATAAAAAGAAATCGCAGGAGCTCAACAATGTGCAAACTTTTATGTTAAAATCTATAATTTCAAATAATATCAACAAATTATTGGGAAAAATTAATGTTTTGAAAAAAAATAGAATGTGTTTACATACTTGAACATATTTTTTTACTCCAACTCCTCAATATTCCTCTTCTGAAAGAACTGATTCTTTTCAAGGGACAGTTTCATGAAACGGTAGTGCCACTTGCTTGCCCAAGTTGACATTTCCTTTTGTAAACCCAGATAGTAAAGACTAAATATATAGCACTTGCCAATTTTTCTCTTCCCTATCAACTCTAGGAGCAAAATGTCAGATTGGGTGAGATAAGGTACTTCCTGTTCGTGCAATGTAAAATTAATTTTTTAGAGCACACAATCCAGGTAGAAATTTCGGTTGTATATTGAAGAAGTGTGGCATTGGCAGAAATAACATTTTGTGGACAAAATGTTCAGCCTCTGCCTTTTTGTCTGTTCAGGGAAGTTTAAAGATCCCGTTAAAGCAGGGAGATCTTCTGGAGAGTGACTTGCTCAGAGTTCATGTCTCAATCACACCTCCAGTGTCTTTGCTTGTCAAGCATTGCTTTTGCAAATTTGGTTACAAAACAGAAGTCACTGTCCTAAAAATAATTTTATTGTTTGCAATGCTGCTTTTATTTTAATTGCTGATTAGATAATCGAAGATGAAAGAGAAAAATAAATATTTCATACAGTGACTTACTTTGAAATGAAATAATGTTGAACTTGACAGTAAATTTATGTAAGATCTTCTGTTCAGATATCAGATAAATGGCAAGCTGCCTTTGATTGATGATTTAACATGGCCAAGGACATTAGGAGCACTCTACTTTTTTCAGAAGTATTGTTATAAAATCCTTAATTGCAGATACAATTTTGATTTAACCTCACCTAACTGGAAATTTTCTTATTTCCTCTGCATTATACTGAGGACTAAGTGCTGATGGGGCAATGCATTCTACAGCCTTCAGATGTATTTGGTTCAGTTGCATGTTTTTTTACAAATTTTCCTAATACTGCTGTCTTTAATCTCAAACTCCATGTATGGCTCACAGGTATTTTGTTGCTTCAGCTAAAATGACAGGACATGAAACTTCATATCTTACTTTCAACACAACTTGAACTTTAGTAAAATTCTGTTCCTGTTTGAGGTAAAAGACAGTCCATTCCACAAGACTAGTGATACTCTGAGGCTGAACTAATCTTAATGTCAAGTTCCCACTAGTTGTATATTTGATGGTTATTAATCACAATCTTAAAATATAAGACTTTTGTTTTGATGCAGATGTAAAAATGATTTCCGTTTATCTTGTATATCTAAAATATTTTTTAAAAAGCTCAAAATGATATTAAAGGAGTTTGCTGCTTTAAAAATTATATTAGTTTGTTACAGGAGCATGAAGGGGAGAGTTTTTGCAAAGAAGTTCCAAAGTTCAGGATCTTAGTAAATGAACATACAGTGGTGCTAGAAAGTTTGTGAACCCTGAAGAAGTTCCTCTATTTTTGCACAAATATGACCTAAAATTTGATCATATTTCACGTTGTCTGAAAATTAGATAAAGGGAACCCAATTAAATAAATTATACAAAAAAACATTATATTTGTTCATTTATTTATTGAGAAAAATGATCCAATATTACATTTCTTTGTTGGGAAAAGTATGTGAACCTTTACTTTTAGGAGGACTGGTGTAAACCCCCCCAGTACAGCAATAGCTTCAACCAAATGTTTCAGGTAACTGCTGATCAGTCCTGCACGTTGGCTTGGAGGAATTTTAGGCTATTCCTCCTTACAAGCTGCTTAAGCTCTGGGATGTTGGTGGGCTTTCTTGCATAAACTGCTTGTTTCTTCAGGTCCTTCCACAACATTCCTATAGGATTATGGTTAGGGTTTTGACTCGGCTATTCCAAAATACGAATTTTATTCTTTTTAAAACTCTTTGTTGTTGATTTACTGTTGTCTTTTGGATCATTATCTTGTTGCTTTATCTGACTTCTATTAAGCCTCAGGTGACAGACTGCTACCCTGATATTCTTCTGTAAAATGTCTTGATACAATTTTGAATTCATTGTTTCCTCAATGATTGCAAGCTGTCCAGGCCCTGAGGCAGCAAAGCAGCCCCAAACCATGATGCTCCTTCCATCATGCTTCAGAGTTCGGATGAGGTTTTGGTGTTGATGTGCAGTGCCCTTTTTTCTGTGAACATAGCAATGTGCATTTCTGCCAAATGAGACAGTTAAAATTAGCAATCTTGTAGTTAGGGATTAGATTAGATTAGGTTATGAGGACACTCAGTCCTCGTTTATTGTCATTTAGAAATGTATGCATTAAAAAATGATACAATATTCCTCCAGAAAGATATCACAGAAACACAGGACAAACCAAGACTAACTGACAAAACCACGTAATTATAACATATAGTTACAACAGTGCAAAGCAACACCATAATTTGATAAAGAGCAGACCATGGGCACAGTAAGAAAAAGTCTCAAGTCCCGATAGCCCCATCATCTCACGCAGACGGTAGAAGGGAGAAACTGCCTGCCGTGAACTCCAAGCGCCGGAAACTTGCCGATGCATTGGAAGCACCTGACCGCAGCCAACTCTTCAGTCCATCCAAAAACTTCGAGCCTCTGACCAGCCCTCCAGCACCGAGCACCATCTCTGCCGAGCGCTTCGACTACGCCCCAGCCACCGAGCAACAAGCAAAGCCGAGGACTCGGGGCCTTCCCCTCTGGCGATTCTGGATCACAGTAGCAGCGGCAGCGAAGCAGGCATTTCAGAAGTTTCACAGATGTTCCTCCGTGCTCTCACGTCTGTCTCCATCAAATCAGGATTGTGTACGGCACCCTACTTGACAGATAACAGATATCATTCACCAGAGTGGCCGCTGCAAGCTGCGTCGCGCCATCATCTCCTCCTCCCTTGAAAAGAGTGATCACAGTATGATTGAGTTTCTCATACAAATGGAAGGGTGCAATTGTTCGATCTAAAAACCAGTGTATTATGCCTAAACAAGGGAGACTACAATGGGGTGATGGAGGAATTGGATAGAGTAGACTGGGAACGCAGGCTTTTTGATGGGATGGTTGAGGAACAGTGGAAGACTTTCAAAGAGATTTTTCACGGTGCTCAACAAAAGTATATTCCAGTTAAAAGCAGGACAGTAAGGGTGGGGAGAGCCAGCCTTGGATAATTAAGGAAATAAAGGATGATATCAAACTAAAAACTTGCATACAAAGTCTCCAAGAGTAGTGGGAAACTGGAAGATTGGGAAGACTTTAAAAAACAATAAAGAACCACTAAATGAGCAATAAAGAAAGGGATATAGATTTGGAAAATAAACTAGCACAAAATATAAAAAGTGATAGTAAAAGTTTTATAATTATATGAAGTGGAAAAAGGTGGCTTAAGTGAACGTAGCTCCCTTGGAGGATGAGAAGAAATATAGATATTGGGTAATGAGGAAACAGCTGAGACTTTGAATGACTATTTTGTGTCGGTCTTCATGTTGGAGGAGGCGTCTAACATGCCAAACAGAGCTGATATTGATGTGGTGGGAGGAGAGGGCCTCGATGCAGCAGCTATCACTAAAAAGGTAGTGCTGAGCAAACTTGTGGGCCTGAAGATAGACCAGTCCCCTAGCCCTGATGGAATGCAACCCAGGGTACTGAAGGAAATGGCAGAGGTTATAGTAGAGGCCTTGGTGATAATTTATCAAAATTCTCTGGACTCTGGTGCATTGGAAGAAGGTAAATGTCATGCCACTGTTCAAAAGAGGATGTGGGCAAAAGGCAGGTAAATATGGGCCAGTTAATTAAACATCTGTAGTTGGCAAAATGCTTGAAGCTGTCATTAAAGGAGAAATAGCGAGGCATCTGGAAAGAAATGGATCCATCATGCAGATGCAGCATGGATTCAGCAAATACAGGTCCTGTTTGACAAACCTACTGCAGTTCTTTGAGGATATAACAAGCGTAGAAGATAGAGGGGAACAGATGGATATTGTTTACTTGGATTTCCAGAAGACATTCAATAAGGTGCCACATAAAAGACATCCATAAGATCAGGATGCAGAGAGTTGGGGGTGATTGAATTTAGGAGTAGGGAGGTTATACTGCAACTGTACAGGGTACTGGTGAGGCTGTACTTTGGAGTACTGCGTACAGTTCTGGTCTCCTTACTTGAGGAAGGATATTCTGGCTTTGGGGGCGGTGCAGATGAGGTTCACCAGGTTGATTCCAAAAATGAGGAGGTTAGACAATGAGGAGAGATTGAATCGCTTGGGACTGTACTCGCTGGAATTCAGAATCAGAATCAGGTTTATTATCACTAGAATGTGACGTGAAATTTGTTAACTTAGCAGCAGCAGTTCAATTGAATACATAATCTAGCAGAGAGAAAAAATAACAATAATAAATAAACAAGTAAATCAATTACGTATATTGAGTAGATTTTTTAAAACATGCAAAATCAAATACTGTATATTTTTTAAAAAGTGAGGTAGTGTCCAAAGATTCAATGTCCATTTAGGAATCAGATGGCAGAGGGGAAGAAGCTGTTCCTGAATTGCTGAGTGTGTGCCTTCAGGCTTCTGTACCTCCTACTTGATGGTAACAGTGAGAAAAGGGCATGCCCTGGGTGCTGGAGGCCCTTAATAATGGACGCTGCCTTTCTGAGACACCGCTCCTTGAAGATATCCTGGGTACTTTGTAGGTTAGTACCCAAGATGGAACTAACTAGATTTACAACCTTCTGCAGCTTCTTTCAGAAGTATGAGAGGAGATCTTATATAAATATATAAAAATTATGAAAGGGATAGATAAGATAGAGGCAGGAATGTAGTTTCCACTGGTCAGTGAGACTAGAACTAGGGGACATAGCCTTAAGATTCGGGGGAGTAGATTTAGGATGGAAGTGCTTCCCAGAGAGTGGTGAATCTGTGGAATTCTGTGCCCAATGAAGCAGTGGAGGCCACCTCATTAAATATATTTAAGACATGGTTGGATAGATTTTTGCATAGCAGGGAAATTAAAAGAGTTATGGTGAAAAGGCAGGTAGGTGGAGATGAGTCCGTGGTCAGATCGGCCATGATCTTATTGAATGGTGGAGCAGGCTCGACAGGCCAGATGGCCTACTCCTGTTCCTATTTCTTATGTTCTTATGTTAAAAAGTTCAAATTTCGTCTCATCTGTCAACAGAACATCACCCCAGAAGCATTGTAGAACATCCAGGCGGTGAGACGTTCAGCTATGTTTTATTTTTGGTTTGCTCGGTGGTGTCCTTCCATGAACATGGTTCTTGTTCAGTGTTTTTCTTATGGTGGACACATGAACAGAGACTTCAGGAAGTTCTAGAGATTTCTGCAGGTCTTTTGCTGTTACCCTTGGATTCTTTTTCACTTCCTTCAGCATTGCACGTTGTATTCCTGGTACGATCTTTGCAGGATGCCCACTCCTAGGGAAAGTAGCAACAGTACTGAATTTCCATTTGTAGACAATTCCTCTTACTGTGGACTGATGAACACTCTGGTCTTTAGAAATCATTACCTTTTTCCAGCTTAATGCATCTCTACAATTCTTCTAAGTTCCTCTGAAAGTTATTTCAGTTGAGGAATGGTGCACATAAACAGATATTTCTTGAAAAGAGCAGGCTCTGTCAGTAACCTGACTTTGTGTGTGTATGTGTGTGTGTTCATAGGGCAGGACACCTCTACACCCCGCACCTCCAATCTCATCTCATTAAAACACCTGACTTCAAATAGCTTTTGTAGAAGGCATTACCCCAGAGATTCACGTACTTTTTCCAACAAATACATATAATATTGGATCATTTTTCTGAATAAATAAATGAACAAGTATAATGTTTTCTGTGTTACTTATTTAATTGGATTCTCTTTATCTAGTTCCAGGACTTACATCAGAATCAGTTTTATTATGACCGGGATGTGTCATGAAATCTGTTAACTTAGCAGCAGCAGTTCAATGCAATACATAATATGGAAGAAGAAGAAAGAAAATAAACTAATAATAGTAACTAAATAAGTAAATCAATTTACAGTATACATATATTGAATAGATTAAAATTGTGCAAAAACAGAAATAATTGTATATTAAAAAAGCGAGGTAGTGTTCACAGGTTCAACGACAATTTAGGAATCGGATGGCAGAGGGGAAGAAGCTGTTCCTGAATCGCTGAGTATGTGCCTTCAGGCTTCTGTACCTCCTACCTGATGGTAACAATGAGAAAAGGGCATGCCTTGGGTGTTGGAGGTCCTTAATAATGGACGCTGCCTTTCAGGGATACCGTTCCTTGAAGATGTCCTGGGTAATTTGTAGGCAAGTACCCAAGATGGAGCTGACTAAATTTACACCATCTGCAGCTTCTTTCAGTCCTGTGCAGTAGCCACCCGCCTCCCCCCATACCAGACAGTGATGTAATCCGTCAGAATGCTCTCCACGGTACATCTATAGAAGTTTTTGAGTGTATTTGTTGACATATCAAATCTCTTCAAATTCCTAATGAAGTATAGTTGCTTTCTTGCCTTCTTTATAACTGCATTGATATGTTGGGACCAAGTTAGGTCTCAGAGATCTTGGCACTCAGGAACTTGAAACTGCTCACTCTCTCCACTGCTGATCCCTCTGTGAGGATTGGTATGTGTTCCTTCATCTTACCCTTCCTGAAGTCCACAATCAGCTCTTTCGTCTTACTGACGTTGAGTGCAAGGTTGTTGCTGTGACACCACTCCACTAGTTGGCATGTCTCACTCCTGTACTTCCTCTCGTCTCCATCTGAGATTCTACCAACAATGGTTGTATTATCAGCAAATTTATAGATGGTATTTGAGCTATGCCTAGCCACACAATCATGGGTATAGAGAGAGTAGAGCAGTGGGCTAAGCACACATCGCAGAGGTACACTAGTGTTGATCGTCAGCGAGGAGGAGATATTATCACCAACCTGCACAGATTGTGGTCTTCCGGTTAGGAAGTCGAGGATCCAATTGAGAGGAAGGTACAAAGGCCCAGGTTCTGTAACTTCTCAATCAGGATTGTGGTGTTAAGTGCTGAGCTATAGTGGATGAAAAATATCCTGAGATAGGTGTTTGTATTTTCCAGGTGGTCTAAGGCCATGTGAAGAGCCATTGAGATTGCATCTGCCGTTGACCTATTGTGGCGATAGGCAAATTGCAGGGGTCCTTGCTGAGGCAGGAGTTCAGTCTAGTCATGATCAACTTTTCAAAGTATTTCATCACTGTAGATGTGAGTGCTACCAGGCGATAGTCATTAAGGCAGCTCACATTATCCTTCTTAGGCACTGGTACAATTGTTGCCTTTTTGAAGCAAGTGGGAATGACCGCCCGTAGCAGTGAGAGGTTGAAAATGTCCTTGAATACTCCCGCTAGTTGGTTGGCACAGGTTTTCAGAACCTTACCAGGTACTCCATCGGGACCGTCCGGCTTGCTCTTTAAAGACAGCCTAACATTGACCTCTGAGACAGAGATCACAGGGTCACCGGCTGCAGCAGGGATCTTCACAGCTGTAGTTATATTCTCCCTTTCAAAGTGGGCATAGAAGGCGTTGAGTTCATCTGGTAGTGATGCATCACTGCTATACATGCTATTGGTTTTTGCTTTGTAGGAAGTAATGTCTTGCAAACCCTGCCAGAGTTGTACATCTGATATCGCCTCCAACCTTGTTCGAATTTGTCTCTTCGCCATTGAAATAGCCCTCCGCAAATCATACCTGGTTTTCTGGTATGCCACACTTAAATGCCACAGATCTAACCCTCAGCAGATGACATACCTCCTGGTTCATCCACAAGTTTTGGTTTGGGAATGTACATGAAGGTCTGATCACACTTTAGGTCATATTTATGCAGAAATAGTGAAAATTCACAAACTTTCAAGCACCATTGTACAGCTGACAATAATGGAGCAATTTAATTTGGCTGAGTAACATAATTGGAGGAGGACAAATACCTTGAAAGGTCAAGGCTTCTGAGATTACTGAGAAATGGAGGTATAATAAAAAAAGGGTTAGAATTTTATGATCATGTTATTGCTTAACCAGAAGACAATGTAAATCAGTCAACTCTGGTGTAATGTATGAACAAATAGGAAATGAGCAGCAAAGGTTCAGATGACCTCCTTTATGGAGACTGGAATGAAGGAAGTTTAAATTCCATACAGAAGCCAAGATTATTTTGGCTACTAAAGTTAGAAATAATTTAAGATAAATTGTTTGCACTGATAATACTACAGGTAACTTTTAGAATACTGAGACATTTGTCTAGGAATCTACAAGGATGGTCAAGGTTAAAGGAGTTAAAACATGCTTTTAGTTGATAAAGAGTGAAATAAAGTTTCCTGGAAAACCAGTCTGTATCTTTGGGACATCATTGTGCTAATGGTTAACAAAAACTGCTGAAGTGACTGATCAAGAGTCCTGTTTCCATACAGTCTGCAACTTGGGTTCACCCTAGATTGAAGGGATGAAAATTTCTCATGTTAGTTGATCCTAAAGATGGCATGTGAAATAATTTTGAGCCATTCTAAAAAAGTATATACAGAGATTGCAATCCTGTAAAAACATGTATAACTTATTGGAATATTCAGAGAGAGGCCATGGTCACGATACAGACACACTGGTGTTCTTCTTGTTCATTTTAACGATGAGAAAGTGAATTTTGATCTACCGTTACTTCATATGCAAACTCTGAAGTGTTAATATTGTGTGCAAATGACCTCCACTTTATCAACACTTAAGAAGGGAGGTGGTTCTTAAATTGCCAACCATTTTAATGAAATCCAATACATTGGTTCTTGCATTACTAGATACTTTAACTAGTGAACTTTATAGTAATAAATATTGCTAGTATCCCTTTCTGTATTGATGAATATATTGTCAAACAGATGTAGTTGTATTTTTATTTTAGGTTTCAAATGACTGAAAATTATTTTTGAAAACACATTAAAGTGTCTGTCATCATGATATTGTGCTCCAGCATAAATAAAAGTCTGTCATGACTCAGTGAAAGGTGCCTTTACAGACAGAAGCATTCCAACAATGTGTGCTGTAACATAAATAATTGTCTAATGTTTACATTTAAAAATTTATCATAAATATTGGCTCAATTTCAGATGTAGCATTATTTTAGAGAGTAATCAGCCATAGGAAAGGCAATCTTCTTTATCCATCCGAGCTACAAACATGTCAGAAATTGTAAAGTGGCCAGATTTTGCTTGTTACTGTCTTACAAAGAATTCCCCCAGCAGGAGATTGTGGAGTGCAGTCAGTCCAATTCTCAGTGAAGCTTTGCATGACAGCAAGACCGTCTGCTATGTAAGTTTCACTGTACGTGGAGGTGAATCAGAATCAGGTTTAATACCTCTGGCATCTGTCATGAAATATGCTGTTTTGCACCAGCTGTATATTACAATACCTAATAAATAAGCTATAATTTTTTAAACATTACATTAAGAAATACATTACTGTGTAAAAGTCTTAGACATATATAGGGTTGCCAAAAAAGTTCTAACAAAGTCAGTCACAAGCACTGGTGTGGCCATTAGGTGCTAAACCTTTCTTAGAGCAAACAGTTTTTAAATAGGGTCAGTTGCGTGTGTTTGTGCTCAAAGCGCAAGTGATTTTTGATACTGATAGTTGGTGAGAAATAAGCGGTAAGACAATTCAGAAACGATTTCACTACTTCAGCAAGTTAGGAACTACAAAGACTTTGAAGGTATCAACAATCATCTTGAACGTTACAATGAAAATGAAGATTTGAAGGACGCAATCATCGAAAGCATTGTATGAAGGCAATCCATTATCTGTTCTAGGTGTCTGTGCTTATCTTGTTCATTGTGTACACTGGATGAGTTCCTCCATCGATAACTATTAGGAACTAATACACTGTTTTATTGTACTGTTGGCCAAACTGTACTCTTCCCGATGTGTTCCAATTAATCAGAATCCACTGTATATAAAAGATTAATTAAATAGTGCAAAAAGTGACCAAAACAAAATAGTAAGGCATGAGCTCATTGTCCATTAAGAAATCTGGTGGCGGTGGGGAAGAAGCTGTTCCTAAATTTTTGAGTGTGTGTCTTTAGGCTCCTTTACCTCCTAGATGGTAGCACCTAGCGTGTCCTGGGTGATGAGGGTTCTTAATAACAGATGTTGCCTTTTTGAGCCATGGCCTTTTGAAGATAAGCCCAGTGCTTGGGAGGCTAGTGCCCAGTTGGAGTTGGCTGAGTCAAAATCAGAAGAATCAGAATCAGGTGTATTATCACCAGCATGTAATGTGAAATTTGTTAACTTAGCAGCAGCAGTTTAATGCAATACATAATCTAGAAGAAAAAAAAACACACAAAATAATAAATAAATAAATAAATAAGTAGATTGTTGTATACATATATTGAATAGATTTAAAAATCATGCAAAAAACAGAAATACTATATATTAAAAAAAAGTGAAGTAGTGTCCAAGGGTTCAATATCCATTTAGGAATCAGATAGCAGAGGGGAAGAAGCTGTTTCTGAATCGCTGAGTGTGTGCCTTTAGGCTTCTGTACCTCCTACCTGATGGTAACAATGAGAAAAGGGCATGCCCTGGGTGCTGGAGGTTCTTAATAATAGATGCTGCTTTTCTGAGACACCGCTCCTCGAAGATCTCCTGGGTACTTTGTAGGCTAGTACCCAAGATAGAACCGACTAAATTTATAACCCTCTGCAGCTTCTTTTGGTCCTATGCAGTAGCCTCCCCCCACCCCCCCATACCAGACAGTGATGCAGCCAGTCAGAAAGCTCTCCACAGTACATCTATAGAAGTTCTTGAGAGTATCTGTTGACATACCAAATCTCTTCAAACTCCTAAAGAAGTATAGCTGCTGTCTTGTCTTCTTTATAACTGCATCAATATGTTGGGACCAGGTTAGATCCTCAGACGTCTTGAAACCCAGGAACTTGAAACTCCACTTCTGATCTATCTATGAGGATTGGTATGTGTTCCTTCATCTTTCCCTTCCCGAAGTCCACAATCAGCGCTTTCGTCGTACTGACGTAGAGTGCCAGGTACTGCGACACCACTCCACTAGTTGGCATATCTCATTCCTGTATGCCCTCTTGTCATCAGCTGAGATTCTACCAACAATGGTTGTATTGTCAGCAAATTTATCGTGGTATTTGAGCTATGCCTAGCCACACAGTCATGGGTATATAGAGAGTAGAGCAGTAGGCTAAACACACACCCTTGAGGTGCACCAGTGTTGCTCGGCAACGAGGAGAAGATGTTATCACCAATTGACACATATTTTGTCTTCTGGTTAGGAAGTCAAGGATCCAATTGCAGAGGGAGATACAGAGGCCCAGGTTCTGCAACATCTCAATCAGGATTTTGGGAGTGATGGTATTAAATGCTAGTCAATGAACAGCATTCTGACATAGGTTTTGTTTTGTCCAGGTGGTCTAAGGCCATGTGAAGAGCCATTGAAATTGCATTTGCTGTTGACCTATTGTGGCAGTAGGCAAATTACAATGGGTCCAGGTCCTTGCTGAGGCAGGAGTTCATTCTAGTC
The DNA here is from genome assembly GCF_030028105.1 of Mobula birostris. Taxonomy (NCBI): domain Eukaryota; kingdom Metazoa; phylum Chordata; class Chondrichthyes; order Myliobatiformes; family Myliobatidae; genus Mobula; species Mobula birostris. The sequence goes on along the minus strand of NC_092392.1, from coordinate 39,344,344 downwards.
ATGACCACCCTCTCAAAGTATTTCATCTCTGTAGAGCTTGCAATTTTCTACAGCTTCTTCTGATCCTGTGTTGTAGTTCCTTCATACCAAATAATGACACAACCAGGAACATTGGTAGAAATATGCGAGAGGTTTGGGTGACACTCCTTTGAAATATAGCTATTTTCGTGCCTTCTTTGTAATTGCATCAATATGTTGGGCCCAGGATAGATGCTCAGAGATGTTGACACTCAGCGGGTTCAAACTGCTTGCCATTTTCATTGCTAATCCCTCAATGAGGACTGGAGTGTTTTCCTTTGACTTCCCCTTCCTGAAGTCCACAGTCAATTCCTTGGTCTTACGTGCAAGGCTGTTGTGGCAACACCACTCAACCTATCTCATTCCTGTATGTCTCCTCATCACCATCTGAAATTCTTCCAGCAATAGTTCTTTCATCAGTAAATTTACAGATGGTGTTTGAGCTGTGCCTAGTCACACATTCGATTATTGTAGAGAGAGTAGAGTAGTGGGCTAAGGCACACATCCTTGGGGTGTGCCAATGTTGATTGCCAGCGAGAAAATGTTATTTCCGATCTGCACTGACTGCGCTCTCACGATGAGAAAGTCAAGGATCCAGTTGCAGAAGGAGGTACGGAGGCCCAGGTTTTGTTAATTAGAACTGAGAGTATGATTGTGTTGAACACTGAGCTGTACTCAATAAACAGCAGTCTGGCATATAGTAGATATTGCTATTGTCTAAGTGATCGAAGGCCAAGTGGAGAGCCAGTGAGATTGTATCCACTGTAGACCTATTGTGGAGAGAGGCTTATTCATTCTAGTTTCATGTATTAATATTGCACATTTCTTTATCCTGTAAATGAAATGTTTTCTTCTTTTTTGAAGCTAGGTGCTAAGTATTCATTTAGAACCATATTCATGTTATTTGCCTTGACAATCCAGTCACTTTTTGTTTCAAATAATCTTTACCTCTTCCATTATTTTCCTTTTTCTCTTGAGCTATTTATAAATACCAATGGAACTTTCTTGATTTTACTTGCTAATATTTTTTCATTCATTTTCTTTGACTTTATGATTTTTTTCTTTAATTTCATCCCTGCCTTCCTTCCACTTGTAAGGAGCTTGTGGCATCTGATGAAAGTGTATCTCTTTTGTGTTACACTACATTGACATTCAAAGTGGTGTAGAATTAAAAGTCTGAAACCGTTTCTTAGTGGCTATGTATTCAGTCTGATTGTTCAAATCTCTCTGAATGACTCCCACTCATCTAACACAAATAAATCTTTAAGAATCTGTCTAATGAAGATTCTTAAAAATGTTAATGAAGTTGAAATCCCCTAATATTATTTTTGAACTTCTTAGAAATTTTTCTAAATATTTGAACTTATGTCTTCCTTTGACGTTTAGATCTTGTAATTGCCACATTTTTCCTGATTTTCTAATTAGTTCATCTTTCTAACATCTGTTCACACGTCTTTGTTACTTTGACCAATATTGAAAACATGTCATAGGAAGGCAGTGCTAGCATTCTGTTCTTTGAGCTGTGTTTAATTAATGATACAATATCATAATTCCACATATCTATCTGTACCTGATCTGGCTGGCTTCATTTTCTAGATTTGCAGCAATAAAATATATATTAAGGGTAATTTGTTGCCTTTTTTCCAACCTATTCAGCTACTTCCCAAATAGCTGGCTTCAAGATACTAAGTAATGTACCTTTAGGGGTAAAGGATAGGTACTTTGACGTGACAGATGGTGAGAAGTTATGCTCCAAAAGGATCACTGAATATTATATTAACGATTTAAACTTGGAAGTCAAAAACACAAATTTGCAAAGTATGATTGATGTACAGAATTTTAAGATTGATTCCCATCTATTTGCAATTCTGCAAATGTTTTTTTACAACTTCCTTGGATGAATCACTGGAAAGAAATCCCAATCCCAATGCAAGCGTTGACATTACCCTACAAAACTCAGAGCAGCCTCAAGATTGCTGCACATTCTGCCCTCTACTTCTGATATTTTTACAGTACTGTTGGGGAACAGTCTGCACCAGCTTGCACCTGATACAAAAGCTTTCCATGGATTTCACTTGGGGATACGGTTGTTGGGCAAACAGTTGCAAAAGATTGATTACAAGAATTAATTTTAACTTGTCTGAGTGCTTTTAATTAGACTAACATTTTAAATACCTTTTGAAAATTCAGGATAGTTTGAATGGTTTTTCATGTTTTTTTATTCATTGTTTCTGAATGTCTGAAAACAGCTTAAAAATAGTAAGCTTGTGGGTAGCAGGATCAAGGAGAATCTCAAAGTAATTTATATATACATAAGAAAAATAGGATAACTAAGGAGAATGTAGGTCCACCCAAGGATTAAGGAGGGAACTTGTGCTTGCAGTCAGAGCAAGTAATGAAGTACAAAATGAGTAGTTTACATTGGTATTTACTGAAGAGAAGGATTTGGAGGAAAGAGAAAACCAGGTGGGACATGCTAATGTGCTGGGAGGTTTTGAGATTAAGGAGGTGCTAGTGATGGACCTTCTGAGAAGCATTAAAGTGAATATTTTCCCAAGACCTGACGGCATTTATCCAAGAATATTGGAAGGAATCAAGTGAGTAGATTGCTGAAGCTTTATCAAATATCTTTGTGTCCTCACTAGCAACAAGTAAGGTTCTGGAGAATTGGAGAGTAGCAAATGTTGTGCCTTTGTTCAAGAAGGGAAATAGCGACAGTCTAGATTGAGCCTCACAATAGTGATAGAGAAGCTGCTGGAGAAGATACCAAGGGATAGAATTTATCGTATTTAGAAAAGCAAGGCCTTTTAGAGGATTAGGGAAAGTGAGCATGGCTTTGTGCAGGGTAGGTCATGCCTTACAAACTTGATAGAGTTATTTTAAGGAGGTAACAAAGATACTTGTCGAACTTGAGGCTGTAGACTTTAATTAAGGCATTTAGTGGGTGATTCAGAAGGCTCCGACTAAATTACAAGTTTAAATTCAGAAGTGGCTAACCCACAGAAGACAGAGTAGGGGTGGAAGCTGCTCTGAATGGGCATCCAAGACAAGTGATATTCTGTAAGATCAGTGCTGGGACCTCTGTTGTTTGGAAATATATGTATGATTTGGATGAAAATGTAGATGGGTGGATTAGCAAATTTGTAGGTGACACCAGGATTGGTGAAGTTGTGGATATTGTAAAAGACTATCAAATAAGACAGCAGGATATAGATCAGTTACAAATATGGGTAGGGAAGTGTTAGGTGGAGTTTAATTCAGGCTGGTATTGCACTTTGGGAGGTCAAATAAAGCAGAATATATACAGTTAGTGGTATGCCCTTAAAAGTCTTGAGGTGCAAAGGGATCTTGAGGTCCAGATCCCTGAAAATGGCTATGCATGGACATAAGGTCATAAAGAAGGTGTTTGTCTTCATTCGTGGGGCTATTGAGCAGAAGAGTAAAGAAGTCATGTTGCAGCTATGTGAAACTTTAATCAGACTGCACTTGGAATATTATGTGCAGTTCTGGCCACCCTCTTGTAGGAAGGATGTGGAGACAGGAAATGATGCCTGGATTCAAGGATATCAGCTACAAGGAAATGTTGGACAAACTTGGGTTGCTCTTACAAGAGTGTGAGAGGCTGGGGTGGGGGGAGGTGACCTAATAGGGGTTTTTAAAAGTATAAGAGGCATAGATAGGGTAGACAGAATCTTTCCCCTAAGGTAGAAATGTCAAACACCAGAGGGCTTGCTTTTAAGGTTAGAGGGGGAGAAGTTTTTTTTAATGCCATGAATGGTAAGGATCAGGAATGGGATACCACGGGTGGTCATAGAAGCAGGCAGTTTGGTGGAGTTTAGATAGATAGGTGATAATGAAGAGAATGAAAGGATATGGAGGACACATGGGAGGAAGAGATCTTGTAAAAATTTCCATCAAGATTGGCAGAACATGGTGGGCACTGGATAGGCCATTCAATGACCTCTCACTGGAAAATAGGCCATTGAATGTGCTCTCCAGTACTCTACTGTTCTATGTTAACATGCTGTCAAAGATTTTTTAAACTGGTTTTGGTTGAGGTTTGTTTTGGTACTGACCATAATGACATTTACTATGCATGAATCCCTAACCACAAATTCTGGGCCATTATTCTTTATACCTCAGTAGATAATTACTTATAAATATTTTATCACAGTTGAGATCAATCCACCTGCCTTTCAGTGTAGATTACTTTACTGCATTGATGCACTTAAAGTTTTTTCACCAAATAATCCATGTCAATAAAGATTGTATAGCAAAACTATTGCAAATTTTGTAGTCCAGATTTTAGGGCCTTAAAATAAGATAAGATAAACCCGCAGAAGAATCAATTAGATCGCAGAGCACATCAGGCCAATATGAAGGGTCTCGGCCTGAAACGTTGACTATTTACTCTTTTCCATAGATGCTGCCTGGCCTCCTGAGTTCCTCCAGCATTTTGTGTGTGTTGCTTGGATTTCCAGTATCTGCAGATTTTCTCTTGTTTTTTGATGACATTTTATCTTTGATTTCTATTTAAGTTATTAGAAACCTAATTATCAAGTGCTAATCAGTCCTTAAATTATGGCAATTAAAGCTTGAATTAAATTCACTTTTCCAGCTTGCAAGATGCTCTGGGAATAAAGAATAAATATTTTGAGTAAAGGAACTCAGAAAAGTCAAAGAGCACAGATGTTCAAAAGCAAGCTTTGCAATGCAAGAAGTCATAAAAAGTGGGGTAGAGGTCAAGCTGCTCAAAATATTCAAAAGATTTACTAAATTTTTAGATATTAAGGTAATCACGAATATGGGGTTAGTGCAGGAAAGGAGAGCCAAGGTAAAAAAGAAATGATTTTATGAAGACCATAAAACCATAGGAGCAAAATTAGGCCATTTGGCCCATCGAGTCTGCTCCACCATTCAATCATGGCTGATCCTTTTTTTCTATCTCCTCCTCAACCCATTTCCCGGCCTTCTCCCTGTAACCTTTGATGCCATGTCCAATCAAGAACCTATCAATCTCTGCCTTAAGTACACCCAACGACCTGGCCTCCACAGCTGCATGTGGCAACAAATTCACCACCCTTTGGCTAAAGAAATTTCTCTGTAAGTGGCAGATTGTGTGGGGATGGCCAATTGTCCTTGCTATGCTTCAGTTTCCTACATTACAATGGAACAAACGGGGGGAGAATATCTTTTGCACAAAGGTATTGGACAGAGTATAATATTGCATGATGAAGCATAGTTAATCTGTATTTAAGATTGCACCTTTAAAAAAGTGGTGAAGTCATTGGTGAAGAACTTGAATAAGGACAAATCAAAGAAATTGAAGACGATTTTGCCTATTCATTCTGATGTTGTACTTCATGGTCCCTATTGTTCTGAGCTTACTATATTATTTGTTTTGCAGTTGAAGAATCAGAAAGCAATGGAAGTAACACAGATACGGATGAGGAATTTACTTTCAAAAATATATCAAATAAAAACAAGAAAAAAAATACAATCAAAGTACAAACAAAGACAAAGGAGAAAAAATGTCTCAAATCAAACAGCAAAGATACAGGTAGATTCCACTAATCATTACAAATGAATGTGATTAATCATGCTTTCTGTATTATAATCCCATGTTAAAATTATGGATTAAGACAAACGAGTTAACTGTAGAATGATTGTGGAATGCAAATATGTTAACAATAGTTAGATTTTCATAGATATCTGGAGCCCCATTTATTTTAAGTTCTTTGCATTGCATCAGTGTTTTAGGAAATGTTTACAGTGTTAATAGATTTTCCTATTGTTATTTTGTCAGCTGAGTAATTACATGATTTTCTTTCAATTGAGTCTGACTTCGGTGGTGGGCAAGTTGTTGGAGAAGATCCTGAGAGGCAGGATTTATGAGCATTTGGAGAGACATAATCTGATTAGGGATAGTCAGCATGGCTTTGTCAAGGGCAGGTCGTGCCTTCCGAGCCTGATTGGATTCTTTGAGGATGTAACAAAACACTTTGATGAAGGTAGAGCAATGGATGTAGTGTATATGGATTTCAGGAAGGTATTTGATAAGGTCCCCATGCTAGGCTCCTTCAGAAAGTAAGGAGGCATGGGATCCAAGAAGACCTTGCTTTGTGGATCCAGAATTGGCTTGCCAACAGAAAACAAAGGGTAGTTGTAGATGGTTCGTATTCTGCATGGAGGTCGGTGACTAGTGGTGTTCTGTAGGGATTTGTTCTGGGACCCCTCCTGTTTGTGATTTTTATAAATGACCTGAACGAGGAAGTAGAAGGGTGGGTTAATAAGTTTGCTGATGACACAAAGGTTGGGGATGTTGTGGTTGTCAGAGGTTACAGTGGGACATCGATAGGATGCAGAACTGGGCTGAAAAAGTGGCAGATGGACCTCAACACAGATAAGTGTGAAGTGGTTCATTTTGGTAGGTCCAGTTTGAAGACAGAATATAATATAAATGGTAAGAATCTTGGCAGTGCGGAGGATCTAAGAGATCTTGGGGTCTGTGTCCATAGGACACTCAAAGCTGCTGCACAGGTTGACAGTGTTGTTAAGAAGGTGTATGGTGTGTTAGCGTCATCAACCATGGGACTGTGTTCAAGAGCTGTGAGGTAATGTTACAGCTATATAAGACCTTGGTCAGATCCCACTTGGAGTACTGTGTTCAGTTCTGGTCACCTCACTACAGGAAGGATGTGGATAGTATAGGGAGAGTGCAAAGGAGATGTACAAGGATGTTGCCTGGATTGGAGAGTGCACCATATGAGGATAGGTTGAGTGTACTTTGCCTTTTCTCCTTGGAGCGACGGAGGATGAGAGGTGACCTGATAGAGGTGTGTAAGATGATGAGGAGCATTGATCGTGTGGATAGCCAGAGGTTTTTTCCCAGGGCTGAAATGGCTAACAAGAGGGGGCATAGTTTTAAAGTGCTTGGAAATAGCTACCGAGGGGATGTCAGGGGTAAGTTTTTCACACAGAGAGTAGTGGGTGTGTGGAATGCACTGCCGGCGGCGGTGGTGAAAGCGGATACAATAGGGTCATTTAAGAGCCTCTTAGATAGGAACATGGAGCTTAGAAAAAGAAAGGGCTATGTGCTAGGAAAATTCTAGGCAGTTTCTAGAGTAGGTTACATGGTCAACACAACATTGTGGGCCGAAGAACCTGTAATGTGCTGTAAATTTCTATGTTCTATGTTATATGAAGCAATTTAATTTTCCACTAGTTTGCTTTGGATATCCTTTAAGCATATTTAAGTATCTATCAAATGTGAGAGCACTTACTATGTAGAGAACAAATTGAAATAAAAATAAAGATACTCAATTAAAGATTAGTTTTATATGTTGCATATAAATTGAAACATCGAAACATACAGTAAAATGCATTCAACACACACAAAATACGGGAGGAACCAAAAGGTCAGCTGTACTCTTTTCCATAGATGCTGCTGGCCTGCTGAGTTCCTCCGGCATTTTGTGTCTATTGCTCGGATTTCCAGCACCTGCAGGTTTTTTCTTGTTTGTGAGTAAAGTGGATTGTTTGCAACCAACAGAGTCTGAAATGGGCTGGGGACAGTCCACAGGTATCACCACAGTTCCAGCACTAATATAGTATGTCCACAAGTTACTTACCTTAATCCTGACCATATGTGATTTCTGGAGCACCCAGAGTCAACCCACATGGTCATTGGGAGAACAAACAACTCCTTACAGACAGTGATGAGAAGTGAACCCTAATCTTAAAACTGGCGCCGTAAAGCATTACACTAGCCTCTACACTACTGTGCTACTCCATAATTGCATTGCATTGTAAAATAATGTTAATAAACAGGGAAGTCTATTCTTGCCACTCACCTTCTAATGGCTTGTCAACACACATCAAAGTTGCTGGTGAATGCAGCAGGCCAGGCAGCATCTCTAGGAAAAGGTAGAGTCGACGTTTCGGGCCAAGACCTGACGAAGGGACAGCAACTTTGATGTGTGTTGCTTGTATTTCCAGCATCTGCAGAATTCCTCGTGTCTGCGTTTCTAATGGCTTGTGTTGGAAAAGCACAAACAATGGCTTAGAAGCATATTCCCTTGTGTGATTTCTTGGGAAGTGTATAACTGCAAAGATTCATATTGTCAGTTTTCCCAATTAAGCACCATAGGGCTCCAAAATCGTACCTCACAAACCAGTTCAATTCAGGTTTATTTTTGATGCTTTTTTATACAACAAATTTAGTCATGCCATCATGAACCTTGCACTACCTCATGATTCAATAAAGTACTCAAGTACATCTTCAACATGCTGATAATAACATGTATATAATCAAATTTGTTCCCCTACAGCTCTGGTTCCTGAAAAAAGCAAACCATCGATGTTGACAGAAATACCAATTTCTCCAACATCCCCCATAGCATCACAAGCATCAAGTCCTTCAACTGGACTAAGAAAGCCAAAGTGGATTCCACCAGGTAGCCAATATTATTCCTTTGTTTAAGAAGAGCAATAAGGATAATTCCAGAAATTATTGGCCGGTGAGATTCACATCAATGATTGGGAAGCTGTTGGAAAAGGTTCTTAGTGATAGGATTTACTCATGTTTGGAAAATCATGGACTTATTCACGATAGTCAGCATAGCTTTGTGTAGGAGAGATCATGTCTTATAAACTTGTTTGAGCTTTTTGTGGGCTGATGAAGATGATTGATGAGTTTGGGGTAGCAGTTGTTGACATGGACTTCAGCAATGCATTTGACAGGGTCTGTCTTGGTAGACTGGTCCAGAAGACTAAGATGCATGGGACCCATGCTGTCTTGGTATTGAATAGTTGTTAGATTGAGGTGGAGAGGTGTTATTCTGACTGGAGGTCTGTGACCAGTGGTATCTTGCAGCATCCTGTGCTGTGTCCTCTTTTATTTATGACATAAATAAATAACTTGGATGAATATATAGAAGGTTTGCACATGACACAAATATTGATGGAGTTGTTGACTGTAATGATGTTGTCAAAGCATACAGCAGCACGTAGATCAGGTGTGGAGAAATGACAGGAGTTTAATCCAGGCAAGTGTGAGGTACTGCACTTTGTAAGTTCAAATGTAAGGGTTAAGCATACAGTAAATGGCAGGACCCTTAGGAGCAATGGGATGTACAGAGGGGTCAAAGTCCGTAGCTCCCTAACAGTGGTGACAAGACTATGCCATGGTTGCTTTAATCAGTCAGGGCTGTGAGTATAAGAATCAGAAAGTAATATTGCAACTGTATAAAACTTCGGTTAGGCTGCATTTGGAGAATTCTGTCCACATCTGGTCACACCAATACTGGAAGAATTTGGAAGCTCTGTAGAACGTGCAGAAGAGGTTCACTAGGATACTGCACGCTAAGGTTAGGGTTATAAGAAAGTATGAGCTATGAGGTTGGACAAACTTGGATTGTTTACTCTGGAGCATTGGAGACTGAGGGGACTTCTATCAGAGGTTTATCAAATTATGAAAGGCAAGCTGGGGTAGATATTCTTTGTTTCTTTTCTGGGGTAGAGGACATTGCTTTAAAGTGAGAGGTGTAAAATTCAAAAGAAATGTGTTGGATATTTTACAGCAGAAGTAGTAGGTTCCTGGAACACACTGCCAGGGCTGATGGTGATAGACGATGTGATAGTGGCACTAAGAGGCATGTAGACAGACAGGTACATGAACATGCCAGGAATGGAGGGACATGGGTCATGTGCAACAAGATCAGTTTAGTTTGATTTGGCATCATAATCAACACAGAACCCATGGGCTGAAGTGTCCATTCCTGTACTATAATATTCTATGTTCTAGATAATGTCTGTGTTATCTAAATAATTGAATTTTATTTTGTGAATTATAGCACAGAAATATATTTGGAGTAAGAAGCAAAAGTGCAAAAATTGAAGTTATCAAACAATTTTTAAACAAACACCTAACATTTCAAGAGTGTCCGGGGGCAGAAGAAAGGCAGATGTTATTACTAAGGAGATGGTGCTTGGAAAACTGAAAGGTCTGAAAGTGATAAGTTACCTGGACTTGATGGACTACAACCCAGGGTTCTAAAATGAGTAATGATCTTTCAAGAATCAATAGATTCTGGAAAATTGCAAACGTCACTCCACTCTTCAAAAGAGGAAGGCGGCAGAAGAAAGGAAATTATACGTCAATTAGCCTGACAGTCAGTGGATTTGTGTACTTGGATTTTTAGAAGGCCTTTGACAAGGTGCCGCAAATGAGGCTTCTAAACAAAATAAGAGCCCATGGTGTTACAGGAAAGATATTAGCATGGATAGAGCATTAGCTGACTGGCAGCAGGCAAAGAGTGGGAATAAAAGGATCCTTTTTGGATTGGCTGCCGGTGACTAGTGATGTTCCACAGGAGTCTGTGTTGGGACCACTTCTTTTTTACATTGTATGTCAAGAATATGGATGATGAAATTGACAGCTTTGTGGCCAAGTTTGCAGACAATAGAGATAGGTGGAGGGGCAGGTGGTGTTGAGGAAGCAGAGAAGCTGCAGAAGGATATAGACAGAGTACGAGAATGAGCAAAGAGGTGGCAGATGGAATACAGTGTCGGGAAGTGTATGGTCATGTTCTTTGGTAGAAGGAATAAAATCATAGACTCTTTTCTAAATAGGGAGAAAATTCAAGAATCCAAGGTGCAAAGGGATTTGGCAGTCCTCGTATAGGATTCCCTAAAGGTTAATTTGCAGGTTGAATTGGTAGTGAGGAAGGCGAATGAAATGTTAGCATTCATTTCAAGAAGACTGGAACATAAAAGCAAAGATGCAATGCTGAGGCTGTATAAGACACTAGTGAAACCTCACTTGGAGTATTGTGAGCAGTTTTGGCCCCTTATTTAAGAAAGGTTGTACTGGCATTGGAGAGAGTTCAGAGGAGTTTCATGAGTATGATTCTGGGAATTAAGGGGTATTATATGAGCTGTGATTGAAGGCTCTGATCCTGAGCTCGCTGGAATTTAGGGGGAGATCTGATTGAAAACTATCGAATGTTGAAAGGCCTAGATCGAGTGGATGTGAAGAGGATGTTTCCTATGGTGGGGGAATCTAGGACCAGAGTGCACAGCCTCAGAATAGAAGAACGTCCATTTAGAACAGAGATGAGAAGGGATTTCTTTAGTCAGAGGGTGGTGAATCTGTGGAATTCATTGCCACAGGCTGCTGTGGAGGCCAGGTCACTGGGTGCATTTAAGGTGGAGATTGATAGGATCTTGATTAGTCAGGGTGTGAAAGGTTATGGGGGGAAGGCAGGAAAATGGGGTTGAGAGGGAAATGGATCAGCCGTAATGAAACGATGGAGTAGACTCTATGGGCCGAATGACCTAATTCTGCTCCTTTGTCTTATGGTTTTATAGTCTCAACAATTTTGGTTATCTTGTAAAGAAAATAAATTTGCTTAGACTGCTAACATTTGAAAATTGATTTTCAACTGAGCAAAAGACCATGATAGTTGAATTTAGAATAAATAAGTAGATGTATCGTCCATTTAGAAACAAGATTGTTGGATGGAAAATGACTTAATTCCAAAATCAAGCAGCTTTGATACATTAGTAATAAATTTATATAAAAACATTCAAATAACAAAGCATGTATTGTGGTTTACGTGTGGATCATCTTATCTTGCAAGGAGTGGAGGTGTTAAATTTGAATGTTAAGGTGACGTCAAATGAGATTAAGGAAAGGAAGATATCCAGTTATCCAAACAAGCTAGCTTGGATAGGTAGCCAACACTGAAATATTAGCTATGGTTGCCAGATGTCACAATTTTTTGAGTACTGGCTATAATGACTAGGATTGAGTCAGTGTAGAATCCATTACCGAAAATGGAAGAATTTCATTCAACCAATGTACTTCTCTTCCTGGCTGCACAAGAAATTTTAAGAAATGTTTTACCTTGTCTGGCCATTATCCACAACATTCTTGATTTAGCCTGGGAGGAAACTGCTTCGTAAATTTTCATCAGTTAAAATAATCTCAAGCTAGCTGTTGGCATGTAGGATGATCTGGGCTATTGTAACTTTCCACTAATCCACAATTAAAACTGTTCCCCCAGGACTGAACTTTCAGGTGATGTTAGGGTACTGAGTAATTTGACTAGAACAACACAGATTATTCATTCACCTTGTTGACCATTCTCCACTTGTTCTAATGTTTTGAGTAAAGCATTTCCTTCTGTTTGGGAAGGCAATGTTTTATCGCTGGAGTTTCATCACATTCAGAGTAGCTGGGAGGCATAAATTGCAAAGTTATTACACTATAATTATTGGGTGGGTTTAATTACTCTGACAACATTATATATTCCATTTCCTTTGACATCATAGAACAGTAACAGTAAAAGCAGAGGCCATTTGATGTTTTGAGTCCATGCCAGCTTTCTTTACAGAGCAATGTAGCTGCTCCCACTCCCTTGCCCTTTCCTTGTAGTCTGCAACTATTTTTTCATAGACTCACCTCCCCTTGCAAAGCTTCAGCTGAGTGTGCATAATGCAAAAGAACTCTTTCTCAGTTCATCTCCAGTGTGTTTTGCCAGTTGATTTAATTTTTTGTCATTTTGTCACAGGCCTCTCCCTGTCTAGGTTCTTCATTGTACAGAACACCTCTACCATATCTTCTTATAACTTTCTCTCCTGTTAGGAGTGGACCAGGTAGGGCTGCTTGTCTCCTGGCACCAGAGACTGAGTTCAGTGCTGGCCTCTGTGTGACGTTTGCACATCCTCTCTGTGAATGCATGCGTTTCCTCTGCTTTCCTACCACATTCCAAAGTGTTGCGTATTGCTGGGTTAATCAACCACTGTAAATTGTGATGGAATCTGAGGGGAGATGATGAGAACATGGGGACAAAAACATCTGGGATTAATATAGCATTAGTGCAAATGGTCATCATAGACCCATCAGGCTAAAGAACCTGTTTCAATGCTATCTGACTCAATGAATGTAATCACAGCTTCTACAAAGTGTACAGTAAATATGTTCCATAACCCTGGACCATTTTCATTGATCTCTGCACCTTCTTCAAGGTCTTTATATCTATCCTAAAGTGAGGTAATCCAAAATGGATACACTACCCCAGCTTTGGTTGAATCAGTGTTTCATAAAGATTCATCGTAACTTCTTAGTATTGTACTCTATACTACTATTTGCAAAGTCCCAGATTCTGTATGTTTTTAAATTACTTTCTCTTTGTAACAGGTATTACAAATATACAGTATAGCGTAAAATTTTATATTTCTCTTCAAACATGGAAAGTGGCAATGTGGCTTATTGCATCTATGCCAGTTCTCAGAGCAATCCTGTCTGTGTCATTTCACTGTAATCTATTCTCTTACACACCCAATTCTAACTCCCCTGCTGTACCCTCCACCAGGAGCAACTTACAGTAGCCAGTTATTCTAACAACCTTTGGGATGTGTGAAGGAACTAGAGCACCTATGGTAAACCCATGCATTCAAAGGAAAAATGAGCAAACACCACACATATACTGTAGCACTAATAGATCGATTAGTGGAGCTGTGAGAGAGCTGTATTACATGCAGTGTCATTGTTCCACCCATTCACATTGTGTGTAGGTATATTTTTATATTGACAGATAGATATTCAAAGTAAATAAGCAATGCTGAAGAAATTTCTAAAATCAAGAGATGTATAAGTAATCCTTTGAAAACAAAACCTAGTGTCTCCATAGTAACACACTTGTTTCTAGTGCCTCCATATTATACTGTTCATTCCTGGAATCTTGTTAATTATAGGACCTAATTACTTCCGGAAGGTACTAGCTAACAATTTTAAAGTTTTATAAAAACTCCTCAGATATTTTCCAGGAGTTTTGGGAGAGGGGAATGATGAGGACAATTTCAGAGGGTTGACTCAAGTGTATCAGAATGGTTGAATGGAAGCTGATGGCCGTACATATATATCAGGAAAAATCACCAGTTATATTTCAGTTTGAGACTCCTTCCTCCAGTAGCTTTGAAAATAATTTAGCAAATGTTAGAACTATTTTATTTGCATTGAATTAGCTGAGTACATGCTTCTCAGCAGCTGTGTTTTAAACTCCTTTTGATATAGCTGAGTTAAGACAGCAACCACCATAAGGTGCTTACAATTATACACACAATACTTCCAAGTTTGTCACTATAGCAACAATGTAAAGTAAATGGAACTTAGGTCAAAATTATATCAAAGGATTATTTTACTCATCTCAAGAACATAAATAAAATTATTAACTGAATTTATATCTTTTATTTCTACGTATCTTTAAGTCAAAATATTTTCATCTGGTTTTTCAGCCTCAAAGGAAAACAGCATTGCATCACCGGACAGAGTTTTTGTCAAAAGCCCGAGCCAAGGCCTTCGATTGGGCCTTTCTCGATTTGCCAGAGTCAAACCTTTACACCCCTCTGCGGTCAATAATTGAAGATGGTTTTAAATTATTATAAGAAAGAAGCTTAATCTTCTGTTGCTATAATAGCAACTTTTTTTTAGCCTTTATTGTCAAAAGCCTGTTTTACCAAGTTACTGCATTTATCTGTATAATTCTTTTGGAACTTGTTCACAGTTTTCCTTATAATAGGGATTGGAGGAAATCATCTTGATTACAGATTGTATTGATAATGTTGCTCCGCATTGAGATTGCACCCATTGTGTTTCAAAATTGGAACTTTTGGACATTGACAAATTGAGTGTACTTTTAAGCACTCCACCAAGACCTGAATAGTTTGGACCTGTTGTTTCTTCATCAAGACTGAGTCCGACTCTGCAGAAAATGCACACTATATTTGCTGCACAGCCTATACATTTATTCATATGATCTTGTTTAAAACCCACTCCAAAGGGAAATTCTCTTGGGACTAAATCCGTAAAATTAAGTCTGAATAGGTTTAATCTGGACACAATTGGTGCAAGACCACATCAAAAAAATACCAGCTTTTCCATGATGCCCTTAATTAAAGAGATCATATGATTACTAGTATATTATGGTATGGTTTTAGAGGCTTTTCTTATAACATGGATTGAAGGATGATTTCCTCTGTCTGATCAGCATAATGAAATTTCAAATATGCTTTTTCTAGGCAGATTTACAACATCTGTTTTGCAGGCAGAAAATCTGCTATCACCAAACCAGTCTACACAATGACAGCTTTGACTTGCTCTTGGAAAGTTTTTCCAAGTGATTTATCAAAGCATGAAAATGGCTCTGTACAATATTTAGGAATTGTTATGTTTAGAGACTAAAAAATGTTAATGCTTAATAATTAGACAATTGTCCATTTGTTTATATAAAGAAAATATGATTTATTAACATCTGAACTCTCTTAATTTCTGGATACAACTGTCCTTCTTAATCATGTTATTTTTTGGTCTCCACTTAAGAGAGTTTCAAGTTTACAACTAAAAGAACTATTTTTAAAAAATAAAAATAAACTTATCTTTGTAACAATTGTGAAATGAATTGTATTTTAAACTGCTGCATTAATAATGACATATCATTTATAGCTCTTCGCAACAAATGGATAACACTTAAATTATATCGGCAAGCAAAATTGCTAATTTATGCTTGGCCAGGACCAATATAAAACAAATGTGATTGTTGAGCTGACTTGTTTTTTATGCTGGATTTGGGAAATTTATTGACCAGTATATAACAAGGTGGAGAACAGAAATATGAATTTGTTTCTTCACTTAGTTTTCCCAGGGACGAAGCATGATTAATACTTCAATAAGCAGAACAGATTTTCTCTTTTTAAAGCGTTGAAAAATTTACTTAAAATACTTCTTCCTAAATTAAGCATAGCTGTGGTTATGAGTAGCCACAGGTACAGGTATGATTATTAGAAGGAGCGAGTGTTTGACAAATATTTGCAATATCTTTCCTAATATGACTTCCAGCCTTGTCAAAGAATGATTGTGAATCCACTTACCCAATGGAAACCAGTTGAAATTGGAGTCAAAATTACTCCACTGCCATTTATAGATTGCTTTGTTTCATATCTGAATTTCTGACCTCATTCAGTTCATGTCTTTGTTAGTACGTGCAAAGATTTTTTTAACACGCTGTATGGAGGAGGTCATTCATTCAAAGTCATTGAAGCTGAAATAATTGGTGAGCCCACAGCAGTACCCAATGTTTATGGAGCCAACTAGAACTCTGGACCCCACAAGGATTAATAGAGGTACTGTAACTCATTGCTCCAAATCCACATATGGTAGATTCTGGTTAATTTGCCATCAGTTAATCAGGGTAGCCGCATATTTGTGATAACTCATAAAGAACAAAAATTAATCTAGATAAAAGCCAAGATTCCCTTCGTTTATTTGGCTCACTATGCCACTTAATTGAGGCAGGAAACTGTTGAACGGTTTCTAACTGACATCAGTCACATGCACTTGTGTAGCTGTTAGACACTACACCTTGCACAGAGCAAAGAATTTTTAAATAGCATCAGTTGCGTGTGTTTGTGTTCAGAAAGATTTTTGTCACTGATACTTGGTGACAAATAAGCAGTAAGACAATTCTGAACTGTTCTGCTCAATGCAGTTTCAAGCATTCAGGCTTGGAGTTGCCAGAAACAGCCAAGAGTGAAATGGAAACAATTTCACTCCTTAAACAAGTTAGGAACTATGAAGAATTTGATGGTATTGACAATCATCTTGAATGTTTCGATAAAAATGAAGATTTGTAGGATACAGTCATTGAAAGCATTTTATGAAGGCAGCCCGTTATCGATCCTAGGTGCCCATGCTGATTTTGTTCATTTGTCAATCAAATCTTGATAGATTCCTCCATCAGGAATGGTAACTAATACAGAGATTTATAGTGCTGTAGTAGTATTGGTAATGTTCTAATTTGTTATGTTTCTGATTTGTGCTAATTCTGACTGAGAAGTTACAGAACCTGGACCTCTGTACCTCCCTCTGCAATTGGATCCTCGACTTCTTAACCAGAAGACCATAATCTGTGCGGATTGGTGATAACATCTCCTCCTCGCTGGCGATCAACACAAGTGCATCTCAGGGGTGTGTGCTTACCCACTGCTGTGCTCTCTGTATACCCATGACTGTGTGGCTAGCTATAGCTCAAATACCGTCTATAAATTTGCTGATGATACAACCATTGTTGGTAGAATCTCAGGTGGAGACGAGAGGGTGTACAGGAGTGAGATATACCAACTAGTGGAGTGGTGTCACAGCAACAACCTTGCACTCAACATCAGTAAGATGAAAGAGCTGATTGTGAAGTTCAGGAAGGGTAAGACAAAGGAACACATACCAATCCTCATAGAGGGATCAGAAGTGAAGAGATAGAACAGTTTCAAGTTCCAGGGTATCAAGATCTCTGAGGACCTAATCTGGTCCCAACATATCAATGCAATTACAAAGGCATGACAGCAGCAATATTTCATTAGGTGCTTGAAGAGATTTGGTATGTCAACAAATACACTCCAAAATGTCTATAAGTGTACCATGGAGAACATTCTGACAGGCTGCATCACTGTCTAGTATGGGGTGGGGGGGGGGGGCGCTACTGCATAGGACTGAAAGAAGCCGTAGAGGGTTGTAAATTTAGTCCATAAGACCATAAGATATAGGAGCAGAAGTAGGCCATTCAGCCCATCGAGTCTGCTCCGTCATTCAATCATGGGCTGATCCAATTCTTCCAGTCATCCCCACTCCCCTGACTTCTCCCCATACTCTTTGATGCCCTGACTAATCAAGAACCTATCTATCTCTGCCTTAAATGCACCCAATGACTTGGCCTCCATAGCCACTCATGGCAACAAATTCCAGATTTACCACCCTCTGACTAAAGTAATTTCTCCACATCTCTGTACTAAATGGATGTCCTTCAATCCTGAAGTCATGCCCTCTTGTCCTAGACTCCCCTACCATGGGAAATAACTTTGCCATATCTAATCTGTTCAGGCCTTTTACTATTTGGAATGTTTAGTCGGCTCCACCTTGGGCACTAGCATACAAAGTACTCAGGACATCTTCAAGGAGCGGTGTCTCAGAAAGTCAGCGTCCATTGTTAAGGACCTTCAGCACCCAGGGCATGCCCTTTTCTCACTGTTACCATTGGGTAGGAGGTACAGAAGCTTGAAGGCACACACTCAGCAATTCAAGAACAGTTTCTTCCCCTCTGCCATCCGATTCCTAAATGGACATAGAACCCTTGAACACTACCTCTCTTTTTTAATATATATATTTCTATTTTTGCACGATTTTTAATCTATTCCATATACATATACTGTAATTGATTTATTTGTTTTTTTTCTATATTATGTATTGCATTGAACTGCTGCTGCTAAGTTAACAAATTTCACAACACATGCTGGTGATAATAAACCTGATTCTGATTCTGTATTTCATTTAAGTACATAATTTTTTCACTCAGTTAATTGGTAGTTTGTCATTTTTATATCTTTGCAACTATTTCCATGAAACTTCAGCTATTTGGGGCAGCCACTTAATTGGATCAAAATGTACTCGTCCCAATTAACCGGAATCCACTGTATATGTAGTCTCCTGGAAAATTTATCGATTGCCAACAGCAGCATGTACATCATCCAATACTCATGATTGAAGGTGGTCTTGGATTCTCTAAAAATCATTTCAGCTGAGTAATTCATCTACTGCGTTTAAAAGAGGTGCAGCAGTTGAAATTAAACCAATGCTCTCAAAGCATCCTTAATGGGTGTCCTGCCCATTCTTTCTACCTTGGTATTAAAACACTCTCTGTAAACCTTCCTCTTGATAATATTTGATGTACTGTATTGTTTTAACTTAGTTAGCATTATTCTTATGATAATCAATTCCATAACATCTAGAAAAAACTTTGTAGCATTTTCCTAAGATTGAATTAACTCAGTAGAGGACTGGGATTTTGATAACGTAGATAAAGGAGGATGTTTCTACTGGTTCTTAGGTGACAAAAATGTAATATCAAAAAGAATTTGAAAATGTCAGTTGAATAAAATGTTCTAAAAGGCTGGGAATGATGTTACAAAGATTATGATTAGATCCTATTGCAAATGCAGGAAAGGATTTTCAAGGGACTTTTTCTTTCACAATGTAAGCATAATAAATGAGTATTGTTTATTATGTGAAGTAATGCCATCTTCAGTTGTGTCAACAGAAGTGTGATTCATTGTGTTTATGTCAGAAACACTGGGCTATCTATTGAAAAAATGGAACAGATGCTCACTTGCAGCTTCAACGATTATCAAGTATTGACGTCAATCGGCAGCAATACTTCAAACTGCATCAGTATTTCAAGATGTTGTGTCACAGACGAAGACATCACATGTCAAGAGTTAAGTGTTAAAACTTACTGCCAAGCAAGTTCCAGAAGAGATTAGTGTTTGAAGACATGTATTCAGGACTCTCACTTATGTCTGCAATGTGTAATATTTCAGCCCTGAAGTGGGGAATGCATTCCTCAGAATGTGTTTGATAGCAATAGGATATCTTAATTCATAGACAGACTTGTAACTTCCTTCTCCCAAACACAACGGCTTACCAGCCCTCATCTACTTGTCCTACAAACATGGACCCTCACAAATGAACAGGCTTTCACATTTCACACTGTCCCCTAAAGTCAATCTCCTTTGATATTTCTAACTGGCGGAGTTTAAAGCAAAGAATGCTTACAGCATGGAAGGAGGCTATTCACCCCATTGTGTCCAGACTGACTAAATGTTAGAACAGTCCAGCTAATGCTACTGCTCTGCCCTCCTGCAAAGTCTCTAGCTCCCTTTTACTTCTGCCTTCCCTAATTCTCTGGCTACGTATTTTGAATTCTAACCACTTACTCCGTAAAGTAGTGTTTCCTCATGTCACTCTTGGTTCTCTTGTCAACCTCCTTCATTTTATACACTGGCAATTGGTTGTTTTGCCAATGGAAAGCTTCTCTGTATCTTATCCTTAGGGTTTGTGACTTTAAATACCTTTCAAGTCTCTTCACATCCTCTCTGTTGCAAGGAAAAAAAGCCTCAGATTATCCTGTCTTGTCTCATAACTGAAGTTCTGCATCTCTGGAATAACATTGGCAATTTACTTCTGAGACTTCTCTAAAGCCTTTTCATCTTTTCTGATGTCTGCTGCCTAGAACTGGACACAATACTCATTTGTAGCCATACCAGTGTTTGAAAAGGTTCATCACATAAGCAGTGTGCTATGGCTCTGGGTCTGTATAAGGTGGGGGTGGGGGCTGGGCAAATCTCATTGAAACCTACTGGAAGCTGAAAGGTCTGGATAGAGTGGGTGTGGAAATGGTGTTTCCATAAGTAGAAAACCATGTCCTTGGAAAAAAACAGACATACCTTTTGGTGAGGAGGTTGGTGAATCTGTGGAATTCATTGCAACAGAAGGTTGCAGATTTCAGTCAAGGTTTGATAAATTTGTGATTGGTAATGGGACTAAGAGTTACAGGGAGAAGGCAGGAGAGTGGGGTTGGGAAAAAAAAGCATGATTGTATGTCAGAGCTGACTCAATGGGTTGAAAGACCCAATTCTGCTCATATATCTTATGTCCTATAATTTTTTTGCTCTTATACTTAATGCTTCCTTTTATAAAGCCTACAATCTTCACTATAAAAATTGCAACAATTCAAGACAGTGGTTCACCTCAACATTCTACAGAGCATACTAGGGAAGTCATTAAATTCTGGTTTTATCAGCTTTGTGAACATCCCACAAGTGAATGTAAAAGGGACAAGTTAACTTTTTTGTACGCTGTTTCAGTTATCCAGAACTTTTGATCAAACGGCTCTCCTGAAATCCAGCCTCCCAATTTATCCCAATCTCCTGCAGTTCCAGCATGACCACTGTGAAATTCAGTGGTAGGACTCAGCCATCTGGAGTCATGGGCCCCATGCTGGTTGGAGCTGAAAACTGGCCTTCAGGTCCAGCTGATAATTTGAGGAAAGATCTAGAGCAAATAGTTTAGAAATTGAGATTGATCAAAATATCAATTTGTATATAATAGTCAATCTTCAAGATGGTTCCTTAAAGTTGTTATAACTGGGCATGGTAGTGGGAATAATTTCCCAGTACCTATTAAATGCTCAAAATGGCTGTGCATCAAATAGTCTCTGACAACCAAGTCCAGCTCCTGGCCTTCACGTGTGGCTTAGCTACTAAGCCCGGCAGAACTGTTTCTACTGACAGAAGGGGCAAAGGCCGGTTACCGGCACTTTAAAACCAGTCGCTTCAGGTAGATGGGGCTCATCAGACATGATTGGCAGCTCATCTTGGAGAAAGAAAATTCTGATCTCAAACCTCCGCTGCCTTGTGGCTGTATTCATTCATGGGGAAGGTTTTGGGAGTAAACCCCCGAGGAAAACTCCAGAGCTGGGGACCCTGAGACAGTCCTACATTGAGTTCAGTGTTGACTGGCAACTCCTGCAACATCACTGGTGCCGTTTGTATCAGCCTCTGCCATTCTTTTGGATTCATTAGCTGCGTGGAAAGGGGAAATAATTCGCTCTCTATATAGTAATAGTATTATACTATATAATAGTATAGTAAATAATTTGCTCTGCTTGTATATCATGTAGACAGCTGGGGCGCAACATCCATGGTCAACCTTGACCAACAGAGGCCCTGAAGCATATTTCTAGGTAGCAGAAAGATACCAAGTCTACAGCTCCCTGGAAAAGTTTTGGAATAGAACAAAAGGAAAGAGAAATGCACAGGGAAACATTTATTGAAAAGTAGGAAGGGAAAATATATTTAAAAATGCATATGAAATCAATAGGAACACAACTTTTTTATAAATGTGTAATAACAGTGATGATGTATTTGCTTATGGACAAAAAATATTTTGTTGTCAGATGACTGTTACACCACGTGGGTATTTTGGATCACAAAAGGCCGGAATGAGATTAATCTCACAGTAGAGAGAGAACGAATATGAGACATTAAACGGATTAAAAGGCCTACAAAAGTGAGCAGGGCACCTAGTGTGAATCGGGTATATCCCTAACAAAGAGATCAAGAGTGGAGATAACAAATTCTCCAACATAAATCTCTGTCATTTTGAAAACAGACCGGTATCAGAGAACTGTTAACGTTACCTACTTGTTCAAAATAGGGACGGATTCAAACAGACAATTGCAGATTAGGTGGTCTAACCCGAGTAATACGACAACAAGAATACCACTTGCAAAATTAAAATTAATTCCCAGTTGAAACTTAGTAACCCTAACCCTTCCCAAGCCGTCGACCGGTCCTGCGTGCTGCGTGGCCCCAGAGATCGCCACAAAGGGCATTTTGAAGTAATCGCAAAAGGTTTAGGTAGCCGCGGGGGCAGACGGTGTCGCTGACGACTTGGGTGTTCAATGATTACTTGGTTGCCATGGTTGCATGCTGGCGTTGCTGCAGATGGAGATGCCAAAGAGTTTGCTCTGCTTCCTGTCCCAGTCATTCATTCACAGCTGTACTGAGCGTGTCTAAGCCAACAAGTTAGCATTTTATTAGCATTAATATAACAGTGTGATCCATGTGCTGCCCATATTGTTAAAATAATGTGTTGA
The DNA here is from genome assembly GCF_030028105.1 of Mobula birostris. Classification (NCBI taxonomy): domain Eukaryota; kingdom Metazoa; phylum Chordata; class Chondrichthyes; order Myliobatiformes; family Myliobatidae; genus Mobula; species Mobula birostris. Next base: position 39,321,779 of record NC_092392.1, on the reverse strand, counting down.
TATAATTTGTTTTATTAATCATTAACTAAAGGCAGTCATTGTATAGGGGTTAATTGAACACCCCTCTCCCAGTTCATCTAATGTCTTGCCTGGAGTTAGATACTGACATGCTCCTAATGAAAGGAAGGAGTAACATTTTTAATTTAATTGTGCGATGCAAGCGGTTAATCCTACGTTTGGTAGGTGACTAAATTGGGATGGCCATACTATTTGCATGCCCAGCAACAGTGCGCTGAACAGGTGCTCTTCTAAACTCTGTCTTAGATTAATAGGTGGACAAAAAAGTAGATTAAAGGATTTCCTCAAAGACACGAATCCCTGTGATCCTTGGGAATCTGAAATCCATAACCACCCCAACTGGAGAATAAGTTTTGGAGATGGTGTTATGACACATCACCATGCCTACCTACCCAACCGCCTGTCCCATCGACACTTCCTGCTCCATCTGTTGAAGAGACTGTGGTTCTCACATTAACCTCATCAACCACCTTGGAACCCACAAGGAGCGAATATAAATCAATTCAAACCCAAGAGGAACAAAGATGAAGAAGATGGAGGCTCAGGGTCTGAGTTACAATAATTCCGATCCCAGCCATTCACACCTACACTGGATGTAGCAAAGATGATCGAGCAAATTCCAAATTAAAGTATTCTCACAGTTTAATTGTTTCAGTGTGTAATGTTGTGCAAACAAGAGCTAAAGCAGGTAGTTTATGAAAAATCAGCTCATTCTGGACCTGTTTGGCAAGTGCAAAGCCTTGAAATGTCTAGAATGTCTAGTTCCTCTCTTTGTAATTTCCCCTCTTTGTAATTTCCCATGCTGACTACAACTAATTTACCTTGTTTTGCTGCACTCACGGCACATCTTGCAAAGACAGATTTTCACTGCAAATATCTGTTCAGTTAATGGTTTCTGCTGAGGATTTGAATCTGCAAGAAAATTAATCTCAAGGTTGTGTATGGTGACATATACGTAGTTTGATAATAAATTTACTTTGACTTTGAATAAATTTACTTTGGCTCTGAATAAGTAAGCTAAGGAAACATTAAAAGACATACACACATAGTTAAATTTCTCTTACTCAGAATAAGCATTTAAGGGTTTACCCTGTTTTGGTAGTACAATGATTCCACAGTTTCTGAGTTCACAGCTGGTTAATGAATGTCGTCATATGTTTAGGAATGGGAAGAAGACACTGGTATCTTGCCTTGTGCTCAGGAAGCATTCCCAGGAATGAGTGTGCTTATAAAATGAGTGATAAAAGGGGTTGTTACAGCATTATATATAGAGAGAAGCAATACACACAGTGCTGCTGTGCTGGAAACCTGGCACAAATCCCCAGTCCTGCCCTCCAGTGTGCGGGTGCTCATGCTGGGAACCTGGCCTGGACTCCTGCCCTCTCTGAAATTATGATTTAATAGCTGCCCATAGGGTTGGCGCAAGGGGAGTGGCTGCTCACAGCTGAGGTGTGGGGCTCAAGGCTGCACCCTGGCTGACATAATGGGTAACATTCTGTGTAGATACTGTTTGATTGACTTGCTGTGAAAGGTGTTTATCTGCGGAAACATCCCTGTAAGGACACGTGGTGTGGGAGAGTCCAGCTGAATGGAATATTCTGTAGCACCAAGGCTGGACCTTTCCTTTGTAACAGCGAAGATAAGTGGAAACAGCATATCATGTCACTTGGTGTTTGTGAGCCCAAGCTCTTTTAAAAGCTTATAGTCAAGATGAGGGCAACATTAGCTGTATTTTCCTTACATCATGCTGCAGCACAGGATCAGGCCGTGGGTAACACCTGCACCAAAGTTCAAAATAGTCTTATTGTCAAAGTGCATATATGTCACCATATACAACCCTGAGATTCATTTGCTTTCCTGTGACAATCTTTGTGTAGATGTGCTCAATGGTGGAGAGGACTTCACCTGCGATGGACTGGCCCTCATCCACTTTTCATAGGGTTGTCCACATACTGTATCACCAAGATCAGTTTAAGCTGAGACCAGTTTCCATCCTACAACTGAGATGGAGCATAATCCCCATTCTCTTCTTCTTTCTCACCTCATATAATTTCCTCCCTCCCCCTCAGACAGTTCCTTTCCCCATGGTCTCGCTCCTCTGAACCCGATTCCCACACCTTCACACTTCCTGACCAAACGGTGAAAGGAACAAAAGATTAGTCTCACCAGTTGCTTTAGACATGGCTTCACTTTTATTCTGATTGACCTGGGTCCCAGAGCAAGTTCAAGCTGATCTCAGATACTCAGGCCAGGCAAAAACAACTATTTCCAGAAGAAAGTGACAACACTGGCCATATATAAGAAAGCTTTGACTTGGGTGCTCCCACGTCTTGGGATTATCACTCTTCATGCCCATGAATTTCCTGATTGATTCATCCATTAAGGATGATACAAAATACAAACAAGAGAGAGCAGCCTTGCCTAACTCCGTGTTTGATTGGGAAGCATTCCATTTTTAAAAATGTAATAATTGTACTTTATTCATAAAATGTATACAGGAAAAGCAATACAACCAGTTGACATCTTTTTCTACATGTACAATCAATTCAAAGTTCAAAGTAAACTTATTATCAAAAAACATATATGTCCCCATTTACATACCTGAGATTCATTTTCTTGTGGGCATACTCAGTAAATACAAGAAACACAGTAATATCAATGAAAACCGCGTCCAACCAACCAATGTGTGAAAGAAAATAAAGTCTGCAAATACAGAAGGAAATAATAATGAGAAGGATAAATGAATAAGCAATAAATATCAAGAACATGAGATGAGGAGTCCTTGAAAGTGAGTTGTGGGGACTGTTCAGTGATGGGGTGAGTGCTTATCTCCTCTAGTTCAAGAGCCTGTTGGCTGAGGGGTGATGTGTTGATGTGGTGATGTGGGTCCTGAGGCTCCTGTATCTTCTTCCTAATGGCAGCAGTGAGAAGAGAGCATGGCTGGGTGGTGGGGGATCTTGGTGATGGATACTGCTTTCCAGTGACAACACTCTGTGTAGATGAGCTCAAAGGTGGGGAGGGATTTGAATGTGATGGAATTCCATCGCAATGCATCAATATCATTTCTTTTTCACCCATTCATTTAAGGACATGTGCCTGCTGTTGGTTCTCAAGAATTGAACTCTACTAACTGTAACCCATTAGGGCAATTACCCCCTGAAGTGCATTTTTTTAGATTAGGTCTCATATTGAAACCTGGTTCTGCACAAATGGTCTGTGCATGACATTTCTCGGAAACTAAATCACAAACTTTGGCATATGTACGGTAAGAGCACCGTGAATGTGATATTTGTTCAACATTTTATTATGTAGCCCATATAAATGATGGGTCATACAATAGAATTTCAAGGCCATTTAAGTTAATATTATTTTGCCCTCTACTGGCTGCAATATGTATTTGATTCTATCATAAACCGTAGCCCAAGTACATTGGGAGCAATTCTTAGGATGGGAGGGTGTTGTGTTGTATTCTTTGGCAATGAAAATACTTTTTCTACAATAACAGAAGCAGAGACTCCCACCAGACGTTAAACTGAGACAGTCTAATGATCATACGTCTATTAAAAAAAACAAAGTAAATTTAAGATTATTGACACAGTTCCCAATGAGTTTAACATTTGTTCAAGTTTCCAAATACAGATAAGGCAAATGTGATTTGTCTGCTTAGCAACAAATCTTTCTATGATGCAAATCAATATCCTAAAATTTACATGCAGCAAAAGCTATTATAAATCAAACATATGAATAACTTTCCCACCACTTAACCTTATTTTCATTATCCAGAAGTAGTTATTTGCTCTGATCATGTCATTAATCTGTGCTCTAGCCGATCATTGTTTTTCTCTGAGACAAAAATGTGTGGAATCAAGACCCAATCTAAGTTTTTTTTGTTTAAAAATAGTTCAAGACTAGGGTAGGTTTTCCGACATGTTGGTCTATTTCAAGGTGGTACTGAGTGGGTCCATATGGTGGGGTAAAGATACATCTCTACCAAAGGAGATGTAAGGTGCTCCTTCCCTCTGCTAGACTGCAGGGTAGAGGAGTAACCTTATATTCCATCTGGGAAGATTCCAACATGATGGCATGAATATCAATTTATCCTTCAGGTAAAAAAATTCCCCCTCCCCTCATCCTCTATTCCCCACTCTGACCTTTACCTCTTATCACCTGCTTATTACTGCCCCCTGGGTCCCCTCTTCCTTTCTTTTCTCCTATGGTCCACTCTCCTCTCCTATCAGATTCCTTCTATCAGACCTGAAGAAAGGTCTTGGCCCGAAACATCAACTGTTTGTTCATTTCCATGAATGCTGCCTGGCGTGCTGGGTTCCTCCAGCATCTTGTGTGTGTTGCTAAGGCAGAGTACAGGGAGAAGGCCGGTAACTAGGGTTGAGGCGGGGAAGAAAAAAAGGACCAGCCATGATTGAATGGTGGAGCATTCTCCATGGGCCAGATGGCCTAATTCTGATCCTGTGTCTTATGGTCTTATAATGTTTACAAAGCCCAATCATATAGATATAAAAGACGTTTGAAAAAGAGCAGTGATTTCTCTCAGGAGTTAGTTTTTGACATCGGCTTCCAGGCAGTAATTTGACAGATTGATCAGTCACAGGTTGTAGAGCCAATCGGGTTCTTACTCCATTGATTTCAAGGTGGTGCTGAGTAAGTCCACGTGGTGGGGTGGAAATACGTCTCTGCCAAAGGAAGTGTAAGGTGCTCCTACCATCCATTAGCCTGCAGGTCACCCTTGGGCGAGGTGTAGCAATAGTTCAATAGATCCATTAAACGTCAGAGAATGTATACAATATACAACCTGAAATTCTTGCCCTTTGCAGACATCCATGAAAACAGAATTTGATTAGCACCATCTCCTACCGCCCCCCCACCCCTCGATTAGGGTCATGTGAAGCAGTGGGAGCGAAGGTGGTGGATGGTCATATGACCAGCTGGTGCACATCACAAGCCCTGGTTATAGACCACTGACAGCAGGCAGACATCTCTGAAGAGTACTGGTAACAGCTGGGGTCACCCGTCTTGTAAAGACACTGCCCAAAACCACTTCTGCAGAAAAATTTGCCAAAAACAATCATGGTCATGGTCAAGACCATGATCGCCCACGACATACGACAGGGCACATAGCGAACAAACTGCAACGGGCTGGGCTGGAAAAAGGGTGCTGTTGGGCTTTGCGGTGTTTTGGGAGTAGGGTAGTAGATCGAGGATGGATGGATGCAAATTCCCACGCAGTCAGTGAAAGTAAAAACTTTTCCCTAATATTGTAGAAGACATTGTTCATGTGGAAAACTTAAGGGAATTTCTCCAAGATGTGATAAGGCACAATATAAATATATTTCATTCTCTCTCATGTCAGTTATTTACAGTAGAAAACATAAGAGCCAATGTTGTGTTTCTCAGTTGGGATGAAGCACTGCTAAAGAGCATTTTCTCATTACTCAGGTATCTTAAGATATGGTATATGGCTCTGAGCCATTGGACAAACACATACTGACAAGGGAGAAGGTTTAACGGTAAACGTGAGAACGTGCACTCTGATGCATTGCTAAATAATATGATGTAAAAGGATATTCCCTGGAGAGCAATAAAGGCCAAGACATTAGATTATGGGAACTCTGAAAAACACAAAAGGGAAAAGAATCATATAGCAGCTGTCAGAAGCTTCATAGCACGTGCTCTCTCTACAGTAAGGTCACCATAATTCATTTTATCTTTCGGCAGCTACACTACCAAAATTAAATAACCCTGCCCTCTAATGAGTTGCATAATTTATGCTACTGAGTTTTTTTGACCTTTAGGGGTTATCTAAAATGTTCCCACAGAAAATCACATTCAATGTATGTTTAAAACCACACGTACAAAATTAGTTCTGTTGGATTTTTTTAAAATGTTTGAATTGCTCAAAAATTATGTTCTACATGTCGTTATCTGAATTTTCAAATGATTTTCATTTGGGGGATACTTTCTGCTAATTATTATAACTTCACACCATCGTGTATAATAGAATTTCAAAATTCAGTATATTATTGTTTTTAAAAATGTAAACCACACTGAATTTAGAAATTCTGTCACATAGTGCAACAATTGTGTTTACTATATGGTGCAATTTCTGTAGAAAGTGAACAAACAAAATCAAGGAGCTACAAAGAGTTCAAAAAGAATACATTTTTCTTTCTGATGCTGATGCACTGCTTCACAATGATGCCTGGAGAGGTGCAGCCAACCATGGAGTGATGATGCTTCCATGAATTTATTCCACTCATGCAGAGCCCAAGGAGACCTTCTCACAAGTCATGGGATCCAGTGCTGGGGACCTGGCAACTACAATAGTATCCACTATTCACCATTCCATTTCTTAATTCCCACTCCCCCACCACAACAGCAGCCCTTCTCTGCACATCCCTTCAGTTCTTCTTCCCCCATCCTACAATTCCAACTTTAACGGAACTTACAATGCAAGTGTCTAACTGGTTGCTGAACGAGGAAATAATGCTGAGAAGACATACTCACTTGAAAGTAAGGCCAGGTCAAAGCTAACTATTTCCCCCTATTTTATTTAACATTGTGATGACATATTATTATGTACATGAAATAAGGCAGAGTGTGTTTTTTTTATTTAAATAAGTGACACAAATTATACTGCTTTGATCTTACACACAACTTACTCTCACAAGGAAGAGTATCAGAATGGGAATGGGACGTGGAATTCAGGATCTCCCAGTGGCCACACATTTTAATTCCACGTCCAATTCCCATTCTGATATGTCTATCCACAGCCTCCTCTACTGTAAAGATGAAACCACACTCAGGTTGGAGGAACAACACTTTATATTCCGTCTGGGTAGCCTCCAATCTGATGGCATGAACTTCGACTTCTCAAACTTCTGCTAATGCCCCACCTGCCCCTCGTACCCCATCCGTTATTTATTTATTTATTTATATACACACATTCTTTCTCTCTCTCTCTCTTTTTTCTCCCTCTGTTCCCCTCACTATACCCCTTGCCCATCCTCTGGTTCCCCCCCCCCTTTTCTTTCTCCCTAGGCCTCCTGTCCCATGATCCTCTTATATCCCTTTTGCCAATCACCTGTCCAGCTCTTGGCTCCATCCCTCCCCCTCCTGTCTTCTCCTATCATTTCGGATCTCCCCCTCCCCCTCCCACTTTCAAATCTCTTACTAGCTCTTCTTTCAGTCAGTCCTGAGGAAGGGTCTCACTCCAAAACGTTGACTGTACCTCTTCCTAGAAATGCTGCTTGGCCTGCTGCGTTCACTATCATATGAGGAACATTTGATGGCTCTGGGCCTGAGTCTAAGACAAGAGGACAAAGCCTCAGGATGGAGCGGTGTCCATTTAAAATACAGATGCGGAGATATTTCTTTAGCCAGAGGGTGGTGAATTTCTGGAATTTGTTACCACAGGCAGGCGTGGGGGCCAGGTCGTTGAGTTTATTTAAGGTGGAGATCGATAGGATCTTGATTGGCCACAGGATCGAAGGTTATGGGGGAAGGCCAAGGAGTGGGGCTGAGGAGGGGAAAAAAGGATCAGCAACGATTGATTGGCAGAGCAGACTCTATGGACCAAATGGCCTAATTCTGCTTCTAGGTCTTGTGGTCTTATCATCTTATGGTCTTATCTTGAATCAGTCACCTTGCAGCACTGTATTTTATTGTATCTGTCTATTAGTGTCGTATGTACTGAGATAGAGTGAAAAGCTTAGGTTTGATTGCCATCCAGGCACATTATGCCATACATAATTGTACTGAGGCAGGACAAGGAACTTCACAATGAATAATATAGAGTTGCAGTTACTGAGAAAGAGCAGCACAGGTAGACAAATAAAGTGCCCGGGCCCCGGCGAGGTGGAATGGCAGATCAAGAGTTTATCCTATGAGAGGTCCATTCAAAAATCTGATAACAGCAGAATAGAAGCTGCCCTTGAATCTGGTGATATGTGATCTTAAGATTTTCTATCATCTGCCCAGTGGGAAAGGGAAAGGGGAAAATAACTACAATGGGAGGGGTCCCTGATATTACACTTTTGTTTAATGCATGTTCAGCTTCTTAACTTTATCATTGGTGCTGCAGTAAACAAACCTATGCATGAGAGATAAAACCATAAAATAAAGGAGCAGAATTAGGCCAACAGCCCATCAAATCTGCTCTGCCGTTCCACCATGAGTGATTAATTATCCCTCTCAATCCCTCCATTCTCCTGCCTTCTCCCTGACTAATCAAGAAGCTATCAACAAGTAAGACTTAAACTGCTTAGGAAAAAATAGAATTGATTTAATTGAAATGCACAAAGTTATTATATCGTTCAAGCAAAATAAAGGGAAGGCACTTTCCCTGGATGGATTGTAAAGAACCAAAGATCATGGTCCCAGAATAAGCTGTCAATATTCAAGACAAAAATAATTTCTGCTGAAGGTAGTAAATCAAAAGGTTGTGATGGCTCCTTGTTGAAAATAGTTAAGACAGATTTTGATAGATTTTTGGATCTTAAGGGAATCAATCAAAGTTCACAATAGATTTCTTATCTAAGTATATATTGTATATATTACCATATAGTACCTCGAGATTTAATTTCTTGCAGGCATTTTCAGAGAAGGAAGAAATAAGTAGAATTTTACAAAAACACTATAAATAGAGATTGACAAACAACCAAGGTGCAGAAGCAGACAAGCTGCACAAATAAAAAAAACAATACCTGGAGCATGAGTTGTAAAGTTCTTGAAAGTGAGTCTATAGTTCACAGAATTAGTTCAGAGTAGTGGTGATTCAAGTTATCCACACTGGTCCAGTAGCATGATGGCTTTATAAGGGTTTTAACAGTGGAAAAAATTGTTGAGGTGAACACTCAGCCAAGCTGTAATCGAATGGGTGGGAGGTCAATTGGCCCGCTCTTTCCATTTCTTGTGTTCTGTTACTGAGCATGTTCAGAAAATCATAGAGCAGTTTTATTTAAATATAATTGTATGGACTGAATTTATTTCATTTCTCTTTATTCACTACATTTTTAAGAATAACCTGTCCATTTAACCATGAGGTAAAATGCTTATCGGCAATAGATTAATAGTTAAATTACAGAAAATATTTAGAAATTTGCTTTTTGCCATGTAGTCAATGTTTAGTGAATGAAGGCTTTACCAGTGAATCAGCAGTTACCGCCATCCTTTTCATATGGTTGCTGGCCTGCCACCTCGTGGTTATTAAATATAATTAAGTGCATAACTAAATTTAAATAAAAATTGATTCAAATGTCACACTCAAATGCATAATTTCAGCTATTGCTGCAGCTTTTAAAAGGTCCATGTTAAAGGCCAGCACGGTAGCGTATCTTCACAATAGCAGTGACCTGGGTTTAATTCCCGCTGCTGTCCATAAGAAGTTTGTTTGTTTTGGGTGCTTTGGTTTCGTCCCACAGTCCAAAGACCTGTTGGTTGGTTAATTGGTCTTTGATTAGTCCTAAAATAGGATTAACTTGGGGGATGGCTTGATTGGCCTACTCTGCACTGTATCTCAATAAATAAATTAAAAACAAATACATGAACTGTTTGTTTAGACACAAGAGGGTGTAAAGGTGTATTTGTGGTAGACAACAATTTACCAGAGGTTAAAATATTTGCAAATATATAATGATTCTATGCTTCTCTCTGTGGTGATAGAACACATTCCAGGGAACTTTCCTGGAAAATACCAACAAAGTGCATTTGTGAATAGATGATGGAAGGGAAAAAGGTAGTCAACATAATTGGGAAGTTTTTATACATAAGGAAATGTGCAAAGGCACTCTGCAACACTCATTACTCCAAATGTACCAGAGTGCACACCACAAGGTTTTACTTTACATGGTAAAGAAAACTACTTTTGAACCTACAGCTTTATCTAACTCTAGATATATACAGTGCAGAAAAGACCCTAACATGAGGAAATCCGCAGATGCTGGAAATTCAAGCAACACACACAAAATGCAGGTGGAACACAGCAGGCCAGGCAGCGTCTATAGGAAGAGGTACAGACGACGTTTCTGGCCGAGACCCTTTGTCAGGACTAACTGAAAGAAGAGTTAGTAAGAGATTTGAAAGTGGGAGGGGGAGGGGGAGATCCGAAATGATAGGAGAAGACAGGAGGGGGAGGGATGGAGCCAAGAGCTGAAAAGTTGATTGGCAAAAGGGATACAAGGCTGGAGAAGGGAGAGGATCATGGGACGGGAGGCTCCCCTCCCCTTTTCTTTCTCCCTAGGCCTCTCGTCCCATGATCCTCTCCCTTCTCCAGCCTTGTATCCCTTTTGCCAATCAACTTTCCAGCTCTTAGCTTCATCCCTCCCCCTCCTGTCTTCTCCTATCATTTCGGATCTCCTCCTCCCCCTCCCAACCACTTTCAAGTCTCTTACTACCTCTTCTTTCAGTTAGTTCTGACGAAGGGTCTCGGCCCGAAACGTCGACTGTACTTCTTCCTATAGATGCTGCCTGGCCTGCTGTGTTCCACCAGCATTTTGTGTGTGTTGCAGAAAAGACCCTTCTCGCCCTTTGTGCCATGTCCCCAATTTAACCTTAGCCTAATCACGGGGCAATTTACAATGACAAATTAACCTATCAACCGGTACGTCTTCGGACTGTGGGAGGAAACTGGAGCAGCCAGGGTCACAGGGAGAAAGTACAAACTCCTTACAGGTAGTGGCGGGAATTGGGAACCCAGGTTGCTGGTACTGTAAAATGTGCCAACCACTATGCTACCATGTTGCCCCCACTACTTTTCCTTTTAGTTCAAGTTCCAGGTGCCCTTAGCTAAATCATACTGGAACAGCTCCACTAAATGAGAGTCAGGTTTATTATCAATGACATATATTGTGAAGTGTGGCGTTTTGTAGCAGCAGTACAGTGCAAGTCATGATGCTACAATAAGTTACAAAAATAAAGCAAAGGATGAGTAATGATGTAGCGTTCATGGGTTCACGGACTGTTCCGAAATCCAATGGCGGAGGGGCAGAAGCTGTTCTTAAAATGCTGTGTTTGGATTTCCAGGTTCTCCAATAATAGTGAGATGAAGAAGGCATGTCCCAGATGACGCTGAGTGCGAAGATGTTGTTGCTACACCACTCAACCAACTGATCTATCTTGCTCCTGTATGCTTCCTTGTTACCTGAGATTCTGCCAACAGCAGTGGAGTCAAATGTGGATTTATAGATGGTGCTTCAGCTGTGCCTCGCCACAGAGACATGAGCATAGAGCAACGGCTAAGCATGTCCCCTTGAGGTGCACCAGTGCGGATTGTCAGTGAGGAAGAGAAATTATTATCAATTCACACTGACTGTGATCACCTGATAAAGAAGTTGAGGATCCAGTTGTGGAGGGAGGAACAGAGGCCCAGTTTTTGAAACTTTTTGAGTAGCAGTGAGGGGATGGAATGTTGTCGAATGCTGAGTAGTAACTGATAAACAGCAATCTGATGTATGTTTTGCATTCTCTATTTGCCCCAAAGCCCAGTAGCGAGACAATGAGATTCTATCTGTTATAGACCTATTGCGGCGGTAGGCAAATTGCAGCAAGTTTAGGTCCTTGCTCAAGCAAGAGTTAATTCCAACCATGACCAACCTCTCCAACCATACCGGGATATCGTCATTGAAGCATCTCACCCTGCTCTTTGAGGGGATCGGTATGATTGATGCCCTTTTGAAGCAAATGGGAACCAGCATATGCAACACTGAGTCATTCCAGCCAATTGTCGCCTCATGTTTTCAGTGCCCAGCCAAAAAAAAAAACGCCGGGGCCTGATTCTTGCCCTCTTGAAGGATGTTCTGACTTTGTCCTCCCAGGCAGAGAACATGGAACCACCAGATGCTGTTGGAATTTGTGTATGTGTGGTGTTACTCTCCCTTTGAAAGCCAGGCATAAAAGGTGTTGAGCAAATCAGGGAGTGAAGCATCACTGCTATTATGCTGTTAGGCTTTTCCTTATAGTAAGTCAGGCCACATAAACACTACACTACATTGCCAGGGCAAACCAGAAACCTTGGCTGACTGCAGAAGTTCGTACGCCGCTTAGGGACCGCGACTCTGCCTTCAGATCGGGGGACAGGATGACTAATGTCAGCAAGAGCCATGCTTTCTCATGCCATCAGGAAGGCAAAGTGTGAGTGAATACCCAGAAACAACCTTTGTGACCACAGGGACGCGAGGTGCACATGAAAGGATATTTAACCGGTAACCGTGTACAAGCCCACCCTACGCGTCAAAGACAGCGACGCCTCCCTTCCTGATAGGCTGAATGCCATTTATGTACGATTTGACCAGTTGAATGATGTGACATCAAAGAAATCCCCCTCCTGCACCACCCACCGACCCCCCACTGGCTGCAGCCAAGGTGAGGAGGATCCAAGCCGGGGTAAACCCACACAAAGCTGCGGATTGAACAACATACCTGATCTGGAGCCGAGGGCATGTATGGATCAGCTAAGAGATGTATTAATGGACATTTTTAACATCTCTTTGGAACAGTCCACCATCCCTGCAGGCTTCAAGGCTGCTACCATCATACCAGTGCCCAAGAGAGCAACGGTACCTGGCCTACATGATTACTGCCCAGTGGCACTGACTTCTACAATCATGACATGCCTTGAGTAGTTGGTAATGAATCGTATACAATTCCACCTTCCATATACGTTGGACCCTTTCCAGATAGCTTACCGCTCAAACAGTCCACTGATGATGCCATAACCTCAGCCCTCTACTCCATCCTTTCCCACCTAGAAAATGATGCTGCGCATCAAATGAGGCTGTTATCGACTTTAGCTCGGCGTTTAGCATGATCATCCCTCAGAGGCTGATGGATAAACTGTCCTCTTCAGGACACAACGCCCTTCTCTGTAACTGGATCTTGAACTTCTTGATGGAAAGACCCAGTCAGTCAGAGTTAGCAGCAACATCTCAAGCTCCATCAGCCTGAGCACTGGTGGCCTCAGGGTTGAGTGTTCAGGACTGCATGGCCAGATTCAGCTGCAATTGCATCAAATTTGCTGATGATGGCCTCTTCAGTAACAATGCTTAGTCGGCATACAGAGAACCCTGTCAAATAATAACCCGAGTCTGAATGAGAAGACAAAAGAGAAGATTATGGACTTCAGGAAGGCACTGGTCGACCACTCTCCATTGCACACCAATGGATCTGCTGTGGGGACAGTGAAGAGCACGAAGTTCCCTGGTGCGCACATGACAGGCGATCTAACCTGGACCCACAACAGCTCCTTACTAGTCAGGAAGGCACATCAGCGTCTACACTTTCTGAGGAGATTAAGGCGTGCGAGGCTCCCTGTGCCCATACTAACAACTTACTACAAGAGCACCGCCGAGATCATTGTGTGATACGGAGGCTGCAATGCATCAGACCACAAGACCCTACAGAGGATAGTTAAAACCACTGAGAGGATCACCAGTGTCTCCCTTTCCCCTATTTGTGACATTTACAGACAGCATTGCAAAGAAGGGCCCAAATCATTGTGCAGGATCCGACCTCCCATCCCACAATTTCTTTTTACCCACTACCGTTGGGGAGGAGGTACAGAAGCATCGGGACTAGGACTGCCAGACTGGGTAACAGCCTCTTCCCTCAGGCTCTGAGACTAATGACTGCCCTGCCACCACTGAAGTTTTATCACTAGGGTAGCATGCTGTTTACTCTACGTTAACAGTTTACATGTGCTGCATGCATTTTATTAACATATTTATGGTACTAGTTTGGTTTATGTGCTGTCTGTGTTATGTGTTGTGTGCATGCATTGTGGTCCAGGGGAACATTGTTTCATTCAGTTTTATAGATGTACAGTCAGATGACCGTAAACTTGAATTTGAACCCTGCCACAGGTGCCATCTGCCTGGTTGTGTCTCTAACTTAATACGGAATTGCCTTTTTGCTCTCACCATGACTTCCCATTGGTCATATCTGGACTTCCTGTAGAGTTCTACATTGCCAGTTTTGAATGCCACGGATGAGCCCCTCGGTAGATTGCAAATCTCACAGTTCACCCGTGGCTTCTGGTTTGGATATGTCTGGTATGGTTTTGAAGCCACACACTCATCCATACAGGTTTTTATGAAGTTAGCTACGGCATATTCATTCAGATCCAAAGATCAATTCCTAAATACAGTCCAATCCACTGGTTCAAAGCAGGTCTGCAAATACTCCTTTAGTTCCCTCGACCATATCTTCACCATTGGTGCTGTCTTCAGGCTCTGCCTATATGCCAAGAGTAGAAGTTCTAAAGGGGACTTGTTGGTGGTGGTTTGTTTGACTTCTTCAAAGTGGCATGGTTAAAGTCCCGTACAGTGATGGGAAAGGTATTAAGGTGCAGTCCCTTGTGACTTCTGACCATGGCGTTCAGCTCCACCAGCTTGACACCTGCCAGAATCACAGGTAGTGCTCTACTGGGACCAGAGTAGCTAGGGTGCCTAAAACTGTAGTAATTTTATGTATTACACTGTACTGCTGCCACAAAAAACCCATGACATAAAAATAATAAACCTGATTCTGGTAAGGGTCTCTATTGTGGACTGAGAGTGGGAAGGGGACAGGGAGAGGGGAATCATGACTGGGAAAAGGGGGAAGGGAGAGGGGAAGAAGCAGGAAGCACTAGAGGGACATTCTGCAATGATCAATAAACCAATTGTTTGGAATCAATTTACGTTGCCTGCTGTCTTAGAGTTGGTTGTGTCTGCACCCATGCCACTCCCCCACCCTTGGCACTGCCACCTGTCCCACACCCCTCCCACAGCACTCCACCCTCGCCATTCCCAACATCCTTTGCTCCTGCCAGATTTACAAACTCGCTCTCCGCTCCATGTTGACAAATAGATTACTGTGCAAAAGCCTTAGGCACCCTTGCTATATTTATGTGCGCAGTACCGTACATTTGGCTTTTTTTTTAAATGGCCAGACACTTGGTTCTGATCAGAATCACCGGCAAAATTCTGTATAATCCTACAACAGTGTATTTAAAATATTATTGATTTATTTGACGTATATTTAAAATAGTAAACCTTGGCCCACTTATAGTGGGCATTAATAGCCCAAGCCCATGGTAACGTTTTAAGTGCACTCGGGACTCTGCAAATGCAGAGTAGTTAACAGCACTCCTTGCTGCATCCCGACTGATGCACAGTCCCGTGTTTTGGTCGTTGACCCTATGGATCACAGTTGTTCTGGTGCACTGACTCTCTGCATCGTAAATTAGATTTAAAACAACAGACACTACAAGTCCGAAACAAGAAAATGTGGAAAGCTCTCCGCAGAACAGGCAGCATCGATGGGGGGGGGGCTCCAATTTACACTGCACCTTCAACAACCCTTCCAATATATCCTCCGTGGAAGTTCCCGGGGATGCGCGCTACTTTGCTGTGATTGGCTACAGGGTGTCAGCTGACACAAAATGGCGGCGGTGCTCGGTGGCCGCGTCCTTCCAATGTCACGTAAGTGTTGGTTGTTTCCCCCTCTCCCGGTATCCCACCGTAAACCAGTCTGTCTTTCCCGTGAGCAGGGGGTTTGAAGGGCATCCTCTCTCATGGCTCTAAAGTCTGTCTGAACATAGCCCGGGGAGGGACGGCTGCACAACCGGCGGCCTCCTCTTCTCTTTTGGGGTAGATCGTCGCCGTTGCCTCCCGAGCTTCGCAGCAGCCTCCGCTCTCTCGGTCTGTTGTAAGCATCTGAACTACGGCCTGGAGTCTGTGCTTTGGCCCGACGTACGTAATTATCACCCCCAGCTTGGTGTCTGTGACGAGTAAGTCTGCAGATGCTGGAAATCCAGAACAACGCACACAAAATGCTGGAGGAACTCAGAAGGTCAGGCAGCATCTCTGGAAATGAACAAACAATCGACGTTTCGGCCGAGATCCTCCTTCAGGACTGTAAAGGGTGGGGAAAGACGCCAGGATAAAAAGATGGGGGGTGGGGAGGAGGATAGCTAGAAGGTGATAAGGCTAAGCCAGAAAATAAAGGTAAAGGACTGGAGAGGAGAGTTTACCACAGAAGGGGGCCCAAGGGGAGGTGATAGGCAGGTGAAAAGAGGTAAAAGGTCAGAGTGGGGAATAGAGGAAGAGGGGAGGGTGGGATTTTTTCTACTGGAAGGAGAAATCAATATTCATGCCACTCTTGGCAGAGTGTTTACAGGCCGCAGTTTTCCAGGTACATATAATTACCAAGTTGTGTATATAATCTCCCAGCTGGATGTCCCCATTGCCAGAGTGGGAATTGATGTTTAGCCTCTTTCTCTAATAAAATGTGTATACAGTGAGGCCATTTGCCCCATTGATTCTGATTAGTTTGTTTATTTATCACACTGTATATCAAAACCTACAGTGAACTGTGTTGTTCAGTTGTGTTGGTTGTTAACACTAAGTTGTGCAGAGGACAACCCACATTCTGGCACCAACATGGCATACCCACAATATTCAGCAGAACACCAAACAACAACAAATTAACCTTTTTTTTTCTTTTACATACACGCATGCACTCTTCATTCTACCTTCTTTTTATAATTCCATATGTTAAATTTCTTCTGTCATGTATTTGCCAACTTTTCTCTGTACCTTGTGCAGTTTCAATTTTTTTTTATTACATTTGTAAATTTTGAAATGGTCACATTAACATATATCTTGGCTTCTGGCACTTAGACTTAGAGAATGCCACTATATTCCTTCATCCACCTTGTATCCTCATCAAAGTATTCACAGCTAGGCACACTCTCTGCCAGACTCTGCATGTAATCTCTGGTCACTCTTCCTCACACAATATCTATAGAGATCCTACAATTTGGGCTCTTTCCTCCTCCCGAGAGAGAGGGAGAATGTGGATTCTTCAAGGTATAGTTTGTGAAGGTAGAGATTCTAATCCTTTAAAAGAGCATGAATATAATCTATCATGTGTTTTTTCCTTGTTTAAAGGTGTTAATGAACCTGTTATGAACTACACTTAGATAACTTTGTGTTTGTATTATGTTGTAGGTGCTGTGTCACCAGGTTTTGCCTCAGTGTCCATTATCATTCAAAAACGGTATATTCATCCTGTTATTCCCGCTGGTAAAGGTGGCCGATCATCTTTTAGTGGGATCGTGGCGACAGTTTTTGGAGCATCTGGATTTCTTGGACGTTATGTGGTAAACAGACTTGGTAAGGTCCAACACTTACATTTATTGATATGATGGGCAATAAGAACATATATTTCTTAATTACCTTTTTATGCAGAGAGACTTTCTCAGACATCAGCACATTACTTCAAACTCAATGCATTTCAAAAGATTTCTTGTTATGGCTGCTACAGCTGGAAGACCATGTTATGAATTCTGTGCTGCATAACAACTTGAGAGAAAATGTACTTGTTTCAAGGATGACCAAATCCCCGGAACTTAACATATCAAGGAAAGCTGTCATCAAAGAAAATTGTCAGCATGTGCAATATAGGTAACAACTGACTTTATAGTCAATTATTTTCAATAGATCAATATCAGAAGAGTGAATTGTAGGTTATTTTTGGTGTACCCACTTTCTGCATTAATGTCTTACAAAGTGCACAAGCAGCGTTACTAGTTAATGTCTCTGAAGCTACATCATCCTTAGTTGGAAATCAGAGTAAAGGGGAACAAGTGTGTTAAACTAAATCATTGCCATCATGAGAGAGAAAGCATTAGACAAATCAATGGGTCTAAAGACTGACATATCACTGATTTGTGCACTTATGTTCTGAAAGAAGGTGCAGTCGAGATGTAGGGTTGATTAGTTGCGAATTTCCAAAATTCCCTACATTCTGATATGGTCACAGCTATTTGGAAAACTGCAGATGGGAATATTACTGTTCAGAAAGGAACGCCAGAGAAGCTATTAGCCTAACATCTATTGTTGGAAGATGCTGAAGACCGTTATTAATAGGGTAGTAACAGCCACTCTAATCATAAGGAAATAGACAGTCAACGTGGTTTTATGAAAAATGAAATGTGTTTAACAAACGTATTGTAGTTCTTTGAAGATGCAGCTAGTGGGTTGGACAATGGGAACCACTGGATTTAATTGGATATCAATAATGGCAGAAGGTGCAGGCAGAAGTTATTTCTTGAGGTATTGAGAATAGAACTCAACTTGTGTTAAAGGAGTCACTTTAAAATGTATAAGCTGTAGATAGCAGGTTGCAACTACAGTTAGAGTTTGGTGCTGAGGTTTGTACTGAACTGGACCCAGTCTGCTATCTGGGCTTGATGTTCACTATCTTCTTGGCCTTTTCTGGTTCTGGAGGGTGAGGAAAGCTGACTGCTCTACCCAAGATGGAGTGTGAGCTGCATGCAGTAGGTAAACTGAATGAGATTGAATGCTGGTGTTTGAAGGGATCTGTGTGTCTCTCGTCTCAATTATGGAATGATATACTTGCATTAGAGGCAGTGAAGAGAGTCTAATGGAGCAGTTTCTGGGTTGAAGATGTTACTGTATGAGGAAAGATTGAGCAAACTGGACCTATAATTTTGGAGTTTATAATAATGAAAGATGGCATTGGATCATAGAAGATTCTGAGGATAACACATCAAGCAATTTCCAGGGGTGGGGGGTGGAATCAAGAAAATTAGAGGGCATATTTCCGGAAAAGGATTACCATTTGAGATTGGGATGAAATATACTTTTTGCTCCCAGCAAACTATGAACTTTTAATTATTTCAAAAAGCCGTGGATGCTGATTCATGAATTTTATAAGGCTGTGGTAATTTTTTGGACTATAGAGGAATCCAAGGGCAAAAGGGTGGCCAAGATTCAATCAGCCATGACTTTATTGAGTGATGGAGCTGCCTCAATGGTTCTGTATAGTCTACCTCTGTTCAGATTTCTTGTGTTCTTGAATCCAAATCCAAAGGGCATTTTCCCTCAATGACTTTCCCCACCATATTGACAGTTCGGCATTCATCAGAAATCTAAAAGTAATGTTCTCAAAATACAGGACGATCTCAGCAGGCCAGGCAACATCTAGGGAAAAGAGTAAACAGTCAGTGTCTTGGGCTGAGACCCTTCTTCAGGACCTGATGAAGGGTCTTGGCTTGAAATGTTGACAGTTTACACTTTTCCATAGATGCTGCCTGGCCTGTTGAGTTCTTCCAGTATTTTGTGTGTGTTGCTTGGATTTCCAGCATCTGTTGATTTTCTCATCTTTCAAAGAACAGGGATTTTCTTCCACCACCATTGATGCTGCCCTCAACCACATCTCCTCCATTTCCTGCACATCTGTCCTTATTCCATTCTTCCACTGTCATAACATGAATAGGGTTCCCTTGTCCTTGCCTTTCACTGCACAAGCTTCCTCATTCAGCACATCATTCTACGTAACTTCTGCCACCTTCAACAGGATTCTACCACTAAACAAATCTTCAACACCCCTCTCCACTTTCCATAGAGATTGCTGTCTACGTAAGTCACTTGTCCACTCATCCCTCCTCATAGATCTCCCTCCTGATACTTATCTCTGCAAGTAGTTCAAGTGGTACAGCTGCCCCTACACCTCCTCCCTCACTACCATTCAGGACCCGCAAACAGTCCTTCCACAAGGCGACACTTCACCTTGCCCGCCTACTGGTACTCCTTCTTTGCTACCTGTCCCACACCCCTCCAATGGCACTCTACCCTAGACATTCCCTACATTCTTTGCTCTCACAAAATTTATAAAATCGCTCTTTGCTCTATGTTGACAAAAACAGTACTGTGCAAAAGTCTAAGGCACCCTAGATAGATATACATTTGCACAGTACTGTACATTGGTGAGACACAATGCAAATTAGGGAACCGCTTTGTCAAGCACTTTTGCTCTGACTACTGCAAAAGGCAGGATCTCCTGGTGGCTTCCAATTTTAATTCAACTTCGCATTCCCATTCTGACATTTGTGTCTATAACCATCTCTATTGCCATGAGGAAGCCAAACTCAAGTTGGAGGAGCAACACATTCCATCTGGGTAGCCTCCCACATGATGAATGAACATTTTTACTTCAAATCCTGGTAATCTGCCCCTTTCTCCATCCTCCTGTCTTTGTCCACTCCCCATTCTGGTTACCATCTTAATCACTCTCAACTGCCCATTAACTCTCCCAGGTTTCCCCCACCCCCCTTTCTTCCAATCTCTTTCATTTCCTTTCAGCTTCAGCCCATTGTCTCTTCCACCTGTTCCTCCCAACTTCTTCCTTCATCCCACCCTCCCCCTCACCTGGTCTGACGGATCACCTGCCAACTTGTACTTTATCCCTCCCACCTCCTTATAATGGCTTCAGCCCCCTTTCCAGTCCTGATGAAGGGTCTCAGCCTGCAATATCAACGGTTTATTCCCCTCCATAGCTGCTGCCTGATTTGTTGAGTTCCTTCTGCATTTTGTGAGTGCGCCACACAAGATTTCCAGCATCTGCAGAATCTCTCCTGTTCATTAAAATAAAAAAAGTTTTGTTTAATACTAAAATGCCTCCTTGCTTTTAGGACGGATTGGCTCTCAAGTAGTGATTCCATATCGCTGTGATCCATATGATGTTAACCATCTCAAACCCATGGGTGATCTTGGACAGCTGACTTTTCTAGTGAGTCTCGTTGCTCTTGTAAGATGTTGATAACAATATATCATGGATAAGTTTAATGGGGTTTTAAAGTTTTGTTGACGTAATTGACTTATTGTGCTGTTTCTGCTGCTGAACAACTGTTCTGTTGAAATTATGATGGAATAAGCAGTGATCAAGTGGAAATGTGTAAGCAAGTCACCCACATTATCAACTAGTGGAACTCTTTGTTAAGTTTACTTGAGTTAGAAGTTTGTGGTTTAGACTCTGACTCCACAGATTGAGGCACATAATCAAAGCTGATTACCCAGTTGTGTTAACCCTACAGCTATAAAATCCTTGTATATAAATCACATAGAGTAGCTATACTCTAATTTTGGTACCTCGGGTATTCCTGAATTTAACCAAAAGCATGGACATTTTGGCCTTCAGCTGCTGAGGTGCCAAACTCCAGGCTTCCTTGCATGTAATTCTCTGTCTCTCTTTCCTTATTTAAAATGCTCTTGAAGTGTGTGCTCATCTGCATGGTACTGCCTTGAGATGTTGTGGGGCTTATCAATATTAAATAGCCTACATGAATGAAAGTTGTTATTGGGAATGCTGTCTGTCCTTCAGGTGAGATGTTAAGCTAAAGTGTTTGGTGGTTGAGAAGTGTAGAAATGTGGCAGTGATCCTGTCTAAGGAATTGGATAAATAACTGGTTGTTATTTATAAAGCCAGAGTGTCTTTCCCATTGCTTCTGTAAAGTGACTCAGTAGCCACATGTAAAATTCCATTTTTCCCCCAAAAATTATCTTTACCTGTATTAAGAATGGTAGGTCTGATAGGCCTGAAATAGTACTGAAATTATCCCACATGAAATCTGCCACCCCAAAGAATTCAAATAGGGAACGACAGTAGATTACGAATATAAACATATAAGGAGCTTTTTAGATTGGGGGTGTTACATGCTCGGTTGTGATGTTGCAAAGTGTGGCTGATTTTTTAAATATAATGTTAATCAGTACTGTATGATTTGATTTTTCCGAGGAATGGAATCCCAGAGATAAAGATTCAACGAGACGAGCTGTCGAATGTTCCAATGTTGTTATTAATCTTGTTGGAAGGGAGTGGGAAACTCAGTAAGTGCTAATTTATAAAAGTAAGATATTTTCCTATATGTTGTTGGGTATATTGACTCTGCTGCCACAATGTCAACAAATTTAACGACATATGCAGGTGATACTAAGCCTGATTCTGACTCATTAAAGATGGGTTTTCTGTCCTCTGCAATCTGGAAATTATTGGTATACCCAGAATGAAGCTTGTATGACTATACTCTTAAGAATACAGTTTGTCTTTTAGTTCTTTTTTTTCCTCCAAGGTATTGATTCAGAACAGTTAACATTTCCATAGTAACATCCTTGCACTAATGTAACTGCTACTAGTGTAGCCCCCCTGGCCAGCCTCAGGGTCTCTCGGCTCGCTGTCGTCTAGGGAAACAGTCCTTGGCCCCGCCAAACTGGGTAATTAGTTTGTGTGGTTGCTGTGTGATGTACCCCACCCTGCGCAAATAACAAGACAATACACCAGATACAATTAAATGATTTACAGTTTATAGATATTACTGGAACTATATAATTAATAGAGAATAAAATATAAAAGGAAAACAAAAGGCGCCACACTTATCAAAGTTCAATCTCTTCGTGCACAAACAGTTGGAGCTCAGGACCCTTCTTCATCCTGTGACCCCCTTGGACCACCTCGACCTGCCGCCTGGGACCAACAAAGGTGGTCGACCAGACGCTCCACACGAGTCCGTCTCTGTCTCCTCTCCTCGCCGAACACCCTGGACCTCGGACTCCTGCTCGGGGTCCGACCCTGTTAGCGGACTCTCAGCACCTGGTCCATCCTCTTGTCTCTCTCTCCCACCTTCTCTCCAAAAATCCATGCATTACAATATCTTACAGACACACAGAAAGCATAACAACTATCCCAGTTGGTTAATTCGCCCTCTTATCAATAGATAATCCAAAACAAACTGCTAGTGGGAGGACTTTCTCAGCATTTAACAGAACAAAGAAGCCAGTTTAATTATAACATAACAAAGAAGCCATTTTAATTAGCCTACACAGTTAACATAAAAGAAGAAACCCCTTACACTAGTTTACACTCATATTGCATAATTGCACATTAATATTCATATACTTAAAGCTCAGAAGAGTTTATACTGTACATTGTAGTTAGCAGGGTAAATTAGCAGGATGTCCTGGACATCCACATCTCAATTATTAAGCCAGTTTATTGAAGCTAAACAACAAATAGGCAAAGTACTATGGCAGAGGTAATTTTGTTGTTTTGATGTAGTGCAAGGTAGGGAGTTCTGAATTGACCATTCATTCTACTTCTCTATAAATGTGCAGAGTTTGACCATAAATTTTCCATTGTACTCAAAGACAAAAATTACCCCTGTCCTGTCATAGAGGATAGGATATGTGCTGGCATCTGTCATATCCCTTGAAGGTGAATCACTGGTATCTATTGTTTAATTTCAACATTACTAAAGTAATGCTAACAAATAACTGATTTACTTATGAAGGAAGATGGCTGCATCTTCCCAATATTGACCAAATCTGGGGCCATTATCTCAACGTGTATCCTGCTGTTATCTAATTCTGCTTCACATGTTTGTCTTAACTTCATGACATGTCACTTTGGCATAGCATTCAATCTTAGGTGAACTAATGGTTTCTCAGCTGAACATGCATCTTTTATTTTCACCACAGATTTTGTACCGTCAGTCCAGTTTCTATCCTTTCCCTCGTTGGTCTCTTGCACCAGACTTTTTGTGACTTTTGGTGCCCTGAACAACCCAAAATTCTTCAGCATAAAGACTGTTTATAAAGACTTAAGGAGTGCCTGCATAAACCTCTTCAAATTTTGTGTAGACATTGGGTTGAACTTTTCCCTGCATCTAGCTAATGTTACATTTAGGATTATTGGGCGCAATTGACAACAGTGACTGCCAAAAACAGTACATTTTAAGATATTTGCCATTTGCTATTTATTACTAAATGTTTTGCTTTCTTTTAGTAACTTCAGGTTTGAGGATGTACATGTCAAAATTCCACAAGACATTGCTCATGCCTCCAAGGAAGCTGGAGTTGAAAAGTTAATTCATGTTTCTCACCTGAATGCTGACATAAAGAGCATTTCAAAGCTCCTAAGAACAAAGGTAAGAAGAATGGTACATTATGAAAACTTAAGTCTTTAGAAATTGGCAGCAGAGTGTACGAGTGAATGGAAATATGCTTGCTTTATTCTTTTTTATCAGGCTGTCGGAGAAAAGGCTGTGAGAGAAGAGTTTCCAGATTCCATCATCATCAAGCCATCTGAAATATTTGGAAGAGAAGACAAATTCCTAAATTATTTTTCACGTGAGAATCTTTTCGGATCACTAAGATGTTTTGAATCTCAGTTATAGAATTGACAGAATCTTTGATCTGGAGTATTACTTTGTCAAGTGGAACTCTTATAAAACCGTAAAGGACAAAGAAGGAGGCCATTTGATGCAATGAATCTGTTACATTTTTAAAAAGTCCCATTTAGTTGATTATTTTTATAGATAATCCTGCAGATAAGAATTGGTTGATTTATTGATGATACATGTGCAGAGATATAGGGAAAAGCTTGTCTTCCATTACTGTTTATATAGATCAATTCATTACACAATGTATTGAGGTGGAACAAGGAAAATCAGTAACAATGCAGAATAAAGCATAACAGCTACAAAGAAAGTGCAGATACTAAACATAAACACAGTGGCAAATACTTAACTAAAGTATGCACTCAAGCCTTCACTGCAGCACCCCCCCCCCCCAATGTCTATCATTTCTGCGGCACCTATTGTCTACCTGGTCCACAGCAACCCGAAAGGAAGCATGGTTATCGTGTGCTAGATTTAAACCCTAAACCCTACTGGCGCCATGATGTCATCAGCTAAATGGAAATTAGTTGGTGGAGGGGGTGCTGCGGTAGTCCTTACACAGGGGAGTGACTTTCGATGAGCAGGTAAGTCAAGACACCTAATGCAGCAGGGGTAGAAGTGTACCTTGATCTTAATGGTACATGATTCCTGGCTTTTGTACCTTCTGGCGATGGAAGTGAGAGATGAGAGAATGTCTGAGATAGCTGGAGTCTTTGATTATCCTGGCTGCTTTACTGAGGCGGCAAGAAGTATAGACTGGGTTGATGGAAGGGAGGCTGGTTTCTGTGATGTATTGAGCTGTAGCCACAACTCCGCAGTTTCTTGCAGTCACATGCAGAGACACCAAGCCATTATGCATCCAGATAAGGTGTTTTCTATGATGCATTAATAAAAATTGGTAAGGGTTTACTTTAAATACATATCTAATTGTCCTCTGAAATTTCTTATAAAATCTGATCCCACCAACCTTAAGTTTCTAATCGTTCAACATAGTGGGGTGGAAGCAAATCATTTTTAGTTTGATGTATTAGTCAATTATTTTGAATCAGTAATCACTGATTATCAGCCCAAGTCAGAGGAAACAGTTTCTTTATAGTTGCCTTATCTATACATATAATAGTTTTGAATACCTGCATTAAGTTTCCATTTGCTGTAAGGCAGACAATTCAATCTCTCTCCTGACTGAAGTTCTTCAGCTTTGATATTATTTCACTTCTGCTTTAGTTTTCCCTAAACATTGGTGCTCAGTCTGAGCCCTTACCAATACAAAGTAAGATTGTAGCATAACTTGCTTTTGTATTCATTGACCTTATTTACAAAGATTGCATTGATGCTTTCATAATTTCTTTTTCAACTGTCCTTTGTGCTTTTGGTGTCAGTGAATGTGCACCTTCTAAGCAGTACAATATAAATTCAGCTACCTTCCTGTTGCACAAGTGAAAGTGCATTTTTAGCCACTTAATCAGATCATCCATTATTAACAAGAAATGCGCTAATATTGATATCAGTCCTTAAGGCATCCTGTGGTGCAGTTCTCCAGTTAATAAAATATCCCTTCACCAACACTCGCCCGTAAGTAATGGTCAGGACAGTATATATGAATGTTATTTAAATTGGTAAAATCATAGAAAAGCAAAAGTCCAAGCAGATTTATGTATATGTGAATATAAAACACTATAATATCCCAAAAAGTAATTGTAGAAGATTAATGCAATACCATCCTTTGTATCTGAAGAATTAGAGTGCAGTGGGAGTGGGGGGGGGGGTGGTAATGCTTCTTATGTGTAAAGCCCTGGTTAGATCACATCTTAATACTATGATGAGTAATTCAAAAATTTCTAAATGTGTTGAGTTTATACAAAAAAAAATTAAATGTATAATATCATCATAAATAAACTGAGGGTGATAAAGGTGGCAGAGTTAAAATCAGGATAAGAGAATAGTTTATATCACTTGGCTACAGCTTCCAGCATTGAAGACAACCCAGCTGATTAGCTCAAGCAAAAATTATTCAGTGACAAAAGTAAGGATTGAATTAGAGTGTGGAATATGAACTTCCTTTGGAAATACTGTATACAGGTCCACAATCTCTTATCCAAAATCCTTGGAGCCAGTTGCATTTCGAAAATAAGAATTTTCTGGATTTCAGACCCCCTCCGCCACCACAATACCAAAAAAACACGTATGCTCAAGTCCCTTATTTAACCTGTGTAAGTGCGGTGGACTTTAGGACCCGGAGGTGCACCAAACTTAAGCACATTTTCCCATATACTTTAAATCATCTCCAGATTACTTATAATACCGAATACAATGTAAATGCTATGTAAGTAGTTGTTATACTGTATTGCTTAGGGAATAATGACAAGAAAAATTTTTATTTCCGACAAAAACATTCAATAAAACATAGAAATATACAGCTTCAAACGAACCGAATCAAACAAATGGTAAATGATTTATTGGAATAAATGTGTAGAACGTCACTGTCACTGTCACTATAAAACTTAAGTAACTTGTCTTTCTGTTTACTTAAGTCATATATAGTGGTAGTTCCGACACTATTTTCTTCAGTAAGACACTGCATAGACACACCATGATCAAGCTTCTGCAATAACTCCACTTTCTGTGTTATTGATAATGATAGATGCTTCCTTCTCTTTTTCTCATTGTTACCCATAGGAGTATCTGCAGCTCTTTTTGACATTTTTTTTGACAACAGCAAATGCACGTGTAACCAGTACGAGCGCTAAGCCACAACTGATGTCTGACATCTGGCGACCTCTGCTAGTGCTGCCACGTCACACCTGAGTGACATCAGCTGTTGGCGAAAAAACTTTGTTTTCGGAGCTTTTCGGGTTTCAGAATTTCAGATAAAGGAATGTGTGCCTGTATTACTTCATTGTACTATTAAAAATCAACAAGAGTGTGCATTGCGGGTATTCATAATGAGAAACATTTGTTTGTCCTTTGCTTAATTTTAAGCACATAATTAGAGAAAATTGCAATTTTTATTTTCCAGAAATGCGTTGGTTTGGGCGTGCCACACCACTTATTTCTATGGGCAAGAAGACTGTGAAGCAGCCTGTATATGTACGTACATAAGAAAATGGGTTCTGATTCATTTACAGTATTTACTTGGTCATTACGTTCCTACTAATTATTTCAGTTAACTGTACAGATTTTTTCTGTTTTAAATAGGTGGTGGATGTGGCTAAAGCAATTGTAAGTGCTATTAAGGATCCCGATTCCAGTGGGAAAACATATGTTACAGTTGGGTAAGTATTCAGTAACCTAACAATTACTGCTTGCTCCCCCAGCCCATAATTTCAATTCCCCACTGCCACCCTCCATCTATCAACTAAAATACACACCACCACCAAATTTATTCTCCATTAGTGGCTTCAGAACTTTGGAGCCCATTGTTCCCATTATTCAGGGATGTTTGTAGAATCTTGGAGTGATACAGCATGGGAGCAGCCCACTGAGTCTGCATTGACCACCAACCACCCATTTACACTCAACCCACTGTACCTTCCCAACATACACAAAAGTATTCCCACATGCCCCATATTCTTCTGTCTTTTACACATTCAGGCAATTGCCAGCAGCCAGTTAACCTTACCAACCCACACTCCTTTGATAAGTGGGAGGAGATCAGAGCACCTGGACGAAACCTATATGGTAAAAGGAAGAACGTGCAAATTCAACACAGATAAGAGATCACAAATGGATGTGATGTCGACCATGGAGAGGGAAAATTGCTTGGGATGAATAGAAATATTTGTACCATTGCACCCTGTGAATATAAAGTTTTAACACAGGATTGATGAGAATAGAACTATTTATTTTAGGTCGCAAACACGAGGAAATCTGCAGATGCTGGAAATTCAAGCAACACACACAAAATGCTGGTGGAATGCAGCAGGCCAGACAACATCCATAGGAAGAAGCACAGTTGACGGATTCGGCCCGAAACGTCGACTGTGCTTCTTCCTATGGATGCTGTCTGGCCTGCTGCATTCCACCAGCATTTTGTGTGTGTTATTTATTTTAATTGATGGTTGATGAGGTGCTAATTGACAGAAGAGTAGTGGCAGATACATTGCTCTTCAAGCAGAGCCACGTGATCTCCAAAGGCCAACTCATATACTAGAACAGGCAGTTATACAGCTTTTGGATTTAATTTCTCTTGAGGCTTAATACAATATTGTAGCGGTCTATGAGGACTGCCTTTCAATGTGAGATGAGTGAAATGAAAAACTTGGTTGGTAAGCTTTTATGTGAATGCCAGCAGTCTGAGCCAATATCTTTACAAAGCATTAAAGTGCTAGTTAAATTAAATTGGAGGGGAACTTGGATACTAAGATTGATCTTAGAAATGAATTGATAAATGTACACCAGTAAAAATGTTGGAAATACACAACAAGTCGGCTAATCAGTGAAGCCTGATCTGTGAGATGAGAAACAGCATCAATGTTTTGGGTCAGGAATCCTTTGTCAGAACTAAAATAGAAACAAGTTTGCAAAGCTGCAGGTTGAGTCTGGGAGGGAGTTGTCTGATAGGATCTTTGACCTGAAACGATTCTGTCTCTCTTCTCACAGATGCTGCCTGACCTGCTGAGTATTTACAGCATTTTTTGTTTGTGTGTGGAGTGGGGGGGAGTTAGTTTTTCTTTCTGGTTCAGTATCCACACATAAAAAAATTGTTTTTTCACTTAACAGGCCCCATCGATATCTTCTTCATGACCTTGTGGAATATGTATATGCTGTTATGCATAGACCATTTATTTCTTACCCATTGCCAAGACCTCTCTATCAGTAAGTACTTAAAATAGATGAAAATGTGAGAATACACTGCAGTCCATTGATATCCCAATGTGAAATTCCAAGTTGCCTGTCCCCATCAGTTTTCTCTGTCTGTAGTTGAGAGTTTTCTCCTGTGAAATTAAAATTAACAGAAATGCTTTTAAAATTCTTTAAGAATCTCAGGGGTGTTGATGTGCTACTGAAGCACGTTATGCTGCCTGACCCACTGAGTTCCTCCAGCATTTTGTGAGTGTTGCTTTTAATATCTACTATATTATCTTAAAAGGTTCTGACTATTTTAACACAGTTAAGACATACCAAATATATACAATGAACACAACAAATTGGGATTGTCACTGAAACTTGGTAGTGACCATGGCCAATCAAATTTAAGTACTTGCCCATTTAATTCACTATTAGGCACTGTCATGGTGTATTTGCATTTAAGTCAATGAAGAGCTAATTGGTTAGCACAGAAATGTGTTAGTTGATTTTAAAATGAACAGAGCTCATCATTGATTTTTCCTGATCCCAGATCATCGAGTCATTAAGAGAGGGATTAGATTGAAATTATCACTTTTTTTTAAGGAAATCGGATGAAGTGGATTGAAATTATTTCTGTGGGGGAGTCCAGGAGCAGAGGGGTGTAATCATAACATTGGACCCAGACTTTCAGGACTGTAATCTAAGGGAAATGACTTCCATGTGCAGTGAGAGGTTGAAACTTGGGACTTATCTGCAAATGGCAATCAGTGTTGAGTCAGTTGTAACAGGTCTTTAACCAAAGATTTAAAGAGATGTGGGAAAGACACAGATGCATGGAATTTGCTTGTAAATCAACTTTCTTATGAAATGATGGAACAGATCTAAATGCTATGAAGGAATACACCCGTTCCTTTGTTTCTGTGTTCGTATCTGATGTGTAATGCTTGAAGTTTACTGATGTAGTTAGGATAAGTGAAGTTTAAAGTTTATTATGTGAAGATGGAAGTAAGCACAGTTAAAATATTTCACAGTAAAATTTGTCCTCCTGGTTACGCAAGACTATAGGCAGGAAAGTAAAAATAGTTCTTCTTGTAAAAATGTATTATTTAAGGCTTACAGCTTTAGTTGTATCAAATAGTAAGAGTAATAAAATACAGTCCTAGTAACCAGTCCTGAATTTACCAGGGAGTAGCTGAATAACCAAAGATTATAGTGAACTGCATCATTTGCGTCAGCAACCAACACAGTCTGAGGATTGCTGGAGCAACCCGCAAGTGTCGCCATGCTTTTGGCGCCAATATAGTATGCTCACAACTTACTAACTATAACCCGTCCATCTTTTGGAACGTGGGAGGAAACTAGGGCACTCAGAGGAAATCCACATGGTTACAGGTAGAGCATACAAACTCCTTGCAAACAGTGACAGGAAGTGAACCCAGGCCACTGGCGTTGTAAAGCGCTAACACTAACTACTACGCCACCATGCCATCCTGCCACTATATCGTGCTTGCCTTTCAGAGTACTGGCTCACATCAGTACTGTCAGGACTGATGATAGCAGGAACTTGCCCCATTGCAAGGACTGGGTGATTCCACTGACGTTGAGTTCCAGGGAGTTCAGCTCAGCTTTGCAATAAGGAATGACATGATCAATGGATTGAGTGTGCGGAAGGTTAGTGACTTTCATGGAGCTGCCCACGTCAGTAACTGCCTGTTAATGGGTCAGACATTCTGACCAAATTATGGGTTTTTGAAATTTGTTGTATGTGTTTGAAAGCTTAAGTCTAGCCTATTTGTTGTCATTGTAAAAAAAAAAGATTCTGCATTCCTTTGCTGACTCCCTTGCACTGATCTTACCTAATACTGGATGGTTCTTTACACTTGTGCCACTTTTCCTCCGGTTTTGTGCATCTCATTCCCCTTGCCAATAATTATTACATACCAGTGCTAATCCCCTTTAAGAATAATTAAATCCTGCCACTTTGCAGGAGTGAATAACCAGTTACTCACACACCACACCCCCAACCCCAATTTATTCTGTCCCAGAGCCTCAGGAATCTAAAGTCCCAAAAAACTCTGAATACATCTCTTCAACCATAAGTCACAACATTTTTCTGCTCTAATTTTGGATCTACTATGTTACTTAAAATATGTTCAGCTTCTGACCTTAGTTCTACAGTAAGGTTATAGAGTCATAGAAAAGTACAACACAGAAACAGTCCCTTTGGCCCATCTAGTCTGTGCTAAACAATTTAAATGGCCCACTCCCATCAACCTGCAACCAACCCATAGCTCTCCATACCCCTAGCATCCATGTACCTATGGAAACATTGAAGTCGAACTCACATACGCCACTTGCTAGTGGCTTGTTTCACTCTCTCATGACCCTCTGAGTGAAAAAGTTTCCCTTCGTGGGTCAAATATTAATTATTTATTTCTCTGCAGTAACTACTTGTCCTCCTGAGTATTGAATTTTGTTTTAGATCAGTTTGAATTCTTTTGCTTTAATCTGTTAATTTACTTTTTTTCCCTGACAGCTTGGCAGCGAAGCTGTTCGAACTAAGCCCGTTTGATAGGTGGACATCACGAGACAAAGTGGACAGGGTATGAATGCACGGTTGCCGTACTTTACATTATTAGATCAATGCTTTCAACAGAACTGTACTTTTTTTTAAGTGTCCATTTTCAAAAAAGAATATGGAAAGATTTATTTTGAACTTTTAAAAAAAAATCCATTTTCAGTGAAAGTGTGAGGTCTGAAATGACCATTAGCAAATTTTCATATATACATTGTTCAATTTATTTTAGTTGCACATCACAGATATGAAGTACACTGACCTTCCTGGACTGGAGGACCTGGGAATTATCCCAACACCCATTGAACAAAAAGCAATTGAAGTTCTGCGACGCCATCGCAGGTACCGCTGGTATGCTGCTGATGTAGAGGATGCAAAACCAGCAACCCCTGTGAACTACTGATTCTCTGGAAGACATCCCACCTACTTATCTAGTAAATGTACAGAAGTTGAAATGCTCGGTTTTAAATAAATATATAAATAGAACTGCTTTCCTTGTGCTTTATTAAATGGATAAGGTTAAGAGGGTAGAGTAGCTCTGATTTGTCACAACATTCACTTGTGATATGACTGCAAGTTTGGGTGTCAGTGATGTCACTTACTGTGCTGTCAAAGCAATTGGACCAGCTGTACACAGGGTCGTGGGCACAGAATCAATATTGCCGTTTCATTGTTGTGTTCAGAGGATACTGCACTTTCCTGCTTTCTAGGTGCTCTGATTTAGGATCAAGAATTTGTTTCTCAGTGATAACAGGCTTGATCCATCAACTGGCTATAAAACTGGAGTAGGTTATTTAATCCTGAGCCTATTTTCTCATTCGTTGATCTATCTAACTCTATATCCCCTAGTATCTAGTTAATAAAAAATCTCATAAAGATGTAAACCAATAATCTAGCATTAACTGTCATTTTCAAAGATGGCCTTATGCCAAATTTCAGATGTAGAAGTGTTTAATTTCACTCCTGAAATCCCTCCTTCAGTGTTAAAACCATCCAAGGTGTCAGCTCTGTTCATTTTATCCTCTTCAGAATTTATTTCCTTAATTTAGTAGTTCTACTATCTTTAGGACCTGAGCTCTAAAGTTGCTTCCCTTTGTTGCATGTCTTTTGTCCTCTAAGAAGCTCCTTAAAACCTGCTTCTTTGATTACTAAGCCTTGATTATGATTAACACGACAACAACAATCAGATATATCGCATATATCTCTGTAATTTTGCTCATGATTAACATGATGGATGATAATTGGCCAAAATCAATTTGTATTGCTTTTTACAGGCTATATACTGATCTTGGGACAATTAGTTCTCTTTCTTGCCTTTTTTAAATGTTAGATTGTTCACGTAATTAAAGCTCATCTGGAATGTCCTCATTTACTTTATGTAAAATCCCGGCATGGATGGAGTCAGGTTCTTGAATTAGTCACATTGGTTTCATTATTTTTTTTTCAAAACAATTGTACATGTTCATTTCAGTGGCACCTTATGCCTAATTAAAAATTGGTTGAAAATGCAATGCTATTCTGTTTGAATACTCTAGTAAATTTAATTTTTCAACATGACTTTTACAATAGTTTCCATATCATCGTTTTTTTGTGTTGATTTTAATATCCTTTATAATTTCCTTAACACACTATTTTGAGCTTTTGCTATCAGTTTTGTAAAGTTTGGTTAATCTTAAGTCAGTCTTAAATCTAGAACCTTTGTTTCTCATTGTTCAGTAATAAACATGTTAAATGTGGTTTGCCCTTCATTTTCCTTCTGGTAACATTGAAGCCCTCAGAACATAATTAGTTTTGCAGCTTCAGATAGCCATTTCTTTTCTCTCTCCACGAGGTCTCTTGTATTCTGTCTCCAAGTACTGATTTTGAAATAGTTATTACCTTGGCAACTTGGTCAGCAGCCTATCCCACCCCTTAGTCTCTTTGCAATCAAAACATTTAAGTTTTCCCTATTCTAGTTTGAAGGGTCCTTGACTTGAAATATTGAATCTGTTTCTTGCACCACTGATGCTCCTTGACATACAATGTTATGTTTGGATTTTCATCTTTTGCAATTTCTTTTGCTCCAAAGACTTGCCTCTTGTTTGATGAAATACTATTACAGAAGACAAGCCTGTACACGTTAAAAATATGAATTGCTTTACTGGCATGAACAGGTCCACTCCTAAATTTAAAATCACTCCTTAAGAGATATTCTGTGCCTTTGCTATATGGTTATCTAATCTTGAAATTAATCATTCTGACTTTACATTGCGGCCAGGGAGCTACTGGATAATTTCCTCTGCAGATTTGCGTGCTTTGTTTTATTTTAATATGAGACCATAAGACAGGAACAGAATTAGGCCATTGAGTCCATCAAGTCCGCTCTGCTGTTTGATCATGGTTGATTTATTTTCCCACTCCATTCTCCTACTTTCTCCCCGTAACCTTTGATGCCCTTACTAATCAAGAACTTATTAATCACTGCTTTAAGTATACTCAATGACTTGGCCTCCACAGCCATCTGTGGCAATGAATTCCACAGATTCACCACCCTCTGGCTAAAGAAATTCCACCTCAGCTCGTTTCTAAAAGGGATACCCTTCTATTCTGAGGTTATGTACTTTGTTGCTTGACTCCCTCACTAACAAAAACAGCCTTTCTGTGTCCGTTCTTCAAAGCCTTGCAATACTTGTTAGGTTTCTATGAGATCCCCATCATTCTTCTAAACTACATTGAGTACAGGCTCAGAGCCATTAAGTGCTCCTCATACATTAAATCTTCCATTCCCAGGATCTTCCTTGTGAACCTCTGGATCCTCTCCAATGCCAGCACGATCTTTCTCAGATATGTGACCCAAAGCAAAGTCAAAGTAAATTTATATCAAAGTACATGTATGGTATCATGTACTACCTTGAGATTATTACAAGAAAATAAAGAAATACAATAGAATTTATGATAACTATATATAAACAAGGACTGACGGACAACCAATGGGGACTAAATGGGAGAATGGATCAGCTCATGATAAAATGGCGGAGCAGACTTGATGGGCCGAATGGCAAACTTCTGCTCCTTTGTCGTATGGTCTTATGGTCTTAATGTGCAAAAGAAGACAAATTGTGCAAATAAAAACAAACAATATTGAGAGCATGAGTTGTAATTCTTGAAAATGAGTTGTGGAACCAGTTCAGAGTTGTGGAGAATATGAGAAATTCTGCAGATGCTTAAAATCCAAAGTAACACACACAAAATGCTGGAGGAACTCAGCAGGTCAAGCAGCATCTATGAAAATGAATAAACAGTCAAAGTTTCAGGCCAAGACCCTTCTTCCTGCACTGGAAAGGAAGGAAGAAGGCATCAGAATAAAAAGGTGAGGGGAGGAGAGGGAGGATAGCTAGAAGGTGATAAGTGAAGCCTGGTGGGTGGGAAAGGTAAAGGGCTGGAGAGGAGAGTAGACCATAAGAGGAGGGGACCCAAGTGAAAGTGATAAGCAAGTGAGATGAGGTAAGAGGCCAGAGGGGAGGGAGTGGGATTTTTTTTACTGGAAGGAGAAATGGATATTTATACCATCAGGTTGGAGGCTACCCAGACTGAATATAAGGTGTAGCTCCTCCACACTGAGGGCAGCCCCATCATGGCACAAGATAATGTCAGAATGGGAAGCAGAATTAAAAAGTTTGGCCGTGGGTAAGTTCCACTTTTGGCAGGATGGAGTGGAGGTGCTCGACGAAGCGATCCCCCTATTTACATCAGGTCTCACTAAAGTAGAGGTAGCTGCATTGGGAGCACTGGGCACAACAGGCAATCTTAGAAGATTGGAGGTGAAGTGTTGCCTTACCTGGATGGGCTGTTTGGGGCCCTGAGTGGAGGTGAATGGGCAGGTGTAGCACTTTGGCCAGTTGCAGGGTAAGTGCAGGGAGGGATGGATGGACAAGGGAATCATAGGGGGAGCAATTCCTGCAGGAAGTGGGGGTGGGGGAGGTAAATATGTGTTGGTGGTAGGATCCCTTTGGATATGGCAGAAGTTGTGGAGAATGTTGCGTTGGATGCGGAGGTTCGTGCTGGTACATAACGACAAGAGGAACTATCATTTAAGGCTGCAGGAAGATGGGGTGAGTGCAGACATTTGGGAAATGGTGAAGTTGCATCTGAGGGCAGTATCAATGGTGGAGGAAGGGAAGCCCTGTTCTTTGAAGAAGAAGGATATCTCTGATGTCCTGGAAAGGGAAGTCTCATCCTGGGAACAGATATGGTGGAGACGAAGGAACTAAGAATAGCATGTTTACAGTAGACAGGATGGGACGAGGTATAGTTAAGATAGCCATGGGACTGGGTAGGTTTTTAAAAGATGTTGGTTGACTGTTTGTCTCCATAGATGGAGACAGAGATTTTTTAAAAATCCCAAGTTATTTTAAGGGCAAGGTGGAAGTTGGAGGCAAAGTTGATGAAATTGATGATCTCAACATGGGTGCATGAAGCAGCACCAATGTGGTCATCAGTGTAGTGAAGGAAGAGTTGGAGAGCATAATCAGGGAAGGCTTGGAATATGGACTATTCTACGTAGCCAATGAAAAGGCAGGCATAGCTGGGGCTCATGGGTGCCCATGCCTACCCCTTGAGTTTGGAGAAAGTGGGTGGTGCCAAAGGAAAAGTTGTTGAGGATGAGGACCAGTTCTGCCTGATGGAGAAGGGTGGTTTTGAGGGGAACTGCTAATTTCTTTTATTGAGAAAGAAGCAGAAAGTTTTTAGGGTTTGTTGATGGGAGATAGGTGTTTATGGGACTGGAAATCCATAGTGAAAATGAGGCACCCAGGGCCAGGGAATTGAAAGTTAGTGAGGAAATCAAAAGCATGAGAAGTGCTGCAGGTGGAGGTGGGAAGGAACTGAACCAAGGGGGACAGAGTGGAGTTGAGGTACGAGGTCATGAGTACAAGCAGAAACAATGGTCCCACCTGGAATTGTGGTGAGTGAAGTTATCCATACCAGTTTAGGAACCTGATGGTCATTGGGTAATAGCTGTTCCTGAAACTGGTGATGTAAAGCCTAAGGCTCCTGTACCTCCTGCCCAATGGCAGTGGTGAAAAGAGCACATGGCCTGGATGGTAAGAGTCATCGATGATGAATGCTGCTTTCTTGTGACAGCGTTCCATGTAAATAGTGGGAAAGACTTTACCTGTGATAGACTGGGCTGTATCCACCACATTTTGTATTCTTTTCCATTCCTGGGCTTCGGTGTTCTCATGCAAGGCTGTGATGCAACCAATTAGAATACTCTCCACTGTGCCACTTCAGAAGATTGTCAAACTTTTTGGTAATAAGCCAAATCCACGCAAACTTCTAAGAAAGTAGAGTCACTGGTGTGCCTTCTTTGTGATGACACTTCTGTGCTGATCCCAGGACAGATCCTTTGATATGTTAATACTGAAGAATCCCCTAATAAGGATTGACTCAAGGACCTCTGAATTCCTCCTCATATAATCAATAATCATCTCTGGTTTTGCTGATGTTGAGTGAGAGGCAATTGTTGTGGCACCATTAAACCAAATTTTCAATCTCTTTCCTAAGTGCTGATTTGTCACCACATTTGATCCTGCTATTGTCCTTTCTTGTAATCCACTCCAACAGGGCTCCTCTTAATGTTATTATTAATTGAAATTCACTATGGGAGAAGGGTGAAACTCCCCACGTCCCAATCTATCCAACACTATAAAAGCTGCATTATTTTAATAACTTATCAGGTTTCCCCTTAACCTTCTCTGATATCACGACAGCCCCAGTGTCACTGATCTTGCTGAAACCTCAGTCCTTTAACTCCTATGTCGTTGTGATGAATGTCATTTCTATCCTTTCTCCGATGTTGATATCTTTCTTAAAAGCGTGTTTCAAATCGAATCAAAGTAACAAACCATTTGTAAAGAGCTAGAATAACTCCGTTGTTTCAACTGCAAAGCCCTTATTAACTGACTATCCCATATATTATTATAATTACTTTGTTCAACCTTGAGAAGCTCTCTTCTTGGATTAATACAATATACATTAAACTCTTTTGCTGTGCTACTTCTGCAAGGGTGCACCACTATGCAGTTATTCACATTAAATTAACACTGCTATATGCCTTTCCATTTCACCAACCCTATTCCCCTAATGTCAACAAAATCTACAGCCATTAATTTCATCATCTTCATTGTCAAATTTTGAGTTATCACTTTGAAATGTTAGTCTTTGTAATAATGTCATCACTTACAGCAATTAAAGCAACAATCCCAACACTGCCTCCGAGGTGACCCGTGTCAGAAAATTAGTTGTTTGCCAGAGAGTTATCCATTCAGTACTACGCTCTTCCATGTATCTCTTTGTGTCAAATTTGGAACACAATTCCTAATCTCTTTGATACCATATACTTTTATTATCTTATTCAGTCATTTAATCCGTTACTGAGCAGTATAATTCTAGTATATTGTGAGTTGTTCAAATTGATGGAATAGAATCAATAAAGGACAGATAAGAATTTCATATTCTGCATGCTCTAAATGTGTGCTTTGCTTCTGAATTAAAATACTATTGAAATTGGAAGCAATGTTTAGTGGCAAGTATAGAACACACAGTGGAGATCAAATTCCTAGCCTTTAATTTTGTCATCTTACACTGACAGAACATATCATCCTTGCCTGACTTTCCCGTTACCCATGTTTTTATTGGGTTTGAGCTGATCTTCTCCAGCTGACAATGTGAATGCACAGCTAAGTACTCCCAGACACATCCTGATCAGATCCTGACTTCTTTGAAGTCCCTACATCATCTCCTTCACATCCTCCCTAACTCCCCCAACCTCAAGCCCTACCTCTCATGTACCAGCTCTCACTCAGGCTTCCTCGGACTTTGTGCGTTCTCAAAGTTCAAAGTTCTCAGGACTGGGTTGACACTTCAAGAGCAGTAAAGGCATTAGATAAATTAAGGTGATTGTTATTACATCAGATGACGTGTGGGGAATAAAACTACAAAATTATAATTGACATAGCTGACAGCAAGGCTTTGCTCCCAGATGAGCTCAATGCCTTTTAAGTTGGCTTTGACCATCAAAAAATGGAGGCACCTTCACGAAGTCCCATATCCCCTGACGACCCTATGATGTCAGTCTCTGAGGTCAACGTGAGAGCACCCTTCGGGGGGCGGTGAGCCCGTTGAGATCATCCAGAGGGGTTACCAGGCTGAGTACTATAGACCTGTGTTGATCAACTGGCTGCAGTGTTCATCAATATCTTTAACCACTCACTTCGGCAGTCTGAGCCAGAGAAGATAGCGTCACTCAACTGTTCCCACAACTTATAGACTCACTTTCAAGGACTCTTCATCTCACACTCTTGATATTTATGGTTTATTTATTATTATTTACTTTTCTTTTGTATTTGCACATCTTGCTGTCTTTTGCATGTTGGTTGTTTGTCCTGTTGGGGCGCAGCCTTTCGATAATTCTATTGTGTTTCTTGGATTTACTGTGCATGCCCGCAAGAAAATGGATCTCGTAGTTGTATACGGTGACATATATGTACTTCGAACTTTGTGAAATCCACCTCCTTCAAACAGGCTTCAATTATACCAGTGTCTTAGAAAAAAGTGGTATCCTGCCTCAATGAATATCGTCCAGTAGCACTTACGTCCACTGTGATGAAGTCCTATGAGAGCTTGTTGACATAAGGTATCAACTCCTGCCTGAGAAGTGATTTGGATCTACTCCAATTTGCTTACTATCAACAGTAGATGCTATTTCATTGTCTCTTTACTCAATCTTGGAACACTGGGAGAGCAAAGATACATACATCAGGATGCTGTCCATTAACTACAGCTAGCCATTCAATGCTATCATCTCTTCAAAGTGAATCAATAAGCTTCAAGTCCTAGGCCTCAATACCTTCTCGTGCAACTGGATCCTCAATTTCTTCACTTTCAGTCCCCAGTTGGTTAGGATTGGCAACACCATCGCCCTCGGCACAGGTGCACCACAAGGCTGTGTGCTTAGTCCCCTTCTCTCATCATCTTCATTATGTGCTCTGTCATATGATTAGGCTATTATGGTCTTAGACCATGATTGTTCTTTGCAATTTCTTCTGCAGTAGTGGTTTTCCATTGCCTTCTTCTGGGCAGTGTATTAACAAGGTGGGTGATCCCAGCCATTATCAATACTCTTCAGGGATTGTCTGGCTGGTGTCAGTGGTCGCATAACCAGGACTTATGATATGCCCCAGCTGCTCATACAACCATCCACCACCTGGCCCCCTGGCTTCACTTGACTCTGATCGGGGAGCTAAGCGGATGCTACACTTTGCCCAATGGTGACCTACAGGCTAGCGGAGGGATGGAGTGCCTTTCACCTCCTTTGGCAGAGACACATCTCTACCTCTACTTATGACTGTGAGCACCATTGTTATATTTAAGTTTGCTGAACACACCACTGTCATTGGCTGAATCAAGTATGGTGATGAATCCACATATAGGAGGGAGATTGAAAACTTGGCTGAATGGTGCCACAACAACCATGTCCATGTCAGCAAGACCAAGAAGGTGATGATTGACTTCAGGAGGAGGAAACCGAGGGTCCATGAGCCAGTTGTCACTTGGGGATCAGAGGTGGAGAGGGTCTGCAACTTTAAGTTCCTCTGTGTTATCATTTCAGAAGATCTGTCCTTGGCCCAGCATGAAAGTACCATTATGAAGAAAGCATGACAGATTCCTTTACTTTCTTAGAGGATTGCAAAGATTTGGCACGACATCTAAAACTTGACAGATGTCTATAGACGTGTGGTGGTGACTGTATTGACTGGCTGCATAATGGCCTGGAATGGAAACACCAATTCCCTTGAAAGGAAAAGCCTACAACAAATAGTGGATACAGCCCAGTCTATCATGGGTTAAGACCTCCCTACTATTGAGCATGTTTGTATGGGCATTGTCCCAGGAAAGCAGCATTCCCTACCACCCAGGTCATGCTCTCTTCTTGCTGCTACAATTAGAAAGAAGGTACAGCAACCTCTGGACCCACACCACCAGGTTCAGAAGCAGATATTACCCCTCATCCATCAGGCTCTTAAACCAGAGGAGATAATTTCACTCGCTCATTATTGAACTGGACTAATTTTCAAGGACTCTTCATCTCATGTTCTCAATATTTATTGCTTATTTATTATTATTATTATTAGATCTTTTTAATCTTTATTTTTGTATTTGCACAATTTATTGGTGGCATATATGTACTTTGATAATAAATTTGCTCAGAACTTTTGAATTTAAAATTGCTTTAAGAAAGCAGCAGGACATGACGGAACTACAACTCCCCAAATGCATTGCCGGTGGGGGCGTAAGCGCTTATCGCTAACGGCTTAGTTTAAACTCGCCAATCAAACACGGGCATTTTTGTCCTGTGACTGAATTTAAAATCGTGGCGTTAGAAGCATCGCAGTGGTAGTTTGTGCGGTGGGTGCAATTGAAGATTGAGCGGCTGTAAGTAAGAGTGGTCAGATGTTAGACGTAGTGGGAGAAAGAGCAGTGATTGTACCTCAAGTTTGAGCCTGCCTTACACTAAGGCCGCCGCCGCCGCTTATCTCCATCCCAGGCCGGCGGTCACCCAGGATGGATGGTTCAGCACTGCAGCCTAGGATACGCTTCACCCTCCTTGGGCATGGCCCAGGTGTCCACAAAGACGAGGTTGAAGCTGTCGTTAATCTGGAGGAGAAACGAGTTTTTCTTGCGTGTGCAGTTGTTCAGCACTAGGCTAATGTAAAAGAGTGGGAATTGCACTTTTATCTTAATAACTCATTGTTAATGAAAGACAACATGTTGTCATTGCTCCTTGCATGCACCTCATCGTCAAGGCAAATAAGATAATGCTCTGATATTAACCTGACGTGAATTGGAAATGTCTATAGGTCTAAGCATCAATATGATGGGTGG
Source organism: Mobula birostris (assembly GCF_030028105.1). Taxonomy (NCBI): domain Eukaryota; kingdom Metazoa; phylum Chordata; class Chondrichthyes; order Myliobatiformes; family Myliobatidae; genus Mobula; species Mobula birostris. The sequence continues at coordinate 39,280,443 of NC_092392.1, read as the reverse complement.
GCGGGAGTAGGGGGGAAGAGTGGAGAGGAGGAAGCTTTAAAAACAGGCCAGAAAAGGAAATTGACTCTTGAAATTAAAATTGTATTGGTTTAAACAAACATGACCGGAGTGGCAAGGGGATCCGCAGCTGGTGTTGTGGAGATTCTGAAAAGTTAAGCATCGGAGTCGGGTTTAATATCACCAGCGAATGTCGTGAAATTCGTTGTTTTGCCAGCAGCACATTGCAATACATAATAAAATATAAATTGCAATAAGATATTAAATAAGTAGTGACAAAAGAGCAAAAAAAAACTTTTTAGTGTGCTTCTATTTAGACCTTAAATTTTCTAGTACGTAATTTTAATACTGTAGCATAAAATCAAATTGAGCTTAAACTTGTAAAAGAGTGGGAATTGCACTTTTATCTTAATAACTTCTGTATATTTTGACTTTAATATACTGTAATATACCTGTAAATATACCTTCTGTATATTTTGACTTTAACTGATATAATTGGTTTTTAATGTATATTTGTTAGCAATGTGCACTTGTGTACGTTACTGTATAGCCAATAGCTGTATTTTGTTTTGCTCCATTTGCTGTTGAAATGATTTGAGGAAATTTGACCTTATCAGAAACCTGAAGTCAAGTTTATTGTTATTTAACTGTATACTGTCAAATGAGACGCTGTTTTTCCAGACTAGGGTGCAAAGCACGGTACACACTTGACACAGAATAACTTATGGAAGTAAAGATGAAATTTATGTGTCTTTGAAAAGTGAGCACTGGAATATCCTAAAACACTATTACTGTTCATTTATATTTTTTGTTTGAAATTTCATACTTCAGTTTTCACCAGCTGCAGAGATCAACAATACAAGAAATGGATTGCCCAAGTGAGAATGGTAATCAAATTTGTTTACATTTATTGTATTAACTGTTGGTTTGTACTTGGTGTTAACTAACTTACTGCCCATTAAGCAGCTGGTACTTAAGGCAGCAATGAAGGTCCTCCATCTCTGGCAATGCTCAGGGCTTCATTGACAGCAGCTTCCTCTTCATTTTCACTACTGTCAGTCCTGCAAGTCCTGGGTGGAGTCTCAGGAATGCCACCACATTCAGATATAGATCGATTCTTCATTGCTGTTTCTGTTTTTTAAAAAAAAAATAATAATAGTAAATAAATAAATAAAATAAATTGATCAGGCAGGGTTGTTAGACCTGAACTGAATCCCTGAATCCAGAGGACCCAGTGGACCACTCTTAGTCTGGTTTCTACCCTTTGACCTGTTTGGCAAGGGTGAGCCAGCCAAAGCATAAAGTCCTGACTCCAGGCGACCTAGATCTCTGGGTCGTTGAGGCATGCAAGCCTCCAACCCAATGCAAGGTTTTGGTCCTCTTGGAGGACTTGGTGTTAAGCATTCAGCAAAAAGTATGAAAGGGGACAGGCTTACTTGGCCTGGTTCTCTGAGTCCATTGACTGGTCATGAAAGATATGGGGTTGATTTACACATTACAATCTGGTACGGAATAGCCAACTGTGTGTGTGAAAAACACTAGGGCAATCTTGACAGAATGCTGGTTTATTGTGTGCAGTTTTGTCAGCTAGTTTAACTAGTCAACCACATAGTTATTATTTCCAAGTGCTGAGTATACGAATATGTGAAAGTCCATTACCTTTCCACCATGATTAATGTTTCTAAAAGTCTGTAGGAGATGGTGGTTGGGGTGATTGTAGAGGTAATGTACGACAGCAAGAAACTCATCATTGTGTAATACAAAAGTTCCAGTGATTTCAAGGTGCAAGGAACGAAAAGTGTGAAAGAGCAGTCAGTAGAATATATATTGTTTCCTGTGTACTCCCAGTATTGTTAATTGTGAATCAGATGCTGGCTGGAATCAAAGGGAATATAGATGCAATCTAATAAATTCCATAGATTAAGGAAAATTAGACAAATTAATCTGTTCAAGGGAATTTGTTGGCTGCTGGGGAGTTGTCTGATTAATGTGACCAGTTTTTATAAGAGGGGGAAAATCAACTGGTTTAATCATAAGATATAGGAGCAGAATTAGACCATTTGGCCCAATTCATTTTCCCTCTCAGCCCCAATCTCCTACCTTCTCCACATATCCCTTCATGCCCTGACTAATCAAGAATCGATCAACTTCTGCCTCAAAGACTTAGCCTCCACAGCTGACTGTGGCAACAAATTCTACATATTCACCACTCTGGTTAAAGATTTGGACATCAATGAACTTGGCTTGCTTTCTGACAGATGCAATAGCTGATTGTCAGGGGATAAGTGGTAGTTAAACATACTAATATTCTAAAATGAATTTCTGGGGAACCCCATGGACTTGATGCTCACCAATATGTAACAGGAATCAATAATTTGTCTTATTAGTTTGGGTAAATGAAGGGAGAATTGTGATCTGTGATCAAGCAGCATTGTTCTCTTGTTAGATCGGAATTTGTGTCCAGATTTTGAACTTAATGGGATATTTTGCTGTGGTAAGGTGCTATATAAATGTAATTTGCCATTGACTATCTTTCGTTCTTGATACAAGTCAAGGGTGGTGTAAGGTGGGGTGGGGGAGGAAGTATGCCTAATCTCCATGGATAGGAACTAAATTGTATAAAATGGGAATTTGGTTTTTTTAAGGCTATTAACCTGGGATATGAACCTAAAGCTGCTTTATTAAGTTAATTATATGGAAAAATGAGAACTCTATGGTAGGAGTTGTGGATAACTTTATAAATGTAGTTAAATGACAAAGAAATCAAGAATTAGGCATGAGTGATAGAAAATAATTTGCAGTGTGACAATGGATTAAGGAGAGGAGGAATGGGAGTAATTAGTTTGCTGCCCTGGGACGCAACATGGATCTGAAAGGCCTTCTGTTATCATTTGTTATGAAAACTGGAAACTGGTTAGTGAGTATAGAACAGGCTCTCAGATTAAGTGATTTTTAAAAGATGAAGATGTAGAGTCATATAAACAGTTAGGTATTTGAGTGTCAAGAGTTTGCCGGAAAGAAAATAGTTTGCTTTGAGGCTTTATGGCTGACTCCTTGTCTGTACATGTTAATTTAAACAATTAGTGATAAATATTGCTTTCTACTGGTGATTTATGTTGAGATTTGACATTGATTTATTTTGGAAACTCAAAGTTGTAGTTGGTGTCTGTTTGTCTTTTAATTGTTCAATGACTTCAAAATGTAACTTGTATTTTCAGACTTCAATCTTTTGTCTGAGGAGAATTCTGACTTTGACATTCTGTTATCTCCAGCAAGGTAATGTTTTTTCATTATCTTTGATTGCTTCTACTAAGACAGACAAAAAAGATGGTGACTATCTTATTCCAAAAAGCTTGATAGGATTCCATATAACTGCAGGTGATGATTGTGCTCCATTTAGTGATTCCTGAACGGTTCTCAGGTGGGGAGTAATTTTGGTGAAAAATTATAATGGTTGTGAACAGAGACTGAAGTCAAGTGCAATATTTGCAGGTTTCCAGATATAATTGAAGCATGACAAATGATGAGCAATACATCCCTTTCCACTGATGCTGCCTAACTTGATGAGGATCTTCAGCATTTTCTGTTTTCATTTCAGATAACCCACATTTGCTGTAGCTTATTTTGCCATTTCACAATATTTAAGTCTGTCTTCCTTTCAGGAAATCACAAAACTTGGATTCTTTTCTGGGAAGAAAAGAAATTTCCGAGTTCAGTAGGACAAACTGATTTTTTTTTTTCAGTAGAACCCACAATTTAAAAAAAAATAGGCTCACTTCTTTGCCTGCCAGTGTACAAAATGCCAAAATAATCCATTTTAAAGTTATGTTATTAGTCAGAGGTTAGCAATATCAACCCAAACCTCCAATTTGAATGGTCTCTTTTTAGGGAAAATTCTCATTTGAGTGTGCCTTAAGGGAAGACTGTTTGGATTGGAACGTGGGGCTAAATTAGAGCCTAGCAAAATTTGTGTTGAAGCAACACACATCAAAGTTGCTGGTGAACGCAGCAGGCCAGGCAGCATCTCTAGGAAGAGGTGCAGTTGACGTTTCAGGCCGAGACCCTTCGTCAGGCAGGACTAACTGAAGGAAGAGTGAGTAAGGGATTTGAAAGTTGGAGGGGGAGGGGGAGATCCAAAATGATAGGAGAAGACAGGAGAGGGAGGGATGGATCCAAGAGCTGGACAGGTGATAGGCAAAAGGGATAGAGAGGATCATGGGACAGGAGGTCCAGGAAGAAAGACAAAGGCGGGGCGGGGGGAACCCAGAGGATGGGCAAGGGGTATATTCAGAGGGAGAAAAAGGAGAGTGAGAGAAAGAATGTGTGTATAAAAATAAGTAACAGATGGGGTACAAGGGGGAGGTGGGGCATTAGTGGAAATTAGAGAAGTCGATGTTCATGCCATCAGGTTGGAGGCTACCCAGACGAAATATAAGGTGTTGTTCCTCCAACCTGAGTATGGCTTCATCTTTACAGTAGAGGAGGCCGTGGATAGACGTGTCAGAATGAGAATGGGATGTGGAATTAAAATGTGTGGCCACTGGGAGATCCTGCTTTCTCTGGCGAACAGAGCGTAGGTGTTCAGCAAAGCGGTCTCCCAGTCTGCGTCGGGTCTCGCCAATATATAAAAGGCCACATCGGGAGCACCGGACGCAGTATATCACCCCAGCTGACTCACAGGTGAAGTGTTGCCTCACCTGGAAGGACTGTTTGGGGCCCTGAATGATGGTAAGGGAGGAAATGTAAGGGCATGTGTAGCACTTGTTCTGCTTACATGGATAAGTGCCAGGAGGGAGATCAATGGGGAGGGATCGGGGGGACGAATGGACAAGGGAGTTGCGTAGGGAGATCTTGGAGCCTGGGTCTATAGGACACTCAAAGCTGCTGTGCAGGTTGACGGTGTTGTTAAGAAGGTGTATGGTGTGTTGGCATTCATCAACCATGGGACTGAGTTCAAGAGCTGTGAGGTAATGTTATGGCTATATAAGACCCTGGTCAGACCTCACTTTGAGTACTGTGCTCGGTTCTGGTGACCTCGCTACAGGAAGCATGTGGATAGTATGGAGAGAGTGCAGAGGAGATTTACAAGGATGTTGCCTGGATTGGAGGGAGTACCTTAAGAGAATAGGTTGAGTGAACTTGGCCTTTTCTCCTTGGAGTGATGGAGGATAAGAGGTGACCTGATAGAGGTATATGAGGTGATGAGAGGTATTGATTGTGTGGATAGTCAGAAGCTTTTTCCTAGGGCTGAAATGGCTAACACGAGGGGGCATAGTTTTAAGGTGCTTGGAAATGGGTTCTGAAGGGATGTCAGGGGTATGTTTTTCACACAGAATGGTGGGTGCGTGGAGTGCACTGCCAGCAACGGTGGTTGAGGTAGATATAATAGGGTCTTTTAAGAGCCTCTTAAAAGACCATATGGAGCTTAGAAAAATAGGGGGCTATATGCTGGGGAAATTCTAGGCAGTTTCTAGAGTCGGTTACTAGCTGGCACAATGTTGTGGGCTGAAGAACCTGTAATGTGCTATAGGTTTCTATGTTCTATGTGCTAAGCACAGAATTAGAATGGCGCTCTTTAGCACTTCATGGAAATAAGAATTGGAGAGAAGTTGTTCTGTGCCACACCTGACACCTAGTTCAAGAATAGGTTAGCAGCTGGGATATGGTCTGGAGAAGCAGAATAGAGATAAAGTTCAAAGTGCATTTAATATCATGGGTGGAGATGCATTTCTACTAAAGGAGGTGCAAGGTGCTCCTTCCCTCCACTAGCCTGCAGGTCACCCTATGGCAAGGTGTAGCACCTGTTTAACCCTTCCCCACCCCATGAGTCAATTAGGGTCACGTGAAGCCATGGGAGCAGGTGGTAGATGGTCGCATCAGCAGCTGGTGCACATCACAAGTTCTAGTTATGCAACCACTGATGCCAGGGAGACAATTTCTGAAGAGTATAATGGCTGGAATCACCCATCTTGTAAAGACGATGGTAAACCACTTGTGTAGAAAAATTTGCCAAGAACAATCATAGTCACAGAAAGATCATTATCGCCCTCATCATATGACACAGCACATAATGAGCGAACATTTATTATCAAAGTATGTATACTATGTACAACCTTGAGAATAGTTTCCTTACAGAAAAGATAACTGCTCAAGTTGTGCCTAAGCAACATTTATGAGGAAGTTTAACTTTTGTGTTTCAAACAGAAGGCAATAGGCACAGGTAATAGCTTTACGGTACTAAATTGTCTTTTTTTAAATTCCTAGTGGGAAAAGTGATGAGGATGATGAAGTTTTTCTTGGACCAGTTGGACACACAGAAAAATGTATTGCTACTGGCATTGATTTAGATTGCAAGCAAGAGAAAAGTTTACAGCAGACAGACACTTTGAACTGGAGTCCTCTGAACACTGACAAGTTTATTGAGGTTTTTAGAGAAGCCAACTTGTTAGCACAACATTATGAAAATCATGCAAAGGAGAAATCTAAAGCAATGGGAAGTGAAATTATTCACAATAAAGCAGTGGAACAATTCATAGAGGAATCAAAGTTAAACTTAACCCTTCTAAAGGGTATCGCCAGCACATGTTCTCCAAGAAAAATGACCTCTATCATTCAAAATACTCCACTGAAGTCTCATCTGCCTGCAATTTGGAACAAGCATGAGGACAATTCACAAGCTTGTCTTGGCATTCCCATAAAATCACCGAAGAAAGCTGCTGTTCAAGCAACTGGCTGTTTTGTGCAGCCCCTTCAAAACTCTCTTGATTCTTCCTCCTTAAACAATCAAGAGATTACTACTTGTACTGAGACCACAAATTTCAAGGAAGCTCCAAAAGATCGACCATCAATACCTGAACCAACAAAACCCATGATGTCAGAAAAAGTAAGCCCTATTTAGTTTTCAAACTTTTCTCTATAAAATATTTATTATTATTTACAGTTAACAAGTCGGTTGGATGCATAGCTTAAAAATAGGAGTTTTCTTTAATGGTTTAGTGCATGGGAATGCAAGGCCCAGAATTAAATAAATGTTCTGCATGAACTCCAAAAATGAGCTTGTTTCTTATTCTTGTGAAGCTATTTGAAGTTAAATTTGTTATCAAAGTACATGTGTCACCCTATACACACTGAGATTAGTTTTTTTTTGCGGGCATACTCAGTAAATCCTAGAAACATAATAGAATCATGAAAGACTGCATCCAGCAGGACAAACAACCAATGTGCAAAAGATGATAAACTACGCAAATACAGAAGAGAAAAATAATAAATAAGCAACAATTATTTGGAACATGAAATGAAGAGTCCTTGAAAGTGAGTCGATAGGTTGTGGGAACAGTTCATGGTGGGGTGAGTAAAGTTATCTGCTTTAGTTTAAGAGCCTGATGGCTGAGGGATGATAACTGTTCTTGGACCTAGTGGTGAGTCCTGAGGCTTCTGTACTACCTTCCCGATAGCAGCAGTAAGAAAGCATTGCCTTGGTGGGGGGTCCCTGATGATGGATTTCAATAGTGCACGGTGTATTCCAGGCTTTAGGCCTACAACAATGAAGGGCCAATATTGGGGGAAAATGCAAGTGAAGCATTTCCCATGGACCTGGGGCATCCTCTCCTTGGTAAAGATTGTGAAATTGGGAGGTTCAGCTGGTGCAGCCTGGACAAGTAGTTTGGAGTTTGTGGCCCCTGCTTCCCATGTAGAGGGAATGGATGTTTGGCTGATGGACTGTTAATCAAGCTGGATGCTTTGACATGGATTGGCAGAGTTTTTGACACTTCACTCATCTAGGCAAGAGGAGAATCCTTTATCATGTTCCTGATGTGTGTGTGTCTTGAGTGGTTGTGTTTGAGGTTTTAGTATAATAAGCTTCTGATCTATTCTTGTAGCCATACTACACACTTCATTGATTAAACTGATTTTCTGGCCTTTTTTTTTTGGGTAACCTCCTCCCCCAACCCCACCCCTGTCCCAACCATGATATTGGTGGTGGCTCAGAGATGATAAAGCCTTTTGAATGTTAAAAATGAGTGGTTGTTCTTTCCTGCTATAGATGGAAATCCTAGCAATGCCATATCATAAGTGCAACTTGTCACTTACTGAGTTCTGAATGTTGTCCAGGTCTTGCTGAGGAATTGTTTATAGAATTAAACATTATACTTTTATAAGCAGGGCTCTACACTTGACATTTGATATAAGAGTGTAGTCGTTGGTGAAGAAGCTTGGGGCTGGTCACTGCATTAATCAAAATCGGGTTTAGTATCACTGGTATATGCCATGACATTTGTTAAATTTGTTAAGTTTGCAGCAGCAGTAAAATGAAATGCATGATGTGTGGAAAAAGTAAATCAATTGCTGTGTGTATATTAAAAATTGTGTGAAAACAAATAATAAACTGAGGTAGTGTTCATGGATTCAATGCCCGTTTAGGAAGAAGCTGTTCCTGGTTTGCTGAGTATGTGCCTTCAGGCTCCTGTGCCTCCTTCCTGACAATAACAATGAGAAGAGTGCATGCCCTGGGTGGTGGGGGTTCTTAATAATGGATGCTTCCTTTCTGATTCACCCCCCCCTTGAAGATGTTTCTGATATTACAGAGGCTAATATCCATGATGGAGCAGACTTTCTGTAGCTTCTTTCAATCCTGTGTGGTAGCCTCCCCTCCATCAGCCAGTGATGCAAACTGTCAGAATGCTCTCCAGTACATCTGTAGAGTGGCAAGCCGAATCCCCTCAAACTCATAATGGAATATAGTCACTGTCTTGCAGGCTTTGTAGCTGCATCAATATGTTGGGAGCAGGTTAAATCCTCAGGAACTAGAAATTACTCTCTCTCTCCGCTTCTGATTCCTCTGAAGATTGCTTCGTATTCCCTCATCCTACCCTTCGTGAAGTCCAACAATGGTTGTATTGTCAGCTAATTCTTACATGGCATTTGAGCTATGCCTAGCCACACAGCCATGGGTATAGAGAGAGTTGAGCAGTGGGCTAAGCACACACCTCTGAGGTGCACCAGTGTTGATAGTCAGTGAGGAGGAGATATTAGACCAACCTGCACAGATTGTGGTTTTCTGGTTAGAAAGTAAAGGATCCAATTCCTGAGGGAGGTACAGAGCAAATCTGACAATTGTATCCATTTTCTATGTGCAAGGTATGACTCCAACCACTAGATTGTTTTCCATTTAATGCCCATTGACTTCAGCTTTTGACAGCACAGCAGCAAGCTGCTCTGATAATGTTGGTTAAGGATTGTCATGTTTATCCAGCCTCTAGAATTGGGTTGATCAGTCCATCACTTGGATGAGGAGTTTGACGCTTAGAGCTTAATCATGGGCATCAATGAGCAGCTAATACTGCTTAGATTATTGATGAACCTTCTACCAGTGAGATTTGTCCTACTTTTTGTGAACTGGATAACCTGGGATTTCCTCATTGTAGATCCTTGCTCCTCTTGAAAGCATGAGTCCTCTAGCAACCTGAATGCTATTTCCAGTAACGGCAGTAGTCCCAGATGTCAATGGCACAGAACTTTTATTTGTGCCTTTAAGCTGTTTAAAAAGTCTCATTTTATGTTGTAGACTTTTAAATCTGCCTGTCAGACCCATATAATATGCAAACCCACGCTGACAGAGAACGATATTGAAATTGTACAATCGTACTGATGGCTTAGTCTGCCTTTGTTAGCAAGTGTGATATTTGCAATGTTGCAGAGCAATGATGTACACTTAGCAATTCGGTTGAGCTGCTTCAGAGGTCTATACAGCTGGGAAGATATTGAAGACGAGCACAGTGGAGTTCTTTGGAATAGGTTACTAATCATTCCCCCCCTCTCTCTCCCCCCCCCCCCCCCCTGATTGTTAGTTACTGAAGATCAGGCAGCTCAGTGGAAACAGTAGTTTGAGAAAACCTTTTGTAATGCATGCATCTGAGGCAAGTAAAATTATATTTTTATTGCAGATCTGTCCACCTAAACCACTCGAGTCTAAAGCTTCAGGTTCCATGAGGAAGAGCGATGTTCCTTCAGTAGGAAAGCCTCTCAATCGTATTTCATCATCTGCATCCAGTATCCATTCCAGTCTTCGCACTTCCCCATCTGTTGGCCGATGTAAGTTAAATTTTCAATTTTACAAGTTAGTGTTTTTCACTTAAACTTGTGCTATGCAATCTCTCCCTGTTAGTTTCTTAATTTAATATTACTTCTGCTTTACTGTGTCATTTTGTGTAAGCACAGGAATCTAAAGTTATGTACAAGGGTGAGGATGAGTTAACTATTGCATTGAGGCTTTCTTCCAATTGTCACTATAAACACTCATAATGAAAAGTTTCTTTTTTGATGTTCTGCCTTGATTTTAAAACTAAAGCCCTTGTAGGGTCTCTGCCATAGGGAAAGGAATTGCTGGTTTGTTTGTTTTTTTTTGACTAGGGTTAGGGACATAGCTTTCCACAGATAAAAAGAAACTCCGATACCACTAGTGTGCCTGGCAACAGAACTGAGGTTATGTTGACCTTCAGCAGTCAATCCCTTTAAGGATATAACAATTTCAATGTAAATTTCACTTGTCATAACAAACATAAGCAATCTCGCAGCAAACCTACTCCTAGCACAGTGGTGTGGTGATTAGCACAATGCTTTACAGTGTCAGTGACCCGGGTTCCATTCCTGGCACTGCCTGCAACAAGTTTGTAAGTTCTCCCTGTGACCGCATAGGTTTCATCCCACAGTCCAAAGACCTACCTGTTGGTAGGCTAACTGGTCATTGTAAATTTCTGGTGATCAGATTGGGTTAAATCAAGGGTTTCTCAGTGGCATGGCTCGAGGGGCTGGAGAGGTTTGTTCTGCACTGTATCTCAATTAATGGGGGAAAAAAATTCCTGACCCACATTCCAAATCCCAGTCACTCACCTGACCACTCACAGCACAAGACATCAAATGCAATCCATCTCAAGGCAAAAAAGATTCAACAAATACAATTATGGTGCAATATGCTATATTTTGGCCAAACACTTTGAAGTAGTTGGTTGATCTCACAAGTATATGGGTTAATGGATAATAAGAATTTAGTGTACTGAAACTTGATTTAGGATTTTAATAACATTTAATTGTTTGAGTAAACTTTTGAATTTTACTAATGGAGACTAAAACTATTGAAAAAGGAGGAATTTTTCTTGTTCCATTCTCTCAAATCACAGCATAATAATAATGATGAATCTTTAGGCAGATTATAGCCATGCTTCTAGGAGGGGTGATTGATAAGTTCATGGCCTAAGGTAGAAGGAGTCAATTTTACAAAACCTAGCACATTTATTTTTCGACATAGTTCCCTCCTACATTTACACACTTGGTCCAGTGGCCGTGGAGCATATGAATCTTGGATCTCCAGAAAGTGTCCACAGCAGGGGTGATAAGTTCGTAGCCTAGGAGATGAGTTATACAGCTGTCGTTATATGCACATGCAGGTCAACTCTTTGAGTGATTTTGCAGAAGTTTGAAGTTAATCCATCAGGGGTGATTGATAAATTCATGGCCTAAGGTAGAAGGAGATGAGTTATTAACTTCAAACTTTCTGCATAATCACTTAAAGAGTTGACCTGCATGTGCATGTAACGAGAGCTGTATAACTCATCTCCTTCTACCCTAGGCCACAAACTTATCAATCACCCATCTGGGGACACTTTCTGGAGGTCCAAGTTCCGTATGCTCCACAACCGCCAGACTAAGTGTGTAAATGTAGGAGGGAACTATGTTGAAAAATAAATGTGCTAGGTTTTCTAAAATTGACTCCTCTTACCTTAGGCCACTAACATATCAATCACTCCTCGTATTTTGTCTCCTGGAAATCAATACCTCAATATCTATTTGCCACCTTATGTCCAAACGAATGTTGGTAACTTGGTACAGATTAATAATGGCAAATTGTGAAAATCGTTCCTGTGGTTTCCTTCATTAAGATGCACTGGTACTCCACTTATTGCTAGAATTTAGAATTTATTTAAAATCTTTCATCCATCCCACAATATGAGGGAGTAAAATTCTTTGCGTTATAACTCCATTGCAATGTACAGACATGTGATTTTAAAAGTCTAATAGCTTGTAGAAAGAAGCTGTCCTGGCTTAATGCTGTGGTAGCATTTGCCAGGTGGAAGCAGCTGATAGTTTATGGTTGGGATGACTGGTGTCCCCGATGATCTTCTAGACCTTTCTGCACCTGCTGCTATAAATATCCTCAATGGAGGCAAGTTCACATCCACAGATGTGCTGCACTGTCCATGCCATTCCCTGCAGTGCCCAGCGATCAAGGTTGGTGCAGTTCCCATACCAGGCAGTGATACAGCCAGTCAGTACGCTCTAATGGTTCCCCTGTAGAAGGTCTTGAGGATTTTTTGGGGGGGGGGGCATGCCAAACTTCAGTTGCCTGAGGTGGAAGAGGTGCTGTGCTTTTTTTTTTTTTTTTTTTTGCCACAAAGTGGATGTGTACAGTCTGGGGTCAGATCATTGGTGACATGTATACTGAGGAACTTGAAACTATCCACCCTCTCAACTGCAGACCCATTGATGTTCATCGGGCAGAGCCTGTCTCCATTCCTCCTGTAATCCACAATCAGCCCTTTTGTTTTTTGGACATTGAGGGAGAGGTTGTTATCCTGGCACCACTGTGTCAGGGTGTCAACCTCTCCTCTGTAGGCTGTCTCATTGCTGCTAGAAATGAGGCTGAACAAAGTTGTGTCAGCTGTGAATTTGATCAGCAGATTGGAGCTGTGTGTGGAAGTACAGTTGTCAGTGTAAAGGGGGTAGAGAAGGGGACTTGAAACACAACCCTGGGGGCACTTGTGTTGAGGGGCAAGGGTGAGGGAGCCCATCCTTGCCATCTGTCAGCAATCCGATGAGTCTAGGATCCAGCTGCACAAGATGGGGTGTAAGCCATGTAGAACAATGCTGCTTTTGATACTCCTGTCTGATTGTTCACCTTGGAGGGTTCAGTGATATCTGTAACCTCTTGCTTTAGCAGTCTGAGGTACCCAACTGCTTCAAGCAGGCTTTAATTGTACACATATGGTAACACACTTCCATTGAAGTGCTTTTGAGAGGTTGGTGATGAAACGCTTCAATTCCTGCCTGAGAAGTGACTTGGATCCACACCAATTTGCGTACCGTCACAGCAAGTCAACAGCAGATGGCATTTCATTGGTTCTTCACTCAACCCTGGAGCATCTGAAAAGCAAATGCATTCATTAGGATGCCCATTATTGAATACAGCTTGGCATTCAGAATCAAAATCACTTTATTGCCAGTATGTGAAACATGCCAGAATTGATTATGGTTCGGTGCCAAGCATAAAACACAGGACAATGCCATAACTAACAACACACCAACAACTGACAGTTTACAGGACAGCAGTGCAAACAGCCATGAGCAATCAACAATTAGCGGAGCGGTTACATGCGCAAATGTCAATAGTCAAGCAAATACGAACAGACTAAATAATTATCAACAGAACAGAGATCAGGAAAGACCATTTAATGGATGTTGTGCAGGGACTATTGAGGTATTACACTTGAGTGAGTTTTGTTGAGAAGCTGATTAGCTACAGGAAAGATGCTTCAGAGATGACATTTGGTCCTGGTGGTGATGGGCTTTTAGCATCTCCCTGATGGCAATTTGGTGAAGAGGTGACTGCAAAGGTGGGTGGAGTTGGCAATAATTTTTTCAGCTCTTTTCACACTGGCCAACGAGTAAGTCTTTTAATGTCAGTAGCTGACAGCCAATGATCTTTGAGTGGACCACTTGCTATAACTTGGATTTGGAGAGGGAGGAGGTGGCGCGAAACCAAATACCATCATCACCTCACAACTAATCAATAAGTTTCAAGACCCAGGCTTCAATACCTCATTGTGCAATTGGATCCTTGGTTTCTTCACTTTTAGACCACAGTCAGTTAGGATTAGCAACAACATCTCCTCCGCAATCTCCATCAGCACAGATGTACCACAAGGCTGCATGCTTAGTCCAATGTTCTACTTGCTTTACACTTATGACTGAGGGTAAGCACAGCCCCCGTACCATATTTCAGTTTGTTGATGACACCACTGTTGTAGGCCGAATCAAAACTGGTGATGAATCAGCATATTGGAGGGAGATTGGAAAAATCTGGCTGAGTGGTGCCACAAGAACAACCTCGTACTCAATGTCAGCAAGACCAAGGAGCTGATTATTGACTTCATGAGGAGGAAACCAGATGTCCATGAGCCAACCCTCATTGGGGGAAATCAGTGTTTAAGAGGTTCAGCAACTAAATTCTTTGGTGTCCTCATTTCAGAGGATCTGTCCTGAATCCAGTACACAAGTGCAATTACAAAGATAGCATGGCAGTGCCTCTACTTTCTTGGTTTGTTAAGTATAGGTGTGTCATCTAAAACTTGACAAGCTTATAAAGATGTATGGTACAGAGTATATTGACTGGTTGCATTGTGGCCTGGTATGGTATGGAAAATTCTACAAAATGAAGTGAATTCACCCTAGTACAACACAGGTAAAGCCCTCTCCACCACTGAGCACATCTACATGGAACACTGTCATAACAAAGTGGCATCCATCATCAAGGCCCCCCACCCCCCAAGCTACTGCCTTCAGGAAGGAGGTACATGAGGCTCAGGGACAGTTATTACCTCTCAACCATTAGGCTCTTGAATCAGAAGGGATAATTTCACTTGCCCCATTGGTAAACTGTTCTCGCAAGCTATGGACTCACTTTCATTGACACTTAATATTCTTGGTATTTATTGCTTATTTATTATTTTTTGCGTTTGTATTTGTACAGTTTGTCCTTTGCACAGTGACTGTTCGCATGGGTGCGGTTTTTCATTGATTCTATTATGTTTTTTGGATTTATTAAGTATGCCCGCAAGAAAATGTATCTCAGGATTGCAGTTGGTGTACTTTGGTAATGAATTTACTTTGGGTTAGGTGAATGACCACAGAATTATAATTGACCTGGGTCAGTTACGGGTCGCTGAATTCTTTTGTTCCTTCTCCAGGAACTTCTCCAGCTTGTAGCACTGAAATGGGGAATCTTCTGTTGGGCAGACTATTGATCCTTATTCTCCTTGTCCCTGGATTGGGGCCCTCCCTTACAATAGTTTGTTTCCGAGCTCTCACTTCTAATTTTTTTTATTCTTTTTCCTCTTTATTTCTACTCTGTTATACTTCAGTTTCATTTGTCATGATGGATCCAGCTGGCTTGTGTCAATCTTTCATTGACTGACCCAAGGCTACAGGTAGCATGACCTCATTGCTCTTCTCCCAAATGGATGTCATTCCTTTTTGTTTTTGTGAATTAGGCTATTTCTAGTCAGTTATAGCCAGTTCAAGTCATACACTGGGATTGGGTTATTACAGTTTTTGGGTTATTCTTATAACTTCTGTTAATTCTGCATTGTTGAAGTGTTCCATAAATAACTTCTGTTGGAAATTATTTCTATTTAGAAGATCATTGGTGGAGTCTTCATTATGTCCACTTTTGATTACTTTAGTCTAGCAAGAATTAGTTCAGAAAACCAGTTCGAAATGGTGGTCACAAGAAGAATCACTCAAATATCAGCCTTCACTTTTCTCACCACATGGTAAAAACAAAGACATTGTTTTGTGCCTTGTCTATTGTCTTTGTTCCAGCTAACTGTTCTGCAGTTTAAAAAAATTTTGGGCCAATAAAACAATGTTAAGTACTTGCTCTCAAGCTTTTCCTAACCACTCAGATTTTTTTTATATGAAGTCCCAGAACCTGTTGCAAATACCTACTCCCTGGTGCTCTCCTGGTAATGAATTGCTTAACAACTACTGCCTGTGAGAATTGGTGTTGAGTGAACATCTCTTGTCCCAACAAGAGGACCTATTTATTTGCATTTTAATATTTGTAAACAAGGAAACTGAAACTTAACTGTTGGATTATTTTCTTGTTTCTTAATAGTTCTAAAAGCTACATATCAAACTGTCATTTTCTGTAACAGCATTGTGGTTGAATGCTTTGCACTTTAAAAGTTCAAAGTAAAATTTATTATTAGAGTACACGCATTTCACCACATATAACCCTAAGATTTTTCACAGGCATACTTGGCAAATCTATAGAGCAATAACTGCAACCATCAGGAACTGTTAACTATAAACTGTGCAAATGCAGATATAAAATAGCAATAAATAACTAGCATGAAATAACAATAAAAGAGTCCTTAAACCAGTGTAACTGTCCCCTTTTGTTCAAGAGCCTGATGGTTGAGGGGTAGTAGCTATTCTTGAACCTGGTGGTGCAAGTCCTGAGACATTTCTACCTTACGGCATCAGCGACAAAAGATCATGGCCTGGGAGGTGAGGATCTTTGGGTGCTGCTTTTTTATGGCAGCATTTCATGTAGATGTGCTCAATGGTTGGGAGGATTTTACCTGTGATGTACTGGACCAAATCCACTACCTTTTGTAGTATTTTCCACTCAAAGGCATTGGTGTTCTCTTACCAGGCCATAGGGCAGCCAATCAGCACTTTACACCACACATCTGTAGAAGTTTGCAAAGCTTTTTTGACGACATGTTGAAAATTTCCAGACTCCTGAGAAGGTAGAAGTGCTGTTGTGCTTTACTTGCAATTGTATGATTGGTCAGGACAGGTTTTCTGAGATAGTGACCCCCAGAAATTTAAAGTTACTGACCCTCTCCACCTCTGATCCTCTGATTACTGGCTCATGGACCTCTGGTTCCATCAGTTCTAAAAAGACTCCTGTTCCTGAAATGTTAATGCTTCTCTTTGTGCAGATGCTGCCAAATCTGAGTGTTTGCAGTATTTTCTCTCTGTATTGCATTTACAGTAAATTGCTTTTCTGCAAAATATAAGTAGTTATTTGTAGGTTTAAAATACTACTCTTGCATTTTCTTTTGCAGCATTGTCTCTAAACTTGCCCTTGAAAACATCAAAACTGCCAGCCCCAAAAAACAGCAGAATTGCTGTACCAAAAAGCAAGCTATCGAATTCTACATGTGTAACCAATGCTCAAAGCACCAAATTAATAAAACCACCAAATATTTCTAAACTCTCCACACCTGGAAAAGTGAATCGGCAAGGACCAGGAACACAGACTGTACCTTGTCGAGAAAGCTTGCAGAGAATTGGCTCAACAGCTAGTAAGAAGTCTGATGTACCAGTAAAGTTGAGCAAAGCTGAAAATGTGCCTGGACAAGATCAATGCTCAAAGGCTAAGCCATTTTCACAGCCTCTGCAGAAGACCAGTGGTAAATATAAACTATTGTCTGAAATAGTTACATCTTGCTAGCTTATTAATATGCTCTTGTGTACCTTTGTGGCTGCTTTTTCATTCTCAACTGTATTGAATATTTGGGCATCACAAGTAGATGTCACTGCTTTGATGTTGTGCACTGTTGGAAATACAAATGATTGAGTGAAAAATTCAAATGGTGGGAATGAAATGAGAAGAATGATCCCTCTCCTTACTCTTTTGAACTTGCTAAAATAGACTTTTTTTGCTTGATTAGTATTTGATTTGCATCTGAATGCTGCAGCTTGTGCTTTCTGATAGAGGGCTTAAGAATTTTGCACTTGCGTATTATAATGGGCAATCAAAAGAGGCAAAAGTAGATCTGTACTGTCAGATTTGAGATCTTTTTCATGGGAAAATGGACCTCAAAGGAAATCTATTTTGGTACAAGTCATGGGTATGCAGAATTAGGAAAATTTGCATTTTTTTTAAACTTGTGGATGTTGGCTTTTGTATAATTAAAATTATAAAGCTGTTTGTGTATTCTGGAGTTTAAAAAAAAAATTCAGTGTTATTCACGAGCTGAACCAACTGTTTTACATTTTTAAAATTTGATCTGCAAGTACCATCACCTGGAACAAGATCAAAAATAACTGAACTGAAGAAGACATCAGTGTTCCATGAATTTGAAAGGTAATTGCATCCTGTTGCGTTAACAGTAGGCTACTAATGCAAGCATGTTATACAGATTAAAGATTTGTGAATGTTGTGTATTTAAATGTTTTTTTCCTGGAAGTCAGTCAGTCATTACATTGCCATTGGATAAAACAACTTGTGGCTTTGCACCCAAGCTCAGCCTTGTTTTTCCACAATGAATATTAGTGCTCTTGCAACACAAGTTTCGCATAGCAATCAAGCCATTTGTTTGTTTTATTTGTGTGTCTGGAGTAGGGTTGGGCTGTTCCTCCCTCCTGTGACCTAGTTTGGGGAAAGATGCTTAAATGAACAATGATGGTGATAAATTGATACCAGAGCACCTAAGTAGAAATTGCCCATGTCCATTCTGCTTGATGCTGCCACAATGGTTATTAGCAATGTACAGCGTGGGGATGGGGCCTCTGATCCCATTTAGTTTTTGGCTTTATCTTTTGTATTAGTTGACTATTAAATTCACATTGTTTACATTGTAAAATCACCTTTAAGCTTCTCAAAATACATTGAGAAGCTATTGATCCTTCCAATCTCTGTCTTGCCAGTCTGTATTGCTGCCATTCAAATCTATGGCTGTGACTTTGCTCCTGTCAAAATAACCCTAACTTCTCACATGGCAATATGAGATCTGACTGTTGCATTATGCCCCTTGACCTCTACAGTGATTGGATAAAAATGTGGATCTCAAAGGTGCATTTATTCAATTGTGTTTCCTATACTTGAATTCGATGTCAGATTATACCCAGAGCTGTTTCAGCAATGGGGTCTGTACCCTCTGCTGTTATCTCCATCTGAGGGTCTTTTACTTTTTCACTTTGACATTGATCAATGATTATATTGGAAAACATGATGTCTCCTGATGGCATCCTCTGCATCTGCTTCAGCACTTGAATCTGCACATGAGTCCTGTCAGGTGTTCATTCCCAGGTGAGTTGCTTTTTGTTCCAAGCATTTTGAGGGGTGAGGGTTGAATCAAAATCCATTTTCCTGCATCTCTGCTCTAATAAACTGTTGGTAGGTCCCATTCCTTTTTTGCATGTTCTCATGGCAATGCCTCCCTGTTCTGGAATACCGACCTGATTTGCTTTCATCCGTTTGAATGCAGCTTAAACCTTTTGGCATTCCTTTTACATCAGTTCCACAATGAAATAATTCAACACACTACTACCTGTCTGTTGCCTTTCTCCTTTCATAGATGCCTAGCTCAAAGTCACTTCAATTCCACACAAAAATGCCACTTTCCCATTATTTCCTTTGCTGATTTAATTGGTTTTGGATTAACCAATATCCCTTATTTTGAAAGCCTTCATTTATTTTGATATTCTTTCCTGCAATTGTATTTTCTTGCTCATGAGTTCTGCACTCTAAGGCAATCCGTTGAGTAGTTTTAAAGGAGCCATGTATCTGTTCTGTCTGTATTTTGTCTTGTGCATTTAGTAGGGATAATTTGCCAAGTGGGTTGGAGTGTTGTAGAAGCGGAGAGTATAGCTATGTATTTGTGCTTTGTTTTTAGTTCAATTTTCAATCTGTTTGGAATTAGAGGCAATCAAGCATACTATTTTCATATATTTTTTGACTGCTTCACTTCATTTCAGACCCCTCTCCCCGTGCTCAGTCTCTGAGCCTGTTGCATGTCACTGCATTCTTGCAGATGTTAACCTGTAGCCCCTTAGCTTTTGCACCCTGCAGCCTACACATTTGTAGCCAATGTATCAATTGCAACTTTGTCCCTATCTATATATTTGAAGGAACATTCCATAAGGCTGTCAACTCAATTATAGAAACTAAGTTCAAGAAGTGTTTTCTTGTATAGCATATTCTGCGGCTGCAATTTTACAAATGTGACTTTTTTAAAAAGAAAAACTACAATCACTTTTAAATGATTTTTTTTGTTCAGTTTTCCCCCTTTTGATTGAGGTTGTAGAAATGTTTGCCATGTTCCTAAGGTGCCAACAGATGTTAAAGTTTGCATTAGGATGGTTCCTTTTTAGTTTATAGCCTGCTAATTTCATGTTGAATCTTTTTCAGTGGCATAGCAGCTGGTACTCCAAATAAAGCTCTGGCTAGAGGAATGCTGCAAACACCTAATGTGCCAAAGAGAAGAGTTTCAATGACACCTGGCACAAGGCCATTATCTGGTTTACCCACACCACAGAGCCGTCGGTTGTCAAGTATTCCAGCATTCACTCCTCGCACGCAACCAAGGCTTGGGTCGTTATCTCGGCAAGTCACGTCTAAGCGAAATCGTAGTATGTCTGCCAGTGGTGCAGTTTTGGAAAGGTGAGTAAAGTAAAATAGAAATTGTAATGCTTAGGCTGTGTGGAAGATAGTTGCCTTTTAAAAATTCTTTTAAATTTAAAAATGCCTATGGATTGAATGTTAAACCCTGGTAGAAAATATTATGTAAAAATGTTGATAGTAAAGGGAAGAATTCTATTTTATGTTTTAGTTCCTCTAGACTGGTCATGCCTTTTACTAGCAAGTATTTCTCTGGGCACAAAGCCATATCTGTTGTTTTATAATGCATTTAAAATACATGAAATCTGAATGATCAACTATGGAGAAGTTTGAGATTCGACCTCTGTTTTGTTCATTGAGAAATGCATTGATTGTGATTAATTGGACATGGATACATCCTCCAACTAAACATTTCTAAGTATAGTAATGCTGGAAATTCAGAATACTTGGACATTTTTTCAACTTGTCAACATTTTTCTTTCCTCTTCCAGAAGTAAGCAAAAACCGTCCGAGAAGCCTGAGGTCCTCTGTTCACCTAATTCCTCTGGAGATGAGATGTCTGCTCCTCTGGTTCCTGGCATTCTGGATTTCTCCCCTGATAAACCACAGACCACATGCAAAGACAAAGCCAAAGAACACGTATTTGAAATTCCAGGCAAAGAGGTAGATATACATATTAACTGCAACAACAGTTTGTAATCCAGTTTTAACAACAAAGATTTAAAAAAAAAAACAAAATACTTTTAATAGCCCTTTTTGAATGATTCTATTTTTTATTCTTAATAAATGGAACAATCTGCAACTGCTTACCAGGCCTATTGAAATAATTCATCAAGCAGAGCATTTTCATGTTTTATTTTCATCTGTTATTATTTTCTCACTTTAGAATCTTCTGGTTGAAATTAATACAAAAATTAGGCCAATTGAAGATCGTCCGCTAATTGATCTGTCCAACACTCCTGATCAAAAAAGAATTGTACCAGTTAAAGTTCTTGAACCAGTAAGTTATTTTTGTTCTGACTATCTTGTATGAACTTGGCATTGTTGCAAGTTTATCATTTAGTGTGCCCAATACTCGTCCATAGACTTCTAGGTATTAGCAACACAATTCTATGCAATATGCTTTTTGTTTAGTTCTTTTAAACACTCATTTGAGTTGATGAAATTTGAATAATATTTTAATTTCTCTTAAAATTGAAGGATTCAGGACTGGATCTATTTGTTTAGTGCAGAAAAAGAATTTACTTCAGTCGTTTACTAAAAACCTGAAAATAATGAGAGGTTGTAACTTAAGTATTCTTATTGGGGGGGGGAACAGTGTAATTAAGGTAGAAGATTTGAGTGAGGGTTTTAATATTTCTAATTCCCCTAATATAAATATCAAAATGTATGTTTGTATTTTGCCTTTGACGGACTAGTAACAAAGCTGTTGTTAGATCCTGGTGCTTTTGCAATCCTAAGGTAGGGTTCGTCCATCGTCATCGATGAAGAATCCAAAGGTTCTCTGGAAGTTAAGAATGAGACAGAACTTGTTGCTTACAATCATTTTATTAAGTGTTACAAGAGCAAAGAGGAAGAAGCATGGTGAGAGATGAAGAAAAGGGTGAGACTAAAAGCAGTGTGGTGTTCTTGCATGAGGCTACTGATAGCAGAAAATTCTATAGATAAGGGTTGACCAGTAAGATAGCCTGATTCAAATAATGATACCCGCCACTGAAACAGTTTCTAGAAAAAGGCAGCTGCAGCTCAATTGATGGAAAATTCACTAAATCTTATGGTATACGTGATTGTATGAAAATGCAAAAAAAACATGAAGTTAAACTACAAGTAAAAGTAACAATTCCACATTCCAATCCATCATTATTAAAAATCTCTGGTGCATGTTTTGTAACTCCTCACAATCCTTGCCTCCGCACCCCCCCCCCGGGCAAAATCGTGTTAACTTTGCCTGATTACTTCATCTTTTTTCTATATTCCCTGCAATAATGCCTATACAAATGTATATGGGGGATGTTCAGCTATTGGGCCTTGGTTTTCTGCAATGCATTTCCTTCCCTTTAGAAAATAGTAAATGTAATTTGTTCAGTCTAAAGCAGGGGTTCTGAACTTTTTGTACTATGGACCTCTACAATTAATTAAGGGGTCCATGGACTCCGGGTTGGGAACCCCTGGTCTAAGGGACCTTCCATAAATCCACAGAATTTTAGAAAATTAAAGCCAAAGCATGGTTTAACATAATTTTGCCAGCCAGCCTTTAAAGTCATGTGGTGAACTTCATTAGGACGCTAAGATGTATTAATCTATGGCTCCAATCATTTGCTCCATACCCATTTTCCTGAGTTGTTCTACATTCCAATTCCTGATTTGAAAGTAATTTATAGGATGTTTTAATGAAGACTGACCCAAATGCCTGTTTAATTCATCTGCTTTCTCTTTCTATTCCTATTTCCAGCAAGCTTTATTCCTTGTTCTATTCTTCCTTTGATCTTTCCATTTTCTTTTTTAATATTGTGTAACTTATCAGTCTAACAGTTTTGACAATACAAAAGGAAGGATTGGGTATTAAAGAGGACAACTGGTTGACAATGAGCATTGGAATAGTTGCGAAAGGCAACACATCAAAAAAGTGGAAATACCCTAGTTCAAGACAGTCAATTTCAATGTTTCTAACTCGCCTGTATTCTAAATTTCTTTTCATAATCAGTGATGTCCATGAAAGCAACAGATGTCCATCAGCAGTCTTTCAAGATTAGGATTGCTTGGTTTGGACTCAATTATTTTTTCCTTTGGGTTGCAGTACAACTTAAGTGGCTCTTTTAGCAGAAGAGTTGAAGGGAGATTATTAACGAATCTTGGAAAGTAACAAGCAAGTTCGGATGAACATTTACCTCTAAGTGGGGGGTGGGGGAGCATGATATAAAAATAAGCAGATCTGCTAACCTTTACAAATAACTGGTTAGTTCTTGGGAGTATTCAATATAACTTTGATCTCCAGACCTTTGGGAAGGATGTCATGATCTTGGAGAAGAGGTCTCAAGGTTAAGTGGTGACCTTGGAACAGTTGTAATTGAATTAGTTGGTTAAGTAGAGGATGAGTAGACATCTTCAAAATTTGAGTTTTGAAGGAATCTTTGGACACGGAGCTTGGGATAAAATGATGCAACGGACTTTTAACATTGTAAACCACGAGTTGTTATGTCTTCCCTCTTGCTGTGAAACGGAGATACCTCTTTCTCCCTTATTAGAGAGAGAGCCTGTGGTATGTCAAATACCAGGTGAACATGTACTCTTTGGGGTACTGTAAGTCTGTTGCTTTGCTGCATGCTTGAGTGCTCGGTGGTGGGTACTGATGCTTTATTTTTGCTGGTGGGGGGAGGGGGATCATTGCTTGCTGCTGCTTGCAGGAGGGAGGGAAGCTGGGGAGACTTTGAGGTTCTAGCATTTAACTGTAATTCTTTGTGGGCACTTTTCATGAATGGTTGCGAAGAAAAAAATTTCAGGATGTATATTTTACATTTCTCTGACATTAAATGTACCTTTGAAACAAATGGGGGTGAAACTATTTTCTGTCAGGTAGGTAAATAAAGGGGTTAATTGGCATGCTTTCCACCACCCTTAATATTTCAATTGCCATTATATTGAACTACAGAACATTCTGCATTGATGTTGGGTGACAGGGTAGCATAGCCGTTGGCATAACACTATTACAACACAAGCAACCAGATTCAATTCTACATCTGTCTGTAAGGAACATACAAAATGCTGGAGGAACTCAGCAGGTCAGGCAGCATTTATGGAAAAGAGTAAATGGTTGACGATTTGTATGTCCTCCCTGTGACTGAGTGGTTTCCTCCAGGTACTGTGATTTGCTCCCACATTCCAAATACTTGTGGGTTAGTAGGTTAATTGGTCAATTGGGCACTGTGTTCTCATTGGGCCAGAAGGGTGTGCTGTATTTCAAATAAATGAAGTAAGTTGTGTCCAGGCTACAGAGACACCAATGAGAAGGATGCAGACTCAGGGCACATGGGGAGACTTTCCACCTGCAGGTGTCACTACAGTGTCACAATATCCAGGCAGGGAGGACTTGCTGATCCTTCATGGTCACTGGCATGAATCCCAGAACTTCTACGCACAGCACTGTGGGAGTAACAAGAAGAGACAGACTGTAGCTATTCAAAGAGATGCTCTCTCACCACCACCTCAAAGGCAATTAGGATGAACAGTTAATGGCCTTCCTAGTGATACACATATTCTGGATAAACTAATTGACAAAGCAAACACTTGGGGGTGGGGGGGGGGAGGAAATGGGAATTATTTTCCCACATAAGAGTTAGAACTTGCAATAAGGTAGCTGTCTGGGTGGTGAAAACAGGATTTGCTATAGATTATTAGCAGGCAACAATTTGAAGGGACCTAATTTGAAGAGTAAATG
Source organism: Mobula birostris (assembly GCF_030028105.1). Lineage (NCBI taxonomy): Eukaryota > Metazoa > Chordata > Chondrichthyes > Myliobatiformes > Myliobatidae > Mobula > Mobula birostris. The sequence goes on along the minus strand of NC_092392.1, from coordinate 39,255,820 downwards.
GAAATGGGGATATCTTGTCTGCAAGCAGAATGGTGTAAATGAGCTCCTGTATTATAAGATTCTCTGAAGACTGTGTATCTGGATTTGCTTTGACTTTTACTAATGTTTAACATTTTCAATTTCAGCTTATAGATTTCAGCTCCCCACTGATTTTGTTGAGTCCAGTGGACAAAGAAAATGTGGATGTGAACTCTCCTTTGCTGAAGTTTTGAAAAAGTTGCTGTTCCACACTTAAAATTGCTTCTGTCTCTTCAAACTGTTTTGCTTTCTGTGAGTTTTTAATGTTGGTGTGAGGCTGCAAGTTCTTGTTTCTTTTGATGGGCTGAAATTGATGCAGTCTTTTGTACAATTGATATAAATATCTTTTTATTCACAATTTAAAATGGTTTAAATATTTAAATCCAATCTTGATGCATTTATCCTCAATAAAATTTGCCTGATTTGAAAATAATTGTTTTTAAGCATGAATAAAAGTCTAATTAAATCTGAATAAATGTGTGTGTAGTTTTTCCAGTGTGTACACTCAAACCCTACCCCCAACCCCTTGTAGGTGGTAAATTTTGGGTTTTGTTAAAATTGTTACATGGTGATCACATATCATCATAAAATTGTGACCATGAGTGGATAATGAAACGTTTTAGAAAATGGGTTGTGTGACATGGATTGTCATTTTTGAATGTGGCTTTGAAGCTCAAAGTTCAGAACAAGCCTTTTATAATGGAATCTGCAGGCAGTAGATTGGGTCAATGAGGAAGTTGTAGAATCTTCCCTGCCCAAGGCTCTGTCCTACTAAAGAGGTCAAGGTTTAAAAGCCTAATTTATACCTCAGTTTCATTGTTTTCTTGTTTTAAGTCTCTCAATGTTTTAGATTAGATGATGTTACAAGAAAGGAAGTTAAAGAATATTTCCATTGCCAATGTGTAGGGACAATGGTTTTTGATATTCTATAAATAGGAATGGAGGCTTGGTTATTCCTGGAATTGCAGTTCAAATCTTGCTATCATTAATGAAGAAATATTAATGTCTTTAAGATGGTGGAATTCTCAGTTTTGCATAGTTTTTTTGGTCTTTCAAGATGAGATTACTTGTAGGGAGGGTTACCACTAGCAATTGAAGGAACATTTAATTGAAGATCTAGTCCTTCAACAAAATGCTGGGAACTTGTCAGCCTTGCAGCATCTGAGGAAAGTGAGTCTTTAAACTGAAGTGATAATGGATTTCTTTCCACATGTGCTTCACTGACTGAGTGATTGTAAGTTTAGGCAATCAATTAAGGTTTTAATGCAGCATTACTGACATGAGTTGCATGAAGTGTTGTAGAAGGCAGGGTATTTTAATTGCATGTGTTGAGCCTTTGAAAAATATTGAACTGCTTGTTCTTTAATTAAAGAACAAGGAAATAAATTTACAAGAAATAAAAACACCGATGTTGGAAATACTTGAATGACACGCTCAATGCTGGAGGAACTTGATAGGTCAGGCAACATCTATGGAATGAATAAACAGTTGATGTTTCAGGTTGGAACCCTTCTTCAGGACTGATGGGGACAAGGTGGGGGGAAGTCAGAGTAAAAAGGTGGGGATGGGAGAGGAACGAGGATAGCTAGAAGGTGCTAGATGAAGCCAGATGGGTGGGAAAGGTCAAGGGCTGGAGAAGAATGAATCTGATAAGAGGAGTGTGAGCTATGGGGGGGGGGGAGAGAGAAGAACCCAGAAGAAGTGATAGGCAGGAGAGAAGAGGAAAAAGGTCAGTGGGGGGTTGGGGTGGATAATTGGGTTAGATAATTTGTTAGATAACTAGTTGATGTTTTTAAGTTGGTGCCCTTTAGGAATTTTTAAAAAATGGGGGGAGGAAGCAAATGTCAGGGCTAAAAGGGGCCATGAAATGCCCTTGGCAAATATGATTAAAGAGATTTCTAAGTTATTTTACATGTGTATTAGAGGTGTGTGTGTAGCCAAGCAAAGGTTGATCCATGCAAAGATCAGTGCTGAAAACTTGATCTTAATACAATTTTTATTTATTTTGTTTAGAAATAATGTAGAGTAAGCTCTTCAAGCTATGCTGCTCTAGCAGCCCCCTGCCAAACATGATTAACCTCAAGTGTGGTCGTGTGAAGGTGGAAGCCATGGGGGCCCATCAAGCTTCGGCCCAGGACAGTGGACTCTGACGAGCTGCCCTTGGCGGCCTATGCCCCATTTGGAGTGATGGGTGTAAGAAGATAATGATGGTCATTGTGATGGGCTGAAGGGCCTTTTTCTGTGCTGTATCACAGACTATAAACAAAACTCGAGCACTTTTGCCAATCACTGTTGACCCACTAGAAGTATTTTGTTACATTTAAGTTTTGTGTACATGTTGTGGCTTTTTTCGACCATTCTAATATGGTGATGCAATATTCTTTGTAGGTGATGAGATTCAGTTCTGAATTGCTCTCTGTCATGCACACCCATCTGGTTAAGACCACATAAAACAGCCTCTTACTTATCTGGTCTGTTTACTTCCCATCAGGTCAACTCCCCATATCATGCCACAACACAAAAGTAGCTATATTTCATTAGGAGTTTGGGGAGATTTGGTAAGTCACCAAAGACATTTGCAAAATTCTACTCTCATACTATGGAGATAATTCTAACTGGCTGCATCACCTTCTGGTATTGGGAGAGGGGTGGGGGGCTACTGCACAGCATCGAAAGAAGCTGCAGTAAGTTGAGAACTTAAATCACCTCCATCATGGACACTAGCCTCCAGAGCATCCAGGACATCTTCATGGAGCAATGCCTCAGAAAGGCAGCATCCATCATTATTAAGGACCCTCATCCCCCAAGTCATGCCTTGTTCTCATCAGGAAGGAGGTACAGAGGTCTAAAGGCATACACTCAACGATTCAGGAACAGCTTCTTCCCCTCTGCCATCCGATTTCTGAATGGACGTTAAACCAATGCTGTTTATTTTCCACTCACAAACGAGAGAAAATCTGCAAATGCTGGAAATCCACTACTTATTTAACTATTTAATATTTATAATATATACTTACTGAAATCCAGTGTTTTCTATTACTGTATTGCATTGTACTGCTGCCGCAAAGATAAACAATTTCACGACAAATGCCGGTGACATGAAACCTGATTCTGATTCACTTTCACCTGCGTGGCGGTCCAGTGCTGCAAATCGGATGGACTGATTGCCTCTCGTGACCCTTCACTGACTGCGGTACAAGGAGCCACGAGAGGGGATCAATACCTCCAATTTATCGATCTGATTGCTAGGGTAAATAGTTGCATGTCAAAATCATGTAGCCAGCTGCATGGTTGCAGGTGAACCTTACATTCTTCCAGCAGGTACGGACTGAGATTGCCAGGCCGTCGCACAGAGCATACACTGAGGATCCAGGGCGCTGGCTTCATAAACCCTAGGTCCCCATGGCACCGGTTCCGGGCCCCCAGAATCTGGATCATCCACTACCCCCTCGGAATGGAGCCGGTTGGAGCTTCCCCCACCGGGGCTGAGTGACAACCAGGGAGCCGGGCCCTTGTCTCCGGCTGCAGTTTTCCGGCGGACCGGTGTACAGCGGGCGCCGGGTGGTGACCCTCCCTGGGGAAGAAGCGGCGGCGTTGCCCCGGGTCAGCGTGGCGGATGAGCCGGTCGCTGCGCCGAGTCGTGTGCGCTGTGTCCGGCGGCGTGGACAGCGCCGTCGCGGCGCTCCTGCTTCGGCGGAGAGGTAAGGAGCTAGTAGCGAGCGGCAGAAGGCGGAGAGGTCATGGCGCCGGCACAGACCGAGGGATTTGGTCGCCGAGCTGGAGACTCATTGGGGTCAGTTTTAATCTCGGGGATTGTTCTTGTAAAGTTCCACAATCCCGTGGGTTTCATCCTACCTAAATAATTTTCGCATTCACCGCGGTGTAATGGAATTGCTTGTTCGCATTACTACAGTCAGGCAGGAGGTATAAAGCAACACACATCAAAGTTGCTGGTGAACACAGCAGGCCAGGCAGCATCTGTAGGAAGAGGTACCGTCGACGTTTCAGGCCTACTACTTTCCTACAACCATCAGACCTGCACAGCCCTAACCCTGCCTCAGCAAACTGACCAGCGTGGGCTGCTATGGACTTGTTTCTGATTGTGTTTTGTTTTTTGCATTGAATTGTTTTGGCATAGTCTTTCTCTCTCTTTACTGTCGCATAATTAATGCATCATTTGTATTCTGTGTATTTTTTGTACCTACCTGCCTGTGATGCTGCTGCTGCAAGCAAGTTTATTATTGTAACTGCACCTCACTGTACTTTATATGATAAGTTTGGTTTGAGTGTGTAAATTAAGGAGATGTAGGGGGTGGTCACAGGCTGGTGTGGAAACACAAATGCTCTTGAACAGAAAATACTACAAAAAGTTTCAGATACGGCCCAGTCGATCACCTCCCAACCATTGAGCGACTCCTACCACCTAGGTAGGACATGCTGTCTTCTCGCTGCTGCCGTCAGGAAGAAGGTACAGGACCCTTCAGACCCATACCACCAGATTCAGGGACAGTTATTACCCGTTATCAGGCTCTTGAACCAAAAGTGTTGGGCACGAGGCCAAGTGGTTAAGGCATTCGTCTAGCCATTTGAATGTCACTAGTTTGAGCTTCAGCTGTGGCAGCATGTTTGTGTCCTTGAGCAAGGCACTTAATCATACATTGCGCTAGTCTGAGCGAGGAGTGGCGCCCCACACAGACTTCCAATCTGCACCTTGTAAGGCATGAAAATGCCTGCCACAGGCCTCTCATGGTCTGAGTCGACGCCCCCCCCCATCTGAGTCAACGTCCTCCCTCCCCCCCGAACCAAAAGAGACAACTTCACTCAACTTCACTTGTCCCATCATTGAAATGTTCCCACAATCTATGGACTCACTTTCATGGACTCTTCGTCTCATGTTCTTCATATTTATTGCTTACTTATTATTTCTTTCTTTTTGTATTTGCACAGTTTGTTGACTTCTGCACTCTGGTTGAATGCCCTAGTTGGGTGATCTTTCATTGATTCTATTATGGATTTATTGAGTATGCCCTCAAGAAAATGAATCCCAGGGTTGTATGTGTTATGTATGTACTTTGATAATAAATTTACTTTGAACTTTTGATGTTATTGAGAATGTATGGAGAACAACCATAGCGTAAAACACTTGAATAGAGTGGAATTTGTTAAATGTGACCAAGGAAGCTTCCTTGATCAATATTGAGTGGGACATACTAGAAAGAGTGCCGCACTGGGCCTCCTTGGGGAATGAGGTAAAGCAAGTAGTGGATATGCCTCTTGTCGAGGATTTGGTCAAGAGACTTTAATTCTATGATTTCTAAAATAGTTATGGAGAAAGGTACAACTGGCTCGCAGGGTAGGGTCCTGAACTGGGACAGGGTATGTTTTAGATCCAGACAAGATTGTTTGCAGGGAAAGAAGCATTAGGGTCAAAGTCAAGTGGGAGGCTTTTAAAAGTGTGATGTCAAGAATTCAAGGTATGCATGGTTCTTTTAGGGTGAAGGGCAAGGCTGACAGGTTTTGGGAGTTGATGAGAGAGATTGAGGCTATGGTTAAAAGGGGGGAGAGAACAGCACATAAACAATTGAGAACTAGTCATAGAGCACATAAACAACAGGAATTCTGCAGATGCTGGAATATAAGCACACATACATGTTCTTCAGCCCAATGAATCCATGTCAACTACAGTGCCTACCCAGATGGCCCCAATTTTCTGTGCTTGGCCCACATCCCTCTAAGTCTCACCCTTCTATGTACAAATGCTTCTCAAATGCTATTGCTGTAACAGACTCAATGACTACCTCTGGGAGCTCGTTACATATGCTCACCAACCTCTGTGGGAAAAGTTGCTCTTCATCTCCCTTTTCACACTTTCTGCACTACCTCTAAGTGATGCCCCTAGTTTTGGAGTCTCCTACTCTGGGCAAAAGACTGTTACCAATTATCTATGCCAGGGGTTTCCAACCTTTTCTCTGCTATGGACCAATATCAATAAGCAAGCGGTCATGGACCCCAGGTTGGAAGCTCCTGATCTATGCCCTTCATATTTTTTCTATGTTTCTATAAGGTTGCCCCTTATTCTTTGACATTCCACAGAACCTGGTCAACCTCTCCCTGTAAATCAGTCCCTCTAGTTCTGGCAACAGCTTTGTAAATCTTTTCTGCACTCCTTCCAGTTTGACCTCGTTTTTCTAATAAGGTGATTAAAATTGTACTCAATACTCTATAAGTGCAGCTTCACCAACAGCAAGTACTACTGTAACAACATATTGTCCCAACTCCTATACTCAGTGTCCATACTGATGAAGGCCAGTGTGATAAATACCTTTTTCACCACCTGTTGACCTGTGAAGCTGCTTTCAATGAATTATGCACTTGTACTCCTAATCCCTATGTTCCATTACAGTCTTTACTGCTGTACAAGTCCTATGCAGGAATGACTTTCCAAAATGCATCACCTCATATTTACCTGTTTTGAAATCCATTTGCTACTTCTCAACTTCTGTAACTGATCAAGATCCTTTCTTAATCTACAATAACCTTCTTCACTGTCAACACTTCCAGTTTCACATCATCCAGAAACTTATTGATCAAACTATGTATAAGAGTAACAAATAACAAGGATCACATCCCAGCACTGATCCCTGAGCCACACACCAGCCTTCATTCCAAGAAACAACCTTCAGCCACCAGACTCTACTTCCCATCTCTGAGTCAATTTTGAATCTACTTAACCAACTCTCCCTGGACTCCATGGGACTGGTCCTTCCAGATGAGCCTGCCATGCAGGAACTTGTCAAAGACCTCGCTAAAGCCCAAATAGATGACGTATGCCACCTTATCCTCATCTGACCTTTAGGTTACTTCTTCAACAAACTCTAGAAGGTTCATCAAGCATGACCTTCCCACGCACAAAGCCATTCTGGTTCCTCCCAATCAGACTCTGTCTACTGAAATCCTGGTAGATTGTGGATTCTGTTCGTCTGAATTTCCTCCAAATGCCGTACCCACTACTGATGCCAAGTTGATCTGCCTGTAGCTCCTTGGCATGTCCTTGCAACCTTTTTTAAATAACGTAACAGTTTTAACCATCTTCCCATTTTCAGAAGCTTTATCAGTAGCTAATGAGACTGTAAGAAGTGTAGGGGTGCACGGGGGTGGGGGGGGGGGGCCGCTAAAAAGAGAATATGAAAGGGATTTGGCAGCATCTGCCCTGCCTAAGCCAGTCCAGGTATGCCTGGATAAGGTGGAAAACTTTTCAGCTTACATTGTGGGCAACATTTTAATTGACTTGAATTATGAATTGAAATAACTAGCAATTTCAAAAACGAAATGCTGCATGATGGAGAAATTTCATGGTGATTTTTCTGATCAGCAACCCAAAATCCATGAGGTACACCAAAAAGTACTCAGGAAGCAAAATCTTCGTGTCCAGTGTAATTCAATTTTAATTCCCAACATGTTTTTCAGTTACTTAAAGTTCTCCTTTGCAGGATTTGAATTTGTGCCTCTGAATAAATATAGAAACATAGAAAAACCTACAGCACAATACAGGCCCTTCGGCCCACAAAGCTGTACCAAACACGTCCCTACCTTAGAAATTACTAGGCTTTACCCATAGCCCTCTATTTTTCTAACCTCCATGTAGCCATCCAGGAGTCTCTTAAAAAACCCTATCATTTCCGCCTCTACCACTGCTGCCGGCAGCCCATTCCACGCACTCACCACTTTCTGCGTAAAAAGAACGTACCCTTGATATCTCCTCTGTATCTACTTCCAAGCACCTTAAAACTACGCCCTCTTGTGCTAGCCATTTCAGCCCTGGGGAAAAGCTTCTGACTATCCACACGAACAATGCCTCTCATTATCTTGTACACCTCTCATCCTCCGTTGCTCCAAGGAGAAAAGGCCGAGTTCACTCAAACTATTCTCACAAGGCATGCTCCCCAATCCAAGCAACATCCTTGTAAATCTCCTCTGCACTCTTTCTATGGTTTCCACGTCCTTTCTGTACTGAGGTGACCAGAATTGAGCACAGTACTCCAAGTGGGGTCTGACCGGGGTCCTATATAGCTGCAACATTACCTGTCGGCTCTTAAACTCAGTCCCACGATTGATGAAGGCCAAAGCACCATATGCCTTCTTAACCACAGGGTCAACCTGCGTAGCAGCTTTGAGTGTCCTATGGACTCAGACTCCAAGATCCCTCTGATCCTCCACACTGCTAAGAGTCTTGCCATTAATGCTATATTCTGCCATCGTATTTGACCGACCAAAATGAACTACCTCACACTTACCTGGGTTGAACGCCATCTGCCACTTCTCAGCCCAGTTTTGCAACCTATCAATGTCTCGCTGTAACCTCTGACAGCCCTCCACACTATTCACAACACTTCTAACCTTTGTGTCATCAGCAAACTTACTAACCCATCCCTCCACTTCCTCATCCAGGTCATTCATAAAAATCAAAAGGGGTCCCAGAACAGATCCCTGTGGAACGCCACTGGTCCTCCATGCAGAATATGACCCGTCTACAACCACTCTTTGCCTTCTGTGGACAAGCCAATTCTGGATCTATAAGCAAGGTTTCCTTGGGTCCCATGCCTGATTACTTTCTGAATGAGCCTTGCTTGGGGAACCTAATCAAATACCTTACTGAAATCTATATACACTATATCCACTGCTCTACCTTCATCAATGAGTTTTGTTACATCCTCAAAGAATCCAATCAGGCTCGTAAGGCACGACCTGCCTTGATAAAGCCATGCTGACTATCCCTAATAAGATTATGTCTCTCCAAATGTTCATAAATCCTGCCTCTCAGGATCTTCTCCAAAAACTTGCCCACCACTGAAGTAAGACTCACTGGTCTATAATTTCTTGGGTTATCTCTACTTCCTTTCTTGAACAAGGGACCAACATTTACAACCCTCTGGTACCTCCCCTGTCCCTATTGTTGAAGCAAAGATCATCACCAGAGGCTCAGCAATCTCCTCCCTCGCTTCCCACAGTAGCCTGGGGTACATCTCATCTGGTCCCGGTGACTTATCTAACTTTATACCTTTCAAAAGCTCCAGCACATCCTCTTTCCTAATGACTATACACTCAGGCATTTCAGTCTGCTGTAAGTCATCCCCACAATTGCTAAGGTCCTTTTCACTGGTGAACATTGAAGCAAAGTATTCATTAAGTACTTTCGCTACATCCTTCGACTCTGCACACGTTTCCAGTATCACACCTGATTGGTCCTATTCTCACGGCCCCTCCTCTGTCTCTGTCAGCCCCTCCTCTGACTCCCACAGCCCCCCCCATCCTTTTATCTCTGCTTCTGTCTTTGATCAGTATCTTGTGTCAAATTTAATTTTCTGTGAATAGGACAGTGTAAATAGTTACCCTGTTATCATTTCTCCCACACAGATTGCTCTAGTCAAGTACGTTGAACACTGTTGTTCTCTAAAGGGAAACCCATCAGGTGATCAACACTAATTGTTCTCTTTTGTTATTCTTGCTGAATTAACAGTGACGGCTCCATTGTATTTAATTGCTATTTTCTTGTTGATTAATCTTTTAAAAAACACAATTAAAGAGGGTGCAACTAAGGTACCACCAGAGGGGGCTCTGGTATTATTTAATTACTTTTCAAGACCTAGCCATGAGTTTGAAAGAATGAGCAGCAGACTTTCCTTGTGTCTCAACCAGTTAGTGGTTTCATGTTGGAGACCATTAAAGTTTGATCTTCACTTAGCAGTGTTACCTGACCTCACTTTGAGGCTTTAGGGGCAATGGAGAAGATATGGTTTCCATCTTTATTCCTTTTCCAGCAAGTCTCTTGACATAAAGATATTCCGCATGAGCTGAGACCGAGACACTGAGGCTGCAGATCGGGTAAAAAGCAACGTAACGAGACAGAGATATAAACCATAGAAAGGGTGCAGGGGAGATTTACAAGGATGTTGCCTGGATTGGGGAGCATGCCTTATGACTACACGAGAATAGGTTGAGTGAACTTGGCCTTTTCTCCTTGGAACGATGGAGTATGAGGGGTGACCTGATAGAGATGTATAAGATGATGAGAGGCATTGATCATGTGGATAGTCAGAAGCTTTTCTCTAGGGCTGAAATGGCTAGCACGAGAGGGCACAGCTTTAAGGTGCTTGGAAGTAGGTACAGAGGAGATGTCAAGGGTAGGTTTTTTTTTATGCCGGGAGTGGTGTGTGCATGGAATGGGTTGCCGGCGACAGTGGTGGAGGCGGATATGATAAGGTCTTTTAAGAGACTCCTGGACGGGTATATGGAGCTCAGAAAAATAGAGGGCTATGGGTAACCCTGGGTAATTTCTCGGGTAAGGACATGTTCGGCACAGCTTTGTGGGCTGAAGGGCTTGCATTGTGCTGTAGGTTTTCTATGTTTCTATATTCTATATCTCCTTTCTATCATTATGGGGAATGTAAGATCGCTGGCAAATAAAATGGAGAAACTAGTGGTACTCACGAGGACACACAGAACGAATACCAGGAGCATAAGATCATAAGAAATAGGAGCAAGAGTAGCCATCTGGCCCGTCGAGCCTGCTCCACCATTCAATAAGATCACGACTGATCTGGCACGATCTGGAATGCAGTGTTGAGTGTTTCACTGAGACATGGCTACACTAGAAAACCCAGATTCCAGTGCTACTGTGAACGGTTTTCAACGCTGCAAGCAGACAGAGTTAATCTACAGTGTGGTAAGAGGAGGGGAGGTGGGCTGTGCTTGTGAACAACAGATGGTGTTATGCCGGTTACATTTCTGTGAAAGAATGAATCTGCAGTCTGGACATTGAACTGCTTGCTGTGAGTTTGCATCCATGTTATCTACCATGTGAGTTTAGCCACGCCATATTGCTCGTTGTTTACATTCCGCCTTCCTGACGTAGTCCCGATGCGTCTGATGTCATACACATTACCATCGTGAGACTCCAGATTCAACACCCCAGTGCGTTCTTTGCAGTATCAGGAGACTTCAATAATGTTTCTCTCTCGACAGCCCCACCCATCTTCAGTCAGTTTGTCAGGTGTCATACAAGAGAAAATAAAACATTGGATCTCTTGTACAGGCATCCGTTAGTCTCATGAGACCATGGATTCGCGCCTTGGAAAGTTTCCAGGGCGCAGGCCTGGGCAAGGTTGTATGGAAGACTTCCCTCTCCATGCCACCGATGTTGTCCAAGGGAAGGGCATTAGGATCCATACAGCTTGGCACCAGTGTTGTCACAGAGCAATGTGTGGTTAAGTGCCTTGCTCAAGGACACACATGCTGCCTCAGCCACGGCTCAAACTAGCGACCTTCAAATCACTAAACAAACGCCTTAACCACTTGGCCAGGTGCCAACACTGGATTGCTTGTATGCAAATGTTAAAGTTACATACAGCTCCACTGCTCTCCCCCCCACTTGGAAGATCAGATCATCTCTGGTTCACTTCATGCCCTTATATACGGTCAAAGTATGGCAACAACTAGCTGCCACCAAGAAAGCTAAGAAATGGTCTCCAGAGGCCATTGAGGCCCTGAAGGGCTGCTTTGAGGTTACTGACTGGAATATGCTTTGTGAGGCTATTTGGGGAGGACATTAACTGATTTACTTATTGTATCACTGGCTATATCAATTTCTGTGTGGGCACTGTAATATCATCAAGGGCTGTTGCTGCTTCCCTAACTACGAACCATGGGCCACCAGTGATGTAAATGCTCTTCTCGACCACAAAAAAGAGAGCCCTTAGATCAGGAGACAGGGAGGAATTGAAACCTGTGCAGAGGGAGCCAAAGGAGAAGATGAAGGTGGCTAAAGAGGAATACAGGAGAGAGCTGGAGAACATATTAGGGCAGAGTAGCACACGGGAGGTGTGAAAGCCATGAAGAACATCACTGGCTTCAATCAGCCTGGCTGAAGAACCATTGAATGCAGCCATAAATGAGCTAATGAGTTAAACAAATTCTTCAGTATATTTGACAATTGTCCTCCTGTACACACCCACCTCAGCACACCAGTCCAGGTGCTGAGGCACCCAATGCTCCCTCAGCACCAACACCTCCCCCCCTCCCTCCTACCTCCTCCAGTTCATGCCTATACCCCCTCCTTCCCTGCATCTACCATCCATACCTCCACATACCAACTGCTATTGTCCCGATCTTCACCTCCCCCAGCCCCCACCTTCCACCAACTCCCCAGTCATCATGGACACACCTTTACTACTGAGCACGTGAGAAGGGCTCTGTGGAAACTCAGACATGGCGAAGCATTGGGACCAGATGGTGTGAACTCCAAGGTCCTGAAGGACTGTGCTGAGCAGCTGTGTGGAGTTCTCCAGCACATTTTCAATCTGAGTCACTGCCTGGAAAGGGTCCCAAAAACATCATGTCTGGTCCCAGTGCCTAAGAAGAACCAACCAAGAGTCTTGAATGACTATCAGCCAGTGGCCCTGATTTCACACATCATGAAGACCCTATAGAGGCTGGTCCTGGCTCACCTCTGACCCCTGGTCAGATCAGCCGTCCATCCCCTACCAGGAGCACACGGAGTCGGCCTTGCCTGCTGAACAGAGCCTACTCCCATATTGATAAGCAGGGCAGCACTGAGGATCATGTTTTTTGATTTTTCTAGTGCCTTCAATACCATACAGCCCTCATTGATGGGGGAAAAGTTCCGTTCAATGCACTTCCTTTGCATCCTGGATAATGGACTACCTGATGGGCAGATCACAATTTGTGTGGCTTCAGAGCTGTGTGTCAGACATGGGTATAAGCAGTCCTGGGGGCCCCACAGGGGACCGTATTGACTCCCTTCCTGTTTACTCTGTATACCTCAGACTTTAGATACAGTACTGAGTCATGTCATCTGCAGAAATTCTCTGATAAATCAGCAATAGTTGGGTGTACAAAAAGAGGACAGGAGTATGAATACAGGGCCCTGGTGGAGCACTTTGTCAAATGGTACAAGCTGAATCATCTGCAGCTCAACATCAGTAAAACAAAGGAGACTGATGGACTTTAGGAATATTCAGTCCTGCCCTGCTCCCTGTTAATATTGATTGTCAGGGCGTGGATTTGGTGAGGACCTACAAGTCTGTGAGGGTGCACCTGTACAGCAGACTTGAATGGAGCACCAATGCAGAGGCTGTGTACAAGAAGGGCCAGAGTTGCCTCTACTTCCTGAGGAGACTGAGGTCCTTTGAAGTGTGCAAGCCTCTCCTTCACATGTTCCCCCATCTGTTGTTGCCAGTACAATCTTCTACGTGGTGGTATGCTGGGGCAAAGGCATCACCACAAGTGATGTCAACAGGTTCAATAAACTGATTAGAAAGGCTGGCTCTGTTATGGGAGTCAAACTAAACACGCTGGAAGCTGTAGTAGAGAAAAGTACCCTATGGAAAATCCTGGCATTTCTGGGCGATATTTCTCACCCTCTGCATGCCACCTTGGCTGAACAGAGGAGCACTTTCAGTAATAGACTAGGAATTGTGCTGCTACAAGAGTGCTATATGAGGTCATTCTTACCCTCGGCCATTAGGCTCTATAATTTGAGTCAACCTACAGCCGGGGAAGTGATGACCCCCTCCTGTTAGACAGTTGATAACCTCTGTTTACCACATCCTGCTATCTGGACGGTGTGAATGTACACCCATTACTGTACAATATTACAGAAATTCTTGCAGTACCATCTTATCAGTGCGAACTTGGAAATCTTGTAATCTTTGACTTGTAAATCTTGTACATCTTATTTTTAAAATAACTTTTTTTTATATTCCTTCTTACTTCTCTTCTATTGTGTATCTGTGCACTTGCTACTGTGACACTAATTTCCTTTGGGAACAATAAAATACCTATCTATGAATTTTAATAAGATGACCGGAAAAAAAATCAAACTAGTTCTCAGGAGTTTTAATTTATTGAGTGTTTTGTATTAAATTGTCACAAATACTGATAAATCAGAAGAATAATTGGTGTGGGGTCTAGCAATATTTTAATAATTTTTTGAAACAGCTTTTTATTTAGGAAATGTAGTGGGAGCTATGAATTGTTATGCATGGCCAGAGTGTTTGCTACAGATAGAGATACTTACTTCTGTTTTACTTAATTAATCAGCAAAAGATTTGAATAGAAGCTCTCACCATGTTTCAGGTATGCCTTTGAACTGGTGCGTTCTTTAATCTTTTTTACATAAATCAGTGTGAGGAATTTTACCTGTTCTACTTAATTTGATTTTGTTCTTGATATATTTTCCTGAAATATGCAGTACTGTTAATAAATTATTGTTCCTTTATGCTGAGAACAGTAATTTAGTTCACTATCAGATTACATCAACCCCAGTTTTAAAATCCCTTTGTTTTAGCAAACAGGTTAACCATGAAAATGTAAATACAGTTGATCAAGCAGTGAATGGACAATTGTATCAGCATTTAAGGAGTTTCTAGATGAGCACTTGAATCGCTTAGGCCTAGGGGGTGTGGGCCAAGTGCTGGGAGGTGGGATTAGTGCAGATGGGTGCCCACTGGGTTGGCATGGATGTGGTAGGTTTTTATTTATTGAGTTACAGTGTGGAATAAGCCCTTCTAGCCCTTTGAACTGCGCAGCCCAGTAATCCTCTGATTTAACCCTAGCCTAATCATGGGACAATTTACAATGACCAATTAACCTACCAATCAGTACGTCTTTGGACTGTGGGAGGAAACCGGAGCACCCGGTCACGGGGAGAATGTACAGACTTCTTACAGGCAGTGGTGGGAATTGAACCCTTATCCCTGGTACTGTAAAGTGTTTTTCAGTGGTTCAATATTAGAGAATGTACACGACACTGATTGGCCTAAGCTTAAATAATATTGAGGCAGACTACAGAGAGGAAATCATCACCCTGACACAGTGGTGTCAAGAAAACAACCTCTCCCTCAATGTTGCAAAAACAAAGGAACTGGTTGTGGACTACGGGAGGAACGGGGATAGGCTCACCCTATTGACATCAATCAATCTGGGGTTGAGAGAGTGAACAGCTTTAAGTTCCTTGGCATACACATCACTGAGGATCTCACGTGGTCTGTACATACTGCATGTGTGGTGAAAAAGACACAATAGCGCCTCTTTCACCTCAGACATTTGAAGAAGTTTGGTATGGGTCCCCAAGTCCTAAGGACTTTCTATAGAGGCATAAGTGAGAGCATCCTGACTGGCTGCATCACTGCCTGGTATGGGAACTGTACTTCCCTCAATCGCAGAACTCTGCACAGAGTGGTGCAGACAGCCCAGCGCATCTGTAGATGTGAACTTTCCACTATTCAAGACATTTACAAAGACAGGTGTGTAAAAAGGGCCCAAGGATCATTGGGGACCCGAGTCACCCCAACCACAAACTGTTCCAGCTGCCACCATCCAGGAAGCGGTATCGCAGCATAAAAGCCAGGACCAACAAGCTCCGGGACAGCTTTTTCCACCAGCCATCAGACTGATTAATTCAAGCTAACACAACTGTATTTCTATGTTATATTGACTATCCTGTTGTACTTATTTATTACAAATTACTATAAATTACACATTTAGACTGAGACGTAACATAAAGATATTTACTCCTCATGTATATGAAGGAAGTAAGTAATAAAGTCAGTTCCATTCCATTCACTTCAATTCACATCCTTACTCTTTGCAGACATCCATGAAACAGAAGAAAACAAAACCCAAAGAATGAATAACAGGAAACGTTAGAACCCCAGCGCGCCCCTGCTCTCCGCACCCCCACACGCAAGCAACAGCAAAAGCATCAACCCTCCCAACCCCCGCTCCAGCAAAATTGTCGGCTCCCACAATGCAAGCCACAGCAAAGCCCCCAGAGACCATCAGAAACTATTATCCACCCCAACACTTTGACATCTCACTAATGAGGGAGAGAGAAGTCTCGCTCCTGCAGCCGATAAGAGGGAGCCCACTATAACACTGTGCCATGTTGTATGGCTTGTTGCTGTACACCCCTGCGCCTCAATAACTGGAAAATGTAAATCACTAAATCTGGGAGATTCTGATAATTTTCCTCACATACATGGAAGAAGTATAATGTCTACTGTAAAATAGCACAACGGATCCAGTTCATTGACTAGTTACAGAGTTCTGTGAAACCTTGCAGGATGTTATCAGCCTAAATGATGCATACAGCTATTGAAAAGATATAATCATACAAATCTAGTGCTGATTTTTTTTTTGCTGATTACTGGCAAACTAATTCCTTGTGCAATGAAGGTGTCTCTTTCTGACATCTCTGTTCAATGTAAAAGAATATTTTCATGATTTGGAAATTAAGCTGAACTAGTGGGTTATATATTAGAACACAGAACAGTACAGCACAGGAATAGGCCCTTCAGCCCATGATATTGTGCCAAGTTAATTAAATAAGTAATTAAATGCCTGACTAAACTAATTCCTTCTGCTACACAAATGTCAATATCCCTCCATTCTCTGCACATTCATGTGACTATCCAGGAGCCTCTTAAACAGCTCTATTGTATTTGCCTTCACTGCATCCCTAGCAGTGGTTTCCAGGCACCCACTACTCTTTGTGTTTTTTTTGGAAAACAGCCTCCCCCACACATCTCTTTTGAATTTACCTCCTCTCTCTTGAAGACATTTCGATCCTGGGACAAAGATACTGGCTGTCTACTCTGCCCCTGCCTCTCTCACTGCTGAGGTAATCCAGAAGCAATGCTAGCCTTTGAAATGTGAGGGTTTTTAAAAAAAAACATATGTTTTCATACGGAGTTTTATCAATAAGAATACATTTTATATTGAATCAATTAATTTTTGAAGGTGTAATTTGTGGCTTGCACCTGATGAGCACAGGCGAGCAAATACAAAAGGGGAGCCACTATTTTCTCCCCCTCTCTGAGGAGTCTGGGGTTCTTCATCATACTTACATTTCAGACCACTGATCTAACATCTACTTTGCCCATCAAACTTGTTTCAGGGTCTGTACCCGGCCCATTTCTATCAAATCCTCATCTTGTAGCCAGAAAACCTGGTGTCTGACTTGTTTGATCGTGAAAAGTGGCTGGAGAGGTTTGGAAAACAGGTTCATGTGTTTCTTGTACACATTGAGCTTTGGTGCTGCTTCAAATTTTTTTCTGATTATACATTGCACAGTTTTGCCTTAATTCAGCTTCTGTGAATTGAGGGATGGGGCATTGATTGATAGAACATGGTACAGTATAGAAACAGGCCCTTCAATCCATTGTATCTCTGCCAATTCAGACACCAATCCCATCTAACTTTACATGGTCTATCTCTCTTCATTCCCCACCTGTTCTTGTTCTTGTCTCAGTGTTTCTTAAACATTGCCATTGTATTTGCCTCAACCATTTCAGAATGGCGGCATGTTGCAGACACTCTACTTAAAAAAGAATTCTGCCTTAAATCTCCTTTAAAATGTTCCCCTCCCACTTTGAACAGAATTTTCAGCTTATTTATTTATAGTACTGTGCAAAAGTGTGAGGCACATATGTATAGCTAGGGTGCCCTAGACTTTGGCACAGTACTGTGTCAACATATAGCAGAGAGCGAGTTTGTAAATCTGACAGAAGCAAAGGATGTTGGGAATGGTGAGAATGGAGCACCATGGGAGGGGTGTGGGGCAGACGGCAGGGTGGGGAGTGGTATGGATGCAGTCACACCTAACCCTGAGACTCCAGGTGAGGTCATTTGATTCCAAACAGTTGGTTTATTAATCATTATAGAATGTCTCTCCAGTGCTTCCTGCTCCCTCCCTGATCCCTGCCCCTTTACCCAACCATGATTCCCCTCTCCCTGCCTCCTTCCCACTCTCAGTCCACTAACCAATATCAGAATCAGGTCTATCATCACTTACATACGTCATGAAATTTTTTTTTCTTTTGTGGTAGCAGGACTGTGGCATATAAAATTACTACAGTACTGTGCAAAAGCCTTAGAATCCCAAGTGATATATATGTGCTCAGTATTATAGATAGATAGCTATACTTTATTAATCCCAAGGTATATGTCATTTTGTATTTAGAGATGTATATGCTTTGTAGATTGTGTTATATTAAAAGAAGAATTCAAATCGTCTTCACTAGGTTACAAAGTGATGGGTGTCTTTATGAAAAACTGGGACTTGGTGGATGAACATGGCACTTGTACAAGTGATCAGGACTGTAAAGATGCACACCAGCTGTGTAAGATGCTTGACATCCCTTTCTATCAGGTTTCATTTGTGAAAGAGTATTGGCATGAAGTCTTCAGGTAATACAAATGTTTTCTAATTAATTTTTTTATATTCATAAGAGAAAGAAATGTTTATGGATTCCAGGCTTTATTTTGAGCGAGATCACTTTGTATTGCTATAGAAAGTTAATTTTTTTAAAGTCCAAAAATATTACTTACAATCAAAAATAGCTGATGAGACAGTTCTCTCAGTTCAAATTGAGAGAACTAAAACTATTAATCTTTGTTTTACATATATCTTGTTCTGAAATTTAATCAAGTTATTTATTTGGTAAATTCAGACTCTCCCAGTTGATATCTCTATTTGTGTGAACGTTGCTTCATTCTGACGTTGGTGAATTTCTTTTCTTTATATCCTAAAGTGCTGCTGTTTGTAATGCTGCAGTGTGCTCTTCCCTTTGCTTCATGGTTTTGATTGATTAGGTTTAATTTCATACACATTGCTTGAAAAGCAGAGATGGAATTAGAACAAGTGAGTAAATAACTCTAAACCTCCTCCAGTACTTCTTGACAACAGTATCAACTACTCAAAGCAAGTGCTTGAAAGTACCGTTTCAGTTGTAGAATGCTTCCTAGCATGTGGGAATCATGGGAAATGCATTGAATCTCGTGTTGGGAGAAGTGAAAGAGATTTGTATTTTCTTGTTGAATCAGCTGGCATTTGTTGTTGTTGTTCCTCCCCACGTCTTGTGCTGCATCAGGTGGCAACCCTCCCATTTCTTTAGCACTTGTCTATTTTTCTTATAAGGCCATTTACCTTCTTTAATTCTAATCCTTAGATACATTTAGGACTCGTAATTTTATTATTTTGACACCAGGTTCGAATCCAGCCGGCTCCTTACGCGCCTTCCATTCGTGCTGGGCTGACCGTCGAGTTAGCCCAGCACGAATGGAAGGCGCGTAAGGAGCCGGCTGGATTCGAACCTGATGCCAGTGGGTGGTGCGGATGCCACTACACCACCTGCTGGCATCAGTCACCTTTGGCCCAAGTATATCCCTAATGGGGGAAAGCCGGAGGCAGTAAATGTTCAAAGAATCCCACAGGATCATGTACATAATTAAAATGTCAAAATAATAAAATTACGAGTTCTAAATGTATCTAAGGATTAGAATTAAAGAAGGTAAATGTCTGATGCAAAGTACCCTGGTGAATCACCAGTAGCACAAGGAACTTGAGACACTTCTTAGGAAGGAATGCTTTTTTGAAATATAGTTTATTGTTGCCACTGTTACGTACCCCGTAACTGGGTTGCCAAACCAGCAGAAATGGATCACTTAGTTGGAGTCTGAATTACTGGAACTAAGAAAGTTTTATTAAAGAAATAAGTAACACAGTACTCAAATAGTAAGGATATAAATGCAACAGGTTAGCAATGAATAAACACACATGTACACAGAACTAGGATAATAGGATCAATCAACCTGTATCGCAGTCTAGGAGTAAAATGATCGGTCACAAGTGACACAGAGTTCAGATCAGTTTCAGTTCGCAGTAATCGCCGTCGTGCCATTGGGGAGAGAGAGAGAGAGAGCGAATGCTGATATTCAAATCGGATTCAACAGACCTTTGATATTCCTCGCAGTTAGCTTTTCGGCGTGAGCCCTTTTTAATGTCTTCTGAGGTCACCGACTGTGACCCCTCCGTTCTGGATACAATTGTTCTTCTGCGGTGAACCTGGCACCCAGGCAAGGGTGGACACACACACCAGGTTCCCGCTGACCGTACTGCCTCACCCTGTGCGTCCATGGTTGGTCCCGCGACCAGACCTCCAAAACTCCCACCAACTTGTGGGGGCACACCGCACTTCCAGGGTCTCGTTCTCGTGGTGTTGTGGTGTGTGTCTTGCCTTAGCGAACCTGTTCCTTTTATCCCCCTTCTGGGGTATTGCCTGTCCATCAAACTTCAAACAGTTCAGGTTCAAAGCAACCGGTCTCTGACAATACTCGCAACTGTGTCTCCTTTTCGTTAATCTCTCTCGTCTCTCATTAACATTTCTGAATGTTCCCCCATTGTCTTTCTTATCGGCCTCAATCTTCTGATAACTTGGTCTTTTGTCACACCCCTATCCTTCAAAGGGTTTTTACCTGGGTAAAAATTATAGGCATGAGTACACTATTAGATACACACAAACATACATGTTCATCAGCTATTTGGCTAATACAGAGAACTTTAAGTTGTCAACACCTTGACAGACAGTCAGCAATCACATTTTCCGTTCCTTTTATATGTGTTATTTTAATAATCCTCTAAAACCAGGCTCCAACTTAGCAGACTTCATAGTGGCCGAAAACAAAATGAGTTGTGATCAGTGTAACTTCTCAGTGGTTTTCGTCCCAGACATAGATAACAAGGGTCGTCCCATAGCAACTTAGCATTCTTTGGCAAGAGCTTAGTAAGAGGGTGGGTAATATCTGCAAAGTTCTTGCAAAACTTCCTATAGTACCCCCCCATCTCCAAGAACCTTCTCAGGGCTCTCTTGTCTGTCGGGGTTGGGACATCAGAGATAGCCCGCACCTTAACTTGCATTGGTGCCAGCTGCCCCTGTCTTACCACAAATCCCAGATAAGTGATTTTTCCGTGGCCGAATTCACTTTTTGCGAGGTTCACTGTCAGGCTGGCTTTAGACAGCCGTTTAAACAGTGCCAGAATGTGCTCTTCCCACGTGTCACTCCAGACCACTACATTGCCAATATACAATTCTGTGTTCTTTAGCCCTTTTGTCACTGAATTAATCATTCTATAGGGGTGTTGCTCACTAGGCTGACCTGATGTGACAACAACTCCATGTCCCAGCTCTTTGCATCATCTCGGGACATCTGGACCTACGTGTGCGTGCCGTTTAATTAGCTCTCTTAACGGGTCGCTTTGTTCGGGGATTAAGGGAGAGACCTTATCAGCAAAACTGGTCAAAACAATAGACATCTCCCATCTGGTTGGCCCCATACTTATCTTTTCAAAATGGGTCCTCCCCTTATCAGGTGGCACCCTAGCCTCATTAATTTTCATGATATCACCAGCTAGATCTGTTTTCTGATCGTTGTGAGCATTTAACATGTTAATAGCCTCTAACTGTGTTAACTCACGTCTACAATAGTCAATAACATCCTTCCTCCTGTGTGGCCAGTAAAACTCTTCAATGATTCTGTCGACTGTTTTCCTCCCAGCAAAATGTCCACAGAGGGGTATCTTGTGGGCCAGGTTAAGAATCTCATCCCCATAAATTTTTGGCACCATCCCCCATTCCTCATCTGCGGGCACGGTACTTGATCTCCCTTTCTTCCTTAGCACTCCCTCCTCCACACAATAGCCTACTGGCTCCCTTTTTAATTCTGCTTCAGAGAGAGCTGTCTCCGCCGAAACCATCAGCTCCTCGTCTCGCTCCTGTGCCTGTACAAATTCCTTCCTGGCTAATGCTAAGTCTGCCTCAACTCCCTCACTTCCTCCTGTTTCACTACCCTCCTCTTTTTCACTTTCTAGCCCCCCCGGTACAAGGCTGGTAAAAACGTCTCAGCCAATTCTATAGTTACTTCGGCAGCCTTTCTGGACACAAACGTCGAGTTACTGCGCGAACGGGATGAACCTGTAAATCCATGGGCGGGGCCTCAATGCTGGCAGGCTAGCTTGTCAGGTTCACTGCTGAGAACACATTTCCGCCGGCGAGGTCATTACCGAGTAAGACCTCCACACCTTTCATCGGTAGTTCGGGTCTCACCCCGATCGTGACCGGTCCAGAGACCAAGTCGCTTTTTAGGTGTATCTGGTGCAAAGGTACTGCTTCAGTCCCTTTCCTAATGCCTTTTATGACCCTGACCTCCCCAGTCTGGGTCTCTGAACTAAAGTCTAACACACTCTTTAATATCAATGACTAACACACTCCCGTGTCTCTCCAGATCCGTACTGGAACTGGATTTAACCCCTCCTTAACTGACACCCATCCGGCCAAGATAAACCTCTCGTGCCTTTCCTGAACTTTGTCAGACCTCTTCTCTCCTAGCGGTTTGCTTACCAGCTCAATACAGCCAATCGGAACTGCCGTTTTTCCTTTCCGTCTCCTTCTTTGGGGCGAAGCACCTGGACGCAAAGTGTCCGACTTTCCCACAATTATAACATACGACCCCAGGAGACTTCCTACCAAACTGCTCCCGGTCTACTTTATCCTTCTCACTAGTCCCCGGCTTACTTTCTGACTTTTCTGGCGGACTCTCCCCGCCGTCCTGACTACCCTTCTGGTAGCCGTTACTAGGGGCAAACTTTGTTTTATGTGTCAACGCGTACTCATCTGCTAACTTAGCAGTTGCGGCTAAAGTGTCTGCCTCTCTCTCATCTAGGTAGGGTCTCATACCTTCAGGGACACAACCTTTAAACTGCTCAATCAGGATTAGCTGTAGCAGTCTGTCATAATCCCCATTGACCCCTTTCAAGGCGCACCAACGCTCACAATATGTCTGCATCTCACGGGCAAACTCTAAATACGTGCGGTCCCACTGCTTCCTCGCATTCCGGAACCTCTGCTGGTATGCCTCCGGGACCAACTCATAAATCCTGAGGATGGCCCCTTTCACCACCTCATACCTCTGGGCAGCTTCTGCGGTCAAAGCCGAGTAAGCTTGTTGGGCTTTTCCTTTAAGTACACTCTGAAGCAAAACAGCCCACTTATCCCTCGGCCAGTCCTGACTTACGGCAACATTTTCAAAATGGAGAAAGTACCGATTAACATCAGTCTTGTCAAATGGGGGAACCAGCCTAACCTCCTGGGTCGCCCTGAACCCTCCACCTTGGTTCGGCATGGGCCCCTGCGCTGTCATCATCTTTAACCTCTCCAGCTCAAATTCCCTTACCCTCTGTTTCTCCAACTGCCTCTCTTCTCGCTCCAACTGTTTGTCCCTCTCTTCTCGCTCCAACTGCCTCTCTCTCTCTTGCCGTTCTAACTGTCTCCCTTTGTGTTCTAGCTGTCGTACCCGGAACTCGTGCTCGAATCTCAGTTTTTCAAGCTGCACCTGTACTGCGTCTTCACCTGGTTTTCCAATAGACATCACCTCCAGCTCCCCTTAGGGAAACACACATTTAGACACATAATGCTCTGTGCATCTCCTCTCTCTTCATTGTCGACTTCCCCTTAAAAAGATTCAACCGTTTGGCCACAGCTGCCAATTCCGCTTTCCTGGCATCCTCTAATGCCTCCAAGGTCGCCGCCTTTAGAAATTCCTCAATCTCCATTTCTGCTGTTTGCCTTTTCTTTCTTATGGGAATTTTAACCCAATCAATTTACCCTGTCCCAAATTTAGCGTTCAAAATCCCGGATGAGAACCCCAATTATGTTACGTACCCCGTAACTGGGTTGCCAAACCAGCAGAAATGGATCACTTAGTTGGAGTCTGGATTACTGGAACTAAGAAAGTTTTATTAAAGAAATAAGTAACACAGTACTCAAATAGTAAGGATATAAATGCAACAGGTTAGCAATGAATAAACACACATGTACACAGAACTAGGATAATAGGATCAATCAACCTGTATCGCAGTCTAGGGGTAAAATGATCGGTCACAAGTGACACAGAGTTCAGTTCAGTTTCAGTTCGCAGTAATCGCCGTCGTGCCGTTGGGGGGAGAGAGAGAGAGCGAATGCTGATATTCAAATTGGATTCAACAGACCTTTGATATTCCTCGCAGTTAGCTTTTTGGCGCGAGCCCTTTTTAATGTCTTCTGTGGTCACCGACTGTGACCCCTCTGTTCCCGATACAGTTGTTCTTCTGCGGTGAACCCGGCACCCAGGTGAGGGTGGACACACACACCAGGTTCCTGCCGACCGTACCGCCTCACCCTGTGCGTCCATGGTTGGTCCTGCGACCAGACCTCCAAAACTCCCACCAACTTGTGGGGGCACACCGCACTTCCAGGGTCTTGTTCTCGTGGTGTCGTGGTGTGTGTCTTGCCTTAGCGAACCTGTTCCTTTTATCCCCCTGCTGGGGTATCGCCTGTCCATCAAACTTCAAACAGTTCAGGGTTCAAAGCAACCGGTCTCTGACAATACTCGGAACTGTGTCTCCTTTTCGTTAATCTCTCTCGTCTCCCATTAACATTTCTGAATGTTCCCCCATTGTCTTTCTTATCGGCCTCAATCTTCTGATAACTTGGTCTTTTGTCACACCACATATACCAAGATGCTGTGAAAACTTTAATCTTGTGTATGGATGGATCATGCTGAACGTTAATTACACTGAGGTAGTGAAAGATATAACACAATGCAGAATATAGTGTTGCAGTTACAGAGAAAGTGGAGTACAGGTAGAGAAATAAATTGCAAAGATCATGAAGAGGTAGATTTGAAGGTCAAGTATTTGCCTTTTACTGCATGAGAGGTCTCTTTAAGAGTCTGATAACGGTGGGATAGAAGCTGCCCTCAAGTCTGGTGGTGTGTGCTCTCAGGCTTTTGAGTAGCATTTTTTGAGGAAATGTTGTACAGATTTATTAGAATGATGCCTGTGTTTTTGGGGATTAAGTTATGAGAGATGATATAATTCAGTGGCGTTTGAAAAATTAAATTATGATTTAATTGAAGTTTTTAAAGAAATTAAGGAGCACCAAAAAGAAACTACTTTGGCTGTTTGGGGAATTCTGGACTAGTTAACTCGGCCTAAAAATTAGAGCTATGTCTTTTAAGAATGAAATTAGGAAGTACTTCCACATGCACAATTCCATATTCTATATAATTCAATTTATTCATACCATCCAGGTATTTGATTTACTTGTATTGTCATCAGATTATCAGCATTCCTACTGATTGCCGCATCCTTCATGAGCTTATCTTTCTTCTCCATAAATGTACTCTATGTCTACACAACCTGTTCTCAGCAGTCTCCGTGGTAAAAGTTTCTTTTCTTTTCAATCTCATGTTTGAAATCTTGGTGAACAGTTTACTTGTCTCTAGTTCTGTGCTTCCTTCCACTGGAAATTCTTGTCCTCTCTCTAATGTTTTCATAGCTGTAAAGCTCTTTATTAGATCACCCTTTTGACTTCTCTTTACCTTAAAAAGAGATGCAACCTGTCCATCCTTCCCTACTGTTCTGACGTCAGCTGGTTTAAAATTTTTGTCTGATTTTGCATTTGCTATCGTATTTCCTTTTGCTTCCCCATCCCGCTCAGATTCTTATTTTCCAATTAAAGGAGATGACATTTTTAAAGTCAAAGTTCAATACCTTCCACGTAGTTATTGAAATCGATTTGCAAGTTATATTCTGCGAGTATTTGAATTCCTAGATGTGAATAACATTGGTCCCAGCACTGATCATATGGTCCCCAGTTCCTGTATAGGTTACAGATGAGATGAGCTAAACAAATGTTGTTGCAGTAGACCAGAGGTTCCCAACTTGGGGTCCACAGACCCCTCATTTGATGGTAGGTGCCCATGGCGTAAAAAAAGGTTGGGAACCCCTGGAGTAGGGTGAGACTTTCAGCAGACCTCTCAATGCTATTACAAATCTGAACAATGAGATTTTGAGCTGATGCAGTGTTGATCGGTTTAATGTTTGAAAATCAATTACCAGAATATGAACAAAAAATTAATATATTGTTTTTTTTCTCTTTTCCAGTAACTTAATAAAGGAGTATGAAATGGGGAGGACACCAAACCCTGATATAATGTGCAATAAAAATATTAAGTTTAAATATCTGTTGCATTTTGCCATGGAAATGCTGGGTAAGTGATTAAGTATTCACTGGATGCTTGAAAATACAATATTTTGTGCATTTATGTTCAGCTTTACTAATAGATATCTATTTACTGTGCACTCTTACATAAATGATGCAATTCGGAAATACCTAAGAAATAATATTTCAATTTGGCTTCTAGTGTTTTAACAATTCTTTGAAAATCAGAATCAGGTTCAATACCACTGGCATATGTCATGAAATTTGTTGTTATGCGGCAGCAGTACATTGCAGTACATAAACTGTAAACTACAGTAAATATATAATTTAAATAAGTAGTGCGAAAAGAGAAAAATGCAGATATGACTGGGATTATTTTGTAATAAGCTACAAATGTTTGCTGATACATTGGTAATAATTCTGTCATTATGATTAATAAATTCATCTACTAAACTGTGATAGCTTTGACTTTACACTGGGAGTCAAGACTATGTCAGGTGAGACTGTGTTATCGAGCAGAAGAGTAACTGAATTTCAGGTTGATATCAACTAAGAGAAGTAAGGTGCGAGAAGGAGGGTTGGAGAACATTATAAAGTTTTGTATCACAGCTTAACTAGTTCTGAATGTGTTTAATTTGTTGAGAGATACATTACGGGAGCAGGCCCTTCTGGCCCAATGAGACTGTGCTGCCCAATTACACCCATGTGACCAATTAACCTACTGATCTGTAAGCCTTTGGACTGTGGGAGGAAACTGGAGCACCCGGAGGAAACCCATGTAGTCATGGGGAGAAGGTGCAAACTCCTCACAGTGCAACTGAACCTGGGTCGCTGGCATTGTAATAGTGTTATGCTATTTTGCCTCTCGACTTCGCAAGTACACGCGAACACTTTCAAAACTGGAAAAAAGTTACAGAAGAGTTCAGAGAACTTTTGAACCCTGCTAATTTTATCAGATTTACCTGCCGCTGTCTGTAAGGAGATTGTACGCTCTCCCCATGACCGCATAGGTTTTCTCCGGGTGTTCCGGTTTTCTCCCACAGTCCACGGATGCACTGGTTGGTAGGTTAATCGGTCATTATAAATTGTCCCATGATCTGCCTAGGGTTAAATTGGGGGTTGCTGGGCGATGTGGCTTGAAGGGCCTATTCCACACTATGTCTCAGTCAATCAATAAATAAATACCTTATGAAACTCCTTTTTACTGGGCTTGTTCGCCCCTTGCTGACAGCCACTGGACTCAGTGGTGAGAAAACTACCTTTGTCACATTCCGTACATCTAGGGTCCATATGACTTGGGTCCCACCAAACCTGGGAGGTTGGGATGTTTCGCCAACCCGAGCCCCCATCTGTGTGAATACTGTGTACTTACTGCCCCGTGTAATCGCCTGTCAGCAAGAAATAACAGACCATACACTGCATACAATTATAAAGAAAGTATATTTACAAATTACAGCTTTATCAAACAACTAGTAGGAAAAAGGAAAAAAAAGGCCCTGTTACAGTTAACCCAGTCGAAATGCTCACATAAGTTGGAGCTCATCTCAGAATTGTCTTTAACTCAAGTGCTGGACCCGTGGTCCGCGTGAAAGCCCACACCACCTTCCGAATGTCGCTTGAAATCCATCTTGAACAAACAAGCTCCCCCCATGGGAGTATTGGTCCTTCTTCCTTGAAGCCATTCATCTGCACAAAGCACCTTGTGCAACAGGGACGGTATCCTCAGCCATCTTCCGGCCTTCTCCCGGCTCCAAGCAAAATCGACCCACACCAGTGTCCGTCACAAAAACCTCTCCACCCACCATTCACCAGAACCTTCTCCCAATTCCACCATCCTGACGAGATGACACTACATTCCTAAGCATGAACATTACAACCCCTTCTCTTTAGCTCAAACCCAAACATGCTGAAAGCAGACCAGACTGCTTTTACAGAACTGCTAAAATGAAATACCTACGGTATAGCAGTAAAAACGTGAACCAGGGCATTACACTTACAAACAGGACCTAGGTGGCAGGAGTACAATTCTCTGCCATTTGTATATAGATGAGAATTGACTATACGTATGTGCAATCTAAAGATATTACTGAGATTATTTGTGGTGCTGCAATTGAAAAAAAAATATTAGTGATAGCATCTCTTACGTTGTAACATAATATTTTCATGATCCTTTCCCCTTTCTTGATGGTATATTCCAGAGTTGTGTCATGTGGCCAAATGGTTAAGGCATTGGACTAACGACCTGAAGGTCATGAGTTCGAGCCCCAGCCGAGGCAACATGTTTTGTGTCCTTGAGCAAGGCACTTAATCACACATTGCTCTGCGACGACACTGGTGCCAAGCTGTATGGGTCCTAATGCCCTTCCCTTGGACAACATTGGTGTCGTGGAGAGGGGAGACTTGCAGCATGGGCAACTGCTGGTCTTCCATACAACCTTGCCCAGGCCTGTGCCCTGGAGAGTGAAGACTTTCGAGGTGCAGATCCATGGTCTCACAAGACTAACTGATGCCTTTACCTTTACCTGTGCCAGATTAAGCCATCAATTTGGTCCAACATGGATAAATATAGTTGATCAGTGTCTTCACTGGGAAGTCACACAGGGAATGTATATGAAATAGGATAACCTGAATCCGTCATCAGCAACTGGAACTCTCAAATAGCATTTTCAAGTATAATATGTTACAATTTGTATCCTGCAGAAAAATCTCACAAAACTTTATTCTCATTCTTCTTAACCAAATAATACAACAGTTGTACTATTCATGATACTGCCTTGACAAGAATTGGCAAAGGTTTGTTTTGCTTTTTTGAGACATCTAGTATTGAGACTTTAACTTTGAATATTACAGTAGATGAAATCTGTATTCCTGTGCATATCAGAAATTAGAATATGTAATAGTTGCATTTTTCCTATTGAGGTAGGGGCAGATGCGATGGCAACTGGTCATTATGCCAGAACATCACAAGATGATGAAGAAGTTTTCCAGCAAAAATTCAGCGGAAATACTGAAGATATTTATCACAACCATGATAAAAATAGTGAGTGAATGGGATTAAATTTCTTGATTTCTTAATTCTTAAAGGTCTCTTGGTCAAAATAATTTTGAACACCATGTAATCTTAACATCCAATTTACCTGGACTGATTTGCAGAATCTCCAGAGTAAAGAAATGAAACTACCCATGGTTTGAAGCTTTTATCAGGTTGTACATCTGAATGCAAATTTATATACAGAACAGTATAAAAGTCTTGGGTAGATAGATAGCCAGGGAGTTTAAGAGTTTTGCACAGTACTGTATTTTTCAACAAGGAGCAGAGAGTGAATTTGTAGATCTGGCGGAAGCAGAAGATTTTCGAAATGGGTGGAGGATGGAGCGCTGATGGAGGGGTGTGGGACAGGTGGCAGAGAAGGAGTGCCAGGGGTGAGGGGTGGCACAGGTGCAGACACAGCCAGCCCTGAGACATCAGGCAAGGTTATTTGATTCCAAGCAATTGGTTTATTGATCATTACAGAATGTCTTTTTGGAGCTTTCTGCTCCCTTCCCTCTCCATTCTCCTTTTCCCAACCATGATTCCCCTCTCCCTGTCCCCCTTCTCACTCTCGGTCCACAGTAGAGATCCATGTCAGAATCAGGTTTATCGTCACTCATATATGTCAAGAAATGTGTTTTTTTTTTTGCACCAGTATGGTACAATATATAAAAATACTACAGAATTTTGCAAAACTCTTATACACTCTAGCTATATATGCCTAAGATATTTTTACACAGTACTGTTGATGCAGTTGGATGTACATGCTGTGATGCATTATTTAGTAGCAATCTCTGTACAGATCTGAGCTGTAATAACCATTATTGTAGCTGCTACTTCTGTTCTCTTTTTATTACTGTTACTTAAAATGGAGTTTGGCTTTATTAGCAGGAATACTGCTCCACCAGCTTTCTAAACTTTCCCCTCCCAACAAAGACTTTATTTCTCCTCTCTGTCCATAATTGAGGCAGGCATCTATTAGAAGATTAGAAATGAACTGTGGCTAATCTTAAATCTAGACAATGTTTCTGTTAGAAATAGACTGTGTAAAAACATACATCAGCAGAACTCAGATAACATTAATTTAGATTGTTTAGCACTGACATGCAGCACTTCCCCTAATTTTATGGTTGAAATCCATAGAGTCTCAACTGACTGAAATGCAATGTGATTAGTACGATTAATACTAGTGAGGATCCAACTTTGAACTGAGGCACAGTTGTACAACTGTTGTCTGTTTGCATGTTATCCCAGTGACTGCTTGGGTTTCTTCCCCATGTCCCAAAGACAATTTACTGATCGGTAAATTGCCCCGAATGTGTAGGTGAATGGTAGAATATGGAGGGGATAGGGACAACAGGTTGCAGGAAAAATTACTGATTGAATGGAATTGCTTGGGTAGCCAGCAAGGTCTAGACACACCAACATGGTTTCCTTCTATGTCATAAGAAATATGAAGCAAATATTTCCAATATATATCATTTGTAGTAATATTGCAATTCTGATATAAAGGAAAACTGCAACGTGAGAATAATGCAAGTGGAAATTTAAAGAAAATAAAGCATATAATTGAAAGCATATGTTTATGCCTGCAGTATATTGTGTTGCCTTGGGTGTATTGGGTTATTACGGTCATGTAAACTGAGATAAAATGAAAAGTGAAGCTGAAATGATTTCTCCATCAAATTAATCCCTTTTCCTTACATCATTTATTAATCTGAACAATCAAAGTTTGAGGTAATATGAGAGTTAACCTTCAATAAGCAGGCATGGAAAAACATGGCAGCTCCAAAAAGTAAGGGAAATGATGCGTGTTGTGTAGGATGAAACTGAGCAGAGAAGTTGTATAGGGGGCAGGCTGACATTGGAGAAAGAACTGAGTCAATATGGGGGTGAAGAATTTGCAGAAAATAGAAGAGATAGCATCCAGACTCAGTCTTATTGGTGTCGTACGAGCAGTGGTGTTGAAAAATGTTGAAGAGATAAAACTTCCTTTCATTTCCCTGGCTTGAAAGGCATGCTTTATTTGGTAATGGTTATCATTAACACTGAAGTTGTGAAGATATAAATGTCAATGGTAGTTCACTTAAGCTGTTGTAAGAATAAGGCAGCAACAAAAATCGAATATTGTGCATTCAGACAAAGTAATTGAAAGTCAAAAGTTAAGTCGATTGTCATGTGCACAGGTGTAATTCAACACGTGGCTGCATCACAGACGTAGTATTAGAGACAATATTCACAAGAAAAATATATAAATCACAAGTTAAAAGTTTAAATTAAGGTTTAAATTGTTCAGATGTTTAAATTGAATATTAATCTATTAAACCATTCTACCATTAACATCTGGTTTCTTTTCCATTTGCAGCTGTAAGACTTTTGAAGGCTGCTGACCCACAGAAAGACCAAACTTTCTTTCTGAGCCAGGTATCCCAACAAGCTCTACGACATACCATCTTCCCCCTTGGCGAATTAAGGAAAAATATTGTAAAGGAAATTGCAGCAGAGGCAAGATTTCACCATATATTGAAAAGAAAAGAAGTATGATATTTTGAACATTGATTTCTGAGATTGTAATTCTTGATTCAGCAGAATGACATCTATTGAATGCTTTCCTGTGGTGATATATATATACTTCACTTCTTACAGAGCATGGGAATCTGTTTCATAGGAGAAAGAAATTTTGAAAATTTTATTCTTGAGGTTGGTTTATATAATTTCTATATTAGAGCTACTTTGTAATGCATCAATCCCTGTAAGAAAGTAGGATTATTTCACTTTTTTTTTACACTGTTTAAGTATCAAGAATACAAATATTATGATTTACTTATAGGCTGTAGTCTCTTTCCACTACAAGCAAAAATTTTCTATGGGCATTAATCTTACTTGAACATTTTGTATCTTCATTTGACTGAGAACATTGATTTTAATCACCTTAAACTGGCTGAGGGCTTCATTTGGTTAGTAGATGTAAAATATTGTGTGAGTGAGTTAATTATTTTTCTGTTAATATATACTTAAAGTATTGAATAACATTTCTGATGTGATATTTTAATTGCTTATAACAGCTATCCTGGTTGAAGTGAAATTCCTAATGTGATATAAATATTATATCATGAAGTGTTGTTGACTTGTGCTATCTGGAAACATATTTAAAATACTCACCTTTTACTTCGGACTTGTAAGGCAGTGGTTTTCAATGTGGGCCAAATGACCCCCGCCCCAAAGTCCATGCCGGATTTCGTAGGGGCCACAAGTAATAAAAATACGAAACTGGGGACCACAGGAGTTTCTGAATGGGCCATAATAAGTTTACTGTTTTAATGAAATATTACTAAAATTTACATTTTAAATAAAAAAAAGTATATACTGTATGTAATTTATTTGGAACCCTGAATAAAATGAATGGGAAAATATGCTAGAAGGATTCAGAAAGATAATTATTCCACTAGTTTGTGCTAGTCATTATGCAGGGGGTTTTTTTGAGCAGTGAAACACAAATGCATTTATTATGTAGAGGTTTGACAGATTTATATAAAACATGATTTTAATTTTTTATGTAATGAACTATTTCATTCTCTAATCCATAGTATATAGAACCTCGTCCTGGAAATTTTGTTTCTATAGAAGATGGAAAAATAATGGGAACTCATAAAGGTAATTAAAATATCCAAGAAAATGAATGCTGAAATGTGTTTGTTTATTAGGAAAAAAGTAAGCCATTTTGGTTCTGTAATTGGCTCTCTTTTAAACTCACGTTGGATTGCTTATTCTTTGTTCCTTCTGGCTGTAGAAAATTTATTTCTCAGCATCCTAAACCAGTCCAGCTCCCATAGGGTATGAACTCTGCATCACACCGATATTCTTGTGTAATGCAGCAA
This sequence comes from Mobula birostris, assembly GCF_030028105.1. NCBI lineage: Eukaryota > Metazoa > Chordata > Chondrichthyes > Myliobatiformes > Myliobatidae > Mobula > Mobula birostris. The sequence continues at coordinate 39,222,995 of NC_092392.1, read as the reverse complement.
AACAATCTGCTAAACCAGCTACAAGATCTATATCACCCACCCTTCTATTTCTTATTAACACTGGCATAATGATTATTGACACACTGGAATAGGAGCCATGCCAAGTGTTACACTGTATGAATTTGGCCCATCCATCTGTAAGAATTACAAGCCCGCAGGAGACTACACTGTTGTAATATTGGAAGCATTCTGAGTACACTGCACTACTGAGTTTTAACTTGGAATGCACCATTAAAAACCACAGTAACCAATACTATGAGAAGGGCTGTAAATGGCACTGGAAGTATAGAGGTGAACTTAAATTAAGATCTACTTGTAAATTATCTGTACGTTCAATTAATTAGAATAGCTTAAAGTTGCCAAATGCTTAATTAATTATGGCAGTTTGTCACTTATGGCACTTGTCTTTTAAAAGACAAGTGAGAAATTTATTTACACATCTCTGAAAGTATTACTGACCTGGATGTGGGGTAGAAGGGTGGGTTGGCAAGTTTGTAGATGACACAAAGGTTGGTGGTGTTGTGGATAGTGTAGAGGATTGTCGAAGATTGCAGAGAGACATTGATAGGATGCAGGAGTGGGCTGAGAAGTGGCAGATGGAGTTCAACCCGGAGAAGTGTGAGGTGGTACACTTTGGAAGGACAAACTCCAAGGCAGAGAACAAAGTAAATGACAGGATACTTGGTAGTGTGGAGGAGCAGAGGGATCTGGGGGTACATGTCAACAGATCCCTGAAAGTTGCCTCACAGGTAGATAGGGTAATTAAGAAAGCTTATGGGGTGGTAGCTTTCATAAGTCGAAGGATAGAGTTTAAGAGTCGCAAGGTAATGATGCAGCTCTATAAAACTCTGGTTAGGCCACTCTTGGAGTACTGTGTCCAGTTCTGGTCGCCTCACTATAGGAAGGATGTGGAAGCATTGGAAAGGGTATAGAGGAGATTTACCAGGGTGCTGCCTAGTTTAGAGAGTATGCATTATGATCAGAGATTAAGGGAGCTTGGGTTTTACTCTTTGGAGAGGAGGATGAGAGGAGACACGATAGAGGTGTACAAGATATTAAGAGGAATAGATAAAGTGGACAGCCAGCGCCTCTTCCCCAGGGCACCACTGCTCAATACAAGGGGTAACCTCTGCTTTAAGGTAAGGGGTGGGAAGTTCAAGGGGGATATTAGAGGAAGGTTTTTCACTCAGAGAGTGGTTGGTGTGTGGAATGCACTGCCTGAGTCAGTGGTGGAGGCAGATACACTAGTGAAATTTAAGAGACTACTAGACGGGTATATGGAGAAATTTATGGTGGGGGGTTATATGGGAGGCAGGGTTTAAGAGTTGGTACAACATTGTGGGCCGAAGGGCCTGTACTGTGCTGTACTCTATGTCATTAAGTTGAAAGCTTGGGTAATATTGTAAAGTAAATCTGTACACATTTCTAGATGCCGCTGTGTTTTCCAGGAATATTATCTGTTCATTTTAAAGTGGTATTTTCAGTTTCAAAGCAGATTTTTACCATTGTAACTTACTCCCTTGCACCCAATATTGAGAGAAGTTTGAAGATAACCCAAACAGTTTACAAGTACCCAAATGTTCATTCATACATATGGGCTGTACATGAGATATTCATAAGCTGTGGAGGATCTGTTTGAATTTTTCAATCCCATTGTTTACTCGTAAAAAATCAGTTAACTGAATAACCTCAATACTCCAATGTTGTTTAAAGGGCCAACAATCAAACAACGTTCTTCATCCACAAAAAAATTATTTCCTCCTGTAACAGCCTTGCTGGTAAGCCTAGACTGCTTTGCATGTAGACTAACGGTATAGTCACTCTCAGCTTCCATGATCCATGTTTGTTTAAGGCTGTTGCTGAACTCAGCTTGTTGCCGTGGCTTTTTTTCAGAAAATCATCTAACCCATATTTGAGGAGAGGAGATTTCATCTACTTTTCTTTCAGTCTACTGGAAGAGGCAGAATGATCTTGGCATTTTAATGCAGTGCAGGCTTTCAGAAACTGCATTCATGTCCTGATCGAGATCTCCCTAGTAACCTCTGGCAGGATAACTCGGTCTTTGGGTTCCCTGAGGTGCCCATTCAGGCTGTTAATCTTCTGGGGGCACCCTTCTTCCCCTTCCTATCACTACACAGCAGCAGTGAACAGAGTGACGGTAGGTCTGTGATGGGTCTTTTGCTTTTCGTTTGCTGGCTGCAAACATCAGCCTTTTATGGCACATATTGAGAATTCTGAGAAGCTCGTTTCAGCGTGGCATCTCAGAGAGGACCTCAACACTACTGTACTATGAAGCTTGATTTGGAGCTCAATCTTAATGCAGCTTTCCAAAAAATAACATTTAGTGACTTAAAGCATTTTTAATATAAACAAAAATCTGATGTGATGTAGGTCAAGCCTTCTCAATTGATAAACTTAGTACATTGTGTATTATGGAAATATTCATATGGAAGTGTGCATAGATTGGAATGTACATTGTGTAAATGTAATACCTTACACGGTAACTGTCAGGTTAAAAAGATCTTTCACCTCACGGAGCCTGAATTAAACCTCTTTAGGCTTAAGTTTTTGGTCTTTTTGCCAAGAAATTGCGGCCAATCATCCAAATAAAATTGTACCTGGCCATTGTCTTAAGGGCTAACTAACCTTCTTGCTGCCTTATAATAAAATCAAAAGTTCTGGAAATACTCAGCAATCAGACGGTATCAGGACGGAGATTGTATGAGCAGTTGAATATATCCAGTGTTTTCAGATTTCCAGTATTTGTTTTATTTTCATTTCTTTTTATTCCTACATTTTCTGGGTATATTGAAATCTATATTTTCTTTTATAACTGTAAAAATCTGAAATAAATGTTGAAAATCAATATCAGAAAAGTAGCATTTATGCTTTTTAATAGTTTCAATGCATGTCCATTCTTGAAATTTTTGCGGAGGACAAGTTGACCAACTCATTACAAGCATACAGACTATGATTCATTATGAAATAGTTATTAATTTTAATTATTGTACTACAGCACGGAATAGGCCCTTCTGGCCTTTCAAGGCTGAAGCCGCCCAGCAATCGTTGAATTTAATCCTAGCCTAGTCACTGGACAATTTAGAATGTCCAATTAACTTACCAACTGGTGGTACTTTGGTCTGTGGGAAGAAACTGGAGCATCTAGAGGAAACCCATGTAGTCACGGGGAGAACGTACAAACTCCTTACAGGCAGTACTGGTACTGTAAAGCATTGTGCTAACCACTGCATTTATAATTTTGTGCTCCGTTTATGTTAACTTTCAGGTTGGTTTCTGTTCACTTTGGGACAGCGTGCCAGGATAGGTGGTCAAAGAGATGCTTGGTTTGTCACAGATAAAGAAATTAAAACTGGTGATGTGTTTGTGGTGAGTGTTACAGGACTCATGTATAAGATAGTAACAAGTTTAATAATAGAGGATGGTACCTGAAACAGGTCCTTGTTAAGAATCAGTGATTCATGTCCAGTTGTGGTTCCATCTTACCCTGGCTAGATCCACTCTCACCCTTTTGAAGTGAACTTTTTCCATTTGAGAAGTTCCACATTAGATTGCTCCTCGCTCTTCTCCGTTACAAATCTTATCTTCTGATAGCGTGATCGTTCTTTTCCAACTGTTACTTGGTCAACTTTGTACCCCAGAACCAGAATCAGCACAGCCTCCTTTCTAGTAGGGCAAGACATTTCAGAAATTGTTCCGGTTTCCCAAATGCTTCATAATACTTCAGGGTTAATTTTAGACAAATTGGACAGAATTTCTCTCTGCCCAAGAGAACTTCAGTATGATGATCAAACAGCCAAGTGGAAGATGTTGAGTATCAAACACAAAATACTTTGCAGATGCTGGGGTCAAAGCAATACTTACAACATGCTGGAGGAACTCAGCAGGTTAGGCAGCATTCATGGAAACGATCAATCAACGTTTCGGGCCGGAACCCTTCGTCCTAATCGTTTCCACGGATGCTGCCCAACCTGCTGAGTTCCTCCAGCGTGTTGTGAGATGTTGAGTATTGGTCTGTAACTAAATGGTTAAAAAAGGAGTAAATATCCAAGGGTGGATATGTTAAGTGGAACAGCGAAGGAAAACCGATGACTAGGAAAACCTTTTGTGGTTACTTTTGATAAATTAGTGAAGCCTTCAGCACAGATTTTAAATCTGTAAGTTCAGTGCAAATATAGTACTAAACTGAATTAGCCTAAGGATTAAATACAAAATGGGTTCTGTTAATACTATGTGTACCATTAGCCAGATCCCCATCTGGAGAATTGGATTTAGGTATGGCTAATTAATTCATCATGAAATTTAATCTGATCTTTTTGCTAAACAAGAAACTTCAATATTGTCCAAGTGAAATTTAACAGACTTAAGAAGAGAACTGGTCAAATCATTTATAGTGGTCATGCAACTCTACAGTCTCGTAACTAAAAATTGCAGTGAAGTTCCTACAACTGAGTCAGTCTGTTGTCCAAAGTATAAGGCTATGTGTAATAATAATCCATATTTGTTGTTTGCCAGGCACCAGGTACTTACCACCCAGCTTTGTACAGGAGCTCACTTGAAATTGATCCTGTTCATTGGATTTCTCAAAGCCCACCTCCGGAACTGCTCAGGGATGGAGTGATGCAATGCTATTTTCGCTTCCAGCATCAAATGCCTCTTGGTAAGAAATGGTCGGCCTTAGCATGTGTGTATCTGCAAAGAATAGGTTTTGTTTCTTTACATGATGATATGGGCATACGTTGACCCATTTTTTAAAAAAATGTTAACTTATATAGAGTATATTTGTGCATAATTCAATATTATTGATCAAATACTCCCCTACATGTTCTTCGTTAGGCAAGTATCAGCAAAACGCATGAATTTGTCAACCAATTTCCTGTTGGGGTGTTGTTACGGGTGTCAAAACCAACACTACTGTGGTTGATGTTTAACAAAGATTTATTCATTCTGTGGATGGATAATAAAGTATTATCACCATTTGTGTTTGCCATAAAGATTAAATAGCTACAGGCGATGTTATATGGTTGAAGCTTGCTCCGCTATCTATAATTTAATTTGGTTTCCATTATTAGCTCTGCAACTATTCTATTGAGATGACTATATAGTTGTGTATCTGAACGTGGTAGGTTATTAAGATCTTTCCTGAGACTGGCTACACTCAATTCTCTTGGGGCCTATTGATAGGAAATAGAGTGAATAAAGAAAATGTATCTATTTTAAGTGTTTTCTCTTTACCAACATGATGTAGCACTAAATTCAATAATACAGTACCTGACATTTTTGCCCTTATTGCTGGCTTCATATGAAGACCATAAGACGAAGAATCAAGCCATTTGGCCCATTGAGTCTGCTCCGCCATTCTATCATGGTTGCTTTATTAACTCTGTCAACCCCATTCTCTTTCTCCCTGTAACCTTTGATGTTCTGTAATCAAGAACCTATAACCTCCACTTTAAATGTATCCAATGATTTGGCTTCCATAGCCATCTGTGGTAATGAATTCCACAGATTCACCACCCTCTGCCTAAATAACTTCCTCCTATCTCTATTCTAAAGGTCATCCCTCTTCTCTGAGGCTGTGTCCTCTGGTCCTAGACTCCCCCACTATAGAAAACACCTTCTCCATGTCCAGTCTGTCTAAGCCTTTCAGTATTCGATAGGTTTCAGTGAGATTCCCCCTCGTTCTTCTAAACTCCAGTGAGAACTGGCCCAGAGCCATCAAGTGGTCCTCATACATTAACTCTTCATTCCCAGGCTCATTCTTGTGAACCTCCTAGTTTTTACTTAACAAGTTTGCATTGTATGCTGAGTGTCAGGAATTAAGGTTTTATATCATGTATTCTCTTTTTCTTGCAGTACAGTGTCAATTAACCCTAAACCCAGATCTTACAGTTTTGGTGACTCTTGCTGAACCAGTCAGAGCACCAACACCAGGACAAGTGAGTTTCATCGTATTCTTCTGTTTCAAGTACAAATGGAAAATACTTTGGTTATGAATCTTCCGGTTGTGTGTTGGTAAAATTAATTCTTTGATAACTCTTCGTTCCCCCGTGAATTTATGGTGGTTTTTTAAAAAAATTAAACTAAACCAATCCTCTTTGGAGATATTATTTATGCTGGATCCTTTGCATTTTGTTGGGTACACAATGTGAGGTTTGACTTGCAGCTTCCCCAGCTCACCTATCTAATTTTCCACACAGCAGCTAAAATATTTGTTCTGATTTCCTGTATTTAGTGAAGATTTTCCGTAGTGCACTCCATTGTTACTGTAATGGATGGGTGACGCGGAAGTCAAATGTATAGGTCATTATAGTAAATTTCTAGCTATCTACCGTGGAAATGCATTTGGTGGGGTGGAGATACATCTCTACTAAAGAAGGTGTAAGGTGCTCCTTCCCTCTGCTAGCCTGCAGGTCACCACTGGGCAAAATGTAGCACTTGCTTAGCCCCCACCCCCATCAGAGTCATGTGAAGCGAAGCGAGCAGGTGCTGGATGGTTGTATGAGCAGCTGGCGCATATCACAAGATCTGAGGTTATGCGACTTCTGATGCCAGGCAGGCAGTCTCTGAAGAGCATTGATAATGGCTGGGGTCACCCATCTTGTAAAGACACTGCCCAGAAGAAGGTAATGGCAAGCCACTTCTGTAGAAAGAACAATCATGGTCGTGGAAAGACCATAATCACCCACATCATATGCCACAGCACATATTGACAATAACGATAATGATCTTGAAAATACACACAAATATGAAAGGAGAAAATCTACTTTGATTCCCTTGGTTAAGCGATTGGTATGCACAAAGTTACTGGGAGAATTTGGTCATTCTCGAATAGTGCTGAAATATCTTTATAATTTACTTGAAAAAGCAAACAGTGCTTCAATTTGATAATTTATTCAAAGGCAGTACTTCAGGTTGAACTGCCAGAAAGGGAAAACATGATCCAATGGAAAGATAATTAAAAAGATCAATGGCATGTTAGCTTTTATCATTAGGGGACTGGTTTACAAAGTGGTTACATTATATTATGCAATCCAACTTGAGTTCTGGTCAAAGCGTAATTGTAGGATTAGAGTTCTTTTATTAGATAATTTTAGCCACTGATGATAATATATGTAGAATATATGCCCTTGAACCTTTAGTATCAGTGAGGTGTGTGACCTTTTTATCTCTTGCTAATTGTGTAACTTGAATGGCACCATTGCAGTTAGGCTTCAGTGTTCCCGGTTTGGCATCAAAAATTGGACCCCAAATTCCAGACCATTTTAGAAATGATTCTGAGTTTGCAAGTTTATTAGTACTAGAAGTAAACAGTTCAATATGATTTAGCCTTTGACTAAGGTCTTAAATTTAGCCTGGATCTGATGCTTTCTTTGATTAACGACAGCACTGTGCAAAAGTCTCAGGCACACTTAGGCACTCTAGCCATATACTGTATGAGACTTTTACATAGTACTGTAGTAATTATATAGCACTGTACTGCTGCTGCACAAAAAAATTATCATGACATATGTGAGTGACGATAAAACAGATTCTGATATGGAGCTGTATTGTGGACTGAGAGTGGGAAGGGGGCAGGGAGAGGTGAATCATGGTTGGGTTGGGGAAGGGAGAGGGGAGGGAGTGGGAAGCACCAGAGAGACATTCTTTAATGATCAGTAAACCAGTTGTTTGGAATTAAATGACCTTGCCTGGTGTCTCAGGGCTGGTTGTGTCTGCACCCCCTCCTGCCCCTGCACTCCTTTTCTGCCACCTGTTCCACACCCCTCCCATGACGCTCCACCCTCACCATTCTCAATATCCTTTGCTCCTGCCAGATTTATAAACTCGCTCCCCACAGAGAAGTAAAGTACTGTGCACAAAGTCATAGGCATCCTAGTTTTATTTATGTGCTTACGACTTTTGCACAGTACTGTGGTTTTATTATACGTTTGTCTGCATTATTTCTAATTTACTGTGTCTTTTCATATCCTGCACAGTATATTGCCTCTTGACAATCATCAAAAAAAGATTAACTGATCATTGTCACAGTGCTGAGCACAAACGACAGTCAAAATTACAATGGTGCCCACACTTCAGAGTGACCTCAATGGCTTTAAAGTGCTTTGAGACACCCTGAGGCCATGAAATACATGCTTTTTTAAATAAAATGTTAACTAGCTAATTGTGATTAGTTTGCATAATTAACTAACATTAATTCTGAAGCTTTCAAGAAAATGTTTTAATTAAGTGATTGAATCACTAAAATGTCAGTACTCTTGTTTTCTATTGAAAACTTGTGTTCCATGAGTTCAAGTAAAGATATTTTACTTGAGGAAAAATGTAATATTAACCTCTTTGCTAGTTAAAGGGTGAAAGAGGATACACTGAATCAAATTTAATTATTTTAAAATTTTAATGGTAATTATTCTCATTCTTTAACCTCTTGTCATTCAGCCTGATGGATTACACTGTTGAGTAATCTTAAAGCAAAGTACTACAGGCTGCTGAAAATTAATGGAGCTTCTCTGTCAGCGTACAAATTTGCTGGCTCCAGAGGAATTTATATACCCTTTGTAAAAGGATTATTTCACAACTTTTGGAAGCTCTGACAGATGCTTGGCTCAAAGCCCTCACATAGAGACAAATAACAAAGTCTTACTTCAGCTAACTTAGTAAGTCTTTTCAGTTTTTTCTTGCCATCAATAAAAAAAACAAAATGTCTACTGGTTATGGCTTAAGTGTGGGTGCCATGGTAGTGTAGTGGTTAGCAAGATGCTATTACAACTCGGAATCGGAGTTTGGAGTTCAGTCCTGACGTCCTCTGTAAGGAGTCCGTACATCCTCCCTGTGGAATGTGTAGGTTTTTTTTGCATGCTCCAGTTTCCTCCCACCGTCCAAAGACATCCTGGTTAGCAGATGAACTGGTCATTGTAATTATCCCGTGATTACTTCCTTACTGCCCAGTACACCGCTGGTGTTTAGGGTAGCCATGAAGGTCCTTCATCTCTGTCTGTCCCTGGTGTGGTTTAGGGTCCTCATTTCTGCCTCTACAGTGTGGTGCTAAGTTGACCTTGAAATCCCGCGTTCCCTCTGCCCATGAATCCAGTGGAGTGCTGTCTTGATGTCCTATGATTAGGTTAGAGTTAAATCGGGGGTTGTCCGGAGCTGCTGGATGGTGCGGCTCACAGGGTTGGAAAAGCCTATTCTGTCTAAGTAAAATAAGTAAAGTTATATTTTACATGTTAGGGACTATATTATTAAAATGCTGCATTTGTAAGTAAACATTATGTATGTTTAAATGTTTTATACATTGATTTTCAGTTTGCTGTGCTCTACAAGGATGAAGAATGTCTTGGCAGTGGTAAAATAATGAAGCTTGGCCCTTCCATGTACACACAAGAGGCAAGCCAGGGTGGAATCGGCAGATGTCAGAAGACTGGTATTACCTGTTAAAGAGCCTGTGATGTAACCTGTCACTCAGCTTGGTAAGAGGCTGTGAACTAGCAGAACCAGAACGAATAATCATCCATCTGTAAGGAGACTGGAATCCAAATGTATGAAGACCACATCTCTCTTCCTTTCCTTAAACCCTGTATTCAAACATACCTTAATATTTACAGTGGAGCTTAACACTGGTTTTTGAGATCCGGCCTTTTTTTTTGAGTGTAAGGTTAATTTTCAAATTACAAAAGAGTTTCCCATCATGATTTTTTCTAATCAATTTCAGAATAAAATTATCCCAAAGTGATCAGAATGACAGGTTTTAATAAATATTTGATCGATCATATTTTGTAATTTGTTTTACAATACCTGCAGTTATTGAAACTGAATTGTCATTAAAGAAAATGATACTTTAATACTAAAGTTAATGGATTTTATGTAATTTATTAAATAGGAATAACCTTTTCAGATTCTGCAGGGAGCGCTCATGGAGTGAGGTCGTCTCTCTGGCTTCGCTCCATTCCCGTTATCCTTTTTAACCTATGATCTCCTTGATCTAATCAACTTTAAGTACACCAGAAGACTTACTTTATCTCTCTGAATTATCGATTAGTTGACTTCCTTTTGTCAATCGCAACTTTTGAGCTTAAAGAAATGAGTACAAGATCTAAAACCAAAGATGGGAAAGACGCTGATGGGAACGGAGGAAAGAAGAAAGGTGACTCTAAACCAACGGAATTAACTTACGAAGTTATGGTGAAGTGTTTGGAGGAAATGTTTGAGCAGCATCGGATAAAATTATCTTAAAGTTTAACTGCTCAATTTGAACAACATCGTCAAAGCCTTAATGAAGATTTAAAATCAATCACGGAATCTTTGAAATTCCTGAATGCTGATGTTCAGAAACACGATGCAAAAATTCCTGAGCTGGATATTAAATCTCAGAAGACGGATACAAAAGTTGAGATCTTAGAGAAGAATCTAGCTTCGACTACTAAACAGCTCCAACAACTTAAATCCAAAGTTACTGATCTTGAGAATCGATCGAGAAGACAAAATTTACGTTTAATTGGCCTACCCGAGGATGTTGAGGTTGGAGATCCTGTAATATTCTTTGCTAAACTTTTAAAGGATTCGTTCGGTTCAATTTTTCCCAACGATCCTCCATTACTCCATCGCGCCCATCGTATACCGTGGGTAAAGTCGGCAGCGGCTGTTTCCAAACCCAGACCAGTTATCCTTCGTTTCCATTATGTTAATGTTAAAGAACAACTTCTCCAGATCGCTCGTCGACAAGGGATGATCAAGTATCACCAGCATTCCTTTAGAATAGTTCAAGACTACAGTCCTGAAGTGATGAAGGAACGACTGACTTTTAAACCTTTAATGTCGGAATGCTATCAAAAAAATCTCAAACCGGCACTACTGTATCCTGCACGACTCAGAATCTCTCTTCCCGATGGAAATCGTCGTGTTTTCCACTCTACAACTGCCGCTCGGAGCTTTTTGGATGATAATTTCCCATCTGATACAGATACCCTCTCTTAATCTGTGTCGGGTGCTTCCAGCACCAATTTTTTTTCTCTCTGGTGTTTTTCTTCAAAATAAACCTTCTACTACTGTGCGATGAAGGTTTTTTATAAGTTTAAGATTTTTGTTCTTTGTTCTTTACTATAGTGATTATTCTATAACTTATATAGAATATTTATCTTCTGTGAATAACATCACTTTCCCTTAGTTAACCTTTTGTTTTAATTTATCCTTTTTTGTTATTACTAATGATCCGATCCGACGGTCATTTGTAGTTATATGCTTCCTATTTTTGATTTTCGCATAATTAAAATGGCGACTTGTCTTTCTTTTTCTATAATTTTTATTTTTTTTTCGGGACGCCATGTTCTTATGCTTCTTCTTCCCATAATCCATTTTTCTTATTTTGGAAGCGTTTTTTTTATTTACTCGTTTATAATTAACTAATTATATGCACTGATACTGGTTTCTTTTATTTTATATATTTTAGTAATTTTTACTATGGAGACTAATTTACAATACTGTTTATTTTTCACATATTAGTCTTTGGGAGGTCACTTATCTAACATATATTTTTGGAGTTGCCCCCTGCAGAAATGGGGTTAAAGTTAGTATTAGTTAGCGCTTTTTTCAGCCTTCTCTGGCTCAGTTCGGGTTTCTATTTGGGGTTGGGGGTGGGGGTGATCTTTTTCTTTTTTAATTTTTTCTATTGGGCTGATTCAGAACTACAAGGATGTCCCCAGTGTTGAGATTTCCGGTTCCTCTCTAATCATGTATTCCTCTTCCGATTTCATGAGCTCACATTATGGTTAACCCCTTACTCACCAAAGGGTTAATTTTTAGTTATGGCTCATTCTATTAATTTTGTCTTTTGGAATACAAATGGTTTTAACCATCCAATAAAACGGAAAAAGATTTTCAAAATATTCCAAAGTCTGAATGCTCATATTATCTTTGCTCAAGAGACTCATGTAAGGAAAGAGGACAGTCAACGCTTCTTTAAGTTTTGGAAAAGACAACAGTACCATTCAAATGCTCAAGCCAAATTTAAAGGCGTTTCAATTTTTATTGATCCCTCAATTACATTCATTCATCAAGACATCATTTCAGATCCTAATGGCAGATTTCTGTTAATTACGGGGGTACTTTTTAATAAAAAGGTCGCTATGGTTAATGTTTACGCTCCGAATGTGGATTATCCTGAATTCTTTAAACATTTACTTACTTCCCTTCCTAATTTAAATGAGTATACGTTGATAATGGGCGGTGATTTTAATTTATGTTTGAATCCCATGTTGGATAGATCCACAAGTAGTCCGGCTTTACCGAATAAGTCGGCTACTATTATCAACTCTTTTATGTTGGATGCTGGGATTTCAGAAATTTGGAGATTTCTACATCCAAATGATAAGGAATTCTCCTTTTTTTCACATGTTCACTGTTCTTTTTCCCGAATTGATTATTTCCTGATTGACTCTCGTTTGATTCCATATGTAGTTGATTGTAATTATGACATTATTGCTATTTCAGATCATGCTCCATTGAAACTTTCCATCAAGTTAATGGATACCTTTTGTACTACCAGACAATGGCGATTTAACCCTATTTTGCTTCAAGATCAGGACTTTGTCAAATTTATAAAGGAGCAGATTGATTTCTTCTTTTCAACTAATACTACGGATGAAGTTTCCAACGGAACTGTTTGGGACGCCTTTAAAGCTTATATCCGTGGTCAGATTATTTCCTATTCGGCCGGTTTGAAAAGACATATTAACAATGAAATACTTCTACTGGTTGATAAAATTAAAGAAGTTGATAAAAAAATATGCTATTTCTCCTAGCAAGGAGCTGTACAAACACAGAGTTGAACTCCAATTGGAACATAGTTTATTATTAACATCCTTGATCGAAAATCAATTAATGAGAACTAGAAGTGATTTTTATATTCATAGTGATAAATCGGGTAAATTACTGGCTAACCAATTGAAATTTGATTCGGTTAAACGTCAAATTACTAAGATCCGCAAACAGGATGGTACTTTCACAGTTGATCATGTTGGGATAAACCAAACCTTTCAAGAATTTTATACCTCTTTATAAAATTCTGATTTTCCTCATGATTCTAATTTCATGCATGATTTTTTAAGTAAATTGAGTTTTCCGAAACTATCTCCCGAAGATTGCCTATCATTAGAAACTTCCATTTCAGAGGAAGAAATAATAACTGCAATCTCATTATTAAATTCCGGTAAAGCACCCGGTCCCGATGGGTTTACAGTGGAATTTTTAAAATTTTTTTCCTCCATTCTTTCTTCTAAGTTGTCTAGAATATTTAAGGAAGCAATTAGTTTAGGTAAATTACCACAATCGTTTTATGAAGCCTCTATTTCCTTAATTCTTAAAAAGAATAAAGATCCTACGGATTGTGCATCCTACAGACCGATATCTCTTCTGAATGTAGATTCAAAAATTTTTTCAAAAATTCTAGCTACTAGACTGGAGAAGGTGTTACCTCAAATTATTTCCATGGATCAAACCGGATTCATTAAAAATCGCTATTCATCTTTTAATATTAGGAGGTTAATGAATATTGTTTATACCCCCTCACTTACTACCCCGGAATGTATTATCTCATTAGATGCTGAGAAAGCCTTTGACAAGAGTTGAATGGCCTTATTTATTTAATGTTCTTGAGAAATTTAATTTTAATTTGACATTTATATCTTGGATTAAATTGTTATATTACTCCCCGGTAGCCTCGGTCTGTACAAATAATTATAGATCTCCTTTTTTTCGTCTTTTTCGCGGTACTAGGCAAGGTTGCCCTCTTAGTCCTTTACTATTTAATATTGCTCTTGAACCTTTAGCAATTGCTATCCGTGACTCGCCAAATATTGTTGGTATTACCCGTGGAAATGAAATACATAAACTATCATTATATGCAGATGATTTGTTGTTATATATCTCTAACCCAGAGAAGTCAATTCCTGCTATCTTAGATCTGTTAGCTCAATTTAGTAACTTTTCTGGTTATAAATTGAATCTTAGTAAGAGTGAATTATTCCCTTTAAATAAGCATGTACCTATTTATGGACGTTTACCATTTAAATTGGTTACTGATTCATTTATATACTTAGGGATAACAATTACCAAAAAATATAAAGATTTATTTAAAGCTAATTTTTTACCTTTAATTGCTCAGATTAAACTTTTATTTACCAAATGGTCCCCAATCTCTTTGTCTTTGATTGGTCGGATTAATGCTATTAAGATGATCATTTTGCCTAAATTTTTGTATATATTTCAATCGGTTCCAATTTTTATCCCAAAATCTTTTTTTGATAACGTAGATTCAAAAATTTCCTCATATATTTGGCAGAATAAAAATCCTAGGTTAGGTAAGAGATATTTACAGAAATCCAAGAAGGAGGGGGGACTTGCCCTCCCAAATTTTAGATTCTATTATTGGGCAATTAATATTCGATATTTAAAATTTTGGCTACAAGATTTGGACGCATCTTTAAACCCTCATTGGGTAAATCTTGAATCTAATTCATTACAAGGGTTTTCCTTGGGTTCGGTTTTAGGAACTTTACTTCCTTTTACTTCTCTTAAATCATATAAACAAATGAATAACCCAATAGTTAAACATACTTTACGTATATGGTTTCAATTCCGACGATTTTTTGGCTTTAATCAATTCATTCTAGCAAGTCCCATTATATCAAATTTTCTTTTTCAACCTTCCATGATGGATCAAGCTTACTTTGATTGGAAAACCAAAGGTATAATATCTTTTCGCGATTTATTCTTGGATAACTGTTTTATGTCTTTTGATCAACTCTCTAATAAATAAAACTTACCCAGATCTCACTTTTTTAGATATTTACAGATTAGAAACTTTTTAATTACTGTCTCTCCTAATTTTCCACACCCATATCCAATGGACACTTTGGAAAAAATCTTAGACTTAAATCTTTCTCAGAAAGGTGTAATAGCAATTGTATATAATATAATTATGAATTTATGTCCTGATGCCTCTAATAAAATTAAAGCTGACTGGGAAAGAGAACTTGAGATTAATATACCGACTGAAAAATGGGAAAAAATTCTTCAGTTGGTGAATTCATCCTCTGTATGTGCTAAGCATAGGTTGATACAGTTTAAAGTAGTTCACAGGGCTCATATGTCCAAAGATAAACTATCTCGTTATTACTCTTATATTAATCCAATATGTGACAGATGCCAGTCTGAGATTGCTTCTTTAACTCACATGTTTTGGTCATGTCCCTTGTTGGAGAAATATTGGAAAGATATTTTTGATATTATTTCAACGGTCCTAAATATAGACTTACAACCTCATCCAATTACTGCTATCTTTGGACTACCAATGATAGACTCAAATAATTTAACCTCTTCATCACGAAGGATGATTGCATTTCTTACTTTAATAGCTAGAAGGTCCATCTTGTTGAATTGGAAAGAGATCAACCCTCCTACAGTATTTCATTGGTTTTCACAAACTATGGTGTGTCTGAATTTGGAGAAAATTAGAAGTGCAGTTTATGACCCTTCTATTAAGTTTGAAAAAATTTGGAGGCCATTTATTCAGCATTTTCATTTGATGTAATTTGATCATTTCCAAACTGGTTTTATTTCTCTGTACTGTTGTTGGAGGGGAATGGAGGCGTCGACGCTGAGGTTTTCTTCTTTTCCATTTTTAAGTTGTTAGTTTTGCCCAAGTCTTTTAGTTCAGTTTAGTTTTTTTTTCTTTTGGGATGGTTTTTTTTTTCTTTTTTTTGTCTTTTTCCTTTTTTTTTGCTCTCTATTATCCATGATCAGTTCTACATGTATGGGAGTTTTGGTAATTTCCACTATTTGGTTTTGCAATTACCCTTTTTTTAAATGTAACAATACATCTCATATTATCTGTATTATTGCTATGTTTTGTTTCTATATTTTGAAATTAATAAAAAGATTGAAAAAGGAATAACCTTTTCAGAAGAATAAATTGTTTAATGAACTAAAAAAAGTTATTTAATGAGTTTGGAGGTTAACGAGAGATGAAAGATCAAAGTACATTTATTATCAAAATATGCAACCCAGAGATTCACCTTCCTGCAGACAGCCATTAAACAACGAAACATCAGAACCTGTTCAAAGAAAATCATCAAATACCCCAAATAAAGAACAAATTCCACACGCGGCAAAAAACAAGCGAAAAGCACTCAAGAATATTAAACATCAAACCGCAGAGTCCTTGAAACAGTCTAGAACAGTTAGCATCAGTTATTGCAATGGACTATAATAGTTTCTGGAAGGGCATAACAGATAAAGGATTATTATTTTATGTTGACTCTTCATTGGTACAACTAATAGTGATCTACTAATTTGGCACACCCAGAAAATGTGTTAAAATAACAGCTTTCCAGATGCATCTGATGCAAAAGTCATATCATGGACACAGGACTGGTTCAGGGTTGGAGGCTCACTTTGAAATTCTGTAGTGACACAAAATGACCAGAAAGTGACCGGCATTGCTCTTCTCTCCAGGAAGAAAAATGGATGTTCAAACTTATAAGATTTCTAATACTCCTTAATATCTAGGCAAAATGGCAGGCGGTGACTAGTGGGGTACCGCAAGGCTCAGTGCTGGGACCCCAGTTGTTTACAATATATATTAATGACTTGGATGAGGGAATTAAATGCAGCATCTCCAAGTTTGGGGATGACACGAAGCTGGGTGGCAGTGTTAGCTGTGAGGAGGATGCTAAGAGGATGCAGGGTGACTTGGATAGGTTGGGTGAGTGGGCAAATTCATGGCAGATGCAATTTAATGTGGATAAATGTGAAGTTATCCACTTTGGTGGCAAAAATAGGAAAACAGATTATTATCTGAATGGTGGCCGATTAGGAAAAGGGGAGGTGCAACGAGACCTGGGTGTCATTATACACCAGTCATTGAAAGTGGGCATGCAGGTACAGCAGGCGGTGAAAAAGGCGAATGGTATGCTGGCATTTATAGCGAGAGGATTCGAGTACAGGAGCAGGGAGGTACTACTGCAGATGTACAAGGCCTTGGTGAGACCACACCTGGAGTATTGTGTGCAGTTTTGGTCCCCTAATCTGAGGAAAGACATCCTTGCCATAGAGGGAGTACAAAGAAGGTTCACCAGATTGATTCCTGGGATGGCAGGACTTTCATATGAAGAAAGACTGGATGAACTGGGCTTGTACTCGTTGGAATTTAGAAGATTGAGGGGGGATCTGATTGAAACATATAAAATCCTAAAGGGATTGGACAGGCTAGATGCAGGAAGATTGTTCCCGACATTGGGGAAGTCCAGAACGAGGGGCCACAGTTTGAGGATAAAGGGGAAGCCTTTTAGGACTGAGATTAGGAAAAACTTCTTCACACAGAGAGTGGTGAATCTGTGGAATTCTCTGCCACAGGAAACAGTTGAGGCCAGTTCATTGGCTATATTTAAGAGGGAGTTAGATATGGCCCTTGTGGCTACGGGGATCAGGGGGTATGGAGGGAAGGCTGGGGCGGGGTTCTGAGTTGGAAGATCAGCCATGATCATAATAAATGGCGATGCAGGCTCGAAGGGCCGAATGGCCTACTCCTGCACCTATGTTCTATGTTTCTATTACAACATGCATGTCCCCAGTGGGCATAGTCAAATATTTTAAGAAACTAGCTGAGGCTAAATAATTTCAAAAGGAAGCAAGTGATCAGCTAACAGTCCAATGATATGGCATTTTAATGCTTTCACATATTAACAAATTTCACTCAAAAGGTTAATTGCCTTTTATGCAGTTTGGTTCTTTTACATATGAAAATTAAGTAAAGGGGATGTTTGAAAGGAGGTTCCTACAGTGCAGTTATATGAAAATTAACACAAGAATTACCAGGTTCAATGAGCAGTACAACTTGTGGTAGTTCTCTGTTCTAAATTTTCCGGAGCAGAATAATTTGAGAATGTGAGATTTAAGATTGTTTAATATTTTTTCTGGAGCACAAGTGTAAGGGAGAATTATGTAATTGTTACTATGGATCTGATGCAGCACAAAAAAAACAATAAATATACATATGTAAGATAGCTTGTAGATATTGATTGTATGACATTAAAGCAGAGGTATCCATAAATTATTATAATGATGGGTTTCAACAATTGCTTACACATTGCTTGCAGTTTCTGCAGCTTAATTTCTATAGAATTAATATTGTAAAGTCTGTGAAAATGATGCCTGAAGGTTGTTTCATTGGAGCAACTGAGGGCAGGACACAGTGTAGTCAGAATTTAGAAGTGTGGGGAAAATATATTGGTGGAGAAAATTGGTTGGGGGTGGGGTGTCAGGATGCTAGCAAGGTTAGTGAGATTTGGAAAAGTGTAGTTGAGAATTTTCAAATAATTGCACTGAAGGGTAAGGAGCCAGCTGGCTTTTGGTGTACGAGTTTCTTCTCTGCATACTCTAAGGGCAGAATAGTTATTGATAAGTTGGAACTGGTGAAGCTTGAAGTCACGAAGTTTTTGCAAACTTGTCTGGAGCTGCCAAAGGCTGGTATGAAGATTTTCACAGCAGTAGGAGTGAGGTAAGGGGATTTGAATACTTCAATTGCTTCATTCTTGTTCAGTGATCACAGTCACTCGCAGTTTAAAGATATAATTATCACTTTGTGAAACAAATGCAAATAACATTGATAGCTTTTAGGACTGATAATCATATTACAAGCCCCAAGAACAAAAATATTCATTCTGCAGGAATGCCAGAATAAGGAGATAAGAGATGGGTTTTTAATGGCCCTTTTTTTTTTGAAGAAGCCATGACAGATGAGAGAATAGCATCCTAATTATCTTGTTTCTCCCACAAATTTCACATTGATGAAATTAGACAAAGAGCCTGCTATTCAAACCTTTATCCAATCTGTCAGTGGAAGTACCCTGATGACAACTACCTGAACAGTTGTTCCTGTGAGATATTTCTTCTGGTACAGATAAGGTGCATTTACGCTCATGGTCATATAAGCTGATTAAACATTTCTAGCTTTAACCAAACAAAACACATGTACTGTACGTATTTTGTTGTAAAGCAACGGGAATATCATATACATAAAACCATTTTTGAAATGCTCTTTTACTTGTGAAGAACCACGGTTCATCCTAATTTAATAAATAGTCAATGAATAAATACTAATAAAGCATACTTGGTTATTAATTTTCATAACAGGATGAGTTGCAAAGTATCCAGATTATAAAGAGAAGTGAATTCTGAGGCAAGGGAATGTCCCTTGCTAAGGTATAACCAGAGCTAATTACTAGGAGAAGCGTCAGATTTGATTTTACCTTGTGCTGCATTGGAAACTGCCTTGGATTCTTTCAAATTGGAAAATACCTTCCAACCATTTCAATGTTATTAGTAGATGTCTGTCTTTTACCTAGATGTACCATTTGAGGAAACTGGCAGGTACACATATCTATTAAGGGTATTGTAATGGAGAAATGCCCCTTTCTGTTCTTACCCTGTCAGTACTCCGCTCCAGGTTATCACCCAAAGGTGTTTGTCAGGTTAATTTCCTGGTCTAAGCCCATAGCCAACTTTAGCAGCTTCATCAAGAACCTTCTTTGCATTATAGCCCAGAAGTAGACACTGCAAACTTTCAGTTCTATTTGTAGCTGCTTTTAAAGTGATTCATTCTGTGCCTGAAAATAAGGAGATATGATTTAGGTTGGTGAGTGGTAACAAACATTTGCTTATTGTTACCTACCAGGCTAAATGTAGTAAATGGCCATTCTCCTCACTGTCAACAACACCAGCAGCATTTGTGCAATCTACAAACTTACTTAATCATACCTCCACATTCACATTGAAGCAGAGAGAATCCCAGCACTGATCTCTGTGGCACACTGCTAGTTAAAAGCTGCCACTCAGTAAAGCAGAGGTTCCCACCCTGAGGTCCATGGACCCCTTGCTTAATGCTATTGGTCTATGGCATAAGAAAGGTTGGGAACACCCTACACTAAAGCAACCCTATACTATTGTCGTCTGGCTTCTATTACCAAGCCAGTTTGCCAACTTGTTTTCTTTTTATTACCGAATTCCCAATTTTAACAAAGGGGTTCAGATGTGACACACCGTGTTTCTCTTCCGAAGATGCTGCATGACTGGCAGTGAGCTTTTCCACCATTTTGTATTTTTTATGTCAGATAATAACCAACTGAAACTCTTCTTGACATTAATTGGCTTTACTATCACCAAATCTGTCATTGTCAACAGCAGAAGGCCATCGTTACTAAAAAAAAACTTGAATGGACCAGAAAAATACTTCTGTATCAAGAGTGTATCGATGACCTACAGAAGAAACTGTTTTTGCAAATCTGAAGGAAAAGCGCATTTACTCACAGGGCAGGCAGTGTAGAATGAGGAAGAAACAGGGGCAACATTGCACGTCATGAACTAGAAATTTGAGGAAACAAACCCATATGTTCTCATCGAGGCTTAAGGGTGAAGAGGAGTTATCTGCAAGATGGTGAGGGCCATCAGATGGAGAGAGGAGAGAAACAGTGTTTCTTACCAAGCAGCTCTGGTAGCACCTGCTGAGTTCACAATGTCTAAAGGTACAAGGCAGGAACTTGGTGGCAAAACTCTGTGAGTTTCATCCGCACCCAAAGCTCAGTGGCATCAAATCCCAAATAACATGCTTCAGTGGCATCGCAAATGCCACCTATATATTCACTCCCTCCACTATCAGTGCTTTGTAGTGTGTAACATCCACATAATCCCTGTACAAACAATTTATTTAGAACATGGGAACACCACAACCCCCAAGTGTCCTTTATGCCATACAACATCACCATTTGTTGCCATTGGGTGAAACTCCTGGTTGTTCACCTGAAATTTATTGGACGTAATGCTGGTATTATCTTTCCATGAATTATCAGTAATATCTGACCAACATTTACTACTGTACCTGGTGTTGGCATTGACTCACCTGAAACATTATCTCTATTGCACCCTCTACTGATCAGCTGTGTCTCCACTATTGTCTGTCTGTCCAGATTTCCATCAGAGAAATATAGAACAGTACAGCACAGGAACAGGCCATTCGGCCCACAATATTGTACTGAACCAGCTAAAAACCAAATCAAAAACACTCAAACACCCTCCTATCTACACCATCTTCCTTACATCCATCTGCCTATCCAAATGTCTCTTAAAAGCCTCAAATGTATTTGTTTCTACCACCATACCA
This sequence comes from Mobula birostris, assembly GCF_030028105.1. Taxonomy (NCBI): domain Eukaryota; kingdom Metazoa; phylum Chordata; class Chondrichthyes; order Myliobatiformes; family Myliobatidae; genus Mobula; species Mobula birostris. The sequence goes on along the minus strand of NC_092392.1, from coordinate 39,201,769 downwards.
GCAGCGCATTCCAGGCATCCACCTCTCTCTGAGTAAAAGCGTGCCCCTCACGTCCTCTTTGAATCTACCCCCTCTCACCTTCAATGCATGCCCTCTGGTATTGTGTTGCAACGCTGAGAAACAGATACTCTGTCCACTCTGTCTATGCCTCTCATAATCTTATGCACCTCTATCAGATCTCTCCTCAGCCTCCGGTGCTCCAGAGAAAACAACCCAAGTTTCCCCAGCCCCTTGTAGAGCACATGCCCTCCAAACCAGGCAGAATCCTGGTAAACTTCTTCTGTACCCTCTCCAAAGCCTCAACATCCTTCCTAGAGTGGGGGGTGACCAGAACTGTACATAATGCTCCAGATGTGGTCTAACCAGAGTTTTATAAAGTTGCAACATAACCTTGTGACTTTTGAACTCCATGCCTCAACTAAAAAAGCAAGATACTATAAGCTTTCTTAATCGCCTTATCGACCTGTGTAACCACTTTCAAGGAGCTATGAACTTGGAATCCAAGATCTCTCTGCTCAGCAACAGAGTTAAGGAACTGTGTTGCTCTACCTACGTGCATTTGCCCAATCAACGTGCAACACCTCACATTTATCTGGGTTAAACTCTATCTGCCATTTCTCTGCCCATATCTGCAACTGATCTATGTTGTGCTGTATTCTTTGCCAATCTTCTACTCTATCCACAGCTTCATCAATCTTGTATCATCCGCAAATTTACTAACCCACACATCTACATTTTCATCCAGGTCATTTACAGTACATACATTACAAACAGCAGAGGTCCCAGCACATTTCCCTGCGGAATTCTACTAATTACAGACCTCCAGCTCAAATAAGTCCCTTCAACCACTACCCTCTGTCTTCTATGCGCAAGCCAGTTCTGAATCCAAACGGCCAATTTGCCATGGACCCCATCTGCTACTTGTTCTGTAAGTAATGGTACACTCCTTGATAACTGATTAACTTCAATAAAATCCAAAATATAATTGCTTGGGAGGGAGAGGATTCCAATAAACAGCATTCCATGTGGCTTCTTCCAGTCTCATGCCATGACTCAGCCAAAGTTCAGTCTTTGAAAATCATTTTCTTAAAATTCATGAGGGGGCATTAAAGTCCTACAGACAATCACAGATGAATAAAGTATCCTTCAATGATGTCAATATTCTAGCCTATTTGTCTTTTTAACTATATATCATTAAATGGCACCATTGAGCATATTTTAAATTTAATTTCTACTTGAAATTCCTCACTGGCCAAGGAATTACTGTTAAAGTCTTGAACAGAATTCCCGCACAGGAGAACCAAGTTAACATTCATGCTTGGTTAAATGTCACATTTCCCCATTCCTCGAAATGAATTGGATATAATCTTGTAAGTCAAAGATCATTTAAAACTTTAATTTCAATATTTAGTAGACTATCACTTTGTTTCATAAAATCTTCATAAGGAAACATAAGTAATTAATTTAAAATGGTATAATTTGTTTTCTGAAGTGCAGCAAAGTATTAAGTAGCTGGATAAACTATAATTATAAGATTTGCATAACAGATGCTAGCTGTACAATTATGCTTTCAGGAAATTATATACAAAAACTTTTTTTTAAGTGTCATTTAATAAAGCAACCTGAAGTAAAGGTTTTGGATTGACTGCCTTTTTTATTCAATGCTTCCATTTTTGGTTTGCATTTTAAAATGTCATAGGATGATTAAACACTGAATTCCTATACTGACCACTAATTCTAAACTGACCTGTGCACTTTTAGTACAACATAAATGGGGCATGAGGGATGAGGGAGAAAAACATTGTGAACATAAATAATATCCCACCGAGTTCAGTAACAATTGCTTGGAAACTTTGAATTCTAAGGTTGATTATTAAAGTAACTTTTTCTGCTGAAAGCACATCAGGTAATAGGTGAAAAACCATTGTTAATTGGGCCATCAGTTAATCAGGGTAGCCATTTATTTGGGACAACTCAAAGAACAAAATCAAATCGAGAAAACAACAGGGAATCGCTCTGTTTATATGGGACACTATGTCTGTTCATTGGGGCAGGAGACTGCTGCTGAACAGTTTCTAACTAGTGTCGGACGTGTGCACTTACGTGGCTGTTCGACACAACACCACGCTTAGACTGAACAGCTTTGAAATAGCGGTCAGTTGCATGTGTTTGTGGTCAGAAAGCAGTGATTTTTGTCACTGAAAGTTGGCGAGAAATAAGCAGCAAGACAATTGTTTTGCTCGCTGCAGTTTCAAGCATTCAGGAAATGAAATGATTTCACTACGTCAACAAGTTAGGAACAATAAAGAATTTGAAAGTATGACAATCATCTTGAATATTACAATGAAAATGAGGATTTGGAGGATGCAATCATCAATAGCATTGTATGAAGATAGTCTGTTACCTGTGCAAGGTGTGTTCATTTACAGTGAATCAAAAGAACGCATACATTGGATGAATCCCTCTGATAACCATAAGGAACTAATGTACAGTTTTATAGTACTCTAGTAGTGTTCTAATTTGTTCTGTATTTTAAATACATAATTTATCACTTGGTAGTGTCTGTTTTTTATACCTTTTTAACTACTTCCATTAAACTTTGGTTAATTGAGCCAAAATGTATTGGTCCCGATGTGTTCCAATTAAATGGAATCCACTGTGTATAAAAACCTGGTGACAGAATATTTTGTGGCATCATATGGGAAATGAGCCCTGTCTTTTGTGGATAAATCTATTTTCCCTTGTTTCATCACAGTAATATTGAGGCATTTTGCACAATCTATATTCTTGTACATTTGCTGCAAGTTCAACTGCCATATTAGTGCTTCTGGCTGCCAACTCCTATTCAGTACTGCTCCTCCATAGTGTTGATTTCCCTCCTGTATATTTTTGTCACATTCCTTATGACTTTTGAAAATCTTTAGCTCCTCGGCACTCCAGCTTCTGCACTCTCAACTTACTGTTTATTGAATGGAAGACTGCCAAAATGCAGCCTGACAAACAAAATGCATGTTGTTAAAATGCCCTTTTCATGGTAGAAATTTAAAACGTGACTGATATATTAAGTTTTTAGTCACAACTGGCTGGAATGGTCTATTATTCTGTTTAATGATGCAGAAACATCAAAAAGAAATTTGCTCTGTCAAAGGAAGAAAGATTGCTTTTAACTTTACAAGAACTCTGCATTTACCTTAATTGAAATCACTAAATCTTTAATTATTTGAAATGTAAAATGTAGATGATCTGTTTTCAAGTATTTTCAGTCATGGTATTTCAGGGCTGGTTAATCTTTTAGCAAAGTCCAAATGCATTGTACATAGAAGTATCAGATGACAGGGCTCTGGTATGGTACCAGAGAAAGCCCTGGTTCCCATAACCTCCCATTTGTTGAGATACAAGTGTCAGCCTTATTGCAGAGGCAGAGCCAAGTTTATCTAGCTACCAATAGTTTATCTTAGAGATGGATAATTCAGGTTGCCTTGGAATTAATGTAACTCCATGGTGATATGGCCGATATTCTGGCCGTGAGATTGATAAAAGGTTTAATATATAGGTAATATTTGATTTGTTGTTATTAATGCTTGGCTGCAGGTTTCTATTGAGGTGGTAAAATTATATTCTCAGAGCATGAGTCATATTTCCTGTGGAAGTTTATCTGTACCTAGGCACATCCTGAATGTTTGCCAGAGTATGCTGAGCTGGCTATATTATGGCACTAACTGCATATAAGGCTGATTTGTTGCCACGGTTGTCAGTTTTATCATGCCCAACACTAGCTGACCATGGGTTCAACACAGGAAGAACCACCTTCCCTTAACTTTCCCAACTCTAAACTAATTGCTGATCGATTTCTACAAGCTATCACTGTGATTCTGCAAACATCTGCTGCTTTCTACAATTGGTTCAAAGTTTGAAATATATTTATTATCAAAGTACATATCTGTCACCATATACAACCCTGAGATTCATTTTCTTGCAGGCATATTTAATAAATCCATAATAGAATAATGGAGGACTGCCCTAACTGGGCATTCAACCAGTGTGCAAAAGTCAACAAACTGCAAATAGACAAAATAAATAAGCAATTGATATTAAGAATATGAGATGAAGAGTCCTTGAAGTTGAGTCTATATGTTGTGGGAACATTTCAATGATGGGGCATGTGAGATTGAGTGAAGTTAACCCTTTGGTTTAACAGCCTGATGAGTGAGGGATAATAACTGTTCCTGAACCTGGTGGTGTGAGTCCCAAGGCTCCTGTACCACCTTCTTGATGGCAGCAGTGAGAAGAGGACATGCTCTTGGCAGTGGGTGTACCTGACAATGGATGCTGCTTTCTTGCGTCAATGCTTCATGTAGATGTGTTCAATGGTGGAGGAGACTTTACCCATGTTAGACTGGGCCGTATCCATTACTTTTTTGGAGAATTTTCTGCTCAAGGGCATTGGTGTATAAATGCATAAATCTAAATCGCTGCGGCTGGTTCTGAAAGGTTTAACAGATATGCTCAAACTTGGAGAAGTGTGTCTAATACTAGGCGCTTCCCTGGAAAACAACTTGGAGCTAAAGGACATCCAAGGCAAGATAACCTTTTGGAAACAAAGAGCAGCAGGGCTTGCAACAGGAGGCTGATATAGCTCAGGTCTGCTATTTTCACTCAAGATGCAATGAAATTAATTCCCATTATGAATACTAAATTTGAGTGATTCTAATACAGAAAGTCGTCGTAATTTATAACTTCTTCCTGTCAGAAGATTCAAGTTAATTCTGGGAATATTATAGCCTTTGTTCAAGTTCCTGAATATTGAGGTCTGATACTGCTGGATCTATAGACAGAGGTTCATTTATTATCAAAGTATGTATGCAGTATGTAACTCTGAAATTTGTCTTCTCCAGATAGCCACAAAACAAACCCGTGGGATTGCTTAAAGAAAAACAATCAGAGCCCTCCCCTTCCTGCACAAAGTCCCAAATTTAAATCGCAACAGCAACAAGAGCAACAACCCCCAACCAGGCAGAAAATCAAATTGGTGAACTGCAAGAACATCAAATCCCAACACCACTCCCCAAAAAATTAAATTACAAGAGCGAATGGGGCAAAAAGACAGAATATAAAAGAAATAAAACCAAAAAATAGTTACTATGTTCTCCATGTTACGTCATCAGCAACAATGAATATATAATTGATTTAAGTTTTTATAAACAAACATAAACATTTATTAAACTCTGCTTAACAATAGTGAAAAGTATTCAAACGACTAATTTAACTGGAAATTAACTGCTATACGGCAACTCTGGAACAGTTCTTAAAGTGGTAAATTTGAACACAGTCTTAAAATGGTAAATTCAAATGTCCAAGTGATTTATACAGACAGTAAGGAGAGACTTACCTGAAATTGATTTCTTTGAAGACGTGACATTACTGCTGATCCCAGCTGTGAGATGCCGTCCAAAGAATTCACGACGAAGGAAATAAAATGGCTCAAAGGAACTGACCTTTTTCCTGGTGGGTGAACGCTGCACAAACCTTCCTGATCTTGCAGGGGTTATCTCAGATACAGGCCGCTATTCCTGAATGAAGATTCAATAAGGTCGATCCTTTATGAAGCTGCTGAATGACACCAACTTTACTCAATTCTTCAGGTTCCCGTACTTTAGTAAGGTCTTCACCTTCTAATACTAGACTGTAAAGGTAAATCGAAGGTGCAACACACAAAAACTGGCAGCGATTGGTGAAACTGCCGACACAGCGTTTTTGTACCTTACAATAGAAAGTAAAAACTCCACTTTAAAATGAAACTGTGTCATGAGATGAATACGCAGCAAAATGAAGTAACTAATGAATTAACTGATGAATTAAACTGCGTGACAACAGGGGTTTCCCCTTTATATACCTGTAGGGAATATGCCATCACGTGACCTCACAGCAGCAGGAAAATTACATCACGCCACCATCACAAGACCATTACATCATGCTGACAAGATACTCAATTACATCATGGTCATAAGACAGTCAAGATACCCACGAGGTATGTAACATCCATAGCTGAATGAGTGTACAAGGGGTGATTGATAAGTTTGTGGCGTAAATTAGAAGGAAGTCAATTTTAGAAAACCTAGCACATTTATTTTTCAACATAGTCCCCTCCTGCATTTGCACACTTAGTCCAGCGGTTGTGGAGCATATGGATTTCGGACCTCCAGAAAGTGCCCACAGCAGGGGTGAATGATAAGTTCGTGGCCTAAGGTGGAAGGAGATGAGTTATACAGCTCTCGTTACATGCACATGCAGATCAACTCTTTGAGTGATTATGCAGAAAGTTTGAAGTTAATAACTCATCGCTTTCTACCTTAGGCCACAAACTTATCAATCACCCCCGATGAGTTATTAACCTCAAACTTTCTGCATAATCACTTATGCAAAAAGTTGAACTGCATGTGCATGTAACCAGAGCTGTATAACTCATCTCCTTCTACCTTAGGCCACAAACTTATCAATCACCCCTACTGTGGGCACTTTCTGGAGGTCCGAGATCCGTATGCTCCACGACTGCTGGACTAAGTGTGCAAATGTAGGAGGGAACTATGTCAAAAAATGAATGTGCTAGGTTTTCTAAAATTGACTCCTTCTACCTTAGGCCACAAACTTATCAATTACCCCTCGTATAACTGAAACACCAAATTCTTCCGAGTTAGCGATTGCTTCTTCAATCCTTTAGTTTTGAAGATCTACATTATCAGCTTCAATATTCTGACAGGCTGAGTGATGATCCATTTCTATCCCTCAATAAAAATCTTGCCTTTGGCTTCAAATTTTCCAGCTGTCTGTGTATCTAGGCCTCTCTCACTCAAAATTAGATTCTCTAGCCATCATATTGAGTTCAGTTATCTCACTGTTCTTTTCTGGTGAGCTACTAGGTATAGGCAGAGACAGAAGACCATGCTTCCAGAAACTCAAAGCTTCCCTGTGCTGGTTAGCAAGCCGTAGCTGTCCTGAAGGAAAAACACAACACACAAAAAGCTAGAGGAAGAAAAAAGCTTTTCATTGTCATTAGCTCCAGATTTCAGCATACACTATCTCTTGCATCTCCTCTCTCTGAAGAAAAACTAACTTTATATAAATGTATGATAATATTACTTCTGTAACGTGCCTTGAAATTGATTATTCACTCTCTGACAAATACATAACTGGTCTTTGCGTGGGATGTTGTCTTTCCATCTGGTGATGATATTTCTGATGAGAGCAGCAGACCAATTTATATTAATAATAATAATAAATACTTTATTGATCCCGAGTAGGAAATTTTTTTGTTACAGCAGTAACATTTAAAAACACACTTAGCAGGGTACAGACTTAACTAGTAATAAAGTACAGAATAATAATATACACAATAATAATTTACCAATGTGCAATAATAATGTATGAAATAATAAAACAGACTATTGTACTATGATGTGTGTTCTTCTGTCGCACAGAGATGAGCTGTTGTATATGCTGATTGTATTTGGTAGGAAACATTTTCTGTAATGATCCTTGTGATAGTGGAGCTGAATGATCTGTTTGAAAGGGTGCTCTGCTGCTTACTCAGTAGGTCATGGAGAGGATGTGCCTGATTGTCCATAATGGGTAACAGTTTGCTTAGTGACCTCCTCTCCACCACTAACTCGTCTGGGTTGTAGTCAAAGTTGGAACCAGCCTTTGTGATGAGTTTGTTTTGTCTTTTTGCATCACCAGCACCAGTACTACCTCCCCAATGTAAAGCCGCAAAGAAGACTGCACTCACTACAACAGACCGGTAAAAGATCGCCAACATCCTGCTGCACACATTGAAGGATCTCAGCTTCCTTAGAAAATAGAATCTGCTCATCCCCTTCTTGTAAACAGCCTTGGTGTTGGTTTTCCAGTCAAGTCTGTTGTTGAGTTGAACACCCAAGTATTTGTACTCCTCCACCACTGCAACTTCTTCTCCCAGAATGTACACAGGACTCATCACGGTCCTCTTCCTCCTAAAAACAATCACCAACTCCCTGGTTTTGGCCATATTCAGGAGCAGGTGATTCCTCCCATACCACTCCACAAACTTGTCCACCAGTCCTCTGTAGTCCGACTCCTGTCCACCTCTGATACACCCAACCACCACAGAGTCATCAGAGAACTTCTGCAAGTTGGAAGACTCAGATTTGTACTGAAATTCTGAGGTGTACAGTGTGAACAGAAACAGAGACCAGATAGTCCCTGACAGCACTCCAGTGCCACTCATCACCACCTCAGACAGAGAACTGCCCAGCCGTACAAACTGGGGTCTATCTGTCAGGTAGTTAGTAATCCAGGAGATAATGGATTTGTCTATGTCCATCTTTTGCAGCTTCTCGCAAAGAGGCTGGATTGTATTGAAGGCAATAGAGAAATCAAAAAATGTGATTCTCACAATGACACCAGCATCATCCAGGTGGAGTGAGTTCTCTGCAACAGGTAGATGATGGCATCATCCGTTCCCACATCACAGTCTTGCCTGATTTTTCCTCACCACTAATCCTTCAACTGTAGTCTTCAAAGTTATTATAACACCATTTCAACTGTGGCCCGATGAACAACTTGTATAAGTTCAACACTTCCTCCTTACCCTTATGTCCATCTTTCATCAGAAAACCAAGGAATCCATTTTCCATGTTAACCTCCTATACACTCGCACTGCCATTAATGTCACCACATCGTACAAAAGGTAGCTTAGACTGGGAAAAGGAAAACGAGGCACCTGAAATTTCAAGTTTTACATGATCCACTTCAATGTTTATCTAGTGTAGACAGTATTGTCATTTAAGGGGGAAATTTAGACTGGCTATTTCTGTGAGAGTTGCACATTTGAATGTCTGATCTTTTGCTGACATTAGGCTTGCACTAAATTATGTCACTTGTTGTATAATGAATATTTCTCTCAGAGTCACAGAATCAGGCCCAATGTCCATGCCAACCAAGGTGTACACCTAAGCTAGTCCAATTTGCTGACATTAGACCCATATCCCTATAAACCTTACTTATCCAGATATCTTTTAAATGTTGGTATGTCCTGACATAATTGAATCAGAAAGTTCCACACCACTAAAAAGCAAATTATGCTACTTTGTTGACTTTCTCTTATTTTAAAGGGGCATTGTGCTGATGTCAGGAAACTTGACTGGCCAAAGCTAAACTGCAGGCTGCACAAACACCTTACGAAGCCCATAGAGTGTGTTCTCACTAACGGCAAATGCTTATCCAACCTTTCACTGTTGAGATGCTCATTAATAGCCTTTCAATCAATCTTTGCCTTTGTTGTGACATCACTGGCACACTGCGGTTGTTGTAATGGTCAAGACCGTGCACACAGAGTGGGTTAGGGATGTCAAGCAGGGAGTCCAGAGTTAACCATTTGTTTAAAGTTTACTCCCATGGAGTCACTGTAGACACATCTTCACGTCTCTGATGAATAAAGTATTAGTAGCATCAGATTTGCCAAAGCTGTTACTATGGGAATATGTGAAATGCTGTCTCTAGCCAGACACTCATGCCAGTGATTACACTGATTCTCAATTTTCTCTTCACAGAATCTTTCAAAGGGTTAGGGTTAGGTGCCTGTTGCCTCTAACAATTGCTTCATCTCAGCGTTTGACTTTCTCCAATTTTCTCTGCCTCTTCTAGACCCTCCCTTGGAGATAGCCATCATAAGTGGTGGACGAACTGAACAAGGCAGGGAGGAAGATCATGGTGTAGCAATTAGCTTTGCCTGGATGGGTAGGGAGGCACCAGAACAACATGGCAGTTAAAATATTTCACAACAACATGGTCAGCTGCTTCGCGACTATAATTCTACAGATTCATACAAATCCACCATCAGGGTGGATGACTGTTGCACCGAAGATGACACAGTGTGTCAACGTGCAGTGGTTTGGGTTGTACCACACAGGACTGGGAGTACAATCGGCTGAGGAGGCGGTGCGAAAGGCTGCAGTTTTTGACAACTGACTATATGTGTTGTTGAGACACAAGAGACTGCAGATGCTGGAATCTGAAGCAACGAACAAGAAGCTGGAAGAACTCAGCCTGTCTGCCAGCATCTGCAGAGGGGAAAAGTCAACATTTCGGGCACAAACCATATATTGTTGGGTCAGAGAGTCTTTCGTCACCTTTAGTATAATGACTAAATTCCAACTGGAATGAAGAGCAAAATTAGAAGTTTGGTCTCAATGAAATAATAACATTCCACAAGAATACCAGCATGGCAGGAGAAACAGCATAAATTAGTCCTCTACCTGTTTCTGCATAATATAGCATAAATTATAATCTATATAATAAATCAGAGAGTTACTGTATTCGTCTCCAGTGTACAAAGTATTACCATATCTTTACTCCAAATGAAATCCAGTACTTTGTTATAACCAATTAATTGGAGCTTGCAGTTTGGGGATATCATCATGAGAATTACTTTGATGGTATAAATTACTGCAACTTACTTCACAGAGGCTTTCGCTTGTTCATAAGCCGCTAATAAATCCTTTCATTGCTTGGTTTCCTGAGCAACCTGCAGAAACCATTACACAAACAGCTCTCCTATTGGATAAAACCAGCCAGGAAGGCAAGTAGAAGAAAGAATCACATGTAGAATTTGGATTTCATTCTTTGTTGGTGCATTAAGTATGTGCTGGGTATGGTACTATAGCCAAATGTTCTCCTTTAAAATAAATGTAGTCTAAAATACAGCTTTGGAATTGTTTACATCTAAATTTAGATTTTTAAAACAGGAACTGTACGATTCCTGACAGGACCACCTCTGACTTGAGTCCCTATCAGTGAGAGAAGGGAGTCAGCCTTTGAAGGCAAGCTCATTATAAGAGCCTGACACATGACAGTGTGAGAGGGAGCGAGTGAGACAGAGTGAGAGAGATAGATAGAGATAGAGATATGAGATAAAAACAAACAGGAAGGATATCAGAATCCGGTTTAATATCACTGGCATATGTTGTGAAATTTGTTGTCTTTGGGGCTACAATATATTACAATACAAAATAATAGAGAAAAAATGTGAATTACAGTGTATATATATATCTTAAATAGATAAACAGTGCAAAAATAAAAATTTAAAAATGTGGTGAAGTAGTGTTGATGTGTTCAATGCCCATTCGAAAATCGTCTGGCAGAGGGGAAGAAGCTGTGCTGCCAAGGATGGTATCCAATGAAGACTTTGGCAATACATGGGTTTCACTATTTCCTTCAGCTGTGGGAGTCCCTGATCATTTAAGTGTTGCACAGATAAATGCCATGTTCTGATAGGTTTTGCTGAGATGTGGGATCTTCACACTTCTGAAAACAGTTGCTGTTAGGCATTTCAGTAAATGAATAAGGGGTTTGTTTGTGTATGTATTTACATCAGTGGGAGTGGTACAAAGAAGGATGTGAAAAATTATGTTTCACCTCAGCTCCTCTCTTGACTACTATCAAACAATACTGACATTAAGGACTAGAATGTGGAAAACATCACTCTGAATCTAGCACAAGGATCTCAAAGGCTCATTCTGAGTATCATTCCTCTCAGGGAGTCCAATACTGTGCATAGGATGTTGCAGAGGCTTGCTGTGGCTGCTTGGAAAGATCTCGTGGCAAGGAAACTGAGAGTTGAGGCGTGGCTTCGACAGAGAACAGGCTAGGCATGAGGCGAAGGTCTTCCTGGTGCACCTAGGAAAACAACAACTGGAAAACCTGAGCTTTCCTATGGGTTGTTCTGCAGAGAGGTCCAGGAGGGATGCAGGATGTCCAGGGCAGCTCTTTGAAGATGGGTATGTCTCAATGGGTATGATTCAAGTTTTTGGATCATTGGGACCTCTTTTGGCGCAGGCGTGACCTGTACAAAAAGGACGGGTTACACTTGAATCCTAGGGGGACCAATATCCTGGCAGGGAGATTAGCGGGGGCTACTGAGGTGACTTTAAACTAGAATGGTTGGGGGGTGGGAATCAAATTAAAGAGGCTAGGCCTGAGGAGGTTAGTTCACAACAGGGGGATGGGAACCAGTGCAGAGAGATAGAGGGGTGTAAAGTGAGGGTAGAAGCAAAAAGTACTAAGGAGAAAAGTAAAAGTGGCAGGCCGACAAATCCAGGGCAAGCATTAAAAAGGGCCACTTTTCAGCATAATTGTATAAGGGCTAAGAGAGTTGTAAAACAGCGCCTGAAGGCTTTGTGTGTCAATGCAAGGAGCATTCGTAATAAGGTGGATGAATTGAACATGCAGATTGTTATTAATGATTATGATATAGTTGGGATCACAGAGACATGGCTCCAGGGTGACCAGGGATGGGAGCTCAACGTTCAGGGATATTCAATATTCAGGAGGGATAGACATGAAGGAAGGGGAGGTGGGGTGGCGTTGCTGGTTAAAGAAGAGATTAACGCAATAGAAAGGAAGGACATAAGCCGGGAAGATGTGGAATCGATATGGGTAGAGCTGCGTAACACTAAGGGGCAGAAGACGCTGGTGGGAGTTGTGTACAGGCCACCTAACAGTAGTAGTGAGGTCAGAGATGGTATTAAACAGGAAATTAGAAATGTGTGCAATAAAGGAACAGCAGTTATAATGGGTGACTTCAATCTACATGTAGATTGGGTGAACCAAATTGGTAAAGGTGCTGAGGAAGAGGATTTCTTGGAATGTATGCGGGATGGTTTTTTGAACCAACATGTCGAGGAACCAACTAGAGAGCAGGCTATTCTAGACTGGGTTTTGAGCAATGAGGAAGGGTTAATTAGCAATCTTGTCGTGAGAGGCCCCTTGGGTAAGAGTGACCATAATATGGTGGAATTCTTCATTAAGATGGAGAGTGACATAGATAATTCAGAAACAAAGGTTCTGAACTTAAAGAGGGGTAACTTTGAAGGTATGAGACGTGAATTAGCTAAGATAGACTGGCAAATGACACTTAAAGGATTGACGGTGGATATGCAATGGCAAGCATTTAAAGGTTGCATGGATGAACTACAACAATTGTTCATCCCAGTTTGGCAAAAGAATAAATCAAGGAAGGTAGTGCACCCGTGGCTGACAAGAGAAATTAGGGATGGTATCAATTCTAAAGAAGAAGCATACCAATTAGCCAGAGAAAGTGGCTCACCTGAGGACTGGGAGAAATTCAGAGTTCAGCAGAGGAGGACAAAGGGCTTAATTAGGAAGGGGAAAAAAGATTATGAGAGAAAACTGGCAGGGAACATAAAAACGGACTGTAAAAGCTTTTATAGATATGTAAAAAGGAAAAGACTGGTAAAGACAAATGTAGGTCCCCTACAGACAGAAACAGGTGAATTGATTATGGGGAGCAAGGACATGGCAGACCAATTGAATAATTACTTTGGTTCTGTCTTCACTAAGGAGGACATAAATAATCTTCCAGAAATAGTAGGGGACAGAGGGTCCAGTGAGATGGAGGAACTGAGCGAAATACATGTTAGTAGGGAAGTGGTGTTAGGTAAATTGAAGGGACTGAAGGCAGATAAATCCCCAGGGCCAGATGGTCTGCATCCTAGAGTGCTTAAGGAAGTAGCCCAAGAAATAGTGGATGCATTAGTGATAATTTTTCAAAACTCTTTAGATTCTGGACTAGTTCCTGAGGATTGGAGGGTGGCTAATGTAACTCCACTTTTTAAAAAAGGAGGGAGAGAGAAACCGGGGAATTATAGACCGGTTAGCCTAACGTCAGTGGTGGGGAAACTGCTGGAGGCAGTTATCAAGGATGTGATAACAGCACATTTGGAAAGCGGTGAAATGATCGGACAAAGTCAGCATGGATTTGTGAAAGGAAAATCATGTCTGACGAATCTCATAGAATTTTTTGAGGATGTAACTAGTAGAGTGGATAGGGGAGAACCAGTGGATGTGGTATATTTGGATTTTCAAAAGGCTTTTGACAAGGTCCCACACAGGAGATTAGTGTGCAAACTTAAAACACACGGCATTGGGGGTAAGGTATTGGTGTGGGTGGAGAATTGGTTAGCAGACAGGAAGCAAAGAGTGGGAATAAATGGGACCTTTTCAGAATGGCAGGCGGTGATTAGTGGGGTACCGCAAGGCTCAGTGCTGGGACCCCAGTTGTTTACAATATATATTAATGACTTGGATGAGGGAATTAAATGCAGCATCTCCAAGTTTGCGGATGACATGAAGCTGGGTGGCAGTGTTAGCTGTGAGGAGCATGCTAAGAGGATGCAGGGTGACTTGGATAGGTTGGGTGAGTGGGCAAATTCATGGCAGATGCAATTTAATGTGGATAAATGTGAAGTTATCCACTTTGGTGGCAAAAATAGGAAAACAGATTATTATCTGAATGGTGGCCGATTAGGAAAAGGGGAGGTGCAACGAGATCTGGGTGTCATTATACACCAGTCATTGAAAGTGGGCATGCAGGTACAGCAGGCGGTGAAAAAGGCGAATGGTATGCTGGCATTTATAGCGAGAGGATTCGAGTACAGGAGCAGGGAGGTACTACTGCAGTTGTACAAGGCCTTGGTGAGACCACACCTGGAGTATTGTGTGCAGTTTTGGTCCCCTAATCTGAGGAGAGACATCCTTGCCATAGAGGGAGTACAAAGAAGGTTCACCAGATTGATTCCTGGGATGGCAGGACTTTCATATGAAGAAAGACTGGATGAACTGGGCTTGTACTCGTTGGAATTTAGAAGATTGAGGGGGGATCTGATTGAAACGTATAAGATCCTAAAGGGATTGGACAGACTAGATGCAGGAAGATTGTTCCCGATGTTGGGGAAGTCCAGAACGAGGGGCCACAGTTTGAGGATAGAGGAGAAGCCTTTTAGGAACGAGATTAGGAAAAACTTCTTCACACAGACAGTGGTGAATCTGTGGAATTCTCTGCCACAGGAAACAGTTGAGGCCAGTTCATTGGCTATATTTAAGAGGGAGTTAGATATGGCCCTTGTGGTTATGGGGGTCAGGGGGTATGGAGGGAAGGCTGGGGTGGGGTTCTGAGTTGGATGATCAGCCATGATCATAATAAATGGCGGTGCAGGCTCGAAGGGCCAAATGGCCTACTCCTGCACCTATTTTCTATGTTTCTATGTCTCTTCCTCCTACCCTAGGCCACCAGCCTAGGTAGTTTATTGATCCCAAAAAGAAATTACAGTGTCACAGTAGCATTACAAGTGCACAGATATACAACTATTAGAAGAGAAGTAGAAAGAATAAAAATAAGTTACCACAAGCAGTCTTAACAGGAGGGGTCACCACTCATTATAAAGCCTAATGGCCGAGGGTAAGAATGACCTCATGTAACCCTCTTTGGCGCAGCGCAGTTGTCTTAGTCTATTACTGAAAGTGCTCCTCTGGTCAGCCAAGGTGGCATGCAGAGGGTGAGAAACATTGTCCAGAATTGCCAGGTTTTTCCATAGGGTCCTTTGTTTTACCACAGCCTCCAGTCTGTCCAGTTTGACTCCTTTAACAGATCCAGCCTTTACTGAGCCTGTTGGCATCACTTGAGTTGATGCCACTGTCCCAGCACACCACTGCAAAGAAAATTGTGCTGGCGACAACAGACTGGTAGAACATGTGAAGGAGAGGCCTGCATACTCTATATGGCCAGTCAAAGCCATAGCAAAGGCATTGGTAATAGTGCTGGCAACAGTGTCGGTGATAAGGCACCCATTGAGTGAGTGTCTCAGCAACTGAAAGATGAAAGCTGTTAGTTGTAGCACACTCTGTGAACTTGCAGAAAGTGCTTGGGCAGCCTACAGTCAGTTCTGAAGCTGTCCAGTCATACCTGCCCACCTCCTCCTATATGGACATTATGCGAACAAGTGCCATAGCATACAGTATTATGCAAATATCTTAGACACACACACACACATATATTATATATATAGATATAGATCTATATATATATATAGATAGATAGCTTGGGTGCCTAAGAATTTTGTACAGAACTGTATTTGTCAATGTGGAGTGGAAAGCAAGTTTGTAAATCTGGCGGGAGCAAAGAATGTTGGGAATGTTGAGGGTAGAGCACCATGGGAGGGGTTTGGGACAGTGCCAGTGGAGAGAGTGTAGCACGTGCGGACTCACGCAGCCCTGAGACACCAGGCAAGGTCACTTAATTCCAAATAATTAGTTTTATTGATCATTACAGAACATTATTCTGGTGCTTCCCTCTCCCTTCCCCCTTTCTCAACCGTGATTCCCTCTTCCTGCCCCCTTCCCACTCTAGTCCACAACAGAGACCCATATCAGAATCAGGTTTATCATCACTCACATGTCATGAAATGTGCTTTTTTTTGCGGCAGCAGTGCAGTGTAATACATAAGATTACTACAGTACTGTGCAAAAGTCTTAGGCACCCCAGCTATACACAGTATATGTGCCTCAGACTTTTGCACAGTACTGAACTTTGAGTTGCTCTTTGATTGCTTAATGAATTTCATAGTTTGCAATCAGGAGTTTTGATTCATGTTGGTCAGGGAGGAAAATGTTCAGTGCACAGCTAGTACCATCATTATGTGCATGTCAATCACTGTAAAAACAGCTGCAGCCTTATAGCAAACTGGACAGAGAAGGGTCTGCCCAATACTGCAAATGATCACTAACCCTGATCTAGCTCAGCTTAAATTGTTTTCATTTTTGATTTGCACATTAAATGCGTGAACTATTGCATATAATTTCTAGGCAATATTTGAGTTACACTCAAATTTCAATGTCTTAAAATCTTTTACTCCACAATTCTTCCTGGAAAACATCATTTCACAAAAGGTAAAGTGCCAATGATGAAAATTTTAAAGTTATGAAATATTGAAACTACATTGTGGGTCAGAATCTGAAAAATCAAAGTGAATTAATACAAGGGATTTTAAGTGACAAATTGATTGCACTGTTGAAATATTACAGTTTTTGTTAAGTTTATTATAACAGCTGATTCTTCCTGTTTACAATTTAACTTCCCAATAATATAATCGTGGAACAATTTATTTGTAAATCACATTGAGTTTCTGCTTCTCTTACTTGTATGTATAATATTCTTCCACTCTGCAGTGCATTCCCTACTTTTCTGACTGGTTTTGGTAAATAGACCACAAGATATAGGAGCAGAAGTAGGCCATTTGGCCCATCGAGTTGCTCTGCCATTCAATCATCCCAGTCATCCCCACTCCCCTGCCTTCTCCCCATGCCCTTTGATGCCCTGGCTAATCAAGAACCTATCTATCTCTGCCTTAAATACACCCAATGACTTGGCCTCCACAGCCGCTCGTGGCAACAAATTCTGCAGATTCACCACCCCCTGACTAAAGTAATTTCTCCGCATCTCTGTTCTAAATGGACGTCCTTCAATCCTGAAGTCATGCTCTCTTGTCCGAGACTTCCCTACCATGGGAAATAACTTTGCCATATTTAATCTGTTCAGGCCCTTTAACATTCAGAATGTTTCTATGCGATCCCCCTCATTCTCCTGAACTCCAAGAAATACAGCCCAAGAGCTCTAATAAGTGTTACCTCCAGAACACTGATATAACCCACATGTTAGTGGCTGACCTTCATCAATCTGAAAACCTGAAATGTCCGTTCTTTGTTTTGGTGAAAAAGATTACTCTTAAACTTTACAGTTTATCTTTATCTTTTTTTCCTTGAAGGGGAGTCTCGTACTCTCAGTCACTTCACGCCTCAGAAACCAGCATAAGCACTGGCCTGATGGGCCACAAGGCCTGGGACAGACTTTAACTTTTAACATACCGAGGGCATCATGGCTTGGTATGGAAACACTAATGCCGTTGAATAAACAATTCTACAAAAATTAATGGATATGTCCAGTCATTGAGCACATTGAGCCATTGAGCATATGTTGTTGCAGGAAATCAGCATCCACCACCTAGGCCATGCTCTCTCTCCACTGCCGCCATCAGTAAAGTGGTACAGGATCCTCAGGTGAATCTGTGGAATTCTCTGCCCAATGAAGCAGTGGAGGCTACCTCAGTAAATGTATTTAAGACAAGGTTGGATAGATTTTTGCATAGTAGGGGAATTAAGGATTAGGGGGGAAAGGCAGGAAGGTGGAGATGAGTCCATGGCCAGATCAGCCATGACCTTATTGAATGGTGGAGCAGGCTCGATGGGCCAGATGGCCAACTCCTGTTCCTACGTTCTTGACTCAAACCACCAGTTTCAGGAACAGTTATTACCTCTCAACCACCAGACTCTTGAACTAACTTCATTTGTCCCATCATTGAAATGTTCCACAACCTATGGACTCACGTTCAATGACTCTTTGTCTAATGTTCTCGATAATTATTGTTTATTTATTATTATTATTTCCTTCTTTTCGTGGTGAACGGTTTGTTCTTTTGCACACTGATTGAACGCCCAAGCTGGTGCGGTCTTTCACAGATTCTATTATGGATATTATTCTATTATGAATTTCTTCAGTTTGCCTGAAAGAAAGTAAATCTCAGGGTTGTATACAGTGACATATATTGTATGTATTTTGATAATAAATTTACTTTGAATTCTGAAGCTGTCTCCTGTCAATGCTCTTCAGAATACAGTAGTATGCACAGGTTGCATCTTGCACTGCCCTGTGTGGGACATTTTGATCAATGTTTTCATTTGAAAGGGGAGATTACTATGAAAATCTTTTGGGGATTATATCAATAGTTAGTTTCCAGGGAAGGACTATTCTGTAATGTTTGGTCACACAACACAATGAAGTGTGGTGTTCCCTTCTGAGCAAGGAGACCGAGCAGCTTCTCTCTGCCAGTCCTGAGCGCCCTTTTTCTCTCAATGCTGGAAGAAAACACATTCTGAATAAACTTACATTTTCCTTCAACAAAACTTTCCTATTAAGCCGGGTGGGGGGGCAGGGTTCTCAGTTTGGGACCCACGGACACCTTGATTAACGGTGGGGGACCATGGCATAAAAAAGGTTAGGAACCCCTACTTTTAAGCAAAGACAGAAGCTTGTATTCAGGGTTGGTGGAGACTTCTGTTTAACTAATACAGACAGCATAGCTATAAGGGTAGGAAGCAAAGGCTTTTCTTGCTTTTGGGCAACAGAAATGAGGAGTTATTAGCTTCAAATCAGCTTTTGCATCTTAATATGAAAATTGACTGCCCTGTTAGAATGAAATAGCAGAGTAATGAATTGTATGAGAAATGGTCTCACCTAGGCATTCTGAGAAATTAAAGCATGAAATGTAAAATATGCAAGACAATCATTTCAGATCACACAGCGTTATTGTTGATACACCTGCAAGTTACACCTCTAAAATTTGCTTAGGTAAAGTAAGGCAGTGAGAGTCAATTGACACAAAGGTATTTAAAACACTTAAAGACTAAGGACTATTACAGATACAAACTATCAGAAAAGAACATTTGAATTTAATAATTATTTGATGAACAATAAAATCTGTCTGTAACACTTAGAGGGAATGACACTCACATAATTAAAGTGATCTTGACCTAGTCTTCAGTTAGGTCATTGAGGGAAGAAGTGAAGTACAGTACATGTGACAATGGTTTCTTGTTTAGGAGGCGGAAGGGCCAATTTTTGTGAATGTCATTTGATTGTTGGTTGAACAATTCCTGTATTTGCAACACACCAAAGGAGTCAACACACAAAATGCAGCACAGATCATACAACTAGTCAGCACTTAATTAATGACTTGGAAGGAGCTGTGAGGTGGCACAGTAGTGGTTAGCACAACGCTTTACAGCACTGATGACCTGGGTTCAATTCTCGATGGTGCCTGTAAGGAGTTTGTATGTTCTCCCTGTGGCCACGTGGGTTTCCTCCCACAGTTTAAAAACATACCAGTTCGTAGGTCATAATTGGTCATTATAAATTGTCCTTGGATTAGGTCAGGATTAAATGTGGCCCAAAGGACCAATTCTGTGCTGTATCTCAATAAATAAATAAATATAGAAGCTACAGAGATCATGCGACAGTTAAAGTGCTTCCATTCACATTGATTAATAGAATATACTTTCCAATGGAATAATATTATGTAGATGTTAGGAGCACTGTACGTGTTCCTTGATCATAAAGTACAGTCATTCACAAGGAGACAGGAATATCTAATCACTACCAAGTCACCTCCAAGTTGGCCAAGTATTATAGCCCTGTTGAACTATCACCAGCTAATGAAATGCGTAAATGTAAAAGTTGCCAGGGCCCAAAAGTAAGACAATTGAATGAACTGTTCAGGTAGGACTGTCCTTGTAGGTGTCTTCATTTTCATTTTTACAGACATCAGCAAATGCATAGCAACAAGTTTTGAAACTGCGCCTTGAAGCAAGTCTAACCAGTTATTACCTCCCTGAAGAACTTTAAAAAATGATACCATTAATAAAATGTACTATGGTAATCGCTCAGACAGGAGGTCATGTGCAGGTGAATCCATGCAAGCTTTGTGCACCAACACAAAAGAAGATTAGGCAAATTACACAAAGATTTCAATATGAAATGCAAGAAAGCAGAGAGGCTTTTGTTAAAATGTTGACTGGCATGTAAATGGCATTAGAAACCTGATAGAGAGGTCTAAGGTTTCACTGCTTATTATCATTGTGCACTGCCTCATGAAAGCATTAATTTTTAAAAAAAATATTTCATTGGGATCAGAAATTCCCTGCTGCTGGCAAGAAAAAATACTTCTATTGCCCACAGTGGATATACAAAATACAATGCAAAGTTGTGTACTCAATCCAAGCAACACACACAAAATGTTGGAAGAACTCAGCAGGCCAGGCAGCATCTATGGAAAACAGTACAGTTGACGTTTCGGGTCAAAACCCTTCAGCAGGACCCTCCCCGTGATTAGGCTTGGGTTAAGTCGCGAGTTGCTGATCGGCTTGGCTCAAAGGGCCTACTCTGAGCTGTATCACAATAACAATTCATCAATACTAAGTTAATTCATGCAGCAAAAAAAGGCACCCTCAATACTTGCTCCAGATGTTTCCTTTGTTGAATTCTACTTTTTTTTCTTTCATTGGTCTGGACCAGTAAGAATAATTTATTTTCTTTTCTTGTCCACTACTTGCTATCTGTGTTTTTTTTTAGCTGCAGAGAGAGTAAATGGTAAAGAGCATTTGGGAGCAGATTGTGCAGGCAGCTCTTCAGGAGTTACTTTGTGATTGAGACCACAGAGTGCAGAAGACACATGAAAAAGCTGGGCAGCAGGGTAGTGTCTGTGAATACCATTGCTATAAGGAAGAGATTTTGATCAAAAAGAAGATAACAGCCTAGAAGTTGTTCAACAGCTAGAAGGTCCTTTAAGCAACCTAAGCCAAGAGTGCTTTGTTTCTGGCTTCATCCACACATACATAAGTCAGAGGCAGGACTCAGATACTGGAGGTCTAGGAACAGAGGATTGTTGGGATGTCTGGCTGTGGATTGAGTCAATGAGTGGTGGTGCTGGGGTGGGGATTATTTGTGCTAGGTCTAGCGAGGCTTGGCTGCAGGGTTACAGAGGTGGTAAGGGCTTGAGGAAGTGAGTGGAGGCAATCTAATCCAAAGGTTCATTTGTTCCTTATGTCCCATGTCATATGATGTGGGTGAACATGGTCTTTCCATGACCATGATTGTTCTTGGCAAATTTTTCTACAGAAGTGGTGTGCCATTGTCATCTTCTGGGCAGAGTCTTTACAAGATGGGTGACCCCAGCCATTATCAATACTCTTCAGAGATTGTCTGCTGGGCATCAGTGGTTGCATAACCAGGACTTATGATATAATCCGGCTGCTCATACGACCATCCACCTCCAGAGGTGAAGATAGTTAAATTGGCGATTGTGATCGGGGCTTAGAAGGGATTGAGGTCGGCAGTTGGGGTGTTGAGAGGGTGTCTAGTTAGTACAGCTGGTGTAGGTGTTTCAGATAACGACTGGGGTACCAAAGAAGAGTCAGGTATGCTTTAAGAACCTACCTAGGCCCGAATGGTTTGTTGCTGCTCATTGAGATCCAGTTAAAGTTGACAAGAAGCAGAAAGCCCAGTTCCACAGGAGAGTATGGCACATTCTCTTCCTGCTCAGGGTTAATGAGGTGGTGTCCAGAGCCCATTACACACTGTGAGCACCACGACACCAATCTAGCATTCCCCAGGGAGAAATTCCCACCTCTTGCCATTCATGCATTAACTTGTTTGAGAGGCAGCAGACCACAGGATAAAAGAGTGCAGCATGGCCTGCAGCGTGTGTGTGGCCCAAGTACGACAGCGGAGTAGAATTATGAAACGTTTTTATTGAGTCATGTTAGTAACGGTACACGCTGAGCAATTTACAGTGTGTGAGCTACAAACTGGGCCCACCAAGACAAAAACACGTGCACTGTAAAGCCTTTTCCCTCCATCTTGTCCCTGCTCGTAGCTCTGTTGTCATTCTTGTTCCAAGTACATGTAACATGGCCTACTTTCTCGTCAAAAATTATTTTCAAATTTCGAATAAGGATGAGAATTTTAATGAGAATATTGTTCTAGGACCAGGAAATATGTACTGATGATTCTCATTGTATTTATTTGTACAGTATAACATCAAGTTAATAGTTAAAAATCTGGCAAGTCATTATTAAATATTCCACAGGCTGGAACCAGCAGAGTGAATGATGCGGAGCATTCACTCCAGGAGCAGTTGACAGAAGTGTTCGAGGCCACAACTGAAAACTCGTTCTGAGGACCAAGCTAACAGAGTGAAGAAGGGACTGTCTGCTTTATCCACTAATCTATCTAAAATATATTCTTCTCTGCAGATTGCACCTGCTGGAAAGATCCCTGTATGATCTCAGAATATTTCCAAAGAATGTGATTATAGCCTGTGTTACAATTGTGGGTTTAAGACAACTTCAAGTGACTTACTGTAGATTGATTGATGGATTAGTTGTACTCTTGTGATAGGTAAACCTTTGGCATGTCCTTTGAAAGCAGGTGCATACTGCAATGAAGTATAGTGCAAGTAAAAATCTATGAAGAATTGAGAGAGAGGGGGAGAGTGGGAGGGAGAGTGAGGGAGGGGGGAGAGGGGGAGTGGGGGAGAGCGAGAGTTTGGGAGAGGGGGAGAGAGGGGAGAGAAGGAGAGAGGGGGAGAGAAGGAGAGAGGGGGAGAGAAGGGGAGAGGGGGGAGAGAGGGGAGAAAGGGAAGAAAGGGGAGAAAGGGGAGAAAGGGGAGAAAGGGGAGAAAGGGGAGAAAAGGGAAGGAGGAGGGAGAAGGGAGAGAGAGAACAAGAGAAATAGTGAGAGGTAGAATGAGAGAGTGATAGATACAGAGGGTTTGTGTCCAGCCAGACATCACCGCTCTAAGAGCAGTCTTCCACCGCATCAGTGACTGTTGTACTGTTTAAAAACTTCCTACAATGATCAATTAAAAGAGAGAGGAATCATCACAGGCAGCTGGAAAAAGTCAAAATCTCTTTATTTTACAATTTTGTTGCTCTGTACTGTGTTTCCAGTGTTTTGCATGTAAATAAATATGATACATCTGTTCTTCGCTTTTTAAAAAAAAATCAGTTTCCATCATAAAATTTTTAAAAAATCTTGTGCCATGAATACAATTGCATTAATGTTAAAAGAAACCCTCTGTATTAAAACAAAAGAATTTACTACAACACGTGAGTCACAATATACAAATGAGAACTGTTCTGATAGTTTCTGTCTAAAACAATTTAAAAACAAATCTACAACATTAATAGTGTCAAAATATTCACAGGTATTCAAATAAAAACAATCATACTTGATTGGCAAACATCCTTCTGATTAATTCTTCCAACCCATCTCCACCCCCAACCCTTGCCTCCCTAGTAGACCAACATGTGCACTTGAACTTAAAGGTGATTTTTCTTTCAAAAACCTCAGACACACAAGTTCAAGTGTATGGTTGAATGAAAAAGAAACGGTTTGATTCCCCATTCTTTATAGTAACTTCGTCTTTGCGGTTACACATTCAAATTCTATTTCTCATAAATTGTTACAGCTTTCAATAGAAAAAAATTCTTTTTACAATATTAACACACCAAATTCAAGTAAAATTGTGCACCTTCTACTCTTTATAAAAGTCAGAAGATTTATAATCAAATTGATAAAATCAAAAACCGTTATGCATGTACAAATGAGGTTTTCAGAAGTACTGACTTACAAAATATATATAAAAGTATCTATACATCTTATAATTTTGTTGTACAAAAGGCATTCATTTTAAGACCATCACCTTGAAGACTAGGCAAATGAAGAGCCTGGAGAATATTTTCAGTCTGATGCCTGTGTAAATAACACTTCCATCAATGTGTAACCAACTTACCTGTGATCCTATGACAGAGACCAACTCTTTGTGATTGAGGTACTGCCTTTCCGTACAGTACTTAATGTTTTGGGGAAAAAAAAGTAGGCAGGATGTAGTTTTGCCCAGAGGCCTGTATACAGGGCAGTGGGTGCATTTCAGGGTTCACCTTGGGATTCCTCCATTTCTTCAGGCTATCCAATTGTACGGCTGAGCTGCCCAAGTGGTTACCTGTCTGTATCCGCTCTGGAACTTGGCACACAGCAAATATGCCATTCTTCATTCTACATATATACCTGTCCTAATTTATTCGTGTATGTTCTTCAGGATTTTTGGAGGCCTTGCATCCCTTTGACAGTCATTCACATGCATGAATCCATTTTTGAAGAAGTTCTGATTCATGTAGAGAATACCGGCACATTGGGTGGGGTCTCAGGTGCACAGGAACTGGCGATGCCAACAGTGAGACTCTTCATGAGCTGGGATCATTCTTCTGATCTCCTGATGGGTCAGATTGAGGTTTCATTACTTCCTCTGTTCACAAGAAAAGGAAGGGGAAACATGCAGAACCATGGTTATGCTGTACTAACAGGCAAGTTCAAAGCGAAACATGCAGTTTAAAATCACAATGCTGAAACAGTGGAAAAGATTAAAAACAATCTTTGCCGTCATAGTTTAAAAGCATGAAGCCTGATGTAGTTAGCTATAGATGTTCTTTGATGCATTCAGAGAAAGAGAATTCAAATACATTTTCTGAAGTTAATTTATCTTAGGTTTAATTAAAAAAATCATTCATCTCCCGAATTTGACAAGTTTCTACAAAGTTAGCAAATATTTTCCTCTATCCTTTCACTAGAATGATTTGTTTGTAATATATAGCAAAATAACTGACAATTAGTATTTCTATTATGTTAGCATACTTTAAATTGTAAAACAATTTAAAATGAATGAAATTGCATAGTTTGAAAAGAGTGTTTGTGTTAAAGGTTAATAGGGCACACAACAGGTTGATAGAGCATGCAACTTGCCATATGTAGGAGACAGACTGCAGATGCTAGAAACTGAAGTACATTTAAGTTGCACCACATATTTTATTTAGGTCTGCTTGAAATTGAAGCACAATTTATAGGATGTTCAAAACACAAGAACTTAGGACCAGGAATAGGCCATCAGCCCACCATTCAAAATCCTCACTCTTGTGGCTATACGCCTTTATTTGAGACTCTTCCACCAGTTAAAACATCCCAGCATCTAGCCCCCTGAGGTTCTTATGTGTTTGATAAGGTAAAGTGTCCAGTGTATGCAAGCATGATAATTAATTGAACAGAAACATTTGGAATACACTGAAATTATAATTTTGGTAAAAAATCATTTGCTAGATCTCTTCTTCATGAATTTAAAAACTTACCATACAATAATGCAAATTGCATCAAAGCATTTAATTGCATCATTACACTGGAGAAACTATTTATAAAAAAGAAATACAACACATACTACATCAATTCCCACCAAGTTCTTTCTTAAATGGCAATTGTGATGAGAATAACAGAAATAACAGAATGTGTTCTGACACCTACATGAAGAGAACTTCAGTCATCTTCACTTGTGGGAAGATCAAGATCTTCTTTGACAGTGACACTCCTTAAACAACTAATGCTCACAGGACAGAGAGGCAGACAGACGTTACACTTTCAAGTGCTCATTCCTTATCGAGTAAAGCCTTTACTGGGGCAATTATACCAGTAATATAATTCCAGAAAGCTCTGTGATAAAGTTAGAGACTCTATATAAATGGAAGAGATTATTAATAAAATACACATCTTCATTAAAGGAAATCACTCCATGAATGAAGAGTAAACACAGGGATGAGGTGCAGGAGGGTATAAGGATGAAACTAGAGGGAACCCAGGAAGTAAACAATAATAAACTTTAAGCAGAGGATTAAGAAATATCATCATCATTTTGTGCCATGTCGTATGATGTGGGCGACCATGGTCTTATCCATGACCATGATTGTTCTTGCAAATTTTTCGTCCGAAGTGGTTTGCCATTGCTTTTTTCTGGGCAGTGTCTTTACAAAATCGGTGACCCCAGCCATCATCTCTTCAGAGATTGTCCGCCTGGCATCAGTGGTTGCATAACCAGGACTTGTGATATGCACCAGCTGCTCATACAACTATCCACTGCCTGCTCCCATGGCTTTATGTGACCTTCACTGGGGGCTGTGTAGGTTCTACACCTTGCCCAAGGGTGGCCTGCAGGCTAGTAGAGGGAAGGAACCCTTACATCTCCTTTGGTGGACACGTATCTCCACCCCACCATACATAAGAAACATCAACTAAACAAAAAAAGGGAAAACAAAGTTAACAGTATGTTCTCTCCCAGCCCAGAGCAAATCCAACCACATGGTGAGATACAAGAGTTTACAGAACAGGAAGGTGATTGGCTAGATGTGGGCTGACAGATTTGGGATCAACTCATCTTTGTCCCATTTGAGACTCAAGTCAGTTCATACTCATAGCCTACAGTGGTTCTGCAGTGAAGTATGAATGGTGTGAACTTTGGATCCGGGTCAGTCCTGTTACAAGCATCACCCCTTGCAATAATGATCAGTGAGGCACAGAGAATCTGTAGTTACCGACAAGTAACTTTTATTGTTTCAACTAAAAGCACGTGGGTTTCACGAACTGTCTCCGTGTGCACCCTATTAGAATTCCCTGACAGCCCATGAACAGTCAATGAAGAGAAAAGGTATTACCCGGGAAAGGAGCCTGCGCTGGCCAGGCATTCCTCATACCCCGATCTCCACGTGTCCGTGGGGTCCTCCTTATCCGTGGTGGTTGGTTTCTGGCTGCTAGAGAGTTATCGCCCGTGTATTTGGAGCTCCTGAGTCATATACTGTCCCTCATCAATTGAACCATTGGACTCTATCTCATTGGCTCAAGGTCACCTGACCTACCTGGGTCACCTTCTTACTGGTCATTGTACAGGGCTACAGCCAACATTGTTTCATAGCTCTGCCCACCTCAGCCTTGTGTATTTGTCCCTTTACACTCTGACTCATCCAAACCAGTTAAATGAGGCAACCCAGACAGAGTATAATGAGATTACCGATTGCAGGTCTGGCATGTTACATAACAAGTAGCTACTCCTCTGAGAATGGTCTGAAGCTTCCTGTGTCCACATTCAGTTGCTTTGATTAGATTATGCAAGAGGAAGAAACTGTTCAGAGTCCACAAAATGAGGGAAACAAAGACAACTGGCTTGTCTGCTTCCCTGTCCTTGATCAGACTGCAGTTTCTTCTGGCCAACAGTCTATAAGATCATTAGATATAGGAGCAGAAGTAGGCCATTCAGCCCATTGAGTCTGCTCCGCCATTCAATCAAGGGTGGATCCAATTCTTCCAGTCATCCCCACTCCCCTGTCTTTTTCCTGTACCCTTTGATGCCCTAGTTAATCAAAAAACTATCTACCTCTGCCTTAAATGCACCCAATGACTTCGCCTCCACAGGCGCTCGTGGCAACAAATTCCACAGATCTACCACCCTCGGACTAAAGTAATTTCTCTGCATCTCTGTTCTAAATGGATGTCCTTCAATCCTGTCCTAGACTCCTCTACCATGGGAAATAACTTAACCATATCTAATCTGTTCAGGCCTTTTAACATTTGGAACGTTTCTATGAGATCCAGGGAGTACAGTCCAAGAGCTGCCAGATGTTCCTCATAGAGTAACCACAGTCATATCCACTCCAGGGGCATCACCTAGCCCACTTTAAATCCCAACCCATACACATAGTTAGAAGGTTTTCCGATATTCACTGACAAAGATACGCATGTGGGAACTGCAGCCGGATAGCTGACTTATTGTTCTATTACACACATTCACAAATCTGTTTTTAGGTCTCTGCCACCAGCATGCGAGGAACAGGGATGGAGACAAGTGGAAGGGAAGTAAAATAATCTTGTTAGGTTATTTTTGAGATCAATCTTGAAAAGTTTCTCAAAACAATCTATAGGTCACTTTGCTGTACTGTGGGATATTTTACCTCACAAGTATTCAGCAGCTGAATGGAGTAATCAACACTACTATCTTGTGCTAGAATAAAGCTAGAAGGTGTTTTACTTTCTAGTGGTATAAGGTTTTATGGCATGTCTGATCAACACACCTCTCCTAGGCACAATCTTGGCAGTCACTTTCAGAGATTCTGTAACAAACAAAAAAATCCCTCAGGTGCTTTGTTTCATGGGGTTTTGCAGTTTCATTGCTGTGATACAATCATGGAAAACTGTACATACGGATATTAATTTCTAATGTAAACATACTTGGAATACTCACAGACAGTATGAATGTTACTATTCTGCAAGAAGATGATAGTTACTGGGATGTGGCTGGGGATGATTGGGAGTGACTGATCAACAACCTCTCCCAAAGCTCAGCCGACATAAACAGAGCTTTTCTGGTTTCAACAGGGGGGAGAGTATCAATGCTGTGCCCACCTGTACAGTAATCTATTCTTCCACTGACTGAGAAGATCAGAGCAACTATGGGTATTACCCGAGAAGAATTGTAAATACCACATTCAGAGGATATTCTGGGTCTATATGTTCAACTAGAAAGCAATCCTAAACCAGTAAAGTTCAAGTTTAATTATCATTCAATCACACATGAATACAGCCAAAGGAAAGACCGATACTCCAGGGCTCAGGTTTGAAACACAGGAACAACATTCACACACAGCACAAGGCGCATTTAGCGCATAAAAGGTAGCAAGCACATACAAGATATCAGTAAAAAACAGTCACACAAAGAAAAGTATAATCCAAGACCCTGAGTTCATGAATGTTGTAGCAGTCAGTAGCTGAACACAATACAGCTTGTCTTATGCCGAGCAAACACTGGGGGGGAGAGGAACAGCATTGACTCCAGCCTGACACTGCGCCACATCACCTCTGGTGGAGTGCACCGACTCTGACGTCTCTCTCCTGGGTGGCTGTAAACAGGTGACACTGCGGCTTGAGGCCTAGTCCTTGCTACAGTCGAGGTCATGCAGCTCCCCCGCCGTCTGCCAATAAATCAGTAAATTGGACTTGCAGCATTCCGCATTAACAATGACCAACAGGAGCTTGTGACGACAAGGAAAGCGTCTATAATGGTCGCTCGCCGGTATAGTGCACACCGCCTTTGCGCGCAGACTTCTCTGGTGCCGGCAGCAACAGGATCCACACTAAGTCCAGCTCCTTCAGTTTCTCCACCAATGAGAAAATCGCTGATGGGATAGACCTGCAGTGCTTTAGTTCTTAATGTCCAGCAGGGTCTTGCAATCATAAAAAATATGTTTAAAAAGGATAATAACACCTTTGGTTGACCTGATAGAAGCCGCTGCGATCGAACTGCTGCCATCTTACTGGAAAAGTACCTAGTTTAAAGCTTGTAAATAAAGTGCATGAAGCCACATAAGATAAATGCTTGCCAACATGTTTGTGACAGCATTTATCAGGTCTGGGAAGCGTGAACACACTGGAATGGTACAAATAATGCAAAGCCATGTCTGAGAAATGCTTAAACAATGAGACAGCCCTAGGTTTAAACAGCAATGGGTTATGTAGGAGAGAGACTGATGGGTGAGGAACACCACAAGGGGTGATTGAGTGAGTGAGTCTCTCTGTGTGAGTCACAAGGAGATAGTGCCACTGAATGTGAATGTAGGGAAGGATGATGTGAGCACTGCTGCATGCGAGAGCAGGTGGAGAGGGTGAAAACCACTGTTTACGAGGGGACGGAAGGAGAGAGTGAGTAAGTGCCACTGTGTGCGAGGGAGGAGAGGGACTGAGCAGGTGGGAGGGAGGGGAAGTGTCTTTGTGTGATGGTGAGGGACAGGAAGAGTGAGCGAGTGTCAGAATCGGAATCAGGTTTAACATCACTGGCATAGTCATGAAACATGCTGTTCTGCAGCAGCAGTACAATGCAATACAGAGTAATAATAAATCTATAAATTACATTCAGTGTATATAAAAAATAAACTAAGTAGTGCAAAAACAGAACAAAAATAGTGAGATAGTGTACATGGGTTCATTGTCCATTCAGTAATTTGATGGTGGAGGGGAAGAAGCTGTTTCTGAAAAGTTGAGTGTGTGCCTCCAGGCTCCTGTACCTCGTCCTTTATGGCAGCAGTGAGAAGAGGGCATGTCCTGTGTGATAGAAGTCCTTGATGATGGATGCCACCTTTTTGAGGCATTGCCTTTTGAAGGTGTCCTCAGTGTTGTGTTGTGTGAGAGTGAAGGGGTGGGGAATGAAAGGAGGGAGAGTCACAGTGTAAGTGAGAGATTTAAAGGAATCTGAGAAAATTTTTCATTGATATGTACGGCTTGGGGTAAGTAGCTGAGGGTGAGACCCTCTTAGTAGATGCTCCGAACCACCACGAGGGAGGGGAGTTGACCGCTGAAGACACCTCAGTGAGAGAGAGGTCGCAGCAACTGGACCCTGGCGGCGTGGAAGATGAAGGCAGCGTGTGTGTGGATGATGCGACGTGGTTTAATGTGCTGCATCTGAGGGGTGGATGTTGCCAGATCCTGAGGAGTGCGGCTGTTGAGCCGAAGATGGCCTTTATTAGTTCCCTAGGATTCTTCCGATCCGAAAAGATGCCCAAGGGCATATCTGGAGCCCCTGCATCCTTCTCGCGGGGCATGAGGAAAACCGTGGGGGAAGTGAAGGTGTGTGGAGTTTTGACGTATGTGGATGACCGCCTAGAGCTTGGATTCGCCTGGGGGGACTATGAGGCGAGGCGAGTGGCTGAGCCCGGGCGACCGAAGCGAAGTGTCAAATGTGGAGGAGTTTGGTGCAATGTGAGGAAAATGACCCGACATACCAGTTGAACTTCCTGGTGTTGGGACAGACGGTGGTGGACCGGGGGATGGAAACCCAGGTCGTCAATCTGAATGAGACACAGGGAAGAGAGGGGATTTGCACCGCACTGCGGTCATATACTGACGAATTAATCCAGCGAGAAGAAACAATGACCCACCTTCGAAGGGATCAGCAGAAACTCAAGACGTCCATTCAGAACAGATTGGAAGATTTACAAGTTGGGGAAGATCAAGGAAGTGTTCTGACTAAGGTCAACAGAAAACCAAGAGCCCAGGGAGGGGAGTTTGACTACACTCCCGAGGAGGTAAAGAAATGGAGGACAGATCTCGGAAAAGGGAGGCGGACGCTTGAAAGGAACCTGAAGATGACTATCGCGAGTTTAAATGAAGTGGAAAAACTGAACGTTGACCTGGAAGACGCCCTCAGGAAGAAACAATCGGAGGCTGAACATCCTTTAACTGCTGCTTTTCAGGTCAGGGAGGAAGAAGCTGGTGGGGTAACTGCGTCCCAGATTGAGATGGCCAGGAACCCTGAGTCAGAACTGCTGAGGCTGTGGCGGGAGTTGAAGGAGTCCCCGAAGAAGCTGACGTCTCGACTGCAGGAGGCTGAAGGGGTAGCCCCAGCTAAATGTTTCAGTTTGGAGAAACTCAAACAGCAGCTACCGATCGAGGGAATGAGGAAGGATACGGATTCGAAGGATGATGTGCTGCACATGTGGTACATGCTGCCTTTCGCTAACTTCCCCGGTATTGAGGAAGAGACCTTTGGCCCTTCTCCCACTGAGTCAGGTGTAGTGGGGAGGGCTAGCTGTGGGCAGTCTGAGTTACGACAGGATCAGGAAGGAGGAGAGGTGGGGCCCTGGCCACGGGACAGGGGGCTACGAGCTGTAGTGGTGGCCTGAGTGAGAGAGGAGTTGGCAAGCAGGCCCGAGGTATCCCTAGTAGTGTCTGAGCCTTGTGGGTTTAGGTGAGGGGGTACGGAGCTCTCAGAGGGTTAAGAAGCTCCCAGATAGGTTGGCCTATTTAGCGCTCGTGGGACGGGAGTAAGGTCCACTGTTTGGGGAGCACTGTCACTGTGTGTATCTGTGTATGTGTGTGTTGTGTGTCTGTAGGACTGGGTGGCGAGTTATTTAGAAGTCATGAGGACATGACTTTATTTGGTGGGGGGAGAGTGTAAGGGGGTTTCGATTTTTATGTTACTGCGGAGGCTAATTAAAATGGCATTTTTGTTATGTTAATCTGGGGAATGCGGCTTTGTTGTGCTTTAACGCTGAGAAAGTTTGCGCTAGCAGCTTATTGTGGTTTAGAGGGTGATAAGAGGGTGCTATTAACCAATTGGGATAGTTGTTATGGTTTTGGTGTATTTGAAGATACTGTATGCGCGGGGTTTTGGGGCAGAAGGCGGGAGAGCGAGACAGAGGATGGACCAGGTGCTGTGAGTCCGCTAACGCTCAGCGAGGAGACGGAGACGGACTCGGACTCGTGTGGAGCGTCTGGTCGACCACAGTTGTTGGTTCCAGGCGGCCGGTCGAGGTGGTCCGAGGGGGTCGCAGGGTGAAGAAGGAGGTCCTTGAGCTCCAACGGTTTTTGTGCACGAAGAGATTGAACTTTGATAAGTGTGGCGCCTTTTATATTTTATTCTCTTTTAATTATATAGTTCCAGTAATATCTATAAACTGTAAATCATTTAATTGCATCTGGTGTAATGTCTGTTATTTGGGCGGGGTGGGATACCTCACACAGCATCCACACAAATGAATTACCCAGTTTGGCGGGGCCGAGGCTGTTTCCCTAGACGACAGCGAGCCGAGCGACGCTGAGGGTGGCCAGGGGGGCTGCAGATACATCGTGTGCTTATCAGTTCCAACCATGGAAGAGCAAAAATGTCTGTATTGATATTTGCTTAAATCAATTTGAGCAAGGTATGGAACAGTGCAACAGCAAATAGGAGTGGGGAGGTCACTCCATCCCACAAGCCCGGCCCTCTATTCAATATAATCATGACTGATCTGCGCCTCTCTGTGCCCATTCCCATTACCATCAATGCCTCAATCTTTCAGAACTGCATCTACCTCCTCTTTAAATACCCCTATGATCTAGTGTCCACATCAGGCTTTTCACTCACCCTTACACCGCACTGTTCCCACAACCTATAGACTCTTCATCTCAATATTTACTGCTTGTTTGCTTATCTATCTATCTTTTTATTTATTATTTTTCTTCTCCGGTCTGTATTTGCACAGTGTGTTCTCCTTTGCACACTGTCTGTCTGTCATATTGCCTGTGGTCTTTCATTGATTCTACTGTGTTCTGTGAATGTCCACAAGAAAGTGAATCTCAGGATTGTAGACGGTTACCTCATATGTACTTTGATAATAAATTTACTTTGAACTTTGCAACTATGTCCCCTCATTTGAAATGTTCCCATCAGGGGAAGCATTTCAACGGCTACCCTGGTACATTCCCCTTAGGAATGATAAGATCATCCCTTGCTTCCAAGGAATACTAATCCAACTTTTTGAGCTACTTGTAATATGAAAACCTTCTCATCCCAGAAATGTCTCAGTTAAACTCTTTTGCTTGAACATATCTCCTTCAATACGGGGAACAAAGTAATATACCTCCAGGTATGGCCTCTTCCACACAGCCTGTACATCTGTAGCAACATCTCTTCATTTTTAAACTCAAACACCCCTTGCAATGAAGGCCCCAGATGCCATTTACTTTCCTAGTTCTAGCTGCACCTGCTCCTTCATTTTTAAATAGCACTTACAAGGGTACAAAGGTCTCTCTGAACATCAACACCTCCCAATCTCTCACGCTTAGAAGGCAATGAAAGCTCTAAACTGTGGATGCCTGAAAACTGGAAAGAACGTCAGAAAGTGTTGGAAATGTTGAAACAATTAGTGGGTCAGGCAGCACCTGGTAAGAGACACAGTTAATATGTTGCACATTAAAGACCCCTCATCAGTTTTAAAAATGTCAACTCTTTCTCTTTCCACTAATGCTGTCTGACCAAAAGTTTCTAGCAGTTAATATGGGAAAGATACTCAGCATTTTTGCTTCATCTGCAAAAATGAATGAACTCCACATTTTCCCCACTTTGTACTCTGTCTACCATGTGGTCACTCGCTCACTTCACTCATCCCTACCTCTTTGAAGCCCTGTATGCCTTCATTGCTACTCATTCCCTTGGTATTCAGTTCTGGTGTCTGCTGAGTCTGGACTCAGGGTATTATCGGCTGTCAACACCATCCTGCGAGGGCAGCTGGACAATGCCGTGCGACGTGACACTGAGTTAGCCTCTGCCCCTCCCCCCCCCCTCCAATGTGATGGCAGCAGGCCTCACAATGGAACACCATGCTTGGGATCACACAGGAAACAAAAGCAAGACCTAGAAACAGGTAGCCGGCAAACACCAGCTCAGTGGAGGATCTGTTTCCCTGCATGTCTGTGGCCATACATATCTCTATGAACTTTAGCTCCATTCTAAACCATTTTTGCAATATTATATTTAAATAATTAGTAAGTTTTGAATACTTTGTTAATATTTGGATTTACTATTTTCAAAGGAAAATTGCTGATTGTCCTTTGAAAGTATTATGTGCAAATATTAATGGTAAAAACACTTGTGATATCTTAATCACTAACATCAGATTTTGTGGTCAATGTTAAAGCAACGTGGAGCTTAAAATGGCGGCTCCTTTGCTTGCATCTTTGGAAGCAGCTCTACTTCCATCTTTGATATCTCTTTGTTTCCTTTTCAGGGTTCTTTTGAAGACCCTGACCTGGAGTTACATGCTGACTTTGGTTCTTTGCAGAAATGGGACCCACTCTCAGGGCCTCACAACTGGCCACTTTTCGATATGACAAGGACATGGCCTGGAAGATTAGCGCGCCTTCAGGGTGATGGATTTTCGTGGCTCTGGGGAAGGGCTGATTTAAGGCTGGTGCTGCCACCTGATGCATCATGGGAGTACACGGAAGATTGAAAGCAGCGAGCTGGCTGCTGGCTGTGTGCCCAGAGACCCGAGTTCTTTGGGCACAGAGCTCAGAAAAAGTGACGCAACAGACTTTTAACACCATTAATCAGTGAGTGGTTCTGTTATGTCTCCCCTCTCGCTGTTAAATGGGGACATCCCTTTTTCCCTTATTAGGGAGCGAGAGAGCCTGTGGTATGTCGAATTACCGGGTGAACGAGTAATCTTTGGGGTACTGCAAGTCTGTGTCTTTATTGATGCTTTGCTGCACGCTTGAGTGCTCGGTGGGGGGTGCCGATGCTTTTTTTGCTGGTGGGGGAGGGGAGGAGGTCGTTGCTTTGCTGCTGCTTGCACGTGGGAGGGGGTAGTGGTGAGGGGCTTTGGGGTTCTAACATTTAACTGTCACTCATTCTTTGGGGCACTCCTCTGTTTTCGTGAATGTTTGTGAAGAAAAAGAATTTCAGGATATATATTTTATTGTATACATTTATCTGACATTAAATGTACCTATTGAACAATATCTGTCTTTGACCCAGAAGCAACTGACCCACTAAGAGAAAAAAGGATGTAATACTAGGGCTTTATCAAGCATTGGTGAGGAATCACTTGAAGTATCGAGAGCAGTTTTGGGCTCCTTATCTAAGAAAGGATGTGCTGACATTGGAGAGGGTTCAGAGGAGGTTTATGAGAATAACACTGGGATTGCTAGGCTTATCACATGAGAAGTGCTTGCTGGCTCTGGGCCTGTACTCACCGTAGAATGAGGGGAATCTCATTTAAACCTATTGAATGTTGGAAGACCTTGATATGGTGTTTACTACAGTGGGGAAGTCTAGGACCAGAGGACACATCCTCAGAATTGAGGGGCGCCCATTTAGAACAGAGATGAGAATGATTTTCTTGAGCCAGGGAGTGCTGAGTCTGAGTAATTCTTTGCCACGGGTAGCTGTGGAGGCCAAGTATATTTAAGGCAGGGTTTGATAGATTTTTGATTGGTCAGGGCATGAAGGGTTATGGAGATAAGGCAGGAAATTGGGGCTGAGAGGGAAAATGGATCAGCTATGCTGAAATGGTAGAGCAAAGACTCGATGGGCCGAAAGGCCTAATTCTGCTCTTATACCTCATGGTCTTATGGTCTAATAACCAACAATCTCAGTAGCACACATTCCCCCCATTCCCTACTGATATCAGTTATTGACGCCTAACATTTCAAACAGATGCTTTGTCATCTAGCATAGGTGATATCATTAAACAGAAGGGATATGAATTACACTGAAGAATTCTCAAGCAAGCAGTTAAGTAATGTTAAACAAGCTTTTTGGATGTAAAAGCAGTATGAAATAAAGACTGGGACATACATTTATGATTAAGAAAGAGTCTGAAATAACAAACTTGAAATTTTCAAAAAGAAAAACAAAATGTCTCTGACTTTTTCTGCTTCTGATGCAAGGTCAATGTGCTGAAATATTAACAACTTCTCTCTCCATAGATGCAGTCTGACCTGCCAAGTATTTATTGTATTTTTTATTTTAAATCAGTTTGTAATTTTTAAATATTTATCTGAGAAGATGACAATTTCAATCCTTAGGTTTGTTATGCAGTAACCCTGGCTTAGTGTGCCATTCAACAGCATGGTATGATAGTTTCAGCACTTCTTTGTAACCAGACAATTGTTCCATGATCTTTGCTTGCTATTTTGCAGTGTTGACAAAACAGAACATTCATTAGGCAGACCAAAAGTTCACTGTAAAATTTCTGGATTTTCAGGTTAAGCACACAGGTACATACCCAGATTTCCTGCATCTGAAATAGTGAGCACTACTTAGCATTAATGTTCCTGAATGCAATTAACAGTACTTAAGATCTGTTAGAAAATGAGCTTGATAGGAGTTGCAACAATGATTTTTTTGGCATTAGTATTTATTTTTACTAATGATCATTTAAAAGAAAATGTCTAAGTATTTTTGTGCAAATATTAACGCTGCTTAGGTCCAATAGAAATGGATAGGCTAAAGTGAAACATTGCATTTTACCCAGGGTACTTACTCGGAGTCAGAAGTATCTCCCCGGGCAGTGCTTGTGCCCGTTCTAATACTCATGGGCACTGGCATCATTCCATTTAAGTGTTCTTTTGACTGTTGCCTGCTTGGCTGCTTTATCAACAAGCCTGTGCCCGCGGCTGTGCGTGTGCTGTCTGTAGGCACTATTGAGGAGGTCTGTGAGGAAATGGTTGTTGCTTTACAATTGGAGAGTTCATTGTGTATTTGATTTATCCGATTCTTTTCTTTTAAAGGTGGCGGGTAGGTGACTTTATTTTTAAGAATACCTGCGTCAGAAAAGAACACGCACTTCAGTGCATCAAAGAATTTTAATTGAAGGCAGTTTCAAATATCCACATTAGCAAACATTAAAAACACCTTTTACCTTTATCTCATTTCTTTTGCCTTTTGCGAACCTTACTTCCAGCGTTTATATTGCCAGAATAATTTCAGATTTAGATTTATTCATCAGAATCAGGTTTACTATCACCCACATACGTTGTGAAATTTGTTAACATTGTGACAGTAGTACAATGCAATATATGGTAATATCAGAAAAAACAATGTATATTGTAAAAAAATGTACATTAAATAGTTAAATTAAATAGGTACTGTAAAAAACAGAAATTTTAAAAAATGTAGTGAGGTAGTGTTCATGGATTCAACATCCATTCGGAACTCAGGTGGCAGAGGAGCACATGTAGATACATTGAAACATACAGTCAGATGTGTCATTTGTGTTAACAACCAACACAGCCCAGGGTGTGCTGAGGGCAGCCCGCAAGTGTAGCCACATATTCCAGCATCAACACGGCATGCCTATAATGCTCAGCTGATCAACAACACCACACATCATGTCTACAAATTGGCTGCAGTAACGCTCAGTTAAAGCAGATTTGAAAATCTGATGCTAATAGGAAGGATTCCAATATAGGTAGGAGGTAGCAATTGTTTATTTCGACTTGTAGAGCCTCCTTAGTTTCATTAGGCAGAATTCACCCAGACTGTTAAGGGTTAAATTTGCCGCGATTGTCACATGTTATGTTGTACGTTATTACGTTTTGGGGGTGGGCTTTTTTCTGGTATGTATATATGATGTCGCCATTTGTTTGTGGGGCAAATAAACTGTACGTTAGAAGTAATTACACTCACGTCGATTTTTGCCGACACTCCTACATTGGTGACCCCGACGTGATGACCTACAATGTAACATATAACACGTAACATACACAGCGAACTTAACCCTTAACTGTCTGGGTGAAACTAAGAAGTCCCTACAGCCTTCACTCATCTGTAGCTCTACCAGTAAGTATTTTTGATGCTTGCAGGCAAGTCATCAATATTTTCTGCTGGAAGAAGCAGCAACCTGCTGGGGTTGGCTGCGGGTCTTGCAGATTTCTTGCATCACAAATTCATTGCGCTACTGACATGGGAGGATCTTTAGAGGGCAGGGGTGACCTCCCACTGGAGCACCATTATTTTGCGCACATCCTTGGGGAGGGTTCACCTCTCCGCTCCACTGCATCTTGAAACATGTTTGATTTCTAACTTTTTCTAACTGAAGGTGATCATCAACAGACTTCAAGGGTCTCTCTTCACAGATGCTGTCGGACCCGCAGAGTATTTCCAGCATTTTCCAGTTTTTAAACTTTTAGTTTTCCAACATTTCCAGGATTTTGCTTTTCAAACCCCCATACATTCACTGGGCGGTGTGACTGCAGTGCTGGGTAGTTCACCAGCTATAATGACTCTTGATCAGCACAGCTTGGCAAAAGAAATCCAACATTTAAAAAGTGGTTTTGAAGTGAGACCCAATGCTCTCAATCAGACCTGCAGGGTCAGCGAGTTAACTCGCTAACTACCTACACTACTGCCAAGCAACATATTACTAGTTTCCTGCAGTATAACCATTAATCTGGTAACAAGTAGATTAGTGAATCCTCTCTCCGGTGTTCCAGTTGAGAATCATTAAATTTGTCCTTTGCAACACCAAAGATCCAGAGAAGTGCCCTCTGTTCAAAACCTTGGGAGGAATTTATAGGCAGCTTGTCCTGCCCCCATGTGACCTTGGGTAACCAAATTAAATGTTGCTATATTCAGCAGAAAATTGCTTTCAAAATTAATCAAATCCCTTAAACCACAAATTTTAAAAATATGTATTTTACTTCAAACTTTATTTCTTAAAAAGAAAATAATCCTTTTGTCATTTTGAGAGGAATACTTGCCTCGTCTTTGCTCTGGCTGTGGATTGGAGTTTGGCTGGGGTACAGGTGGGGTTTCCTTTTCTTGAGGCTCACTCTCACTTGCCCTCGGAAGGTCGCCACAATGATTGTTTTCTCTGTGGAACTCAACGTTTACTTTTGTCTCTACCCTTAGTTTCTCAGGCGCTCCATGGTCCTCGCTGTCGCTGGCTGTCGTGCATTCCGCAGGCCAGTACTGTTTCCCATGATTGGGCATGGATTCCGCTGTTGAGGGATACACAGGATAAAGTTCAGCTGGGAATCTGCCTCTCGGTGACCCATTCTCACAAAACAGACAGCATTTCAGTTTCAGAACATTACTTCCAAGATTTCCATTTTTTTGAGCAGCACTCACAAGGACCTGGCTGCAACATATACCAATAAATTCTTGGCTTATCGCTCACCAAACATCACTTTTTGCTTAATCTCCACTTCTGTCCGATTACAGCTTCTGAAGAGTCTGGTTCACCTAAACATTGTTGTAATTCTCTGTGCAAAAGTGCATGGCAAGAATCTTAGTTACCTTTAAACCCAGTCTCATTTGGAGAGTTATCTCTAGACATTGTGGATTACTCTACTGTCTGTGCTCTGTTGGTAACTGGGCAATGTTAAATTCTCTCTCTTTCCTGGAAGTAAAGCTTTGCTTCCAGGTGATCTGACTGAAATCAAAGAAAGTTCTCTTACTTATTTCTAAAGCTTTTAATGGTCTGGGACTGGACTACATCGCAGCACTTTTTTCGTTTTATAATCCTGAGCCCAGCTCAAAACCTATTTATTTAATCTGGCTTTTAACTAACATCTTTTTGTCTGTTATTTGCATGTTTGTATTTTTATCCCATTGGAAAGCTTTTTGAATGACATTATCTGTATGAAAAGAGCTCTATAAAGTTATTATTTTTATTAATATATTCATCTCAGAAAAAGCAACCGAGAGAAATGTCAGTGTGAAAACAATCCTTGGAACAACATTCTTGGTCAGTGGGAGAGCCACACACTACACGTTCACTGTCATGTATGCAAGGTATCACTTCTTTCCATCATTCCGCACGGTGCTGTGCCTTACCCTTTGGCGTACTGTGCATGGGATTTCTTTCGTTATTTTTGGGTGCCCCTTGCTTCCACTTGGGTTTGTGATCAGCTTGAAATTCATCCTCTTCACTCTCAGATGAATGACTAGAAGCATAGGAACTGCTGTGATCATCTTCCAAGGAAAGTTCACTGTCTGAGTCAGAATCTGGTTCTGGGAAAAGGAAACGTGGGGGAGAAATCTATTACCAAGGGTAAGGATAATTGTGCACACACTGATTACCATCAACAACAGTTACAAAATCTGCTGAGTCTGAGCCGTACTTACAGACTCTCACAAGAGCAATACTGATATCATCATCAGCCAATCCAGATCAGGTCTTATATTGGTCCTGGGCACACAGACTATTAATATTAAGTATCTGTTTGATATCACTGAATGAAATTCTGACATCAGCCTTTAAGTTTTGAATAGATTGCTAAAAACAGTATCACTAGATTGTACATTCAATATTTCCTTAATTTCAATTTTTCAAATTATTTTCTCTGTATCAGAAATGACTCTATTCAGAATATTGCCAGTATTCTTTAAATTGTCAATTAACTGTCGAAGTACACATTTTGGAGAAATGGATTATCAGAGTAACTCATCCGAAAAGTCTTACCGTCAGGTTTCTTCAATTTTTTGTGGAATAGTGAAGAATCTGCTTCCGTCTGCCCGGCTTCTGCTTGACCTGACAACAAGTTCACTCTCTGAGCTTCATCCCTAAGAACAGATGCAGAACTATTTAAATATAATACAACTTGGTCAAAGCTGGACAACAAATCCAACAATAGCTACTGTAAGGTTATAGCTGTTTGCAAAGGGATCTCTCTTGATTCTATTATAATCAAATAGACAAACAATTCCATGAACTGGAAACATAATGCTTCTCTCTCTCGAAGGAAACAACAGGTTAGGACAATGGGATTGACCTGATGTCGGAGAAAAGGCAGCAAGTAGTCTCATGAAGACCAGAGAATCTGTGACCCCGGTTGACTCAGTCTGAACATATCGAAGGACTCCATGCTGCTACTTCAGGAAAATAGATTGGATTGATGGGAAAACCAATGGGCCATCAGCATTCGTCAGACAGTGAATAGTAATTGCTGTCAGTGTGTCTTGGATTAACTTTAGCAAAATCCACAGTAAAATAAAGTCCAGTTGGCTGACTGTACAAAATCGAAAACTAAATTAACTGCATACTGTTGTGGAATTATTAGCTACTCTCTAATGAGTTGCCAGCAGGAATTCAACTCTTCAATGACTTTACTTTTTAAAATTCTTCAAAATTTACACCAATTTACATCGGTGGTGCGCAAGTGGAACAGGTCAAAAGGTTTAGGTTACTCGGGGTCAATATCACAAATGACCTGACTTGGTCCAACCAAGCAGAGTTCACTGCCAAGAAGGCCCAACAGCATCTTTCCTTCCTGAGAAAACTAAAGAAATTTGGCCTGTCCCCTAAAACCCTCACTAATTTTTATAGATGCACCGTAGAAAGCATTCTTCTAGGGTGCATCACAATCTGGTATGGAAGTTGTCCTGTCCAAGACCGAAAGAAGCTGCAGAAGATCGTGAACATGGCACAGCACATCACACAAACCAATCTTCTGTCCTTGGACTCACTTTACACCACACGCTGTCGGAGCAGTGCTGCCAGGATAATCAAGGACAAGACCCACCCAGCCAACACACTTTTCGTCCCTCTTCCCGCCAGGAGAAGGCTCAGGAGCTTGAAGACTCGTACGGCCAGATTTGGGAACAGCTTCTTTCCAACTGTGATACAACTGCTGAACGGATCCTGACCTGGATCTGGGCTGCACCCTCCAAATATCCGGACCTGCCTCTCGGTTTTTTTGCACTACCTTACTTTCCATTTTTCTATTTTCTATTTATGATTTATAATTTAAATTTTTAATATTTACTAATTTTTACTATTTTTAATATTT
Organism: Mobula birostris; assembly: GCF_030028105.1. Lineage (NCBI taxonomy): Eukaryota > Metazoa > Chordata > Chondrichthyes > Myliobatiformes > Myliobatidae > Mobula > Mobula birostris. The sequence continues at coordinate 39,159,354 of NC_092392.1, read as the reverse complement.
TAAATATTTAATACTTGTAATCCAGGGAGCAGAAAGCGCAGAATCAAATATCGCTGTGATGATTGTACGTTCTAGTATCAATTGTTTGGCGACAATAAAGTATAAAGTATAAATTAAAAGACATTATTGTGCAGTCTTCGCCAACTTTGCCATTTACTCCTAAGCACTCTCATTTCTTCATGTATTCATACATGTCAACCTCTGTACAGTTCAACGAAATTTAGAGCAGACATTATTTTTGTACACCCGCAATATTGTAATAGAGTCATAAACTCAAAGTGTTCCAAATAAATTTACATAACCTAGGGGTGTTACTTAACTAGAAATTAAGCATTTCTCTTCATTAATCACCTGGTGCCAATTTTCATGATTTTGCACATCTCATTGCAAGCGTTCACTTTTAATGAAAAGCATAGGCAACAGTATTTGAAAGCTTGGCAAATGAAAATACAACCAATGAAACTGGGAGCAGAAAAGATTAGAGACAAGTGACCATTAAATTGTGCAAATTAATACAGCATGAAATGGAAAATGGTGCAGCATGGCAGATCAAAGTCATGCACCCTCCACCTGATTACCTGCGTTTGTAAGCAATGCTGCTATTGTGGCTCTTGGCTGACCTGACAGTGCTCTCCATGGAGGCTGTGGACTCCCCAATGGTCGTGCGATACATTCGCCCCTCATCCACGTATGTATTGTTACAGTTAAGTGACCGCTGGAAGAGAGCAGAATTTCATTTGATTGATTAGTTTATTGCTCTGATCCGTGCTATCCGCTAAATAAGCTGGCGGCTTTCAGTCACAGGCGAAGAGAGATGATCCAATTACGCAGGTGACGTTGAAGCTTCCCGTGGTGAATAAACTGCTGAATAAAAAGCAACGCGCTTCATTTAAAAAGCAAATTTTATTCTAAAATATTCTCCAACCAGTCATATGATGGAGTGGAACTACCACCTCTTGTCCAACCCTTTTTCTCACTACAAGGAGAGAAGGAATTGTGCCAAGATCAAAATTGCAACAAAATAAGTTTTCAGCTGATCTCTTGGCAGATACCTGCTTGTTGCCATTTTTAACTTGTCTTTGGTTGAGAGCATCTGTGTCAGAAGCAGATGGGAGCCATATTATTCAGTGTAAATCGGTGGGGCAGGGGTAGTTAAGACTATGTTCTGGTAATGTTACAAATGACAATTGCTAATCTTACACTATGTGAAGTGGAAATTAGTCAAAACTAACATCACAATAAACAAACACCAGATGTAGTGGGGACAATACGAGAATTTTGACTGCTCTTGGGTAATAAGGAAACAAAATTGCCCTCTTTCTTCCTGTGCCTCACTATTAAACCTTTTAATAAGATTAATTTGTGACATTCAGCGACTGGCCAGCCTAACTCTGTGCTACACTGCATGTTTATATTACTGGATTTCTTCAAAGCAGTGCTCTGTGTGGTAGGCAATGTTCCCTCTAAGGTGGGTGTGTGCACACACATCTTCTGTTACTAGGGCACAAAAGGTATTTAAACTGAGCACCAAAGCTTGTCACTCTCCAGCTCATTGGCATGTTAATTATATATCATGATTGTACGAAATCACATTTCCTTTTCCGGTTTCCAATGCGGATGGTGTTGACAATATGGAGTTTGCAAAGATTTGCCTGCAGATTTTTAGAACTGGCTTATTTATACTGTTTTTATTGAAGAAATTATTTAGTGCGCACATTTTGTCACTGGGCAAAACAATTGCACAGCACAAGATTTTTGCGCATGTTGGTCAATAGAAAGTAGAGGGAACATTGGTAGTAGTCCTTTAAAACATTTACGCAAATCAGGTCCGGTTCTGAAAACAACTCAGACATTGTGCTGGGTTTGTTCGGCGGGTGTTCCTGAACTAACCTGCCTGATGAATAGTAAAGATATCAAGTGACCCACTGCCTTTTGTCTCAGAGCCAACTTTTGATTTACAACATCATTAGCCTAATAGAGACGGAGTAGGATCTGAGGAGCAATTTTATTAGACCATGGGCAGCAAGTAGCACAACGCTTTAAAGTACCAGTGATTAGGGTTCAATTCCTGCTGCTGTCTCTAAGGAGTTTGAACATTCTCCCTGTGGCTGTGTGGGTTCCTCTGGGTGCTCTAATTTCCCCCCACAGTCCAAAGACGTACCAGTTGGTGGGTTACTTGGTCATTCTAAATTGTTCCATGATTAAACTAGGATTAAATCGGGGGCCGGGGGGGGGGGGGGTTGCTGGGCAGTGTGGCTCGAAGGGCCAGAAGGCCTATTCAGTACTGTATCGTAATAATAAAATGAAACTCAGCAAGAATTCACAATAGGGCAGTATCAGTGCAAAAACTTCTTTGCTGACTGTGTGGGCTCTTTGAGAAATAGCCTTATGACTATATCTGTATAAAACTTTGGGCCAGACTTTGTAAGTTCTTGCTCAGTCCCTCCCAAGTAATCTGTCAGCAATTCAATCTCTCCTCATGCTTATCCTTTATGTTTCAGATGGTATTTCAGTTCTAAATTCATTTGTCTTTTGATTCTTTAACCTGCTTGATTTTGGAGTTACGCTCACAACACGCTGGAGGAACTCAGCAGGTCGGGCAGCATCCGTGGAAACGATCAGTCAATGTTTCGGGCCGGAACCCTTCATCAGGACTGATTTTGGAGTTACTGTACTAGATATACAGTTCATATTATTGGCACATTGGAAGCCAGAAAGGAGATCCATAGTTTTCTTTATTAACAAGTCGTGCTTTGCAATTAGCATGAAAAATAGTGGCAATGCTTATCTTTGGAATAAGTTGCATTCCAAGGCAAAAGGTTTGTTAGCAAGTGTATGGGTACTTGAAGCCAATAAGCACTGGCTATTTAATTCAGTTTAAGACACTGCAACAGTAGTTAACAAGACTACCTTTGGAACATTGTGCACGGTTCCCCTCACTGGGCCAGCAGCACAGTGCTCTTCCCCAAAATCCCCTCCAGTAAGGATTGTTTTAGGATTGAACATTTTAACTGATGGAAAGCATCTCAGAACAGAACATGATTTTATTGCAAAGCCAAATCAAGTGGAAGTGTGTGGAAGAGTAGCAAAATATAATCCCATTCCTGAAATTTAACCTTTACAGCTGATATAGAGAACTAAAAGATAATAATCAAACGAGCATTCAGAAAACAGTTAAAAACAATCCTTACCTCCCTGAATTACAGGCACCTAAACAAAAACAACTGAATGAAAAACAGGCCATAAAAAATTACAGCTGCATAGAATAACACATAATTACAAGTTCCAGAGGTTTGTAGGTCATTCTGGGATCATGAAACTGCTAACCTGGCAGTAAATTGAGCTGAGATTAACAACATTTTTTTTTTGTAATTATTGAATGAATCTGCGATGATAGATATATTGCTCTGGGCAAAAGAGAAGCTTCATAGCATTTTTCTCTATCTGTTGTTAGTCAAATGAGAAAGGTGAATTCTACTGTAAGACAAAGTATACAACATTGGTAGGACAGTTTGGCGGGCTCCAAAATACTCTCTCCATCTAGAAATTTTCTGATATAGTTTCTTCCATGTTAGGAGTGTAAGAACGCAGGTACCAATGCCAAATCCATATTTTGCCAGAGGCAAAACGATTAGGATGAAAGTTCCTGCAGAGCGTTGTCGTAGGAAAGCAGAATCCATCATAAGGGACCCCCCACAAGCCAAGCCATGCTCTCTTCTCACTGCTGCCATCAGGAAGAAGGTACAGGAGCCTCAGGACTCACCCCACCAGGTTCAGGATCAGACATTATCCCTCAGCCATCAGGCTCTTGAACCAATAGGGATAACTTCTCTTGCCTCGTCACTGAACTGTCCCCACAACCTATGGAGACACTTTTAAGGACTCTTCATCTCATGTTCTCAATACTTACTGCTTATTTATTTATTATTATTATTATTATTTCCTTTGATGGAAATAATGACAAATTTGAAACAGTCATGAGGAGACTGGACTGTTTAGAACAGGTGTTCTCAATCCTTTTTATGCCATGGACCCCTACCATTAACCGAGTGATCTGTGGACCCCAGGTTGGGAACTGCTGGTTTAGAAGATTTGTTTCTACAGAGAAATATGAGAGTATGAGTGCTTTGCCTTTTGAATTAGATTACACAGAAAACATTTTTAAGTGAGAAATGGATAAACGGATAAAGTTTCACATTACTTGTCGAATGAGGGACATGTTAAAAATGAGTGAAGCTAAGATTGAGATTTAGGCTCAAAAGTAGCGTTGCAAACTCTGTTGATGGAGGTAGAATGGTATAGACCACATTCCTGATTGTAGGACAGATGAAAAGTTATAGTGCTTTTTTGTAAGATAAATACAAGGTGGAACTATGCTGACTGGAATTCTGGAATAACGCACAATAATTAGGAAAAGCAGAGGCCATTCGTCTCTCGCTCTGCCATTTGGGAAATTCATGGCTGAGCCATCCTTCCACACACCCACTTTCCTGGCCCTTCTCTATAATCCTAGATTCCTTTACTGATCAAAGATCTGACTGGCAGCACACACAAAATGCCAGGGGACCTTAGCACGTCAGGCAGCATCTATGAAGGGGAATAACCAGCTGACGTTTCATCAAGGTCTTTGTACAAAGCGACAACTGTTTCTTCTCTTCCACAGATGCTGCCTGGCTTACTGAGTTCCTCCATTATTTTGTGTATCGCCCAAGATTTCCAGCAACTGCAGAATCTCTTGTATTTAAGATTCGGATCAGCTTTGATCATTTTCAACGATTCATCCTCCACAGATTTTTGCAATAAGGAGTTCCAAAGATTCCCTTGAGAGAAACAATTCTTCCTCATCTCTGCCTTAAAATGGCACTACATTGAGATATCGCATTCCATTCAGTTCAAGGCTCTTCCTATCACTCTTTACCCTGTCAAGTTCTCTAAGAATCCTTTAGGTTTCAATAAGATTACCTAAAATCACTTAGGTAATCTTTAAAGTTAAACAGATTAAATTTTCACCATTACAAGTTAAACAGACCCAGCCTGTTCACCCGTTCCACATGAGACAATCTCCAGTGAACCTTCTCTTGTCCCCAGTGATCATCAATAAATAAAGGGACCGAACCTGTTCATAGTACGTCATTAGTGCCATGTATAGTTGTTATAAAACACTCCTCCTTTTGCGCTCCAACACCCTGGAATTTAAAGCAACACACATCAAAGTTGCTGGTGAACGCAGCAGGCCAGGCAGCATCTCTAGGAAGAGGTACAGTCGATGATTCAGGCCGAGACCCTTCGTCAGGACTAACTAAAAGAAGAGCTAGTAAGAGATTTGAAAGGGGGAGGGGGAGGGGGAGATCCGAAATATTTAAAGCCAGCTTTCCAATTATTTGCTGTATCTGTTTGCCAGCTTTCTGTGTTTCATGTACAAACATCACCAGATCCCTTTACCCTGTAACTTTCTGTAATCTTTCCTCCATTCAAATAGTTCAGATTGTCCCTCACCCCCCACCTTCCCTCTGGTTATGGCCGGGTTCTATTAATAACCCAGGAAGGTTGCCAGTGAGAGATGTGGCAGTGAACCGGGTTTCCACACGGCAGAAGGTGCCCGCAGCCCTGCTCTCACTCATTTATCTGTATGGGCCGTGGAGAACCAGTAATCTGATTTATCCTTCTTCCTCCATCTTCACATTTTTATCCTCCTCTCAGATCAGCAGAACACTGTTCTAGACACACACACACAAAAAAACACAGGAGACCAAACAGATGAGGAGATTGGAATGTACGTGGGAGAAGTTTACATGTTCTGAGAAGCCTGGCACACCCTGACGGTGCAATGCATGTGGTCCTGAGCTCTTTGCCAAAAATGCAGGGTGACAAACTGCAGCTCATTTACCCTCGTGCTTACCACAATTGTAATCCCCTATTCCACACCCATATTTCATCAGTGCACGCACAACTTGCATCCAAAGGATCACACACACTATCTATAAATATCAATGCTCACTGGACGACTCATAGGGCTACAACACAGAACAGCACAGCACAGGAATGAGGCCTTCAGCCCAGTATATCTGTGCTGACCACAAAGCTGAATTAAACTGATTCCGTCAGCCTGTATGTGGTCCATCTGCCTCCATTCCCTGCTTGTTCATGTGCCTGGCTAAATACTTCTCAAACAAGCTTTCATATCCGCTTCTATCACTTCTCCTGGAAGCACACTCCAAGCCCCTACCACTCTCTGTGTGACACGGTTTTCCGTTACACTTTTCTCCTCTCACCTTTAACCTATGCCCTCTAGTATTTGACGTTTCCATCCTGGAAAACAGTCCAGCTGCCTACTCTTTCGACGCTACATTGACCCTACTGACAACAGGGATCAGTGATTTTAGCTCTTTAAAAATGCAACAGTGCAGTGAAATGGTTTCATTATATCCAACAGGAAAGACAAAATTTTAGCCAAAGTACAGCCAAGAATGAGCTCTGAGCTTGTTCCCCTAACTGTGAGAACCTTCTACCCTACCTGCTTCCTAATGTGAATCTCCAGAAAATCAATTTCATGAATCAAAGAAGATTGTGCTAAAGTTGTACACCTCTCTTCAGACCATACTTTTGAGTCTGCATTCAGCATTGGTCATGAAGAGGCATTGATGAATTGGGATGATGCAGAGAAAAGATGCTCCTTCATTAGAAACTTGAACTTCAGCCTTTCATTACGTAGTTCACAGAAGACTTAAAAGGTGGACACAAGGTATTAAATTCCATAGACAGGTTAAATCTGAAACATCTCCACATGTCTAAAGGGGCTGAATATAAAACTGGTAAATGAGATACCACACTGAGAGTGACCGGTACGGAAATCAAATTCAATAAGGTACAGTGGGTAGAGTGAGTGCAAAGAGGGGAGCCATGGATCAGTAATATCTTCTAAGGGAGTTGAAATGGGCTGAGCAGCTTCATTCATCTTTTGAGAGGAATAAACAGTTGAGGATTTGAGCCGAGACCCTCCATTGATGCTTTCTGACCTGCTTAGTTCCTCCAGCATTTTGTGTGTGATACTCTGGATTTTATATTCTCGATATGGAAGCGAATGCTGGACAACATCAAAACAAAACGAGGGAAGACTCAAAGCTGCAGAAATGCATTTTTTGAGAAGAAGGATGAAAATATCATGGAAAGACAGAGTAACAAATGAGGAAGTGTTGCGAAAAGCCGGAATAAGAAGAGACGTGACATCTTCTATCAGGAAACAGCAGTTGGAATTTCTGGGACATGTACTGAGGAAAAAAAAGCTCAAACATCTTGCTGCGATGGGAAAAACTGATGGAAGGAAAAGTCATGGTCAACAGCACATGCCATTCATGAGTTACATCAAGGGATGGAAAGACAAAACTTTGAAGAGTTTATTCAAACTTCTTAGATTAGACAGATGGAAGACTGCAATCGCCCATGTCACATGACATGGCACATAATGATGACGACAACCCTGGATTTCCAGCATCTGCAGTATCGTTTGGATTTATTCTTTCTTCTTTAGTTTCTGCAAATCCAGAGAGAGAACTGCAGATGCTCTTGTGTGACAGACTTAAGAAAGCTGTAGGTCTGGGGCAGAATAATTACCATGGAATAATTAATCACTTTTCACCTGTCAACTTTGAATTAAACAGCTCAGTTAAATATAACTATTATTTAACTTTAGACAGTCCAGCCAATGATGCTTTCAGACATAACAATTTTCACAAAATATCTGGACATATTTATTTTGCATATGCGATGCACATTAATGCTATTGATAGTGCTCCAGGGAGCAAACGATGTAATTTCTATGCTTACAGACAAAAATGGATACTCAGGGAAGATTTACGTGATCTAGACCATTTGAAAAGCCTCAAACAACATTCCTTTACTGTGGACTTACTGATAAGATTGTAGTTCTGGTTAGTGCCGTGTCATCTGCATGTTGTTTCTTTCCAGTAAATACATCCTTCAGAGCTTTCCGAACTTCTTTGTTGAAGATACAGTGGCAGAAAAAAATGACGAGCCCCTAAAATTACAGAACAATTAACTTTCAATGACAGACAATATTAAAGATTTTGTAGAATCATTCCCAGCTACAGTACTGTTCAAATGTCTTAAGCACCTATATACAGCTAGGGAACTCAAGCCTTCTGCACAGTACAGTAGTAATTTTCTGTATTGCACTGTACAAATTTCACAACATATGTGAGTGATGATAAACCTGATGCTGATATGGGTTTCAATTGTGAACTAAGCGTGGGAAGGGGGCAGAGAGGGGGGAAGGGGGGGACTGGGAAGCACCAGAGGGACATGCTGTAATGATCAATAAACCTTTTGTTTGGAATCAAATGACCTTGCCTGGTGTTCCAGGACTGGGTGTGTCTGCAAATATGCCAGCCCCACCCTCCACCCCTGGCACTCTCTGTCTGCCATCTATCCTATACCCCTCCCGCGGTGCTATACCCTCACCATTCCCAGCATCCTTTGCTCCCACCAGATTTACAACGTGGAGTGGAGAGCAATGTGGACTTGCCAAATACAGTACTGTGTGAAAAGTGTTAGGCACCCTAGCTCTCTCTGTCTGTCATATATATAGTTGTTGGTGTTGTTGAGGTCTGTTGAGTTGCCGTCAACTGTCACGGCAACCCTATGGATAGGGTAGCTGTCCAAAGGGTTTTGGTGGCAATATACAGAAGCAGATTACCAGGCCTTTCTTCCACACTGCTGCTGCTGGCTGGATTTGAATTCAGGACCATGCGCTTCGAAGGACAGTGCTGATGCCACTACAACACCGCCCCCCCCCCGCACCCCCCATATATGTATATATATGAGCGTTTTATATACAAGATCTTTGCATAGTATTGTACATTGTGTGTGTGGACTCACAGACCAGCAAAATTCCTGTCGGCAACTGTAGGAACAACAAAACTTGCCTTAACCTACCTAGCTGCCGTTAGGGTTCCTGCTCTCAGTTTAGTCTGTTCACATGATACCCACCATCTCACTGGTCATAATGTGACCTAACATTCAGAGGTGGCATGGTAGAGTAGTGGTTAGTGCAATTGCCTCCCAGAGCCAGTGACCACATATCAATTCCAGCTGCTGTCTGTATCTCTTTAATCCAGGGGTTCCCAACCTGGGGTTCACGGACCCCTCGATTAATGGTAGGGGTCCATGGCATAAAAAGATTGGGAGCCCTACCTTTAATCTTTACTAGCACTCACTCTGTAGGCTTGAGCATAAAGTATGTAGTCAGTCAAGAAAATTGATGTTTGACTAAAAATCTGCTGGTTGTCTTTTTAAAGGGCATTGCATATTTTCAAGTGTAAAATGATCTTATAATCAAGTCCTGGGGATTTATTTTTACAGTAACCCACAGTAAGAGGACCATTATTTTAAATACTTAATTTTGAAAGTATAGTTTGTGAAATGATAAAAAAAAAGTAATGCTTGTGCTTGGGTATTTTGGTATCTCTGTTCCGTGGAACAGTGATCCAAATTTTTTTCCAGGTTGTTGTTTCCGACTCTTTCGTTGTTATATGGTAAGAGAATTCTGGCTTTAGGAAGCATTAATTAAACCCTAGTGCAAGGTACCCAACCTGGAGTCCATGAACCCCTTGGTTAATGGTAGGGTCCATGGTATAAAAAATGTTAGGACCCCCTGGTCTAGAGCATGGTAAAGAATGGTACCAGCAAGAAAATGATACCTATTTTTCTTTCCGTGCTTATTAAATTTGAAAAATGTCAGCAGGTTTGCCCAATATAAATGAATTGCACATGCAATACAACAAGTGCTCTTTTGTTCTTGCACCATGCAAGTGGTTCAATTATTGCTCTCGTATCAAAGCACAATGTGCCCAAGCTGATATCACATACAAATTCGCATTGGTATCTCAACATAACCTTTGTACTCGTGTGAACGATGACAATTAGGACTTGTTCATTATCAAATACCAAAATTTGAACATAGATTAAGGAAATATGAGCCACTTGAATAGAATATTGTAAATATTGTAAAGTTAACAACATGAAAACCAAGCCCACAGTAACGTACAATCTGGAATCAACAACAATAATACGAATTTGTCCAGTTCTAATCATCAACCTGCTTTTTGGTTAAATGATCTAATATGATACTTCATCACATTTGGTTTCAGGCAAATATTTCTGAAAATGTTTTGTTTTCAACAATGCATACCAATGTAAATGGTCTTTTATGTGAAGACTATTGTGACAAAAAGAGAAGAATGAAACCGAGTGTTTCAGTGGCTTAAATTCATCCCAGCCGAGGAAATTCAGCAATATTATACTAGTCAAAATGAGGTGTGCTGAACAAGATTCCTATACTTCAACCACTGGGGAGTGACTTAGCTAATTGTTTCTCATATTAATTATATTATTAAGACTGTGTTCTTTCATTTAAGGAACATTGTAAGAGTTAGATTTCTTATAACATCTCAATATACAGAAAAATTGATAACACGCTTTTGTTTTTAGTCAATTAGACTACTGTACTGCACTCTTTTCAGGACTGCCTAAGAAAGATAGGGATCAACTGCAGCTTGTTCACAATGTAGCAACAAGAATCTTAACCAAAAAGAAAAGAAAATCTGAGAACATTTCATTAGTTTTAGCATCATTACACTGGCTGCCCATGTCCTAGAGGATCAATTTTAAAACACTCTCAATTGTACATAAAGCTCTGAATAACCTAGGTCCTCTACGTATTTTGGAGCATCTATCGCCTTACATCCCCAATCGAAATCTTAGACCTGCAAATACTTAATGTTCCTAAAGCCAAACATATAAAAACTGGTGATGCAGCCTTTTGCTCTTATGTACCAAAAAGTCTGGAATACTCTACTGACTGAGATACGCTAAGCTACTACTGTGGAACATTTCAAAACACTTGTAAAATCCTACTTTTTAATTTGGCTTATTTATAAGATTACCTAATGCTTTTTGATGTCAATTATATTTATATAATTAAGTATATTACATTTTATTCTATATAATGTTTGCCTTCACCCATGGTTATTAATTTTGTTTCATTCTCTTATGACCATCTTAATGTATGAATGATGCTATATAAATATTATTATTATCATCATCAGTGGGTGCAGATAATGTTACTGCTTACTGATAAGTGAAGGACAGCAACATGTGCTGTTTTCTCTAAGCTCCGTGAGTGTATGGCCACGCCGTAACTGAAATGCTCTAATGCACATAGCCTTTGTTGCTGGACAGATGGAATTATCTTTTATATAAAGGATACTGTTTCAAAATTTTGAAATTCTTGCTACTATATTGTAAAACACCCTGTAACTAATTATATCAATGAATATAATCCATAATTTTTCTAAATAATAAATGTACTACCATCTTTACTTTGAAACATTTTAGAGCATCAATGTATTTACATCATCAGTGTTTCAAGTTATAATATTGCTACAAATTGTAACAATAAACACAGAATGGAAGCTGGTAACTCATTGTTAACAAACTGCCAGCCTGCTGAACACCGACACTACCTAGTCAAAACATTTTACTTTTGCCATTGTGCTTGTCAGTTGTTTTGACTGCCTGAAATCATTTGCTTGTGTTGTGAGTTGTGGTTTGTTTTTGCTTGATGTGCATATTACAAAAAAACATATAAAGTGCCGTGCAGTTTTCAGGCCATGTAAAAGTTTCCTGCTCAGAGCTGTAAAGAAAGGTGACAGGAAACTTTGGCACAGATACAAATACATTAGACCATTTTTAGAGAATTCCATTTTTTTCAGGCAAATTGTCTACTTAAAAATTACGTGAACTATACTAATACATGCAGTTCTACCCTCCAATGAGGTGATGTCTTGTCACAGCTCCAGAGTCAATCTTACCTGTAAACAGCTGAAAATAGCAAATAGATAATGGAAGGTCATAGTGTCATTATTCACTGCCATCAGCCCCAGCAACCAAGTGGCACTAATGAGAAGCAGCAGGAGGAAGGCTGTCCTCTGCCCAGATCTAAAAGAGAATACTTGTGTCAGACTGAACAAATACACACAGAAAGGGATGTGCAGGAAACTCATTAACCTAGTCTTGTACTATGCAAAAGTCTTAGGGACAAGTATATGGATAGGGTGGCTAAAACTTTTGCACAGTACTGTTGCAATTTTATGTATTGCACTGTACTACTGCCACAAAAAAAAATTTCATGACATATTTGAGTGATGATAAACCTGATTCGGACATTGGTTTCTTTTGTGGACTGAGAGTGGGAAGGGGGCAGGGAGAGGGGAGGGAGCTGGAAGCACCAGAGAGACTTTCTGTAATGATCAATAAAACAACTGTTTGGAGTCAAGTGACCTTGCCTGGTGTCTTAGGGCTGGGTGTGTCTGCACCTGTGCCAGCCTCCCCCTCTCCCCCCCGCCCTGGCACTCCTTTCCTGCCACCTGTCCCACACCCCTTCCTCAGCACTCCACCCTCACCATTCCCAACGTCCTTTGATCCCACCAGATTTACAAATTCACTCTCCACACCTCGTTGACAAATACAGCACTGTACACAAGTCTCAGGCACCCTAATTATATACACAGTACTGTATGTTCCTTCACCACTATTATTAGAACATGGTAAAATGAAATTCTTACAACCTTTCACATTGAATGATTTCTCTTAACAGCTGCAGCTGAATTATCCATTTCCTTTTGACAGCTGTGCTGTGGGCAGTGGTAAGTCTTCCACTTTCAAAGGTTTCTATTGTTCTTCTGAAAATTTATGACCCTTATTTACAAAACCTCTAAATCAAATCCTACGATTCTGCTGAATTCACTTTTCTTGATGCTTTCAGTTTTCACTCTCAATGATCCCTTTGCTTGTTTTCCACTCATGGTGGTAATGATGCTGAACCTGAAGAGTAACACTACTCACCCGAGTAACGGGCCCTTGAAAAGCTCATCAATCATCCCACACACATCCCTGAGAACCCTGCAGGTTCTTGGGTCATAACGTCAGATTCAAGCTCTAACTCTTGAACTGTATTTGGCATTGCCTTTTCTAGCCACAGTTCCTCAACTCTTCTTTGCAGCAAGCTGCTCTGTGTAGAGCTATTAAAGCCATTTACACCACCAAGGTGGTAAGCAATGAGTTTGTACCAAAGAATGGAGGTAGGTCGGACATGATTGAAGGACAAAGCCGCAAAAATTTCTCTTCTCCATGGAACGTAAATTCAACCTTAGTTAACCAACTGAGGTTGACCTGGAGAATTTCATGCTGGGTCTGCTAAGATAGCTTACTGCTTTTCATTTCTTATAGGAAGTTCTTCAGTGTTCACTAATTTTGTATTCATGTCAATCCATTTTAATAACACAAATGGGGAGTGGTGGGGGGGGGAACTGGCTTCCTTCATCCCCTATTGTCAATTAAAGGAACTCGCTGTGTTTGGCAGCATATCAGGATGCTCTCTATTTATTAGTGGGATCTGGGTTCATATCTAAGCCTGAATGATAACATAGAAACATCTTCTCTTCTTTATTTCTGAAAAACTTCTGTCATTCAGCTTCTGCCAGTCACAGTTGCTTATCGAAACAAAGCAAATGAAGGCATATAACTTGAGTAATGCATTGAAAGGCAAAATCCAAATATAAAACATTTTCAGCTTGCTATCAATTTCAAACGTTGCTTTCTGGTGTATTTCACCCTTGTTCCATCAGCATCTCTAACTTATCAAAACATCAGTGTGGATATCCGTATATCTCAGGCGCTACCTGTTGTCACTGTGACGGTTCACCCTATGGCAGTCTGTGCTTAATTCTTGTCAGTTTTCAGCACTCTACCTTCCACTAATAATAGTTTCAGGATGGCATTTCCAGGCAAATGCCTTCTTTAAACTTTTACTCCTGAAAACAATTTGTAGTGATACTTGTTATGTATTCATGCATAATTTGATCCTTACAAGTTGCTGTCATGCTTCCGCGTGTGTTACGTATTGAGCATAATGTTTTCTGTCTAGATGACTAACAAGCAAAATAAACAGTTGCATGTTTGGTCCCCCCTCCGTCTTTTGTGTGTTATTCACCGCCACCTGGCTTCCCACGACCGCAAATATAACAATATCTCCCATAAAAAAGTATGAAAAAATTGAAGTGTAACTCACATGATTCCGGTCTTTTCGAAGGACCTCTGCCTGGGTCCACAAGATGCTTTAACAGCAAGTATGAAGATAATTATATTTATCTGAAGTAGCAGAAATTTAAAATACATTAGATTCCATACAAACAGCACAACACAGGTGTGTAGAATGCTAAACCAGAACTAAATCCAGATAGTGAGTGTGCAGTGGGAAGGGTGTGGAACTAAAGATCATAACAAAAAGCCAGATTGAGGTTTTTGTGCTCAAACCTTACAGCAATACCTGATTTAAAAATTTTAATGCTACGGACACCATAGATTGTTAGCTTCACAATAACAGCTGTAAAGAAAAACAGTTTGAATACAGTACTGTACAAAAGTCTTAGGCGCATACAGTATATATAGCTGAGGTATCGAAGACTTCTGCACAGTACTGTCGTAATTTTATATATTGCACTGTGCTGCTGCTACAGCAGCAAAAACAACTATCATGACATATGTGAGTGATGATAGACCTGATTCTGATATGGGTCTCTGTTGTGGGCTGAGAGTGGGAAGAGGGGAATCATGGTTGGGAAAAGGGGAAGGGAGAGGGGAGGGAGAGCAAAGCACCAGAGAGACACTCTGTAATGATTAATAAATCAATTGTTTGGAATCAAATGACCTTGCCTGGTGTCACAGAGCTGGGTGTGTCTGCACCTGTGCCATCCCCCACCCCAAACACTCCTTCTCTGCCACCTGTCCCACACTCCTCAGCAGCACTCCAAACTCACCATTCCCAATATCCTTTGCTCCCACCAGATTTACAAACTCGCTCTCTGCTCCACATTGACAAATACAGTACTGTGCAAAAGTCTTAGGCACCCTGGCTATATACTTAAGACTTTTGCGCAGTTCTGTATGCTGAGAGTCTTTAACATACCAAGACCTCTCAGGCCATTTCACAGAAGAGGTATCAGACAAACTTCAGTGGAGCTGTCCAAAAGAAGTGACGAAAGAGCAATGATGAAAGGGAATTCATGACACAAGGGAGGAACAAATTTGGAACTAAACAATTAAAGGAAGTTGTCACACACAAAATGCTGTAACTCAGCAGGTCAGGCAGCATCAAAGGAAATGAATAAACAGTTCTTCCAGCATTTTGTGTGTGTTGCTTTGGATTTCCAGAATCTGTAGACTTCCTTGTGTTGAAGAAAGTTTTGCTTTCTCAGTACTGGAACCAGAACATCCAAATAGTATTTCAAAAACTATAGACAAACTCGATGATGTACAGCAGGGTATTAATTACATAGGGGTAGAATTTGATGTGTTAGTACACATGTTTCTGAAGCATAGCATGTAGATGACAGACATGATTAACTCAAGGATAGATCTTTGGGAACAGCTAGAAATACCTAGTGTGGGTACATGAAGAAAAGTCAATGCAGGTGAACCTGCCTTGACCAGACAGGTAAGAATGGAATTAATTAACCACAATTCCACTCAAATTCAAAGCTGGAAAGGTGTTAGAGTCAGGTAGTATGATCCTAACCTGACACGCTAACATAAAGAGATCAGAATCAGGTTTAATATCATTGATATATATTGTGAAATTTGCTGTTTTGTGGCAGCAGTTTAGCGCAAGACATAAAAATACTCCAAGTTACAATAAAAGAAACAAAGAGTACAAAGGCATCACTCTTGTCACAATTATTAAGCCTAGAATTTGACGGCACTGATCTTCAAGTGAGAAGGAAGGAATTGGTTTGGGGATATGGGGGGCAGGTCTTTTGCACAGAAAGCTGTGGTTAAGTGGAACGAGCTGTAAGAAGATATGCTGAAATCACATACAATACAACATTTAAAAGGCATTTGGACAGGTTATTTTATAGGACTCCTCCAAGAGGACCACAACCTCGTTCATAGGGTTGGAGGCTTGCGGGCCTCGTTTGGAGTTCAAATCTGGCATCCTCTGTAAACATTTTTTTAATGTTCCTTTCTGCGTGTGTGTGGGTTTCTTCCAGTATTCCAGTGTCCTCCCATGGTCCAAAGATGTACCAGTTAGTAAGTTAATTGGTAATTGTAAATCATCCCGTGATTAAGCGAAGTTTAGATTGGTGTGTTGCCTGGCGGTGCAGCTCGAAGGGCGGGGAGGGGTATCTCTCTAAATAAATAAAGATGGCCTTCATGGTTAGCATGGCCATGATGGGCTGAATGGATCTCTATCTGTGCTGCAGGATCCTATCAAAGAGCTCTGGAAAAGAAGGCCACACATTCAGAAAATAACAACACACTCACTCAAGGTCTTTGGCATGGGAAGTGAAGATTGGGGTGGAATATCTATAAGAACCAAAAAATGACTTACAATGACTACAATGCAAATCGGACCAGCAAAACTCCAAATCAGAGTGTCATCCATAGACAGCCAGCAAAAGTCAGGGTTCCCGTAACCTTGTGGATCTAAGCCCATAGCCAGACCTTAAAATATAACAAAACAGTGTTATTTAGTGTATTTAATTCCTTTACACATGAACTACACTCAAAGCATGTAAACATCACCTCATCTACCCAAAGAGTGAGATCATTGCAGAAGTTGAAATCTGACTTCAAGATACTAAACACAGTGAACACTCGGCAGTGAAGCAAGCGGCCAGGCAGGATTAATTCTCCGTAATGATACAGGTTGTCAGAATCCATCTGAAACATAAACCCTACTTTCCTCACTCCTCTCAAACACAAAAGAGCAGTTTGTGACTCGGATCAATAGTGTGAAGATTGATGACAAACTGATGAGTCATTTGACATTGCTTTTGATTTTCAGTTCCACTTCAATCAATATATTATTGCCTGCATTACATAATCCCGACAAGACAAAATCTATCCTAGTGCCCAAAAGATCAATTTGTTACAAATACTTTTGAACATCTAAGTCACACAATGGTCAGCTCTCTCATAGTTTCCATCAAAGTAACTAGGAATTGGGTTACCTGTTATAATAGCAGGAATTCCCCATCCAATGGTGTAGTAAAATCGCATGTGGCCATGGTTTACATTCCTCATATCAGTCAGCATACGGTAAATATGGAGACCTTCCACAAATGTCCAGGCAAAAGTGCAAAGATAGAAATAGTGCAGTAACAGGGCTATCACACTGCAGACAAACTGCAAGAGAACAAAGTCAGTGAATATCGAATGACTGTAGAATATTCCTTTGAAGATTTAAAAACAGTTGGATAAATCTTACATTAAAAGTATGGGAGAAGGTGGTTAATTCATGTGGAATGAATAACATGTTAAAACTCTTTAGATGGTGTGCATATGATACCGAATTCCTTCCCAACAGAGGAGATAAAAGGTTTGAGCTATGGATAAAGAAAGGTCTTACAACCTACCTCTCATTTATAGATAAGAGAGTATTACAAAGTTTCCAAATCCTGCAGGACAAACATGGCCTCGAACACAATGACTTTTTTAGGTACCTTCAAGTACGAAACTATGTTAACCAGAGTTGTAGATATACAGACCTATCAACAGTAGAATTAGAATTTTTCAAGATTCTGAATTCGGCTTCCAGTTCAATACCTAGTAAATCAGTTTCTCGATTATATAATGCACTCTCCCATGCTAAAAATGTAAATACACTGTATATTAAAGAGAAGTGGGAGAAAGAAGCAGGGTTGGTACTTTCAGAGGAGGCTTGGGGGAAAATCTGCAGCTTTCAATGGTCCTCGACTAATTCTTTGACTTGGAGAGAACATTGTTGGAAAAACATTATAAGATACCTCAAGACCCCATATCAGGAAAAATATAAAGATACAAGTGTGACGTGTTGGAGAAAGTGCGGCTCCAAGGAGGCAAATCATTTTCATATTTTCTGGGATTGCCCTAAATTAAGTCTATATTGGGAAGGTATTCATAGAACATTAGTTAAGGTACTTGGGTCCCAGGTACCTCTGAACTTTGAGACGCTCTATTTGGGGCATGTATTGTTTCTTGAACAGAAGGAAGATATAAAGTTGCTGCAGGCCCTCTTAGCAGCAAGTAAGAAATCAATCACTAGAAAGTGGCTAAATCCAATACCACCTACATTAGAAGATTGGCACGAAATTATCTTGGAAATATTTAAAATGGAAAAGTTGACTTACTCCCTGAGAATTCAAAAAGAAAAAATTTATCAAATTTGGAATAAATGGATTGAATATATAACCCCAAAGCGCGCAGACTTTAGATGACTCTCCTAATGATTTATACTGCGCTTCTCATCAACACAGTAATATTGCTAACGTAAGCACCCCTAGTCTAAATGTCTTTTTTTTTTGTTTTCTTTTGGAAAATAGAGAATTAACACAAGTAAAGGGAAAGATTTGGGAAAGGGATAAAAAATGAAAAAATTAAGTAAATAAGTACATAGGGATTGGATAATTATGTCTGCGGGCAGGAGCAAGCATGAACAAATTAGGATATAAACACCTACAATGGTTGTTACATAGGCTTACATACAACATTTTGGACCAGTGGAAATGGTCCAGAAGAGTTATATGGAAACTATTATTACTATTTTTCTTAACAACTAACCATTACTTAGCCTAATAGATTAGAATTACAGTACATAATTATCTATTAAAGTGTCTAATTTCCTTTTATTTCATCTCAATGTGTTCTTAAGAATGTATAAATAATTATAGTTTTATACATATAAAAAAATGGAAAAGGTTATATGTGTGAAAAAAGTACATGATATTTGTGAATTCCTTATGCAAATAAAAATAAAATTAAAAAAAAAGAATATTCCTTTGATTGATTGCCTTGAACTGAAAGCTCGGTCTACTCAGACACTTTTTTTGTCTGAATATTTGAGACTACCGACCTACAAACTGAGTGAAGCAGTGATCTCCTGAGAAGAATTTACACAAAGGCCTCAGGTATCAATTCCATTGATAAGGGTGGAAATGAAAAAAATAATTTCAGAGGCATTCAGTTCTCTTTTGAATTAAGCTTTAAAAAAAAGAAACTGCGTGCCTTTAGCCCTTTCACATGCAACAAAGGTATGAGTTGCAGCAGCATTTATCAACAGAGTATTCTGTCTAGTGTAAACTCTTGCAGTCACCCCTCTTCACGAGGCCTTGTCCTGACACTGCTGCTGTCAAGAATGCAACAACTATTTATTATAAATCTAAAAGCATTACCAATCACTTAACTTTAAAGGTTAAATAAATCTTGACTTGCAGTTTTTGCATTTTCAAAATCTAAACATTGTGTGATTTTTTTTCTAAAACTAAATCAGGGTGTGGTCGAAACTTTATTAGAGGAAGCCACAAGTGGTTGTGCCCTCAATAACCTGCTCTCCTTGAACCCCTTCCACAGATCACAGCTAAAGTAAAGTTAATAAATTAACTGGTTTATTTTTTTTAAACATTGAGGGCTATCTAATACTTTTGTTTTAATTTTTCAAGCTTTTGAATATCCTTCTATGCCAAGAACAATTAAGCGTGTGTGGGATTTGATGACTGGCTAAGCCAGATGGCAAAGTCTTACACACCTCTTCTGTCAATGGGACTGAAAATAAAAATCTATCTATTTTTCGAAATTACTGAATGCAATTGTTTATTCCATACATTATGAAGTGTGTGTGTGTGTGTGTGTCTGACATCCTCGGGTGGGTGCGTTTGTTATTTGTGTGTCTGGAGGTGGCTAGGAAGTACTTCCCACAGGTGGGGCAGGTGTATAAAGGTTCTGTTTGAGGTGCCTGCTGCTCGTTCTTTCTGCTGTTGTGGTTTCCCTTTTGCTTTGCGATTCTTTTCAGCACCTTTATTGAGAGGGCTGCACCAGGATAAGTGATTCAAGGCTGCATGTTCCAAAGAAGTGACATCAATTTCAAGGGCCTTGAGCAAGGTCTTGAGCATGCCCTTGAATCATTCCAGATGAGCATTTAGCCTGTCTAGCAGGACTCTGGCAAAGATTGAACAGGCTACTGAAAGCAAAGAGACACCTCTCTGGTTGGTTTCCTCTTGGCGGTTTCCCTTCCTCTTGAACAGGTATACAATGGATGCATCTTTCTTTCCTTGTGGAATCTGAAGGACTGGAAGAGCTGTCAGATTGCTGGTGATGAGTAGACCATCTGTTTCGTAGACCTCACTGGAATAACATCTGCTCCAGAAACCTTGCCACTTGACAGCTGGCCTGTCGCTTTCTTGACTTCCTCTTCTTGGGGAAGAGAGTCCAGCTCATGGTTGATGTTTATCAATTGCTTCCTTGCTCATGGTAGATGATCTGTTCAGCACAGATTCAAAATGCTCTGCCCAGCTGTCCAGAATCTCGGTCTTCTCAGTGATGAGTGTGGTGCCATCAGTGCTTAGGAGAGGCGAGATTCCAGAAGGCTGAAGGCCGTACAGTGTTTCGATAGCATCAAAGGATCTCTTCGAGTCATGTCCTTCGGCATGGCCCGACCAAATAAGCTGGTGTGAATGGTATGCTGTACGCATCTGAAAGTGAAATGCCTGCAAGGCTGTGCTGCAATGGAGGGACTCGCTGACGAGGTAAAGAGTAATTCGTTAAGAAAATTGTAGTAGGAATATCTGATTGAAGTAAATGAGGGCTCAGTGGGTTGGTCAGTGGTTGGCACTGACGACTCATTGATGGAAGTAAATTCTAAGCCAATAAATATCAGCAATTTACCATATTTGATCCGTTACAAGATTAAAAATTTCCCTGCAGTTTGTAACTTTTGATTGAGCCACGAAGAATTGAATCAAAGCCAAATACCTTCCATTTGCTTTATTGTTTTATTTGCAGAGCTTAACTCAGATATTCTAACACTTCAATTAGTTTATACACCAATTTAAAGAATTACATTTTAACTGCTTGTCTCAATCCTCTTAAGTGTAACTTAATCAGCTGTTATATGTAATTCTGAGGGTTTTGCTTTGATACTGTTCACTGGTGATCAGTATTGGGATAATTAACTAATCTCCATATCAACATAGGGATCAACCAGCAGAAACAGTGAACCTCGAGATATTGAAAAATTATGAATGGACTCCCAATTTTGCCAGATTATTCTCATGCTCCCTGCCTATTCCTGGCTGGGACTCAATAATCAGCCAATGCATATTTAGCAAGGGCTCTAACCACCACACAGAGTCCAGGTTCAGTCCATGAGATTGAGAATTAGCAATTACGTCACTAGACAAGATAAAATTTCCAAAGGACACTCAGTCAACCTGCTGGCCCATGCAGAATAGTGGTCAATTTCCCAGCCAAAGTTCTTAAATTGCTTCTTTCTCTTCATTGTAATTTTAATGATGTAAATTTTGCCTGTAATAGCGGTGTATTTTCACTAGAGACTGCTGTTGGTGTTTTCCTGGAATTCCCACCAAAGTCCAGTAAGTGGACTTTATTTGTGAACTTTCAAAAGAAATGACCATTGGACATTTTGCTGCAATTGTTCAGGTGCTTTTGAAAAATGTTTCTGAAGTCCAGCTTATAAAAACCTAGGTACTGGGGCTTATTTTGACTGATGAAAAATTTAGCTGGGGAACAAAATTTTCAAGTGTTGAAATATTCATATTGCAAGACATTTATGAACAATGAAATAATTTGTTTTATAATATGCCAACAAGGCAGGTAGTATGATTTTTCAAATTCATCAGCCTGCCTTTTATGTAAATTTCTTTCTGTACAGTGATGGAGTAACACCATTAAATGAAGAATAGTGGACAAAACTGTAAAGCAACACAATGTCTGTAAGATGAAAAGGATAAGTTGACTATTTATGAGTAGTGCTTGCTGCTTTGTATTTATGTGTTGGTCAGATTCCACACAAAACAACTCTATAGGAGCCGCTATTTTCTGTCTGTCTGTATTGTATTTTGTTTTGTGCATTTTATTTTGGGTTACGGTAATTTGTTACGAGGGCTGGGACATGGTGGAAGTAGTACAGTCATGTATTCAACCTTTGTGCCGTTAGTTTAGTTAGAGATAGACTTGGATATTTTTTGTTGACTGCTTATTTTGCTACTATCGCTAATTTTGATCACTCGTTTTTGCTGGTTTCGTAATAAAGAATCAAATGTACTTTTTTCGACTTGGAACTTAGTTACTTGGAAACATGTCACACAGTGTCAAGTTCATCACTCTGCCTCTCAGTGGTTTTGGTTTGGTTTTCCAGTAACCACTACAAGCTCACTTAAGTATCAATGTTGCTATCTACTACTGTGTTAAGACTACAGTTGCTCACTTCAAAAACCCTGTAGTGTGTTTAAAGCTCTTAAGATAATTAGTGAGAACTGACTTATAACACCATAAATTGTGTTACTATTATCAATCAGATGACAGTATAAACAGTTAGTGAAGTAACTCTAAATATTTTAATTAAAGTGTAGGAACCAAAACTATTTCTATTTTATGGTAGCAATTCAATCACAGATGTGACACAGTGATGACAATAAATCTACCTCTTTCTACTACTGATTTTATTTTAATGACAGAACAAGGCAAACTTGTTTTCTTCTGTCACCAGAAAACAGATTGATAGTTCTCTCTCTTCACTTAATGTTGGACCTTCATAGCTAGTAGACAGAAGAATTTTTTATATCTTCAGCCTTTATCTGAATCTGAAATCTGCCCCCATGGAAGGATACATCATCCATAAAAAAATAATGGATGAATCGGGTCTGATGTGTCCATTGACCAATACCTGGATTTTTGTAGTATTTCACATTTAGCCATAAAGATCTAACAATGCAGGGATATAAACTGAAATAATCACTTACAGGATCTTCTGTCTGGTTAATTCCAATAAGGAAGACGAGTTCTGAGAAGAAGAGAGCAGCCACCAGGTTTTTGTGGATGTTATGGAGATTTGAGCGCAGAGTTCTGACCAGGACGAGGAACAGAAAAGTCACAAACAAAGCAAACAAGGAGACCGAAACAGTGGTATATGTGACGATCTTCAAAGGAAGCACCTCACCATGCTGTTAAAGAATTGACAATAAGGACATCAATGTATTAAAAATAAGTATAAAGTCAATAGGAGTAAATAAAGTTAAATGAGATAAAATGTACAGCAGCAAAGTTTCTATCTGATGTTAGGCTTACATTGAAAATGATCCTCAAAATTAATTTTGTTGTTAATTTTCTTATGCTTAAGTATTATTTTTTGCCAAAATACATTTTGCCCTTAGTATATTCACAATATAAAACAGAACTAATATCATGGCTTTTCGAGGAACGCAGACACCAAGAATTCATTCCTAGAGCAGAAGGATGGTTTCCGCATCATTACACTGCTCCTCACCCAGCTTGAAACTAAAATAGAAGTCTACATTTTGAACCAGATTGCCTGGCAGTTTTAGTGCCTTGGTGTTCCGCATGAGGTGCAATCAATAAGGTACTATTAGTATCTCGTGAGTATTTTTCCTAACAGAACGTATGTGCATTTGCACTCCACCTTCAGAAGCAGTTTTAAAAGAATTGCTCTTAATACAAATGTAAAAATATTTCCTTGTCAATACTTCCTAGTGTTAAAAAAAGGAATTCTGTTTTTAATAATGCCTTTTACGATACTGAGATGCCTCAAAGGCTCTATGGGCAACAAAGTACCATTAAAGGGGTAGTCAATTAGTACATCTCCCACGTCAAGAAAGGATTGTAACTGACTCCTTCTTGCATCACTATGGCACCAAGGTGACTGCTGGTTGCAATGTGAATCAAATTGCAGCACGATTTGAAGCTACCGTGTTTAGACTTCTGCTTTCGTGTTTTTTTTGCCTCGTGATATGATTGGTGGATGGCTGGAGACAAGTTCGTAAAGCCTTTTGGGGCTTAGGAACAAAATAAAACTACTGAGAAGCTAAAGGAAGGGGAGGAAACAAAATGCGAAGCTGCAAGGATCAACCTGCAAATGGAGAGCAGTGCACAAAAACTCCCAAAAGCAAGTGCTAATAGCATTCCCAAGTTTAGGTGCAGCTCGGTAACCCAGTGGTTGCTATGCTGCCATAACATTCCACTCCCACCCACCCCAAATTGCAAACGTGGGAAACAAGGGCCCTCATTAGTCATCCTTTGTCATTTACAAAATCCGTCTCACAGGCAAAGGGCTGCTGCATTGAAACTGAAATAAATTAAAGAGTACAAAATAATTGTAAAACCTACAAGCCTAGTGAATCTACTAAACTTCTTGCAGTTTGAGCGGTTGGAGACCTATTTACATAATTGCACCTTCTCAATCTCCGCTAAATGTTGGAGCATTGTTCAGGCTTGAGTATCAATAACGTTGTATTAAAATATTAATTTAAAAAGACAAGGTTGCTGCAGGCTATTTTTTTATACTGTGTTTTTTTTAAATTGGGAAATGAGACAGAAAGGGAAGCATGCCTCTGCCTGAGTTGAACATGTGGAAAATGTGTTTAATAAACTGGAAAATGTGTGCTGTACTGCCTCGAGCACAATGGAAGCAGTTTGGGCATGGTCACATGACCTATCTTACCTCCCGCCTGGAAATGTCCATGAGCACAGCAAAGCTGGTCATGTGATTGCACTGGCAGCTGATATGGGATTCATTCCGCAAAAAAAGTTCGCATCCTTTGGAGGACCACCCTCCAGTGCCTCCAACCCTATTAAAGGAAACAATTGAGAGGATTATGCTAGAATCGAGAACCATCAGCTATGAAATGTTTTCAACATTTGTGCAATATTCAGCGATGAGCACATCCAAACAACGGATGCTTAATTCTTGCCCCAATCTTTTTCCTGTTTAAGTGCTCACATTACTTTTTGTATTAGATCCCAGAGATCAAGATGATACTCAAATCACACAGGTGCTGCTATTCATCAACAGCAAACTAGGTGTCTTTACTATGCTGGGGGTTTCTCACTGGTCCAGCACATTTTTAGGGCCCATTCTTAAGGAAGTCAAACTGAATGTAAAGTAGGCCTTTAATTTTGTTTCAAGACAAGCAGTACCAGAGTGAAATACATGTAAAGAGAAAGGATCTTAATAGTTCTCTAAATACAATCAAATCATAGAACTGCCTTTAAATTTATAGAAGATAAATATTCAGGTGGTTCCAGTGTTTAAGTTCACTGCATGGTCAAATCGTATTTAAAAACAGTCGTGGATATATAATCTTTTGCATTCAACAAAGAATTTTGTATTTTTTAGACCTCAACAAGCACATAAATAAGAAGGAAACTGAAGGTTTTTTTAAATCTTACTTACGCGAGAGTATGGTTCCAAAATACACAGAGGGGCTTGGTCCTCTCCTCTGTCACAAACAAACGGTAATTCAGGGTTATCGGGCTCTCCAACTGTTGAGGCAAATTCTGGTTCTCAGTGTAAACTGTAGCACTGACGATGGGTGTGTTTATGACCGGGCGGTTAGGAACTCTGAAGATAAACAGTATATTGATTAGGGCATGGTGAAGCTGTTTAGGTATTTCTATGCAAAATGCAGAACAAGGTGGACAAGAACATCAAAGTTTCTGTTTGCTCCAATAACCTATAAGAGTATCTGACCCTGAAAACCCCACGTAATTCCCTTAATCTCACAGTCCAACATTACAAAGAAAATTCGAAGCTAATAGCAAGTTCTGCTCCCAGCAGAATGCAGCTGAGAAATTATTTATCAATAACCTTTTAGTCAATAATTGGGACAATATACAGACATACAAATACCATCCCTCACTCAGTAGTTACACAATTTGCCAATGCTGAATCCATAGACAAGATGTTCAATCATTTGTTAAGCACCGGCCCTTTGACGTAGGTGATCATGGTTTTTCCATGATCTTAGTCACAAGAAAATCTGCAAATGTTGGAAATCTGAAGCAATACTCACAAAATGCTGGAGGAACTCAGCTGGCCAGGTAGCATCTGTGGAAAAGAGTAAACAGTCAATGTTTCAGGCCAAGACCCTTCTTTAGGATTGCTGAAGGGTCTCAGCCCAAAAAGTCAACTGCTTACTCTTCTCCATAGATGCTGCCTGGCCTGTTGAGCTCCTCCAGCGCATTGTGAGTGTTACTTTCCATGACCTGATTGTTCAAGGAAAATGTTTTCTACTTTAGTGGTTTGCCATTGCCTTCTTTTAGGCAGTGTCCTTACAAGATGAGTGACCACAGCCATTATCAATACCCTTCAGAGGTTGTTTGCCCGGCGTCAGTGATCGCATAACCAGGACTTGTGACATACACCAGCTACTCACATGACCATCCACCACCTGCTCCCATGACTTCACATGACCCCGATTGGGAGGCTAAGCAGGTGCTACACTTTGGCCAAGGGTGACCTGCGGGCCAGCAGTGGGAAGCAGCGCCTTACACCTCCTTTGGTAGGGATGCATCTTCAAACCACCACCCTACACAAGGTGTACCTAGTGTAATTATAAATTTCTCAAAACAATGAAACTTCAAAGCGACACACAAAATCTATGGAGTCCTGACGAAGGGCCTCAGCCCAAAACTTCAGCAGTTTGTTCATTTCCATAGATGCTACCTAACCTGCTGAGTTCCTCCAGCATTTTGCGTGTGTTGCTTTGAACTTCCATCAGTTGCAGATTTCTCCTGTTAATGAAACTTCAAAGCCCATATTATCCGATTACTGCAAATCACCAGCTTATGAGGAATTCCTGAATGCGGCAATGTTAAGACGGTTATTTGAAAAATTTAAAATTCGGCACTTCAACTTTAACTGTGTAGATTGGACCATGACAGAAGGACTATACTTTCCAGTTTTCTTCAGAAAATGCAAGCAAAAAATTTACTACTATTCCGGAAATGTCATTGTGCAGTGAACAGCATACCTCATACTTCTTCGATCAGGATCAAACCTTTCGGGCAAAAGCTGTCCCAGCGATCGATATATGATCACTACGCCAACTGCGTACTGGTGGGATTCACTGGCACTTCTCTTCTGCTTCTTTGTCCACACTTTCTCCAGCTTCCCACTGCCATTGTGCATAGGGTGATAACTCTGTCCTGGAATTTCACAAATGGAATCATTGTAGGATAGCAAATAATCCAGCCATCCCTTTCATACTTTAAAATCAACTCTGAGCCCTGTCAAATTTTAAAAACTTCCCCACAAGGTACAACACTTGTCCTGTCACAGAACCTTGATGATGATCTCTAACAATGTATTCATCGTACACCATAATCTGGAGGGGAAGCTTTACTCGCTGGGTGTCAACACCTCCCTCTGTAGTGGACCCTGGACTCTTTAACAGAAAGGCCACAGGCAGTCCGTTTGGGCAACAATCTCTCTAGTCCCATTACATTGGATGGTGGTGCTTCCCAGGGCTGTGTGTTCAGCCCGCTGCCGTTCAACCATGATGAGTCCGAGTACAGGGAGGATGGACTGGTGTGAGAAGAACAACCAGAGAAGAAGTCTGAATATGGAGAAGACTAAGGAAATCATTGTGGGTTTCAGGAAGATGCAGATTAATCATCCAGCTCTGTGAGTACATGGACCCTGCGTGGAGGGAGTTAAGTGCACCAAGTTCCTGGGAGTTCACATTACAAAGGATCTCACCTAATCCCTCACATCACCTCCCTGAACAAGTAGGCACAGAAATACCTCCACTTCCTGAGGAGATTGAAGCAAGTGAGACCCCCCCCCCCGCTTCCACCACCCCATTCTAACTGAATTTTAAAGGAGCACCATTGAGATTGTCCTGACAAGCTGCACGGGGGCAGCAGATTATCAGACTGGAAGTCCCTACAAAGGACTGTGAGAATGGCTGAGAGGATTATAGGGGTCTCCATACTATCCACTGGGGACTTTTATCAGGAGTGCTGCATATGCAAGGCCCTTAGTATTATCAAGGATCCCACCTGTCCATCCTCTTTGACTTTTTACCACCAGGCAAGAGACTTCAATGTTCTGTACCCTACAATATTTAATTTATGCACTTTACTTTGTTTATTCATGCATTGATTTTTACCTTACTTTCCTAAGTTATTGTGTGTTAGATGTGTGTTATGTGTACCAGTGTGCTTTACACCCTGGTCTGGAGAAACGTCTCGTTTGACAGTACACATGTATATAGTTAAATGACAATAAACTTGACTTGGTTTGACATTGAGAATTTTTTTCTCATCACCCTTTTCCCCTAAATTCCTCTGCTCCCACCAACTCTTTCAGTTCTTGATGGGCTTGTTTGTTTTGGAACACAGGAGTCCTTTCCTATTTATCGTCCTGGTCAGTTCAATGCGGCCAGATGCTTGATTGTGGGTTCATGACAACCAAACAGTGACCAGGAGTGAGAGGCACAAGTGATTTTTTTGCATCCTGGGACAGACATGCTGAAACACCGGGCTAAAGTTAACTAATTTACACAGGCAAGAAACTAAAATTGTAAAACATCTCATAGAAACATAGAAAATAGGAGCAGGAGTAGGCCATTCGGCCCTTTGAGCCTGCACTGTCGTTCAGTATGATCATGGCTGATCATCCAACTCAATCTACATGATTTAGGTACAGAAAAAAACATCTTGTTACTTCATATTCATCATCAACATCGTTATGTGCCAGGTCATATTGACATGGGCCATCATGGTCTTATCCATGACCATGATTGTTCTTGGCAAATTTTTCTACAGAACTGGTTTGCCAGTGCCATCTCTTGGGTAGTGTCTTTGCAAAATGGGTAACCTCAGCCATTAATAATACTGTTCAGAGATTGTCTGCCTGGCGTCAGTGGTCGCATAACTAGGACTTGTGATACTCATCAGCTGCTCATTCCACCATCCACCACCTGCTCCCATGGCTTCATATGATCTTCACTGGGGACCAAGCAGGTGCTACACCTTGCCCAGGGTGACCTGCAGACTAGTGGAGGGAAGGAGCACCTTACACCTCCTTTAGTAAAGACGTATCTCCACCTCGCCACCAATTATTTCATACTATGTGAGGCAAACTGCTTTAATATAATTGTTTTTTGCAAATATATGAATGTGCTGACTCTTAGATGCGGCAATATCTCACACCAAAGAAACTTAAAATAAAACTGTGCATGACTTGCCTCACTTGTGAAAGAATTCTGCAAAGGGTTATGAAAAAAAATTGTTTTATTAATGGCAGAAGTCCCACATCACCAAAGTCCTTCAATATTAAAACTGTTGTGAAACTGATTAACACTTCCAGTGAATGTTTCTCTTCAAACACTTTCATTTTCCCCACAAGTAGCTCTAATGAAAGGCTGAACAATTTATTTGCTATATTAGGAGCCAGTGTTCAATTAAACTTCACTTTCAGAACAAAAGGAAAGTTGTCCAACATTGAAAGGCATTTTCTTCAGTAATGAAAATCTACACTCCAAATACAGCTAAGTGATTGAAATAAAAACATACTGTTTTTTTTTATGAACATTACTGTTTTATATTGTCTCCTTCAAGGTGATGTATCCATTTCCACATTGTTGTACAGGTCTGGGCAGCACCCCATCCAATGGGACACTCATACTGGAACCAGACCCTTCAGCCCACTGTTGATGCTATCACACTACCACCGATTAGGTGTTATCAGAAAATTCAGTTGTACAAGCAGTATGATTAAGTTTCATCTGCACCTCATCTAATTACTTAGACAAACATACAGGTCTCAGCTTCATTGGTTAGATGTCAGGACTGGGCACTACTAACTGATTTATTTTCCCTTTCCATAAAAACCACTTCAGTTCTCAGACTGTTCAAATCAAGAGTTACAATACTAAATAGGCAATGATCACTGATTTCCCGTGTCTTGTCTGCTCACATCTACTCTTGGAAGACACTCAATGCCACATGATTTGAATGAGGTACTGTAAGAATAAGCTCGAAGCATTCTTACCTTGGTCATCTCCAGCTTTGAAGATAGCATTGGGAAAAAATACACTGGATTCAAGACTTTTGGGAATTTCTTCACGGATCTTCTCAAATTGCGGCATGCTAGTGCCTCCAAAGTTTGTTATCTCGAAAACATCAACTGCAATGACTACAAGTGTGAGAACACATAAACATTAAGTTCAAGTACATGGGAAAAAGTACGGTCTTACATTATCAAGGATTGGTTGCTTCTGGTTTATTTACATGCTGTGATTTTTAAAACAAAAAGTATATATTTTTTATGGTCAATTGATAGTCTTCATGATAATTGTGAAATAAGAGTACTGGACAAGGTTTTGGTTGTTTGGTCTAGTTTGTGTTTAATTGTTTAAAGGCAGCAGGTGTAACTACTGGCACTGGGATGCATTGGGCAGGCAATGAGGGAGAGTTATTACTGATGCCGGGCATCAATGGTCCTCTCATTCTTTACTGGCTGTGGTAAGTTTGGTGATAAGTCTGCACGGAGTGTGGCCTAACCTGAAGACGACTCCTGTAGGAACCATATGTTTTGAGCTGTGTGCTTATCTTAACTAGTCACATTAGTGGGGACATAGTAAAAGCAAAGGGATTAAGTTTTGTATTCTCGCCTATTTCAGGGCAGTTTGTAGCTTGGGACCATGGAGGTCATATCTTTGCTGACTGCTTAATATTACTTCAAGATTGTATGTTAGCTAATGGTTAATAAGGGATTCGACTCTTCAGAACAATCACTTCATTGGAGCTGAGGGTGAGCCGCACAAGCATAACAACTTCGTCAGGAGTCACAGGCTGGCGACAATTGTTTTGGTCTGATTTTGGATCAATTTTTTTTGGCCACTATAACCCCATTAAGGAACCAATAAGGCTATGTCCACACTACGCCCGATAATTTTGAAAACGCCGGTTTCGAGTAAAAATGACAGGCGTCCACACTAAGCGTTTTTCAAAATATCTCTGTCCACATTAGATGGATATTTGGGTGAATCTCCTCTTACTGGGCATGCGCAGGACACACAGAAAACAAGCGAAGAGGAAACAGTATACTTGGTGCATGTTTGTCCAGTTACAGAGTATACAGAGTAGAAAAACTTAAAAGGAATTGCTGTTGACTCTTGCGCAAGAGGACTTAAAACTAAAAAAAACAAATACTGGAGCGTATGGAGGCAACCAACAGGGAGTTCACGGACAGTATGACCTGGCTGATGACGAACATTGAAAAACTGGTGAACTCGGTTGCATTAATAAAGCACCTTGTTAAATGTATAAAACATGACTGCGTCAGTGTTATCTTGTATTTCCATACAACGTTACATTAGGCTGTTACACATCTATTGTCAGAGAAGTACTCGCGTAAATAGATAAACCACCTTGGTTCTCGGTTCTTGATCCTCCAAAATATTCCGTATGGAATTTAAACTGGAGGTGGTGGAGGGTGTTTCCTGTCCTTACCTTCATACAAGCAAGGACAGAAAACAGGGCAAAGCGAGTATACTTATTTATTCAGTAAGCTATGGGTCGAAGTATTTGGTGAGTACATTTCTAACTCTTCTGGCTTCAGTCTCGCTGCCGTCTGTTCTGAAATTGTTAGGTTCTGCGAAGCGCAGAATCAAATATCGCTGTGATGAGTGTACGCTCTAAACAATAAAGTAGTAATAATAATAAGGATAAGAATAATAATAAGAAAACAATGAAATACCTCGCTGCCACCATTTGTTCCTGCACGTCATGACAGCGGTTTTAAAAAGCTCCGGTTACCCCATACACACTGCAACGGACATTAGGCGTTTTCAGATTTATTCACTCTGGAGACCGTTTCTGAAAATCTCCGTTTTCAGGGGCTAAAAACGCCGGTTCAGTGTGGATGGAAAGTCAAAATGAAGAGAAAAAGTTTTGTTTTCAAAATTATCCGGCGCAGTGTGGACGTAGTAACCTATGCATTAAGTCACGGTTGCTTAAATGTCGTTTGTATACAGAAAGCAACTTTATTCACTCAGATGTCTCTAAAATAAGGAGACGGTGGGATACTTATAACCAGATTGCTGAAAGAGAGTCTGACAAAAAAAAATGCATTCCCGATGCATGACACATGGATGATTGTGGCATAAGTTGGAAAGCTAAATGACTCATTGTGATTTTAAATAAACAGCCTACGATAAGGTTAAGAATTTTAATATATGATAGCTTGGATTCAAAATTTCAGGCTTGATACCTTGTGTTTGTCAATTTTAAATGCATGCAGATTTTTAACATGCTAAATCTTCAGATACTTGGGTAGAACTCCATAGAAAGCTCTTAGAGATGTTTGAGCCAAAGTATAGCCCTGGTAATGTTTTAAATGGGGAGGGTTTTGCTCCTCCTGGCCCACAAGTTGTGCTCTGGAGACAAAATTGTCATCACTTTGCTTCAGCTGCCAAGTTCCCCAAGGCTTGAGAAGTGCAGCCAGAAAGGCTAACCCTGCAAAGCTGGCTACATCCAGGAGGTTTTACCCTCAGTCTGTATATTGCCAATCTGCCTGTAGTGAAAGGTGGCTGTCCACCTCGTTACATTAAATCCAAAGCAGGCAAACTGGGGTCAGATTTCAAATACTTTCTATCAAAGCCAACACAACATACTAATTTTTAAGCGATAAAATTCACTTCAGTGTTTCTAATGGACTATTTTCTGTAGTTACGCAGTTCTGCCTCGTTACTCACTCAAATTTGCGGTGACGATGGTGAAGGGTCGGAGGTAGGTTTTCCTTAGGTTTCGGGCTATGGTGTGTGCGTATTC
Source organism: Mobula birostris (assembly GCF_030028105.1). NCBI lineage: Eukaryota > Metazoa > Chordata > Chondrichthyes > Myliobatiformes > Myliobatidae > Mobula > Mobula birostris. The sequence goes on along the minus strand of NC_092392.1, from coordinate 39,126,648 downwards.
CTCATAGTGTTTCATCAGATGCGCGGTGCCTCCTTCTGTCCGCTGGATCTGTTCCCAGTGATCCTTGTTCTGAGGATCCAAAATGGCACTAGCAGCTTTGACAATATTCTGAAACAAAAACCATGGGGCACACTTAAAACCAGTAAATTTGCCTTCCAACTGAGTTTATGCAGCGATAAGCATTACAAGATCCTCCTGTTTTATAAATAGTGGCCGAACTATCCGGCTGGGATTGGTGCCAGATACAGGAGATGTAGCAGCTCCTGACTTTCATTGCAATTACCAATGTACAGCATTGTTACTCTCTATGGTGCTGTATTATTTACAGATAATATTTTAATCTTTTTTTTCACATTTGCAGCCAAAGTCTCTGATTAATATCCTCTCTAGAGCTGAATGCCTCAATATGCGACCAGCAACGTTGTAAACAATACTCCGTCTCTGAACACTAAAGGCTCTATTTCGGGACATGAACTTGATGGGAACATTTTTCCTTAAACCACCAAAATTTAAACTACACCATGAAAGCATAAGGTGGTCTTAATCTTGTTCCGTGGCTCTAAGCAGCCAGCTGAAACACTCTTCAAATTGCAGATAAGATACTTCTGCTGTCAAAACTGAAACTCAGATACAAGTTTACAGGTCATCTGTTTTGCACAGAAACCAAATCCACCTAATTTAGGAGGTCACAGTATGAAGCTTTAACTTTGTTTTAAAAGCTATCCTGAAGCAAATTTGTCAGTGGTACTAAGAATAAAAACTTAAAATACTGGCCTGTAATGTGACATGAAATTTAACGAGTACTGTTCAAAATTAATAATATATTCTTTCTAAATTGACACGTGTATCTGTTAAGTATGCTGGTGTTCAATGGATACATTAGTAGAGTAGAATAATGTTAGTGCAAGGAGAGAAATGAATATTCTAAATTTCTTTTAAACGTTCTGACGATTCCTATCTGTGTAAGGTACAGGAGTACAAGACTCATTGCTTTTCTTTGAGATTCCGAAAAACTCTTGTTTTCAATTGAAAACAGTAGTATGAACATCTAGTGCAGGAGTTCCCAATCTGGGGCCCATGGACCCCTTGCTTAATGGTATTGGTCCATGGCATAGAAAAGGGAACCCCTGATCTAGTGTTTCTGGATAGATTAGCCGACTCCTTCCAGCTGTCTAACTTGGCTTTCTAATGAGTTATTAAGATGAGACAAAGAACATCCCAGTGCTCCTGCAGAATGCTCTCCTGAAGTAGTATTAATAAAATGCTTATTGCCATGAGGGACCCAGGTCACCATGAACACCCATCAGATAACTTATAAGACCATAAGATACAGGAGCAGAATTAGGCCATTTAGTCCATTGAGTCCACTCCGCCATTTCGTCACAACTGATCTATTTTCCCTCTCAGCCCCAATCTCCTGCCTTCTCCCTGTATCCCTTCATGCCCTGCTTAATCAAGAACCTATCAGTCTCTGCCTTGAATATACCCAATGACCCAACCTCCACAGCAATGAATTCCACAGATTCACCACTCTCTGGCTAAAGGAATTCCCCCTTATCTCCGTTCTAAAAGGACATCTCTCTATTCCGAGGTTGTGTCCTCTGGTCTTAGACTCCCCCACCATAGGAAACATCCTCTCCACATCCATTTTATTGGGGCCTTTCAACATTCAATCAGGTTTAATTCGGTCACCCCTCAATCTTCTCATTCTAGTGAGTAGAGGTCCAGAACCATCAAATTCTCCACATGTGACAAGCCTTTCAATAACAAACATTTTCCGAAATGTCCTTTGAACCCTCTCCAATTATTAGCATATCCTTTCTTAGATAAGGGGCCAATAACTGCTCACAATACTCCAAGTGAGGTCTCACCTATGCTTTATAAAGGTTCAACGTTACATCCTTGCCCTTAGTTTCTAGTCCTCTCAAAATGAATGCTAACATCGCATTTGCCTTCCTCACCACCGACTCAACCTCCAAATTAATCTCCAGGGAATCATTCACAAGGATTCCCAACTCCCAAGTGTCTCAGTTTTTTGAATTTTCTCTCTATTTAGAAAATAGTCAACGCTTTCATTTTTTCTACCAAAATCCATGACCATGCACTTCCCAACACTGTATTCCATCTGCCACTTCTTTACCCATTCCCCTAATCTGTCTAAGTCTTTCTGTAGCCTCTCTACTTCCTCAAAACTACCTGGCCTTCCATCTATCTTCCCATTGTTCACAAACTTGGACACAAAGCCATCAATCTTATCATCCAAATCACTGACATAATGTAAAAAGAAGTGATCCAGGCACAGGCCCCTGTGGAACCCACTGGTCACCAGTAGCCAACCAGAAAAGGCTCCCTTTATTCCTACTCTTTGCCTCCCGCCAATCGGCCAATGCTCTAGCTGTGCTAGTATCTTTCCTGTAATACCATGGGTTCTTAATTTGTTAAGCAGCCTCATGTGTGGCACCTTGTCAAAGGCTTCCTGAAACTCCAAGTGCACATCATCCACCGATTCTCCTTTGTCTATCCTACTTACTACCTCTTCAAAGAATTCCAATATATGTGTCAGGGAAAACTTTTCCTTGAGGAAACAATGCTGACTATGGCCTATTGTCTCATGTGCCTCCAAGTACCCCAAAACCGTATCCTCATCAATCGACTCCAACAGCTTCCCAACTATTGAGGTCAGTCCAACTGGCCTATAATTTCCTTTCTTCTGCCCCTCTCCCTTCTTGAAGAGTGGAGTGACATTTGTAATTTTCCATTCCTCCGGAACCATGCCAGAATCAAATGATTCTTGAAAGATCATTACCAAAGCCTCCACAATCTCTTAAGCCACTTTATTCAGAACCCTGCAGTGTACACCATCTGGTCCAGGTGACTTATCTACCTTCAGACCTTTCAATTTCTCAAGAACCTTCTTCCTACTAATGGCAACTTCACACACTTCAGACCCGTGACACTCTCAAACTTCCAGGATACTGTTACTGTCTTCCACAGTGAAGACTGATGGAAAATACTTATTCAGTTTGTCCTTTTGCAGCTGTACATGCACAGTTAGAAAGACCCAGTATTATAAAATGTTGCAGGACACTAAAGTACATCATGACAAGAAATTGTCACTCTGGAAAAATCAGCAAAATCATCCACAAGATTGAAGTGCACTTGAACTTGAAACACAGCTGAGCAATTGACTTTGAGCACAGATTTACAATAAATGAGAAAATAACAGATTGAATGAAGCCACATTTTGCATAAAGCCCAGATCACTAGATTTTCCCCGTAGTTACATAGTCATAGTCATACTTTATTGATCCCAGGGGAAACTGGTTTTCGTTACAGTCGCACCATAAATAATAGTAATAAAACCATAAATAGTTAAACAGTAATATGTAAATTATGCCAGGAAATAAGTCCAGGACCAGCCTATTGGCTCAGGGTGTCTGACCCTCCAAGGGAGGAGTTGTAAAGTTTGATGGCCACAGGCAGGAATGACTTCCTATGTCGCTCAGTGTTGCATCTCGGTGGAGTGAGTCTCGGGCTGAATGTACTCCTGTGCCCACCCAGTACATTATGTAGTGGATGGGAGTCATTGTCCAAGATGGCATGCAACTTGGACAGCATCCTCTTTTCAGACACCACCGTCAGAGAGTCCAGTTTCATCCCCACAACATCACTGGCCTTATGAATGAGTTCATTGATTCTGTTGGTGTCTGCTACCCTCAGCCTGCTGCCCCAGCACACAACAGCAAACATGATAGCACTGGCCACCACAGACTCGTAGAACATCCTCAGCATCATCCGGCAGATGGTAAAGGACCTCAGTCTCCTCAGGAAATAGAGACGGCTCTGACCCTTCTTGTAGACAGCCTCAGTGTTCTTTGACCAATCCAGTTTACTGTCAACTCGTATCCCCAGGTACTTGTAATCCTCCACCATGTCCACACTGACCCCCTGGATGGAAACAGGGGTCACCGCTACCTTAGCTCTCCTCAGCTCTACCACCAGCTCCTTAGTCTTTTACACATTAAACTGCAGATAATTCTGCTCACACCATGTGACAATGTTTCCTACCGTAGCCCTGTACTCAGCCTCATCTCCCTTGCCAATGCATCCAACTATGGCAGAGTCATCAGAAAACTTCTGAAGATGACAAGACTCTGTGCAGTAGTTGAAGTCCGAGGTGTAAATGGTGAAGAGAAAGGGAGCCAAGACAGTCCCCTGTGGAGCCCCAGTGCTGCTGATCACTCTGTCGGACACACTCAGCTTAAAATAACCTACAAAATACACTGCCCAATACAAGTTCAATACAATTGCAGCAAAAAAAACCATCAGTTACGACAGATTTTAGAGGCGGCAGCAACTCCAGCTATAAGTCGCCTTTGGGTAAATGTGACAAATGTATCTCCTTGGGCAGTAATGAGGAAAGAGCTGGGCAGCACATTAAGACCATTAATGCTGATAACAGGGTTAATGATTAAGGTCTGAACTGAGATCTTGTGAATTTACATATTTACATGATGCTGTTACTTAAAGATTCTCCCGACCTGAACCACGTTACTGAGGTCAGGATAGAAAGTTACAGAAAACAGGGCAATAAAAAGAAAACACATTTGAATATTGGTAGAGGAGGTTGATCTGCAACTTTGGGATTTGCACGTTCGTCCAAAGTCTTGATGAGAGAAACTGGAAATTCAGCACAGAATAGCTGACCAAACACAGTCAAGTCTGGGCCATTAAGCTCTTTTTAATTTAATTTTTATTTTTTATTTGATTTAGAGATACAGTGTAGAATAGACCCTTCTGGCCCATTGAGCATGCCACCCAACAATTCCCCCAATTGACCGCTAGCCTAATCACAGGACAACTGGTATGTCTTTGGAATGTGGGAGGAAACCTGAGCACCCGGAGGAAACCCACGCGATCACGGGGAGAACAAATAGACTCCTTACAGGCAGCAGTGGGAATTAAACCATGGTTACTGGTACTGTAAAGCATTGTGCTAACCACTACACTACCAGGCTGTTCACCTTTGTAATTTTCTTTTACCATGTCAGATGGATTTCTGCATCTTTTGTTTCAAAATGTTCCATTTAACCTTTGGGATTTACTACTGAAGCTACCGATAGACAGGTTAATCTACTTTATAACTGCATTTTTGAGGCAACGGAGGGAAGAAATTCAAGGAAATGGAATAAAATAAAGTTAAAATCTGCCTTGAAACTACTTAACACATTCGATATGAAAATCTGCCAATTCCAATGTCTCAGACTAGCAATAAATGCAGTACCCTGACAAAATCTTTGAACAAAATTATCAAAGGAAAATCAGAAGATTTCAAACTACCTGGCAGGAGGCTGTCAAGGGTGAAGAATTTGTATGTTCCAAACATAAAGTTTGCTCAATGCATCTCCAGAGAAATGAAATGAGGGATGAAAACATACCATAAACTTTTGCTTAGATTGATGTAGTATATTACTGATTGGAAAGATTATGCCTGTATCGGAGGTAAAAGACAGTGCGAAATATAGTCGAAATTGCCTTCTTTCGAAAAGCTTGAAAAATAATTCACAGATGCAGTGAGCAACAGGAAGCCTTAAGAGAAATGAGCTGTTAGGTTGGTTATGACCAAAAAAAAGTGGCTGGAGTCCTTTATCACTTCAGTGCAAGGGTGTTCATTATGTGCATCAAAAATCAAACTTACAGAAATTATTGAAAGTAGTGAAAAGAAAAATACCAATATTTACAAGTAAATACAATAATCGCTCTGCACTTATTCTTGTCCAGTGTGAACACCTCTCAGTTCCTATCTCTCTCTCCCGTACTGAGGGCACTCACCTCCATTTTTCACACCAGACCATACCACCTTTGATTACCAACAAAGTTCACTTCAGACGACACATGAAGTAGAACATGATGCACCACACAATGGAATTACAACAATATTACCAAATAAACAGAAGTATCCACATTAATTGCAGCATGCCAACAACATAGACACATTTACCTATCCCCATTACTAAAGCCTTGGGAGAGATGAAGGCTGCGGGAGTAAACCAGGACAGAAAATCCAGAGTGGAGCCCCTGAAGCGGGTGGACACCACTGAATATCCTTCCTGCAGCTCCTGCATCCAAGCTGGTGCCAAATGTATTGACGAGGAAGTCTGCAGATTCTGGAATTTCAAGCAACACACATAAAAGTTGCTGGTGAACATAGCAGGCCAGGCAGCATCTATAGGAAGAGGTACAGTCGTTGTTTCGGGCCGAGACCCTTCATCAGGACTGATTTCTTTGCTTTCCTTTGGACTACACCAGTGAGGCAGAGTGGGGAATCTTGATGACTGGGCATCCCAAGATCTCCATACCTTCCGCCCAGGCTTGCGACCCGGAGAGGTCTTTTTCCATTGCTCTTGAGACAGACTGATGCCATTATCATCACTAAAGAGTTGGAATATTCTGCCATGTATGGCGGGAAAAAAGCCAACCTAAGCGCATCCCGGACCCTTCATGTGAATATACCGAAAAGACATTGAAGTGTGTACACTCAGCACAACGACAGCAGATTGACAGGGAGAGTGCGTGTGTGAGAGAGAGAGAGAAAGAGAGAGAGTGAGAGAGAAAGAATGAGGGAGGGAGAGAGTGAGTGAGTGTGTGTGAGAGAAAGAGAGAGAGAGAGAAAATGAGAGAGAATGCACGTATGTAAGGAGTACGTTTACCTAACGTACTCTGTCATATAAGGATATAAAAATAAACAACGCAGCAGTTATACCAACCTCATTAAACTCTACATCCTGAGTTGCTGCTAGTTCAAAGTCCTGCTGGTTTCCTTCATACTGAAGAATCCTCTTTATCAGCTTGTAGGCTATCTTCACATCATTCCCATAATATGTTGGTGTGTGCTTGGTGGCATTCTCTAGCATGCTGGCAAGTTTCTTTGAATTATGTGTATCCATCTTGGTTTCATTGCGATGGAGTTTTTCCATCTATTTAAAGAATGCAAAAAAAAACATTGACATCACAACCAAAAAACCGGAAGATCAATCTGAATAAACAATGGTCTACATTTATAAATTAAGCATTCTCTTGCCTCCATGTCACTGAATCAGCCATGATAGGACGGCAGATTTGATGGGCTGAATGGCCTAATTCTGTCCCTTATCTCATGTGGTCTTCCTGGAGAACGGGGTTGGGAGGAATAATAAATCAGCCATGATGGAATGGTGGACCACACTCAATGGGCTGAATGGCAGAAGTCTGATTCTATGTCTTCTAGCATTTAAAAAGCACAACCCAACAGAGGATGAAGTACATAAAGACTTTTAAAATCACAGAATGCTACAGCTAATACTCCCTCAAGGTTAAATGCCTAGTTAATACACTTTTCTTGCTGCTGAATTATGAATAATTAATTAAAAGGATCCTTGGAAAATCGTGTTGCTCTGCATTATGTATTAGCATGGCGTCTCTTACATCCACATCAGCATGATTTAGTATCTTACTGGACTGTGCAGTCAACACTCTGACTGCACAGCATTCCCTTAATAATTCCCGGGGCCTGGAAATGTCCTGTACAACTCTAAAGGAAATGGAGACACAAGAAAAGTAGCACATTTGGAAATCTAGAATAATATATAAAATACCGGAGGAACTCAGTGAAGCTAGCAGTATCTATGGAGGGAAATGGAGAGCTGACATTTCAGATTAAGCCCCCTCATTAGGACAAGGTGAATAGTATTTGTAATTAAGATGCAAATTAGCTTAAACTGGTGAGAGATCTTTTGCACGTTTATGCATGTCCTAACACTCAGAGGGATATTCAAGTTCTGCATTTCTTCCAGAATTTTTGCTCGCCTCAGCCCCTTTGTACTTGTATGAGCCTTACCAAAGTGAGCCAACAATGGTGAAATGGCCCAAATTATTCACCCATGTGATCTTTGAACTCAATAGTGTGGAAAAACAATAGTTCTTATTCCTCCAGTTCCCAACCTGCTGAGTTCCTCCAGCATGTTGTGAAAGTTCTTATTTACTCATAGAACAGGTTTTGACAGCCATATATCTTCTGATCAGTGAATTTAAGTGTCAACACTCAAAATGCATTCTTTGTCTTCACTGCAAATTGCTATATGAATCACAAACTTTCATAAGTGCTTGGACGGTTTTGCCTGTGGACCTCAAATTCAGAATCACTTTCTACTTCTTAGCCTCAGGATATGTGCAGGCTGCTGCTACTGATCTCTCAACATCTCACTGGTTTCTGCTCATTGCTACATTGGACAGATCACCCTAACTCTGAGAATGAACACCCCACCCCATCCAAGTTCTCTTTATCCCACAGAAGCAATGAACAAGGAGAGGCAAGATAAAGAGACTGGGGGATCATTGTGGCCCCAAACAGTCCTTCCAGATGAAGCAACGCTTCACTTGAAAATCTTTTGGCTCATCTACTGTACCTGGTGATGTGCCCCTCCCCTTTACATCGGTGAGACCCAACATAAATTGGGGGACTGCTTTGTCGAGCACCTCTGCTCCATTCGCCAAAAGCAGAATTTCCTGGTGGCCAAACATTTTAATTCCTATCCCCATTCCTGTTGTGACATCTTACTCTGTGCCATCCTTTTTTGCCATAGAGGCCGCTCTCAGGGTGGAGGAGCAACACCTCATATTCCGTCTAGGTAGCCTCCAACCTGATTGCATGAACACTGATTTCTCCTTCTGGTAATATTTTCCCTCCTCCTTCCCTCTTCTACTCCCTTCTCTGGCCTCTTACCTCTTCTCCTCACCTGTCTATCATCTCCCCCTGGTGCCCCTCCTCCTTCCATTTCTCCCATGGTCCACTCTACTATCAGATTCCTTCTTCTCCATCCCTTTACCCTTCCCATCCACCTGGCTTCACCTATCACTTTCTAGCTAGTCTTCCTTCCCCTTCTTCCCACCTTTTTATTCTGGCATCTTCCCCCTTCACTTCCAGTCATGATGAAGGGCCTCGGCCCGAAAGGTTAACTGTTTATTCATTTCGATAGGTGCTGACTGACCTGCTGAGCTCCCCCAGCATTTTATGTGTGTTGCTGTGGTAATACTACATATGTTCCTGTTCAAACCCTATCCAGGTCCCTCTCAGCCTGGGCGAGATTTATCCCATGCATATCCAATCAATCCAGCACCCACTCTTTAAACAGTAATATTCCCCTCTAACTGCAAGAGTGCTTCTATGTTTCGGTATATTTCTTTGCCTCCATATTTGCAGCTGCTATTCTAAATGCTGGCAGCTGTGAGAACTTGCAACAGAAAGGTCAGCAATCAAAATAGCACACAGAGGATTTATGCAGGGAACCCTTATAACATTGTTCTATGTATTTACAAATGAAGACCACATTTTTATGCCACTTTCAAAAGCATCTTTAGGATAGTCTGCAGTGCTGTTTTATTACTATTAATTGTAATAAAGCAACTGTGGCTCCTAAAGTGTCAGTTTGGAAGATATCATCAGGTTTCTCCATTATGGGCTCTGGCCCTCTGATGCAAGAAGCATGAATAGACATTGATGAGAGGTATTGAAGGATGATGATTCTCCAAAAACTTAAGACTGACATTTGTTCTAACTAACCTTATAAAAGCACAATAGGAAAGTATTATTGTTTTGCGGGACCGAAAAGCATCAGTTGGAAAGCCTGAGCAGAAATGCATGCCAAAGACTACTCAAGGGAAAATGGAGTCTCCACACGTGGCCTGATGGGAAGGTTTATCATTGGTAAGAATGGAAAAAAATTGTGAAAATGATACCAAAAAAAAGACTTGAGTTGCAGCAAAGGTTTACTCAGCTGCTTTACTGGTCACTGCAGCTTAAGTCAAGTACGGCACATTTCCTGTAGTCTATGAGGACAAACAGACTACATCACAAAGTACTGACAGAGGAAGGAGAAATCAGATTGTACCCAGAAATTTGAGAAAGGCAAAGCCACCTGCCAATTCATCAAAATTATCTAAATCTCTCTGCATACATGCCTTTCAGTGTATTCTGTTTTTAATTCACACCTGTAGCTTCTGCAGTATTTTATTTTATATCACTGTTTTAGTGGCATCACTGACATGTACAATAAAAGGACCTACAATAGACTTGAGCTGAATGAAGGTAAGCGTGGTGCAGTTGAAAAGGTCAGGGGGAAGCCAGCCTTTCTCCTCGTTGCAGTGACGAATCGCAGTGCCTGTAAAGCAAAATTGAGACCTGATTACCACTGAGCCATTGCTCATTACTTTAATAACAAACAGTACATTGAAACACCTTCAAGGTGACAACCACACACGTTACAGCCAATGCAATATTACTGCACAGTACAAGCTCTTTGGCCCATGATGTCATGGCAAACCTTCTTACCCTTCTCTCTCACATAGCCTTCCATTTTTATTTTATCTATGTGCCTGTCTAAGGATCTCTTAAATGTCCCTAATGTGTGGATCTGCCTCCACCACCAGTCCTGTCAGTGCGGTCCATGCACCTACCTCTGACACTGCCTCTATACTTCCCTCTAAAAACTTTAAAGTTATGCCCTTTTGTGTGAGCCATTTCCGTCTTAGGAAAACGTCTCTGGCTGTCCACTCTACTTACGTCTCATATCTTGTATACCTCTACCAGGTCACCTCTCCTCATCCTTCTCTCCAAAGAGAAAAACCCCAGCTCACTCAGCCTAACCTCAAAAAACATGCCTTCACATATGATCTTTTTTTTAAATCTCTGAACGGCCTTACCCTGACTTCAGTCATCTTCCTGTTCTTCATGTACGTGTGGAACACCTTGGGATTTTCCTTAATCCTCCTTCTCATGTCCCATTCACGCTCTCCTAAATCCATTCTTAAACTCCTTCCCAGCTAACCTTTAACTCTCGAGAGCTTATCTGATCCATGCTTCCTTAACCTCAAGTATACTTCTTTCTTCCTCTTGTCTGGATGTTTCAGATCTTCAATCATATGTGGTTGCTTCAGCCCACTGTACCTCAATGGTAGAATCCCACGCAAGTGCTCTCTACACAACCTCCACACTTCTGCTGTGCATTTCCAAGTACATTGGTTCCAAATTTACGTTCCCAAGTTCCTGCCTCATAGCATAATTCCCCCTCCCGCAAGTCAATACCTTCCCATACTGTCTGCTCCTATCCCTGTCCAAGGCTAAGGTAAAGGTCAGGGGTTTGTAGTCACCATCTTCAAAATGCTCACTTGCTGAGAGATCGGTCACCTGACCAGGGTCATTGCCTAGTACCAGATCCAATAAGGACTCAACTCGAGTCAGCCTGAATAGGTATTGTGTCTGGAATACTTCCTGGACACACCTAATAAATTCTTCCCTATCTAAACCTTTTTCACTAAGTAGCTGCCAATCAGCATCAGGGAAGATGAAGTCACCCATGACAAAAAAAAAACCTGTTATTTTTTCCTCCTGAAGTTTCGCACCTGTGTCTCTGTTGCTATATGGGGTCTGTCCAATAGAATTTATAACTTCCACCCACACTGACAATCACTCCCTTCCTGCATTTGTGATACTATCCCTAATTAGCAATGCCACTCCCCACCTCTTTTACCTCCCTCCTTGCCCCTTTTGAAACATCTCAACTCCAGAACATTCTGCAGCCATTCCTGCCCTGTGACACCCAAGTCCTTGTAATGGCCAATACGTTGTAGCTCCATATACTAACCCATTCCTTAAGTTTATCACCCGTGTTCTGCTGCTTCTCCTGTTAAATAGACACTTTTGAACCCATCTAACTGACAGTAGTTATGCCCGTCCCAGGATGCCTCTCCTGCCTCACAGTTTCCTTAAGGTTATTATAGCCAGAGGTGGAAGCACAGATAAGCTCCCACTATGTATTAAATAAATGTTCCCAATGGCATATGACTCAAATGGCCTCCAACAACCAAGCACAGCTCCTGGTCTTCATGCGTGGGTTAGCTACTAAGCCCAATGCAACTGTTTTGACTGACAGAGAAAGGGACAAAGCTGGGTTACTGTGGTCTTAAAACCAGTCGCTTTGGGCAGATGGGGCTCGTCAGCCATGGTTGGCAGCTCATCTAGGAGAAGGAAAACTCTGATCTCAAATCTCCACTGGCTTGCTGCTATACCCACTTATGGGAAAGCTTCAGAAGTAAACTCTCTGGAGAAAAATCCAGAGCTGGAGTCCCTAAGGCAGTCCTATATTGACTTCAATGCTGATTGACTACTCCTGAGACGCTGCTGGTGCCAAACTGCATTGGTCACTGCCATTCCTTTGGGTTCATCAGAGGCATGGAGAGGGGGAGCTTGCTCCATAGGCAACAGCTTGCTCTCCATATCGTACTGCCCAGGCTTGTGTATTTAGGCAGCTAGGATGCAATATCCATGGTAGATGCTGACTAACAGAGGCCTCCTTCCTCATGTCTCCCTACAGGTTGCATCTACTTTTAGTTCAACTGCCCCATCCTCTGAAATACTACTCTGGGTCCCATCCCTTTGACAAACTAGCTTAAACCCTCCCCAACAACTCCAGAAAACCTGCCCACAGGGATATCGGTCCCCTCAAGTTCAGCTGTAACCCCTCACATTTGTACAATCATACCATTCCCCGAAGAAGTCCCAATGATATTGGCTTAGGGAACTGTGAGACCAAGGCTGCAGAAATGTGTGTGAGGGAAAGGATGACAAAGTGTGGGGGAGAATCAGCCTGGAGGAGAATATTCGATACCTTACTTATAATTAACAACTTTATGCATGAAAATAACATCTATGAATTCACTTCAATTTCTGGCAGCAATGCATATGGAACCCAAACAAAAGTTGCTGTAAAAATCCAGCTGGAGCTGTTGCCCGTTGATTAAACAGAACATTTAACTGCTGATTGGCACCTCTGGGTGCATTGATTTTTTAAAATGAAAATATCTGTCACAGATTGCACTCAACTCCAGTCAGCTTGCTGGCCATTCAAATTCATTCAAGAGTTCCCACATTTGGACAGATTTACAAGTAAATGCACTTTGTCAACTGTTTGATTTAAAACATATTTTAATGTTGCACCAATGCAACCGAACATGCTGAAAATAGATTGTATGCAAGTCAATATATAACTGTCACAGGAAAGCAGCATTCTTTGTAATTGAACTCTGACCAAACGGTGACATACTGTATATGTACTTAAATAATAAATTTGCTTTGAACTTTTGAGCTTTAGTATCTTCTGTTGCCTCAGAGATGATCTGAGTACAGACCCTGAGATGTGGATGGTGAATTCTAGCTGACAGGGATATAGAATTACATCGGGAAAGACAGAGACTTTTGGCTGTTTCCTTCTTTGGCATTTTTCAGATAAGAGCATCCCACTTAGGTTTTTTGCCTAAACTCATTGTAGAAAAAAAAATCGACTCCTTTTCAAGACAAAATTTTAATGACTCTAAATAAAATAGGGTTAAAGAAAGAATATTTGGCTGGCCAAACAACAGATGGTTTCTGTGCCATGATTTTTCGTTAGAATGTTCAAATCACATACACTGTCTCACAGCAAGTGTTTCCTGACATTAAGTATTTCTGGGATTTTCCATTTCGGTTCTGATTTCCTGCATTAGAAGAACAATATATGATTTTGTTTTCTTGTATTTAATAATCAAGCTAACTTTGAACTTGTAAACATCAAAATATCCAGAGAAGAACCAACATATTTCACAAATGAATGAACTCTCACTGATTTATCTGAGGTTCTTCACTCTTGTTCTCTGTATAGTTATTTAATTGTGCACAATTTGATTAAGAATGCTCTAGTATTTCATGAAAACGTGACAGAAAGTCCAAGGTAGACGTTAGATACTCAAGGCTATTGCGTCAAGAAGCAGGCATTATAAAGGGACAGAGGTAAAAAAGCAGACAGAGGTAAAAAAGCAGACAGATGCAGCTTGACACACTGAGTACTTCCATTAAAGACTGTTTTAGCTTTATTTGTCACACGTAAATCAAAGCGTACAGTGAAATATGTCATTGGCATTAAATCAAATCAGCGACGATTGTGCTGGGAGGCCCACAAGTGTCACCACATTTCTGGTGCCAGCAAAGCATGCTTACAACTCACTAACCCTAACCGGATGCCTTTGGAATGTGGGAGGGAACTGGAGCACCCGAAGGAAATCATGGTCACAGGAAGAATGTACAAACTCTTACAGGCAGTGGTGGAAATCTTACAGCTGATGCCCCACATTCAAGCTTCTGCAGTCTCTTGTGTCTCTATCAGACATTATAAAAACTTTCCAATATTCCATTTCTTCAATACACACTGTTCTTCTTCCAAGTATTGTAATTTTTCATCTGAATTTCAACAATTTACTCCAGAATGTCTTTTATGGCACTTGACTGCAGTACTGTTTGAATTATATTCCATAACAGTGAGGATCTGGGCAGGTTTAATGAAAGGTTGAGAACAACTAGTGAACCCAGGTCATATTGTGACTTTTGTTAGCTTACTTTCCACCACAAGTTGAACAAACAACAGATGTCAGGAATTTAAATTGTGATGGTTAAATATTACTCAGTTCATACACCTGGAACAAAGAATCCAATTCAACCAGTACTGAAAGGTCACACACCTTACTGAAAGTTAAGAAAAAAATATGGGCCAATCACAGCCAGCACAAATTTATTGAAGTCAAATTGCGTTTAATTCTCGATCAAGTTATTTGATCGGTTACTGAAGAATCCATGAAGGTACTGACATATACCTTGAATATTGAGACCAAAAGAGTCAACATACATATGCAAACTAGTACTGACTAAAATGTGAGCTGAAATTATCCCACTATTCCAATGCCAAATATTGTAATTAGTTTTATGGAGCATTAACAATGACCATCCCCAAAAAAAATCAGTAAGAGCCTTGGAGTGTAATTTCAGTAGCACGGATCTTTCAGAGATTAAGAAATGTATACAATAGTCTGGATGGCAGGATGGAGATATGTCTCTACCAAAGGAGGTGTAGGGCAGGGGTCCCCAACCTTTCTTGCATTGCGGACCGGTTTAATATTGACAATATTCTTGCGGACCAGCCGACCGGGGGGTGGGGGTAGGGTTGCCAACGGACAAGAATAGCAGTCAAATGCGTTGTTTATCCAGAAAGACTACAATGGTCATGAAGCCTTGCATGTGCACCAGTGCGCATGCGCATTGTGACCTGCCGATTCCCGCCCCGCCCGTCCGCCGCCCCCAGCAAATCCTTTTTGGCGATTCTGTTCGTGGGGTTGAGTGTTAATCACTACTGGAATATAGGCGATAGGTGGGTAATACACTCAATTTTGTTTCTAAAAAGGTTTATCTAACGAATTTAATATTAAGCACACAGCGCATATTTTCCTCGCATGAATATAATGATAAGTCAATTATCAGGGGAGGACAGGGGAGCTTGAAGTGTTGAACGAACTTCCAGTATAAGTGGTAGAGGCAGGTTCGATATTATCATTTAAAGAAAAATTGGATAGGTATATGGACAGGAAAGAAATGGAGGGTTATGGGCTGAGTGCCGGTTGGCGGGACTAGGTGAGAGTAGCGTTCGGCACGGATTAGAAGGGCCGAGAAGGCCTGTTTCCGTGCTGTAATTGTTATAGGGTCACCTATAAGTCAATAGCATCATAACATTTTAAGTAATGTTTGGATATTAAACACACAGCACATATTTCCCCCGTATGAACATATAAAATCATTTGAACACACCAATATCGCTGAATCAGTGGGAGCCCTGAGCTTGTTTTCCTGCAACAACACGGTCCTATCGAGGGGTGGTGGGAGACAGCAATACTCGAACCGGGCTCCTTATGTCCAGTCTATTCCGCAGTTTCGTTTTCGTTGCATTCATTGCAGAAAACTCCGCTTCGCAGAAAAATGTTGGAAATGAAAGCAACGTTTTCAGTGCTTTCGTGGCTACCTCAGGATATTTAGCCTTGACTTTGATACAAAATGCCGACAGAGATGTTATGTCAAACATACTTTTCAGCCCGTCGTCATTTGCAAGCTTGAGAAGTTGATCTCCTTCCCACCCTGACACAGATGACGCGCGGGTCACAACCTCGCATGCGCAATGGCTGATCAGTGGCTGTGACAGGGAATGAGGAAAGGTGCAGCTGACTCATATCTCCAAATCATATCGCTTCCTCGCGGCCCGGTAGCGCATGCTCTGCGGCCCGGTACCGGTCCGTGGCCTAGTGGTTGGGGACCGTTGGTGTAGGGTGCTCCTTCCCTCTACTAGCCTGCAGGTCACACTTGGGCAAGGTGTAGCACCTGATCAGGGTCATGTGGAGCCATGGGAGCAGGTGGTGGATGGTCATATGAGCAGCTGCTGCATATCACAAATTCTGGCTATGTGACCATTGATGCCAGGTAGACAATCTCTGAGTGTTGATAATGGCTAGGATAACCCATCTTGTAAGGACGCTGCCCAGAAGAAGGCAATGGCAAACCACTTCCATAGAAAAATTTGCCAAGAATAATCATGATCAAGAGACCATGATCATCTACATCATACGACATGGCACATAATGACGACGATGATGATGTAATAGTCATCAAAATGGCAGCAGTGCCAAGAAATGGGAACGAGGAGAAGGAGTTTCTACTTTACTGTCTGCCAGCTACAGCAAAGAAACTTGCTCACAAGCCCTGAACAACCCCTGCAGTGCCGACGACTGGTCTCCATATATTGGCTGCCGTTTGGAATTAATTCTAGGGAATCCCTAGGATCTACCCACTGTATTGCCACCAAGATGGCTGAGCAAGCAATCACCTCTGAAGAGTTCAAACAAACAGCAAACCGGAAGGCAATGTACAATTTTAACTAATATTTTAAATACTTCAGTGTGAGAATTAGAAATTGGAGCATGCCTCCAGTACCTTTAGGTACTAACTATATTAAATATCCTCCAAGAGGACCACAACATTGTCATGCGGTTTGGAGGCTTGCATACCTCAGTGACCTGGAGAGCTACCCTGGCTGGAGTCAGGGCTTCAGGCTTCGGATCTTGGCAGAGTCGCCCATGCCAAGCAGGTCAAAGGGCAGAGGCAGACTAAGAATGGTCCACCAGACCTCCAGATTTAGGGGGTCAGCTTGGGCCTATCAACCCTGAATGGTAAAACTAAAATGTTACGGAAACAGCAATAAAGAATCTTCCTACATTTGAATGCAACAGTATTCCTGATACACCACCCGGGACTTGCCTGACTGACAGTAGTGAAAACCGAGAGGAAGCTACTGTCACGATGAAGGAAGCCCTGAACACCGCCAGAGATGGAGGACCTTCACTGCTGCCCTAATTGCCAGTGGCGTAATGGGCAGTTAGTAAGTAATTTAAATACATTTTGTTTAACTATATAGTTTGTTTATTTTAATATATACATTGCTTTGAATTATGTAATTATAAATTCATTAAATTAATATTTTAGGATTAGTTTGCTCAGAAGGAATTAAGGCTTAGCAATTAGGTATGTCATTAAAAACTCAGCCGCATCCCATGTAACAAAGCAGAGTATTTTGCAGTGGAAATATTCTGCATACACCTGAATTCTTCATTAAATCACTAACTTCCTTTGATTATACTGGAGAATGCTGTTAAAAAAAGAGTGCAGCTTGTAGAAAAGGATGCCAACAACTTTGGGATTTCCTGGTTAAAGTTCGTATGAATGGAAATTGCTAAATGACTGCCAATTTTTACGGAAGCTGTCAGTTTTGCTATAATTACAGCTGTAAAATTTAGGCAATATGCAAAGAAGCCCCACCTTCAAAGATATGAGCCAAAGATCGCAAGCAATCATCTCACAGCAACTCACCTATCGATCCTTTGGGACATGGCATGGCTGCTGGTCGTCCATATTTTGTCCGTGGCCACCATATGCCTGATTCAAAGGCTTTTGGACATACATCGTATTTCACTGAAATAAGTTAAACATTTATCACAAAATGATTTTATGAAAATAGCACACATTGCCTCTGGATACTTGTGACATTACTTGTAAATTATAGGATGATAGCAGGGAAACAGATTCTTTGGCCCTTGGTCCATGCCAACAGATTCCCATCTGAGCTACACAGACAAAATGCTGGAAGAACTCAACATCTATGGAAGGGAAAAAATAGTCGATCTTTTGAGCCAAGGCTTCACCCAAACTGGAAAGGACAGGGGACAGAAACTAGAATGAGAAGGTAGTGAGAGAGGAAAAGAGTACGAGCCAACAGGTGATAAGTGAGACCAGGTGAGGGTGGAAGGTGGGTGGGTGGGGGACGGGGATGATGTAAGAAGATGGGAGACGATAGGTGAAAGAGGTAAGGGGCTGAAGAAGAAGAAATCAAAGAGGTCAGGAGCCCATAAATTAATGGGAAGCATAGAAGGTGAGGGGAGGGGGCTCCAGAGGGAGGAGGTAAGCAGATCATGAGGATGGGTAGGTAAAGAAATGGGTGAGAGGGTAATCAGAATAGGGAATGGAAAAAGAAAGGAGGGGAAGGAAAAGAAAGATAAAAAAGGGTGGGGAGAATTGACCGGAAGTTAAAGAAATCGATGTCCATGCTCAGACAAAATATGAGGTGTTGCTTCTCTAACCTAAGTTTAGCCTCATTATGTCAGTAGAGGAGAGCCTTGGTCAGACATGTTAGTATGGGAATACGAAGTTGGTGGCTATCAGGTGGTCTTGTGTTTTGTGGTAGACAGAGCTCAAAACAGTCCTCCAATCTGCATCGGATCATATCGATATAAAGGAGACCACACCAGGAGCATTGGATACAATACATGACCCCTGACAGACTCTCAGGTGGAGTGGGGCCTCACTTGGAAGGACATTTGGGGCCCTGGACAATGAAGAGGGAAGAGGTGTAAGGGCCTGCGAAGCACCCACCACCTAGGTCATGATTTCTTCCCACTATTGCCATTGGGAAGAAGGCACAGTTGCATCAAGACACAAACCACCAGGTTCAGGAACAGTTATTACACCTCAACCATCAGCCTCTTGAACCAAAGAGGATAACTTTACTCATACCATCACTGAAATGTTCCCACAGTCTATGGACTCACTTTCAAGGACTCTTCATCTCATGTTCTTGATATTTATTTATTATCATTATTATTTCTTTCTACAAACTTTGTATTTGTATTTGCATAGTTTGTTGTCTTTTGCACACTGGCTGAATGCCCCTATTGGTACTGTCTTTCATTGATTTTATTTTGGTTATTAGATATTACGGATTTATTAAGTACACCCACAGAAATGAATCTCAGCGGTGTATATGGTGACATATATGTACTTTGATAATAAATTTATTTTTGAATTTTGACGTTTTTTGAACTTCTAATGTGCTGCCTAGCTCATTCCTCATTACTGCCAAAGGAAATACATTTGTCACATTTTGAACTTTAATTTTACACATCTCTATAAAATCACTCCTCACTCTCCCACACTCGACTCAATTCCTCATTCTAATAATAAAAATTACAAATATGACATTCCAATATAACTATTACATAAAATGTTGGGTGGTGGGGTAGAGATTCACCTCCACCAAAGGAGGGGTAAGGCGCTCCTTCCCTCCGCTAGCCTGCAGGTCACCCTTGGGCAAGGTGTAGCACCTGCTTAGCACCCCGACCAGAGTCACGTGAGGCCATGGGAGCAGGCGGTGGATGGCTGCATGAGCAGCTGGTGCATATTACAAGTCCTGGTTGTGCCACCACCGATGCCAGGCAGACAATCTCTGAAGGGTATTGATAATGGCTGGGGTTGCCCGTCTTGTAAAGACACTGCCCAGCAGAAGGCAATGGCAAACCACTTCTGTGGAAAAATTTGTCAAGAACAATCATGGTCATGGTCATCTACATCATGTGATGCGGAACATAACGAATAAACGAACATAAAATAGACTACTCAAGCTGTTGAAATAGATTATACAAATGATCTATAGAGGGACTCAGCTTACCTTCACACCCGTTACTGGTGATCTCAGCAAAAGGGTTGTCACAGCGGTTGCAGTGCTGGCCAATCACTCCAGACTTACAGGGACATTGACCCGTTTCCCCATCACAAGTGCGGGCTTGGGAGCCAGTTGGAAAACAGTCGCATGGGTAGCACGTGTCACTATTGCGTGGCTGGTAATAGTTGTCCTGCAATGGAAAGATTGCCCACATTTGGTACACTACATATGTGGGAGAGACTGCCTTCTCCAACGAAAGGGACTGTTATGTCTTTCCTAATTTGGATTGTTATTTCATTTCTAATTACTAGATCTCATTGCTTACTTGTGGGCTCACAGCTGTTGTGGATTATTCACCATCACATTGATAAGCAATTAATCATCATCAGGGTGGCCATTTTATATCGTTTGTACAGTTCATTTAGTAGTTAGAAGTTGAAGGAATTTCAATCAATATTTGAATCTGCCTTTCATTAGAACTCCAAGAAGTACTGTCTTTTTACACTGGCTCCTTGCGTACTGTAAGGCATTGGTGAATGATAGAACTGCCTTAAACTACAGCTATGCCAGGACTGGAATTATCTATCTGTCTAGCTTAAAAAAGTGGGGAAAACTCTCGAGCAAAGGTAGAATAGGGACATTTCACACTAATGAACAACAAATATTCTTCTGTCAGCTGAATTTTAAAAAGAATATTTAAGCAAAATCATTAACAAGGACCATGAAACAAAATACTCAACCAAGCTTCCTTCAAGTAGGCATCTTAAAAGGAGATGATCACAGGTAAAAAGCTGTGATTAGAAAACAAAATGTGGGAGGAACTCAGGAGGTCAGGTGACATCCATGGAGGGAAATGGACAGTCACTGTTTCAGGATGAGACTCTTATGAAATAATAATTATCAATTTTCTTCCACAGATGTTGCGTAACACCGCCCCCCCCCCCCCCCCCCGCCACCGGGTTCCTAAAGCTTTCTGTTTGTTGCTTCAGACTGCAGTAATCTCATATCTCTATGACTGTATATAAAAGCCATTTGAAATTTTATGATATTCTGGCACCAATATTTATGTTGATGAGGTGCGTGTGTGGGGGGATAGATTGTGGAGGAATGTGGGGAAGCCGTGTAAGGCTAGAAAACCAGATGTCCTGTTGAATTTAAAGGGAAAGTCTCACAGAAATGTTGTTTATTTCAGATTCCTGTCTGGCCACCTGTCAAAGTGACAGGCAGGCCGGTTGCTTGGTAGAAGACCAGCCAGTACAAGATTGCAGCCAATGTAAAGATGCCCAAAGGCTGACTTGGGCAAGGAATTCTGTGAAAGGAATTTAGAACCGCCTCCAAAATGCTGGAGGAACTCAGCAGACCAGGCAGCATCTCTGGAAAAGAGTAAACAGTTGATGTTTTGGGCAGAGACCCTTCATCAAGACCTGATGAAGAATCTCGGACCGAAATGTTGACTGTTTACTCTTTGCCATAGGTGCTGTCTGACTTGCTGAGTTCCTCTAGCTTTTTGTGTGTGTTACTTTGGATATCCAGAATCTGTAGATTTTCTTCTGTTTGTTGTTAGAACTGGCTCCAACAGCTTCCCTTGTCAGTCCACTGCTGAGTATCCCAAACACACAAGTTAAATTTAAACCAATTTCCCAGTTACAATGTGTGATCCTGAGTTAAATGTGAAATATCTGTGCATCTCACCAGCTGACTCTATGGAAACATCATCTGGTGACCCACACTGAGAGTTGGGGGTCATATTTACTCTTTTATGAGATTTAACCATCTCCTCTCATCTCCTGTGAGGGGGAATTCACATCAAAGCCCGAAAGCTCACTGCTCTATCTCTTTGGCACACTGTTAATCCCCCAAATTATGGTTTTGTATGGACTTGTTATTTTACCTTTGGCAAAAAGCACTAATGTGAAATCATCATTATATTAAAATCTGCCCCAGTCCAGTCTCTCCTTGGCATCTATTTTGTCATTTTCTACTGAAAGTTGAATAATTGAGCCCTGGAGGAGAAGAGCTGCATTCTTTCAAATGCAAACCACAATTTTATTTGATTGATGTTATCAACAGGGAATCAGCCTACTGCCTACAAATTCCTGTCTTACTTCCACTTATTTGTTGTGTTCAAGAACACGAAGTTCAAATCTGGACTCCAATCTAGAAATTGTATGTGAAGCATTGCTACTAACACTATTAGCTTTGCTAACAACAGGTCCACATTGACCATAAGATTTATTTATTTAGTGAGATATTGTGCAGAATAGGCCCTTCTGGCACTTAGAGCTGTGCTGTCCAGTAATCCCCCAATTTAACCCTAGCCTAATCAGGGGACAATTTACACTGACTAATTAACCTACCAACCGGTACACCTTTTGAACTTGGGTGGAAAGCGGATCACCTGGAGGAAACCAGTATAACCAGTATAGGAGAATTAGGTCACTTGGCCCATCGAGTTATCTCCTCCATTTCATCATTGCTGATCCGTTTCCCTCTCAGCCCCAATCTCCTGCCTTCTCCCTGTATCCCTTCATGCCCTGACTAATCAAGAATCTACCAGCCTCTGCCTTAAATATACATCCAGACTTGGCTTCCACAGTCATTGAGGTGTTTTCTTACCTTGCTAATTATTGTTTGCCAAGGATACTTTATCCTGATATAAAACCTAAAATCTGGTAACAGAGCTGGGTTGAAAACAGAATTGCCCAAAAATTAGATTACCTAGTGTCACATTTTTGTGTGCTACTTGATTAATTGGGGACAATATCTGTTCACAACATCCCAGGTCTCTCCTGCAGAATGATAATTTCACAGTGTCGTGTAAGGCTGTATCTGAATAACTAAGAGGGACCAAGGCCCACACCAGAAACTCAATTTGGATGAGTCTGTTTTAAGTTATATTATTGGTCTCTATATTCACTCACATACCCAACCCTCGCTCACATATGCGACTCTCACTTGACTTCCTTCCCCAGCCTGTCCAAATACTGATCACAAAATTCAATATCATCTTAGTCAACCATTGCCCAACTCAATATCTCTCACTACCAAAACTCAATATCCCTCACTATCAATCACCCAATATCCCTCACTACCAATCACCCAACTTCACCACCACATCCCTGATCGCTAACTCAACCACCCCACCCCAGCAACTGAACTCATCCCCATCCCAAAGTCCCAACTTAAGCCCCCAACTCAATGCCCGCACTAAGCACTGATCACTCGATGGATGGATCTCCTGGTCCAACCCCTCCCACACCACCAGGCATTCCCCGTACTCTAGCTGATCAATCCTCCAGTCAGGAAGCTATCACAAATATGTGGAGAGCGACATGCTGTAAAAACAATATATTGACAGCCTCTGGTTAGTGTTAAATTTCAATAACCAATGCACACTGCACATTATCCCCCATAAGACTATGTTGAGGCAGCCTGCACTATCAAGGAAATCATCCAAGTAGATTGAGACATTCTGGAATTGAAAACTGAAGACATTTTTCCCAATATAGTCTTTGAATGAAAATATGAGTCTGGACAATCATGGGAGGAAGGCAAAAATGCCTGTCCTATTCAATGCAAAAAAAAATGCTGACTTGGTCCTAAATGATTTACTGCAGAAATCTATAAAGCTCAACATTCGTGGTTCTGTAAGTGGGACTTTGGTCAATGTTCCTACCTTACATCTGCACTCTCCTGTCGTCTTGTTGCAGTCAGCGTCGAAGCCCTTGTTGGTATCACAGTTACAGGGACCACAGATGGGATTCCCCCACCTCCCTCTTGGACAAGGCAGATCTATCCTGGAAAGGTTCAGAAATTGCCATTAAGGTCTCAACAGTTAGGATTCTTCAAATCATAACTATTTTGTTTTCAGACCCATAAGGCACAAATTTACATTGAATACTGGCAGCCATCTCCAATAAGCTTTTCATTGTACTGGTACTTCACTGTAATTGTGATTTGACAATAAACTCCACTTGACTTCACCGAATAATGGAAGTTTCAGCCATATTCCCAGTTTTTGTTTTGTCCGACTAGTATTGCCAACCACATTTCATAATTTTGAAGGGAATCATTCAGTCGCTCCGATTTTTGTCAGCTCAGAGAGCAATCCCATTCCCCACCAATTTTCTCCGCAGCCTTTTCTCACCACGTTTCCATCAACTTCTCCCAGATTCTGCCATTCATGTACACACTACAGGTCATTTAACCTACCACACAGCGCATTTCTGGGATGGGGAAGGAAAATGGAATGCCATGGGGAAACCTACAGAGTCACAGGGAGAATACACAAACTGCACACAGGCAGCTTGGTTGGCACCAGAAGTGTGGTGGCACCTGGAGGCTGCCCAGCAGAAAACACACTGATCTGATTTGATGCAAATGTTGCATTACACCGTATGTATGTGTGACAAATAAAGCTAAACTTTCAAATCTTTCTTTTTCTCAGAGACATGTGGCCTACTCCTGCTCATGCTTTCCTGTATGTTTTGACTGCTCAGACCACGTTGCAGTGCATCACATGAGATGTCTCTGACGGAAAGGATCCAGCAGCCACAATAAAATTATCCAACTTCACGGTCCAAAGATGATCAACTGGACTCTACAACACAATACAACCTGAAAGAGCACACCCAGGGCAGTGTAGTGTTCCACAAACAAATTGTTCACTGTCCCAGGAATCATTCTGTTACATAAAGCATTTGATTACTTAAGAATATCTTGATAAATTACTACCCATAATCAAAAACAAATATTTATTTAGCTCTTTTTAAAATGTTAATTACAATTTAACATATTTTCTCAAGTCAAAACAAAAGTATGTCAGTGTTCTTGGTTTCTCTGTGAACCCTCTATCTGTTAACGATAAGACAGAAAGATAAGAGTGTCTTGTCATAATCAAACAATGGTATTTCTTGCTTAAAATTAGCTCCAAATATATCACCAGTTTTTTGTTCCTTACTTGTTTTCACAGTATTGACCATAATAGTTTTCTCCACAGTCACAGGAATAGCCATGTGTGAAACCTGGTTTGTGAACACAGTGAGACACATGTTCACATGGATTCAGTTTGCAGACATCTATGCAGTTCCTCCCAAAGAATCCTGTTCGGGGGGGGGGTGAAAATAATTATTATATTTAGATTAATAAATACTTGCACTGCACCTTTTTTCAAAATGAATTATCCATGAAATTACATTCAATTCTAAAGCTGCAAGCTTCTAAATGAATTATCCATGAAATTACATTCAATTCAAGTCTATGCACATGTAAAGCTCTCAGAGTAACAGATGACATCACTCTATAATGCACATTGGTAAATAATTAACATAATTGATGTACATTGGTAAATCATTAATAAATAACTGGAGTCATAGGTATCTCATTTTAGCTGGCTCACAACAAATAGAAATACCTCATCAAACCTGACTAAAATGAGATGATCCCCAAGCACTCATCATCTTATCAAAAGGATTTCAAAGTTGTTGATGGCACTTCCACATTTTCACTCTATACTTCTGTACTTCAATTTAGTGTTGTTGGTAAAATTTACATAAATACACTGACAACACTATATTGAAAGTACATTTCATTGATGGAAAAACTGAGTGCCTCAAAATGTAGTTGCTCTTTCTACCCATTCAGGGGTTCCCAACCTTTTTTATGCCATGGACCAATACCATTAAGCAAGGGGTCCATGGGCCCCAAGTTGAGAACCCCTGACTTCTGTACAGCCAAGCTTGCTGCTTAGTTTCCTGCCTCCAAGTCCCACAACTTAAGGCTTTAGTACTATTCGTCAGTAGCGATGACTCTCTTGTTCTATTAGCAGTTTACTACTTATAGATATCATGGTCCGGGTCACAAAGTCGCTTAAGCCTGTTTCTCTATTCAATAAAATTATGGCTGATACAATATCCCTCTCTCTCCCAGTCCCTACACCCTTTGATACCTTCAGTTCCAAAAATCAATTAATCTCAGCATCAGGACACTCACTGGCTTTCAGTTGGTAAGAATCTAAAGTGCAGCTCATCTCAGCTGGAAAAGGGCAATCTCTTATCCTGAGATTAATCCCCCTAGTTCTGCACTCAGCAATTGGGGAACCGGACTACCATAATCATTTTACTCTGTGACTGTGATCATTGGTGACAATGGTTTTCTCTATCTTATTTCGTCAGGTTTGATCCATGTAATCTCCACTATTTGCATCTTAACATCCAACCGATTCTTTGGCTTCAGAATAATTACATACATAAATTAATTGACATATGTATGTATCTACGGACACTAACATTCATGGAAAAAGATAAATATATTTTTTCATTTCCTGACTGCATTCCGAGGGTCATTTTATAATATTGATCCGTTCTTCCTGTTACATATCTCTCTAGCTGTACATCTTCAATTTCAGTTCCAGTTTTTAAAACAATTCCTAGCTCTGCATTATTCACCCTTGCACCCTCTTGCATCCTATCCAACCCTTCCAGTCTCCCAGTTTTAAATCATACTGTGCCCATTTTTCTTTCTCAATTTTCTCTTAACTATTCCACAATGTATTTCTATTTTTCTTTGCTTTTAAAGGCACTGAATTTCCTGACATAATGTAATCTAATAAAGGTTACATACATAAATATTGGAATACAATTATTGGCAATCCTATGTAAAAGTTATAAATCAGAACATCAGGAAAAAAGTTGGTGTTGGTAAGGCCCTTAAGCCTGCTCTTTCATTCAAGAAAAATACTGCTTATCCAACTTTGGCCTCAAAATCACTTTCCCACTCCCTTCCCATATCCCTCAACTCCCTTGTACTGTAGCTCGAATATGTTGGTCAATCTCTGCCTTGAATACATTTAATGACTCTGTTCCCATGTTTTGCTAGGTAGAGAATTCCAAAGAGTCACAACCCTCTGACGGAAGAATTCCTTCATATCCTCCCTGTCAATCTTTTCAGTATCTTTTCTGATACTCTTACATTTCAATGTACATAGGTCAAATATATTCAGCCTCTCTTCAAGACATCCACCTCTTCATTCCACAAACCATCATTCCAACCAACCACAACCAAACGTCTCTGCAACGTACTGCAAACTGAAACTGTGCACAGAACTCCAAGCAGATACTTACCAGAATTCTGTGACTTTGCATTAAAACTTCCCTATTATTAATTTCTCATTCCCACTATCTCCCTGACAGCCTTTTGAATAAAAATAAACATTACATCAATGTTAATTACTTCCTGTACCTGCAAATCAATCCTTTGTGTTTCTAGCATTAAGACCCCCCCCACCCCATATCCCTTTGCAATTGTACTCCATTGAAATAATAATTTGATTTTTCATTCTTCCTTCTAAGGTGGATAACCATACAGTTACATTGCATTCCATCTGTCATTTCCTTTTAGTTATTAAATACAAAGGAATTACATACATTTGTAGAAGCTCATGCAAAGTTTGAAGTCAGAAGATCAAAAATATCTTCAGAATTAAGAATTACGCCAACAGTGCAATTTTCCACTGATAACTAAACACTGTATTGAGCCAAGGAAGACATCCAAATACCTGGTTCACAGAAACAGGAGTGACTATCCCAATCATCAATGCAGCGGCTGTTTGAGGGGCAGGGATTGGCATCACACTGATCTGGAATATGACAACCATTCTCTACTTGAAATTTTATAGCCCGATCCATGTTCAGAGAGGCTACATTTGTTGAAGTATCACCCATTCGCAGTCCCTATTACAGAGGAGTGAAAGGAACTCTCTTTAAAGTTAATGCACATCAATCACGTTAAAGAAATTTTTCTTTTCTGCATCACAATATTATGCTGAAGACACTTCACACCAGAGGCTGCTCAACATCAAAGTTAATTTATTATCAAACTACATGCATGCTACCATATACTACCTTGAGATTCAGTTTATTATAGGCATTTACAGACAATAAAGAAATGCAATAGAATTTATTAAAAATTATACATAACCAAAAATTAAAACAACCAGAGTGCAAAAGAAGGCAAATGGTGCAAGTAAAAAAATATTGAGAACATAAGTTGTAGAATCCTTGAAAGTGAGTCTTGTAGGTTGTGGAATCAGTTCAGAGTTGCAGTGAGTGAAGTTATCCACTCTGCTTCAGCAGCCTGACAGTTGTAGGGCAAAAATTGTTCCTGAACCTGATGGTGTGGGACCTGAGGCTCCTGTACATCCTGCCCAAAGGTAGCAGCAAGAAGAGAGCATGGTCCAGATGGTTGATGCTTTCTGAAAGCAGTGCTCCATGTAAATTTGTGCTGAATGGTGGGGAAAGCTTTCCCTTTGATGGACTGGGCTCTATCTAGCACTTACTGTAGACTGATCTATTCCTGGGCAAACATGAGGAAATCTGCAGATGCTGGAAATTCAAGCAACACACGTCAAGGTTGCTGGTGAACACAGCAGGCCAGGCAGCATCTTTAGGAAGAGGTACAGTTGACATTTCGGGCCGAGACCCTTCGTCAGGACTAACAGTTAGTCCTGACGAAGGGTCTCAGCTGGAAACGTCGACTGTACCTCTTCCTAGAGATGCTGCCTATTCCTGGGCATTAGTGTTTCTTTACCAGGACATAATGCAACCAATAGAACAAAAACATAAAACAAAATAGTGTACCCGAATGGCCATTAGCATTGAATGCACTCTCAATCCCTCTGTAAAAAAGTCACACATCCTCCATCTCTGCACAATTAGTCAATAGAGCAAATTGGTGTTCTTGGAGCACAAGGAGACTAAGAACTATCTTTGAATACTTAAAGCTGGCTGGCAATATAATGTGAGAAGAATGAAGACAGGCTTCAGGGGATATAGTTAGCCTTACTGAATGGATGATGTTGTGGTGGATGATGTTTATGAAGTCATCCATTTGAATATTTTCAAATGGTGAGAGATTGAAATAATGTTGGTCTTCAGAGGGATCAGGGTATAATGGTACATTGATGGTAACATGCAGATACAGCAAAAATTTGGAAGACAAACATTGTGTTGGCCTTTAGAGGAAATACTGTAATTTCACAGAGCCTCAGTGAGAGCTCATCTGGAATACATCACGGAGGTTTAGTCTTACGAATTAAAGAAGAGGCAGCACAGCCAATCTTCATCTGACTGATTGCCCAAGGAGGAGACACTGAGCAGCCTGGGCCTATGCTTGCTCAGGTTAAGAAGACGAAAGGTGATCTTACTAAAGCACCAGATGCTTGGGCTTGACAAGGTAGATGCTGAGCTGATGTTTCCCCATGTTATAAATCAGGAGTCACAGACTCAAAATAAAACTATGGCATTCAGGCAGAAAACTAATCCAGCTGAATGGGTGCTACGGTGCCCGTATAAAAGGTAATCTAGTTACATTAAAAACAGAAAATGCTAGAAAAAGCTTAAAAGGCCAGTCAGCATCTATAGAAAGAAGAGAAGAAAGTGTTAACTATTCAGGCTGCAGATTGTTCGTCAGAAGTGAGAAAGAGAGGAAGCAAGTTAGTTTGGTGAGCAGAATAGGATATGAAGTTCTTTCCAGTATATGAGGTTTTATTTTTGTTTTTCAATTGTGACTCAAGTATAGGTCTTAACAGTAGAGGAAAAGAAAGACCCTTTGTTGTTCCTTACCTGCATGCAGCCATAGAACCCTTGCTGGCTTGTACCCAAATCTTCAGGAAGACGTCCAACAAAGATACTCCTCAATTTTAATCCTGGTAATTCATTCCCAATTTCTACACTGGCCTGTAATAACACACAGTCGAACATTAAAGCCTTAGAACTTTTTTTTTCAGTTATTGGCTAATTCAAATGCATTGATGTCCCACAATAAACACAAACTTGCTAGATGGCAAAAAGCCCGTGATGGCAGAAAAAAGAATAGATAAAAGATAACCCTTGTGGTCTGATGTTATCATTAATAACAGTTATCACTAGCAGGGTAACAGCATTGTTGCAACCCTGCATAGTGCACAGGAAGGTCAAATGATCAAGTACAACTCTTGACATTCATCATTGGTGCAGGGATCCCGTGAAACTGTAATACTTCATTTGATTTTCCTTTCCTTCAAGGTATTCCTGGTAATCATAGAGTCATAGTGTGGCGCATGGCCAAGTGGTCAAGGCATTGGACTAGTGATCTGAAGGTCATGAGTTCGAGCCCCAGCCGAGGCAGTGTGTTGTGTCCTTGAGCTGGCACTTAACCACATATTGCTCCAGTCCACCCAGCTGAATATGGGTACTGGCAAAATGCTGGAGGTTAACCTTGCGATAGACTAGCGTCCTATCGGGGTGGGGAGAGTCTTGTACTCTGAGTCGCTTCATGCCACGGAAACCGGCATAAGCACCGGCCCGATGAGCCTATAAGGCTCTGGATAGACTTTAACTTTAACATTGAGTCATAGAAAAGTACAGCACAGAAACAGGCCCTTCAGGTCTTCGAGTCCATGCCAAACCATTTAAACCGCCTGTAGCGGGACCATAGCTCTCCACACCCCTCCCATCCATGTATCTATTCAAACTTCTCTAAAACATTGAAAATGTGCTCGCATTCACCACTTGTGCTGGCCGCTCGTTCCACACTCTCACAACCTTCTGAATGAATAAGCTTCCCTTCATGTTCTTCTTAAGTTTTTCATCTTTTACCCTCAACCCATGACCTCTAGTTGTACAGCCACCCATCCTCAGTGGAAAAAGCCTGCTGGAATTTACCCTCCCTGTAACCCTTACAATTTTGTATATCTCTATCAAATCTCCCCTCAGTCTTCGATGTAATAAATTCAATACAAGTGCATTACACAATATAAACTAAATTCTAACTTAGAACTTTGGTGATCATTTTTACCCTGTATTGATATTTTTCTTGATATCCCAAATGATCAAGGGATGCAAACAAAGTGAAAGTTATTCCTTGGGGAGTGGGGAAAGGGGCTTATAAACCACTGGAAAACATATCTGCAACAGCAATGCTCATCAACATCATGTCAACCAAGCAGGTTATTGTCGTAACACTTTGGCGGCCAAGGCACTCCTCTAGGCAAGGTATAGGAATGGTGCTCATGTCATATTCACCCTTTAAACCAGGGGTTCCGAATCTTTTTTATGCCATGGACCACACGTTGGGAACCCCTGCCTTAGACAGAGGAAAAGCAGAAAAGGGGAAAATAAAGCATGTGAGAAGACAAGGAGATGAAATTAAAATTTTGAACAGCCAGAAAGATAAATAGTCAGAAGAGGTGATGATACTGGAAGTAGGAAAGGGAATATGAGGATGAACAAGCTACAAACATTAGACTTAGTTCATGGAATATTATTAAAAGCAAAATTAAATCTCCAGCCACAAGATGAAAATATATAATTATTTATACTGAGATTCCATTGCTGATTGAGGGAAGATGCATGACCTATTGTTTCAATGCTGTGCCTTTCATGTCCAATTAGAACTGTTGGAAAAATATAGCATGCTGGCGTGGTAACATAGTGGTTGGCAGAATACTCTATAGTACCAGCAACCACAGTTCAATTCCCACTGCTGCCCGTAAGGGGTTTGTACGTTCTCCCCGTGACCGCACAGGTTTCCAGTGGGTGCTCCAGTTTCCTCCCACAGTCCAAAGACATACTGATTGGCAGGTTAGTTGGTCATTGTAAATTATCCCGTGATTAGGCTAGGGTTAAGTTGGGGGATTGCTGGGCGGCGTGCCTCGAAGGGTTGGAAGGCGCTGTATCTCAATAAAAAAAAATAATGATCCATAGCATATGAATGTCCATAGGATAGCAATGCGAAAGTGGTTTCCACCCAAAATAAAAGACACTGATGCTAAACCATTTTGAGGTGGCGGTATTTAGATCTTATAGCAACTTTCATTGAGAACAACAGACACCACTATCCAAAGGGAGCCCAGGAGAAATCCAATGAATTTAAGTGCTCAGGGACAGGTGCTCAAGTTACATTTTCAGATGTTCAAATCTTTAGCTACTTTTCCAATTTTCAAATGGTTCAATTTAATATCAGAGAATATATTCAGTTTACAACTTGAAATTCTTACTCTTCACAGACATCCATGAAACAGAAAAAATACCCAAAGAATGAATGACAGAAAATGTTAGAGCATTTGAATTTTGAAAGTAATTATGTGGATAAACATTTACAATGGTCTCTGGAGGCTAATGAAATTGCAGGAATTTCCCTGCAGTGAGTTACCTGGTACATTCCGTAATCCAAGGACATGACGGCCATGTATTTGATGTCCTTGCCATCCTTCATACTTTTTATTTCAATCAGTAAATGGTGCCACTCTCCATCACTGACCCGCATTCGAGTCAGTCTCAGTTTGGCTTTCAGTCCGAGTCTGTTGTGCACTTCAAATTGCAGGACGTTGTCTGCTATCTGCCAGGGATGGAAAAGCAAGAGCACTGGGTCTAATTCTCACTGTACACAGTAAAAGAGAGACACACACTACCTCACACTACTCCCTTCACTATTTAGGCATGAAGCCAGCTTATACTTGTCAATGCTCACTGTAAATAGAAACGCAGAAACCCTACGGCTCTTGAAAAATTCCAAGGATATCCTTGGATAATTTTACAGCTGCTCAGTATTAGTGTGAGGCCAGCAAAAAGAAATGTTTTAATTTTCCAGAGATTACTGCTGCCCCTGCAGGTGGAGAGACAGTTGAAGGTAACTAAATCAGATTAATTCTAGTCACGATTTTCCCAGAATGAAACCAAGTATCTGCTCCCACAGCAAATGGGAGAGTTTTTTTTTGCAAAATATTTCATTAAATTGTATAAAATATAAGCATTAACCTTGTTTGATTAGAAAACAAGCAAGCCGGGATAAACACAATCACTGTTACCATTTCAAAATACAATCCTGAAGAAATCACGTGTTCTTTAACATTGCAGACAGGATAGCAGTTCCGAAAGTTATGAAAATGGTGATGTTAACTGTGATAAATTTCGCTGCTAATGTTCAAAGAGTGATTGCTGCTACCAATGTTCCTTCTAATTTGTAATGACCAGTGTGCGCAAAATTCTTGTGCAATGCAATTTTTTACCCAGTGATAACAACATGCGTGCACTGAATAATTTCTTCAATAAAAACAGTATAAATAAGCCAGTTCTAAAATCTGCAGACAAATCTTCGCAAGCTCCATGTCAACACTGTCCGCATCAGGAATTGTGATTGTATACGATCATGAAATATACTTAACATAACAATAAGGTAGAGGGTGCCAATCTTTTGTGCGCAGTTTAGATTCCTTTGGGTGCTAGCAGCAAAAGATGTGTGCGTGCATTGGTTAATTGAGGGAGCATTGGCTGCTACACCCAACTCCAGTGATAAATAAGACTGTTCCAGTTCAGCAGAGGCAGTAATGTGCAGTATTTCAGGAGCAGCAAACAATTTGCTGGAGGAACTCAGCAGGTTGAACAGCACCTGTGGAAGGTGTCAACATTTTGGGTTGAAACCCTGCATCAGTCCTGACCGGAAAGGTCCACAATTCCTTTCCTTCCACAGATGCTGCCCAACCCACTGATCTCCTCTAGCAGATTGCTGTTCCAGACTCTAACTTCTGCGGTCTCTCATGTCTCCATGCAAAGCCCTTGGACAACTGCTCACCTGAATGTTAATTTTGGACGAAGTTCCGGCATTTGCTTGAACAAGGAATCCGTTAGCTTTTCTTGTACGGAACATTAGGCCAATATACCAGGGCACAGATATAGTAATATCAAGGTCATCAAAGGAGATCATACTGCTGCCCTTGAACCTCTGGGGGTTGGGCATCACTGGAGAGAGTAGAGAAGAGCATGTTCACTAATGCAAAATGATTTGATTTCAGAAGAAAGGTGCATAATTTTCCAATATGGAACTTCTATCCAATTACTTTTAACCTAATGTCAACAGTAAACAGAAGCGAAAAGAAACCTGTTAAAAAAGAAAACTTGATACAAAGTTAAGATGAATTGCATGAAGATAAAGCACATGTATTAGGAATGTGGGTATATTCAGCCTTTTAAAGTTTTGTAATCATTCAATTCAGTTATTCTTGATACACACTCATTTTGGTTCATTTAATATCAGTGAATGCATACAATATACAACCTGAAATTTGTACTCTTCACAGGCATCCGTGAGACAAGAGACGAGACCCCATAAAATGAACACTGTAGAACATTGAAGGCCTGAAGCCCCCCTCCCCCACCCCTCGCACAATCAGCAGCAAAAACATCAATCCCCACTCCCCCTTCCACCCGCGCCAGAAGCACCAACCACTCCCACCCCCGCCACACACTACCTCCATCATGCAAGCAATGGCAAAAATCCCCAAAGAGAGCTTGATTCAGAGTCCATCAAAACTACAGTCCATAACCCAGCACTTTGGTATCTCAGACAGGCTCTCTCTCTCTCCAGCAAGGGAGAGAGAGGTCGCTCCGTCATCAACGAGAGCGGAGACCAGCAACTCGCTGTTCCACTGTTACAATGCAACAGATCCAACTGTTGACCCTGGTTCCATGACCTTGTACTAGAAATACAACTCAATTCCACAAGTCCCAGTGGATCTAACCTCAGCTTTTCATGGACATCTTTTCTCAGATTTCCACCATGTTTTATGTGAAACAGCGTTCCAGACGTCACCCCAGATGGCCTGGCTCTAATCTTAAAGTTAAGCCTCTCTGCTCTGAATGATTCATCAGAGGACACACATTCTTTCAATCCATTCTGTCAAATCATCAATCATTTTAAACACCTCAAGGGTTTACTCCCTAATCTTCCATACTGAAAGAAATGCAAAGCCAGGCTATGCAATCTGTCCATGTAGCGTAATCTTTGGTGCTGACACTCACATTGATTGCATTCCAGTGGTTAAAAATTGCAGTGACTTATGTGACACAGTGCTGGTATTCGTAGAACTTGTGCAAGGCAAGGCCAACTGCAGTGACAAGGGGAAAATTCCACCTTCCACAACAGAGATGCAGTATAATAATGACTATTGATGCAAACACACAAATTATAACCAGCAAATCATAAAGGCAAGATCCTGCAAATACTGGACAGTGAAAGCAACAAACAGAAAATGCTGGAGGAGCTCATCATATCAGGCAGCACCTATGGAAATGAACAAACTGGTGATGGTTCAGGCTGAGACCCTTTCTCGGGACTGGAAAGGAAGGGGGAAGATGCCAGAATAAAAAAGTGGCGGGAGGGGAAGGAGGATAGCTAGATGGTGATAGGTGAAGCCAGTTGGGTGGGAAAGGAAAAGGGCTGGAGAGGAAGGAACCTGGAGAGGGAAGGGGAGGGGTCAGACAGAGGATCCTGTGACGCAGACAGTCAATCATGTAATTCAGGGACCTGAAGTAATATTCTAGTTATAAAGGAAACAGATTTATTAGTACTGTATAATGTCCTCAGTTGATTTACTTTGATACAATTGGTCTCTGAGTAATCTGCAGCACGGCAATGATGGCCACTTTTAACCAAATTATAGAATGGTACATGCATCACATGCTGGACAAATTATCTTGTTAATCTTATTCAGACTGTGACCTTTGAGATTTAAATGTTTTCTTGGCATCATGGTAAAGATGTTAAAAGGATTAGTTACAATGACATTTTTTGTTTTACAGAGGACAATGCAGGTAAGTGCACTCAACTAAGACATGAGATCTGTACATCACTTACACCCCTTGAGAAGCAGAAATTTAGACCTTGCTGGGAAATAACAGCAGTATTGTGGAGTCAACATTCCTCTCCTAACCTGGAGATTAAAATCAAGAATCGCCTTATGTGTGACTGAAGAATTGCGTACACTGTCGCTAATGGTGCTGTGCCGATAATGGAAACTATAGCAACAAAGATGAGGCCTTGAGACAATTTGATTCTAAAGTTAACTCTTGTCAGATTTCATCTGTGTTTCAG
This sequence comes from Mobula birostris, assembly GCF_030028105.1. NCBI lineage: Eukaryota > Metazoa > Chordata > Chondrichthyes > Myliobatiformes > Myliobatidae > Mobula > Mobula birostris. The sequence goes on along the minus strand of NC_092392.1, from coordinate 39,090,811 downwards.
TATCACAGTCCTTTCCACACCCGTTATGTGCCTGGCCATTGATCCTATTTCTCTTATACAGTTGAATTCCAATAATCCATTGTCCAGAAATCCCAAAGCTTCAATACCTGGCTCTAGGTGATGCTTTCTTCATTCCTCTTCAGCAATGGAGTCCTGGTTCCCTGCTCCCTGTCAGCTCTCCAGGCCCTAGTCTCTAGGCTCTCTTACAGCCCCTTGCAATGACTATTGGTCTCAGTTTGATCAGTTTCTATGCTGTTTTGTGACCACCAGGCAGCAATCAAACCAAGAAATTTCATGAAAGCATAGCACTACTACTAAAAACCTAGAGAAAATATGATTACTGAAATGTGAAATTCATAAGGTGTAGTCGAAAGCATTTCCAGTTATTCCATGATATTCAGGCATTGAAAGAATGTGATGTTATTGTTTAGGATAATGGAAGGGGACAAAGAGGATCAAGACTTTTCAGCTTTGGAAACATGGAACAGGCCCATCACTCTGCAGAGATCTCTGCTGCACTTACTGTGAAATTCAACATCAATATGTGAAATATACAGAGCTTTTACACTCAGGCAGGTAGATAAAAGCAACCATGTAAGGACCATTTAATTCACATCTCCTTGCCAAAGCTGAGAGTTAAAAATTAATATGGTAGGCTACACAACTGCTGACCTAATTTTATCAGTAAGGCAGAGATCAGCGTCGTCCTTGCCACTGAACTACCTGCATGAACGTCGCTGAGTTTAAAACACCAGCTACACAAAGGTGAATCAAGTGGTTAGGATTTCAATAGAAAAACACAGAAAGTTACACGAAAAGAGGAGGCTATCGGCTCCACGATACCTGAAAGGGCTCTACATAAATTGAACGGGTCTCATTCCATTCTTCCTCCCCACTGTCCTGCAAATTCTTTCATCCAGCCTTATTTTGAATTATTCCATGTCCAATATTTCTTTGTATCTGATAAATGGCACTGTTTCTATCTATCCATATTAAGGACCCCCATCATCCAGGACATGCCCCCTTCTCATTGCTACCACCAGGGAGGAGGTACAGGAGCCTGAAAACTCACATTCAACATTTCAAGGATAGCTTCTTCCCCCCTCCACAAGCTTTCATGAACAGTTCCACAGTATTTTTCCCTCTCTTTTTGCACTAATTTAAAATATTTTTATATATCCTTCTTATTGCAATTTACAGCTTTTATTAGTATGAATTATTATATGTGGCAATTTATTAGATGTCTTTTTGCGTATCAAAAGTATTTCCTTCATTTGCCATCTCTTATTACTTCATCAAAAAATTCTGTCTAGTTCATCAAACACAATTTGCCTCTAAAAACTGATGATGGCTTTCTCCAATCATCCCACATTTGCCCAGTGGCTGCTAATTAAGTTGCAAATTGCTGTTTTTAAAACTTTATGTACTTTGTGGTTCATCTGACTGGTCTGTGGTTACTGGCTCTATCCTGACTCTTTTTTTAGACAGAGGTATAACCACTGGCCAATTTTCCATCCTTTAAGAACCTTTGTGATTTGTGAATAAAAAAAGACAGGTGCAAGAGGGTACAACTTCCATGCTGTCATACCTTATCAACTTTAAATTGAAGACAAGCACTAACTGTGGAACATCTACATCATGACAACATAATACACAGAGGTTTATGAGCAAACTGCTAAAATTAGAGATGGCATTCTCACTAATTGAATATTCAACAGCAGCTGTGTTGACTGTTTGACAAGATCAACCTACCAATGTAAAAGACATTTTACACAGAAATCAGCAGGTCGGGCAGCATCCGTGGAAAAAATCGGTTGACGTTTCGGGCCTGAACCCTTCGTCAGGACTGTAGAGGGAAGGGGCAGAAGCCCTATAAAGAAGGTGGAGGGAGGGTGGGAAGGAGAAGGCTGGTAGGTTCCAGGTGAAAAACTAGTAAGGGGAAAGATAAAAGGGTGGGGGAGGGGAAGCAGGGAGGTGATAGGCAGGAAAGGTGAAGAAGGAATAGGGGAAAACACAATGGGTACACATTCCCAGGAAGGAGACGTGGCTGTGGTAGCGGGTCTGGGTCTTCCTTCTTCACCTTCCCTGCCTATCACCTCCCTGCTTCCCCTCCCCCACCCCTTTATCTTTCCCCTTACTGGTTTTTCACCTGGAACCTACCGGCCTTCTCCTTCCCACCCTCCCCCCCACCTGCTTTATAGGGCCCCTGCCCCCTCCCTCTACAGTCCTGACGAAGGGTTCCGACCTGAAACGTCGACCGATCTTTTCCATGGATGCTGCCCGAACTGCTGAGTTCCTCCAGCATGTTGTGAGTGTTGCTTTGACCCCAGCATCTGCAGATTATTTTGTGTTTACACAGAAATTGATTAAGTATTCTGACAAAAGGATATTGTTTTTGGAATTGCTTTAAATGTCTATATCTTTCACAAAGGCTTTAAATTTCAATGTTCCAAGTTTGTAAGTTAACCTCATGCAAGCAGCTAAAACAATTTGATCCTGTTTGTCTTGGAGGGTACATTTCAGGATTTAGTGTATAAACAACAGGGTTTGTAATCGTACATGTAATCTAAGCACAAGGATCTTTGTGGAGCTATAGTGCCTTGAAAGGATATTCAGCCGCCAGAACTAGTTTCACATTTTACTGTCTCATTTATAAAAGATATTGAAGTACGATTTTTTGAGTTAACCGACAAAACATTGCACATCATGTCAAATCAAAAGAAAAAATTCCAAAACGTTAACAATTTACTAAAAATTAAAAACCAAAATTGTGAGACTGATAAAAGCATTCATCCCCTTTGTAGTTATTATGCTAACTTTCCACAGGTGCAATACCTGACCAACTCACCGGATCCGTTGATGTAGAAATTTGGAGGATCACCTGAATGAATACCCCCTCTCTCTAGCAAGTCCAACAGGATGGTAGATTTTCAACAGACCAAACCAAAATGAAGACAAAAGAGCATTCAAGACAAGTCAGTGAAATGCTAATAGAGAAGCATAAATCTGGGGAAGCGTACAAGACTATCTCAACATAACCCAGAGCTCAATGCAGTCCATTGTGGAAAAGTGGAAAAGATATGCATCTACAGCCACACTGCCTACATCAAGCTGCCCCACTAAACTTAGTTACCCGGGAAGAGTAGCACTTGTAACAGAGGCAACTGTGACACCAAAAGTCACTCTGAGTGAGCTGCAGAAGTCAATGGCTGCAACTGGAGATGAAGTTCATGGCTCCACAATCTCTAAGGCCTTGCATAAAAAGCATATTTATGGAAGCGTGATAAGGAAGAAGCCCTGGCTAAAAAAAAAGCATATCTTTGCTTGCAAAGACTTTGCAAAGTGACACTTGGAGGATTTTGTAAAGGTGTAAAGAAAGTCTTGTGGTTGGATGGCCTCAACACAAATTGAATACTGAGCATCAGCCAGGTAACAGCATCTCTACTGTAAGGTATGGTGGAGATGGCATCATGCTATGGGGATGATGCCATCTCCACCAGCAGCAGGACTGTGAGTCTGGCCAAGATTGATGGGAAGATGAATGCTGCTAAAAACCTGCTAGCCTCTGCCAGAAAGCTTAAAATGGGGAGGAAGTTTATCTTTCAGCAGGACAATGATGCAAAGAACATGGCCAGAGCAAGCATGGAGTGGCTTCAAATGAAGAAAACTGATGTCTTCGAGTGGCGCAGTCAAAGTTCTGACGTTAACCCAATGTGACATCTCAAGATTGCTGATTACCGCTGCTCCCCAACTAACCTGGAACAGCTTGAGCAATTTTCAAGGAGAAATGGGCAAAGCTTGCTCCATCACATTGTGCAAGGCTAATGGAGACTTATCCAAAAAGACTACAGACTATAATAGCTGTGAGAGGTGGGTCAATCAAGTACTGAGAAAAGGGGAATGAATGCATTTGCACCGCTGACACTTCAGTTTTTCATGCTTTACAATTTCCCCTGTTTGTGGGCTCCACTGTAGGGGGAAAAGAAAAGGAGCTTGAGATTCACCAATAGAAATTCTCAGTTAAATTGATCAGAATGCCTCTTTCAGGTGAACTAAGGGTTGGGGCTGAATACTTTTAAAAAACTCCGTTAACCATATTTGGTTTAGCTCCACAAGATTGCAGATGTCAGAAATGAGCTTTTTGGTCCATTAGCTTCACATCAACATTCAAGTATCGATTTATACTTGATGCATAATTCTCTCCACATCCCTGATAACTCCCCCCACAATCTACTACTCGTCTATAACTTGGGACAATTTACAGCTGTCAATTAACTTACCAACCAGTAGTTCTTCGGGGTGTGAGGAGAAAACTGGAGCACCCATTGGAAACCCAAACCATGGTCGTGCAAACTCCACTCTAACAACACTGGTGGTGAGGATTAAGCTTGAGTGATTATGACTGTGAGCCAGCCCCTCTACTAGCTATGTCACTGCGCTCCTCCAAAGTGGATCAGTGTTTTGACTGATCAATTTACAAATGTTACTGCACATAAAGTCACAAGCAATATATGGTTTGGGTAGTTCATTTGGAGCAAGAGCCACTGAATAGGTCAACTTATTAGAGCCATAAACAGTCAAAGGATCAGCATGGCACAGCCAATTCTCCTCTGTGCAGTCACCAGATCAGTAACAGACGAGATATTTATTTCTCAATAAAAGAACCAGTTCCCCTCCACTGCCACCATCCTTCGTCCAGCAGAACTGATGTTCACCCTTAAAAATTTTTCCTTCAGCTCCTCCCACTTTCTCCAGACTCCAGGGGTAGCCATGGGCATCCACGTGGGCCCCAGCTATGCCTGCCTTTTCATCTGCTATGTAGAACAGTCCATGTTCCAAGCCTTCCAAAGTGATGCTCCATAACTCTCTCTCCACTGCATTGATGACTGTATTGGTGCTGCTTCATGCACCCATGCTGAACTCATCAATTTCATCAACTTTACCTCTTACTTTTACCCTGCCCTTAAATTCAATTGGTCCATCTCTGACATCTCCCTCCCCTTTCTCACTCTCTCTGTCTCCATCTCTGGAGACAAACTGCCAACCGACATCTTTTACAAACCTACCAATTCCCACAGTTATCTTGACTAACCTCTCCCACCCTGTTTCCCGTAATGATGCTATTCCCTTTTCTAAGCTCCTTTGCCACCACCGTATCTGTTCTCAGGATAAGGCTTTCCTTTCCAGGACATTAGAGATGTCCTCCTTCTTCAACGAACAGGGTTTCCCTTACTCCACTGTTGATGCTGCCTTCACCTGCATCTCCTCCATTTCCCCAATATCTGTGCTCAACCCATCTTCCCACCGCCTTAATAGTAATCAAGTTCCTCTTCTCCTTAACTACCTCCCCATCAGCCTCCACATCCAACACATCATCCTCCGCAATTTCTGCCACCTCCAAAGGAATCCTACCACTAAACATATCTTCACCCTTCCTCCCCTCCCCCTAGGTTTCTGCAGGGATCGTTCCCTCTGTGATTTCCTTGTCCATTTGTCCCTCCCCACTAATCTCCATCCCAGCGCTTATCCCTGAAAGTAGCCAAAGTGCTACACCTTCCCAATCGTCTCCATTCAGGGCACCAAACAGTCCTTCCAGGTGGCGCAACACTTCACCTGCGAATCTGCTGGGGTTGTCTATCTGTCCAGTACGCCTGAGGCAGCCCTCTCTACGTTGGCAAGATTGGTCGTAAATAGGGGGACCGCTTTGTCGAACACATCCACTCCATCTGCTAAAAACAGATCTTCCCAGTGGCCAACCATTTTAATTCCAATTCCCAATCCTGTTCTGACATGTCAGTCCATGTCTTCCTCATGTGCCAGGATGAGACTACCCTCAGGGTGGAGGAGCAACATCTTATATTCTGTCTGGGTAGCCTCCAACCAGATGGCATGAATATCGATTTCTCCTTCCAGTTAAAAAAAATTCACTCACCCTCCCCTCTTTTTCTATTCCCCACCCTGGCCTCTTACCTCATCTCACCTACCCATCACTTTCCCCTGGGTCCCCTCCGCCTTCCCTTTTTTCTATGGTCCATTCGCCTCTCCAATCAGATTCCTTCCTCTCTAGCCCTTTACCTTTCTCACCTACCTGGCTTCACCTCTCACCTTCTAGCTTTCCTCCTTCCCCTCCCCCCACTTTTTAAAAATTCTGGTGTCCTCCCCTTCCTCTTCAGTACTGAGAAAGGATCTTGTCATGAAACACCGACTGTTTATTCTTTTCTATAGATGCTGCCTGACCTGTTGAGTTCCTCCAGCACTGTGTGTGTGTTGCTTTGGATTTCCAGCATCTGCAGACTTTCTTGTGTTTAGATATTGTGGAAATTGTTTGTATAAACTCAGTGGGTTAAATTAGATCTAAGGTTTGTATCAATCCAAAGGAAGCTTCTTTTTACCCACAGCGGATTAAGTCACTCACCTTGCTCACAGTTCTTGCCACCAAATCGCAAGGGACATTGGCAACTATACGTATTCCATTTATTCACACACTGTCCACCATTCTGACATACATTTACGTCACAGAAGTTCTTCTTAGCTGGACACCCTGCAATCAAATAAAGGCATTACTTTCAACCTCTCTTCCTTTTTCACCAGTAACTCCATTCTGAGCCTCTCCTCTTATTTGGCGGCCATTTATCACATCTTTCCAACAAGGGTGAACAAGATTCACTCAGCACTTTTAGGGTGAGACTGTGGATACGTGCAAATTATGTAAGATATCCAAGTTGTTCATATTCTATAAACAGTAGCGAGAATAATTTGTGAAATATAAGAGAGGCCAACTCCATCATCAAGGCAGCATTTCATTAGACCCCTGAAGGGCGGAAGAAATGTGGGAGACAAACTTGGCGCCATACCGGAGAGGCAGAAATGAGTACCCTGAACCACATCTGGGGCACAATAGAGAAGATGGCCAAGGACAGACAGCGATGAAGGACCTTCATTGCTGCCCTAAATGCCAGCAGTGTAACAGGAAGTAACTATGACCCTAAAGAATACAAGAATTACCAAAGAACTGGTAAGGCCCTCAGAATCAAATTTAAAAACAAAATCTGACATAAAAGCCAAAGGTACTGGGAAACCCCTGTTGATATGAAACATTAATTCTGAACAGCCACGTGGATGAAAACCCTGAAGTCCTGCAGCTCTGTGAGAATAAGTTCTCTGCAGTACGGGTATAGACAGGGTAGATCCAAGCAGGCTTTCCCCACTGAGGTTGGGTGGGACTACAACCAGAGGTTATTGGGTAAGGGTGAAAGTTGAAAAGTTTAAGAGGAACATGAGGGGAAACTTCTCCACTCAGAGGGTCATGAGAATGTGGAACGAGCTGCCAGCACAGGTGGTGATTGTGAGCTCAATTTCAACGTTTAAGCAAAGTTTGGATAGGCATGTGGATGGTAGGGCTATGGTCTGGGTGCAGTTGTTGGGAGTAGGCAGTTTAAATGGTTTTGGCATGGACTAGATGGGCCAAAGGGCCTGTTACTGTGCTGCATTTCTCTATGATTCTAGTTCAAGAAGGTACTTTACCACCACTTCACTGAATGGGCTTTCCTGTGAAGACCACATCCGACAAATACATAAACATTACGAAGAATAATAAGCTCATTCAGGACTTAAATTATTGAGATGGTTAATAAACCTTCAATGTTACACAATGTAGCCATAAAAACATGATTAATACCAGTCATACAGTAAGGTGGCTGACGCCATACATTCATGGCTAGATCCATTTCTCCTCACCATTATTTCACACAGGGGCACTTTTGCAAAAAGTTCTCATTACTTACCTGCAAGTGTGCCATTATTTGCTATAAAACTCGCCATATCCAGCTGCTTATTGTCGATGGACAAGTTCCTCATACATCCCACAAATTCACGATTGCGCACAGGGAAGTCTTCAGGAAGGTTTGGGACGCCTCCAAGTAATAAAGGTCCGGTTAAGTCCAAAGACCTGAAGAAGATGAAAGGAACACAAATTCTTCTTTGTTGGTGAAGAACACAGCTTTGAAGTTAGGTTAAAATACTGAGAATACAGAGTTTCACGGACAACCAAAGTCAATTTAAAATAATGCTATCAAATAATCATCATCAGGTGCCATGCCCAGTTTGAGCTTTGACTGCCATGGCCCACACACTTCTGTTTCGAGTCAAGTGGGTCAATTCATTGGTATTCATTTCCAATTCTCTGCCTGCTGTCTCCATCGTCATTTGTCTTTGTCTTCCTCTTGCTTTCTTCCCTTCAATCTTTCCCATGATTACCGTGCATTTTAACTCCTCTTTCCTAATCACATGTCCAATGAAGTTATGTTGCCTTTTCATGATCTCATACATTATTTCTCTTTTTGTGTTTACTCTGTTTATGACATCCTCGTTAGATATTCGTTTTGTCCATGATATTCTTTGTATCCTCCTCAAAAACCACATCTCTGCTGCTTCAATACATTTCCTCATGTTACTAGATACTGTCTAACATTCTGAGCCATATAACATAACTGGATAAACGTAACATTTCAGTACTCTGAGGCGGGTTGTCATGCCTAGCTTAGTATTGGTCAGTATACTCTTCATCCTCGTAAAGGTGTCTTTTGCCATCCCTATTCTTCTTTTGATGTCACCCAGCTTCCTAAGTAGCAAAAGTTCTGTATTTGTTTTATGTCTTCCTCATTTATTCTCAGCCTGCAGATAGAATTCTCCTTCTTTTTGGATATCACCATACATTGTCTTTTTGCAATTGATAGATAGACCTATTTTCGCACTTTCTTCAACAATTATATCAGTTAAGTTTTGTAGTTCTTCCTCCGTACTTGCAATTAACACAGTGTCATCTGCATATCTGAAATTATTGTTTTCAAAGCCAACTTTGATTCCCAAGATGTCTCTCATTTTTTGTATTGAAACAATATTACAAAAAATAAGAGACAAAAAAATCAAATAATACGACATTTATATTCGTAATTTAAAAATATTTCTCTCGTGTGATTTTTAGGCATTTGGAATGGTAGCCGAGACACTTCACTGGTTGGGGTCAACCATTGTGTCCCAGCTGTCTACGTGATACGTAAGCCAGGGCAGTATGACATGGAGAGCAAGTTATTGCCCATGCAGCAGGCTCTACCTCTCCACACAGCTGATGAATCCAAAGGAACTGCAAGGACCGATACAGTTTGGCACCAGCGGCATCGCAGGAGTTGCCAGTCAGCATTGAACTCAACGTAAGACTGCCTCAGGGACTCCAGCTCCAGATTTTTCCTCAGGGTTTACTCCCAAAGCCCTCCAATGAGTGGGTATAGTCATAAGGCAGCAGAGGTTTGAGATTAGAGTTTTCCCTCTTCTCGGTGAGATGCCAGCCACAGCCAATGAGCCCCAACTGCCTCCAGTAACCTGCTTTTGTCCCTTCTCCTGGCAGTAGAAACAGTTCCACTGGGCCCAGTAGCTAAGCCACATGTGAAGGCCGGGAGCTGGACTTGATAGTCAAAGGCTTTTTGAGATGCATGCCATTGGGAGCCTTTAATAGGTTGTAGGCGTTTATCCCCACTATGTTCCAAGGCAATGACAGCCTTAACAAACCAGTATAGTGTTGGTAGTATAGGGATATAGACAGTCTAATCTGTCACAACTTTGTGTGGTGGAATAGACTGAGAGTTCAAACAATCTGCCCTTCTTCTATCGGAATGGCAGAATAGTACAACACATCAAACAAGAGAAAATCTGCCGATGGTAGAAATTAATGTAATACACACAAAGTGCTGGAGGAACTCAGCAGGCCAGGAAGCATTTACGGAAAAGAGTAAACAGTCGATATTTCCACTGAAACTCTAGTGCTCCTCCACCTTTCCTTTCCTCCATGGCCTTCCACCCTCTCCTATCAGATTCCCCCTTCTCCAGCCCGGTATCTCTTCCAGCAATTGACTTCCCAGCTCTTTACTTCACCCCACTGCCTCTCACCTGCTACCTTGTACTTCTTCCACCCTCCCCCCACCTTCTTCCTCTGACTTCTTGTCTCTTTTTTCCAGTCCTTTATGAAGGGTCTTGGCCCAAAACGCCTTTTCCATAGATGCTGCCTGACCTGCTGAGTTCCTCCAGCATTTTGTGTGTGTTAGTACAATATACAATCAGTATAGGGAGCTGTTGTACAAATGTCTACTATTGCACGTTAATGTGCGGAACCCACAAAGTAGTCTCTTTCCAGAGTTCTGACAGGTGCCTTTGAGTCACAGTGTTGCTCTTCTGACACACCAGAAAAACTAATTTTGTTGCCTGATCACCCAGGGCTAAATTAAGAGGAGAATTACACAGACTAGTGTTACATTTGCCTGCAATTTAAAAAAAAATTAATTGAAGGTATTAAAAGAAACTGATCTGGGAAATGGAGAGAAATTATTGCTAGGGAACATAGCCCAAAATTACAGCCCAGAGTACAGGCAGGAAGTGTTCCACTATGAAAAGAGAAGACAGAACTTTAGATCTCTTTTCAGAAAATTGTAGTCAATGTTGTTTTAGTTATAAATTTTACATCTGTGACTGATGAAAATTGTTAAGGCTTATATATGGAGCCGGGCCACCAATCAGTCATGAAAATAGGCTGAGAGTCCAAAAGTTCTGGCCCTTCTTCTTAGTTGACTATCAATGCGAGGCCAAAGTAATGTTGCTTTGGAGAGACAAGGACTGAGGATGGAATGTGGAAGCTGTCTGAATGCCATCCTGTGAATAATAACACTCACGTCAACCTACTGGATGTGGCAGGCGGCCAAAGAGACAAAAAGATATGAAGGTTGATTTGTGAGTCTGCACAATGTTAGCTGATCTCAGCTGAAACACCAGTGGATCCAGTAAAGTTGATCTTAGCAGCTCAGACCAAGGAGAGAGGAACATTTAATAACCAAGCTTCATTGATCACTGTTGGGTTATCTACATTGCCCTAGCAGGGACTGTTTGTATTATCATTTGAAAAGAACAATACCATGCTTGGCTCTGGTTTTCTTCATTCTCAAAATACCTGTTCCTGTTCTCTTCACACAAACAGGCATGGGGGGGGGGGGGGATATAAATACGCAAGTAGCTTTGGTTAAACCTTTTTGTGAAGTGAATTTGGAGGAAAATATTGTGGATTTTATTTGGAGAATATTTTTGTAACCCTTAAACTAAAAATCAGAGAGTAGAATACGAGGGTCAAAATAGTCTGCTTGGCCATCAAACTTTCAGATCAGCTAGTTAGGTCTCACTATCCAAGGACAGAAAATATGCAAACTGGAATCAGGGAAAACTCAGAATAAGTTAGCAGCCCGTCCCAGTCAGTTGAATAGTCGCTGGTTGGGAAATAAGCCAAGCATGATTGAATGGCAGAGCAGGCTCGATGGGCTGAATGGCCTCACTCTGCTCCTATATCTTATAATTAGCCATTCCTACAGCATCACGGATGGAGCAGAATGAAAAACTGAATAAGGCTACTACCAATTTTAACAATTAAATTATACTTGGCTCATTTTTGTAGTATTTAATAAGACGGAATTTTAAAAGCCTATTCAACCAGAATTATAAAATAGCTTAGAAGTACCCAAGTATTTTATCTTACTTTTTGGAGCCAATCTGTGTCCCCTGAGCAGCACATGAATAATTTCCAATATGACTTCCGAATCGCACGGAAACTGCGGTGTCGCAGTTGTCAACTGTAACAACAGCAACTTTTTCTCCCGATGGTCCGTGAGGGATGCCTAATCTGCCAATATATGGCTAAACAAAACAAAAAGAGAACCATTATTTTTGCAGTGAAGTATGAGGAAGACAAAATGCTTATTAATTTTATCCTTGCTGATATACTGGGATACAATACAATTAGCATGGTTTAGAAACTCAAGCCCCAAAAAACATCAGCATCGTGGAAGAATACCGAAGACACCAGCTTGCAAGTTGTAAACTTTAGTTGTCCCCGAGTCTCAGAGCCCGCAGTGCAATTCTACGGACATTCCTTTAGAACTGATAATGTTTTGCCCGCTCTTCTGTACTGAGTAGAAGGAGACAGGGGAAGGAAGGGCTCCAAAGGTGAGGTGAGGTGAGGTGAGCCGAGCCATAGCTTTAGGTCAAAGCCTGTGATGTGATGGCAGTCAGGATAACGTGGGAATACTTGAGATACAAGAATGATGTTGAGAGTCAAAGCCAGAGGAGTGTGGTGGTCTTGGGCGGTGAAAGCATAGCAGTTACACATCCTGAGTGTAATCTGTGTTGTAATTTTTTAAAATTTTATTGAGATACGGCACAGTCTAGGCTCTCCCAGGCCTTCTAGCTGTGCTACCCAGCAACCCCCGATTTAAACCCCAACCTAATCACAGGACAATTTACAATGATCAATTAACCTACCAACTAGTACATACCAGGGGTGATTGATAAGTTCGTGGCCTACAGTAGAAGGACTCAATTTTAGAAAACCTAGCACATTTATTTTTCCTACATTTACACACTTAGTCCAGTGGTCGTGGAGCATACGGATCCCTTCTTTGTAGAGGTCGGTGTCTTGGACCTCCAGAAGTGGTCCACAGCAGGGGTGATTAATAAGTTCGTGGCCTCAGATAGAAGGAGATGAGTTATTAACTTCAAACTTACTGCATTTTCACTCAAAGAGTTGAACTGCACATGCATGTAACTAGAGCTGTATAACTCATCTCCTTGTACCTTAGGCCATGAACTTATCAATCACCCTTGTTGTGGACCACCTGGAGGTCGAAGACACTCTGATTACATGCAAGTGCAGTTCAACTCTTTGAGTGATAATGCAGAAAGTTTGAAGTTAATAACTCATCTTCTACCTTAGGCCACAAACTTATCAATCGCCCCTGCTGTGGACCACTTCTACAAAGAAGGGATCCGTATGCTCCGCGACCACTGGACTAAGTGTGTACATGTAGGAGGGGACTATGTTTAAAAACAAATGTGCTAGGTTTTCTAAAATTAACTTCTTCTACCTTAGGCCAAGAACTTATCAATCACCTCTCGTATTTGGACTGTGGGAAGAGACCCACGCTGTCATGGAGAGAACATACAAACTCCTTACAGGCAGCAGCGGGATTTGAACCCAAATCACTGGTACTGTAAAGCGTTGTGCTAACCACTACACTAACGTGCTACCCACCTTGTTTTTCTTTTCCCAATACCATCTCATGGATGAGAAGGAAATAAAGAAAGTTGTTTCCCATGCCTGGCACAAGGTTACTGATCTCCCAATAATGGTTCTCTGTTTTATTATCATTTCTATTTCCCATGCAGATCCACTGAAGGTGCCAGAATGACACAGAGGTGAATGTAGAAAGGTAAGCTAGGGGAAACAGAGCATGACTGGACTGGAAAGAACAAATTGTCCCGGAGATAATCAAACTCGAGACAACGTGATCCAACGCTTCAAAATTCATGATGCCCGGTGAATGAGGACACCCTACAAGTTTGGCTCATACCTTGAAGTGCGCGAACGGATTTCCTGGTTGGAGTGATGGAAGAGAACCCAGAAATGCTTGTTAATGCTCGGCGGGAGGAGAAGATGGTGGCGTGACGCAGTGCATGCAGCTCTCGGGTGAAATTATATCGTATTTGTAAGTAGGATGCCGTGCACATTTCTTAATGCATGCATTACTAAATGACAATAAAAGAGGACTGCGTGTCCTCATAATCTAATCTAATCTATACATTTCATTCCAAAACATAAATTATCGTTCAGTCTCATAGTGCCAAAGAAAGAAAACAGCATATGGATCCATTGTACATCAGAATCTTTTCACATAAATATTCCCCAGTATGTGTTTGGGTCTGGATTTCCCTATAAAATTCTAAATCTGAGCCTGCCACCACATGCAAGCAGAAGCAGGGAGATCCAGTGACAACTCCCTTCAATGCATGGTTGGAAATCTATCAATTCATTCAAGAATGCCAGTAATTTAAGGCCTTTTGACTTAAAAGTACATTCTTTGGCTGAGAAGTAGGGGCAGGCGTCGTAAATGAACTATAGCAAAGCTTTTACAACTAGAGCTCTCAACTATAGCAATTTGGTTTCTTGGTTTCAGGTGGAGAAACAAGCATAAAAACTCCATCAGATCAGAAAATAAAGGGGATTTATTGAAAGCAAAGGGCAAGAAAGCAAGAAAGCAAAAGAAATAATTACTATATTATACTGATTATTTTATGTATCGAGAATCTGCACAAAACTTGCTGACAATCCTTGGGCAAAAGCTGTGTCACAAGGGAGTGAATAAGAGGAGTGAATCAAAACTACCACATCAATATGAGAACTGCTTCTAAAAATACCGTGGTTAATGAACTGCTAAGGCGTTTCGACAGCCAAGTTTCTTACACAAAGTGAAATGTGTTAGTCCAAATTAATTCATCGTGTTTCTTCCTTATGCAATCTGTTGGGTCATATCCCAATCAACTATTTCATGCCATTTAGATGCACATCTTCAACACTTACTTATCACCTTTCAAATGTACACCAGTATACCACTGGCATTTAACTGGTGTTAAAAGTTTTCAAGCTTTGATTGTATGCCTATTATTACAGCCATTAGAACAATGGGTGTTCAACTCTACTTGGGAAAATGTCAGCATGTATTGTTATGCATCTTCGCCAGGATTGCATTAAAGAGCCAAGTTATTTATATTTACAAGCATTTGCACGTGATTATACCCTCCAGTACACTCATGCAATTAAAATGCACCATCTGCACTGCTGCAAAACATCAGGTTTTATGTCATTTAAGGTGATAATTATTCTGAAAAAAGAGAAAATCTGCAGATGCTGGAAATCCAAGGCAATACACACAAAACGCTGGAGGAACTCAGCAGGTCAGGCAGCATCTATGGAAATGAGTAAACAGTCCCCATGAAGGGCCTCGGCCTGAAATGTTGACTGTTTATTCTTTTCCATAGATGCCGCCTGGTCTGCTGGGTTCCTTCAGCATTTTCTGTGTATTACTTTCCAAATCTGCAAAACTTCTCTTGTTTAAGAGTAAACAATCAATGTTTCTGGCCAAGACCCTTAACCCGATTCTGATTCTGTTACCTGTGCATTTCTGCATAGGTCTCAAATGAATCTTGAGCACAGTAGGCAGATACTGTGGACAACACCTAAAAATGGACTGGTCTAGAAGCTAATATAGAATGAAATTCTTTTTACTTTCGCCCCTCACATTCAGATCCTTGCATTGCTTCCTAGTTCAGAACTAAAGGGTGGTAACGAGGTAAATGGATGAGAAAAGCTCCAGGCTAACTACTCAGCTAACAATCATCACCAATGGTACTGAACTAACTATCTGTTCCACGAACAATTGTCCATGCACTTAGTTTCCAGACAGTGGTAAGTTCTAACACAATAATGCAAAGCATCAATTAGGGACCACACCTCAATCATCACTTTACCGCAGTCTTAATAGTGTTACTGTTCCGCAGTAAAATCGTCCCAGTGATAATTTCCTCACTAAATACAGAGCAAAACAAAGTCTGTCTTACCTCATCCAAACCTCTGCCGTAGGTGTTTGTTTGCAAGCCTTTTCTTCCCCCCAATGTCTATTCAAGCTTCAGTTGTTTTCCTTGCCTCCATTTCTGGCACACAAATTTCCTTTTATCCTTAAGCAATTAGACATTAAAATCTCAAGTATGGCACTGGTCGTTTTACTTCAGAGTGCCCCTGGGTCTTACAATTCCATGTGATGTTTATACAGTTTGCAACTTATTTAATCAATTTAAAATCCCGCAGCTGTCTACACAGTGACTGAGGCGTTACACTGATTGCTTGATAACAAGAGTTCTGACAAAGAGCCAACACCAGTTTTTGGCTTCAATATTCTATTTCCAGGTCACCGTTCTGACAGTTGCAATTATATTGGAGGCAGAATTATTAAGTTCTATTCCAGCAACTGCATCAATCAATAAGGTATTTCCTTTATTAATAAATAGCTAAGCAGAAGGAAAGAATTTACCAGTAACTACTTGTACAGTACTCATCTCACCTGCAGGCAGTCAGATGGAAGCACAGAGAAAGAAAAAGGTAGGAGACTGCAATGAGGAGGATTTCAGAAACCTTTTGAAGGTAGGATGTAGGGGGTTCTTTCAGGGTATTTCCAAGAGTAGAAACTGAATGGTTTCTACTCTTGAACAGAGAGAACAAGCAACTTGTTGCAATCCTGGAATCAGAGGCGCGGGGGGTTAGTCAGTGGGTTACCACAGCTGAAGAAAAACAGGCAAGATATATATGAACATCACCAGTCACAAGTGATCTGATCAGCTGAGGCTTGCAGAGGATTTAACGTTGGATTTGGTGAGGTACCAAGCAGAGAAGGAGACATGGACATCAGAGACAATCACATTGCACATTGTCAGTTAGGGCTTGTGCAACAGTGTGGGAGGGTAAAATTGCAAACTGATATAGTACTGTGCAAAAGTCTTTATTTGTGAACATGGAGTAGAGAGCAAATTTGTAAATCTGGCAGGAGGAATGGATGTTGGGAATGGCGAGGGTGGAGCACCGCGGGGAGGGGTGTGGGACAGGACTGCCAGGAGCAGGGCTTGGCATGGATGCAGACACACCCAGCCGTGAGACACCAGGCAAGGTCATTTGATTCCAAACAACTGGCTTATTGATCATTATACAATGTCTCTCTGATACTTCCCGCTCCCTCCCCTCTCCCTTCCCCCTTTCCCAACCATGAGTCCTCTCACCCTGCCCCCTTCCCTCTCTCAGTGCACAATAGAGACTCATTTCAAAATCAGCTCTATCATCATTCATGTCATGGAATTTGTATCTTTTTGTGGCCGCAGTACAGTGCAATACTACAGTACTGTGCAAAACTCTTAGGAGCCTTAAAGCTCTATATTTATAAGAGTCCTAAGACTTTTATATATATCAAAAGTTCTAAGACTTTTGCACAGTACTGTAGTATTGCACTGTACTGCGGCCACAAAAAGATACAAATTTATATATATATATATATATATATGTATGTATGTGTGTGTATATATATAAAAATACACACACACACACACACACACACCCCTAAGATATACGCACGGTATTGTCACTAGGGAAAAGGGCACTTATTAAGAAAAATATACATTGTTTTGTTCCACAATAGATTTAGTTGAGTTAAAACATTGCATCTAATTCTAGATATTACACTAGAATTAGGTAAAATGGGTCATGACATTGAGTGGTTTTTGGAAATGATTTACCAACATGATGCGAGAATGTTTTTAGATTGAAAAAGAACTAATTTTAACAAATAAAGAAAACTAAAAGAACTGGTAGAGGAAGTATGGATTAATAAGCAACAAGACACCTAGATTTAAGTAGATCATGAACAAATAGAGATTTGTTTTAAATGTAACCGTTGATAGGTCCTGAGTTGTGTTATGGAAACACTGGTGAAAGCAAAGACATCTACAGCTTTTAAAAGGTAAATTAATAAAACTGTGAAAGCTTTACATTTGAATAAAATGTGAAAATGCTTGAATTAAATACAAACGCCTCATATTGTTTGCAAAGTTGAATAAGAATCAGAAACTTCCAGTGGTAGAGTGGTTTTGGGGCAGATTTGCCCGTGGGTGAGTGACAGGAACGAGCAGCGTACATCTCCAATGACCGACAAGAGGCATATATTGGAGGGCAGCTCCTGGCCAGATATCGTTGTGACCGTAACCCACCCTACTACATCACCCTACAGATGAATATACTTATTTTTGAGGCGGAAGACAAACTGATGACATATAAAAACTACAGAGCTCTCTTCACTTGGGAGCTCCCTAAAAACGGCTCCGGCCACAGGACAAACCATGGGCGGACATCGCCCTCTTACGTCACAGTCACACAGCTAGTGGTCTTGCACAAAGAGAACTGAATATTGAACTTGCTCAGGAATGAATCAGAATCATAATCACATTTAATATCACCAGCGTATGTCGTGAAATTTATTAACTTTGCGGCAGCAGTATAATACATGATAAATATAGAAAAATAGAATTACAGTAACATATATATATATGACGGTAACAATGAGAAGAGGGCAGGTCCTGGGTGGTGGGGGTCCTTAATAATGGACATCACCTCTCTCGAGGCACCGCTCCTTGAGGAAGTCTTGGATGCTCTGAAGGCTTGTACCCACGATGGAGCTAATTTTACAACTCTCTGCAGTTTACTTTGATCCTGTGCAGTAGCCACCACCCTGCACACCAGACAGTGTTGCAGTGTGTCAGAATGCTCTCCACGGTACAGCTGTAGAATTTGAGCATTTTAGGTGACAAACCAAATCTCAAACTCCTAATAAAATACACCCAATGTTTTGCCTTCTTTATAGCTGCATCGATACGTTGGGATCTGGTATTGACACCCAGGAACTTGAAATTGCTCACTCCTGATCCCTCTATGAGGATTGGTTTGTGTTCCCTTTCTCTTTCTGAAGCCCACAATCAGCTCTTTAGTCTTACTAATGTTGAGAGCAAAGCTGCTGCTGCAATACCACTCAACTAAATGGTATATCTCGCTGGAAGCTGGTGGCTTGCTTCCAGCAATCAGATTACAATTTTGTTGCATAGCACCAAAGAAAATAGTTCAAAAAACAATATAATTTCTAGCATATAGTTTTGTAATAAGGGAGTTCTTTCCACATTAGAAATTATACGTGAACAAACATTTTCAACAGCTATTATGTTTGAATGGATATTCTTGGCTGAATGGTTAAGAATTAGATGATGTTGCCAAATCTGTGGGAAAGAAATGGATTTTTGACATTAGTCCCAGTCTTCCTATTCATATTGATTGAAATGTTCCTCCTGCATGTGGAAACATATGCCTGGTTATTATTCTCCCCAAGGTTGAAACAAACTGGCTTTCTGTCTCTCTGATGAAAGCTGTAAATTATGCTTTCGTCAAGAATACCAAAGATATTTGTATGCTTGAGAATTAAACAAATACAAAGTTGCTATAATAGGCAATTGGGTACCTGAAGAAGTTGCTCTATCACTTCATGAAATCAGAGCTATCTGTGACTTAACCCCTCACTGGCATGTGAATTTACTTTGTTTTTCATTCCTTACCATCTTTATTCAACAAAAATCTATCAATCTCAGATCTAATATTAATAACTGACCAACATCAATTGTTGTTTCAGAGGAGAGTTCCAAATGTTTGTCTTCATTTGGCTATGGAAATATTTCCTGACCACTCTAGAAAATACACAACTCCACTGTCCTCAATGGGCAGAAGTAGGATAGAAGAATTTTTGGGATATCCTTGCAACACGTAAAATGCTGGAGGAACTCAGCAGGCCAAGCTGCATCTATGGAAAAGAGTAAACAGTCGACATTTCGGGCTGAAACGCCAGTTATACTCTTTTCCATAGATGCTGTCTGGCCTGCTGAGTTCCTCCAGCATTTTGTGTGTGTTGCTCGGATTTCCAGTATCTGCAGATTTTTTCTCATTTTTTTGGGATACCTTCCATAGCTTGCAAACTTCTATCAACAAATAACCTTCTAAATTTGAGAGAACACACCTCTGGCTCATGTAATTTATTCTCATAACTTAATCTTGGATTCTACTTATAATTCCAGTACACCAATATCTGCTATTGCACTCCCTCGTGGCCAATGAAGGTATAATGCACAAATCACTACATTAACTTGCATTTATATAATCTCCAAGCTGTTCCACAGGAACATGAGTAAAATGCACATGCGTGGAATATAAAGCAACATTGCTCCTATTTTAAAGCAAGGAGACTAACTGTTAAGGCAGCTGAACTATAATTACTATGTGTGACTATGATATAATTACTGCCCTGGAGATATTGTTGAAAGATTGGTAGGACTTGCAACACAGTATTCTGGAGTACAGAACATTTCAGGCTGGAAGAGAAGGTTGAAAAAGAGGATTTGACATTCCACTGCTTTTGTGATTGGATGCCTTTGATACTAGTGTTCCACAGGGATTGGTTTGAGACCCTTGTTGCTCATAACGCATGTGAATGATATGGCAATGTCATGATAATCGTTGGGGATTTTAACATGAAAGTGGATTGGGAAAACCCGGTTAGTACTGGACCTCAAGAGAGGAAATTGTAGAATGTCTAAAGGATGGTTTTTTAGAGCAACTTGTTGTTGAGCTCACTAGGGGATCTGCTGTGCTGGATTGGGTTGTTGTGCAATGATCTGGAGGTGATAAGAGAGCTTAAGGTTAAGAAACCCTTAGGGAACAGTGATCACAATATGACTGAGTTCATTTTGAAATTTGTGAAGGAGAAACTAAATTCTAATGTGTCGTTATTTCAGTGGAATAAAGGAAATTACAATGGCATGAAAGGGGAACTGGCCAAAGTCGCCTGGAAAAGGACACTAGCAGGAAGGACAGCAGAGGAGGCTGGAGTTTCTCCGAAAAATGAGGGAAGTGCAAGACAGACATATTCCAAATAAGAAGAAATTTTCGAACGGAAGAAGGACACTTCCAAGGCTCACAAGTGAAGTCAGAGCCAAAGTAAAAATAAAAGCAAAAGAGAGGGCATACAAGGAAGCCAAAGCTAGTGTGGAAGAAAGAGGATTGGGAAGTTTTTAAAAACTTGCAGAAGGAAACTAAGAAGGTCACTAGGAAGGAAAAGATGAATTATGAAAGGAAGCTGGCAACTAATATCAAAGAAGATACTAAAAGCTTTTTTAAGTATATAAAGCAGGGGTCGGCAACCTTTTTGCCTCTGTGGGCCAGATCGTGTATTAATGAGCAGACGGTGGGCCAGATAAATGCCATAAAAAACTTGAAATATAGGAATTACCCATTTAAATACATCTAGTTAATGTTTTGCCTCAAATTAATGAATAACACATGCTAGAAAATCATTTGTGCTGAAGGTTACCTACCTCTGATATAAAGGGTAAAAGAGAGTTGAGGGTCGATATAGGACCAATAGAAAATGATGCTGGAGGTATTGTAATGAGAGGCACAGAGATGACAGAGGAACTGAACGTGTATATTGCATCAGTCTTCGCAGTGGAAGACATCTGCAGTATAACAGACATTCAAGAGAGTCAGGGAAGTGAAGTATGTGCAGTGAAGATTACGACTGAGAAGGTACTCTGGAAGGGTGGATAAATCTTCTGGACCTGATGGAATGCACCCTAAGGTTCTGAAGGAACTAGCTGGAGCGATTGTGGAGGCATTAACAATGATCTTTTAAGAATCGATAGGTTCTGGCATTGTATTGGATGACTGGAAAATTGCAAGTGTTACTCTGCTATTTTAGAAGGGTGGGAGGCAGCGGAAAGGAAACTGTAGACCTATTAGCTTGACTTCAGTGGTTGGGAAGTTGTTGGAATTGATTGTTAGGGATGAGATTACGGAGTACCTGGAGGCACATGACTAGATAGGCCAAAGCCAGCATGGTTTCCTGAAAGGAAAATCCTGCCTGACTAACCTATTGCAATTTTTTGAGGAAATTACAAGCAGGGTAGACAAAGGAGAAGCAGTTGATGTGGTGTACTTGGATTTTCAGAAAGCCTTTGACAAGGTGCTGCACATGAGGCTGCTTAGCAAGATAAGAGCCTATGGAATTACAGAGAAGTTACTGGCATGGGTGGAGCATTGGCCAATCAGCAGAAAACAGAGAGTGGGAATAAAGGGATCCTATTCTGGCTGGCTACCGGTTACCTGTGGATTTCCACAGGGTTCGGTGTTGGGACAGCTGCTTATTAATTTGTATGTCAATGATTTGGACTATGGGATTAATGGATTTGTGGCTAAATTTGCCAATGATACAAAGATAGGTGCAGGAGCAGGTAGTGTTGAGGAAACAGACAGCCTACAGAAACTTGGGTAGTTCAGGACAATGGGCAAAGAAGTGGCAAATGAAATACAATGTTGGAAAGTGTATGGTCATGCACTTTGGTAGAAGAAATAAACCGGCAGACTATTATTTAGATGGGGAAAGAATTCAAAATGCAGAGATGCAGCGGGACTTGGGACTCCTTGTGCAGGATACCCTAAAGGTTAACCTCCAGGTTAAGTTGGTGGTGAAGAAGGTGAACGCAATGTTGGCATTCATTTCTAGAGGTATAGAATATAAGAGCAGGGATGTGATGTTGAGGCTCTAAAAGGCACTCGTGAGACCACACTTGGAGTATTGTTTGCAGTTTTGGGCTCCTTATTTTAGAAAGGATATACTGACATTGGAGAGGGTTCAGAGAAGATTCACGAGAATGATTCCAGGAATGAAAGGGTTACCGTATGAGGAATGTCTGGCAGCTCTTGGGCTGTATTCCCTGGAGTTCAGGAGAATGAGGGGGCATCTCATAGAAACATTCCAAATGTTAAAAAGCCTGAACAGATTAGATATGGCAAAGTTATTTCTCACGGTAGGTGTGTCTAGGACAAGAGGGCACAACTTCAGGATTGAAAGATGTCTATTTAGAACAGAGATGCGGAGAAATTACTTTAGTCAGAGGGAGGAATTTGTTGCCACGAGCCGCTGTGGAGGCCAAGTCATTGGGTGCACTTAACGGAGAGATAGATAGGTACTTGATTTGCCAGGGCATCAAAGGGTATGGGAAGAAGGCAGGAGAGTGGGGCTGACTAGAAGAATTGGATCAGCCTGTGATTGAATAGCGGAGCAGATTCAATGGGCCAAATGGCCGACTTCTGCTCCTATATCTTATGGTCTTATGGGTGGTGATGTAGGAGGCTTGATGAGTAAGTTCATAGAGGGCACTAAGTTTGGTGGAATTGTTGACAATGTGGAAGGGAGGTAGCAATGTGCTGATAAATAGCAGACAGAGTTCAATCCCGATAAATGCAAGGATATGCACTTCAGCAGCATTAATGAGCACCACGAACGCTGTTCATTCACAAGGATGGACAGCACCTACAATAAGCAGCACTTACTACTGAACTAACTTCAGCTGAGAAGCAGGTTGAATATCTACCAAATCTCTTACTGTTCTACTATTTCTCACTTTACACCACATCAAAATAATCTGCTGTAATTTCATACTTTTTTTTGGACACAGATATCATTAGCACACACAAGTAACACCCGCACAAAAATCAGATTTCATTACCTCACTAGTGAGGGTCTATCATTTAGGAAGCCCCTTCCAAACATCATTGATCAATTTCTAAGTTTGAGCAGGCTAAGTTGTCCTCAGTCATCAATTATTTATTTTTCAGATACAGTGTAGAGTAGACCCTTTCAGCCCTTTGAGCCACACCACCCAGCAACCCCTGATTTAACCCTAGCCTAACCATGAGACAATTCACAATGACCAATTAACCTACCAACTGGCATGTCTTTGGGCTGTGGGTGGAAATTGAAGCACCTGGAGGAAACTCACGTGTTCACGGGGAGAGTGGCAGGAATTGAACCATTGTCACCTGTACTGTAAAGCATTGTGCTAGCCACTACACTTTCCTGCTGCCCCCATAACTGTTCTAGATATGCAATGTATTGTCATACAACCTGTGATCCTAACCAACTCACTCACTCACAACTCCAAACCCGGTGCTGGTGTTTTCTAAGTAATGTTGAGAAGTAAGCTCTCTTCTTAATGTTCTTCACTGCTGTAATTACTTCACATTCAATGGATACTACAGAAACCAAATGGTGTAGTATTAGTGAGAGAAAGTAACAATGAGGTACAAAAATCAGCCACAATAATGTATTATTGAATGCCAGAGTTGGCAGGAAGGACTAAATAGTCTAACCTACAGGATAAATGGGAAACTGTTCAAAGTTTAAATCTCCACTGCAGAACCAAGATAAAAAAAATAAAAAAAAATAAAAACACATTGGAACAGAACAACAGAGCCCAAAAGAGATAAAAAAAAAAATACTTGTAAAACCAAACAGCAACACATTTAAGTATAAAATTAACAACTCAGGGTTGCTTAGAATTCAATGTTAGATAAAACAACTTGCATTGTTATAATGTTCTCAGGAAATCCCAAAATACTCTGAGGCTTGTTAATTATTTTATAATACTGAACATCTTTATTAATTTTTATAATACTGAGCATCTTGGCATCTTTAGATGACAAGGTACATGTGATGTCTCAACACATGTACTCCATAATATCAACTCCAAACTCTCCACTTCACTATTTCACTGCTCACTTGGAAAGCACAAGAAAAGTGAGGTCTTTCTTCTTCATGGATGATAACTCCATCTTCCTACTGCTTCCTCACACCAGCATTTGTGATAATATTTATAATATTCTCTGCTCAGGGAGCAACTGAAAATCAATGCCCTAATGTAATGTTGCAACTTGTCCTATTGTGGAATTTATCCCTCATCAGCACTCAATGTTTTCCACATACTTTACCTGCAAAATATTTTTTCAAGGCAAAATTGATACAGGTCTCCAAGAGAGGCACTGCATCATTTTAAACTTGCTGTTGCTCAGTCACACTTATAAAACAGTTTGATCTGTGCAGTTGTTACTCGAAACAAGATATGCCCTGAGCAGGACTCAGAACATTACCCTGCTTACACTTGTCCAATGCACAGGTCAATATACCTATCACAACAGTCTTTTCTGAAAACTGCTGTGACATTTGTTGTTCCAATAGAAGATGCAGGTTTGAAGGAAAACACAGCTGTAAACGTGAAAGAATGTCAACACGCTCCTCTACTTTAACATGAAAGGAATGTTCAACCCACCATGGGGAAGACACTGGATTGGATTTGGTTGGTGTTCAGAGTGAGCCCCGATATTGCCCTGAAATTGGACCTTAGAATTCATCTATACTTTTGAGCTGAACTGCCAATGCTTATTGCAATTCTTTGGGTAGTTTGCTCCACAAGAAGAATAATTTCAGCCTATCAGAGTCTAATTTTTAGAAATTGCAGTAAAGTTAGATGATGCTTCAAAAGGGTCAAAGGGGAACAAGTCTACACCTTAGAATCATTTTCTTTATTAAGGTTTGTATATCTTTAGAGGCAGACAGAGGTTAGAGCTGGTTATGTCCCAAATGTCTCACTGCTAACCTGATATACTTTGTTCCAATTTTACAGTCTAAAAATTGGTATAATCATACCAATTTCTACCTCTTGCAAATACTCACTAAATATTCTCAACTAATGGCATTAATTTTTATAAGATAAAATTGGATAATTGTTTAATAAATCTGTAACCACTGAGGATAAACAAAAGTCAACTGTTCATCCTACAAACTTGACAATGATCCACGAGTCAAGGATTGCTCTACAGAGGAAAGGAAGTATCATTTCATCTTTGTGTTAAATCCCTTTTAACAGATAGTTTAGACAAGCTACATTCTCTGAGTAGTAGTATTTTCTTGCTGGGTCGAATTTTAACCCTGTTCTGGATTATCAAGTGCCGTGTCCATCTCCCACCTGAATACCTTCCCAACATCCCAGCCACGTGTCCAGCTATTGGTTCCTCCTGTCCGCTTGGTCATTATGGACAGCTAACAGAGCTCAATTTTGCCCGCATAAACACCCACTTTAATGTTTCTGAAGGAAAAATTACCAATCTTAGTGATGCAAAATTCATTTGTTACAGATGCTCAGCATCTGTGAAAAATAAATCTTTAAGATCATTGTACGGAAATGTTAACTTGACTCATCACTGCTCTACTGTTTCCTGACCTGCTGAATATTTAGTGCATTTTCTACTTTTAGTGAAATACTTCTACCCTACTCCACCTAACCAGACAGAGGCCATTTGCCAGAACTCTACTGGTGCCCATGCCCCAGCCTCACAAAGAGCAATGCACTCACTTATAAGGATCTAAAAGCATAAAGACTGTTAAATTTATTTCCTTTCACAATACTAGGTGATCTTCAATTGCTCTGCTCTTGAATAGTTTGTGTCTTTAAAAAAAAAGTAGTTCTTTCTTTTTCACTAACCTGGTCTGCCACCTTATGAATACAACTGGAATATTGACAAAATCTAAGCCTTTTTTTTCCCATTTTAATCTATGAGAAAATTAAAAAGGAAACAGCCACGTGTCGTGTGATGTTAGTCTATGGTCATGGTCTATGACCACGATTGTTCTCGGCAAATTCTGCAGAAGTACCATTGCCTTCTTCCGGGCAGTGCTTTTTCAAAATGGGTGACCCCGGCCATTATCAATACTGTTTTTGAGATTGTCTGCCTGGTGTCAGTGGTCGCATAACCAGGGCATGTGATATGCACCAGCTGCTCATAGGACCATCCACCACCTGCTCCCATGGCTTCACGTGTCCCTGATCGGTGAGCTAATTAGATGCTACACTTTGCCCAAGGGTGACTTGCAGGCTAGCAGAGGGAAGGAGCGTTTTACACCTGCTTTGGCAGAGATATAGCTGCAACCCGCCATCCATTGCCCCTAGTAAATATTTCCAAATTACTGTAACTATTTTTCAGAGGCAAACAAAATCAGAATGCTGTTCTGGAAACAGAGCAAATAGGAGATGTGACTGAGGTGATGCACGGAGCCAAGGAGTCCCCAGGAAGGAAGATATTCGCAAACAAAAATAAATAGCTTCTGGATAACCTCGGGATTCACTTTCCCATAGTTAGGACTGGAACTTCAGTAGACTGATAAAGAGTAGCAGATCTGAAATGTTAACTTTGTTTCCCTTTCTAAAGGTGTTGCTAACTGGTGGCAGTTTGGAGCATTTTACACTTCCGTTTCACATTTCAAATGCTCAAAGCTCAAAGGACATTTATTTATCAAAGTATGTATGCAGTCTACAACACTGAAATTTGTCCTCCCCACAGACAGTATCTGCAGCTGAATCAGATTTTCATTGGTACATTTCAAAAGCCCTATGAATCCTTTCATAAATGACTGGATATATTTTATTTATTTATTGAGGTCAAGTGTGGAATAGGCCCATCAATCCTCTGATTTAATCCTGGCCTAATCGCTGGACAATTTACAATGACCAGTAGAGGAGCTGAAGTTTTCTAGAAAGATGAACTGTGGTAGGTCAAGTTATCTTTAGTCTCTGCATCATCTAGGTACACATGGCTCATCATGCATGACCATTCAATAAAGAGCCAGAACATTAGTAAATCAATGTAGGACATAGAGGGAGTTAATGAAAGGCAGGCAATTTATTTTACAAGGTACATATTTACTGTTTGTAAAGTTTTGCCCCACAATTCTATGGTAGTTATATAGTGGGTAATATAAAATCTGACCATCAAGGATCAGTTTATGCTGCCAGTACACTGTAGTATGACTGTTACATTGCAGGGAAAGCACAGAATGCGGGCAATATTTCAAGAGTCAAGCAATATCTGTGGATCTAAAATGAGCCAATGTTTCAATGCATCTAACCTGCTGAATGTTCTCAGTGTATTATTTTTATTTCAGGTTTCCAGTAACTTCCACAAACTCACCCTATCTATACCCCTGATAATTTTGTATGCAAAGTTATGAAGAGTATAGACAGGATAAATGCAAGTGGGGTGGAGATACGTCTCTACCAAAGGAGGTGTGAGGCGCTCCTTCCCCCCACTAGCCTGGAGGTCACCCTTGGGCAAGGTGTAGCACCTGCTTAGCAGATCACATGAAGCCGTGGGAGCAGGTGATGGATGGTCACATGAGCAGTTGGTGCACATGACAAGTCCTGGTTGTGCAACCACCAACACCAGGCAGACAATTACTGAGGGGTATTAATAATGCCTGGAGTTACCCACCTTGCAAAGACACCGCGCAGAAGAAGGTAATGGCAAACCGCTTCCATAAAAAGATTTGTCAAGAACAATCACGTTCGAGATCATGATCGTCTACATCATAGACATGGCACATAATGAACGAATGAACAAACAAAATTATGAGGGATATAGATAGGGTAAATGCAAACAGACCTTTTCCACTGAGATTGGAGAGAGACTAGAACCAGAGGTCATGGGTTAAGGGTAAAAGGTAATATATTCAGGGGAGCACGAAGGGGAACTTCCTCACTCAGAGGGTAGTGAGAGTGTGGAATGAGATGCCATGGAAGTGGTGGATGTGGATTTGATTTCAACATTTAAGAGAAGTTTGGATAAGTTTGGAGGGCAATGGTCCAGGTGCAGGTCAATGGAATTGGACAGAATAATAGTTTGGCATGGACTAGATGGGCCAAAGGGCCTGTGTCTATGTTGTAGTGTTCTATGATTCTATGAATCTCTGCAGTATTTTGCTACTAATGTAAGGTTACTGCCAGGCAAGTCTCAGAGCATTTGCCATCTCAAACAAATAAGTAATACAAACATGGCTTACTTCTCACTTCAAAGACTTCATACAACAACTGAATGAAACTTCTGGGAGCTTTGTCTGCCCCTATGTGATTGAAAAGTTTAAATCCAAACAAAACAGAATCAGCAATTTCACCAGGAGATTCCTTCCTGAGGCAACAGTTATAACATTCCTGAAGGATAAAGATGACTAAACATTCAAGCTATTCCAATCCACATGAAACTTGTGTCATACCAACAGAATGCAAGCCTGCATGCATTGACCATCTTACTGAATTAGGTTTAATATCACTGGCATATGTCGTGAAATTTGTTGTCTTTGCAGCAGCAGTACAATGCAATACATAATAGAGAAAAAAACGTGAATTACAGTAAGTATATATATTAAATGAGTATGCAAAAATAGAAATCAAAAATAGTGAGGTAGTGCTCATGGATTCAACGTCCATTTAGGAATTGGATGGCAGAGGGCAAGAAGCTGTTCCTGAATTGTTGAGTGTGTGCCTTCAAGCTTCTGTGCCTCCTTCCTGATGGCAGCAATGAGAACAAGGCATGTTCTGGGTGGTGTGGGTCCTTAATGATGGATGCCGCTTTTTTGAGACAGCGTTCCTTGAGGATGTCCTGGATACTACGGAGGCCTGTGCCCATGATGGAGCTGACTAAGGTTACAACTCTCTGAAGCTTATTTTGATCCAGAGCCGTAGCCCCTCTATACCAGACGGTGATGCAGCCAGTTAGAGTGCCCTCCACGGCGCATGTGTAGAAATTTGTGTGTGTCTTTGTGACATACCAAATCTCCTTAAATCCCTCATGAAATATAGCCACTGTCGTGCCTTCTTTGTAACGGCATCAATATGTCGGATCCAGGATAGATCCTCTGAGACACTGAAGAGTGACAGGCCTGTTTAACTATGGACTGCTATTTTACATGTTATTAACATTCGTATTAACTACACATTTACAATCAAAGCTTGATGAAAATTTAATATCGAAGTACGTATAGGTTACCATCTACTACCTTGAAATTTATTTTCTTGCAGGCATTCACAGGGAAAAAAGAAATACAATAGAATTTACGAAAAACTATACATAAGCAAAGACTGATAAACAATGTGCAAGTGAGGGCAAACTGCAAATAAAAAACAACGCTGAGAACGTGAAGTCTTTGAAAAT
Source organism: Mobula birostris (assembly GCF_030028105.1). NCBI lineage: Eukaryota > Metazoa > Chordata > Chondrichthyes > Myliobatiformes > Myliobatidae > Mobula > Mobula birostris. Next base: position 39,061,437 of record NC_092392.1, on the reverse strand, counting down.
GTGTTTGTAGGCTGTAGAATCAGTTCATAGAGGTGACTGAAGTTACCCATGTTGGTTCAGGAAGCTGATGGTTGTAGGGTATTAACTGTTTCTGAACCTGGTGGTGTAGGACCATCACCAGGCTTCCATATCTCCTGCCTGTCCAGGTTTGGATTTGTTTAGTAAGGTTCAGGTTGTGTTTTTCAAATTTCCTATCCCAGCAGGCTTCTACATAGAATCCTACTGGTCTTATCAGGCTTCTGAAAGGAAAAGCTGTAGTCATTTCCACTCCAGTTCCATGGTACAAAAAAAAAATTCTAGCAATGGTAGAGTATTACTTTTGTGCAAACTTGGATAACTGCAGAAAAAGGCTGTGTAAATATTATTTCTGATAACAATCAGATCTAGGCTTCCTCAGAAAGTTCTAGCTCCAAGACCTAGGCCTCAATAAACCCATGTGAAATTAGATCCTCGATTTCCTTACTTGTAGACCCCAGTCACTTCAGGATGGCATCAACATTGCCTCTACGATCTCCATCAGCACAGGTGCACCACAAGGCTGTGTGCTTAGCCCCCCTGCTCTACTCGTTTTATATTTATGATTGTGAGGCTAGGCACAGCTCTAGTGCCAGTGCTAATGACACCACTGTTGCTGGCTGAATCAAAGATGGTGATAAATCAGCATATAGGAGAGAAATCGAAAATCTGGCTGAGTGGTGCCACAACAACTCAACATCAGCAAAACTACCGAAGAGAATATTATTGACTGCAGAAGAAGGAAGCTGGAGACCCATGAGCTAATCCTCATCAGGGGTGAGGGGGTCAGTTACTTTAAATTCCTCAGCTTTGTCATTTCATACGATCTGTCTTGGGTCCAGCATGTAAATGTCACTACAAAGAAGGCATGGTAAAGCCTCTACTTGGAAGTTTGCAAAGATTCTGTATGTCATCTAAAACCTTGAAAACTTCTATAGGTGTGCAGTGTACTGACTGGTTATTTCATGGCCTGGTATGGAAACACAAATGCCCTTGAATGGAAAAGTCTACAAAAGATAGTGGATACCATCCAGTACATCACAGGTGAGGCCCTCCTCACCACTGAGCACATCTACAAGGAGCACTGTAACAGGAAAGGCAGCATCCATCTAAGCTATGCTCTCTTCTCTCTGCTGCCATCAGGAAAGAGGTATAGGAACCTCAGGACCCACACCACCAGGTTCAGGAAGAGTTATTACCCCTCAACCATCAGGCTCTTAAACCAGAGTGGATAAAATCACTCACTTTAATACTAAATTGATTCCACAACCTATGGACTCACTTTCAAGGATGCTACACTCATCTTCTCAATATTGTTTATTACTTACTTGTAAGTCTTTTTTTGTTTTTCTTTTTAGATTAACACAATTTGTTGCCTTTTACACATGGTTTGTCTGTCTTTGTTTCTGTGTAGATTTTTATTGATTCTATTGTGTTTCTTTGTACTTACCTAAATGCCCACAAGGAAATGAATTTCAGGGTAGTATGCACTGACATACATGTGCTTTGATAACACATCTACTTTGAACTTTGAACTTTTGGAATCAAATAAAAGTGTTACTTTAATAAGAGTTCAGAACCATTTAATCCGCTCCAATTACTTGAACTTTCATAAGAAAGGTCAGGCATTATCTTTGCGTCAGCTGGTGTTATTAGATGACTGATGTATAATCTCATCTGTGAAACCCAGTGGCTCTTTTTTCTACTCTGTTTGCTAGTTTACAATTCCATCCAAGCATTCTATTACAAATACCTGCCTGTCTTCTCCATCGGAACTTAATTCACTTTGACATTAAGTAAACATGATGGAGAACTCAAAATAAGCATTCTGATAATAGATAACTTTCTTTGTGCTTTTAAAAAAAATATCAAAACCACAACCCAAGGGACACTGACACAAACTCCATTTCTGGGTATTTACTGAATGTGAAACTTTATAGCCTCGTTAAACATCACAAAATGTTTGGCTTCTGAATGGGCCCACATGCAATGGAAAATAGTTTTGACTACTCTTAGGTCACAAGGCCACAATAAAATAAGACATCCGACTTATCTGAAGAAACATGTCAGTCATTATTTTCTTCCTTAACTAGAAAATTACATATTTCAATAGTCTTAATAGAAATGAAACATTTTTACATCCTGTATCTGTTTCCAATGTGATTTAGGAATCTGCTTTCAACATTTCGATTTGAATTTAATGACTATTTTGACATCTATTGGTTTAATAATTAAGTCTTGATGAAATTATCACATTTTATATGTTCATGTCAGGATAGACTAGATAGACAATGGGAATTGTATATCCTTCCCATTTTCAGAAGCTCGGCCATTCCAGAGGGCAATAGAATTTTTGAACTTGTTAGCTGAGTCTGAAAAACATACAGCACCTTGAAAGTTTATGATGTTCAGTTCTGCAAAGAGGAACCTATTTTCTTTGCTCACTCATTGAATAATACAACAGTTTAGCACATGTACATTGCTCGAGTGCCTATGACTTTTGCACAGTTGTGTATTTTTCAACATAGAAGAGACAGCAAATTTGTAAATCTGGTGGGAGCAAAGGATGTTGGGAATAACGAGGGTGGAGCGCTGAGGGAGGGGTGCTGGACAGGCGGCAGAGGAGTGCCAGGGGCAGGAGATGCCGCTGGTGCATACAATTGATTCCAAACAATTGGTTTATTGATCACTATAGAATGTCCCTCTGGTGCTTCCTGCTCCCTCCCCTCTCCCTTCCACTTTTCCCAACCACAATTCCCTTCTCCCTGCCCCCTTCCCACTTTCAGTCCACAATAGAGACCCATATCAGAATCAGGTTAATCATCACTCACATATGTCATGAAACTGCTTTTTTTTGTGTCAACAGCACAGTGTAACAGATAAAATTACTACACTACTGTGCAAAGGTCTTGGGCACCTTAGCTATATACAGTATATGTACTTAATACTTTGCACAGTACTGTACATCTCAAAATTTTTCAGCGTTCATCGTCATTGCAACACTGTCATCATTTTCATGCAGGTATAAACTTAGCACAACATTATTACTGATGCAACAACCAGCTGGAAGAACTCAGAGGCTGAACAGATCTGTGGGAGGAACGGATTTGGTGATGTTTTGGGTTGAAACCCTACAACAAGACACTCTACTGCTGGTGATTCAAAACCGCCATTGACAGTACCTTTGCAGCCATCTCCATGGCAATCAAGTCAGTCAGCTGCACTGCCAAAAAAAATCAGGCACTCACAAATCTCTGGCGACCAGAGAAAACATTTGAGTTGATTCAAATTAATTATTTCAAAATATAGAAGATATTAGCTTTTTCATCCACTTCAAAAAAATCAATCTCTGCCTTAATATTTACAATCTTTATTCAATGCTCAATATATGTTTTAAATATTAGTTGTTTCTTTTTGTTTTTTCTTCCAGTCTTGCTGCCTGTGATTGGTGACATCCAGCATGATCAGGCCGCAAACATCCTCCTCAAACAACGCCCAACTTTAACTGATTTCCAGAAAAGGGTTCACACCATAAGAACTTTAAGGGTAACTTTTCTGACATCAGCGGAGAGTACTGTCTCACTCCACTAAGTGCAAAATCTAGACCCCTGTCAGTGACTGCCTGAGCAAGTTCTTGCCAGTCATGTGGTGGTCTTTCCAATCAACCAAAAGCAACTACCATAATTACTAACCTGCAAAATTTAAAGAAATGGTAACTTCATAACTACATGTACATGCTGCAAACTACTGAATGGAAAGAAAATGTCCATGAAGTGCGATGGTGCTCCTGGTCAAGCTACCACTTTGCTGATTGTGATCTCGTGAACACACCTTCCTGCTCACAATAAAGAGTGTTGTTTGGGATTACTGTTCTGACATATATCAAAGATTATAAATTATGGCTTAGCATGCCGATGGCATGAATAGGCAACGTGGTATGAAGAATGGGGGCTAGTGGTAACATCTGATAAAGTAGAGCTTGTTCCTTTCCAGTCATCCAAAACAGATGATTGGAAAGATAGCAAAACCCTGTAATCATTGCCAAATCTTTGGTTTAGTACAGTTGGCAAGTTAATCCTTACCATTTGATACAACCATTCTGCATAAATTAGCATTTGATTGTCCTTTTCTGTTAAGTGTAAATGACCTTTATGCAAGGGGTGAAAATAATCTTAAGTGAAAATGCAGTTATTACATTCCAGACATCAAATAAACCTCTCAGAGTAAGTCTGTTTATCGCTTTAGCATTAAGGAGACAAATGTCACCAAATCCATTGAAAAAGGGCATGCTTCTTTTTAAATTGGACTATAAAAGCAGACTGTTAAATGCTTAAAAGTGCATAGGCCCTGAAGGAACTTCTGATTGCATTGCACTATGATCATAAACAGAATGCGTCTAAGGCACACAATTACACCTCCTGATTTTAATTTCATGTAAATTTGTTTCTTGTGGATCAAATGGAACTGTAACCTAATAGACTATTTTCCCCTTTTACAGTTTCTGCACAGATTCATATCAAGGATTATGATGCTTTGACACATACAGCCAATGGAACAAATGTGAGAGACCTTTTTGGTGGGTTGGAGGAGGAGGAGACTGCTATTTTCCAAGGAATTAAAGAACAGGGAGTTCTCGGGATCTTGGACAATTTGGCACTGGTATGACAACTGTATATAAACTTCATCATTTTTTGGTTAGCTCCCTTACTCCAGCATTGTTTACAGCAGAGGACAACACTGGGTGTGACAGGGACACATTTTCCAAGACCATATTCCTCAGGAATGTCTGCATCCACAAGTATTCCTTATTGGTAACTGGTTATTTACAGGCCCCATTTCTTTTCTCATTCGTTATATTACTATATGCTTGTCACTGCAATTTTCAGTTTCTTCTCTACATTTCAAACTGCTACCTCACAGCTTATGAGAAAAAGTGCTCTGACCTGCAATGTTTTCAACAATTCTCCAGCAATCGAATGGCAGAAATTATTTATGATTCAACCTGTCGGAAACTCACCCCCATCTTCAGTGAAAATGAAGAATTACGAATGAAGATATGAGTAAAAATGAACACATTGGAGGAATTATATCAGCAAAGAGCACAGACTTCAATTATAAGAGCAACACGTGATGATGATTTATGAACAACTGGAGGAAGAGGCAATGGTAACCTATGCCATGGGAATCTGTTGAAAAGCATGGGGTGAACCTATGAGAGCTATGAGTTAAATTCCACTGGTTGTAATTAATATAGAATTAGATCTAAACCATTTCAGAAGGCCAGCCAACACTATCAAATAACAAAACTCCATGGCAACCACCCTGATGTGTACATTGCACTCATGCCAAGACTAACTGAAGCCACAGTTACTATTGCATTATGTGACAATCTGTGTAAGATCAACACAAATAATTGTGCCTCACTACTGAGAGTAAGTCATTCCATAGTTGCCCATCATCCACCTCTCAGAGCTCCTGCACTTCATAATCTGATCATCCAGGACTCTTTGGTGGTGCCCAAGTGACAGACTTTTCATCCTATTGGATGTTAGTGTACAACACAGAAACAGGTCTTTTGACCCACATATCGATGACAACCATTTTGCCCATCTACACTAATCTCATTTGCTCTGAGCCTTGCCGTCCAAATGCTTCTTTAAAGTAGCAACTGTTTCAGATTGTAAGCCTTCATCCCCACTCTATCCACCTGTGGTGTCACTTTCAGTGAACTGTAGACTTGAATCCTAAGTTTCTCTGTTCATCCACATTCTTTAGCGCCCAACAGACTATTATATGCCCAACCCTTATGTGACATCCCAAAACACACTGCCTTTCACTTTCATAGTTCAAAGTTCAAAGTATATTTTATTATCAAAGTATGTATGTGCCACCATATACAGCCCTAAGATTCATTTTCCTGTGGGCATACTCAGTAAATCTATAGAATAGTTACTATAACAGGATCAATGAAAGATCAACTAGAGTGCAATCTATAATAAGGCATATTTACAAGAAAAGTACAGGAGTTAACATTTGTAGAATCTTTATATGAAATTCTGGTATGATGATGTAAAATGAAATCTAAACATAATTCTCATCTGCTACTTCACACTCGAACATTGCAGTGGCTGCTTCATATATCAAGATAGTTGCAACCATTCCTTAGTTAGTGCACTACAATGCTTCACATCTGGAAATCTTGCTACAGAAACAACACCCAACCATAACAACAACTTACACTGATATTGCATCAATAGTAAGAAAAACAAGGTTCCAATGTACAAGTGAGAAATGATTTGGAAAATGAATCTCATGCCTAAAGCCTAGGAGGGGACTGACAAAAATGACTTATTAAAATGAGAGCTGGTGAAGTTCAGAAAAGGAATTGTATGAAGTAATCAGAATCAGGTTTAATACCACCGGCACATGTCATGAAATTTATTGTCTTTGTGGCAGCAGTACAATGCAATATATAATAATAGAATAATAAACAGAATTACAGTAAATAAATATATAATAGTTAAACTAAATAAATAGTGCAAAAATAGAAATAAATAATTAGTGAGGTAGTGTTCATGGGTTCAATGTCCATTCCGAAATCGGATGGCAGAGAGGAAGAAACTGTTCCTGAATCATTGAGTGTGTGCCATCAGGCTTCTGTACCTCCTCCCTGATGGTAGCAATGAGAATAAGGCATGAACTGGGTGAAGGGGGTCTTTAATAAAGTTGGGAAAGACAACTGAAGGCAATGCTTCCATGTATAGGATACCAGGAGTTAGATATGATTATATCTCAGTACAATATACAGGAAACACAGCCAACACACACAGCCAACACAAATCACTGGGATTTGCCGGTTTTATTTTACTGAAATGAAATGATTGAACCCAATATCAAATACTCCTACATCAGCACAAGAGGGATATGGAACACAGTCATTTCAATGTAATAGTTAAACTGCAGTTGTATGTTTCTGTGGATAGCTCATTCACCACATGATTGTTACCCAATTATTATTGCATCTGAGCAGGATTTTCCACAGACAATCTAGGAAGTAAATTTCTCCGTGCATTATTTATTCCAAGCATGTGATTACTTGGTTTCTACCATTTCAGCTTTTTGGAATATATTAATGTAAAATGTAATCTGAAGCTAGATATGGTTTAACAGAAATGTATTTATTTAACTCGTGTATAGTTTAACTGGTTAGATCATCATTAATCACCTTCTCCAACTGCAGATCTATAGTTGGCTGCTCAGAGCTTCCTATCACCCAGCAAATGTTTTCATCTATGCTTTGAATAAAAACAAAGCATAAATCTGCCCTAATGTTATCTTCCTGCCTTTTCAAGCCAACACTGCAGACCGTAAACCTTTTACACTCTGTGGATAACAAAACAGGCAATGAGGCACTTCGAAACAGGAAACTACAAATTCCCTAGTCACATTTCACGTTGAAGCTCAAGTCAAAAACATGGTGGAGAGATAACAGAGGCAGACAACGGCAACAAATCCATCTCCAATAACATTATTAAATAACTTCTCTTGACAACTCTTACATATTTCATTTCTCTAATGAGTTACGGTGTTTTTAGATGGAAGTTTGGGTTAACTTGTGGACTTTATAATCTTTCCTAACTAGTCAATTCCAATAGTCTGCTCTGATACTTTCCAAAGGAATAGTTCTCATGTTTTTTTGCATTTTAACACCATTCCTGTTTTTACAAATTATCAGTTAATTTTAATGCAGAATTTTGTGTAGAAGGTTGGAATTAAATGTTCAGGCCGTCAGTAGACCCTTGTACATTTTAGCACATTTGAAACCCTGACTTTGGGACTCTGAGGCAAATCAACAGTAGCTTGATTTGATTCCTTATCTATGCTGCGTCGGCTGATGTGAACACAATTTCTTCCCCTGCAGTTCCAAAGTTGCTCATGAAATCTAAGTGGAAGTCATCAGCTGTGCCACAGTTGGAATTGGAGACGTTTGATGGCGCAAGGCTGAGTGGTGTGCTCTTTCCACGCTCTTTGCTGGACTTCTGCATCCTCCCAAGGTTCACAGTGCTTTTTTTTTCCTCATTCAATCAATTATCCAACCAGCACATGCTTGGGATGTGGCAGGAAATCACAGCACCCAAGGGAAACCCACAGGCTCACTGAGACTATGTGCAGACTTCACTGAACAAAACATCAAGTAAAATTGAAACAGAGGTCACCAGTGAACGCATGCTTGAAGCCAGTTACTGTCTATTCTATCTATACAATTAAAAATTCCTGCATTTTTTTGCAAACTATTAATGTTAGGCTACAAGACCCATATTCAGATGGAAATGTAATGCAGCCTGGACATAGCTAATTAGGGAAGCATTAACGTGTTTCTATGTTGGGCACTATAAGATAGATTTGATAGTGTGTTAACTTTACTTGTTTTCAAACAATAAATAAGCAAGAGATAATTTTAGTTGCATTAGTGATAAAAATCCGTATCATTCTCCGATAAGCTCCTTGTATTAATGTTGATGGATAAGATAATCAGATAGAATATAATATAGAAAAGAAATACAATGTTACCCATTTTACACTGACACATGGTTAAAGTTAATCACACCTTTTGGTCCCCAGTCAGTAAATGAGGGGCTGAGAGTGAAATAACAGAAGTAAGCCAAATCAAACTTTCGTGGGAGCAACACTTCATCATAATGGAAATGGAGAATCCTGCAAGAAGTACTGGATACAGCCCATCATGGGGAAAGCCCTCGCCACTATTGAGCAAATCTACATGAGGCAGATGCTGTTTTAGGAAAGCAGCATCCATCATCTGGGAACCCCCACCCTGCCACTCAGGACACGCTCTCTTCTCGCTGCTGCCACCTGGAAGAAGGCACAGGAGCCTCAGGACTCACACCACCAGGTTCAGGAACAGTTACCACCTGTCAACTATCAGGTTCTTGAACCAAAGGGATAACTTCACTCAGCTTCATTTGCCCCATCATAGAAATGTTGCCATGACCAACACACTCATGTTCAAGGACTCTTCATCTCATGTTCTCGATATTTATTGCTCATTTATGTACGGGGTCTCTTCTTTGTTCTTTGTACGTTAAATTTAAAATGGCTTCTTTGTTATGTTAATCTTTTAAATTGCTGCATATGTGGATTAAAATGGCTTCAATGTTATGTTAAATGCTGAGAAAGTCTCCAGCTAGACATTTGCTTGGGTTAACACAGATAGCAGGGTGCTATTAGCCAATGGGTATTCATGTTATCGTTTTTTTCAGATGATAATGCTGTCTCATATGACTGTGGACAGTGTTTTGGGGGGAGGAGTCAGAGGAGAGACGGGGAGGACGGCGGACGGGGTTTTTGGGGGGGAGTCGGAGGAGAGACGGGGAGGACTGTGGACAGGGTTTTTGGTGGGGAGTCGGAGGAGAGACGAGGAGTCGGAGGAGAGACGAGGAGGATGGTGAACGGGGGTTTTTGACAGAGAGTCGGAGGAGAGACGAGGAGGACGGTGGACGGGGTTTTTGGGGGGAGTCAGAGGAGAGACGGGGAGTCGGAGGAGAGACGGGGAGTTGGAGGAGAGACAGGGGGTCGGAGGAGAGATGGGGGGTCAGAGGAGAGACGAGGAGGACGGTGGAAGTGCAAAAAGGCTCCAGTCGATCACTCCGGGTGGTCCCGAGCTGTGAGTCGACAGGATCCGGGTGGTCGTCAGGAATTGATTGAGCTCCAATGGTTGCGCACGAAGAACTTGGACTTTGATAAGTCTGGCACCTTTATTTTCCCCATTACTTCCTTTTCTGTATCGAACTGATATTAATTTCATAGACTTAGTAATATCTATAAAGTGTACTTGGTAAAATGTACTGTGTGTGCTGGCAGATGATTGATGTTTGGGATTCATTCAGGTGGCCGTGGTACAGCAACTGACTCAGTGGGAAGCGTTCCGGCTGGTCCTGGGCGGGATTTCCCCATGACATATACGAGCCAATATAGCTCATTACGTTTATTTTTTTTTATGTAACACCCTGGAAAATGTTTCACTGCTAATGTAGTGGTCTTTCTGTAGAAGCAGTGTTTGGGTTATGGTTAGAGATAATGGGTGCTCTGGAATGTGAGCTGGGTCCTTTGTTTGGCGGGAGATGAAGAGAGAAGACGCTGGAGACAAACGGTCGTAAAATTCGACCCGGTGGGGGACCATGATCTGATGGAGCCAGGCACCAAGAGTGACTGAGGATTGGTGAATATGAATTTTGAGAAGAGTTGAGCTCCAACTTGTTTAATTATAATGGGACCTTTTTGTTTTTTTTCTTTCTTTTCTTTACTAACCCTTTAGTTAAGTGTAGATTTATAAATATAATTCCTTTAATCGTATGCACTGTGTTGTCGTTATTTCTTGGCACTGAGTTGTAGCAGGGTAGCAAATTACACAGCATTCACAGAGACCAGGGTTTGGCGTGGGAGAGCGGGACCTAGACTTACATAGCCATGGAAATCAGTGGGGTTTCATTTATATTTGCATTTGCATAGTTTGTTGTCTTTTGAACATCGGTTGTTTGACCGCCCTGTAGGTTCTTTGATTTTCTTAGCACGGCCCAGGAAAATGAATCTTAGGGTTGTATATAGTAACATATATGTACTTCAATAATAAATTTACTTTGAACTTCAGAAGTTTTTAAACTTGGAACTCTTACAAGCAAACTATGAAAATTCTAATTATAAATAACAGGAAGGAGTTGCAGTAACAACACAGTAGTGGAGTGCCTGAACCGTGACATATAGATAGAACCAGCATCTAGTGGTAATGGCCAGGAAACAAAACTTTAACTTGAACAAGATTAAAGGACAGCTTGAGTCATTATCCTCAGAAAAGGAAGAACAAGCAGAATAAAGAGATAGAAAACCATCAGCACAGCTTCCCTATTTAATATAAAGTTCTTCCATTATGCTGCTGTTTATTTCTACTAACAGAAGTAATGATTGACAATAAGCTCAGACCACAGCTGACAAACTTGTTCCATTTCCATCCTTATGGGTGCCCTCAGTTCATTGAGGAGGAATGAAGTGGGAGGCATAATCACTTTTCATTCGGCTATGCACAATATACTGCTGACAATCGAGTCCTGCGCAGCGCACGTTATTCAGAATGATAAACACAAGAGATTCTGCAGATGATGTAAATCCAGAGCAATGCACACAAAATGCAGGAGGAACTCAGCAAGTCATGTTACCTATGGGCACTAGTCTCCATAGTACCCAGAACATCTTCAAGGAGCGATGCCTCGGGGGGCGTCACGTGATAGCGTGGGATTGAGACGTGTAAATCCAGCTCTCCCGTAAAAAATTAGCAAAGTACCATTTAAACAAAACAAAGTTAATAAATACTTTCCGAAAACTATTTATAACTTTGCAAGACTACTTTATGATATGCCTCCTAAACCGCAACAGAAGAAGTCTGTTGTTGCGAAGCCGCCGCGAGATGGGAAGAAAAAAGGGCTTACTGCAGCAATGGAGCCTAGGACTCAGGTTAGATCTCTTTTGGAGGAGATGCGTTCTATCTCCGCCAGAGAACAGGGAGCAATGGCGGCGGTAGCGGTCTCTCGGAAGAAGGTGCCGGAAGTGCGCATGCGCAAATCGATACAACTCAAACTACAAGAACTGACAGCCACTGCAACTGAAAGTGCCTCAGAGTCAGAATCGGATACCGCAGAGAATACAGATGAAGAAGAGGAGGAAGAACTGGAAGGGATTGGATCTAAAGGAGATGATGGAGACATAAGAGAGGCTTTATTGCAATTAACGGTTGAAGTAAGAAAAGTAAGAGCAGAGCTTAGAGACATGAAGATGTGCTATAATAAAGCTATGAAAAGACAGGATAAAATGGATAAGAAGCTTCAGGAGATAGAAAGAAAAATGGAGCATATTAATGATACAGTGGAAAAAACAGAAAATGATTTGCTTGTCTGGAACACGGAAAGAAATCGACTCTTGGAGAAAGTGGACATGTTGGAAAATTTTAGTAGACGTAATAATATTAAAATTGTTGGTCTTAAAGAAGGTATGGAGGGAGGAAATCCAATAAAATTTTTTCAAAGATGGATCCCGGAAGTTTTGCAAATGAAAGAGGAGGGCCGATTAATTGAAATTGAGCGGGCACATAGAGCTCTAAGACCAAAACCACAAGATGACCAATATCCACAAGCAATTTTAATAAAAATTCTTAAGATTTCAAGACAAAGAAAGGATTCTACAGGCAGCTGCCCAAGCTGCCAAGGATAGAAAAGGGCCATTGATGATTCAAGGGAACAAAATTTTTTGCTATCCTGACATAAGTTATGAACTTTTGAAGAGAAGGAAGAAACTTAATCCAGTGAAAAAAATCCTATGGGATCATGGTTATCATTTTATATTGCGTTACCCTGCAACCTTGAAGATTTTTTTGACTGGTGGAGAAAAAAGATTTTTTGATGATTACCCGAAAGTGGAGCAGTTTGTGCAAGACTCTCTGAATATTCACCAAGTACAAGAACAAAACCAGGGGAGCGAGATGGTTTGAAGAAGAAGACTGGGTCAAAGAATGGAGGGGAAGGGGGGGGGGGGGGGGGGGAGAAGGGTTGGTGTTGAAAGCTGTGGGTGGGGTTGTGGGGGGGTGTGGGGGAGGTGGGTGGTTTGGGGTGGGGGGTTGTGGGGGGGAAAGCAGAAGAATATATAAATATATTACTAATTATATGAGGGAGAGGAAGTAAGGTTAAAATTTGAGGAATACTGGTTGGGAATAGTAACATTAATTTTTTTATATATATATATATATATATATATATAATTTTTTTTGTTGCGGGGGAGCTGGAAGAAGCACTGATCAATTGCTACGCTAATCATGTGTGCAAGCGTGGCTCTAGCCACGACCCGCAAAATGGAGGGGGGTAGTGTTGTGTATCCTTTCATTCACAACATTAGTGGGGGGGGGTATTTTGTTTTTTCTTTTTTTTTATATCTCATCTATCTCTTTTTGCCTGGATGATTGGGGGGGAACGCATAGCAACATGGTGAAGTTCAAAGAGATTCCCCAAGGAACTATGAGAGTTGAGAAGTTAAGTAATGTTTTAGATTGGAGTAACATTGTTAAAAATAATGACTAATTTATTGAATTTTTTGAGTTTTAATGTTAATGGGCTTAATGGACTAGTGAAAAGAAAAAGAATCTTAACACGTACTAAGAAAATGAAGATAGATTCAGCCTTTTTACAGGAGACACATTTAACAGAAACAGAATATCAGAAATTAAAGAGAGATTGGGTGGGTAGTGTTGTTGTAGTGGGGAGTAGCAATTTTTAAGTCAAAACAAGAATGGGAAACAGATCTGAATATTAATATTGATGAAACAAATTGGTCAAGACTGTGCCTTGACAGTATGACAAACACAATAAATTTTCGACTTAGATTAGTATAACTTTTTACACCAATTATATATTACACCACAAAAAATAAATTACTTATAATTTAAGAGATAAATATGTAACATTTTTGAATATTTGGCGCCCTTATTTACAAAAGATAGGATGGCATATTTAAGTGCTCCGATAAAGATCTTGGTCCCTTGGGGAAAGTAACGAATAAGTATACCAATTTTATTTTGAATTCCATGGAGCATGTGGAAACCTTCCAATACCCAGGCTGCTCTCTTTTTTTTTTCTTTTTTTCTTTTTAGGTAGGACTTTATTTGGGGGGGAGGGTTAAGGGGAGGGGGGAGGGTAGATACTATATTTTCATGTATTTTTGAAAACTCAATAAAAATTATATTAAAAAAAAGGAGCGATGCCTCAATAAGATGGCATCCGTCATTAAGGATGCCTATCATCCAGGTCACGCCTTGTTCTCACTGCTACCATCAGGAAGGAGATACAGAAGCCTGCAGGCACACACTCAAAGATTCAGGAACAACTTCTTCCCCTCTGCCATCTGATTTTTGAATGGACATTGAACCCATGAGCACTACCTCACTACTTTTTTATATTTGCAGTTATTTAACTCAGATAGATATATTTTACTGCAATTCATGTTCTTTTTCCTATTATTACTTATTTCATTGTATTGCTGCTGCAAAGACAACAAATTTCACGATATATGGTGATGATATTAACCCTGAGTCTGACTCTAAATAAACTGTTGATGTTTCAGAATGAGACCCTTCATCAGGACTGGAAAGGAAGGGAGAAGAATAAAGTGGAGGTGGGATGGGAAGGAGGACAAGGTAGGTGATAGGTGTGGGTGGGGGAGGGGGGCTCAAGTAAGAAGCTGGGAGTTAATAGGTAGAAAAGGTAAAGGGCTGGAGAAGAAGGAATCTGATAGGAGAGGAGAGACACCCATAGGTGAAAGGGAATGAGGAGGGACACCAGGGAGAGCTGACAGGCAGGTGAGGAGAAGGGAAAAGGTAAGAGTGAAGCCAGAGTGGGGAATTGAAGAGGGATGGGGGAGCAGGAAGAATTACTGGAAGGAGAAATCGATGTTCATGCCATCAGATTGGAGACTATCCAGATGGAATATGAGGTGTTGCTCCTCCAACCTGAGAGTGGCCTCATCATAGAGTAGTGGAGGCCATGGACTGACATGTCAGAATGGGACTGGGGACTGGAATTGAAATAGTTGGCCACTGGGAAATTCTGTTGTTTGCGGATGAGCAAAATTGTTTGCCACAGCAGACCCGCAATCTATGTTGGGAACAGATGCGGAACTGACAAAAGGCAATGGCATTTTTACAGGAGATGGTGCAAAGAGATATAGTTAAGATAGCCGAGGGAGTTGGTAGGTTTATAAAAGATATCAGTAGACAGCTTCTCTTCAGAAATATTGAAAGAGTGATTGAGAAAGTGAGAGATGAGTCAGAAATGGAATGGATAAAGGCCATTGAGCTGATGGATCCTTGTCAAAGGAGCACAAATAAATGTAGTCAATGTTAAATACTAATTTTCCAACTTGTAGATGTTAACATCTCTTCATATTACTTTTATCGACACCCATTCACATGTGAAGTCTACGTTACTGTGCAACTGATTAGGCACATACAGTACATATAGCTAGGGTGCGTAAGACTTTTGCACCAGTACTGAGGTAATTTTATCTATTGCATTGTACATATGCCACAAAAAAAACTAATTTCATGACATATATGAGTGATGATAAACCTGATTCTGATATGGGTCTCTATTGAGGACTGAGAGTGGGAAGGGAGCAGGGAGAGAGAAATCATGGTTAGAGAAAAGGGAAGGGAGCGGGAACACCAGAGAGACATTCTGTAATGATCAATAAACCAATTGTTTGGAATCAAACGACCGTGCCTGGTGTCTCAGGGATGGGTGTGTCTGTACCCACAGCACCCCGAACTCCTGGCACTCCTCCTCTGTCGTCTGTCCAACGCCTTCCCCACGGCGCATCACCCTCCCCGTTCTCAACATCCCTTGCTCCCGCCAGATTTACAAACTTGTTCTCCACTCCACATTGACAAATACAGTACTATGTAAAAGTTTAAAGCACCCTAGCTGTATACATGTGCCCAAGACTTTTGCACAGTATTGTATATGCTTATTTTTCTATTTCAATCATGCACGTTTCTTTACTGAAATCCTATCACTCATCGCCTACCTTATTGTAGTACTGAACCTGGACGGAATGCCACTGTCCATCACTTACTCCTCCTGGTACGAAGGGTGCCACCGTCGTCCTGGACTCGCCTGTTAAATAGTAACAGTTCAGTTGAAAGAGCACCAAGGCAAATTAACCCAACTTATAAATCTTGAAAAAAAAGACAAATTATCCCTCGTATTCTGGACTACAAAGGGGTAATGAAGTAGACTTGAGTTTCAACAAAACTCATGCAACTTTTAGCAGGTTTTTGGAGACTTTAGATAATGGCTCCTCTTTCACTTGCTTTGATGGTGACAAATCCAGTGAGGAAAAAGGATGTGCAAGAGAAATCCAGCAGCAAGCAAGTGAAATGTTTTGATGTGTGCAATTCACTGCGTCCAGAGAGTTAATTCTGGCGAAGCATGTGTTAGAGGTAACGACCCAGATTTTCCTGAAGAATATCAGCAGTTTCCAAACTGCACGGTCTCGGTAACTTTGTTCATTTCCATGCAGAAGAACTGTTGTGGCAAATAATTCTGAATTCCAAATTAATTTACATGTCCTTAACTGCAACATCTACAGAGGGAAATGAATAGTTGATGTTTCGGGCCAAGGCACTTCATCAGGACTGGAAAGGAGGAGAGCAGAAGCCAGAATAAAAGGGAGGAGGGAGAGGAAGTAGCACAAGATGCTGGATGCCAGGGGAACCCAGGTGAAGGGGGAAGACAGGTAGGTGGGTGGGGGCAGGGGTGGAGAGTGGGAATGATGAGAGGAGGTGATAGTTGGTGGAGGTAAAAGGCTGAAATAGATGGATTATATGAAATAAAGGGAAGGAGGTGGGGAACTAGAGGGCAGACATGGAAGAGATAAAGGAGCCGGAGGGATATAGGAAAAGAAAGGCTGAATACAGAGGGGAATGGATACTGGAAGTAGAGCAGCTGATGTTAATGTCAACTGGGTGAAGACTACCAACACCACCAAAGGTGCTGTTCCTCAAATCAGTGTCTAGAGGAGGCCATGGACAGACGCGTAGGTATGGAATGAGAAGTGGGGTTAAAGTGGGCGATCCTGGGTGTTACAGCAGATGAAGTGAAGATGCTTCACGAAGCAATCTCCCAAGCTGCATCAGAACTCATCAATATAGAGGAAGCCTCACTGGGAGCACCAGATCCAATAACAGATACCCAGTGTATTCAGAGGTGAAGGACTGTCTCACCTATGTGGTGATGGGGGTGGGGAGGCGGTTGATGTAGGGGAATATTGGTATCGTTGTAGGGATAAGTCTCTGGAGGGGGATTGGTGAGGAGGTTTGTGCCAACAAGGGAGTCACGGAGAGAGCGATCACTTTGGAAAGCGGAGAGGAGGGGAAGACATAACCGGTATTGGGATCCCAATGGAAATGGTGGAAGTTGTGGAAAATGAGGTGTTTGATGCAGAGGCTCATGGGGTGGTTGGTGACGACAAGGGGAAACCCTATCCCTGTCATGCCTTGTAGGAAAGTGGGATGGGCTGAGGGCAGATATGCGGGAAATGGAAGAGATGCAGTTGTCGGCTGTTTTGAAAGCAGTGGAGGGTAAACCCCATTTTCTGAAAAAAAGAGAACATGTCCTACAATGGAAACTTTTAAGAACAGATGAGATGGAGGAATTAAGAAAAGAGGAATTGCAGCTTTATAAGTGATAGGGTGGGAAGAGGTGTGGTCAAGGATACGATGGGAGTCTGTCAAAGACATTCGTAGATAATCTGACTCTGGAGATGAAGACAGAAAAACCAAGAGAGGGGAGGGAGGTGTGGGAGATGGACTAAATGGATTTGAAGGCAAGTGGAAGTTGGTGGCGATGTTGATGAGATTGACGAGCTCCTCATGGGAGTAAGGAACGGCTCTAATTTGGTCATCAATGTAGCGGAAAAGGAGCTATGCAGCTTTACTGTCGGTTTATTCCATGGAACAGATGAAAAGGCAGGCATGGGTGGACCCCATGGTTGCACCTTTAGTCTGCAGAAAGTGGGAGTAGTCAAATGAGAAGTTGCTAAGAGCTAACCGGTCCTACCAGACAGAGGAGAGTGCTGGTGGAGTGAAGGGGCTTCCCGATGGGGATGGAAGTGTACAGGGATTGGATGTCCACGGTGCAAATAAAGCCGTTGGGGCTGGGGAACTGAAGTTGTTGAAGCAGTGGAGGGCATGTGGGGTGTTATGGATGTTGGTGGGAAGGGACTGAACCAAGGGGGGAGGGGGCAAAAGAGAGTCGAGATACGGAGACACGAGTTCTGTGGACCAGGAGCAGGTGGACACAATAGACCTACCGGGGCAGTTAGGTTTGTGGATTTTGGGGAAGAAGTAGAAACAGACAGTGGGCGTTGTGGTGGGACGCTGTAGAGGGGAGGTATCTGGAGGTCAGTGATGGTGTGGGATCCTGGTTCGGGGTACAAGTGGTGCTGACAGTTGCCATCTGTCCTCACCAGACTACAGCAGCCCTCATCTGCAAGTTTGATGGTCAGGTTGGGATTAGTGTGGAGGGAGAGTGGAGAGCAGTGCTTTCAAGAGGGATGGAATAATGAGGGGAGTGGCAAAACCGAGATAGGTAGTAACCCATCAACATGTAAGGATGAAAAGGTCCAGAGCAGGCAGAAGGCCAGAGCGGGATTTCTAAAAGGAGGGGCTTAAGGCAAGAGAAGGCATCATTGATGGGAGTGGAGTCCTTGCCAAAGAAGCAGACCCAGAGATGGAGGTGATGGAAGAAGAACTCAGCATCATGGCAGGCATTGAGGTGTGAGTGCAGGCATAAGAAACTTTCCACCTCAGAGAGGGGCTGGTCAGAGGGTGTAGTGAAGATACGGCAGGGGTTGAGTCAGGGGATATGTTTTGAGGTGTCTATGGAGGATTGAGGGTTCAGAGAAAGTGAGGTAGGAGAAACATGGGGGTTCAGAAGAGAGAAAGGGAAACAAGGAACATGGGGAGAAGTAACGGACCAGGAGTAGTTGGACCCAGATGCAACATAAGAAGTTTTGCCTGGAAGCAGATGAAGCCAAGATCAGCACTGGAGGTGTCACTTAATCCGTAGTAGTTTTTATATCTTTGGCAGCTTCAAAACATTCCTCAGGAGTTACCATTTACAACTGATAGGCCCATTGTCTGTTAAACCTGAGCCAACATTGAGAAGCATAATGAAACTCTAAAATCCGTTCCAGCTAATTGTGGTCTCGGTGGGTAGAAAATTCCAGGTCAGAAATTTATTTTCCTGCAGTGCGGTGTCAATGATTGGCCTTCATGCAATTAAAATCAGCCAACTATGACCATGCTGACTAGCAGTTTCCTGCTCTTTCTCCACAGCACTGCATATTTTTCCCTTGTAATTCCCTTTAGGAAAATAATTTCTTCATCAAATCCTACCACCAATCCACGTGCTAGTTTCCAGATCACAAGTTGCAGAGTCTTTAAGAAACCTGAGGCATTGGATTTTCATCACCACTTGCATTGTGACCAGCAGAGTGATGGGAGGAGAACAGAGACATGGTTCACTCCTTGAGGCACAAGTCCAGCTGTCAGCTTAGACATCCTAACAAAGTGAATCACCTCATTTCCCCCGTCCACTGCCATACAATCCCTGATTCAGCAGCTGAAAATGGGTCCGTCAAATGAAGCACACAATTCAGTTGAAACAGCAGGTAAGAAAAATATAAATCTTTCAATATTCCACTTCATACTCAAGGGATAGGTTCCTTGTGACAATCTACAGTGAAAATTCAATATTCCGATATAGAGAAGTTTAGATAATCTATTAAGTTAAAAAAAAGAGGGAGCTAAGTGGATTCGGCCATAAAATAACCTGATCAATTTGCTTTTTAGAGAAACAACACGATAAATACTCTGAGTGGTATACCCGCTCATTCATACAAATATCTAATCAGCCAATCACGTAGCAGCAAATCAATGAATTGAAGCATGCAGTCATGGTCAAGAGGCTCAGTTGTTGTTCACACTTAACATCAGAACGGAGAAAAGGGTGATCGCAGTGACTTTGACTGTGGAATGATTGTTGGTGCCAGAAACTGCTGACCTCCTGGGATTTTCATGCACAACTGTCTCTAGAGTTAACAGAGAATGGTGCAGAAAAAAAGGAAACTATATCTAGTGAGTGACAGCTCTGCGGATGAAAAAGCCTTGTTGATGAGGGAGGTCAGAGGAGAATGGCCAGACTGGTTTGAGCTGGCAAGGCGACAACAGTAACACAAATAAACACGCATTACAAGAATGTTGTGCAGAAGAGCTTCTCTGAATGCACAACAAGTCAAACCTTGAAATGGCTGGCAGAAGACCACAAACACACACTCAGTGGCCAATTTATTAGGTACAGGAGGTTCCTCATAAAGTGGCCACTGAGTGTAGATTGGGAAATGTCTTTGGTCAGGGTTATACAAAGAATATCCATTCTGTGTCAGAAGGAACACACAAATGCACATAATGCCTGAAGCCAGGATCTAAATCGATCCCTGCAGCTGTGCCTGTAGTACGAACTGTTGTACCACCATGCTCTCCCAAATACTTAGAAAACCAAGCAGCTGCCAGGTGTTGGTTTAGGTTTTCACACCGCAGCAATCATTGTGTAAATTTACTTTGCGTGTGGACATTAGCAGTTGGCCACAGATCTTTAAACAGATGAAAATGCAATGTATTCTACAGCCTTAACTTTTAAATCAGATTTGGACATTAGACTTGTTCATGAATGGGAACCTAGAGACTTCTCACAGGAGTTGGAACAAATCAGCCAATGTGTTAAGTTGCCATAAGATGGGTGCTGTTTCCTTTAGACAAGAGGGGAAGAGCACATGAACCAAGAGGAACTTCTCTAAGCTTTGCACAGACAGGGCAAATGAATTACTGTACTGTACATTGTTAAATGTTCTTTAGACTCCAATCAAAGTCCACTTGCCTCAAAATCTTATATTCAATTAAAACTAAACAAAGTTTGCAACATTAATAGCATCTGAGTACCAGGCCCAGTTAAGGCAGCCGCATTACAGAGCTTTGAATTAGAATATGGAATCCAGTGGATTACATGGTGGCAACTTGATGACCTAGAGTTTGCAGAAGGCATCACCCTACTGCCCATCTCTAACCAACAGATGTGAGAGAAATCAACACTCTTGACTGCTAGCTCCACCATGCTGGGTATAAGACCAAATGTAGATAGAACGAAAGTGAAGATAAACTGCATCAGCAATAGACCCACAGTGATGAGAGATACAACCCTGGAGCAAGTGACTTTGTCTGTCTTGGAAGCATTGTGCATGTTGGAAGGGATGAGGATGGCAAAGCCAGGATCAACAAGGCCAGAGCAGTTTTCAATATCTGAAGGAGTTGTCGACCTCCAGAGTCATGTCAAGGAAAACTAAAATCAGCAATTTCAACTCAGATGTCAAAACAGTGCTCCTATATGGCTCTGAAACCCGGAGAACAACAAAGAAGACACTATTACAACTGCAAGCTTTCATCAACCAGAGCCTGAGAATGCAGGCATTAAAATGGAATCCCCAAGGAAAGAGGAAAAAGGGATGTCCAAGAATACATGGAGGAGAGACATCGAGGGGACACTCCTGGTCCACCTCGAGGAACTGGCTCAGGACAGAGTACGATGGAGACAGGAGGCCATCCTCGGGCTGTGCTCCACTGGGTGCGAAGGGCCCAAGAAGTAGAGGAAATATTTGAATGTAACATACATCATATCAGAGCTCCAGTCACCCACAGTCTATCACAATCATCCATAAACATCAAATTTTGAAGGAAACTGAAAGAGAAATCTTAAAGTCTGCAACAAAAAAAAATCTCTTGCTTGGGTCTTTTCCATAATAGCATATGGTTCATATCCTTTAACAGCTGGGCAATTATAAATGAACTTAAAACAAAGTATGTATAATGATCAGTCCAGTCGTACTGTTGGTGCAGATTATTAAACAGTGGACAAGGTACAGCAGCAACACACGCTTCAATGTCTTTAATGATATGACTGCAGAGAGCACTGCTGGAATGTCAGTGTCGTGTGTGCCACGCTTGAATATCCAACACAATAAAACGATAATTAGGAGCAGGCATCTGGTAATTGGAGAATCAGAAACACTTCAGCTGACAGATTAATTTCAACAAAAAATGCATTTCTGGAGTACTAGGCATATTTTATTGGAATCTGCTTTCTTTTGCAATATTACTAAAACTTTTAAAAGTAGTCATCCAAAAGTAGTAGAAGATTCTAAATTTTAATTTTATTCATTAGGCCAAGTTCCTGTGCATACTTATGCCCTTGGGGTTAATATTGAAAAGATATTAGATTATTTGATTTAAAGTAGTATTTAAAAGCAAAAGTTATCATAGAGAGATCGGGCTGTTAATGGTAGGGAGGAGAAATCTGTAGACACAATGATATTACAAAATAGCATTTTTGCTGAGCATCACACTGCACTAGTTAGACCCTGACCTCAGAAAAAAATATTTCAGTAATTAAAACGAGAACAACCAGCATCAGTGGAGAGTGTGGTTATGTTCTGTCCTCACCACTCCAACCTGCATCAAAGGCGAAGCACAACATGAGATATAGTTTAAGAAGTTTAATAAAAGCAAAAGAAAAAGATTGAGAAAAAAAAATATCGAACAATTCAAACAAAATGTTTCTGCGTGAGAACAGATGCTTCTCCTCATTTACTACTGGGGTAAATCTACTGGGTGTGTGAAAGGTGCAGGCTCAAGATTTACATGTCTTGATAAAGATTAAGCACATAAAATGCATAATCTTCTGTTTAAATTACCCCATGAAGATCTGTAATACCAGTCCCAACGAACAAGATAAGCATTACCTATGGACATAAACGATCAAGAGAGAAAAATATTAGGTACAAGTGATTTATAATGTAGCCAAATTGCTTTATGAAGTAAATGTTGAGAAACACTAAGTAAATTATTCTCAATTATTATTGAAAAAAAATTCAAAGTTCTGTTGATTTATCTGTTCCTTTGCGACCCTCCAAAGCTCCAGTTTCCAATGAAGGATCTGTATAATATTATTCCATTATGAAAGTGAGTTACTGCTTTTGCTTCAATCTGACTCACAAGTCTGATTCAGAACTGAAGAGATTTCTTTCCCTGATTATTTTCTTTTTCCATGGTTGATGGCCACAAAGTGCCATGCTTCGACTGGAAGGTTTGATATTCTAAGTTGCAGACGTTCTATCAATTCTAATTATCTAATCTAATTCCTGGAATATTGTTAAGCGTACAGATGGTTCATTATACATGTTTTTTTTTCCCATTCTAAAATTGAAGTTTGGTTGTGGATGGGCAAAAAAATAAGGCACAGATTTGACATGATTTGAGGGCCATTCAGTACAGCCACACAGGGTGAGAAGCAGGTGAAGTTCTCAACCTGTTAAATATCTGAGGAAAAGACAGATGCACCAGGCTTTTCTTAAAATAAAGGACAACCAGTTAAGGGAATGAGGAAAAATTAAAATTTATGAAGCAAGCTAATAAGATGGATACTTAACACAGATCAGCTAAGAAAGGCCTGCCAGTCCTGAAATTAAGTGAAAACAGATGAAGAGGTTTCTTTAGATTCCAACAGTTGGTACGAATCAAAACATTAGTGGACTGGCGGTTCAAACACAGCATGTCTGTTATCGGGCTCTTGAGAAGATCACCACTAGGCTTGTCATATGCTAAGTCTGCATGCAGTTCTTAACTCTGAAAATGTTTAATACAACTATGCATAAGGCACCTGTCTTTAAAAGTTGTGATATGATTTGCTGATGCAAGTTTTCAAAGAGAACATTCTTCTCAGATGAAATCACATTCAGTAGACAGGTGCCTCAAGATGTGATTTAGAGCTTTTTGTGAAAAACATTAAGTACTAGCCAGGGGAAAATCCCTAACCAGGTGTTTGGGAAGCTAACACAAATTACTTTTGACCAAGTGTGTTTGCTGGTGGAATAGATCTAGAAGTGGGTTTATATTTTAGTAACATTTAAGGATTTCAAAGGAATTAGGCAAGTCTGAAAGAAATTAATCTGCAAACCTGCAGGGAAGGACTAGGTGGAATGTGGCTGATAAGTGAAAAGGCTCGTGCAGGCTCAATGGGATCAAATAACTTTTGACTTGCCTTAACAATTCTGTAATGAACATTAAGCTCAAGTTATACATTCAATTTTCTATGGTTAGTTATACTGGAACAAAGCATCGAACTACATGCTGATTAAGTTCACTTTAACTCACATGAACCCCTAATGGCCTATTTCATATTTTGAAGAAATGATCATTGCTGACTTACCTGCTGAGAACGTCAACTGGATCTGCTCTTCAATGATCTCCAGTGCAATGAAATCATGTTTTTCATTAAATCGTCCATTATAAAGCAGCAAAGCATTTCCTTCCTTTGTTGCAAACCTGCAGCAGAAGGAGAATGAGAAACATTTATTACCTATTAACAAGGCATGCTGGAACAGCGAAAAAGATGTCATTCCTGTTGTGTTCTGCCAGAAGCAGAGAACTAGTTTGTTTCAGCTTAACAAGCCAAACTCAGTAGAGGCTTCTATACTCAGTTAGTAATGTAAATCCATGCACTGATACATAAAGAATTGAATGTCTATAGTTCATAGATTCCTTGAGAATTTAGAGGAAGAATCCAACTGTAGCTTCACGCCATTCTGTCCCTTCATGGTCAACTAAATTGATCTTCTATCCAGAGTGCAAAATGATGAAGAAATGCTTGGGCAGATTCCTGCCCCTACCAGATCCTTGGAGGAAATTTGCTTTTTTAGCCTACATGGGCTTCAATGGAATTCACTGCTGCATGCAGGAATCCCATGTAAAAGCTTTACTTATACAGGCTAAGCACCCCTCATCCGAAATTCCAAAATTCAAAAACTTCCGAAATCTGAAATCTTTTGAGCACATTTGGAAAATTCCACAAGGTGCTGGGAAGGTTCCCAGGCAACGCACAGGTCTCTGTGCACCACAGACAGATCTGAGAAGTGTCCTCACATATGCAATGAACAAAAGTTAGTGCAAAAATAGAAATATACTGCATAAAGTAAAAAAATTAAGATCTCAATCGTGTGATGTAAGCGTAGATTGGTCAGCATCAGAGTGAACATGTCACTTAATGGTACGCTGATCGTGAAACAAGCAAAGATCTATCACGACAAACTGAAAAGGAAATTGTGAATATATAGCAGTCTGGTTGCAGAAATTTAAGAAAAGCTATGGTGTTAAATTTTTTAAGAGTTTTGCTGATAAAGCACCTGATCATGAAGCAGCAGAGAAATTCATAGAAGAGTTTACCAAGATCATTGCTGATGAAAATCTAACATGCTGAACAAAAATATCAGTATGATGAACAGTTGTAAGAAGAACACTGCTAACTGGCAGCACATAAAATCAGAGTCAGAAATGATGGTGATGCCAAATAGCCCCTAACTCTCCACCATGGCGGCTGAGGTAGTGATAGCTTACCTTTTCAATGGTTCAATGAACTATTATTTCAAGCACAAAATTATTAAAAATATTGTATTAAATCATCCCCCTCCCACCATAGTTGCTGTGGGACGGGCAGCTGTTTAAAACTAATTGCAGATATGAAGCCAATCGCAGCGCTGGAACCCAGTAATAGATGCAGTTAGGGGCAGTCATTCAACTGTGAAGGACCCAGCTCCATCACATCAGACTGTACCCGTGTTCTCCCTGTGAGTTTCACATCAGCTGCATATGTAATGTAAAAGAATTTCATGTTCACACTTGGGTCCCATCCCTGAGGTGTCTCAATATAAGCTGCAAATATTCCAAAATCTGAGATGCTTTCAGCCCCAAGCATTTTGGGTAAGGGGTGCTTAACCTGTATTCTAATCTTTACACGTTAAGGTAATTAATCATCATCTTGAAGAGGCAGAGCCCTTCTGATGGGTGCAGAAAATCCAGGTCAAGTGTCATCAGGCCAACTTGCTACTATTAAGAGTGAATGAAGCCTCTCTGTCATCCTAACTAGGAGCTTGAAATAGGACATCATCACGCATGCAAACAGCATAGATATTGTGCCTCTGAACCACACAACTGTGCCTGGTAAACTTCACATGAAAAACAAGTGCACTGATTTACTTGTTATGCAATGGTTAGATAAAACTGCTCTTATGAAATTGCCAGTGAGATGACCTGGCTCCTCAATTGCTTCTTCATTAGGTGAAAGAAGTGTTTTCCTCATTCCGAATCCTCACTTCTACCACATTCCACATCCCCCAACATGGCGCCATTTCAGTGTTGAATTAACAGGATGAATATTATCTCTGGTCAATTTCTAATCCATTTGCAGCCTTCAAGGATTACAAATCTGTGTTAAATAATGATGAGAAGAGGATCCATGGCAGATCCAGTAAGAGAATCAACACTTCACAATGTCATTATTGGTGCAAAATGGAAAAGAAACAATCTTATCAGAGATCCAGTTCTGTATTCAGGATTTTATATATTATTTTTAAGATAAGCCGAACTTGCTCTGAAAAATGTTGACAACCTATCAACTTGACAATGAGAACTGTTGCAGAATTTGACAACTGCGGATACTTTGTGCTGACTGATAACATGCTCTTGATTGTATTTACATAGATACCTTTTCCTTTAATTGGGAAATCAAGGAGCAATTTGCATATGAGAGTGGTGGAGATTGACAAAGAAAACTCAACTCTAGCTAGATGAAGCATGGTACTCTTCTTCAAACCACTCATGGATTAGTAGGCAAACACGAGGAATTCTGCAGATGCTGGAAATTTCAAGCAACACACATCAAAGTTGCCAGTGATCGCAGCAGGCCAGGCAACTGGCTCTTAGGGGTTTAAAATTATTTTGTCTTTTTGAAGTTAAGTCTCTAGAACTGAAAGGTTAATTATTTTACTTAGCCTACTTCATCTCCACCTTCAGCCTGCATCAGAGATTGTTGAGTGGCATGAAATGTAAGGACTTTTTTAACCTTCATTCCCCCAAGAAAAATTCATTGCCCTCCAGAGGCAATACACAGTAATGTCCTACACGATTTTCAGGTGCAACTGATTGCGTGCGTGTGTGCGTGTGTGTGTATTTATGTAAATGGTCTTCATCCAATGTCTGAGCTTGGTCAGCTTAGGGTTTCAGAACTCCCCTTAAAAAAATTATCAAGCCTGTCTCTCCGTTAAATGTTCAATCTGCTCAACTACAAATTCTATCTGCTCAACAATTATAATGTTATGAGCTAAACAAGACTGATTTTTCCCCTTCCCTGACCCTGAGGCCAAAAGACCACCCATCTTGTCTCTACAAAACATCCTGGAAGCTAAACTAGCTCAAAGTGGAGTCTGAAAAGTCAAACTACTTTGGATGTCTGCAGCTCTAGTGGTCTTGAAGCTCGGCAGGCGTTAGACATGGACTTGGAGAAAGGTACAAAATGGAGAGCTGTTCACTTTTCACTGAATTTTCTTTCATGTCATTCCAGTACAAGTTAGTCCAAGATAATCACCATTTTGCTTCACACCCCAACTGTTTCTAGTTCAGTACATCACTATAGAAAAAGAAACCTCAGCCTAAGGTTTCCTCAGGAGATGCTCTGCAATTCACAAAACCAATATATCCTACCAGTTCTCTCAATCTCCAACCTTCTTCCTGAACTACGGGATGAACATAAGTAACATGACATGATCCATAGCTAGATAACCCAATACATAACAGTGAAGCTGCTGTTAGAAATCCAGATTTACATAGGTCAATGTGAAATCAGATTGATTCCTTACCCAATGCAGTGTAAATTAACCTCAATTATGCTTACACTGTGCTGATAATTTTGATGTCAAATTTGAGTCTTTGGAACAACACATAAATAATAAGTATAGCATATGTCCTGGAACCACAAGATGGTTAGAACAAACATTAAAGTAATATGCTCATAAGCACAAGAGGTTCTGCATTCCGACAGGTTGGTACAATCCCCACTCCGACAGGACAGGTTGGTCCAAGGTCTCCGCTACTGCCACATTAATGCCACTCTCAGGATGAACAGCAACACCTCATATTCCGTCTGGGTATCTTCCAGCCTGATAGCGTGAACATTGATTTCTCTAGCTTCTTTTAATCTCTCCCCACTCCCCCTTCTCTCTTCCTCAATTCCCCATTCTGGCTTCCCTCGTCACCTGCCATCACCTCACCTCACCTTTGGGTCCCCTCCTTTCCCCCATGATCCACTCTCTTCTCCTCTCAGATTCCTTCTTCTACAGCACTTTACCTTTTCTACAGATCACCACCCAGCTTCTTACTTCATCCCCTCTTCCCCACCCACTTATCTTTCCCCTCACCTGGCTTCACCTATCACCTTCTAGATTATACGCCGTACCCTCCTCCCTCCTTCTTATTCTGGTTTCTTTCCGATTCCTGTCCTGATAAAGGGTTTCAGCCCAAAACGTTGAGTCTTTATTTCTCTCCATTGATGCTGCCTGACCTGTTGGGTTCCTCTAGCACTTTGTGCGTGTTCCTTAAAGTAATATTTTCTGTGTATTTCAAATGTATTAAGCAACATGATTCCCAGTTAATCATAAACATGACTAATTCTGTAGATGCTGGAAATCCAAAGCAACACACACAAAATGTTGGAGAAACTCAACAGGTCAGGCAGCATCTATGGAAATGAATAAACAGTTGATGATTTGGGCTGAGACTCTTCTTCAGGACAGAAGTGGGAGGGGGAAGATGACAGAATAAGAAGGTGGAGGGGAAGGAGGATAGTGAGAAGGTGATAACCAAGTGGATGGGAAACATAAAGGGCTAGAGAAGAAAGAATCTGATTGGAGAGGAGAGTGGACCATAGGAGCAAATGAAGGAGGCGGGGATCCAGGTGAAGGTGATAGGCAGGTGAGAAGAGGTAAAGAGTAGGGAGTAGAAGAGGAGGGGAGGGTGAGGGGAATTTTTTTTTATATCAGAAGGAGAAATCGATATTCATGCCATTAAGTTGGAGGCTACCCAGACAGAATACAAGGTGTTGCTCCTCCACTCCTCCACCCTGAGGGTGGTCTCATCTTAATTAAGAGGAGGCCATGGACTGACATGTTGGAACTGGAATGGGAATGGGAATTCAAATGCTTGGCCACCAGGAAGTTGTGCTTTTGGCAGGTGGAGGTCCTCAACAAAAATCATAGTGCATATTCGACGTCATGGGAGTTGTGTGAGACAGTGATCCACACACAGCTAACTCTACAGATTGGAAAAATAGTGGTGTTTCACTGATACATGTAACATTGAACAAAAGCAATCAACTGTAAAAAGCCTGAGGTGGCACAATGAATCTCAATACGTGCACAGCAGGAGCATATCATTGACAGGGACAGGCAGTACATTCACAATTTAGATCACTCAGGGAAGGAGAGTTGAGAGATTTGATGATAAGGATTTTTATTTCCCCTAGGAGACATGCCAAATTCACCTAGGCCTATAATACATCCTTTGGCTTCATAAATGCTTTATGAAGACACAGCCTGGCTGCTTAGTTTTAAATTGGGAACGTTACACCACTATGTGGTGTTACATTTGAAAGGAAAGTTCACACTATTCATTCCTCCTTTCTGGGATTTTATTGTAGATGATTTCTCTGAAAGAAGCATATGGAGATTGGCAATAGAGGGCCAAGGTCTACTCCAGCAGCACCTTCCTGTAGCACCTTGCAAAAATTGGCTTGCCTTCTTTCCACTGTCTGCAAAGTACCAATCAGGGGTGAAGTGGAAATCTTCTACTTGCCTGGATGAGTGCAGGACCAATGATCTTCCAGAAACTCGACAACCCTCATTGATTGGTACCTCATTCATAAACAGAAACATTCATTGCCCCCATTAGCAGCTCGCAGTGGCTGCACTGTGTTCCATCAACAATATATTCACCCAAATTACATCAACAACACCTCTAACACAAAGAAGGACAAGAACAGTAGTTGCATGGGTACAACACAACTCACACACGTTCCCCTCAAAGCTGCATAAAGTTCAAAGTAAATGTTATCATCAAAGTCCATCTATGTCACCATATAGAACACTGAGAATCATTTTCCTGTGGGCATACTCAGCAAATCTATAGAAAGGTAACTATAAAAGGATCAATGAAAGACCAGCCAGAGTGCAGAAGACCACAAACTGCAAACGCAAGTATAAATAAAGAGCAATAAATAAGAAGAACATGCCTTAATGAGATAGGGTCTTTAAAGTTAGATCATTGGTTGTGGGAACATCTCAATAGATGAGCAAGTGAGTGTCGTTAACCCTTCTGTTCAAGAACTTGATGGCTGAGGGGTATTAACTGTTCTTGAACCTGGTTGTGTGAGATCCAAGGCTCTTGTACCTTCTACCTGATGGCAGCAGTGAGAAAAGAGCATGACCTTGGTGGTGGGGATCTCTGATGATGGATGCCTAACGTCATGGCATGGAAATATAATACAGGTCCTTCGTCATGACTGGGTGCAAGTCCCTGAACTCCCTATCCAAGAGCGCTGAGATAGCACCTTTACCAGATGGGCCATAGCAGTTCAAGGTGGCGGCTCACTGCCATTTCGCAAGGGCATTTTGGGAGGGGCAGTAGATTCTGGCCTTGTCAGCAACACCCACATCCTGAAAATGAACTTCAATGGACATGTCGCTATCAGGGCCTCTTCTGCTGTTCTTTAGTCCTTCAGCGCTGCATTACTTAAATTATATTGAAGGGAACTTGTGTGGTGAGTCCCATTTTCCTTGCCTAAAGTTTTGGATTTCAAATTAGATGCAGGAGGTCAAATTAAGATGAGAAGGAAGAGTTATTAAAATAGCATATCGCTGGAGTAGAACAGAGGTATGCATGCATGGATTGAAATGAATAAGAAGAAGAAACTGTAAAAGCATTAAGAATTATACAAAACAACCCTCCTTGTACAGACTATATTGTAGACAAATTTTTGTGCGGCATTGCACTACATAAACATACTGCAAAATGATGAATTATATGCAGGATTCAAGATTGCTTAATGTCATTTCCTGTACACAATTGAACTCAATTTACTTTATTTCTTACATCCTTCACATACATGAGTAAAAATCTTTACGTTCCATCTCTGTCTCAATGTGCAATGTGCAATCATAGTAATTTATAATAAATAGAGCAGTCAAGGTAATACTCAAGTCAGCGTGAGTTAATCAATCTGATCCGGTGGAAGAAGCTGTCCCAAAGCCTGTTGGTCCTGGCTTTTATGCTGTGGTACCGTTTCCCATATGGTAGCAGCTGGAATAGATTGTGGTTGGGGTGACTCGGGTCCCCGATCATCCTTCGGGTCCTTGTTTCACACCTGTCTTTGTAAATGTCCTGAATCATGGGGAGTTCACAACTACAGATGCACTGGGCTATCTGCACCACCCTCTGCAGAGTCCTGCGATTAAGGGAAGTACAGTTCCCATACCAGGAAGTGATGCAGCCAGTCAGGATGCTCTCAATTATGCCCCTGTAGAAAGTTTTTAGGATTTGGGAGCCCATACCAAACTTCCTCAACCGTTTGAGGTGAACGAGGCATTGTTGTGTATTTTTCACCACACAGCTGGTGTGTACAGACCTCGTGAAGTCCTTGGTGATATGGATGCCAAGGAACTTAAAGCTGTTTACCCTTTCAACCCCAGATCCATTGATGTCAATAGGGGTCAGCCCGTCTCCATTTCTCCTGTAATCCACAACCAGCTCCTTTGTTTTTGTGACATTGAGCAAGAGATTTTTTTCTTGACACCACTGTGTCAGAGAGATGACTTCTTCCCTGTAGGCCACTTCGTTACTGTTTGAGATAAGGCCAATCAATGTAGTGCTGTCGGCAAATTTAATTCGCAGATTGGAGTTGTGGGTGGCGACACAGTCATGGGTATACAGGCAGTAAAGGAGGGTGCTTAGGACACAGCTCTGAGGGGCTTCTGTGTTGAGAGTCAGAGAGTCAGGGGGGCAGAGGTGAGGGAGCCCACTCTTATCACCTGCCGGCGATCTGACAGGAAGTCCAGTATCCAGCTGCACAAGGCCGAGATCTCTGAGCTTCCTGTCGAGCCTGGATGGAATTATGGTGCTGAATGCTGAACTGTAGTCCAAGAACAGTATTCTCACATAAGTATCCTGCTTCTGCAGATGCACAAGGACAGTATGTAGAGCAGTGGCTATTGCGTTGTCTGTTGGTCGGCTCGTCGGTAGGCGAATTGTAGGGGATCCAGTGTAATTAGAATGAAGTTATTGTTACTCCGGATCCAATGCAGATAAATAATCCACAAGAGATAAAGAACACAATTATAATAACTAAAAAAACCACACAATATATATAAAAACATACAATAGTTCATTAACATATATTGATTGTACGTCCACAAAGTGACACTAGGCTGTACATCAGGTGAATGATGGGAAATAATAAAGTAATGGAGGGATTAGTAGGTGGAGGTGTTGATCAGCCTTCCTGCTTGGGGAAAGCAACTGTTTTTGAATCTAGTGGACCTGGTGTGGATGCTACGTAGCCTCCTCCTTGATGGGAGTGGGACAAGCAGTCCTTGAGTAGAGTGGGTGGGATCCTTCATGATGTTACTGCCCCTTTTCCAGCACCTTTCTGTCTATATGCAGTTGATGGCAGGTAGGCTGGAGCTAGTGATGTGCTGGGCAGTTTTGACAACCCATTGTAGAGCCTTTCTGTCCAGCGCAGTACAGTTTCCACACCAAGCAGTGATGCAGTTTGTCAGGATGCTCTCTACTGCGCATTTGTAGAATGACGTGATTGTGGATGTGCAAAGTCTGGCTCTCTTCATCCTCCCCAAAAAGTAGAGGTGTTGGTCATCTTTCTTGACTGCGTAGGATGTGTTCTGGGACCATGAGAGGTTGTGTGTAATGTGCACTCCCAGAAACTTGAAACTGCCTGCAGTTTCCACTGCTGTACCGCCGATGTAAAGTTGGGGTGAGGGAGGGGTGTCAGTGGTGTGAGGAAGGACTTAATTAAACTGGAAGAATGGAATTTGAGCCACAATTGGGAACAGTTAACAGGAGAGTAAACAACAGACCCACTTCACTAGAACTTTTATTGCTGCTGAGCCTGTAGATAATTTATTACAGCGCACTGCACTAGGTGCGCCTTGGCAAGTCTGCACGTTCAATAAATCAATTAACAGGTTAAGAAATGATGCTGAAAGGGACTTTAATCCCAATGGGAATTTCATATAAAACAGACAACAAATTAGCAATTTTCACTGCTTTCTTCATGCTTGGTTATGGCAAATGCCAAAATTTATGCATTTCATTTTCGCTGAACACAGTTGGATATTGGAAGACTCCAATCCATTGTCAAAGGTCTCATACTCTGCAACTTATCTCCTACTTTAGGACAAAAACAACTCACCCACACTACAAGACTATGAATCTACAAAGACCAAGTGACTAAATAGCCTACCAGAATATTCACCAAATGGTTATTTATTATTTAGAGATACAGCGATAGAGAGATCATGATAGGGAGACTTAGTGATAGAGAAAAGGCCTTTCCGGGCCTTCAAGCCACACCACCAGCAATCACTGATTGAACCCTAGCCTGAACAGGGGACAATATACAATGACCAATTCACCTGTCCCCTGCAAGGTCTTTGGACTGTAGGAGGAAACTGGAGCACTCCACATATTATGTCATAATATTATATTTACTTTTTTTTCTTTTTCATCAATTCCTTGATATCTGGATTGCCTGCCTTTCCCATAGATGAATCCAGACAGTAGCTATTTGCTCTTTCTTTGAATCTCTGGGGTGCCAGGTTTAACTACCATAGTAACGCTAACAAGATTTTGTTATAAGCTCCAATGATAGGACAAGATTAAGCAAGCATAGAGTAAGGGTATTTGGACTCTATCAAGCTGCTCATATCTTATGAAGGGTTCCCCTCAACCCATTAAAGTGCATGAAAGTAACTCTGGTGCAAGGCAGAATCAAAGGTAGTTTGTGGGGAGAAATGGGAGGATATTTAGTCCAATATTCTGTGTACTTTATAGCCTCCCCTGAAAAGTGCCAGCCTTCTCATTTAAAATCTGGCCAACCAATGAATGAGTAGTACACAACCGAAATACAAATTCAAATGAAAGAAAAAAAACAGGAGATTTTCTTTTTGCAAATGTATCTATCAGCTTATCACAATTAGCAGGCAATAAGTCATTAATCACCTGATTTCCAAATACATGCATTAATAGATCATAATAATGTGTAATTATTAATCAAAGTCACAGAAGTGCACCCTGTTGTTCATAAATATGACAGATAAATAATTTAGAGATACCGCCCATCACAGGCCCTTCTGGCCCGACGAGCTGCACTGCCCAGCAACTCACCTATTTAACATTAGCCTTATCACAGGACAATTTACAATGGCCAATTCACCGACTAACTGGTATGGGATTTGGACTGGGGGGGGGTGGGGGTGGGGGGAATCACACACCTGAGGGAAACCCACATGGTTCATGGGGAGAACGTACAAACTCCTTACAGACGGAGCTGGAATTGAACTCCGAGCTCCAGGGAGCCCCAAGCTGTAATAACGTGGTGCTGACCACAATGCTACCCTGCTGCTCCATGACACTCCCGTGCCAATTATCTCTGGTGCTTAGAGTCACAGGGCAGTACGATACAAAACTAGGCCCTTCAGCCCATCTAATTCAAGCTGAACCGCTATTCTGTCTAGGCTCATTGATTTGTACGGGCCCTCTATACCATTTTTAAACGTTGAAATCAAACCTGCATCCATCACTTCCTCTGGCAGCTCATTCCACACTCTCATCAACCCCTGAGTGTAGAAGATCCCTCCCTTAGTATATCACCTTTCACCCTAAACCCATGAGCTCTAGTTGTAGTCCCACCCAACCACATTGGAAAAAGCCTGCTTGCATTAACCCTACCTATACCCCTCCTAATTTTGTATATCTCTGTGATCCTCAGATCCTGTTGGCTGCATGATTCTAGGAAAGACAATCTCTCACCCCGCCAAACATATGAGATTGAGGTGTAAGGTCACCCAAGACCCCCTGTTTGTGTGGACATTGCATGATTTGTTACCCTGTTACAAATCAGTACCATGCAATAACAGGCAGTACACCACATACAATTAAACCATTTAGCTTCATAATTCTTAATTTGACTAAAGGGTTAGTCAAGAAAATCAAAAAGAAAATGGCCCATTTTAATGTAACAGTCTAATGTGCACAAGTTGGAGCTCACGGTTTCCCCTTCGCCGATCCTCCTTCCATCTCCCCGTGCTTCGTTGACTCCCATCTCCACTCCAAGTCCACTCCTATGACCTCTCCTCTCCTGCGTCTTCTCTCTCCCCATCTCCCGCCAAACAAAAGACCCAGATCACCCTGGTGTCAGGCATACAGCCACGAAAACACACTCCCTTCATAGGACAGCTCATATTCAAAAGCACTCATTATCTCTAACTATAACCCAAACACTGCTTCTACAGAAAGACCATTACGTTAGCAGTGAACCTTTTCCCAGGGTGTTACACCTCTGTCACATATCCACATATGTATCACACGTTCATCACCTGCAATATTTTATCTGCCCCTCCGAATTTTTTAAAATTAGGATCTCAATATGCATGTGCATTACTTAATGAACTCCATTGTATGAGTTCAAGCATATCTATACCAGAAAATCTTCATGTATGTACAAACGTGAATATCTTATGAAGCTTCACATTCTCATTGATTAGTTCATCAACAACTAAATTGTACAGGTCTTCAGAAAGAATAAATCAGAACAGAAAATGTCAGGAAAATGAAGCAGTTTGCTGGCCCTCAGCTGGGGATAGTTTGAGTTAGAGATGACAGTGGTGGAGGGAGGGGGTGGGGAAAGGCCATGAATATGGTGATTGGCGAATGTGTTTTTTGGCACTGTAGTGACAGCAAATAGTTACCTACTGCCAAATAAAGGAGAAATATTGCTCTGATTGACCACATTAATTAAAAATCTTATCCTGGCTGTGGATGGAATACACCATGTTTAGGTTGCACACTGAAGTCTGCCCTTCTCTCCTAGTTAAAATCCAAAAAAATGGTACTAAATAGCAATGACTTGCAGTGGATTCCAGTTAATAAAGGCCATCAGTTAATTGCGGCAGCTGCTTACTTGGGATAAGCCTTAAACAACAAAAACAAATTGAAGAAATAACCAGGATTTCCTTCATTCATTTGGGACACTGTGCCAAGTAATTGGGAACAGGAGACTGTTGCTGAACAGTTTCTAATTAGCACCAATAGTGTGCACTTGTGTGGCCATTAGACACTACACTGTGCTTAGAGCGACCAGTTTTTAAATAGCATCAGTTGTGTGTGTCTGTGTTCAAAAAGCAATAATTTTTGTCACTGATTCTTGGTGAAAAATAAGCAGTGAGACAATTCAGTACTGTTTTGCTCACTGCAGTTTCAGGCATTCAGGCTTGGAAATGCCAGAAACCGCCAAGAGTGAAAATGTGACTATTTCACTACTTCAACAAGTTAGGAACAATGAAGATTTTGAAGATAGTGACAACCATCTTGGATGCTACAATGAAAATGAAGATTTGAATGATGCAATCATTGAAAGCAATGTATGAAGGCAGTCCATTATCTGCACTAGGTGTCCGTGCTGATTCTGTTCATTTACGGTCAAACAAAAGAACACAACATCATACACTGGAAGAATTCCTCTGTTGATAACTATTAGGAACAAATAAACAGTTTAATAGCACTGTAGTGCTGGTAGTGTTCTAATTTGTTCTGTATTTCATTAAAATACATAATTTGTAACTCAATTAAATTGTAGTTTATCTTTTATATACCATTTCAACTATTTCAATGAAACTTTGACTAACTGGGGCAGCCACTTAAATAGGCCAAAATGCAGTAATCCCAATGTGTCCCAATTATCTGGAATCCACTGTATATAGCATCTTGTGCAAAATTAGACATTAAGCCACATAAGGGAACGTTTAAACTAATGACTAAAAGTATGAACATGGGTTTTAGAGAGCACCTTAAAGAAAGAAGTAGTGAGGCAGAGATATTCTGGGATAAAATTCCAAAGCTCAAGGACAGCCTCTGAAGGCACAGTTGTCAACAGTGGAGCTCTGAAAATCATAAATGCACAAGAAGCCAGAGGGGGAGTGTGGTCAGTGGTGGGTTTGGGGAAAGAATTATATAGAAAGTGTGATGGAGGGTTAGAAGGGGAGGGGAGGCACTTGGAGCAATTGATAACTATGGAAAAAATCTTAGATTTGAAACACAGCTAGACCAGCAGTCAACAAAGGTCAGCAAACATTTGGGTAATTGTTCTCCAAGTACAAGTTGTAATAAAGTCATGAATCGTTCACCATCGCACAGCTCAGAAAATCTTCATTGCACCTGATTATAGCTTTTGTAGTTTCTCCACAATCTCCTAATAACTCACTCGCCCACCTTTGGATCTATTACATTTAGTCTCCATGGAGATAGATTGATTTTTGATTAGTAATGGCGTCAAAGGTTATGAGAAGAAGGCAGAAGAATGGAGTTGAGAGGGAAAATAAGTGTGTCATGGGTTGAATGGCCTAATTCTGCTCCTGTGTCTTACGGTTTTATCTTCATTGATCCTCAAAAGCCAAGAAGTACCTTTTCAATATTTATGCAAACAAATGAGTATCTCAAATCACTCATTTGCAAAAGAGTCCAGCTAGGTCCACACATTCGACACATAGCCTAACTTTTACTCATCAAGAAGTCTTAACTTTAACTAGATAATCTTACATGATTCGTTGAGTTAACACCTGAATGGACTATTCAGAGAAAATAATAATAAAAAATCTGTTAAATGCAACATTTATTCTCAAACTGCATCTTGGAGTGCTGAAATCTCATTTAGTTCTAGCCCAGTACCTCCAAAGTTAAAAGATCACCATTGTTCCATTTTCATTAAAGTATCACAAAAGTTACACAGCAATATCTCAGGTCTCAAAACAGCAACATTAGTCATAATGCTAGGGAAAAAAACATTGCCCTGTATTAAACATACACCCTAAGTAAGGCATTTGCACAGTAGTGGGCCCTATTGTGCTAGTGCATTAGAACTTATTCTGCCTCTGGGCTCATCAGTTCTGTAGTGAGGAGACGTGAAGAAGGCAGTTTTTCATCGAAACATTGGTTAGTATCAATAGCTGTACCTGGCTGGAAGCCTGAGAAGTTTATTCATGCACTTTATACTCTACAGCAAATAATGCTGCACTTCATATCCGAGTTAATGATGTACTCTGCAAATTACAGAGTGTAGCGATACACTTCATTTCTTACAGCGAGTAGCGATGCAATTCATATTCTGCACTCAGCAATGATGTATGCAGTCTGTAGTGAAGCACTGTATATACCACAGTGAATAGTGATGCATTATATAGTCTATAGTCAGCATTTTATGCACTACATTTCCAAGGTTTTGCCAACCATGATTCTAGTGAAACCCAGGACTGAGAAGGAAGGCGAAAGATGCCAGAATAAAAAAGTGGGAAGGAGGGGAAAGAGATAAGATGGAAGGTGATAGGTGAAGCCAGGAGGGTGGTAAAGGTCAAGGGCATCTTCCCCCTTCCTTCTCAGTCTTGAAGAACGGTCTTGGCCTGAAACATCAACTAGCTATTCAGGTACATCGATGCTGCCTGATCTGATAAGTTCCTCCAGCAGTCTGTGTGGCTGCTTTGGATTTTCAGCATCTGCAGAATTTCTTGTGTTTAATGTCAGAAGCTGTCAACCGTACATTCTGTGAGCAGGGTCTGCTGCGGTCCTATCTGCCCATCAGACTGATAAGCTTGCAAGCCTGCTGGAACCTTCAGGAGCTTCACCACAGGAATCCTCAGAGAGAGGAATGTGAGGTGCAGGCTGGGTCTTTAGAGAGAAGGATATGCATCAGGTCACGAGAAACCTGCCCCACTAACATAGCAACGAACAACAAGTGAAATCTTCAACAAGATCACGTTCAGACTTATCCTCAACTCTGTAAGAGGTCCATGAGCCAGTCCTAATCAGAGGTTCAGAGGTGGTTAGGGTTAGCAACTTTAAATTCCGGGGTGTTACTATTCAGAGGACCTGTCCTAGACCCAGAACATAAGTGCAACTGCGAAGAAAGGACAGAAGCACCTCTACTTCCGAGTAGTCTGTGGAGATTCGGCATAACATCAAAAACTTTGACAAACTTCTATCGATGTGTGGTGGAGAGTATATTGACTGGCTGTATCATGCCCTGGTATGGGGACACCAATGCCTTTGAATAGAAAATCCTACAAAAGGTAGTGGATTTGGCCAAGTACATCACAGGTAAAGCCCTCCCAACCATTGAGCACATCAACCTGAAAAGCTGTCAAAGAAAAGCAGCATCCATCATCAGAGATCCCCACCACCCAGGTCATGCTCTTTTCTTGCTACTGCCATCAGGTAGAAGGTACAAGAGCCACAGGACTCGCAACACCACGTTCAAGAACAGTTACTACCCCTTAGCAATCAGGTTCTTGAATAAAAGGGGATAACTACACTCACTTGCCCCATCATTAAAATGTTCCTACAACCACTGATATCACTTTAAGGACTCTTTATCTCATTATCTCATGTTTGTTATTTATTGCTATTTATTTATATTTGCATTTGTATAGTTTATTGTCTTCTGCACTGTGGCTGATCTTTATTTGATTCTGTTATAGATACTATTCTATAGATTTGCTGAGTATGTCACAGGAAATTGAATCTCACTGTTGTACATGGTGACATATATGTACTTTGATAATAATAGTTACTTTGACCTTTGAACTTCGAAACTGACAAAATTTGACCTTAATCCTTTCTGATTTAAATTCTATACATTTTAACCTGGCATTTTGCAGGTTACTCTCCCACAGATATACAGCACAAGAACCAATATCCCATTGATAAGCCCATATTTATGGATTTAGTCAGGAATTACTTAACATTATTGTTGTTGGGAGCCTGCCATATAGTTACCAGCCCATGGGAAAATAAATAGCTTATCTTCATTATTTGTTAACAATTAATCACTTGCCTGCAGTT
This sequence comes from Mobula birostris, assembly GCF_030028105.1. Taxonomy (NCBI): domain Eukaryota; kingdom Metazoa; phylum Chordata; class Chondrichthyes; order Myliobatiformes; family Myliobatidae; genus Mobula; species Mobula birostris. Next base: position 39,021,695 of record NC_092392.1, on the reverse strand, counting down.
CTGTGTTGCAAGCTGGAAAGTCATGTTGCCTTTAACATTCCTGATTTTGGAAAATAACCAAGTGTCAATTTAATAACAGGTTTTTGCAAGTTTGGCACCTACACCAATTTAAGATTAATTCTTAATCCTCAGGTCATGCTGCTTTTCGTGGGAGTTTTAACTGCACGAGTTTCCCTTGAGTTACTTACATGAGGGAGATAGTGAAATGGAATCTTTGCCGCAGACCCTTGAAAGTTACAAAGGACTGTGGGGGAAAACTCCGTGTTGTAATCTCACAGTACGGCCTCTCATATTCACCAGCTGGACATTCACATCTGAAGCCACCAACAAGCAGATTGATGCAGGTTCCTCCATTCTTGCAGACACCGGGTGCACAGCGGCCGGACCTGGTACTCACTTCGCAATGCTCCCCTGAAACACAGCACAGAACGAAGGATGAATGATTCAATATCATGCCTGAAATTACTCTCAAAGGCAATGGAAAAATTGCAAATTCTGGTTCCATGTTATCTGGATTTTCACATACAAGTGCAGTTTCTGAAGATCATCACTTCGAATAAAAAAGAAGCAACCAGCCATTTGTAGCATCTATGTAGATCCAAGGATCCCCAGTGTCTCGGCCATTGGTATTTAATGGCAAATAAATCAGCTCCACCATGGTCTCACATATGGACCTAATCCCTCCTGTAACTACTGTTATATTACATTACTCAATGCCTCCAAGTTTCAGAATGGCAATAAATCTACTTGAACGCTTGACATATCAACCACAAAGCTATAATTTCAAACTATCTCGATATTTGATTCTGCAAGCGGTCGAAATTTCTGTCTACATTGATATTTGGAATTTAACAGGATAGCTCCGAGTCAGTTTTGGGTTTCACTGAAACAATGCCAGTTTCCTTTAAAGCAAAATGGTTTTCAACAAATAGGGACTACTGGGAAAAGGAACAGTTGCTGAGTTACTGTGCACAACCAATCTAAGTTGCTAGCCTGCTGAAACTACCTTTGTCAAACATTCCAAGGAGACTGAGGTCTGGAAACAAATGCTTGAATGCATGGCAGATGCAGAAGCAACAACAATCACCGAAAGGGAATGGAATAAATAAAAACAACGGGATTTGTTGGACACCTTCCCTCATTTTGGTTAAGATCCCCCAGGCCATGCCCTCTTCCCATTGTTACAGGAGCCTGAAGGCACACACACAGCAATTCAGGAACAGCTTCTTCCCCTCTGCCATCCAATTTCTAAGTGGACATTGAATCCATGAACACTACCTCACTACTTTTTAAAAACTTTATTTCTGTTTTCGCGCTACTTATTTTAGTTTGTTTTCTGTATTTATCATGTATGCATTGTACTGTTACCTCAAAGTCAACAAATTTCATGCATATGACGGTGATATTAAACCTGACTCTGATTCTGAAATGCTTTATAGCTAAAAGTAGTTTTAAAATATAGGCATCCGTTAGTCTCGTGAGACCATGGATTTGCGCCTTGGAAGGTTTCCAGGGCGCAGGCCTGGGCGAGGTTGTATGGAAGACTGGCAGTTGCCCATGCTGCAAGTCTCCCCTCTCCACGCCACCTATGTTGTCCAAGGGAAGGGCACTAGGGCCGACACAGCTTGGCATCGGTGTCGTCGTACAGCAATGTGTGGTTAAGTGCCTTGCTCAAGGACACAACACGCCGCCTCAGCTGAGGCTCAAACTAGCGACCTTCAGGTCACTAGACCGATGCCTTAACCACTTGGCCACGCGCCAACACAAAATATAAAAGTATAGTCCTAGCTCAAAGTTCAAAGTAAATTTTATTATCGAAGTACATATATGTCACCATATACAACCCTGAGATTCATTTTCCTGTGGCATACACAGCAAATTTATAGAGTAGTAACTATAACAGGATCTATAGAGTGCAAAAGACAAGAAACTGTGTAAATGCAAATATAAATAAATAGCAACAAATAATAAGAACATGAGAAAATGAGATAAAGAATCCTTAAAGTGAAATCATTGGTTGTGGGAACATCTCAACGGTTGGACAAGTGAGTGCAGTTAACCCTTTTGTTCAAGAACCTGATGGTTGAGGGGTAGAAATTGTTCCTGAACTTGGGCAGTGTGAGTCCTGAGGCTCTTCTACCTTCTGCCTGATGGCAGTAGTGAGAAGAGAGCATGGCCCTGATGATGAGGACCTCTAGTGCTTTGGTTCTTCAGTGTACGAAGTCAATAGCCAATTTAGGCACAGTGTGCTCCAATAACCAATGGTATAATAATAATCAGGCCGTTTGTGTTCAGTGCAACTATTGCTAACAGTAGCTCTGTGCTCGTCTTTAAAATAGACCATTAGATCTTTTGTAGCCATCCAAGACAGTACAGAACTGCATGTTTTATTTCTGAAATGCATTTCCTAAAAGACAGGGGTTAATAGGCACTCAATTGCCAACACGGAGTTTCATATTCAAGTCCCTTGCTTTCGTCTTCGGAGCAGAGCTGTTGCAATGATCACTTTGTTCCTATAACAGGTTAAACACTGGCATGCTGCAGTTTCTGTGACTCCAGCTCCTGGAAAAGCAATCAAGTAGTGCCGTGGTTGTGGTATTGAATGACACTGTACTATTGCAGATAAAATTAGCATTTTCATGGCTAGGAATTTAAACCTTTTACTTGATAGATTTTAACAATGAAACAGCCCTTTCTTTGTAATAGGAGTACCAAGCAAAATTTGGAATGGAAATTATTCACAGAATTGTTGGACTTTTGCCAGTAAGTGACAAAAATCACTTTAACTTCTTCATCAGATTGTTAGAGTGGATGGAAGGCCCATGATGTCATCCTCACCACTGTTCATTGTGTCTGAACTTTACTTTTAGAAGCTACTGAAAAAAATATGTTCAAAATTTGATTATTTTGGTGGGTGGGGGGGGGGAGAGACAGGTTTAGCCATGAGTACATGCATTTAAATAGGCAAATTACCATATCCCTCATCCCAAATAGGATCGTCAGAGGAACCATCAATTGGGCTTTTCATTTTGAATTGCCATGACACTTCACCAGTAACTTCTATGTATTGTGAACATTTGACATACACGGGTGAGACAAATGGCAGCCTGCTTGAAAAGGGGTGATTTGCCCATGATCCAAAGAACGAGAAAAGGTATTTTCAATCACACAAATTAAAATGATCCCACATCACTCATTCAGCTTTCCATTTCATTGCCTGTACATCTAAACAAAATAGCGCAAAGTATAATTTGGAAATGGGACATCAGCAGATACACACCAAAGAGTAAAATTTTGTAAATCTAACTGACAATAAGACTCCTGACATTGTTAGCAGAATGACTTAAGGAGATTAGTTACCTTTAACAAAGATAAAACTATTTAGGTTTGAAAATTAAGCACAACGCCCTATAGTACCAGAGGCGTGGGTCCACTTCCTGCTGCAGTCTGTAAGGAGTCTGTATGCTCTCCCCGTGATTGCATGGGTTTCCTCTAATTTCCTCCCACAGTCCAAAGATGTACTAACTGGGGGGTTGACTGGTCACTGTAAATTATCCCATGATTAGGGTTAAATTGGGGGATTGCTGGGCTTACCAGAAGGGCCTATTCTGCGTTGTATCTCAATTAATAAATAGACAGATAAATAAATAAATAAATAAATCTTCATGACATCATGAAAATTTCAGTGTGCCATTTACCATGAAAAAATATAAAGAGCTTCATGTTGGAAGTAAAATTAGTTATCTTGGATAAACATTAATCATGTCACTTAAATAAGTTTTCAGCTTCTCCCTGTATGCCCTTAAGCAGATAAATATAAAGAAAACCACAACACCCATTGCGCTGCCTGCTAGAAGTTGATTCCAGTCAATGTGACTAGCAGAGCTTAAGAGTTAAAACGTTTGCCAAATTGGTTGCATTTTATTTTAATGATCTGCCTTCTCAACACTGCTTGTTTTTAAGCAATGAATTGTTATTACTGTACATGCACTCCATTCAAAAGCATGTTGCACAGATAACAGCAGAAATAGTGACCTAATAATATCTGGCTAATTCTGACAAAAAAAAACAAAATCACATCAAAATTTTCCATGATGTTTACAAATTCTATAGATGAATCCACCATTTTCATGACAGCACAAGCAATACATATTTTGAGATACTGTGTACACAAAGAATCAATTCTCCAAAGCCACAAGGGAATTTTTGTGCTCCTACAAACATAATGTGATGATTATGAATACCCAAATGAATGTGCTTCAATGGGGCCTCAAGCACAAGAACTTTTCGATTGTTTCTCCCATTATGGCTATGAAATATCTCAGTGGTATGATAATTGAAAAGGCAAATTAATTCAAGCACTGCAAGGAGACCGAACAGAACTAGGATACATTACAGGGCCATTGAACACAGAGAAAATTTAAGCGAATTAACAATATCACAAACTAGGTACGAATTCAAATTCTAAATGTGTGAGGAAGCATCGTGCAGACCAGCATCACATTTGAAGGGGGAGAGAGACTGGGAATGAAGACTAGCAACAACGTGTGGAGCAGGAACAAAACATCGGCAGGGCTAAAAGGCAGGTCAGGAACGCTGTGACCAGGGGATGCAGTGGGCAGGAAAGTGGTGTGGTTGTCTGAGGATTTGGTTCATTTCCTTCACTACCTGCAAGTCCCACCCCCAGCTGACAAAGACAGTATTAACCCTGGAGAGCCCAGCTGCCTGCTTACCCAGGACAATGTGGTTCAAGTGCCTCTGCCAAACTCCGTAAGGAACACTGCATTGGAAATGACGTCATCCCATTGGATCCGCACTCCCTGCCATTGGCATAGTGTGACTGACTGGCACCAAAGTGTCCAGATGAATTTCAAGAACTGGAAACAGTCACGACACATGCCAGTGATATTAACCTGATTCTGATGCTGATGCTGATGCTGCAGTGCTGAGAGGGGAGCTTGAAACAGGAATGTCATGGCTAACAAATCAAACTAACTAGGATGCCTTTTTCTGAGGTGCCTTGCTATGTAGAGCCTGAGAAATCAAGAATTGATCATTATTACTATGGTGAATAAATCACATTTGTCTAGAAATGTTTGAAGAATGGAAATAATTTCAGGAGTGATTTATGTTCCAGCATAAGTGTAGTGGTATGGCTTTTGTTTACTAAGTGGCTGATTTGATATCAAATGAGAACAGCTCTTCAGAGTCAGATTCATTTGAATGGATGGCAGAGACGTCAGGTAAATATTCTTTCCGCCAGTCAGTTGATGTTGAAGATATCCACAATATCCTAAACAAGCACATATGCACATGCCCCACTCCATTATTCACCATCCATTTTCACCCATTCTAAATCTTAAAGCTCAGCATCTCCCTCAGCACCCTTTGCTCCTCCTTCCCCTCTCAGACTCCCACTTTTCTCACTGTCACACCCTTCACCCAGGTGTCCCAACTCTGTGAGAGGTTTCCTGACCACTGTCCATCCTTGCTTTCCAGTCCAACCAACTACACTGCCCAAGGCCCCAACTCCCCACAGAGCAGTTCCCAAAAATCCCTCCAAGCCTCCACCTGTCCTCCCAATGTTATCAGAAGATTGCAAGATGTGAGCAGATGATAAATTACAGAGTCTGAGTCCTGGATGCTGTTTTGCTGCCAGCACCCCAGTGAGGGCACGCTTGCCTTGAAGTCAGATTCAGTAGACTAAACCTCAAGATGATGTGATTGTCCTATGAGAAGAACTGGGAAAAGTGCTATCAGCTTAACCCGGAAAAATGAGGAATGACTTACCTATTTCCCCTGGGATCAATAAAGTATGACTATGACTATGACTAAAATTCTGAGAAAGATCTGCCTGCTAAGTTATCTTTCCATTGGCTGGAAAGGATTAAAGCTAGTGTCGTGAGCCTTGTGAGCCTCTGCAGCATGCCATGGAGAATTGGGCTTCTAGGTTTCTTGAGACCCTGTTGTCTAATTGTTGGCTTAACAAGAGTCGTTAAGTCATACTTTCTGTTTAATCTTGTCAAGTTAATTGTGACTGGAATGGGTTTTCCGCATTCTATGATTATTTAATTTGGTCTCTCGATTACTGTTATTCAGACTCTTTGTGTGGGGAATGATTTGTCTCATGGTGTTGCTTGGTCATGCTGCCAATGCTCTCTTGGTACTGTATTCCTATGTATAACCTCTTGTTTCCATCTGTACATGAGAGTTTGCCATTCCTCCGCACCTGTGTTCAGTCCTGCCAGTGACTACCACGACAGATGGGGTCTGGGAGGGGTTGGGTCCAAGGCCATGGTGTTAAAATAAGGAATTAAAGAGATTAACAACTTAGGACTGAGGAAAGATTCCTTTCTCCAGAAGGTTGTAAAGTTTTGGAATCTCAAAGGTCCATAAACACTCAATCTGGAAATATGTTTCAGTGTTTGGATGGATGTCAGAGTTGGTTGGGCAAAGTAATGAGATAAGGATCGTTACAAAATTTAAGGAAGAAGGTTCAGTAATTAGGGGCGACCCTTGCTCTTTCAAAGTAATAAACACCCAATTAAATACTGACTGTCCCAAACATACTATATACAAGTATAGAAAAAGATACAGCCTTTCATAAAAATCACAACAACCCATTGAAGCAAATTCACTCCTAGAAAGCTGAAAATGTGACAATTATTTACGTGAGTCTTTTGTCCACTCGTCTCTCCCCACTGATAACCTTCTTGGCACATATCCCTGCTGGCATAAGAAGTGCTACACCTGCCGGGATAGCTCTTCCCACACCACAATTCAGAGTCCCAGACGGTCCTTGCATGTGAGGTGACACTTTGCCTGTCAGTCTGCTGGGGACATCTGGCGCTCCCAGTGCAGCCTGCAGAACCAAAACCGATTAGAGGACCATTTTGTCCGCGCAAAAGGCAGGCTCTCCCAGTGGTCACCCATTTCAATTCGACTTCCCATTCACATTTTGACACATCTGTTTATGGCCTCTTCTACTGCCATGGTGAGACCAAACTCAAGTTGAAGGAGCAACCCCTCGTATTCAGTCTGGGTAGCCTCCAATGTGATGGCGTCAACATCGATTTCTTGAACTTATGGTAATTCCCCCCCCCCCTTGATTTCCATTCCCCATTCTAATTACCCTCTTACTGCTTCTCTTCTCACCTGTCCATCACCTCTCTCTGGTTACCCTCCTACATTCCTTTCTTCCATGGTCCACCGTCCTCTCCTATCAGAATCTTTCTTCAACCCTTTACCGCTTCCAACTATTACCTCCCAGTTTCGAACTTCACACCCCCATCCACCCACTTTCCCCGTCACCTGGCCTCACCTATCACCTTCCAGTGTGTACTCTTTCCTCTTCCCCCAACTTTCTTATTCTGGCTTCTGCTCCCTCCCAGAAGAAGGATCACAGCCAAAAGTACTGACTGTTTATTACCTTCCATAGATGCTTCCTGACTTGTTGAGTGCCTCCATCATTTTGTGTGTGCTATTCACAAGATTTCAAACATCTGTGGAATCTCATGTTTAAAAAGGGACGATAAGACTATGGCCAGCAAGATCCCATTAAAAAACAATGACAAGAAAATCGACTTTAACAACACTGGCTGACAGCTTCACACTGATTCCCTCCCAGCACTGGAGCTCCCTCTCATACCATCTTTAAAGAAGCTCCCAACTCCAGTCTCTGAATATTATCCAATATCATCCCCCGAAAAGCAATATTTGCCAAATTGATGCATTTCAGGATATATTATTTTTGTTGCAATGGCTTTAAGTGCACAAGCTTGCAGCAGGTTTTGCCCTGCGCCCACTGTCATGCTGCAGCTTACAAGTAGGAATGGTAGGCTGACACAATAGCATAGTGGTTAGCATAATGCTTTACAGTGCCAGCTATAAGATTTAACACGTATTTAAGTTTGCTGATGACACCACCATTTTGGCTGAATGAAAGGTGGCGACAAATCAGCATATAGGAGGGCGAATGAAAATCTGGCTGAATGGTGCCACAATAATAACCTCTTACCCAACATCAGCAAAACCAAGGAGCTGATTACTGACTACAGGAGGAGGGAAGCGGAGGTCCATAAGCCAGTCCTCATCGGGGGTTTGGAGGTGGAAAGGGGCAGCAACTTTATATTTGTCAGCGTAATCATCTTAGAGGATTTGTCCTGGAAACAGAACTCAAGTGCCATTACAGAGAAGATACGGCAGCACCTCTACTTTTGTAGCAGTCATCTAAAACTTCGACAAACTTCTACAGATGCACAGTGGAGAGTATACTGACAGGTTGCAACACAGTCAAATATGGAAACACTAATGTCCTTAAAAGGAAAATCCCACAAAAAGTAGTGGATACAGCCCAGTCCATCACAGGTAAAGCCCTCCCCACCATTGATCATATTGACTCGGAGTACTGTCGCAGGAAAGCAGCATCCATTGTCAAGGAATCCCACCATCCAGGCCCTGCTCTCTTCTCACTGCAGCTATCAGGAAGGTGGTGCAGGAGCCTCAGGACCCACACCACCAGGTTCAGGAGCAGTTATCACCCCTCAGCCATCAGGCTCTTGAACCAGAGGGGATAACTTCATTCACCCCAACAGTGAACTGTTCCACAACCTATGGACTCACTTTCAAGGCTCTACAACTTATGTTCTCAATATTATTTATTTATTATTTTGTGTTTTATTTGTATTCGCAAAATTTCTTGTCTTTTGCACATTGATTTTTGTTCTTCATTCATTCTATCGTGATTTTTTGTATTTACAGTGAATGCTCACAAGTAAATGAATCTCAGGGTAGTATATGGTGGCATATATGTGCTTTGATAATAAATTTACTTTGAAGATTGGGGTTCTATTTCCACTGCCGTCTGTAAGAAGCTTGTACGTTCTCCCCATGACCGCATATGTGGGCTTCCCCCAGATGCATCTGTTTTCTCTCACATTCCCAAAGACGTACGAGTTAGGTTAGTAAGCTGTGGGCTGGCTATGTTGGCACAGGAAGCATGAAGACATTGCAGGCTTCCCGCAGCACATCTCAGACTGTCTTAGTCATGTATCAGCAACACATTTCACTATATGTTCAGATTAGTTATTGGTTTATTTTTATTGAGATTCAGCGCAGAATAGGTCCTTCCAGCACCACGAGCCGCACTGCCCAGCAATCCCCCCATTCAATTCTAGCTTATTTACAATGACCAATTAACCTACCAACCAGTACATCTTTGGACTGTGGGAGGAAATCAGAATACTCGGAGGAAACTCATGTAGTCACGGGAAGAATGTACAAATTCTTTACAGGCAGCCACAGGAATTGAACCCAGGTTGCCTGTACTGTAAGGCAGGGGTCCCCAACCTTTTTTGCACCACGGACTGGTTTAATATTGACAATATTCTTGCGGACCGGCCGACCGGGGGGGGGGGGGAAGGAAGGGTTCAAGTAGGGTTAAACTCACCTCAACATGTCTTTTACAGTTAGTGTTGCCAACTTTCTCACTCTCAAATAAGGGACAAAAGTAGCAGTCAAATACAGGACACTTGTGTTTACCCCAAGGAAGACTACCATGGCCATGAAGCCTTGCCCGGGCACCTGTGTGCGCATGTGTGTACGAGCCGATTTTTTTTCCACAAATCGGTTTTGGCTTAATCTTCCTGACTACACCGTACATACATTATTTCTACTTTATACAGGCTGTGTTTTTATCATATCATTCCTGCTTTTACTATATGTTAGTGTTATTTTCGGTTTTATGTGTTATTTGGTATGATTTGGTGGGTTATTTTTTGGGTCTGGGACCGCTCAAAATTTTTTCCCATATAAATTAATGGTAATTGCTTCTTTGCTTTACGCCATTTTGGCACGAAAGGTTTCATAGGAACGCTCTACCTTAGCAGGGGAAATACGGGACAAGGGCAGTCCTGTATGGGACAAACCAATTTAGCCCAATAAACGGGATGTCCTGGCAAATGTTGGATGTTGGCAACCCTATGTTCAAGTTCAACAGTATGTGACAGGGAATGAGGAAAAGTGCAGCTGACTCATATTGTTTCCTTGCGGCCCGGTAGCGCATGCTTTGCAGCCCGGTGGTTGGGGACTGCTGCTGTAAGGCGTTGTGCTAACCACTATGCTACTGTGCCACCCCAATCACCTTTGTGTATTGCTGATTGATGACAACATATTGCCCAAGATATCAGGAATAACTCACCTGCCCTTTCTCAAAACAATACCACGAGATCATCAGATTATAGAACAGCTACAGCACCATATTTCCATTGTGTCCATGTCAGCTCTCTATACATGTGACAAATACTTTACGAAAAGCTACTGACCCAAGGTGTGAGGAGTTTGCTGATAGCCCACTGCAAATCCACCCAGTCCAAAAAACCTCCCACACAACTTGTAACACCAGAGATCTTCAGGTCAGATACCCACTAAACAAAAGCCCTGTTAACCAGTGAATATTCAGTGAGAAAACACCAGTGATTTTTTTTTTCAGTTCGTAACATGGAATTTTTAAGAATGTCCTTTCAGAAAAACTAAAGGTTGAAAATACAAGTGAGCACACTGCTTTATGTTCATAACCATTCCTTTTAGTTTTGATAAAAATAGCAAACAGGATGAAAATCTACCAGTTGGTATTTTCCTCTTGTAATCAACCTGCAAGTCCAATTGGAACTGGAGCAGCAGGAAAAATCTCAGCAGATGAATTAGCTGAATAAACATCACGGACAATAGAGGTCATGTGTGTCAATTCTGATGGGAGAATGGCTTACACGCCAAAAATCAGTCAACATAACACTGGCAATGTGATACATAGCCCTGTTGATATACTGATGCAGGAACAGATGGAGAGGTGGGCAGTCTGAAAGAGGCTGGGGTTAATTGGGAGAAGGACAGAGGACAAGAGGGATACATGGAAAGGGGGGAAAAAGAAGGAGAAAACAGTTGGCAGGGGCAGCTATGCCTAAATCTGTGAATGTTAATGTTTGAATGGAGCAAGACCTCACCTAGTCAAATTCAGAGGGCTGTGGTATCTACTGCCTATCCCATCACCACATACAACTAACTACCGCTGGTCAAAAAGGAGTCTTGTGCGGGCCTCTGCATCACCTGCTGGTGGAGATATGTCTCTATCAAAGGAGGCGTGAGGTGTCCTTCCCTCCGCTAGCCTGCAGGTTATGCTTGGGCAAAGTGTAGCACCTACTTAGTCCCCGATCAGGGTCAAATGAAGCCACGGGAGCAGATGGCAGATGGTCGTATGAACAGGTGCACATCACTATCCTGGTTATGTGACCACTGATGCCAGGCAGACAATCTCTGAATTTCAGAGTATTGATAACGGCTGGGGTCACCCATCTTGTAAAGACACTGCCCAGAAGAAGGCAATGGAAAACATCTTCAGCAGAAAAATTTGCCAAGAGCAATCATTGGTCATGAGACCATGACTGCCTATGTCATATGACACGGCACATAATAATAATGAATGGGATAGGTGCTAAAGGTGTTTCCCCTTGTGTAAGGATCTGGAACACAGAGGCAGTTTCAGAATATGAGATTACTCCGACAGAAGAGGAGGAATTTCTTCTCTCAGAGTCACAAAACATCAGAATTCTCTACTGAAAAGAGCTGCGGCAGTGGTATTGTTGATGGAGATCTGAACAAGTAAGTCAAGATGTATGTGAGAGTGTGAGGAGGTGATACCAAGAGGTGGAATAGGCTTAAAGGACAACTGATCTACACTTGTTTCTAATCTTTCAATGTTATGCTTTCAATTATGTTGCAATGTTATGCAACGGCTATGGAGAAAGGAAGGACAGAGTTGATGACCTCTCATTATAAACTGTTTATCTGGAAAATAGTATGGTTTTCCTGGTTGCAAGATCAGATGCTGCTCCTGAGCTTCGATTGGGCTTTGTTGGAACAGCAAAAGAAGCCAATGACAGAAGTCTGAAATGAAGAGCACCTTTGTATATTGAATGGAAACATTCAGCAAATTGGTACTAAATCTCTATTTGCTTTTTCCATTGCTGAGGACACTGTATTCTGAACATCAAACGCAATACATTAAATTTAAAGTATTTTGGCCCCTGTGTGATGCGACAGGAAGAGGTGAAAGGGAAGGTATTGCTCCTGCAGGAGAAGGGATGAGAAAAAAAATTTTGCAGGATATGGAAGTGAAAGTGAAGAACTTATGAGCTACCGTGAAGGGGAAGCCATGATTAAGGAAAAAGGCCTCTCAGAAAAATTGATATGGAATGTAACTGAGGCCAACTTTTTATCTCTACATTTTAACATGGCCAAGTCCTTGATAAAGAATCAGCTTTCAGTTTTGACCAATTGTCTGGTTCAGCACAACCTATCCAAGTCGCACTTTGATATCTTCATCATTGACCTATCATGAACTTGACCCTTCTGATTGTCTCCTGTTCAGGTTAATCTCAGCTACAGAAGAAATCAGGCAAATTCCAAAAGGCAATGGCATATCTATTGTATAATTCAATCATCAAGCACTCAAAACTATCTTCCTTTGGCAAAAACACACATGGGGACAGGTCAACTATCATCACTTGGAGATATTAGAAATAATTGGTTTATGAAAACATCAGCATGAAAGAATAATTAAATGATTACTGAACACAGGAAGCAGAGAGTACACTGAAAGTACAGTAGGTGAGAATGGAAAGATTACCCTTATTCTACCCTAGCATCATGAAGGGAGAAATTATCAAATAGATGACAAATTACCAACTGACATTTCTTTCCTTTCCAACAGTAAATTTGGACAATGCAAAATTCAATTTATTTTTAGGAGTATTGTTGCAAGTTTGTTTTGCTGCTTTGCTCATTTAAAAATATGAAAAAGGTTATTAAAAACTGCTTGAAATGATCACTATTGAACATCCAGAATCTTCTATCAAAACAAAAATCACATGAACAAGTCCACCTACAGCTACAAATAATCAGACTAATGGAAACAAATGCATCTTCAATATATCCAAAGATGCAAAGGACACAAATGTGTCTTATTTTATTGATTTTATTGAAATACAGCGCAGAATAAGCCTTTCCGACCTTTCAAGCCACACCGCCCAGCAACCCCTAATTTAACTCTAGTTTTGAGGAGATTACACATAGGGGATGCAGTGGATGTTCTATATTTGGACTTCCAGAAGGCCTTTAACAGACATCCCACCCTGCATAAACTCATTTCACAGAGGTAGCACCATCAATTTGCGGGAGACTCCTGGAACTTCTGGGAGAAGTGGGATGTTTGCAATAGAGTAGCTCCTTAGCAGCTAGCCAGCTAGTTTAAATACCGTTAGCTATGCTAATGAACGAATGACACCTGTTAAACTCACCTCAACATGTCTTTTAGTCTTAACCCACCATGGGCAATAGAAAAGTCACTGTTGCAAACAGTGCAGCGAAAAACACTGTCATTATTTTTGACCCCTATTAGGCAGGGGTACACTTTAGTGTAGCCTGGGGTGACGTACGTTTTATATTTTCTTTTTTTGGAACACTCTGCCATGGCACTCATGCTCTCCCTCTCTCTCTCTCGTGGTCGCTCTCGCTCTTGTGCTCTCTCACTCTCCTGGTCTCTCTCGCACTTGCTCTCGCTCACGCTGTCTTTCGCATGCTCTCTCGCTCTCGCTCTCGTGGTCTCTCTCGCGCGTGCTGTCTCAAAAAAATTGATTTCCGGGACATTATATATAATTTACGGGCATCAGGGAGCCACTATTAATATGCAGGAGACTCCCGGAACTTCCGGGAGAAGTGGGATGTCTGCTTTAACAAGTTAACAAGCCCATGGTATCACAGTAAAGTACTAGCATGGTTAGAGCATTGCTGATTGGTAAGAGGCAGCGAGTGGGAATAAAAGGATCCTTTTCTGGATTGCTGCCAGTGACTAGTGGTGTTTTGCAGTGGTTGGTGTTGGGACCACTTCTTTTTACATTGTATTATAAATGATAGAGATGATGGAATAGATGGCTTTGTTGCCGAGTTTGCAGATATGAAGATTGGTGGAGAGGCAGGTAATGTTGAGGAAACAGGTAGGCTGCAGAAGGACTTAGGCAGATTAGGAAAATGGGCAAGAAAGTGGCAAATGAAATACAATGTTGAAAAATGCATGGTCATGCACTTTGGTAGTAGAAATAAATGTGCAGACTATTTTCTAAGCGGGGAGAAAATCCAAAAATCAGAGATGCAAAGGGACTTGGGAGTCCTTGTGCAGAACACCCAAAAGGTTAACTTGCAGCAAGAATGGGTAACGAGGAAGGCAAATGCAAAGTTAGCATTCGTTTCAAGAGGTCTAGAATACAAGAGCAGGGATGTGATGCTGAGGCTTTATAAGGTACTGGTGAGTACTGGTGAGGCCTTACCTTGAATATTGTGAACAGTTTTGGGCTCCACATCTAAGAAAAGATGTGTTGTCATTGGAGAGGTTTCAGAGGAGGTTCACAAGGATGATCACAGGAATGAAAGGGTTATCATACAAGGAGTGTTTGATAGCTCTGGGTTTGTACTTGCTGGAATTTAGAAGGATGTGGGGGGATCTCACTGAAATCTTTCGAATGTTGAAAAGACCAGACAGAGTAGATGAGGAAAGGATGTTTCCCATGGTGGGAGAGTCTAGAACAAGACTATAGTGGGGCAATCCATTTAAACAGAGATGCATAGAAATTTCTTTAGCCAGAGGGTGGTGAATTTGTGGAATCTATTACCACAGACAGTTATGGAGGCCAGGTCGTTGGGTGTATTTAAGGCAGAGTTTGATAGGATGTGTCATCAAAGTTTACGGGGAGAAGGTTGAGGAGTGGGGCTGAGGAGGGGGAAAAGGATCAGCCATGATTGAATGGCGGAACAGACTCAATGGGTCAAATGGCCTAATTCTGCTCCTATGTCTTATGGTCTTAATCACAGGACAATTTACAATAACCAGTTAACCTACCAACCAGTATGTCTTGGGGCTTTGGGAGGAAACCAGAGCACCTGGAGAAAACACCAGTTGCTGGTACTGTAAAGCATTGTGTTAACCACTACACTTCTGTGAAAACTCAAGAATTCCAGTCAAAGTCTAATATTTGTCAGAAACTGTCAATGAAACTCCAGGTAGGTGGCTATTTTTAATCAGCTCATGCGAAAAAGAAACCCAAGTGTGCTTTGTAGAATGTCTAAAGATTTCTATTTTGCAAAATCAGACAAACATAGAGCCCTAACAGGTGCATACCATTCTCGATTGTATTATGAGATAAGTACTTTCGGTAAGCTACGCAAGTGTGAAGAGGGCCTAACATTTAAAGTTAAGCTGCGAGGAGCCACGCTTTGTTTCCCACCATGGCAAAATACAAAGGCATAGTTGAAAAGAATCTCATTTCTGAGATACTAGTTATTGGGAAATGAGTTGTGACAAACTATTTTTTACTCTCAAAGATGTAAACCAATCACAGCCTAGGTGCAAACACAGGCCAATGAGATGAATAACAGAGATGAGGCGAGGTTTGCTGTGATATCTGGGCAGCATTTGACAAAGTGTGGTGCCTACATGCCCTGGTAAAACTGATCGGAAAGTATTCCAGTGCCCAACTGAATTTGCAGCTCCTCAGCAAATGAAACAAGCTGCACTGCATTGTAGCAAAACTGGACAACATTCAGGCAAGGGTTGATATGTGGTAAGTAACAGTCATGCCAGGGAATGACAATCACCAACTACTCCCCTCTGTCTCCCTCCTCTTTTGTTTTCCCTTATCCCTGACTCCCCTTTACCCATTTCTCGTTTCCCTCCCTTGCCTAGCCCATTACCTTCAACTTCTTCCTTCCCTTTACTGTCTTCTCCTATCAGATTCCTTCTTCTCAGCCCTTTGCCTCTTCCACCTAATTCACATCATTCTCTTTTTCCTCCTCCCCTACAGTCTTGCCTTCCTCTATCACCTGCTAGCTCATGCTTCTGCCCCTCCAATTTTATTGTAGCTTCTGCCTCTTTCCTGTCCAGTCCTGATGCGGGATCTAGGCCTGGATCATCAGGGGTTCATTTCCCTTCATAGATGCTGCCTGAGCTGCTGAGTTCTTTCAGCATTTTCAGAGTGTTGTTGATCAGAGAATGTGACCAGCTACCCTTGCGATTCTACAGTATTACCTTCAACAAGCCTCAAATACTCTTAAGTCTTCTTTCGACATTCGATGTCCCTTGGCCCACTGAGTGATATCTGGCTCTCAGAACATTCTTATCAGTCTAATCCTCTCACATTTCTCAGCAACCCGCTCTTCTTCAGATACCCATCAACTCCTCACTCGCACTCTCACCAGCACACCAACTCCTCCACCCACCTTCATTCAGCACATTACATCTTTTGCTAATAAAAACATTTAACCTGCAGTTTTCAAGATTCATGCTTTCTTCATCAGATCAGGTCCACAACATCAACCAAACCGGTCTACATTAGTACTGGTTCTATTCCAAGTGAGGTCAGTCCTATGTGCTTGCCAAAGTTCTCTCATTTTTTTCTTGTTGATTCGACATTAAATGTACCTTTGAAACCTTTGATGTCTAACACAAAATTTTGCACATTTTTGCTTTATTCACCACACCTGACTCTTCAGCCTTGACTATTAGTCTATAAAAGTGTTCCCTGCTGCTGTAATTAGTATCTTTTAACATCTTTTCTTGACCTCTCAAACATAAAATTCTTTCTTTCCTTTAATCCTTTATAATTTTATATACCTATATGAAATCATTCCAAACTCCCCTCTCTTATAATAAAAATGGACTTTAAAAAATGTATTATTTAGAATTTGTAGTTCCTCATTTTAAGCAACTTTTTCATGATTCTGAAATGTTCCATGGCCCCTGTATCACTGCAAAGTGTGAATCTCAAAGTTGCAGATCATTTTTTTGTGAACAATTCAACATGCCCACTCCCAGTCCTCCTGCCTCCATGTCACAGAGTGCACAAATATAATTCCTATGCTACTTTGGTTTCACGCGCCTCTTTCAGGCCAATATTGATTCTATCTCAGGTAAATCCTGAATTGATTGGAGCAAGCTGTTCTTTAATACCTTGCTCTCTTGTACACATTGATACAAAATATTTATTAGTAGTGTTCTGGTTAACTTTCCTTCACTATCATCTGACTTGCCTTTCTTTCTTACTGATCTCCCCAGGCAAAAAGCTATTTTTTTTAAATCACAGGAAAGCAGCATCCATCATCAAAGAACCTCACCACCCAGGTCATGCTCTCTTCTCACTGTTGCCATCAGGAAGGTAAAGGAGCCTCAAGACTCGCACCATCAGGTTCAGGAACAGTTATTAGCCCTCAACCAGCAGGCTCTTGAACCAAAGGCGATAACTTCAACTCAACTTCACTTGCTCAACTTCACTCAACTGTTTCCACAAACTTTGGACTCACTTTCAAGGACTTTTGATCTCATGTTCTGGAAATTTATTGCTTATTTACTTATTATTTCTTTCTTTTTGTATTTGCATAGTTTGTTGTCTTTTGCACTGGTTGAATGGCCAGTTGGTTCTATTATGGATATTGGATTTATTGAGTATGCCCACAAGAAAATAAATCTCAGGGTTGTATATGGTGACATATAATGTACTTTGAAAATAAATTTACTTTGTGAAAATAAATTTACTTTGAACTTTATACTCCTTTTACAAATTTACTTATACACTGCCTGATTGACAACCTTAACACATTCTCTTTGACATTCCATTCTGTCATATGTTCTTACATTTCTCAACAAGGAAGACGTTCTGTACTTCCTCTTCAACATTCATTTGCTCTCAAATTACATTTACCTGTTTTCACATCCTCTATTTATCCTAAGTGCTGCAAAAAGCTTCTTGCACTTTCTTCCTTTCAGAATTCCAAAAGGGTTTCGACCACAGCACAAGCCAATGATTTTGCCAATTGCTGGCAGAGGTCCTTAAATGTTTCCAGCCCTGTGATTTTAATTAACTGGCA
The DNA here is from genome assembly GCF_030028105.1 of Mobula birostris. Taxonomy (NCBI): domain Eukaryota; kingdom Metazoa; phylum Chordata; class Chondrichthyes; order Myliobatiformes; family Myliobatidae; genus Mobula; species Mobula birostris. The sequence continues at coordinate 39,003,728 of NC_092392.1, read as the reverse complement.
CAGCACTGGATACAAAATGAGTCACAGTTCCTTGGATTAACATAGACAACTTGATATGGTTGAATTTTGCAAAGACATTTTACATCACTTCCAGGAATTTAGGCCCTTGGCTCTGACCCATGCATGACAATGAGACATTTATTGAACAATGTTTAAATTAGCATATCAAAAAGAAGTGTAAATAAATTCTCAAATAATGGAGTGGGATACTAAACGCAAACAACAGGAATTCTGCAGATGCTGGAAATTCAAGCAACACACATCAAAGTTGCTGGTGAACGCAGCAGGCCAGGCAGCATCTGTAGGAAGAGGTGCAGTCGACGTTTCAGGCCGAGACCCTTCGTCAGGACTAACTGAAGGAAGAGTGAGTAAGGGATTTGAAAGTTGGAGGGGGAGGGGGAGATCCAAAATGATAGGAGAAGACAGGAGGGGGAGGGATGGAGCCAAGAGCTGGACAGGTGATAGGCAAAAGGGGATACGAGAAGATCATGGGACAGGAGGTCCGGGAAGAAAGACGGCGGGGGAGGGGGACCCAGAGGATGAGGCAACACTTCACCTGTGAGTCGACTGGGGTGATATACTGCGTCCGGTGCTCCCGATGTGGCCTTTTATATATTGGCGAGACCCGACGCAGACTGGGAGACCGCTTTGCTGAACATCTACGCTCTGTCCGCCAGAGAAAGCAGGATCTCCCAGTGGCCACACATTTTAATTCCACATCTCATTCCCATTCTGACATGTCTATCCACAGCCTCCTCTATTGTAAAGATGAAGCCACACTCAGGTTGGAGGAATAACACGTTATATTCCGTCTGGGTAGCCTCCAACCTGATGGCATGAACATCGACTTCTCTAACTTTCGCTAAGGCCCTACCTCCCCCTCGTACCCCATCTGTTACTTATTTTTATGCACACATTCTTTCTCTCACTCTCCTTTTTCTCCCTCTGTCCCTCTGAATATACCTCTTGCCCATCCTGTGGGCCCCCCCCCCCCGTCTTTCTTCCCGGACCTCCTGTCCCATGATCCTCTCGTATCCCCTTTTGCCTATCACCTGTCCAGCTCTTGGCTCCATCTCTCCCCCTCCTGTCTTCTCCTATCATTTTGGATCTCCCCCTCCCCCTCCAACTTTCAAATCCCTTACTCACTCTTCCTTCAGTTAGTCCTGACGAAGGGTCTCGGCCTGAAACGTCGACTGCACCTCTTCCTACAGATGCTGCCTGGCCTGCTGCGTTCACCAGCAACTTTGATGTGTGTTGCTTGAGTGGGATACTGGGTGGTAATCACAAACATGAGAAAACCTGTAGATACTGGAAATCCAAAGCAACACACACAAAATGCTGGAGGAACTCAGTAGGCCAGGCAGCATCTATGGAAAAGAGTAAACAGTCGACATTTTGGGTTGAGACCACGGGTGGTAATGCCTGTACCCAGGTTGAGCAAATATTCCATTCCTTTAATCCCAGCACCCAATAACTGAATTCAGCTGACTACAGTGCTACCTGCTCACAACAAAAGCCAAACTGAATGACTTTGCCACAATTAGACCCGATTTAGAACACTACGTCCTTACAAGACAAAGGTCCAAATGTTGATTGCAAAGTGGACTTTCACGTACCATTAATCTGCCAGCAGATCAACTGTAAAATAACATCAACCACAATGAATGGCAAAATACCACATGCTCACAGTTTAAAAATTTCCATTTGATTTCTCAGGACAGCAAGCATCACATGGCATTGCTGTGCTCAGTTGCAGCAATAACATTGGCTGGGATTGGTGGTGGTTGAGGGGGAGGGGGCTGGTGTTTTCTTCTCCTTAGATGCACATGAGGTCTTTCACTTCTCTGGCATGGAAATTTATTGGTGCAGATAGAGGCACAAAAAGTTGTCAAAGCAGAGAGGGCCAATCGCCATTCTGGGGATGGGGCTGCCATTTCTAAATTTAGTAGCAATTGAAGGTGTTATTAAGTTGGCTGCACACAAGTGTAATGACTATGCTTTATGTACTGCTGCAGTGCATTTTCCACAAAGGAAAGCAGATAATGCTGCACAAAGGAAAGCAGATAATGCTGCGACCATAAGACAAACGAGCGGAATTAGGCCATTTGGCTCATTGAGTTGCTCCACCATTTCATCATGACTTCTCAGCCCCAATCTACTGCCTTCTTTCTGTATCCCTCCATGCCCTAACTAATTAAGAATCTATCATGCCTTACATATACCCAATGACTCAGCCTGCACAGCCGCCTGTGGCAACAATTTCCACAGATTCACCACACTCTGATTAAAGAAATTCCTCATCTCTGTTCTAAATGGATGACCCTCTATTCTGAGGCTGTGTCCTCTGGTCTTAGAGCTCCCCCACCATAGGAAACATCCTCTCCACATCCACTCTATCAAGGCCTTTCAACATTCGATAGGTTTCACTGAGATCCCCCCTCATTGTTCTGAACTCCAGTGAGGCCGAAACAATTCTTGATCATGATAACTGTTGCCAACCTTGTCCATAACTGCAGATATTAATGATAATTCTGATTCTCATTCCTAGTTCCCCTGGACCCATTATTGTTCTTTGACTTGTCCCACTGTCATTCCCTTCTGTCTCACCTCAGTGTCAATCGTCATTTAAACTCTCCTTGATCCATCCTTCCCTTCTGGTTTCTCCTCAGTCATCCTTCTTGTAGCCCCAACACCTGCTAAACACCCCACCCCTCCACCAAATGTTATCATTCCAGTGAAAGAACACCAACCAAAGGTTCTTTCTGCACAGATTCTGCCTGATCAGCTGGAAATTTCTAGCATGATCTACTTTTCCTCCATTAGTGGTTTCCTGTTTTTGTGCACCGAGTATAAGGTACTTTTCACGTCAAAGCACAGGCTCCAAAACAGAATAAATCTTCAGTCTTAAAGAAAAAAATTTAAACTGGAACATTTGAGACACTTACCTGTATAATCTTCACTGCATTCACAGTTATAGCCTCCTTCCCTGCTTCGGCACAGTCCATGATTACCACAGGGACTGGAATAGCACAGGTCAATTTCTGTTTCGCAATAATCCCCGGTGAATCCCGGAGGGCACCTGCATCGCAGCCCGTTGATGGGATGAATAGGTCGAAATAAAACTGTGTCAGACGAAATGAATGGAGCTGAACTGTCAAACTTCAACACAGATACACACTTCATATAGTTTTCACAGGGCTCTCTCAGGCAGATATTGTCGTCAAAGGGGAGGACCCGTTGTGTGGAGATGGTGGTCAGGAGTGTCCGGTTGAGGTAAATCTGTTCCTGCAGATCCTCTGAAGGGAAGTATTGGTTTCGAACCCCACCCGGCAGCAGAGCAGAGAAACTTACATTCAGAATATTTGCACTGACATCCGTGTCATTCTGAATGTTAAAAATAAAAATATCGTCTTTGGTTGTGGATAACACAGCAGCAACTCCTTCTACGAACAGAGACAGGAGTGGAGACAGAAACTTGTCCTGGGACATGTTTTCCAAACGTACAGTGATGCTATTTGTCAGCATGTCTTCAGTAATGATGGTCACTCTCAGAGTACAGAGTGCAGAAATAATGTGAATACCATCTGGAAGGGGAAAGAAAGAGGGAAACCATCAGTATCTGACACAATTGATGCTATTGACATAATGTCTAAGGGAATGACTTACTAGTGACTAGCCAAACTTTCAAACTATGATCAAACCAAAGAGAACGTACATAGGTATGACCTGGCAACTGAATTAACTATGTTATGCATCAAAGTTGAAAGTGCAAAGTAAATTCATTATCAAAGTACATATATATCACCAAATACAACCATGAGATTCATTTTATTTATTTAGCAATAAAACACAGAATAGGTACTTCCAGCCCTTTGAGCTGCGTCACTAGCAACCCTGGAATTAACCCTTGCCTAACCAAGGGACAATTTACAATGGCCAATTAACTGAATAACTGGTATGGCTTTGGACTGTGGGAGGAGGATACACAAAGACTCCTTATAGAGGATGCTGGAACTGAACTCTGAACTCCCAACACCCCAAGCTGTAACAGCATCGTGCTCACCACTACCATGTTTTGTGGTGAGTGAAACCATCCATTGGGAATGGGACATTCTGATCCTGCCCATTAAAGCAAATAAAGGAAACACAACAGACGAATGTTCCTCTCACACATTCACAAGGCGAATCTTTACCATTTACTGGACAGTTCTGGACAGATCTGTACTGCCACTTAACCTTCTGGTTAGTAATCTCTCAACCCTGTAACAAAAGGGGTATATTTTGGGTGTCTGGAGTTCATACTCAGGCTTTTGGAACTAAGACCGGTTAGATCATAAGGCATAGGAGCATAATGAGGCCATTCAGGCCATCAAGTCTGCCCCACCATTCCATCTTGGTTGATTTATGATCCATCTCAACCCCATTCTCATGTCTTCTTTGATGCCCTGAATGATCAAGAACTTATGAACTTCTACTTCAAATATACCCAATGACTTGGCTTCACAGCTACCCGTGACAATGAATTCCACAGACTCACCACCCTCTGGTTAAAGAAATTCATCCTCATCTCTGTTCTAAATGGATGTCACTCTATTTTGAGGTTGTGCCTTCTACTGCTAGACTTGCCCATTAGAGGAAGCATCCTCTCTATGTAGGCCTTTCAATCAGTTTCAACAAGATACGCTGCATTCTAAACTCCAGTGAGTACAGGCCCAGAGCCATCAAACACCCCTCATATGTTAACCCTTTCATTCCCGCAATCATATTTGTGAACCCCCTCTGGACCCTTCCAATGCCAGCACACCTTTTTTTCGATAAGGGGTCCAAAACTGATCATGATACTCCAAGTGTGCTCTGACCAATGCCTCAGCATTACATCCTTGCTTTTATACTCTCGTCTTCTCAAAATGCTAATATTGCATTTGCCTTCTTTACCAGTGGCTCAACCTGTAAGTTAACCTTATGGGAACCTGCATAACACTTCTCAAGCCACTTTGCACCTTTGATTTTTTAATATTCTCCTTATTCAGAAAACAGTTTATGCCTTTATTTTTTCTACCAAAGTGCATGACCATACACTTCCCTATACCTTATTCCATCTGCCACTTCTTTTTCCCAATCTGTCAAAATCTGTCTGCAGACTCCCTGCTTCCTCAACACTACCTGCCCCTCCATCTATCTTTGTATAGTCTGCAAACTTGGCCACAAAGCCAACCTCTGAGGAACATGACTAGTCACCGGCAGCCAACCAGAATAGGTCCCTTTATTCTCACTCTTTGCTTTCCTGCCAGTCAGCCGATCTTCTATCCATGCTGGCATCTTTCCTGTAATTCCATTGGCTCTTACCTTGTTAAGCAGCCTCATGTGCAGCACCTTGTCAAAGGCCTCATAAAAATCCAAATAAACAATGTCCACTGACTCTTCTTTGTCTATACTGCCCGTTATTTCCTTAAGGAATTCCAACAGATTTATCAGGCAAGATTTCCCTTTTAGGAAACCATGCTGACTTTGGCATACTTTATCATGTGCCTCGAAGTACCCTGAAACTTCATCCTTAATAATGGACTCCACATCTTTCCCACCTCTGAAGTTAGGCTAACTTGCCTATAATTTCCTTTCTTCCTTCTCTATCCCTTGTTAAAGAGTGAAGTGACACTTGCATCTGGAACCATTCCAGAATCTAGTGATTCTTGAAAGATCATTACAAATGCTTCCACAATCTCTTCAGCTACCCCATTCAGAACACTGGGGTGCATACCATCTGGTCTGGCTGACTTATCTACCTGCAGACCTTTCAGCTTCTCAAGCACATTTTCCTTAGCAATAGCAACTACGTTCTCTTCTGTCCCCTGGCACACTTGAATTCCGATCATACTGCTAATATCTTCCATAGAGAACATTGATACAACATTTTTTATTAAGTTCATCTGTCATTTCTTTGTTCCCCCATTACTACCTCTCCAACATTATTTTTCAGCAGTCCAATATCCACTCTCACCTCTGTCTTTTACTCTCTATATATTTGAAAACACCGATATCCTCTTTTATATTATTGACTAGCTTACCTTTATATTTCACTTTTTTCTCTCCTTATGGCTTTTTAGTTGCCTTTTGGTGGTTTTTAAAAAATCTTCCCAGTCCACTAACTTCCCACTAATTTATGCTCTATTATATGCCCCCTCTTTGATTTTTGCAAGTCATCGGACTCCCTGGTTAGCCATGCTTGCCTTACCCTCCCCTTAGAATACTTCTTCATCTTTGGGATGTATCTATCCTGTGCCTTCCAAGTTGCTCCCGGAAACTCCAGCCATTGCTGTTCTGCAGTCATCACTGTTAGTGTTCGCTTCCAATCAACTTTAGTTCAGCTCCTCTCTCATGCCTCTGTAGTCCTCTTTACTCTGCTTTAATACTGATATATCTGACTTTATCTCTCCCTCTCAAATTGCAGGACGAATTCTATTATATTCTCATCACTGTCTTCTAACGGTTCCTTTACCTTAAGCTCCCTAATCAAATTTGGTTCATTACACAAACCCCCAATCCAGAATTGCCTGTCCCATAGTAGGCTCAACCATAAGCTGCTCCAAAAAGCCAACTCATAAGCATTCTACAAACTCCGATTCTTGGGTTCCAGCACCAACTTCATTTTCCCAATCTACCTGCATACTAAAACTCCCCCATAACTATTGTAACATTGCTTTTATTACATGCCTTTTCTATCTCCTGTTGCAATTTATATCCCACATCCTATGGCATATTCAATGGAGTTCTACTTGTTGGGACATGCTACCATTGCAAATATATAATTCTGCAAATTTACCTATATTCAAAATACTGAAGTTAATGGGCGATTTTAGCAATTGGAAATGTAGTTAAATCAAGTATTATCTTCTCTCCTGGATGCTCTCCCCTGAAGTTTTGCTGTGTGAATAAAGACTGTTATATTTCCCAGTTACAGCTTCTGTGTGGCTCAGCTTTTGTCAGTCACACCAGGGTACATCTACATGTCATAGTGTATGAAGCATCTGTTGTTTTTTTTATTTCAGTCCTCTGCACTTGCACAGGTTTTAATTTCCACATGAATCATAACTTCTGGATAGGCTCATCAACAATTTCTTTTAGAAAAATATTCGTAAAAATTCCCTCCTACAGATTGTACGGAGGTTGAGTAGTAATAATTTACTACCTGTTTATTTCAGACCATCTGTCTTGAAGCAATTCTTGAGCTAACGTGATCATCACTATTTCAATAGCCATTCAGTTATAGCAGCAATTGCGACATCTCTAGCCACCAGTGCAAACTAGATGCTGGCATTCTCCATAAAGATAGCTGGTATAAATTGTTTCAGAGGATGGAAGATTTATCAGTTGAAAATGCTTATGGGTCTTTTGGTTCCACCTCGAACACCCAGAGTTGATTAAACAAGTGGAATTAAGTAAGGCAAAATTTCCTTTTAAGCATAGGGTCAAGCAGACATTTGTTGCATAGGTGAGTTTTGGAGACTGCCCTAGGTCCAGTAAAGCAAACATCAGACAGTCAATTAGGTGGAACTCCTACCACTGCTCTGTAACCCAAGCGATACTCGTTGTGCTCAGGCAATTTATCACGCTTAGGTGTAGAGTTGAGAAAATCAACTTATCAAGCTGCAATAAAAAAACCATTCCTTTTATTTCTGGTGTTTTACTGGATACCTAATTCCTTTCCACAGACAATGGGCTCAAAGCTTACATAAGCACAGTTCTTTTTGTTTTATCTGAACTTGCCTGCAGTTACACCCATCGGCTTCCAACACTCAAAGTTCAAAGTAAATTTTACCATCAGACTATATATATGTCGCTGGCCGATGGCGTAGGGGCATCAGCGCCGGACTTCGGAGCGAAGGCTCCCAAGTTCGAATCCAGCCGGCTCCCTGGCACACTTTCCATCTGTGCTGGGTTGAGCGTCGCGCTAACAACTCGGCCTCGTAAAAATAAGAAAGCCTGCTAAAAAAAAACGCCGTCATGATGGTGTCCTGATGACTCCACTCAAGAGTTAAGGGCTTTCTTCGACATATATATCACCACATACAACCCTGAGATTCATTTATCTGCTGGCATACTCAGCAAATCTATAGAATAGTGACTATAAGGATCAATGAACGATCAGAGTGTAGAAGACAACAAAGTGCGCAAATGCAAATATAAATTAAATAGCAATATGTAACAAGAACATGAAATATCATGACAGAGAGTCCCTAAAATGACATCATTGGCTGTGGGAGCATCTCAATGATGGGCAAGTGAGTGTAGTTATTCCTTTTTGTTCAGGGGCCTGATGGTTGAGGGGTAGTAACTGTTCCAGAACCTGGTGGAGCGAGTCCTGAGGCTCTAGACACAATGATTAGTGCAGCGCCAAACAAGTGTTCTCCAAGTGCTCACTTCACAAGGTAAATAACATTCAGTGTGTTCTCAGGTTCCACCCAGCACAGAACACGAGCACCTCCATGCAGTTAGGCCTAATAGAATCTATTCATGGAACTTGGCTTGCTGTGCATGGAGATCTATTCTATGTCAGTTCCAATTTTGCTTTGCTGTTTCAGTTGACACCCCTCACCTTATCCCAATTCGGCCTACTCTAGATTTTGCATATCTTGTACTATACTGATGTGTGTGGAGCCTTTCATTCCCACCACACTAAGGCTAAAAGGTCCTCAAATATTGAATCTTTCCCCAGGAAAAGGGATAACATCTTGTTACTTTTTGTAGATTAGGGTTTAGGATGCATAGTTGAGCAACAGGATAATTGCATTTGTTGCTCTCGTCCACAGAGACTCTTAGTTTCTTGTTTGTAGAATTGTTTACCGAGCCTCGCAAACATCTCATCACTAGTCGAGTTGATCTCATCAATGTGCAACTGGGTGTTGTTTCTGCTGAGTGCTCACGATTATATTGACCTGATTTGTTGCTCTGATTGTCTGCCTTTCACACTGGCCCCTAGTCTCCATGGGATCCCAGCCAACCGGATGGCTGAATGACCTCTGCTAATCTATATCCCTGGTCATTGTTGGTTCCTCGGATGTCCGCAGCTCAGAAAACTGGTGGGAAATGGTGGATGGCTGGCAAAGCAGCAACACATCTTCAGGCAGAAGGAGCAGGAGGGCTGTTATGAAACAGGATAGTGAAGGAGTCAAAGTTATGTAGTTGAAGGCATCCCCAACCCAATTGTTGCCAGTTGGCCACAGGTACAGACCTGGCAATTAAATGAAAACTGCTACTATACTTTATATCCTGTTGTATGGAAGCACAATTATAAATTAAATTCACATGTGCATGTTAATGAAACAAATATTAGTCCAGTATTCTCTTGGTTCTGAATTCAGCGATTTATGTTCCAACTACATTTTTCTAAATAGGTTGGGCCTAAAGCCATCAAGTTAACTATTTAAAAAAATTATTTCCAAATGTTTCCGCACCGTGAGTTTCTTTTATTAACTTGAACAGTGGGAGTGCCAAACAGATCCCATTTCACCATATTCTTCCAAGTAACTAGGCAACTGCAGCATATGCACACAGGCAAGAAATGCCTCGGCACCTGGTGTCTTGCAAAAATCGTCGACATTATACCGGCTCACATATCAAAAGGTTCTTTCCAGACCAGGCTGTTGTCAATAATCTTTTTTGTTTTTACAGTTGATAAGCCTGAAGTTCCTTTGACAATCACCACAGCTGAGCAACAATAAGTAATGTCGATCTGCTGATCTGAATATAATGGACTGCAAAAGCTCTGAAGAGCAATGACAGAACACAAACATTGTGCATTAAGGGAATTTAAAAAAAACTAAACTTCATGTAACAGTTCAAAGCAAATTTTATTACTGACGTACATATATGTCACCATATACACCAGAGATTCATTTGTCACCATATACACCAGAGATTCATTTTCCTGCAGACATACTCAGCAAATCTACAAAATAGTTGGATGGTGAAAGGCCTTGATATAATTAATGGGTGTGGAGAGGATGTTTCCTATGGTTGGAGAATCTAAGATAGAGGACACAGCCTCAGAATAGAGGGGCATTCTTTTAATATGGAGATGAGGAGGAATTTCTTTAGCCAGAGAGTGGTGAATCTGTGGAATTCTTTGCCACAGGCAGCTGTGGAAGCCAAGTATTTAAAGCAGATGTTAATAGATTTCTGACTGGTCATGAAGGGATTTGGGGAGAAGGAAGGAGATTGGGGCTGAGAGGGAAAATGGATCAGCCATGATGAAATGGCAGAGCAGACTCAATGGGCCAAATGGCCTAATTCTGCCCCTATATCTTATGGTCTTATAACAGGATCAAAGAAAGATCAACCAGAGTGCAGAAGGCAACAAGTTATGCAAATGTAAATAAATAGCAATAAATAATAAGAACATGAGATAATGAGACTCTTATACCTTCTACCTGATGGCAGCAGTGAGAAAAGAGCACAGCCTGGCTGTTGAGAATCTCTGATGATGGATGCTGCTTTCCTGTAACATGCTGTTTCATGTAGATGGGCTCAATGGTTTGGTGTGTATACAACAGTGCTCAGAGATACTGAGTAATAACTAAAATTGTGGCTGCACTAGAGACGGCAAAGACTGAGGGATGACAATGATGTTCAAAGGATATTTTATATCCATCTTCAGAGTGATGGGAGAAAACAGAATTACAATGGCATTGTTACATTTCACATTATTTTTTACAACACATGATAAATGACACTAATCTATTTTAGTGCTGAGCCAATATGCTTTCATTTATCCAAAAGGGTGGAAGTGATACCAGCCTCATATAATACTGTTGCAAACCACCTCTAAATTCATCATAAAGATAGCTACAGTATGAAACAAGCTCCAAACTACACTTTTCAATGAGCCCAGTCATACACAAGTCATCTGCAAATGCAGGTCATTAGCAACTGTAAACAGCTATCAAGTATCTTAGTATCTGGAGGTGCTGTGCCGAGTGATACTCAGAAATGTACCAGGGATCAGTTTAATAACTTGCCACGTTTGACCCACATTGTACCAATAGTTTGAAAGAAATTGTAGTATAATTGTGTGTGTGTGCGTGTGTCGGATTCCACAGCTAGAATATTTGTTAGCAGAGAGATTACAGAGCAAGAAGAAAACCAGTTCTCTCAATCAAATATTTTCATCCCACTTGCTTTGACAATTTACTATTATGTACTTTTTTTTAGGAGTGTATAACAAAAAAACCAAATCACATGCACATTGTGTATCTACTGGCAGGCTGAAGACACATTGTCATCAATATTTCTCAGATGAGAAAGGTACAATAATCCCCTATCACATGAACTCGGAACAATTTGCATCACATCCAAAGCAACATGAATAAAATGTTGGAGGAATTCAGCAGGTCAGGCAGCATTTACGGAATGAACAGTCGTTATCCATTTCCACGGATGCTGCCTAACCTTCTGAGTTGCTTCAGCACTTTGTGTGCATGTTGCTTTGAATTTCCAGCATCTGTAGAATTTCTTGTGTTTACATCACATCCAAAAGGATTTGTCACTAAATACCAATAATATGACTAGCTTGAATGCTTGGACAAGATGGATAAAAATGACATCTGACATAACTACATGACTACAAAGTGAATCATGTCCAAATCCATTTCAGTTCTAGCTTTCCTTTGATGGCCGGACACACCTACCCTAGGGACACTATTTGCTCATCTTATCATACCATTGCATTGAAAGTTTGACAGTTTCGTATTGCAGTTCCAACATAAAACCATGCAAACTGAGACAGCCCAATGGATACCCTGCGTGGCTTATGTAACAGGAATCTAAAGCAAATATTGCCGAGATTATGCACCGGGTGCACATAAAAACAGTGGCAGAGTGCTCAAAGCTCCCAGTTAATGGGAGGTTTATTAGAACATTGGTTCTCCAAAGCAAGACAATAAACCATTTCTGATAGAGAGTGTCATTGGTGTTTGAAGATTAAAATGCCCATTCAAATGCAAAAAGACTGCTGGGAAACTGAAGACGAAAATAGACAAGTTGCATCCAGAGAGATTCTACGGAAAGCAACCAATGTAAAAGAATGGCGCAAACTGAACTAGACTGATGAATTAAAAAAGTATATAGTGCAGCTATTCTGTAAGATAAGGTGGCTTGCTTCACTTAAGTAGAATAAATCCAAATTGCACATAATGTAAATAGATCCAAAATTTTTCTACCACGGGTTTAAAAACCAGCAGTAAAACAACGTGGGAAGCATTTGGTTTAAATGCTTAAGGTCTCCAAAAGCACAGTTGCATGGAAGTGGCCACAAACTTCAGTAAGGCAAGACCATCATAGAAATCTCTGATCAAGTTCCTAATCCTAGAATCTTAACAGGAACTACTTTTAATATTTTTCCTCACATGGGATTATTATTAAAATAATGAGACAAAGTTTATAGAATACCCATTATGAATACAGTATTATGAAATAATGTGTTTAGTTCTGAATCTCTTCTGCTTGCTTGCCCTCCTTGAACTTCTAACCCAATTTGTAATCTAATGAACAACACACACAAAATGTCGATGAAGGATCTTGCGCTAAACGTCACCTGTTTACTATTTTCCACAGATGCTGCCTGGCCTGCTGAGTTCCTCCAGCATTTTGTGTGTGTTGCTTGGACTTTCAGCATCTGCAGATTTTCTCTTGTTTGTAAACTAATGAGCCACTTTATTTCAAGTGTCACATATGTCAAACCTATGTTATTTATATCTTTAAAAAGCTGAGGTCCTGATTAAAATAATTAGCCAAGAGATTTTGTACAAATGCACAAGTGTGGCCTTTATTATGACTATTCCACATTATCATTCTACAGATTTGATAAGGCATATCAAAGAATGCTAATATTTATGTTCATTTTAGGGAAGGGTCATAATTAACCGTAGAACATAATGCATGCATGACTTTTGCCTCATATCAGATTAACAGAATTAGATGATGATATGAGAAAGGAATCACAATTTCAGTGATCCAGTCTCCCAGTCACAAGCTGCTCAGGTTGCAACTTGAACAACAAGATACAAGGAGGATAAATTATATGTCATATTATTCGCGCAGCTTAGTCACCATTTCAGCTGTGGCATTTCATTAAGGGAAACATTTATTGTGCAAAGGTTGCCAAATGGACAACAGGAACATGCCATTTAATCTACTCATGAAACCTTTTACAAGGTTCACCTGGTGTTCCCTCTATAATCTCAATATTTTTACTTGATGAACAAACCCAAGTCATCAGTGCCTTGTCAATGTTTCAGACTCTGCCAGGCCAACTCACGGCATTCGGTTTGGACATGTCCAATATGTTCTCGAAGGCACACACTCAATCACACAGGTCTTGATGAAGTCAGTGACAAAATGATGGGCTGAATGGCCTCTTCCTGTGCTGTTCCATGTCTTATGGTCTATGTTATGCAGGTGCAACCATATAATGCATTAAGCACTGACAAGGCAGCTTCCTGTAAGGCAAAGAGTTTTGTCCAGCTCCCTCGGCATTCTGACCTGAAGCATAAGTTGTACCTTATTGCACATTCATTCATCATTTAAAGGAATGAACATTCCTTTGAGAAGGAAATATAGAAAAATTATAGCATCCACAAAATGCATTTTTACAAAACCTTTAACAAATAAAAGTCCCTTTAGAGGGCTGCACAGACACAATATCTATTAAAATTACATGCCATGCAAAAGAAGGAGACACAGGGATGTATGGAGATAGAAGGCAACTAAAAGCTGTATCAAAAGATGTGGCTTTTAAGCAGACATTAAAGGAGGAGAAGGTAGGCAACAACAGAACCTGAGGCTTTGATGTTGGAAACACAAAGTCCGCTAGAAGCACAAAGTTAGTGGAAGATTGCAAGAAGACAGTCAAAATGATTACTTCAATGCACAATTTCGTATGCACTAATGCTTCAATCCTGATCATGTGGTATCATTGCAAAAATCCGCACGAGCTTATTCACCATATTTTAGGACACAGTGTCAAGTTTAGCACTTTATAATCAAACTGCATCGGCTTCAATAGAACTGAAAGGAACACATTGGTTGCAGTGTAAGTGGCTGAGGCACTATAAAAATTAGAGCCAGGCTTTGAGTACTGAAGTCAGAAAACACCATTCTACAAAGAAACTGTTAGAAAGCTGGAAGCATCTTCCACAAATGGGATGAACAATAAACATTGGTATTGCCAGTGACACCCATATCCCTGAAAAATTAACTAAAGAAGGATGCAAGGTCAACTGATGAGCTTTAACTTAATATGGAGTTAAATTTCAGATTAACAACAATTTAGTTGAATAGCAAAAAAGGGTTATGGTGCTAACATACTGACAATGCTGGGTAGGTCTGGCTTCATCTGTTGGAGAAGGAAGTTCTAATGTTTTGCATCAAAAAGTTGACACCAAAAATCAGAGAAGTTAGAAAACAAGTGATAGAGCAGGGGATGAGGCAGGGAGAACAAAGGGAGCACGTGATGGTTTGGAGTCTACGAATCAGTGGGATAGCGCTGATATTGGCTGAGAGAAGGTGATCAGGGCTTGATAGTGACTGTTGATCAGTCTGGAATGGGTACAGAGAACAAAAGGAAAGAGAAAAGAACGCTGGAACACATAAATACATATGGCAAAAACTGTCACTGGAAAGCAGCATCCATCATAAGAGAACCCCACCACCCAGGTCTTGCTCTCTTCTTGCTGCTGCCATCAGGCAGAAGGTACAAGAGTCTCAGAACTCACTGCTCAACCATCAGGCTTTTCAAATAAAAAGGGATAAGTACACTCACTTGCCCCATCAGTGAGATGTTCCCACAACCAATGATCTCACTTTAAGGACTCTGTCTCATTATCTCATGCTCTCATTACTTATTGCTATTTATTTACATATTCATATTTGCATAGTATGTTGCCTTCTGCACTCTGGTTGATCTTTCACTGATCCTGTTATCGTTACTATTCTATAGATTTGACAAGTATGGCCACAGGAAAATTGTATAGGGTGACATAAATGTACTTTGATATAAAAAATTACTTTGAACTTTGAAATGCTGAAATACCTAGCAGGCTAAATAGTACCAGCAGAGAGAGAAAAACCAAGCCTTCCCCATGCAATGACAGCCCCATATCAAAACAGGATGACCCTGAAATAAACCGGAAAAACAAACTGTCTGAAACTCAAGTTCAATGCCAGGTCCTAAAGCTGCAACGTGCACAGAAGGAAGGTGAATGAGATGGTGTTCCTTCAACCCACAGTGCTGTTGTTGTTCCTTACCATGCCTTGTGGCACATCGGGTGGCAACTTTGCCTTTCTTTTGCATTTCTGACTTTTTTTTTAACAAAGCTGAGTTGCTAGCACCATGCTCAACCCAGCATTGATGGAAAGCGTGCAAGGAGCCAGTGGATTCGAACCCAGGACCATTTGCCTCAAAGCCCAGTGCAGATGCCACTACGCCAACACCCGGCAAAGTGTGCCTCAGTGGAACTGTTCAAGGAGCCAGAGACAGACGTAAGACTGGAAGTGGGAAAGAGATTCAAAGCTAAATAGACTAATCCATTTCCTGCATTCCCAAGGCAAATATAAGTCAAGTTTACTGTTATTTAACTATATACGTTTATAGTGTCAAACAAGACAATGTTTCTCTGGACCAGGATGTAAAGCACACCAGTACACATAACACACTATAACTTAGAACATAGGACACAGAACATAGAAATCTACAGCACATTACAGGCCCTTCGGCCCACAATATTGTGACGATCATGTAACCTACTCCAGAAACTGCCTAGAATTTCCCTAGCGCATGTACCCAAGTAAGAAGCTCTTAAAAGACCCTCTTGTATCCGCTTCCACCACCACTGCCAGCAGTGCATTCCACACACCCACCACTCTCTGTATAAAAAACTTACACCTGACATCCTCTCGGTACTTACTTCAAAGCACCTTAAAACTATGCCCCGTCGTGTCAGTCATTTCAGCTCTGGGAAAAAGCCTCTGGCTATCCACAGGATCAATGCCCCTCATCATCTTATACACTTCTATCAGGTCACCTCTCATCCTCTGTCACTCCAAGGAGAAAAGGCCAAGTACACTCAACCTATTCTCACAAGGCACGCTCTCCAATCCAGGCAACATCCTTATAAATCTCCTCTGTACCTTTTCTAGTTTCCAGATCCTTCCTGTAGTGAGGTGACCAGAACTGAACACAGTACTCCAAGTAGGGTCTGACCAAGGTCTTATATAACCATAACATTACCTCACAACTCTTGAACTCAGTCCCATGGTTGATGAATGCCAACACACCATACACCTTCTTAACAACACTGTCAACCTGCGCAGCAGCTTTGAGTGTCCTATGGACACGGGACCCCAAGATCTCTCAGATCCTCCACACTGCAAAGAGTCTTACATTTAATATTATATACTGTCTTCAAATTTGACCTACCAAAATGAACCACTTCACACTTATCTGGGTTGAAGTCCATATGCCACTTCTCAGCCCAGTTCTGCATCCTATCGATGTCCTGCTGTAACCTCTGACAACCCTCCAGACTATCCACAACACCCCCAACCTTCGTGGCATCAGCAAACTTACTAACCCACCCTTCTATTTCTTCATCCAAGCTGTCCAAGTTGCATGCCATCTTGTACAATGTCTCCCATCCACTACATAATGTACTGGTTGGGCACAGGAGTACATTCAGCCAGAGACTCATTCCACCGAGATGCAACACAGAGCATCATAGGAAGTCATTCCTGCCTCTGGCCATCAAACTTTACAACTCCTCCCTTGGAGGGTCAGACACCCTGAGCCAATAGGCTGGTCCTGGACTTATTTCCTGGCATAATTTACATATTACTATTTAATTATTTATGGTGCAATTGTAACAAAAAACAATTTTCCCTGGGGTCAATAAAGTATGACTATGACTATTTATAAAAATCACAAAGAGGAGGGGTCCCAGAACAGATCCCTGAAGAATACCACTGGTCACCGACCTCCATGCAGAATAGGAACCATTTATAACCACTCTTTGCCTTCTGTTGGCAAGCCAATTCTGGATCCACAAAGCAAGGTCTCTTCGGATCCCATGCCTCCTTACTTTCTGAAGGAGCCTTGTATGGGGACCCTTATCAAATGCCTTACTAAAATCTATAGACACTACATCCACTGCTCTGCCTTCATCAATATGTTTTGCTACATCCTCAAAGAATTCAATCAGGCTCGTAAGGTACAACCTACCCTTGACAAAGCCATACTGTCTATCCCTAATCAGATTATGTCTCTCCAAATGTTCATAAATCCTGCCTCTTAGGATCTTCTACAACAACTTGCCCACCACTGAAGTGAGACTCACTGGTCTATAATTTCCTGGGTTATCTCTGCTCCCTTTCTTGAACAAGGGAACAACATTTGCAACCTTCCAATCCTCTGGTACTTCTCCCATCCCTATTGTCGAAGCAAAGATCATCGCCAGAGGCTCAGCAAACTCCTCCCTCGCCTCCCACAGTAGCCTGGGGTACATCTCATCCATTCCCGGTGATTTATCTAACTTAATGCTTTCCAAAAGCTCCAGCACATCCTCTTTCTTAATGCTCAAGTGTTTCAGTCCGCTGTAAGTCATCCCCAGAGTTGCCAAGGTCTTTTTCCCTGGTGAAGAAAGAATTAAATCTACAAATAAATTATGCATAGATAAACAAAGTAAAATGCATAAAGTAAATATTGTAGAGTAAAGCGCAAATTATCCGGTGACATTTCAAATGCAATGCAACAGGGAGTTCAGAAGCCTAATGGCCTGAGGGAAGAAGCTGTTTCCCATCCTGACTGTCCTTGTCTTTGTGTATCAGAGTCTCCTGCATGATGGTAGAGTGTCACAGGCTGCTGGATGGATGGATGGATGGGTGGGTGAGTGGGATCCTTGATAATACCGAGGGCCCTGTGCATGTAGCACTCCTGATAAATGTTCCCCGTGGATGGTAGGGAGACCCCTATGATCCTCTCAGCCGTTCTCAAGAGTTCTTTGTAGAGCAATGCTGATACATAGCTTTCAGTAACTTGCTAATTAAATACATCAAAGGGGAAAAGGGAGTACATATTCCACAGATCCGTCAGCCAGACACACAATGGTGCTCATATGCATCAACAGGCCCCTCCTGATGGAACAGAACTCTTCGCACATAATTGATGAATAACAGGCTGGGGGTCCTACACAGCACATAAGCTGGCACGAACCCCAATGCCAGGTGTGAAGTGGGTTGGTCCTTGGAGGTTTCAATTGGCTGAACACCATTTCTGGCACAAAGCCAACTCATAACCCTATTGGTTGAGTCCAGCACCAAATATATATTTATTCTATTGTCTTCAGCTATCGTCCTCCGTACTTCTGTCTTCCTCTGAATCTTTTAATCAGTCTGGCACGTAAATTAAATCTGTAACCCCTTTGTTCTCTTTTCTTGCATTTGTCAGTATCTGGCTTGACTCCTAAAGATTCCTCCCTCATATTCACATTGTTCACAGCAGGCAAGTAGAGTGTGTCCACCTTGCCACTGCATTTCACATATCTGTGCTGTCAAAAACATACTGGTTTGCATTTCATTATCCTGCAGAGCTGGTTTTACTTGCATGCAATTAAATGGAAGTAAAATGTTAAAAATAAAATTTAACCAAATGCAATATTTATGCAGTTGGGCAGTGTTTGTTGTTGCAGTATCTTTCCCTTCACAGGGATCTGGATGATAATTAATATGCACCATTTATTTTTAACATTAATTCCGAAGGTTCTCATTTTCTCTTCATGGGGAAATCTCCTGCAAATAGCTGCACAAACCTTGGAAAACCTGGAATAATATCCTCTTTCAGGATATTCATTTAATAAATTCCAAAAGAATATGACAAGCACAAACCATGGAAGTTCAAAGTACATTTATAATCAAATTATGTATGCAGTATATGAGCCTGAAATTTGTCTTCCTGCAGACAACCACGAACCAAAGAAAAACCATAAAACCTGTTCAAAGAAAATGTTGAGCATCCAACGTGCTAAATAGAACAAATGCGCAAATGGCAAAAAAAATGAGTAAATAACACACAGAACACTAAACATCAAACCACAGAGTCCTTGAAAAAGAAATTCATCATTTCAAAACAAAGATTCTCCAACAAAATGCTTCAGGAAAAATATCGTTTCTCAAGAAATTGAAGTAGCTGATGACTTTGAAGATTCCCTCAAATCCAGGGACCTCCATTTAAAATCTGGTTTTATTTCAACTGAAACCTGTTGCATTATAAATTGCAGGAGGAAGTCATCTTTACAACAAAAAATAACAGTACAACACTGGAATGGGCTCTTTGGCCCACAATGTTGTGCCAAAACCAATTAAAATAGTAATCAAATGGACAACTAAACTAATCCCTTCTGCCCACACAATGTCTATATCCTTCCATTTTCCTCACATTCATGTGTCTATCTAAATATCTCTTTAAAAAGTCCCTAATGTATCTGCTTCTACCACCACCCCAGGCAGCACGTTCCAGGCACCCACCTCTAGGTGTAAAAAAACTTGCCCTCACATCACCTTTCAAATTACCATTCTCACCTTAAATGCATGGTATTAGGAATTTCAATCCTGGGGTAGAAAAAAGATACTGTCTGTCTCGTCTATCTGCATCTCTCATAATCTTATAAAGCTCTATTAGATCTTCCCTCAGCATCCACCACTCCAGAGAAAACAACTCAAGTTTGTCCAACCTCTCATTATAGCACGTGCTCGAAACCGCAACATCCTTTCTTCTGCACCCTCTCCAAAGTCTTTACGTCCGTCCTGTAATAGGACGAACAGAAGTGTATGCAATACGCCAGATACAGCCTATGTAGAGCTTTACAAAGCTGTAACATAACTTGCTGACTTTTGAACTCAGTGCCTCAACGAATAAAGGCAAGCTTGCCATATACCTTCTTAACCATCCTACTGTCCTGTGTCACCACTTTCAGGGTGTCATGAACTTAGACCTCAAGATCCCTCTGCTCACCAACACTGTTAAAAATCTTGGTTTTAACAGTCCCTTTAAATTTGTCGTACCAAAGTACAACACCTCTTATTTATCTGGGTTAAACGCCATCTGCCATTTTTCTGCCCATATCTGCAAATGATCTATACCATGCTTTATTCTACACTATCCAAAACACCACCAATCTTCCGATCATCTGCAAACTTACCAACCCACCAAACTACATTTTCATCCAGATCACTAATATAGATCACAAACTGCAGATATCCCAATACAGACCCCTCCAGAACACATCTAATCACAGAACTCCAGCTAGATTAAGTCCCTTCGATCTCTACCCTTTGACTTCTATGATCAAGCCAGTTCTGAATCCAAATAGCCAATTCACTGTGGATCCGATGACATTTAATCTTCTGGATGAGCTTCCAATAAGGGACCTTGTCAAATGCCTTATTAAAATCCATGTAGACAACAGCTACAGCTCTACCTTCATCAATGGCCTTTGTCACTTTTCTTAATCTGCCTGCATATCCTCAATACCCATATACACTCAGTGGATGAGCCCTCCATCATGTTCCGTGAGTGCAGGTGATTAGTAATACAACCTCCTCCCCCCTTACCTCCTTCTCTATCTTTTCTAAAACATCGAAACCCTGAGACATTAAGCACACATTCCTGTCCCTTTCTCAACAAGTCTCTGTAATGGTCACAATATCATAGTTCCATGTATTGATCCATGCTCGAAGTTCATCAACTTTACCCATAATACTCCTAGCATTAAAATACACACCCTTGAAACTATCCGCCCCATCATATCTATTACTTTACTCCTGCCTGTTTTTACTGACCCTGACATCGACTTTCATCTCCATCCCTCCACTTTCTGACTTGGTGCTCCGGTTCTCATCCTCTTGCCAAAACAGTTTAAACCCTCCTGAGGTGCACTAATCAACCTCCTAGCCAGAATATTGTACAAGCCTCCAGAGGAGGTTCCAATGATCTAAGAACCTGAAACCCTGCCTCCTGCACCAGTTCCTCAGCCACTCGTTCATTGGTAGTATTCATGCCCCAGCTAACACGTGGCACTAGGAGTAATTCAGAGATTATTACCTTGGAGATCCTGCCCTTCAGCCTCTATACTCACTACGCTGGACCTCTTTGCCCTTTCCTAACCATGTCCAATGTGCGCCATGACCTCGGGCTGCTCACCATTGAGAATATTCTGTAACCTCTCTGAGACATCCTGGACCCTGGCACCCAGGAGGCAACACACCATTCTGGTGTCTATTTTGTGGCTACAGAATCTCTTGTTCATCCTCTTAAAATCAAGTCTTCTGTCACTATTGTTCTGCCTGACTTTACCCTTCCTTGCTGTGCCTCAGAGCTGGCCACGATCCTACTTACCTGTGACTCTTATAAGTGCAATCTAAAAAAATAACATGATCTATATTTCTATACAAGAGAAAATGTAAAGATGACCTGCCTTTAGAATGGATAATGTTTTACATATCAAGAATATTTTATGGTGTTATAGAGGTTGGTGTATACTTATCTGCTGAGAAAAATGTTTCTGTTAATGGATGGTTTAAGGAGGAAGTAACACAGATTTTGTGTTTTAGACAAAAGATACAGGAGAAAAATGAGAAAAAATGTTATTTCTATACAAACACAGTGTAGCTGTTACTTGAAACTTGCTCTCTGTAGTGTAATGGTAAACCAATGGGAAAGTTTCCCCATATGGCACATTAAGTGGGCTGAACATCCTACACAGTCAGAAAACTCATCGAAACCTCTACTTTCTGAGGAGGCTGAAGAGAGCTGGACTTTGCACATCCACAGTCACATCATTCTACAGATGCGAAGCAGAGAACATCCTGACAAGCTGCACCGTTGTCTGGTATTGAAACTGCACTGTGGTGGACATAAAGAGTCTACAACGGGTAGTCAAACTGCCCAAAGCATCAGCGGTACCAACCTACCAACCATCAAGGATGTATATACAGAATGGTCCCGGTAAAAGGCCAGTAATGTTGAAGGATCTTAATCAGTTCTTTTTATAAAAAAAACATTAAAAGCACAATGGGTTTGACTATATTGCTTTCCAAGGAACTGGAACCCCATCTCCCTCTGGTTGAATATTTTAATTGTTTATTTATTGAGATACAGTGTGGAGCAGGTCCTTCTGGCTCTTCGAGGCCACACCACCCACCAATCCCCCGATTTAATTCTAGCCTCGTTACGGAACAATTTGCAGTGACAAACTAACCTAGCAAACCAGTATGTTTTTGGACTGTGGGAGGAAACCCATACAATCACGGGGAGAACGTACAAACTCCCTACGGGCAGTGTTGGGAATTGAAATCCTTGTCACTGCTACTGTAAAGTATTGTGCTAAACACTACGCTACCATGCTGTTGTCGTTCCATCAGGCTCTTAGTCTATTTGCAAGGTTTCTTCTACCCACTTCTCACATTCAACAAAGGCAAGAATTTGATACCAAAGTGGCCACTGCTGGTACACAGCTTCGAGAAACATCTGCAGTCTCTCGCTCACTTGCTGCCGACTGCGTCGAGCATTAAGCTCTGTGCTTTAATCACACTGTAGTCAGCTGCTGAATGCCATCCTCAAGTTCATTCTCAGTTCCCCTCACTCAGCCACCTGCTGGAGCTCTTCTCATAGTGTGACCATAATGCGATTGCCATCAAGGATTATGAAGCTCCCGTCCATGAGTACAAATGGAGAATTCATGAAATGGGAACAAGGGCAAAAGATCAACTCCATACGGTGATTCAGAAAAATAACAAACAAATGGTAGAGTGTGTGAAGAGAAAACAAACTGCTATCATAAAGAACCACCCCAAAACTCAAAGGAATTAGAAATTGAGACACAAGAGATTCAGACACAGAGAGAAGCAAAAAAACCATTAAGGAGATAAATGTAATGCATAAAAACCTCACTCAAACTGGAATGGCAACAGGTTTTTGCAGTTTTCTTGAGGAGTGTCACGATTTTTTTTTCTGGTTTTGATTATGATTATGTCTTCTGGACAGCTCAAAGCCTGAGCTCATTGTTTCAGTCATAGTGCTACTGAACAAGAAGATCCATGGAACAAGTTTACAACAATCCATAATCTCCATGAGAGCATGAGCAAGGGCCCAAGGCAATGGGGCAGGCTGTTTATAACCCACAGGCAGTGAGAAATGGTAAAGTCGTGAGTGCAGTTTACATGTAAGTTTTGAAAACGGATTCATAGCTTTGCGTCAAGTACGTTGGGCCAGGTGGATTGAAGAGGCAGCGTGTCAGGATCAGAGGCGAGGGCTGGGCCAGTTCTGCTTGCTGCTCCACCACATTTACTCCACCCTTCGCTGCACTGAGGCTGAAGCTGTGGGTCTGCTCCTTGCTTCGTGTCTGAAGACTCACTTTTGTTCTAAATGCTATTTAGAAATACTTTTATTGTTTGCATGATTTGTCTTTTTTCTGTCTCTGCACACTGGGTTCTTTTGGGTTGCTTGTTTTGTGGCTGCCTGCAGGGAGATGAATCTCAAGGTTATATAATGTATGCAAACTTTGAGAATAACTGTACTTTGAATTTTTTTACAGTACTACTTATGGTTACAAGTTCTCACTTGCATTATAATAGTTGAATATGTTGAAGAATAAATTTGGTATCCATCATTGTTTTGCAATACAATTTGAAAAATGACTAATTGCAATTACTTGATCGACCTACTTAAAAGTTCCTGCACCATGCACTCGAGGAACATCCTCTCAATGAAGCCTGACGTGAGTATACCACCTTTTACTCTGTTTGAAGATCAAGACTTCAAACCTAGCACAATGCTTGATGGTGTACCAGGCAAAACTGATCACTGTTCTCCTATACACTGAAACATGACGACTAACAGCTTGCACCTGAAAGCACCCCAGAGGTGTCACCCACACTATCTCCACTAAACCTATGGCCATAACCTCAGCATTGACATCCCAATTACATGCACTCTGTAAGCTTTAAAAAGGTAAGCCACAGCATTCTACTGCTCAAAACCAGACTCCTACAGCAAATGCTTTACTTTAAGCTCCATCCTGACATGATTTCCACCAGGTTCGGGAAGGAAGGAGACAAAAGATGTGTTCAAAACCTTCCTGAAAAAATGTATTCCATTCACACCATTATTTGGGATTTTGTTACGTACAGACAAGGTGCAGTGTAGGTGGACAGCAGGAAGGTCACAATGAGGTAGCTTGAGAGGTCGTGAGTCCATTTTATTGTATAAGGGAAACGTTGAATGGTTTTATAACAGCAGGATAGAATCTGTCCTTACAGCCAGATGGTATGTGGTTTCAGGCTTTTGTATCTTCTGCCTGATGGGCGGGGATGAACAGCGATTGCCCATGATGGATGAGATCTTTGATTGTGCTATTGCTTTACTGAGTCAGCGAGAGGTGTAGACGGAGAAGCAGAACAAACTCACAAAGAAGCTGGGTTACATGGCGAGAAAAAAAAATCATTCAGGTTGGAAAGACTAGACCCCAGACAAGATCTAGAAATGAGATCGAGGTTTGTGAATACTCTGTAATTCCAGAGAAGCTGTTCTCCTATAATATTCATTTAATCTAGTCTCATTCTACACAGTGAAAGTTTTAAAATCTTACCCTGAAGTGGGCTACAAGCAGAGACCTGCTAGGCATTAGTTCTGTGGTCAGTGGCTTCTCTTATGCTAGTCAGAACCTCATCAAGTCCTGCAGTAAATCTCGTTGTACCCTTGCACCATTAGATACACACACACACACTTTTTTACAGTGGTTCAAGTGGATATTGTATAAAGGCACACACAAATACTTGTACTCTTCTCAATCTGTTCACACATTTATACCTATCACATCTAATTTCTCAGTCTTCCGTCAGTCACCTCTCCTACATTTCCCATATTTCCTCCCAATCTTCCCATGCTTTGTAATCTTCCATCTATCTCTTTTTTTCACCATTCCCATTTATTCTGATCTCGTTTCCTTTCTAATATAGAGCTAATCTTGTTTTTTCCTCACTTCCTATTCTTTCCCTAATAGACTTGCATTAACTTTCTCACCCTCTATTTCCTATTTCCTTCCAGTTGCATTTTGCACGTTGTTTTATAGAACACAGAAGAGTACAGCACCGGTCAGGCCATTCGGCCCATGATGATGCACTGATATCAATGCCAATTGATGATAAATGTCCTCCTTCTGTATATCATCTACGTTCCTCCATTCATTTCACGTTCACGTGTCTATCTAAAACGCCACCAAAATGTCAGCTTCCACTACATTCTCCAGTAAACCGTTCTAGGCACTTACCACACTCTGCATTAACAGAACTTACACTTCACTTTACTTTTAAACCTTCCTCCAGTAACCTTAAAAGCACATCCTCTGGAGTTTGACATTTCTACCCCGAGGAAAAGACTCTGACCCTCTATCTATGTGTCTAATAACTTTGAGAACCTTCTTCCTTCAAGGCTTGATGCTCCAAGGAGAATAACCCAGTTTTTTCACCCTTTCCTTGGAACTCATTAAACTCAATGCCCCTGCCATTGAAAGCAAGCATTCCATAATCTTCTTTACCATCTTATCCACTTGTGTAGCCACTTTTAGTGAAGTATGCATTTGGAACCCAAGATCCCTCTGTACTTCAAAGCCAACAAGATGTCTACCATTAACTTCACACTTCTTCCTTTCATTTGACCCCCTAAAGTGCAACATCTCACACTTGCCCAGATTAGAATCCATGTGCCATCTCTCTGTCCATATCAGAATCAGGTTTATTATCACTGCCATGTGTCATGAAATTTGTTAACTTAACAGCAGCTGTACAATGCAACGCATGACAATACAGAAAGAAAAAGTAAATAAGTTGTTTTCTATATTTTAATATGTATTAAATATATATGAAATATATTTTAATATATATTAAGTAGATTTAAAATAGTGCAAAACAGAAATAATATGTATAATAAACTGAGGCAGTGTTTATGGGTTTAATCTCAGTTTAGGAATCGTATGGTGAAGGCGAAGAACCTGTTCCTGAATCACTGAGTGTGTGCCTTCAGGCTCCTGTACCTCTTTCCTGATGGTAACAATGAGAAAAGGGCACGTCCTGGGTGATAGGGATCTTTAATAACGGATGCCGCTCCTTGAAGATGTCTTGGATACTATGGAGACAAGTACCCAGGATGGAGCTGACTAACTTTAAAACTTTCTGCAGCTTCTTTCGACCCTGTGCAGTAGCCCACCACCCCACCCGCCCCCCCATACCAGACAGTGATGCAGCTTGTCAGAATGCTCTCCATGGGACATTTGTAGAAGTCTTCAAGTGTTTTGGATGACAAACCAAATCTCTTCAAACTCCTAATGAAATATAGCCACTGTCTCTCCTTCCTTTGTAGTTGCATTGATCTAGGTTAGATCCTCAGAGATCTTGACATCCAGGAACTTAAGATTACTCACTCTCTTCACTTCTGATTCCTCTATGAGGACTAGTTCACATTCCTCGTCTTACCCTTCCTGAAGTCCACAATCAGCTCTTCCGTCGTACTGATATTGAGTGCTAGGTTATTGCTGCAACACCACTCAACTGACTGGTATATCTCGCTCCTGTACGCCCTATCATCTACATCTGAGACTCTACCAACAATGGTTGTATCATCAACAAATTTATAGATGGCATTTGAGCTATACCTAGTCACACTGTCATGGGTATAGAGAGAGTAGAGCAGAGGGTTAATCACACACCCATGAGGTGCGCCAGTGTTTATCATCAGCAAGGAGCGGATGTTATCAGCAATCTGCACAGATTGTGGTCTTCCAATTAGGAAGTCAAGGATCCAATTGCAGAGGAAGGTACAGAGGCCCACGTTCTGTAGCTTATTGATCAAGACTGTCAGAATGATAGTGTCAATCGCTGAGCTATAATCAACAAGGCAGCATGACATAGATGTTTATATTGTCCAGGTGGTCTAAGGCTATGTGAAGAGCCATTGGAATTGTGTCTGCCATAGACCTATTGTGATGATAGGCAAATTGCTGCGTATTCAGGTCCTTGATGAGGCAGGAGGTCATTTGAGCCACGACCAACTTTACAAAGCATTTCATCACCGTAGATGTGAGTGCTACCAGACAATATTCATTAAGGCAGCTCATGCTACTCACCTTCGGAACTGGTGTAATTGTTGCCCTTTTGAAACAGGTGGGAAATTCTGCCTGTAGCAGTGAGAGGTTGAAAATGTCCTTGAATAATCCCACCAGTTGGTTGGCACAAGTTTCAAGAGCCTTACCAGGTATTCCATTAGAATCAAGTTGAAATATCACTGCCATATGTCATGAAATTTGTTGTTTTGTGGCAGCAGTGTATTGCAATACATAATAATACTATAAATTACACTAAGAAATATATTTTTTAAATTCAATTGAATAAATAGTGCAAACAGAGAGGAAGAAAAAAAGTGAGGTAGTATTCATGAATTCATTGTCCATTCAGAAATCTTATGGTGGAGGGGAGTAAACTGTTCTTAAAACCCTGAGTGTGTGTCTTCAGGCTCCTGTACCTTCACCTTGATGGTAGCAATGAGAAGAGGGCATGTCCTGGGTGACAGGGGCACTTCATGATGGCTGCCACCTATCTGAGGGATCGCCTTTTGAAGATGTTTTTGAGGGAATTTAATGATGGAGCTGGCTGTGTTTGCAACTTTTCCTGATCCTGTGCAGTGGCCCCTCCATACCAGATAGTGATGTTACCAGTTAGAATACTATCAATGGTATATCTGTAGAAATTTGCAAATCATTTGCGACATACATAGTCTCTTCAAACTCCTAATGAAATATACAGTCGTCGCTTTTGTGCCTTCTTTGTAATTGTATCAATATGCTGGGCCCAGGATTGATCTTCAGAGATGTTGACACCCAGGAATGAGAAACTGCTCACCCTTTCCAATGCTGATCTCCCAATGAGTACTGATCTATATCCCACTGCATCTTTTGATAGCCCTTCACACTGTCCACAACTCCACTAAACTTGGGGTCATCTACAAACATGGTAGTCCACCCATTTACATTTTCATCTAACTCAGTGATGTGTTTCACAAACAACAGAGGTCCCAAGCATCTAGCCTTGTAGAACACCACTGGTCACAGTCTTCAGCCAGAACAGCCTTCCACCCCTACTCTGCTTTCTGTAGACAAGCTGGTTCCAAATTTAATCTTGCAGTTCTTCTTGGATCCCATGCATCTTTATCGTAGGAATCAACTTACTATAATGGACTTTATGAAATGCATCACTAAAATCCATTACCTGCACTGTCTTACCATCAGTAAGCACAGTTATCACCTCCTTAAAAACTCAATTGAATTTGTAAAGCATAAACTCTTCTGCAAAAAGCCGTGCTGACTGTTCCTAAACAGGCCACACCTTTCCAAATCTGCATAAAGCTCGATCTCCAATAGCTTTGCTATCAATGACATGATACTCACTGATCTATAGTTACCTGGATTATTCCTATATTATCTTTTTACCCTCTATTATCCCTAACCACATAAGCCTGAAACCTAGCAGTGTCTAACTAGTCAATTTGTTTCTTTCTTTTCAAAGTCATAAATGCTACTCAAATGTACTGACATCATGATTGGCTCCTCCTCACAGTGGTGTCAGCAATAGGATTTGAGAATGCCAAATACTGTATTTCAAAGTTTTGAAAGGAGCTTCACTTTCACTACAATAGCTACATGTGGTAGGAGCTGCTTTGAGGGACCATGGTCTCAAAGTGCAATATCCATGTGCCTCAATCCCAATGTCTATACTCTTCAGGTGAATTTGAAATACCTTTGTACAGAACACACTATGTATTTCAGTCAGCGCCAATTTTCTGAAATTTAAAATCCATCTTCACAAACTGGCTCAACCCTTTGCCTGTAACAGCAACCACAGGATGGAATTACTTTCTTCACTTACACTCACAGATCTACTCAAGACAAAAGTAATTAACTTCAATTATACAATGGCTGTCCCAGGTCAAAACAGATCTTGCATTTGCCCCTTCCTCTCTTTGGGAAGCAAGTTGTTCTCAATCCTGACAGAAGATGAAATACTCAAGGTTTACTTTGATAACTAGTATGACATACTGGACTACTTATTTGCCAATATTAAAATATATGCTTTTACAATATATTAAGACATTAATATTAACCATATTAACCATTTAACAATTACAGCATGGAAACAGGCCATATCTGCCCTTCTAGTCCGTGCCGAACTCTTACCCTATCCTAGTCCCACCGACCTGCACTCAGCCCATAACCCTCCATTCCTTTCCTGTCCATATACCTATCCAATTTAACTTTAAACGACAACATAGAACCCAGACAACAGACAACAATTGTTGAAAAACAATTGGCAACTTTAAGAACCACTATAGTAATATAACTTTAAAACAACTTCCGGGTTCTGCCCAGACTAGCAGACTGAATATCCAAATAAATTAGATACTTTAACACACAATTCTTTTGTATTTTATTTCATTTGTCTCCAATGAACCTTAGGTAATACACTATTTAATGTAATGAAATAGTAGTATCATCTAACTGTGTCACAACTAGTCAGCTTCGTCAACATTACGTGATAACCAGCACAAGTTGCAGCCAAAATAGTTTTAAGTTTCATGGAAAAATTCAAAGAGAAGAAAGAGGAGACTTTCCCCCAGCTGCTTCTTCCAGTCTAGTTGGTACATTTTCCTAATTCTACTAATAATGGTGTGGAGTTATGTCACACAATAAATTATTCTTTTGTAAACACAAAGAAACCATACAGCTCTACTCTCTCCCACAAAGGGAAATGATAGAAGAGTCTTTGAACTCTAAGTCAGAGTTAGATTCATTCTTGATAAGCAAGAGGGTGAAAGGTTAGCTGAGGTATTCATGGTTGTGGAGTTAAGATTACAATCGGATCAGCTATGGCCTCATTCAATTGTGGAGAAAGCTTGCAGTGCTGAATGGCTCATTCCAGCCATAGTTACATGTATGTTGGCGGCTGGAGGCAGGGTTTTGTGAACGTGTAGACGGCATGTTGCCAGTTTTATTGTTAAGGCTGTGCCAAGTTAGCAAGTTTCAGTCAGTACAGTGACCTGAGCTACAATTGCCCTTTGCATTCCTAAAATGGAGGAGAAAATCAAGGGACCCACACCTGGCCACTGGAGAATGCAGCTGGTCACCATACTCTCTACTGTTATACTACCTACCCAGGCTCTTAGATGAAGAACGGTGTACGAACAAAACTGCCTGCAGTCAAGGAACCACACCCCAGCCCAAGTCAGTACCTTCAGCAAAGGAGGGAACATGATTTCTTGCCAGCTCAGCAAATTCATTTTCAAACCTCACTGGCTCCCACATTCTGGGCCGCTCTTTGCACACTGCACAGTTCAAGGTAGCGTGCTAAGAACAAACAGATTTAAACAAATACACACAATGTAGTATGTACTTTCTAATCTATTACAATCATAAATTGATAAATAGCTAGGGATACACAAACCAAATTTCATTCCATGCTACATCTTACTAATATATAGCCGGGGTCACTGCTCCAATCCATGTGTAGTGAATAATTATTCTGCAGAGATACTGATCTACCTATTTCTTCTGAATTGGTGGTAGTTTGATCGTAAATCCATGAAGCAAAGCTACCGTCTTTTTGAATAGCTCTTTTTTCATTATGCTTTTCCAAATCCTGTTTTCTCAGGTCATTGACATTTAAGACCATAAGAGATAGGAACAGAATTAGGCCCATTGAGTCGGCTCCACCATTTCATCATGGCTGATCCACTTTCCCTCCCAGCCCAATCTCCTGCCTTCTCCCCATATCCCTTCCTGCCCTGACTAATCACGAATCTATCAACCTCTGCCTTGAACATACCAGTGACTTGGCTTCCACAGCCACCTGCGGCAATGAATTCCACATTCACCACTCTCTGGCTAAAGAAATTTATCCCCATCTCCATTCTAAAAGGACACCCTTCTGTTCTGATGCTGTGTGCTCTGGTCTTAGACTCCCCTAAAATAGGAAACATCCACTCTATTGAGGCCTTTCAACATTTGATAGGTTTTCTTCTGAATTCAAGTCAGTAAAAGCACAGAGCCACCAAACGCTCCTCATATGACAAGCTTTTCAATCATGGAATCATTTTTGTGAACCTCCTCTGAACCCTTTCCAATGTGAGTATAACTTTTCTTAGATAAAGGTCCCAAATCTGCTCAAAGTACTCCAAGTGAGGCCTCACAGTGCTTTATAAAGCCTCAACATTACATCTTTGCTAACATCGCATATTCCTTCTTCACTACTGACTCAACCTGCAAGTTAATCTTTGGGGAATCCTGCACGAGGACTTTCAAGTCTCTTTACACCTGAGATTTTTGAATTTGTAGATCAAGCTTTAGCTTCCACTCGAGTTAATCGAATTCACACAAAGATTATTTAAGCCTCAGCAATGGAAGGATTCTCAAGAAAATTATAACTGTTTAGTTTACTCTACAAATAATTAATGCAACATACACCCACCAGTCTTCTGATTCCACCAGAGGAAGGTCATCATTGATACATTTAAATCTCTCTATTCTTTAGCAGGTGGTAGAGTCAGCATTAATTACTGCCTTCCCAGGAAATTCTACCAAACTGGCTCAAAATTAATTGGGGTCAAAGGTAATTGATTCTAGAAGGGAGGAAATACCTATCAGAGACAACTAAGTGCTGCACTTAGAGTTGTAAAATCCAGCTGTTACATGGCAGGGAAGGTTGTTCTTGAGCTATAATACTTCAGTAACATCTCCAACTTGTTCTACTTCTGATGACTTGAGTGTTATTGATATATTCGAGGCACTGGATGTGCAGAAGCACACACAGCATTCTACTACAGTTGTCATCCCATTGGCCAAGATGTAAAAGCCAAAGCCCTGAAATTCCTCCTGGTTTCAAATGTCATGTTAACAAAACCCCTTACTAGTTGTAGAGTCACAGCTGTACAACACAGAAGCCTGATATTTAGACCCACTTTGATGTCTACTTATGCTAATCCCACGTGTGTGGAGCCAGGGGGTGCGAGCATGATTCTAACTGAATACCACTCATTAGGATTCACTGGGGACTAGGATGTAGAGGAGAGAGTGTTAGAGGAGGGTGCGTTAATACGCTGGAACTTGTCTGTTGGGAAAAATGAAGTGGTAGGGATATCACCATACATTCAGATATAATTTTATACATGTTTTCCTGGCAGCCATTTCTTTTAATCCAGGCTCATGGCAACACACACAATAGAAAGGGCTGTAGGCTCAAATACTCCCAGGGACTTTCATGTCATAGGCCTGTTGCTGGCAAAATAATCAAGGTAAGGCCACAGATAGCATGGACCATGAGAGCAGAGAGCTTCTTTCCTAATTTTCTCAAATACATTACTTGACATGTTGAACTATGTGGAATTTATGAGTTGGGAATTGTGATGGGAAAGCAAAAGAAAATATATTTCCAGTGTAGAGAATACAATTATACAGTACATAATAATTACAAGGGAGGTACACTTTTGACATTGCAAATTGGAACTACGTGCATTATGGAACATTAAAATTACACTTGTAAAATTGAAGAATTCCTTAATCATAAACAAGCACTAAAATTAGTAAAGAACTTCCAGAAAACTTAAACAACTGGAGTCCAATGAAAATTAAAACAAAACACATACAGGTGCTGACAATTTGAACAAAGTAGAAAGATGTTGAAACAATCAGATCACTCAACATCTCAAGAAATGGAAATGGATTTAACCCTTAATATCAAGGCAGTTGGAGCTTTAACCCTGTTTCTCCTTCCACAGATGCTGTCTGACCTGCTGAACATTTCCAGCATTTTTATGTTTTTGTTCTCGGGAAAGCCATGTTGTACCATGAATATATAGTTACACTGCAAATGTCTCCATTTTCCTGGATAACCAACTTAAAGGAAGCTTCGAAATCTTCTGAATTCTATAAATTCCAAGAGTTCAATGCCAATCGATTCAGACAATTAGTCAGCTGAAGTTTTAAAGCTGCTAAATGTATACTTATTACAGGAGTTGCAGTGTCCATTTTTCACTGCATCAAAGCCTTCAGATATCTTGTCAAGAAGCGCAGGCGGGTGTTTCCCAATGGCTACAGAAGGTTTTTGTGCAATGGCATTAATGGAAGAAAGAAATAAGTAGACTTCTGGATGGGAAGGAAGAACTGACAACATAGTCAGTGTTTTACAAAAGTAAGGAATTATAAACCTGGGTGCTATTGTGGAAAGACAGGAGTGATAGGTGAGTAGATTGAAGGCAGGTGAGTTTTAGATGAAATGGTCTTGTTATTAGCTAATGCTCATTTATAAGCAGTTTGGAAAATGCATGCAATTTGGTTTGATTTCAGCCCTTACAAGTTCAAAGCTGTTTTCTGCCAACAAGTGAAATTGCCTCTGGCACTTCCCAGGAGAGAGTGCATTCCTTCAGCAGAAGATGCTCCACTTCTCTGCCTTCAATGGCTGGAAAAGTTATGTTGATAGAAGACATTAGTTTAGTTGACCAATTTATTTGTACAAGCACACCTTATGAGGCAAGTTGCCTTAAGTTGCATTGATTTAAGTTGTAGTACTTGATGAAGAGTGAGTGAGGATTGTCATACAATTAATTTTTACCCATAAAATAGCAGTATCAAAGCAAAGTTGTCAAAGCAAATTCATCTCTTTTATGGACATAAAGGTACACCACAGATGTGCTGGATGCTGAGCACATCATAAACAGGAAAACAAAGTTCAAACCTAGAAAAATATTATTAAATACTTTTATGTTGTTGAAAGAACCTTGAGGATAACCTCCTGCACAAGTTGTTTATGGAAAAAATGTATCTATTGAACTGGAAATTCAGCAGGTCACGTGCAGTGCACATTGTCGCTAGTTTATTTAATCACTAACACAAAAAAAGTATTTAAATAGAGTCATACAGCACGGAAAAAGGCTCTTCGGCTCAACTCATCCATAGCAACGATGTTGACCAGCATCTGACTGCTTTTGGCTCCCAGCTTTATAAACCTCTCCTATTCTACTTATCCAGCATCTGACTGCTTTTGGCACCGAGCTTTATAAATCTCTCCTATTCATGTACTTGTCCAGAAGGCTTTTCAATGCTGTTAATGTGCCAGCCTCAAGCCATACTTCTGGCAATTCATTCCAAATATGCACCATTCTTTATGTGAGGAGGCTGCCCCGATGTCCCTTTTAAAACTCTCACTCCTGATTTGGATCAACATTCAGCACATCAGTGTAGATCTTCAGGGGTTGCCAGCCTGGAGTCCACAGACCCCTTGCTTAATGGTATTGGGCCATGGCATAAAAAAGGTTGGGAATCCCCTGCTCCATGTTGATTAAGCCAAAGAAGTTACTTTGATGACTTTACTTCAGATAGCTATTTTATGCGTAAATGGACAGTTATGTACCAGCATATTTGGCCATTTTAACAACTAATTTTAAAGCTAATTTTCAATGGGCCCTCATATCATAACTGCACCCTCCATCTAAAAATTACAAGTCATCATGGTGAGATCAACAATAAGCATCTGCCTTTATTTCTCACTCTGTAGCTGGGACATTACTTCTGAAGTGGCAAAGATATCATTATATTTTCTAAACTGCTCAACCTGCTTTGAAGAACTTCTACCGGGAGTTCCTCCAAGCCCTTGACCTCTCCCCAATTTGGCTTTGTCTTTGATAGTCAATTTAAGGTAATCAAACTGTGTCAAAAGAGGAAGTTCTGATTTATTTTCACCACTTCTCACTGAAGCTTTGGATAACCTTCTCAGCTTGATGCTTTCTCTATGCAGACAACAAAGAAAGGCAGGTGGTTCTTTGAGGATCAGACTAATGCCAGTCCAATGCTGCCCAAAGTCCTGCTCACCCATCGTCAATATTACAGCACCAGTGACCATTATTATGGATACCTGTTCCATGGACACCTTGAATGTTCACCGATATATTACAAGCTTCATCCATCGCTTTGACAGTATGAACCGTTTAAACAATCCATTGCCACCTACCTCACCAGGTTCATTCAGGTAATCTCCTTTCAGTCCTTCCCAAAAGACTTTGCACTACTTGTTTTCTCAAGTTTCCTACAGTCTTGCTTTGCTTGCCGATAAACTGTTGACAGATGAACCCTGATACCACAATTATCGCAAAGAGGCTGTATGTCTGCAGTCTATAGATCAGTATTCGATTCATCACCACAATAAGATTGTTTTTTTAAACGATCCTTCCCCTCCATCTACAAGTTTGCAGATGATACCACTGTAGAAGGCAACATCTCAATTAGCAATGAATCATACAGGAAGGAGATAGAGGGGCTTAGTGACATGGTATCATGATAACAACCTTTTCCCCAAAGTCAACACAAGAGCTGGTTATTGATTTCAAAAGGGGGGGTGGGCTGGCACACATACTCCTATCTACATCAACGGTGCTGGGGTTGAGAGGGTAGAGAGCTTCAAGTTGCTTGGTATGAATATCACCAATAGCGTATCCCGATCCAACCACTTTGATGTCACAGCCAAGGCAGCTCACCAGTGTTTCAACTTCCTCAGAAGGCTATAGAAACTTGGCATTTCTCCGCTGTCTCTGAAATGACCTTTACTAATGCACCATAAAATTGCCTTGTCTGGATGCACAACAGCTTGGTATGGCAACTACTCTGCACGTGATCGCAAGAAATTTAAAAGAATTGTGGGCACAGCTCAGCACATCACAAGAACCAGCTTCCCCTCTATGGACTCTGTCTATACTTCTCACTGCCTCAGTAACACAGCCAAAATAATTGAAGTCCACACCCAGCCTGGACATTCTCTCTTCTCCCCACTCCCAAAGGCAGGACATAAAAACCCTGAAAGCATGTATCACCAAGCTCAAGGACAGCTTCTATCCTAATCTTATCAGACTCCTGAACACACCTCTTGCACAGTAAGAACTTTGGCCTCTCACTCTACTTGCTTATAATCTTGCACTTTATCTTTTATCAATATTTCACTTTTTCGGTAGCCTTTACGCATTATTCTGCACCGTTATTGTTTTACCTTATTCTAGCTCAATGCACGGTGCAATGAGTCAATCTATATAGACAGTATGCAGGGCACTGCATCTTGGTACACATGACAATTATTAAATAATACCAACACTAATGTGCAAAATAACAGAGCATCCAACTTGTTCACATGCTGGACCTTCACTGAATTAGCATGAAAATTTTGTGCTGACTTGACCACCACCTCCACTGACTAAGCAACATTGAATGCCTGTAAAAATTCAGTTTCTCCTCACTGAGTGACTTTCATCTGAGAATGCACATCTTGGATCCTCAAATTATACATTTTCATCACATTCCCTCAAAATATAGCATGCAATTTGCCTCTTACCCACAACAGAGTCTACAGCAGTTTAATCTGGATACCGAAGCCGGCTGTTAAACTTGAACTACAGGATTTGGGGAGCTCTCGAGGTGTTCAGCTGATCTAACCAACTCTTCAAAGTCTCCTAGAGTGACTGCAGCCAGAGGTGAAAACTGTTAGCACTATCAATGGTTCCTACCAGTTAGTGAGGACAATCCTTTGAGCACAGGATAATTTAATCAATGGACGCAAGGAGTTTTCTGCTAATGACCTGCTAAACCCGAGACCTTTCTCAGACAAGTAGCTATTTATTAAGCAAAGTGACACACATAAAAGTTGCTGGTGAACGCAGCAGGCCAGGCAGCATCTGTAGGAAGAGGTGCAGTCGACGTTTCAGGCCGAGACCCTTCGTCAGGACTAACTGAAGGAAGAGTGAGTAAAGGATTTGAAAGTTGGAGGGGGAGGGGAAGACAGGAGGGGGAGGGATGGAGCCAAAAGCTGGACAGGTGATAGGCAAAAGGGATACGAGAGGATCATGGGACAGGAGGTCCGGGAAGAAAGACGGGGGGGGGGGGGGACCCAGAGCATGGGCAAGAGGTATATACAGAGGGACAGAGGGAGAAAAAGGAGAAAAAGAAAATTAAGCAAAGTGGCTGTCTTGGCGGAGAAGCAATCTGTGGTTTCATTAGGCTCAGTGTCTGGGTCACCTGATTTGACTGGTTTGAACCAGAGTTGAGAAGAGCACAAAAGCATGAGGCTGAGGGACAAAGGCTGTAGAACAATGCTGGTCGTAGTCCTGGACCAGAGCCATTAAGAAGGTGATCCGTGTGTCAGGTGACCTCAAACCAATGAGATGGAAACACAAGCATTTCATATGAAGTGTTTAAAATTAAAGAGCTTCGAATGTAAGGCGGCGACAACTCTCTAGAGACCATCCATCGCGGATGTGGAAGATCTCCACGTCAGACATGGAGATTAGATCGGGACCATGAAGCATACCTGAACAGAATCAATTTCTTTCCCGGTAATACTTTTTCACTTCATCGACTGTTTCAGGGAATCCTAGTTGGTGCGCACACAGTTAGTTAGCTGTGAACCCACCTGCTTTTTAACTGAGACGATAAAAGTATTTGTCAGAAAATACAGATTCTCTTTATGCCTAACTGATCATTATTACTAAAGCATAATCCTTGTAACACCTCCCAATGCAGATCACAGAATATACTGTCTATTTTGGCAGCCTAGCATTGAACAGCCAAGTAATGTGGTTTACCCAACAAGGTCATCTGAGAGTAACTAGACCCTCAGTGCTGGGCCATTGACATTGATTGGCTGATCATTACAGTAATTCTGCAGAGACAGCACTGGTGGTATTTTTCCCTGCAGAGGTCTGCTGCAGGAAGTACTTGTCTCAGAAACATGTTAGAGTGCAGCAATCACTGCAGCACAATAGACGAGGAGTTTTGTACCTAGTCTGATGACTTTCGTCTTCAAACATCCTTTCCCACATTTGACCATAGGCTCTGTCAGCACAATGAGGATTGCATCACCTACATCAGCCCTCATCAAGAAGAGGCTGCCAGGATATGGAAAGCAGTCTACGTTTTCCAAAGTCCTATCATAAGCCTTAATCTTCACAAAGCAACAGGGAACACAGGGGTAGATTGGCAGAGGTCCTTGGTCTCTGGGATGATATGTATCATAGTTTGGTGACCAATATAATGATATCTTGGAGCTAGGTCTTTGAGCATGCATAAATGCAAGCATAATTTGCTCAGCTAGTGAGGTTTGGCTACCCCTGGTTCTGGTGCACAGTGCCATAGGTTGAGCAGGTAATCGGAAGATTAGCTTCATTCCCACGGGAAGGTTGTTACAGGTATCAAGGAAGATTTAGAAAAATGTTGGGTCAATAATACAGCCTTGTTTGATATCAGTTTTCACTAAGATTGGATCTGCCCTGTAGACCTGCTGGTCAGTCTCATGGCTTATATATTGTTGTGAAGGATAGTCCCTCCCAAACGATAGAGTCAAACACTTCAATGGGATCAAGTTAGGCCAGGTACAGGGGTTGGTGTTGATTATTGCCATTTTTCTAAGTTGTTCCATGTGACAGAGATTATAGTATTTATTGGATATGCAAGCTGTAGTTGGTGTCTACACTTTAAATGTGTTATGCAAAAAATTCACCAGGTCAAATATTAACTGCTGTGTCTTGACATTTGAAAACATTCCGATTCCTAAAGTTTTCCCTGGCAGAGACTAAAGTTGGCTCATTAACTTTTGACTAGTGGAGAGGAAAGGAATTAGTCAGGATTCATGTTGCTTACCTCCTTCCAAATGCATTTGGTTCAAAGCGACTGAGAAACTTCGGATATTATGATATTTCTTCTTTTATTTCTACCAATAGTCAGTCATTTGTCTTTAGCACTTCGAACTGTTCAGAAACAATTACTGCTCCTCAACCATCAGGCTCTTGAACCAAACTTCACTTGCCCGCCACCAATGGACTCACTTTCAAGGACTCTCCATCTTACGTTCTTGATAATTATTATTTATTTATTATTATTATTATTTCTTTCTTTTTGTGCCTGGGCAGTTTGTTGTCTTCTGCATGCTGGTTCAACACCCAAGTTGTGTGGTTGTTCATTGATTCCATTATGGTTATTATTCTATAAGATTTATTGAGTATGCTCACAAGAAAATGAATCTCAGGGCAGTATATGGTGACATATATGTACTTTGATAATAAAGTTTATTGATTGACATACAGCTTGGAGTAGGCCCTTCCAGACCTTTGACCCACACTGCACAACAACCCACTGATTTAACCCTAGCCTAATCACGGGTCAATTTATAATTAACCTACCAACTGGTGCGTCTTTCGATTGTGGGAGGAAATCGGAGCACCTGGTAGAAATCCATGTGATCACGGGAAGTACGTACAAACTCTTCACAGGCAGTGGTGGGTATTGAACCCGGGTCGCCCGTACTGTAAACTGTTTTGCTAACCACTATGCTGTGTCGCATAGTTCAAAATTTACTTTGAACTTTGAATAGCTATCTAGATTCAAACCCAACCTAAAGTTAACATCTTTGGATATGGAATATGGGTAGAAATAAACTACAACCAAAGAATTGATAATCAGAACAACACTCACAACACACTGAAAGAACTCAGCAGGTCAGGCAGCTGCCACCCTCCCCCCATCTTCTTTATTGGGCCTCTGCCCCTTCCCTCTTCAGTCCTGGCAAAGGGTTCCGGCCCGAAACGTTGACTGATCGTTTCCATGGATGCTGCCCGACCTGCTCAGTTCCTCCAGCGTGTTGTGAGTGTTGCTTTGACCCCAGCACCTGCACAGTATTTTGTGTTTATGATAATCAGAACAAATTGGCCATGGGAAGAAATAGACAGGCTATCGGGACAAGAAGGTAGATGACAGCAACAACTTAATAT
The DNA here is from genome assembly GCF_030028105.1 of Mobula birostris. Lineage (NCBI taxonomy): Eukaryota > Metazoa > Chordata > Chondrichthyes > Myliobatiformes > Myliobatidae > Mobula > Mobula birostris. The sequence continues at coordinate 38,963,788 of NC_092392.1, read as the reverse complement.
GCTTAAGTGTGCGACGTGTGAGCTATCAAATAGCAAGGATATTTCCTGTTATTAATAATGCAGGTTGATGGAACCTCTTGGAGAAAGGTATTACTAATCAAATGAACTTGGAACTCACAAGCTGGATGTCTAACATCTCAAGTACAGAGCAATTGATTACACCAAGCACTGAGGGATTTTGAACATTAAATGAAAAGACTGATGTACTTTTCTGGTGCCCAGTAAAGCTCACCAGGCCACACTGCGAGAGAGTTGCAGCTGCAATATTCCTCCCGTCTGAACCAACTCCGAGGAATATCACAATAAGTCTTGTGCTATTCCTGAAAACCACATTAACCATCGGCTGTTTGTTGGCTTTATGGATGGGTTTCTGCTCCTTCACACTGTCACTACAGTAAAAAAAAATTCCTGGGCATTGGGTTCTCTGGTCAACAAGATGATTGAGGGAGTGAAAATTAAAGAGCACAATGTAAATTACTAAAGAGTTGGATCAGCCCAGTCTTATACTGAAGGAATAAGACAATTGTGAAATTAATGAGTTGGTTCAATAAATGGCCATAAATGCCTCTCAGGAATCACTGTAACAAGAGATACCTTTTACCTTATCTGTAGATCTATAATATGATTCTCATTTTGAAATTTATAAGTTTGTGAATAAGTAGGTAAAAGAATCGTCTAAACCCCACCTGAAACTGCTTGAAATGTTTTTGCGGAAATGAGACTGACATATATGACAGGCACAAATAATGAACAAATGCAAATCCTTCAACAGACCAAATGCTTCTGATAATCCACCACAGCTCATGAAGAAACATGTCTGAAAGCCCCAATAGAAACTGTTGGTTGACAAAGTTTATCTAAATTCCAACTCCAAGCCTCCAGCCCTCACCTCCACAGCTCCATAAATGTTTATTCGTAAAGTTATCGTCACCCTGGAATCCATTGATATTCGATCTTAAAATGGCTTCAATTAATGAAAATCTGAAAGCAAGACTAAATGGAAGTGCAAAAACTAGATGAAAATAAACAAAACTATTTAAATAAACTATCAAATTAAGTATGAGACACTCCTGCAGATGCTGGAAATTCAAAGCGACAAACACAAAATGCTGGAGGAACTCAGCAGGTCAGGCAGCATCTATGGAAATGAATAAACAATTGATTTTTCGGCTGAGACCCTGCTTCAGGACTGAGAAGGGAGCAGGAAAATGGCAGAATAAAAAGTTGGGGCGGGGGAGAAGAGGAGGATCAGCAGAAAAGACATACGTTTGCATTTGTTAAGCTCATTTGTTTTATATACCAAAGATTCAATGTACATTTATTATCAAAGTATGTATACAGTATACAATCCTGACATTCGTCTTCTCGCAGACAGCCACAAAACAAAGCAAAACCATGAAACTTATTCAAAGGAAACATCAAGCCCCCAATGTGTAAAAGAAAAATCAAACTGCAAAAAATGAGATAATGACACACAGAATATAAAACATCAAACTGCAGAGTCCTTGAAACAGTCTAGGAATGTTCAGTTTAGTTCAATTTAGCGCAGGGTGGTTTGTTGACTGCAGGCTGCAGAGCCAGTCTGCCCTAATCAAAATTGCACTAAATATTAATGAAAAAAAGGAGTAACCTGTAACCAAAAACTCATTTAACATGAACTGCTGGGTCCTCTAAAAATGGGTCCAATCCACAAACCTCTCTGATCAAAGACGCAAGACTCCTGCACCTTCCTCAGGCAGCAGTGAGCGAGAGGGAGAGGAAGACAGGTAAATGCAGGTGGATGTCTCTGAACACCCACTCGCCCCCTGTTCTCGTCCATACTGATTTCAAATTTGGTCAATACTTTAATTGGTGAGTTGGTCAAAAACGGGGGCCGATCATGGCTTCACATTCCACCATCAGGCCGCACGTTCCGTTCTCAACCTCGCTGAATTCCTTTGGAGGTGCAGCAACAGAGCTGGGTCGCTCAGTCGGCCCAAAAGCATATTATCAAAATACAAATGATAGGCTCCAATCGCACACTGATTAGTGGTAGAGGTACTTTTTTAAAGAAGGAAAATAAGTAGTTTTGTGAATTGTCTGTAGGATGTCACCGCAAAATGCTAAGATTAAGAATAATTACTTGGAGAGACGTATTGGCTCTGAAGCCTGTACGTAACATAACACACAACACACATCAAAGTTGCTGGTGAACGCAGCAGGCCAGGCAACATCTCTAGGAAGAGGTACGGTCGCCGTTTCCGGCCGAGACCCTTCATCGGTCCTGGGTCTTGGGTTCAAGGGTCTTGGCCCGAAACGTCGACTGTACCTCTTCCTAGAGATGCTGCCTGGCCTGCTGCGTTCACCAGCAACTTTGATGTGCATTGCTTGAATTTCCAGCATCTGCAGATTTCCTCGTGTTTGCGTTTTTAAATAACACACAATAGTTGCTTTTGAACTGCAGTCTGTTTTGAATGAGATGTACTCTTCCCAAGAGTGCAGAGCAGTGAATAACAAAGTGCAGAGTGCACCTCCTGGGGCTTAAACTAGTCTGTGACATATCCTTGAGAACTTAAACAGAACATGGACCAGGACACCTGTTCAGCATCCTTGAGAGAAAATATGTCATTTGTTGAATCAGTATTCTGACCCTTTATCCCAACTGTCACGCAAGAATGCTCAGCTGTTCATTCTGTAGAGACTGTCCTGTTGACCTTGGTGTTTGGAAAAAAAAAATAGGCTTCTGAATTAGGACATGACGGGGATAGCACTGGAAAAAAAGAGAGGGAGGGAAGGAGAGTGAGGTAACTGGATAAGGACATGAACAAAACATTAGCAAAATCTGAACCAAAAAAGGAAAATGATCACAGAAGTACATCGGCAATCAGAATAAGCAACGGTAGGATAAAAATGGAAAACAGAATTCGGAGGAAACTAAAGAAGAACCTTCAAAAATAGTTCAAAGATACAAAGTTCCAAAGTACATTTATTATTAAAGTGTGTATACAGTATTCAACCCTGAGAATCGTCTTCTCGCAGATAGCCACGAAACAAAGAAACACCATGGAACCCATTCAAAAAAAACATCAAACACACGAGTAAAAACAAAAGAACAAATCACACAAATGGCAAAAACAAGTGAAAAGTAGAATTTAAAACATTCAACCACAAAGTAATTGAAACAGTTCAATTTAGCGCTGTCGTTCATTGACTACAGGCCACAGAGCCAGTCTGCCCTGATCGAAATCACACAAAATAGTGACAAAAAAAGGAGCACCCAGAAACCAGAAACATATCATAACATGAACTACAGAGTCCAATCCACAAACCGCGTTGATTAAACTTTGTCCAAGACCCAAGACTCCAGAACCTTGTTTATGGGGGAAAGATCCAAAATCATGGCAAAAGTAAGAAAACATAGAACGTGGATCAATCCTGATTCCACACTAATTAGTTAATTTTTACAGAATCATTATTATCCCAAAGGTCACTGCTTTCAAGAGCTCCCACTGCTGCGACTTAACATGGCACTCATTATGAAAAGGAATCCAGATTTCAGAGGCTACAGATGCTGGAAATCTGGAGAAATGCACACAAAATGCTGGAGGAACTCAGCAGGTCAGGCAGTGTTGATGAAGGGAAAGGAGCAGTTGACGATTTTAACCGAGATACTTCGTCAGGAATAGAAAGAAAGAGGACAGAAGCCAGAATAACAGGGTGGGGGAGGGAGAGGGAAAGAAGCAGAAGCTGATAGATATTCTGAAGTTATGGTATATAGTAAATACTAATTTCAACAGTAGCCAATCATCAATCCTGAACATGGATTGTAGATTTAATTTAAAATGCAGCTCTGAACAATGGTCTTCCTGGAGCTGCATTTTGGGGTTGCTTGCAAACAACGAAACACTACATTTGACGCAGATACTTGCATATGCATAAATGTGGCCCAGAGTTAGTGAGAATTAAACTCCATTTTGGGTGTCTGGGGTGTGGGTGTGAAGATGAATGTGTTTGAAAATTATTGGTAATTCAAAGTAAGTGTTGTAGATACATGGTAACTATAGAATTGTCCCTTGATCTTTAGCATATAAAATGTCATGTAATATTGAGTCAGGCAGGCCTCCTCTTCCAAGAGTGTCTCAAATATGATGCTTGCTGCTTGCTTTGCTAAATAGACTTCTATATCCGCCAGCATCCGTGTCTCTCCGGTGACATCATTCACAGTCACAAAAATAATCAGGGTTTGAGAACAGGATTGGAGTAAAACAATATTAATCATGTGGAAGCACTGTCTTTGCAATTGAGAGTATTTGACTTTGCAAAGTAAAATGTTTTAACAGTCTAATTCACTGATAGAGTGACCACGGAACACAATGGAACTTGAAAGCAAATCACACGAACCGCTGGAGGAACTCGGAAGATCAGGCAACTTCTATGGAAATTTATAAACTGTTGACGTTTCAAGCCAAGACCCTTCTTCAGGACTCACTCGAAATGCCGACAGTTTATTTGTTTCTGTAAATGCTGCCTGACCTGCTGAGTTCTTCCAGCATTTTATATGTGTTGCTCTTGATTTCCAGCATCTGCAGAATTTCTCGTGTTTATCATGGAACTTGCAGTTTCTAAACGACGTCTAAAACTGATTAATTTATCTTATTTATTCGCAGTTTCAGGTATAACACTGTGCATGCTGCTGACACTTTCCATTGAACCTTACTATAACATTTGCTTTCATTGTGAGGTATTCCAACACAAGACAGCATTATGAATGTGGGCCAAAGTTCTAACATGTCCAACAGAATGAAAAAGGTTTATTTTGTTAAGTAGGTAATAAAGTTGCAGCTTCTAAAGGATCACACCACACCCCTTCACCCCAAACCAACAAATTTCATTGTGTGTCACCTTAAGTTTCAATTTTCCTAATCTACACTAAGAGACTTTGTGAAAACGAGTGAGTCATAAATAAAATAGACATCAGTCGCCAGGACAGCTCACCAGTAAAACTACAAATATATTCATGCCACTCATTCTAGTTAATTATGTAATAATAGGACAGAAAGCTTGTCGGGTTCTCAGGGAAGAAATACAGTGTTCAAAGATATTAAAAATATTTTAGTGTTGTCATAGAAAAAGAACATGTTCAATTTATATCCCTGCATTTTTAATGGAACTTGAAGCTGCATAAACAGGGACTTGTAACAAACTTGGTGAACCCTGCACTACCGGGCAAACCAATAATTCCTATTTATTGAATTCCATGGATGTAAGAAAAAAAACAAAATCTGGTTGCTCTTCCATGAGATGTTACCAAAGGTTGAATGAATCAGCCATACAGCAGGTCTCAAGTTCTTTTTTGTTTGGGTTAGGTTCCTCGAAGCAGAATATATTGAAAGCCCGTGTTCTACACCAGGAATAATTACTACTCTAGCAGACTTTTAAAAAAATTACAGTATTTACTTGTAAAGTCTTCAGATACTTATGTTAGATTTAGTTACTGAAACTTGGTGACAAGTTGCAATTCTGTAGCACCTATCACATATAGGAATTTTCCAGGGATGGAATCAGACAAATTTGATAAAAATGAACTTCCATCCAACAACAAGTTCATGGAACAAATTTAGATAATTAAAACATTCAGCTGTGGACCACCAGTAAGAAAATGTTATCACTGCAAAAATCTGCAAATTCCAGCTTTCAGTAATCTGCTTCCCCTCTGTCCCTTTCTCTCTCAGAATCAGTTTTAACATTACAGGCATATGTTGTGAAAATTGTTGTTATGTATCAGTGTTACATTGCAATACATAATAATTCTAAATTACAATAAATGTACATATTAGATTGGATTAGATTATGAGGACACAGTCCTCGTTTATTGTCATTTAGAAAAATGCATGCATTAAAAAATGATACAATGTTCCTCCAGAAAGGTATCACAGAAGCACAGGACAAACCAAGACTAAAACTGACAAAATCACATAATTATGACATATAATTACAACAGTGCAAAGCAATACTGTAATTTGATAAAGAGCAGACCACGGGCACGGTAAAAAAAAAGTCTCAAGTCCCGATAGCCCCATCATCTCATGCATACGGTAGAAGGGAGAAACTCTCCCTGCCTCCAAGCACCGCAAACTTGCCGATGCATTGGAAGCACCCGACCGCAGCCGTCTCTGAGTCCGTCCGAAAACTTCGAGCCTCCGACCAGCCCTCCGACACCGAGCACCATCTCTGTTGAGCGCTTCGACCCCGCCCCGGCCTCCGAGCAACAAGCAAAGCCGAGGACTCAGGGCCTTCCCCTCTGGAGATTCTGGATCACACAGTAGCAGCGGCAGTGAAACAGGCATTTCAGAAATTTCACCAGATATTCCTCCGTGCTCTCACGTCCGTCTCCATTAAATCAGGATTGTGCACGGCACCCTACTTGACAGATAACAGATATCATTCACCGGAGTGGCCGCTGCAAGCTGCGTCACGTCGCCATCTTCTCCTCTTCCTTATATAACGTTAAATTAAATACGTAGTTTAAAAAATGGAAAAAAAAAGTTATGAGATAAGTGTTCAATGTCAGGACAGGAAGAATCTATTCTTGAAACGCTGAGTGTATGCCTTCAGGCTCCTGTACCTCCTCCCTAATAGTGGCAATGAAAAGAGGATGTCCAGGGTGATGGGGTTAATGACAAGATGCCACCTTTTTGAGGCATTGCTCCTTGAAGGTGTCCTGGATGCTGGGAAGGGTAGTGCCCATGTTGGAGCTGAGTGAGTGATGTAACCAGTTCTTCCCACATACACACAAGATCCCCCAGCATTCTATGGCCCAGTCTCTTTTCCATCCACCTGCCAATCACCCACACAACCCATTCTAATGGATCCCCACCCACACCCACTGTTCCCAATATGCGCAACCCCACCTCTCAGATTTGATTCTACTTCACCATCCTTTCCTATCAGATTCCATCATCTGAAGTCCTCTGCCTCCACCGTTCACCTTCCAGTCTCTGTCACTATTTCTACCCATCCCTCCTCACCTGGCTTCATCTGACAATCAGATTTCTCACCTGGGTGCATCTCCTGCTTGCCACCTCTTTCCCTATCCCCCTCTCTTTATACTAGCATGTCCTCTTTATCATGAAGTGCATTTCATTCTACAGATTCTGCCTGGTGCATTGAAATTTTTCAGCAGTTTGGTTTTTTCGCTATGTATTTTATGATCTTGTATAGGAGCCACGTGTCTGTTCTTTACTTGCTTTGTATCTATGTTATGTGTTCATTATGGTAACTAGTCACATCAGGGGGGGCATGGTAAATGCGAAGGGAATAAGTTATGTCTTCTTGTTTATTTCTTGGCAGTTTGTAGCTTAACATAGGCAGAGGTCATATCTTTGCTGACCACTTAAATATTGCGTCAAGATTGTATGTTTGCTAATTTGCTAATAAAGGATTCAAATCTTTGGAACAATCATTTCATTGGAGCTGAGGGTGTATCTCAAAAGTACAACAATTCTGTAGCGGTTGCAGGCTAGTGGCAATTGTTTTCTATTGATCTTGAATTAGTTTTGCTGTTACACCTTGGTTGCTTGGGACAGAATGGAGGAGATTTGTGCTATTCAGCACTTGTTTGAAATCACAAATTGATTATCTCACAACAACAGAGGAAATCTCTTCCCAAAGTAATTTGCTTCAAGATCACCAAATAAACATTAGTTCAGAGGTAACTTCAAAGATATATGACCAAGTTACATCAGGCTCTTTGTGTTAAATAAAGTCTCTCTCTGCAATTCTACTGAGACCAGACTGCATCATGCCAACTTCCCTCAAGATACAGTGGTGAGCTAGTTTACAGTTTTCTGGCCTTGACTTTGACAGAAATTATCATGGTTTTAGTTGAAGTCCCACAAGTAAACGGGCAGCTGATGACAAATGAAAATCTTTTGGCATGTTGTTGACAGCACAGTTAAGAAGTGAAATTCCAGCTTCAAGTTGCTACACTCTCAAGCATTTGCAGAACAAATCAAAGTGAATTTGAGGCCCTCGTTCACTTCAAGTTAGAACAGTGACTGACAAATCTGCAAGAGTTACTTATGTAGAGTTCAGCAGGTGCATGATAAGACATTAATCATCCACTTATGGTAGATGTCTACAAACTAAACTTTGTGCTCTTAAGAAATGTAGAAAGTGCTCCATTAATTTCTAATGGTGTTAAAACAATGCTGTATTTCATGCTAATGGCATCATTAAAAGTGCTTTAACAGCCACAATCTTCAATTACAAGGTTCGGTTCCCAGAATGGAGGGATCAGGTTTCCCTGGGTAGCAATGCACTAGATCAGTTTCACCACTTGCCATTTGACTGAGTTATCACAGGATATCATAGCTGCCAGCATCTGATCCAGCAGAGCAAACCTCAGAAAACAGTCTTTTAAAGAGTCAAACTGAAACTGCACTCTTCCAGTTGCTGGAGAGTGCTGCTGCTTTCTTTTTCAATTTTTTTTATTAATTACTTGCAAAGACAAGTAATTACGATACATTATGACATTATGGAAACAAAAACAAGTTTGAAATGCCCCATATCTATGTATAGTAAATTAACCATAATATTGAAAAGGTATATTTTATCCAAATCTAAAGCAAAATCAAAACCCCATAACAAAAAAAAAGAGAAAAAAAAACAGCTGTTTGGTTAAAAGAAAAGAAAAAAAATCTTGGACATATAGTCATAAATTCAAACATATAATAGCCATCATCATCGGCGAACAAGTCGAAGATTGTGAAAGTAGTTCCAAAAAGATCCCCATAATGTGAAAAAATCTTGTCTAGGTATAGAAATAGAACACCTAATCTTCTCTAGATTTAAACATGACATAACATCAATCAACCAATGGGCATGAGTAGGTGGAGTGGCACCTTTCCATTTGAGCAACAAAACTCTTCTGGCTCAAAGAGAAATAAAAGCCAAAATATGCAAATCATTTGGCTTAAGAGTAAAATCATTTCCTCCAACAATGCCAAACAAGGCAGTCAGGGTTGGGTTTAAAGTTTACTTTAAAAAGCTCCGAGAAAGTTTGAAATACTTCTTTCCAAAATTTATCAAGCCGCAGGCAGGACCAAAATATATGAATTAGAGAGGCCTCTTCTACATTACACCTATTACAGTATGGAGAAAAATCTGAGTAAAAACAAGAGAGCTTGTCTTTAGTCATGTAGGCTCTATGAACCACTTTAAATTGTAAAAGAGAGTGACGCGCACATAATGAAGAGATGTGAACAAGTTTAAAAATTTCATTCCAAGTATCCTCATCAATTGAAATCTGTAGGTCTTGTTCCCAGAGGTTTTTAATTATGTCCAACAGAATGTTTCTTATTATCTGATATTACAACAATGGAAAGTGGAGGTGGGAAAGTACACTAGGAGGCTAGAGGAATCCAAGGTCCAGCTGGCAAAGAAGTTGAGTTTCCCTGGGCCATCCCAAATGATTTTTCTTCACTTCGAGCATTTATGGATCCAGGATTCCCAAAGCTTGGCAGGATTGTTACACATTTTCATGGAGACTTGACAACATCATTAAACTGTTCACCTGGTATTCCAACATCGTGATGAAGCTCAGCATTTCAGAAGTCTGGTGCTGAGCTCGGGAATGAACTAGCTTGCCCACCAGGGCCTTGATACTGGGAATATATGCCTGGGAAGGACCATTATATTGACTAACTTATTCCACTGGAGGATTGAGAGGAACTTATGGAGACACAGCAGTGCTACATATTTAGTGCACTGTTCTTCTGTAGCTGCTAGATGGCTCAGAAGGCGATCACTCTTCCTCCTAGGACATAAATTTCATACAAGTTTGAAGCTCTAGTCCTTTAAATTCTACCTAGATGCCTGAAGGCATACTAAAAGTGATGGTGAATTTCATCATACAAATCTATCTTTACTGAAACATGGCTTCTGTGAGAAGGCAGTGGTTCACATTTTCTGAGGTATATCAAACCATTGCTATTAGGGAAAAGAGGAGGTGGCGTAATGCAGTGTGTGGCAAATTGATAGAGGACTTTTGTCTTGTGAAAATGTATTGCAAGGTCTGTTTGGTCAAATGTTCATTGTATAAATTGTAGAAAACTCAGATCTTGGACTCTAAAAATGCACATATGAAAAAGCCTGTTGTCTTCCAAAGCTGCACTAAGTTCTCGACCAGGGGCTCCCAACCTTTTATGCCATGGCGTCTTACCAGTAACTAAGGGATCTGTGGAATCCAGGTTGGAAACCCCTGTTATAGACCTTTGAACTTGAACTAGAAGGCTCCTCTAAATCTCCTTTATGTTTTGTCCATCCTTAACCCACAATTTTTCTTGTCATTTTACGCCCACCTAAACTGGCAAATTCCACAAATAATTGAAAAATAACTCCACCATCAGCTGGATGTTAATATGGGTTAAAACACAGATGCAATCGCAGGTAACAGTTGATAAGCCCAATAAGCAGTGTGCTTCAGAGGAGACACTGCAGTAAGCCAACGAAAGTACATGCTTCAGCAGATTCTAACACTTTCCTTAAATATCCTTAAATTCCGGACTCTGCCCGCCAAAGTACATTCTTCAGTGGTGGAGATGGTTATGGAATATTGATCAAGGGAATGCACACTCACCACACAATCATTGTTCCAGCATTCAGTGTAACTTTGGATCAACCATCAGCATAACTAGAGTTACGTCTACCTTTGAACACAGGACTGCCAACAGATCTTGTGTGGGGGGGGGAAGAGGTGGGGGAGGAGTGGGGGGAGAAGAGGGGGTAGGAGAGAGGGAGGAGGAAGAGGGGAGATATCACTCACTAGATTAAAATCATAAGCTGCCATGAACTATATTTAAGGCTGCGGTGAACTTCATTATTGTTGGGCATCTTTAGAAACAGACATGAAAGGCTTCAAAAAAAAATTAACTGAATGTCCTATAGTGGCTGTTAATAGTTATTAGAAGGAATTAAGATTAGTTATTTTAAGTGAATGATACAGTACATTAGGGGTCACCAACCCGTCGATCGCAACCGACCGGTCGATCTTTCAGACTTTCCCAGTAGATCCCGAAGAAAAATCAAAAATAAATACACAAATACTGTTGTAATGTGAGCATTATAAAAGTAAGTAATACTAATTAGGATAATGGTAATATAGCAATATTTTCACTAAAAAGCTGTTTGTAAAGAGAGATTGTTTCCAGGTTGCCAGGGTTTAGTTCTGTTCTTTCTGCCCAGTGTGCACATGTGTAGTTCCCCCGCCATGCACTGCATCTTCAGCGTAGCCTGTGCTGCATCAAAGTGACCAATCAGGTTAGGGATAAGAGTACTGACTGTCACAAACATCAATATACGGCAGTGGTCCCCAACCTCCGGGCCGCGAAGCAGGCAGTGGTGCAGCGGTAGTTGGAATGCACCCAGCACATCTTTAAGAATAAAGCCGAAATAAACAAGCTAATTAATTAGGTGCAGCCCGGCTCGTAAATGTCGGCCCAGATCAGAGGCGACGCAATCGGCAATCGCTCGTGATATCCTGATAGCATAGCGGAGGCTCCACGAAAGAAGGCGAAAACATACAAATTCCATCCAGAATGGGAAGAGGAATTTCTATTTACCTTGGTGAAAGACAAGTGTGTATGTATGTTGTGCCACCAAACACAAGCACTGACTAAAAGAGGGAATCTGGAGCGGCACCACAACACCAATCACTAGGAATTTAAAGACACCTACCCCCCAAAGAGCGCAATTCGTGCCAGGAAAGTTGAGAAGCTGAAATCGGGGTTGAAGGCCCAGCAATCGTCTTTCACAAAACATGCTGCTCAAAATAAGGTTGCTATTGAAGCATCATTTTGACAAAACACAAGTAGCCTTTTACAGATGGTGATTTATTCAAGGAAGCAATGGTCATTACTGCAGACTGTTTTTAATGACTTTAAAAACAAAAACAGCATCACAACCGCAATACGTAATATACCGCTTGGCCCTGCAACAGTGACAAGGAGGGTAGAGTCACCGTCAGAGGACGTGAATATTTTTCACTACAGTTCGATGAATCCCTGGATGTAATGCAAACAGCTCAGCTTGTTGTATTTGTCAGAATGGCTTTCCAGGATTTTACAACAAAGGAGGACTTCCTCACTCTTTTACAATTAAAGGAAAGAATGAGAGGTGAGGATATTTACAACGAGTTTTTAAAAATGTCAGTGAAAATGACATCCCCATTCATAAACTGGTGGCAATCACTACTGATGGGGCCGAGCAATGCGTGGTGTGCTCATTGGTTTTATACCACTAAAAGTCAGTGCCTACTTTGGGTCAACTTATCTATGTGAAATTGCATTTTCACGGATAAAAATTATTAAATCAAAGTAGAGGAGTTGACTTACTGACAGACACCTCTCTACGGTTGCCAACTTTCTCACTCCCAAATAATGGACAAAAGTAGCAGTCAAATCCCGGGACACTTGTGTTTACCCCGAGAAAGACTACCATGACCATGAAGCCTTGCATGGGCACCTGTGTGCGCATGGATGTATGTGCCGATTTCTTTTCTTTACCCCACCAATCGGTTTTGGCTTAATTTTCATTATTTCTACTTTATATAGGCTGTGTATTTATCATATCATTCCTGCTTTTACTATATATTAGTGTTATTTTAGGTTTTATGTGTTATTTGGTATGATTTGGTAGGTTATTTTTTGGGTCTGGGAACGCTCAAAATTGTTCTCCATATAAATTAATGGTAATTGCTTCTTCGGAGTAAAGCAGTTTGGCACAAAAGGTTGCATAGGAACGTTCTACCTTAGTGGGGGGAATACGGGACAGTTGGCAACCCTACACCTCACAGACTGTCTCAGACTGGCTGTCTGTAGTTACGAGCCAAGTTTCAGGGAACCAGCAGAAAGTATTCAGCCCCAGTCATCACACTGAGTGCAACAGTCAATTTTTATTCATTTATTTTTCATGTTGAAATAAAATTAAATAATGAAACTTAGAATTAAAGGTGTGAAGTATTGTAATATTCTTAAAGAAAGACAGCTATGGCCTATTTGATATGCTTGTTACAGTGTTTTCTTGTTTGAATTAATTTGAAAGTTTGACAAAAGCATTTTGTGTAATTCAAATACAATTCGCCCAAATAAAAGGCCTCAAATTGGAAGTACAATCTGTGCTGTTTTCTCTCTAAATGATTTAGTAGGTAGATCTTGCCTTTCACTGAAGTCGAGGTAGGGGATCTTGGGCTTAAAAAGGTTGGTGACCACTACAGTACATGCATCGAAATGTATGAACAGTTATCTTCTCTAGCAAGTATAACAGTACTGTCAAAATACCCACTCAGAAACAACAATACACAGCACTACAAGGTATTATTTGTTTATTGAGATACAGCATAGAATAGGCCTTTCCAGCCCCTCGAGCCACACCACCCAGCAATTCCCCAATTTAATCCTATCCTAATCACAGGACAATTTACAATGGCCAATTAACTTACTAACCAGTACATCTTTGGACTGTTGAAACCGGAGCACCTGGAGGAAACCCACACAGTCACGAGGAGAACATACAAACTCCTTACAGGTAGTGGCAGGAATTGAACCCAGTCACGTGGGATCCTAAAGGAGGACAGCACCCTAGGTCAGGACTGATTCCAGACCACTGGAGCAGAACAGTTCCAAATGCTGTTCTACTGTGCTGTTCTGTGTCTTGATATCAAATCGTGTTTGATAACACTCGAGACATTTTACTATATTAATGGACTGCCTGAAAACAAACACAATGTAATCCGCAAATTTGAGCCTTAAAGCAAAATATAATTACCTAACATGAATCTGGTAACACAAGGTTTAGTGTGGTTATAAAGATCCCAATGTTAACTACTCATCTGTAAGTTAACTTTTAGGGAGTCCCACACAAGGACTCACAAGACCCTTTCCACCTTGGATTTTTGAATTTATTTCCCCCGTTTAGAAAACAGTCTATGCCCTTATTCCTTCTACCATAGTGCATTACTGTACACTTCCCTACACTATATCCCGTCTGCCACTTCTTTGCCCATTCTCCCAATCTGTCATTATGCACACTTTCCTGCTTCCTCAACACCATCTGCCCCTCCACCTATCTTCATATTGTTTGCAGACTTGGCCACAAAGCCATTAATTCTGTCATCCAAATCACTGAAAAAAAAGTGACCCCAATACTGACCCCTGAGGAATTCCACTAGTCACCAGTAGCCCCCAAAGTAAGTCCCCTTTTATTCCCACTCTTTGCTTCCTATCAGTCAACTAATCTTCTAACCGTGCTAGGATCTTTCCTGTAATACCATGACCTCTTAGTTTGTTAAGCAAATTCATGTTATTGGGACTCAAAGAAACTGATTTCATGCCCACACCCGCACTTGTTTGTTGGTTGCAGTTTAAATTTTATCGAGTTTACACAATTTCTATGATGACAAGTTGTTGCACACAATCCAGTTCAACTTTATTCCCCCATTTGAGCCATTGCATTTAGAGTATGCTGGATTAAGTTAAGCTAATATTCTGAATGTGCACACAATTTATAAAAGAAAATTATGCATCAGGTAGAAAGGATGTTCATCCAGTTCTCACCCATGTGAGCTTACTTTTCTTTCCCTCAGTGTAGTTACTGCCTTTCTTGGGGTGGGGTGCAAGGAATGAAGGGGCAAAGAGGATGATCAGCAAACATGGAGTAATGCTGTAGTATGTGAGCCAGTGGTAGTTGAGGGCAGGGTACTCACAGGACGGAATGGGGGTGGGGGAGGAAGGAATACGAGGGCTGATTGATAAGTCCATGGCCTAAGGTAGAAGGGGTCAATTTTAGAAAACCTAGCACATTTATTCTTCAACATAGTCCCCTCCTACATGTACACACTTAGTCCAGCCAACGTGGAGCATACGGATCCCTTCTTTGTAGAAGTCGGCGTCTTGGACCTCCAGAAGTGGTCCACAGCAGGGATGATTGATAAGTGACCTAAATTAGAAGGAGATGAGGAGAAACTTCAAACTTTCTGCATTTTCATTCAAAGAGTTGAACTGCACGTGCATGTAAGAAGAGCGTCTTGGACCTTCAGGTGGTCCACAACACGGGTGATTGATAAGTTCGTGGCCAAAGGTAGAAGGATGAGTTATACAGCTCTCGTTACATGCACGTGCAGTTCAACTCTTTGAGTGAAAATGCAGAAAGTTTGAAGTTTCTCCTCATCTCCTTCTAATTTAGGTCACTTATCAATCATCCCTGCTGTGGACCACTTCTGGAGGTCCAAGACGCCGACTTCTACAAAGAAGGGATCCGTATGCTCCATGACCGCTGGACTAAGTGTGTAAATATAGCAAAAAATAAATGTGCTAAGTTTTCTAAAATGGACTCCTTCTACCTTAGGCCACAAACTTAATTCAATCTAAAATGGCAAGAGCAGGGAATTGAGATGGATTGGAAGGGGGAAAGAGACCACACAGTGAATGATGTGTACGATGAAGAAAACCACACATAGGCAGCTTCTGCTCCTCAGGAATGGAGTGGAAGAAATTCATCTTTAACCCTAAGAGACTGCCTCAGCAGATTACAGGAATGGCAGAAGCCTTGCATAATCACTTGCTAGCTATTTAGGTCAAGGATTAGTTGTGCCAGGAAGAGAGAAAATAGCAAGCAAAATTTTCTCATTAACAAGGCGTAAGAACATTATCAGTGCTGTACCCAAATTACACAGTTGGCTGTTATTACACGTTCTATGTATCAGACTGTGGGCCAGAATACGATGCACCTTGCTACAGTTTGCGGGATGCCCACGAGCGCACTTGACCGCGAGCTGTCAAAACACCTTTTCCTGCTTCTAAATGTCTCAGGTGACCAATGGCACTTAGACATAGTTGGAATAATTTCAAATAATTAAAAAATAGCAAAATAGCAATGAATAAAAATACACAAACCCACCGTTAATTATTAGCAGAATTAAATAATAAAAATTAACACCCTCCCCCCCACCAAGTACATAACTTACGTGGGCCATCGAAGGTCAGAATGGGGCCTTGCCAGAAGGAGCAGCTGCAGCTGGTGTCAAACTGAGGGGCCGGATGAGAAACACACCTGGTCCCTCAGCTCAGCGGAACGGCTCTGGGCTCAGTGCCCACCGTAGCTGCATGGCAGTGCGCTGGCATCTGACCAGCAACAGGTTCCATACTCCATGCCGCAGGGTGCACTAGCGGAACCCTGGAACCTGCCGACAGCACGCTGCTGTGGGGCAGTCATCCTGAATGGAACTGTTCAATGCAGTAATGTGCGGTCACTGTCTACACTTCTCAGAATGATCTCATCACAGGGTGCATTCATTACAAAATATAATCTGCTTGGAAAGTAAACTACCCTCATGGATCTTATCTATACCTTTGTTCGTATTCCACATGTCAAATACCTCTATTCTAAAACAATATAACGGCCAACATTCCAGGTAGTGATGAGCTCAGCTAAATATATCTTCTTAATGTTAGCACAGGTGGTACTGATGACAGGAGAATCTAGAGAAGTGAGAAGAAATATTTCTCCCACCAACAGTTCCAGACTTTACCAATGTGTTATAAAACTAGGCTGCAGCACAGAGAGTCAGGGCTTCACCAAAAGTTCCAGTCTTTTGGTGTCATGCTTGAGGAATTTTGATCAAAGGCTCAGAGAGATAACAGAAACAGCAACAAATAATTCAAGAGCTGTCAATCGGTACCTTTCAAATCTGTGAATCTGCTCAGAGATATAAAAAAGAGATTCTATGAGTATACCACCAAAATCCTGTAGAATTCTAGAAGGGACTTGTCGATACCCAGACAACTTCAGCTCCAATTTTCATTCTGTAACATGCACTGTAGTAGGTAACAGAGGCAGCAAGAAAAAGGAATGACCACAAACCAAGCTACTTTAAATCAAACGTACATATGTTGAAACCTGGAGAACAGAACTCCCATTAAAATCTGGAGAGCAGAACGCCCATTAAAACCTGCTTATGCGAGCAGCGAAACTAATCGTCAAAACTAAACCGCTTAACTTTTTCTCTTGCTTTTTACC
The DNA here is from genome assembly GCF_030028105.1 of Mobula birostris. Lineage (NCBI taxonomy): Eukaryota > Metazoa > Chordata > Chondrichthyes > Myliobatiformes > Myliobatidae > Mobula > Mobula birostris. Next base: position 38,946,736 of record NC_092392.1, on the reverse strand, counting down.
CCACTACCACAGGTGGCCTAATACCTCTTCTCACTACTTTCTTCATTGTCTTCACTCTCTCACACCTCCCTTGTCTCTCTCCTTTCTTCCTCACCATTGCCCATTGTTCCTTGAGTCCTCAGCTTTCTTGTCCCTTGGCCAAATCTCAAGCTGTTCTGGTATTTTACCGCAGAATACCAGAGCTAACTGGATAGTTTCTAAGCAGCAATGAATATCATTTTACATCATAAACTCACTGCACTTACAGGGAAAAATCATGGGTTGGGCAGAAGAATAATACCCATGTTTTTCTTTGTATTACTTGCCCTGAGAGGGCTGATGGTCGAGCGTTTGGGGGGGGAGGAGGTACTGTCTTCGTTCCATGTGACACTGTAACACACCCATAGCATTACACCGCAAGGGGTTATTACAATGAGGAATGCATGCAGTGACTCTTGAAGATGGAATGCTTAAAATTAGCTTTAATCTATAATGGAGGCATATTTAAAGCCAAGAAAATATGTCCAGCTCATTCTATCCATGCCAGAATTCACAGACCCAAACCAATACGTCAGAAATTAAATCATTTTAATAAACAAGAATAAAATTTGAAAACTTTGGTTGAGGGGCTGTTCAGTCTGTTAAATTTTTACAGAGCAGAGACAACATTTCTGTACAGACCTATCCACTCTGAACGGAGCAATCATGCGCATATGATCAAGTTTCAATTGGCATCAAGCCAAAGTCATCCCAACACCCATTTTAGATTACACTTCAGTAATCAGCTTTCTTTCTCAGAAAGCCTTTACTGTGTCCTTCTGAACTCCTGCAATCCTTAAAATGGGAGTGCTGCTGTCAGCCAAGTTCTGATATAGAACCTGTGCTACTGGAATCCTGAACAAATAGAAATATAAATCGATTCTTCCTTCCCATGACCTTTTCCCCTCGCCTTCCATTTTCTTCTATTCCCTCCCAGCCTCTTACCTCTTCTCCTCCCTTGCCTATCACCTCCCCCTGGTGCCTCTCCTCCTTCCCTTTGTCCCATGCTCCACTCTCCTCTCCTATCAGATTCCTTCTTCTCCAGCCCTTTGTCTTTTCCATCTCCCAGCTTCTTACTTCATGCACCACTCTCTCCCCCACCTACCCGGCTTTGCCTATAACCTTCTAGGTTGTCCTTCTTCCCCCCTCCCCACAGCTTTTTTGTTCTGGTATCTTCACCCTTCCTTCTCTGTCCTGGATGAAGGGCTTCAGCCCGAAACGCCGACTGTTTATTCATATGCAGCCTGACCTGCTGAGTTCCTCCAGCATTTTGTGTGTGTTTCTCTAGATTTCCAGCATCTGCAGAATCTTGTGATTAGAGCAATGTGAAGAAACTTAGCATATGTTAACAAGGCCTCTATCCCTTCTCTGAAGACATTTGCTCATCTGGCCCTACAGTAACCCCCACAGTCATAGGCTATGCAATAAAACCTTAAAATAAAATTCAAATATGGCGAAGCTGCCCCTGCATAAAAACATTTCAATCGAGAATAAGGAATGATGACACACAAAACAAAAGGGCGCCACGGTAGCATAGCCGTTAGTGTGACCCTATTACAGCTTGGGGGTCAGAGTTCAGAGTTCAATCTCAACATCCTCTGTAAGGAGTTTGTACATGCTCCCCATGGAATGCATGGAATTCCTCCGGGTGCTCCAGTTTCCTCCCATAACCCAAAGACGTACCGGTTAGTAGGTTAATTGGTCATTGAAAATTGTCCTGCGATTAGGCTAGGGTTAAACTGGTGGGTTGCTAGCGGCTAGCCTGAAGGGGCCATTTGGCTCCGTATCTCGAAATTTAAAAAAATTGTAGGTCACTTCTTCCAAAATTTGAAATAGAAGGACACTGCATTTTAGAAAATCGAAAAGGATTTGCCCTGTTTTGAAAGACCAAGTCAAAGAGAATACATCAGTAAAAAACCCCACCACTTAGGTCATGCCTTCTTCTCATTACTAACATCGGGTAGAAGGTACAGAAGCCTTGCAGCCCCCCCCCCCCAACAGGTTCCCAAAAACAGGTTCAGAAACAATGATTACCCTGCAACTGACAGGCTCCTAAACCAGCATAACTTCACTTATTACCACTGTGCAGTGATTCTACAATCTACAGTCTCACTTTCAGGGATACTCTACAACTCGTGCTCTCAGTTATATTTCGATTTGCATGGTTTGCCTTCTTTTGCACATCGGTGTTTGTCAGTCTTTGCTTACTTATGTGAAGGTGCTTTGTAAAATTCTATTTTATTTCCTTTTTCCCTGTAAGTGCTTCAAGAAATCTCAAGGTAGCATATGATAACATGTACGTACTTTGGCAGTACCATTTACTTTGAACTTTTCAGATACACTATGCCAAGCCTAAGAGCATAAATGCACCAACACCTACAGCAGACGCCACAACTACTTACTTGAATACTGAGACCTCTGTAGGTAATGGTATCACTCAGATGCCAGTCCAGCTGTAATTGGTGCCTGGGCAGAACACTGCCAAAGACTGAAAAGTGGTTGGATCAGAATCAGAATCAGATTCACCGTCGTGAGATACAAGTCGTGAAATCTGTTGTTTTGTGGTGGCAGTATCTTGCAGGCATAAAAAATAAGTACAATAAAAATAAATTATTAGTGCAAAAGAGGAATCGTGATATTGCCTTCATGGACTGTTGAGTAGTCTGATGCAAAGCTATTCTTCAAACATTGAGTTTGGGTCTTCAGGCTCATCTGCCTCCTCAGTGACAGTAGTAATGAGAAGCTGGCATGTCCTGGAAGGTGCGGGTCCTAAGTGATGGATATTACCTTCTTGAGGCATCACCTCCTGAAGATGCCTTTGAAGGTGAGGAGGATTGTGCCTGTGATGGAGCTAGTTGAGTTTACAATCCTCTGAAGATTTTTACAATCCTGCGCGTTGGTACCTCCATACCAGGTGGCGATGCAACCAGTCAGAATGCTCTCCATAAAGAAATATCATCCCTAGAAATTTACTAGAGTCTTTGCTGACATACAAAATTTTCTTAAACTCTTAATTAAGTATAGCCGCTATGGTGCCTTTGTTGCAATTGCATCAGAATGTTGGGCACAGGATGGATCCTCTAAGCTGTTGATATCCAGGAACCTGAAATTGCTCAGCCTTTCCACTGCCGATTCCTCGGTGAGGACTGGTGTATGATCTCCCCATTTCACTTCTTGAAGTCCGTAATCAATTCCTTGTCTTGTTGACATTGAGTCTGAGGTCTGGTTGAAGAGCCTGATGGTTGAGGGGTAATAACTGTTCCTGAACCTGGTGGTGTGAGTCCTAAGGCTCCTGTACCTCCTTCCTGGCGGCAGAAGCGAGAAGAGAGCGCAATCTGGGTGGTGGCGACCCCTGATGATGAATGCTGCTTTCCTGGAACAGCAGTCCTTGTAGATTTGCTCAATGGTGGGGAGGGCTTTACCTGTGATGGCCTGGGCAATATCCACTACTTTTTGTAGGACTTCCCGTTCAAGGGCAATTGGCGTTTCCGCACCAGGCTGTGATGCACCAGCCAATATACTATCCACTACACATCTATAGAAGTTTGTCAAGGTTTTAGATGTCATGCCAAACCTTCGCAAACTGATAAGGAAGTAGAGGCACTGCTGTGCTTTCTTCATAATTTTGCTTACATGCTGGACCCAGGACAGGTCCTCCAAAATAATAGCACTGAGGAATTTAAAGTTGCTGACCCTCTTCAGCTCCGATCCTCTGATAAGGACCTGCTAATAGAGATCTGGTGTCCTCCTCCTGAAGTCAACAATCAGCTCCAAAGGCCACTTGTAGATAAAGAACTACAAATCAATTGCAATTTTTCTCGAAGTATTTTAGTCTTAAATAAGCAATAGAACAGGTTTTACTTCTAATATTAAAACAGCTGACATACATTGAAGATTATAAATTAATCTAATTTCAATGACATTTGGTATAATTAGGGATGACAAAGTGAGGAAATTATATTGTATTGAACGGTTAAATCAAGCATGTTAGCTGTATAGGTTGGACTAGGTAATTGCGTCTTTGCTTTCTATGTAGTGAAAGGAAATATTGTTTATGTTGGAAGCCCTCGAGTATTTAATAATTAAGTTAACTAATTATTTTGTTGCACTATTAAACTGCACTCTATTCTGACAGATGTTCTGAATGAGTGTGGCACTCTTGTTTCATTAGAAATAATATTTTAATAGCTATAGTTCAACCTAATAAACTTGGCCCAAGCACAATCTAAGGAAGTCACTCCAGTGTGGTATGGGGAAAGGGGGAAACGGAGGGCACTGCACAGAATTGAAATAAGCTATGGAACATTGTACACTTAGTCAGCTCCATCATGGGCACTAACCTCCCCAGCATCCATGACATCTTTACAGAGCGATGCCTCAAAAAGGCAGCATCCATCATTAAGGACCCTCATCACCCAGGACATGCCCCCTTCTCATCAAGGAGAAGTTATATATACTTCTATTCACTATTTTTATTATTATGCATTGCAATGTATTGCTGCCAGATAACAACAAATTTCACGACATATGCCAGTCATATTAGACCTGATTCTGTTTCTTTGAAACATACAAACTTATCTTCATCAACAACGATGCAAGAAAAAAGTTTATTGTAGAAAATGATAGACATTTCTTCAGAGAGGTCAGGTGGCATCGTGAAACAGGACCATTTCAGGTCAGTAACATTTCATCAGAATTGGGGGGAAATAGCACCCATAGCAAGTTTTAAACTGCAGAAAACATGATTAGGTGGAAATGAGGAAATACTAAATGACACATGTGTTGGCTAATTCATCAATATTTAAACTATTTGCTGGAGGAGCAAACAATTTCACACTCATTGGGGAACTAAGAGAAGGCAAAATTAGCTAAATCCTTCCACTGGAAGGTCAGTGAGTTGCGTCTCATTTCGCTTGAGTGTCACAGATCCTAAAGATGATACTGAATGTAAGGCAAACAATGTGTTTGTACTTTGGGCTTTCATCATCAGATCCACATTTAAAATTCCACTATGTCTACCAAAGTCTAACACTTACAGTGGAAGAGTTTATAGGATTACTTTGGCTCCTGTTTCTCTACGAGCTGACAAACAACATACACAATTAAGTGGTTTAAGAGCTTGCCCATTTAATGAATAAATTGTATTTGTCTGGCACAACATCAGCATTTCTTTTGACACAATGATCAAAGCTTCAATGAACAATTTATTGTTCTGAATGGAATGACTAGCTGATCGGTTGGTGTACAAACCAGGACTAGTGCAAATTTAACACAAATCACTGCCTCAGGTAGCTTGTCTTCAGGCCATGAATACTCAACTTGTGTACACATGTGTTCATATGATTGAGTATTTGGGAGGCGGATGGGAACGTTCCCTCTAAGGTGTGCATGTACACAATCCTTTTGATACTAGCGCACAATCGAATTTAAACTGCGCACAAAAGGTTGCCACCCTCTATCTCGTTGGCATGTTAAGTATATTTCATGATCATACACAATCACATTTCCTTTTCTGGTTTCTGACGCAGACGGTGTTGACAATATAAAGATTGTGGCGACCTGCCTGCAGATTTTAGAACTAACTTATTTATACTGTTTTTGTTGAAGAAATTATTGATTCTCTATGTCGAATTCCACAGAAACAAAGGGCGTGAAGCGCAAAAAAACTGCTAGTTCATTTAAAGCAAAACTGCTTAATGAAATAGTAGAAACAGCTACACTGAAAGCTCATGAGGTCAGGAACATGCAGCAATGAGAAATATTAATGTACAATACAGAAACTGGTCATACCTGTGTGTATTGACATGATACAAAAATTGCTGGAGAATTTGCAAGTGGGAAGAAGTAGAGTGATATTTTGGAACTTGACTTTTTAAAAAGTCTTTTAGCAAGCAAATCACATGTGCAAAAGCTTCAGTGAGAAAAATCCTTCATTACCCGCTGCAGGTCTGCCACATATGTTCTGTCAGAGTGCAGATGAACGAGAGTGAAAGTGATCAAACCCAGAGGAGATTAAAGCTCTTATTGACAATGTTTTACTAGCTGTTAAAATGAATACCTCTATATATAAAATTCAGTGCACACAAGTTGTTGTCACTGGGCAAAAAAATTGCACGGTACGAGATTTTTGCGCACACTGGTCATTAGAAATTAAGAGGGAACGTTGCTGGTTGGATGGATTCTCCAGCTGCTGTGGGGTTACAGGCTGGGTGGAAAATGGGGCCCTTCTGTGTGTTTTCTCGCTCCTCACTCCCATTCCGCCTCCGAGCTGCAAAAGCCGAGCCACAGACAGGAACGTTGAGCAAACTCATTTGCTCCTTCACTCACTAGTAGAGGTCAGCAGTTAGCGGCCACTTTTCCTGCAATTTCTTGCTCCTCCGTCACAACTGTTTCTGTGACCTTGTAGCTCACACTGTTTTTGCTCATTTATGTACATCGTCCTGCATAAACAAGACCATGAACAACTAAATTACCTAAATTGCCGTGAAGCTTTCGATTTTTTATCCAGAGACTGTTTAGACCTATTGTGGAAAAGTTTTCTATAATTAATAATCACACCCCTGGGTAAACCTCATTGGCTATCTAGAGTAATTGTGTAAGTAAACTCAAAGCGAGTTAATTCCCATGTGTTGCTCTGGATTTCCAGCACCTGCAATATCTCTTATGTTTATAATTCCTCCCACTGGCAGAGGAAGGAGCCTTACAGCTCTCTTGCCTTTGCTGGCAATGCTCCTTAAGGTGAAGCTGAATTTAAAGCAAATTTTCTCTGTCTGCCTTTGACCTTTGTAATTAGATGTATTTATGTTATAGTTATTTGATGGCAACAGCATGGATGGTAACTCACTTCTGCCAACTTGTACACCCTGGTGACTCAAATTCATTATATTGATCTTTCCTAAAGTGTTTTACAGAAAGGTTATTTAATTATAGACAAATAATTTATATTATAACCATTGCCACCAAAATAATCAGAATCAGGTTTAATATCTCCGGCATATGTCGTGAAATTTGTTGACTTTGCGGCGGCAGTAGAATGCAATACATAATAATACAAAAACTGATTACAGCAAATATAAAAGTGTATATATATGTGTGCGTGTGTGTGTGTGTGTGTGTGTGTGTGTGTGTGTACAATAATGAATTAAACATTTATAATCGATGTACACCTAAAAAAAGAACAAATCATGCAAACAGCAAAAAAAAACCAGTAAATGACACACAGAATATTAAACATCAAACCACAAAGTCCTTGAAACAATCTAGGAATGTTCAGTTTGGGTTCGTTCAGCGATGTGTCATTCTTGGACTACAGGCTGCAGAGCCAGATGGCTCTGATCAAAATCATGCAATAAAAAAGGGGAAACCAGAAACACAGAAAATATGTAATTTAAAGATAAGTGGTCAGTAACATGGAGCAGAATGTGGCATTTGAATTTCAGCTACAAAACTACTTCAGAATTGTCATTCTTGTTCTACTACATTCATATAAAAAATGAATTAGGAGGGGGAATAAGCCATTTAACCCCTCACACCTGTTCTGCCATTCAATATGATCATGGCTGACCTTTTTCCCTCATCACAACTTTCTGCAGTGACCCAACATGCCTTGACACCCTTCATATCCAGAAGACCATCAATCATTGAGTAAGACTCCAAAGTTCTCTTTGATAAAGAATTCTAAACATTTACTCCCCCGGGTTAGGAAATTGCTTCTCATTACATCCTGAATGGTCAACCCTTTCTTTTCAGACTGTGACACCTGACTCCACATCTACCCTGTCAAACACCATAAGAATGTTGCACAATGAGTGAGATCACCTTTCATCATTCAGAACAGTGGGCACTATAGGCCTAACTTTCACACATCGTTTTCCAATCTTAGAAACTATGAAATGAAACACATTTCAGGACATTGCACTGTACAATAAGGTGTTGACTTACACTGTGTAGATATGAAACTCATCTAGTTAATTAGCTAGGTGGATTTCAATATTAATCAGATAACTTAGGTGTTCAGAGAGAAGGAAATTTAGTTTTGGAAGACACACCCCCAAAGTTCAGAAGTTACACAGAACACATTGCCACATGCAATGCCACTCAGTCTTGACAGTGAATTGAAATGTTTCAATTATTTACCGCTGGGTCTGTTGCTTTTCAAAACCAGAGTTCAAAGGTTGAGGGTCTTTATGGTACATCACAAGAGAATTTCCTCCCACGAAACAACACAAAAGTTCGAATCCTTTCAAAACACCAACCTGCTGTCATTGTTCAGCCGCATTCTTTAAATAAAATCAATTACTTTGGTAACGGCCTTTCTCCCTTTTACTCTTGAAATAAATCAGGCGGAAAGATGTTGGTTATGGCATTAACTGCTCAATAGTGAGCTTGCATTTTTAGTTAGCTTTTTGGATGGCAGGTAGAGGTAGGGGTTGGGGTCACACAAGTTGAGGCAAAAGTAGCTTTCTCATTGAGAAGAGCTTACAATGCTCTTTGGCCTCCTACAGTAGGATTGTGCTTTCTGTTGGCAAGAGAGCCCAGACTGCTGACAGCGACATGATTGCTACCTCTCTTGCTTTGTGGAGCAGAGTCGGTGGTGGAGGAGGGGAGGAATAACCAAGCCAAATGTATTCTGACCAAAAGATTATCATGCCACTCTGTCTGTAATCTGAAAAAAAAAGCAGGGAAATAGAAAGTACCTAATGATTCATTCCATATTGGACAACCTCCTCTTTATGAATTACAGTTTTAACAAATTTTCAAGTTCTCACAACAAAGCACCTTCAGCTGTGAAATACTCCAATAACCTGCAATCTAACTATTTGGAAATTCCCACAACTCCGCTTCTGGCTCATCAGGTGATGTTTGCCACCCTCCCTTTCAAATCACTGGGGCCCCTTTTTACTGGAATCCCTTCCAACTCACTACGGCTCCAGTTCACAAGGTCTAATTCTTCAGGTTCAATGGAAAATTAGAATACGGTGTAACATTCAGAAAAGCAAATTAAAAGTGTGTTGTGCTATTTTATTAGAAACATAGAAAACCTACAGCACAATACAGGCCTTTTGGCCCACAATGCTATACCAAACATGTACTTACTTTAGACATTACCTAGGGTTACCCATAGCCCTCTATTTTTCTGAGCTCCATCTACCTGTCTAGGAGTGTCTCAAAAGACCCTATTGTATCGGCCTTCACCACCGTTGCTGGCAGCCTATTCCACGCACTCACCACTCTTTGTGTAAAAAAACTTACCCCTGACATCTCCTGGTGTCCTATCACACTTACCTCAATAATAAGCAAATGCTTTGAGAGGCTGGTCAAGGATTACATCTGCAGCTTGATACCACCCACACTGGACACCCAACAATTCCCCTACCGACACAACCGATGACACAATAGCCACAGCTCTACACACCGTCCTTACACATCTGGGCAAGAAGGATGCTTATGTGAGAATGCTGTTCTTGGACTACAGTTCAGCATTCAACAGCATAGTTCCATCCAGGCTCAACAAGAAACTCAGAGACCTCGGCCTTGACCCTGCCTTGTGCAGTTGGATCCTGGACTTCAGATTGCCATCAAATTGTGAGAGTGGGCTACCTCAACTCCAACCCTCTGACTCTCAATACAGGAACCCTTCAGGGCTGCGTACTGAGTCCCCCTCCTTTACTCCCTGTATACCCTTGACTGTATTGCCACCCACAGCTCCAATCTGCTAATTAAATTTGCTGATGACACTACGTTGATTGGCCTTATCTCAAACAATGACGAGGTGGCCTACAGGGAAGAAGTCATCTCTCTGACACAGTGGTGTCAAGAAAACAACCTCTCCCTCAATATCGGAAAAACAAAGGAGCTGGTTGTGGTTTACAGGAGTAATGGAGACAGGCTAACCCCTATTGACATCAATGGATCTGGGGTTGAGAGGGTAAACAGCTTCAAGTTCCTCGGCTTCCACATCACTGAGGACCTCACGTGGTCCGTACACACCAGCTGTGTGGTGAAAAATGCACAACAATGCCTCTTTCACCTCAGACAGTTGAGGAAGTTTGGTATGGGCCCCCAAATCCTAAGAACTTTCTACAGGGGCACAATTGAGAGCATCCTGACTGGCTGCATCACTGCCTGGTATGGGAACTGTACTTCCCTTAATCACAGGACTCTGCAGAGAGTGGTGCGGACAGCCCAGCACATCTGTAGTTGTGAATTTCCCACGATTCAGGACACTTACAAGGACAGGTGTGTAAAGAAGGCCCATAGGGTCACTGGGGATCCAAGCTATCCCAGCCACAATCTATTCCAGCTGCTACCATCCGGGAAGCAGTACCGCAGCATAAAAGCCAGGATCAACAGGCTCCGGGACAGCTGCTTCCACCAGGCCATCAGACTGATGAACTCACACTGATTTGAGTGTACTCCATATGACAATAACTGTTCTATTTATTATAAATTACTATAAATTACTATGATTGCACATTACACATTTAGATGGAGACATAAAAGATAAAAGATTTTTACTCATGTATGTGAAGGATGTAAGGAATAAAGTCAATTTAATTCAATCCTCTGTACCTACTTCCAAGCACCTTTAACCTTTGCCCTCTCGGGTGAGCCATTTCAACCCTGGGAAAAAGCCTCTGAATATCCACACGACCAATGCCTCTCATCATCTTATACACCTCTATCAGGTCACCTCTCATTTTCTACCGCTCCAAGGAGAAAAGGACGAGTTCACTCAACCTATTCTCAATAAGGTATGCTCCCCAATCCAGGCAACATCCTTGCAAATCACCCTTTCTATAGTTTCTTTAGTTTCCACATCCTTCCTGTAGTGAGATGACCAGAACTGAGCACAGTACTCCTAGTGGGGTCTGACCAGGGTAGCTATATAGCTGTAACATTACCTCTCAGCTCTTAAACTCAATCCCACGGTTGATGAAGGCCAATGTACCATATGCCTTGTTAACTACAGAGTCAACCTGCGCAGCAACTTTTAGTGTCCTATGGACTCAGACCCCAAGATCCCTCTGACCCTCCACACTGCCAAGAGTCTTACCATTAATGCTATATTCTGCCATCATATTTGACCTACCAAAATGAACCACCTCACACTTAGCTGGGTTGAACTCCATCTGCCACTTCTCACCCCAGTTTTGCATCCTATTGATGTCCCGCTGTAACCTCTGACAGACATCCATGCTATCCACAACATCCCCAACCTTTGAGTCATTAGCAAGTTTACTAGCCCATCCCTCCACTTCCTCATCCAGGTCATTTATAAAAGTCATGAAGAGAAGAGGTCCCAGAACAGATCCCTGAGGCACATCACTGGTCATCGACCTCCATGTAGAATATGACCCCCTCTACAACCACTCTTTGCCTTCTGTGGGCAAGCCAATTCTGGATCCACAAAGCAAGGTCCCCATGGATCCCATGTCTCCTTACTTTCTCAATAATCCTTGCATGGGGTGCCTTATCAAATGTCTTGCTGAAATACACTACATTGGGTAAAATACATTTACATTGGTAAAATACATTTACAGAAAGCCAAGAGAGATGGAGGTCTAGCATTACCTAACTTTAGATTCTATTATTGGGCAATTAATATTCGACATATGAAATTTTGGTTACTTGACCAAGATACACTATCCATTCCTAAATGGGTAGTATTGGAATTACAATCTGCTCAGGGCTATGCACTTGGCTCTATTTTAGGTTCTTCTCTTCCTTTTGATTTGAAACGCCTCAAACTGGTCTCTAACCCAATAGTTAATATACCTTACGTATTTGGTTTCAATTCAGAAAATTTTTTGATCTCAACCAATTTGGGCTAGCGATCCCTATTTTAGGTAACATATTTTTTCCTCCCTCTTTCACGGATCGTGCATTTCAAATTTGGAAGACTAAGGGTATTTTATGGTTCTTGGATTTATTTTTAGATGGTTCCCTTATGTCTTTTGAACAATTATCTAATAAATATAATTTACTAAGAATACATTTTTTTAAGATATCTTCAAGTTAGAAATTTCCTCAGTACTTTACTTTCTTCCTTTCCAATGCTCCCTCCTACATATATTTTAGATATTATAATTAACCTTAATCCATGTCAGAAAGGTGCAACGGCTATTATTTATAATATTATTATGAAACTTAGGAAAGCTCCATTTGATAAGATTAGGTCAGATTGGGAACAAGAATTGGGTTCTATTATTTCCGTGGATGACTGGGGGCAGATTTTACAATTAGTCAATACTTCCTCTATCTGTGTTAAACATTCCCTAATTCAATTTAAAGCTGTTCATAGGGCACATATGTCCAAAGATAAATTAGCTCGTTTTTATTCTCATATTAATCGTTTTTGTGATAGATGTCCGAGGCATTGTAGCCTCTTTAACTCATATGTTTTGGTCTTGTCCTACTCTGGAAACTTTTTGGAGAGACATTTTTAATATTATCTCAAAGGTATTGAATATAGATATCTCTCCTCATCCTATTACTGCTATCTTTGGATTACCTGAAATTTCCAGTAATCTTTCCCCTTCAGCCCATAGAATGATTGCATTTCTTACTTAATGGCGAAAAGATGTATCTTACATCATTGGAAAGAGTCTAATGCTCCAACTACCTTTTTTTGGTTTTCCCAGATGATATTATGCTTAAATTTGGAGAAAATTAGAAGTAATCTTTATGATTCCTCACTTAAATTTGAACAGACCTGGAGATCTTTTATTCAATATTTTCATTTAATGTAATTTTTTTTCTCTTTTGTTCCATATTTATATTCCCTTCTTGCCTTTTTTTTAAAACTGTTTTTAATGGAGGTCGGGTTTGAGGACGTGATTTTAAGTTCTTTAACTCTACCTGTTTCTAAGTTAGCCCATTGCTTTGCTTTGCTTTTAGTTTAGTTGCACGGTGGGTTTTTTTTTGGGGTCTTTTTTTGGGGGTTTTTTCCTTTTCTCTATTGATATATATATATATATATATATATATATATATATATATAGAAAAATTAGTATACTATTATTTTACCATATTATTTTAGGTTTAAATTGCACTGTTTGTATCAATTTTTTCTTCTGTATTAATATCTCCTGTAATTTCTAACAGTGTATTAGTGCCTTTACGGTTTACCCTTTGTATATTTATTCAATAAAAAGATTTAAAAAGAAAGAAAGAAAGAAATACACTACACCTACTGCTCCACCTTCATCAGCATGTTTAGTCACATCCTCAACAATCAGGCTCGTAAGACATGAACTGCCTTTGACAAAGCCATGCCGACTATACGTAATTATATTATGCCTCTCTAACTGTTCATAAATCCTGCCGCTTAGGATCTTTTCCATAAACTTACCAATCACTGAAGTAAGACTCACTGGTCTATAATTTCCTGGGCTATCTCTACTCCCTTTCTTGAATAAGGGAACAACATCCACAGCCCCCCAATTCTCCAGAACCTCCCCCGTCCCCATTGGTGATGCAAAGATCATTGCCAGAGGCTCAGCAATCTTCTCCCTTGCCTTCCACAGTAGCCTGGGGTACATCTTGCCCGGTCCTGGAGACTTATCCAACTTGATGCTTTCCAAAAGCTCCAGTACATCCTCTTTCTTAATGTCTATATGCTCAAGCTTTTCAATCTGCTCTAAGTCATCCCTACAATGGCCAAGATCTTTTCTGTAGTGAATACTGAAGCAAAGTATTCATTAAGTACCTCTGCTATCTCCTCCGGTTCCATACACACTTTTCCAATGTCACACTTTGCTCATATTCTCTCATGTCTTATCCTCTTGCTCTTCACATACTTGTAGAATGCCTTGGGGTTTTCTTTAATCTTGCTCGCCGAGGCCTTCCCATGGCCCCTTCTGGCTCTCCTAATTTCATTCTTAAACTCCTTCCTGCTAGCCTTATAATCTTCTAGATCTCTATCATTACCTAGTTTTTTGAACCTTTTATATTATATATAAAAGAATAACATCCAATACTCCAGGAAACCTTACAATCCAGTACCATCAAGAATCCCGTGCGATTTAGATTATTTGAGCCTTTGCATTTTTACGTATGCATAGCTCCATAATGTTAAGTGTGGTTGATATTTATTTGGTCACACCTGACTACTTCCTAATTCTGAGCACCAACAACAACTTCAATTGTTTGAATTCCTAATTTTTAAACCAAATTTTGGAATATTGAGTAAGTAGGTATTTAGTGTTAAGGCATATTTCAATAAAATTCATATATTGTCACAAATAAAATATTATTATTTCCTTACCCATTAACCTAACACCTTCAGTGGTGAAACAGGGCCAGATACTTTCTTTGTTAAATAGATAATGTGTTACCATGGGAAAATCTGGCACAACCAGGATTGATTGATTGACTGATAAGATAGAAATCAATCTATCTATCTATTTATTGAGATTCAGTGCTGAATAGGCTCTTCTGGCTGTAGGAGCTGCGCCACCCAGCAACCCCCGATTTAACCCTAGCCTAATCACAGGACAATGTACAATGACCAATTAACCTAACAACCAGTATGTCTTTGGTCTGTGGGAGGAGAAACCAGAGCACCCACAGGAAACACATGTGGTCATGAGGAGAACATACAAACTCTTTACAGGCAGTGGCGGGAATTGAACCAGGGGTGCTGGTACTGTAAAGTGTTATGCCAACCACTTGGCTACCGTGCGACCCCATTGCTGGGGTCTGACTGACAGGGTTTCTGAATTAATGGATGGTACTCCATACCCACACTTTAAATCAACTTTTTAAAGTTGTTACACAGTATTATAAATGCAAACAACAGGAATTCTGCAGATGCTGGAAATTCAAGCAACACACATCAAAGTTGCTGGTGAACGCAGCAGGCCAAGCAGCACCTGTAGGAAGAGGTGCAGTCGACATTTCAGGCCGAGACCCTTCGTCAGGACCTGACCTCTTCCTACAGATGCTGCTTGGCCTGACTTTGATGTGTGTTACACAGTATTATAAATAAGTTTTCCACTGAACATAGGACTTCCTTGTGGAGCAAGGCCATGGTGAGTTTCAGAAGAGCTCAGAAACTGGGGAGCAGGCGGAACATCACTGATTAGACAATTACTGAAGTGTCAGGCTGTCTGAATAGATTATCGGTGCTTTACTGTAGATCCAAAGGTCCCAAACTGTGTCATGAAATGTGTAGAATATCAAATGGTCAACAATGATACCATAACTGTCAACATATCTCTACAAGAATATTTTATTACTTGCTAAACAACAAGTGTTTTACCTATGGCACGATGGATCCTGCAAAATATACAGTATTTTAAAGAAAATTGTGAAGAAAGCAGCAATAATTTTATTTCTTTACTCATTAAATAAAATAATTTGATCTGTTTTACTTCACAACCTAGTCTTTAAAGATTTATTTTTGATTTACAGTCGACTCTTCTGAAAGTGATGCTTCGATTTAAATTTAAAACATTTCTCAAAGTTTCATGGTAGACCTTGCTACCTTGCCCCATTTATTAGAGCAGATCAAATAGGAACCTGTGAACATCGTGGAAAGTTTGGGTAGAAAAATAACAAAGGGGGGAAAAAAGTTGAAGAAAAGTTCAAAGTTCAAAGTAAATTTTATTATCTGAGTACATATATTGTATGTCACCACATACAACTCTGAGATTCATTTTCCCGTGGACATGCCCAGTAAATCTATAGAATAGTATCTACAGCAAGATTCAATGAAAGATCAAGTACAGAAGACAACAAACTGTGCAAATGCAAATAAATAGCCCTTAACTTGAGATAATTGGTTGTGGGACATCTCAATATATGGGCAGGTGAAGGATAGTAACTGTTCTTGAACCTGGTGGTGTGAATCCTGAGACTCTTGTACCTTCTACTGGATGGGAGCAGCGAGAAAAGAGCAGGGTCTGGGTGGTGAGGATCATTGATGATGGATGCTGCTTTCCTACAAGAGTGTTTCCACGTTGCACGCAGTTCCATCATCTCCACTCAGATCTCTTTGAGATAGTCACCACTTTCCCTTTAACCTCCTCTGCTTTCAAAGTTACCATTTCATACTGGTATATAATCCACAGGCAGCAGCCTTACCCAGCAGGCCATTCTTTATGTGGCAAACTGAACAGCAATGTATCTAAAAAGACAATTTATCCGAGCGGGACTGTCACCCCAAGGCTTCCTATAAATCAGCTTTACATGGTTCTCTATCCTCAAATGCAGCCAGATCTTACTGAATTTAACAAAAGCATCCACTCTCCGCTGAAGTTGATGAATCAGACTTTTGCCTTTTCAACTGATCTTAATAGCTCTTTTGCCAATCAACTATCCACCCTTCCCTGGAAAATGTTGACTAGTCAATTGGGCACACAGTTATATTAGCAGGATTTGTTTTCTAGAAATACAATGCATTAGTGTGATTAGAAAACCGTGGAAATATTACACCTGGTTCCCTTCCTATTCTTACAACGTGAATGGAGAACAATACAGAACAGGAACAGGCCCTCCTGTGCCAACTATCATCATCATCATCATCAGGTGCCGTGCCCAGATGGAGCTTTCACTGCCATGGCACATACACTCCTGTTTCGGCTTAAGTGGATCAATTTATTGGTATTCATTTCCAGTTCTCTGGCTGCTGCCTCCATCATCATTTGTCTTTGCCTTCCTCTTGCTTTCTTCCCTTCAATCTTTCCCATAATTACCATGCATTCTAACTCCTCTTTCCTAATCACATGTCTAATGAAGTCACGTTGCCTTTTCATGATCTCATACATTATTTCTCCTTTTGTGCTTGCTCTGTTCATGACATCCTCATTAGATATTTGTATCATCCATGATATTCTTTGCATCCTCCTCAGAAACCACATCTCTGCTGCTTCAATTCATTTCCTCATGTTACTAGATATCGTCTAAAATCCTGAGCCATATAACATAACTGGATAAACGTAACATTTCAGTACTCTGACGTGGGTTGTCATGCCTAGTTTAGTGTTGGTCAGTATACTCTTCATTCTCGTAAAGGTGTCTTTTGCCATCCCTATTCTTCTTTTGATGTCCATGTCACACCTGCCATCTGATGTCACCCAGCTTCCTCAGTAGCAAAAGTTCTGTACGTGTTTTGTGTCTTCCCCGTTTAATCTCAGCTTGCAGATAGGATTCTCCTTCTTTCTGGATATCACCATACATTCTGTCTTTTTGTAATTGATAGATAGACCAATTTTTGCACTTTCTTCAACAACTACATCAATTAAGTTTTGTAGTTCCTTCTCCATACTTGCAATTAGCACAGTGTCATCCGCATATCTAAAATTATTGATGTTTTCACCGCCAACTTTGATTCCCAAGATATCTCTTATTTTTTGTAATATTGTTTCACTGTACATATTAAACAAATCGGGGAGAAAACACACCCTTGTCTTACGCCTCCCTTGATTTTCGTAAACTGACTCACTTCCCCACCGATTCTTACAGTGGCAGTTTGTTCCCAGTACAGATTTCTGATTAGGCAGAGGTCTTTCAAATCTAGATCTAGAGTTTCCTGTAATATTTCAAATAACTTATTGTGCCTCACTTTATTAAATGCTTTTGTGTAGTCAATAAAACAAACAAACAAATCTCTTTGCACTTGAATAGCTCGTTCTGATAGTATCTTTAACATCAATATCGCATTTCTTGTACCTTTGTCTTTTTCACAAAACCACATTGTTTTTTTACCTATTTCAGCTTTTATCTTACTTTTAGCTCTTGTTATCAAAATTCTTAGAAGTATCTTAGTGATATGACTCATTAAACTTATGGTCCTATGTAATTCACATTCTATGGCTCCAGCTTTCTTAGGAAGAATGATAAATACTGATTTTTTTCATCTCTTCTGGTATTATTCCAGTCTCATAAATGTCATTGATTATATCAGTAGGTTTTTCAATTCCATAATCTTCAAGGGCGATTAATTTGTTCTATTACTAATTCATCAGGACCTGCTGCCTTTCCTTTCTTCATCTTATTTAAAGCATTACGAACTTCAGATTTTAAAATACTTGGACCTTCAATGTTCTTCTTAATTTCTGGTTTTTCGCCTCGATTGCCTTCAAACAATTCCCAAATATACACAGTCCATCTGTTCAAAATCTCATCTTTTTCCATGATAATGGTACCATCCTTTGCTTTCAAACATTTTTTACCAGTAATATTCTTGACTTGTTGATGTAATGTTTTTGGATCAGTATAGGGATCCTTTCTAGTTGCTCACATTCCTGGTTTAACCATTCTTCCCTGACTTTTTGACATAAGTTTTAACTTTTTTATCTAAGGACTTATATTCTATAGGATTTGCTTTCTTCAGTCTCCTTTCTTCCATTAGATTTTTGATTTCATCTGTCATCCATTTATTCTTTGTGCTTTTTTCTTTTTTAGGAATCACTGACTTTGCTGATTCTACCAAGGAATCTTTCAGAGTTAAAAACGCAAACACGAAAAAATCTGCAGATGCTGGAAATTCAAGCAACACACACAAAATGCTGGTAGAACACAGCAGGCCAGGCAACATCTATAGGAAGAGGTACAGTCGACGTTTCTTTCAGTTAGTCCTGAGAAAGGATCTCGGCCCGAAACGTCGACTGTACCTCTTCCTATAGATGCTGCCTGGCCTGCAGTGTTCTACCCGCATCTTGTGTGTGTTTCAGAGAGTTAAACTTCATTTCTACATGATTGCTATAATCTTCAACAGATTCTATTTCTAGACTTTGAAATCCATTCCTTACTTCAATTGTAAATTTTTGTTTCAACTTTCCTTCTTTAATTAATTGTGAGCAATCAAGGGATTGTTCAGGTTTTTGCTTCTTTAGTTTTTTCTTTAGTTTCTTTTGGTCAGCTGAGAAGATCATCAGGGTCTCTCTTCCCGCCATAACAGACATTTACACCACACGCTGCATCTGCAAAGCAAACAGCATTATGAAGGACCCCACACACCCCTCATACAAACTCTTCTCCCTCCTGCCATTTGGCAAAAGGCACCAAAGCATTCGGGCTCTCACGACCAGACTATATAACAGTTCCTTCCTCCAGGCCATGAGACTCCTCAATACCCAGAGCCTGGACTGACACCAACCTACTGCCCTCTCCTGTGCCTATTGTCTTGTTTATTATTTATGGTAATGCCTGCACTGCTTTGTGCACTTTATGCAGTCCTGGATAGGTCTGTAGTCTAGTGTAGTTTTTGTGTTGTTTTACGTAGTTCAGTGTAGTCTTTGTACTGTCTCATGTAGCACCATGGTCCTGAAAAATGTTGTCTCGTTTTTACTGTGTACTGTACCAGCAGTTATGGTCGAAATGACAATAAAAAGTGACTTGACTTAAGTTTTACTTTTACATGACTTGTTACTGGACTACGGTCACTATTACAGTCTGCACCTAGACATGTTTTGCATTGAGTCACTGAGTTTCTAAATCTTTGGTTTATAGTAATAAAGTCAATTTGATTTCTGGTGTTATCACCTGGACTCTTCCAGGTCCACAAGTGTCTTGGATGGTTTTTAAAGTAGGTATTCATAATGTCCTGATCTTGCACCATTCTACTCATTTCTCGCCTCTTTCATTTCTTTCCCCTAGTCTAAAATTTCCATCAGCACCTTGTCCTACTTTAGCATTAAGATCTCCCATGACAATAACAATATCTTGAGATTTGCATCCATTCTTTTCTTGTTCAAGCTCTTCATAGAATTTATCTTTCTTTCTTTTTAAATCCTTTTATTAATTTTTCCAAAGTTATAAACAAAATAACAATGTTGATACAAAGAGATTGGAATGATCTTATTGTTAATAAACACATACAGAAAAGATTTTAGATAACACAGGTATAGAATTTACCTATATCCTCATTTGTTCCAGCTGTCATTGGTGCATATACCTGTTTAATTGCTAAATCAAATGGTTGTCCTCTGAATCTAACAAGGACCACTCTTTTTGATATTGCCCAATGTCCCAAAACACTTTTTGCCATGTTTTCATCCATAAGAATTCCTGCTCCATTAGTATGGGATGTTCCACAAGAATAAATTAGTGTTTTATTTCTATTCTGACATGTTCCAGCACCTGTCCAACAAACTTAACTAATTCCCATGATGTTAATTTTTAGTCTTTCCATTTTATTTATCAAATTGTCCAATTTTCCTGCCTGATATAGGGTTCTTACATTCCAAGTGGCAATAATTTTCTTTTGTGTTACGTGAATTTTATGAGCAGTAGCTTGATGACGGTCGGGGATCCCCTGCTGACCAGAATCAACCTTACTGAGCAAAGCATCTTCAGAATTGTCTTGAAGATCCTCTTGACGCTGTTGTTGTGCAATACATTTTGTGATTTTGACCATGGTTTTCTCAGCAAATAGATTCTAGGAAACCTAGTATTTAGCAACGGTGGTTTGCTTTTGCCTCCCGTTGAGCGAACTAAAGAAATCGCCATTTCTCTTCCCAAATGTTCATCCGCCTGTACTATAGCCGTTGTCATTTGAGGTCGTAGCTCATCCGTCTACTCCGTCATAAGTTCAGTTACTGAACCTGCCTGATCCGCCGTTGGCCTTCGCTCGTATCCTGAGCAGGAACCCTTGCAGGTGCTACCGTTCTGGGTCAAAGTGGCCCTGGGAGCAATGAATGACTAAGGGGTAGCTCCACTTTCCCCAGAGCTCTGAAAGTCCCCAATCAGAGCCTCATCTCCGGTTGCAGTTTAGAGTCACACCCAGGACAAGCCGAATATTATGCCAATTTATTTTACACAAATGCCTGCACAGGGTTGATATTCTTCCATTTTCTGTCCATCAAAATGCCTCTTAAAGGTTGCGATCATACCTACGCCCATCACTTCCTCCAGCAGTGCATTCCAGCCACCTGTAAAAGCTCCTTTAAACTTTCCCCCTCACATCTTAAAGCAATGACCTATGCTATATGAAATTTTCATCCTGGGGAAAAAATTATTTTCAACTTATGTAGTGTATATATTCACTGAGCTAGTTACTTACACAAAGTTGAGTTTTATTTTTAACATCTTTTACAAAGGTTTAAGTGGTACAATTCTAAACAATTTATTTAACTGCAGTTTCCATATAGAACATAGAACACAGAACATAGAATAGTACAGCACAGTACAGGCCCTTCGGCCCACAATGTTGTGCCGACCCTCAAACCCTGCCTCCCATATAAGCCCCCATCTTAGATTCCTCCATATACCTGTCTAGTAGTCTCTCAAACCTCACTAGTGTATCTGCCTCCACCACTGACTCAGGCAGTGCATTCCACGCACCAACCACTCTCTGAGTAAAAAACCTTCCTCTAATATCCCCCTTGAACTTCCCACCCCTTACCTTAAAGCCATGTCCTCTTGTATTGAGCAGTGGTGCCCTGGGGAAGAGGTGCTGGCTATCCACTCTATCTATTTCTCTTATTATCTTGTACACCTCTATCATGTCTCCTCTCATCCTCCTTCTCTCCAAAGAGTAAAGCCCTAGCTCCCTTAATCTCTGAGCATAATGCATACTTTCTAAACCGGGCAGCATCCTGGTAAATCTCCTCTGTACCCTTTCCAATGCTTCCACATCCTTCCTATAGTGAGGTGACCAGAACTGGACACAGTACTCCAAGTGTGGCCTAACCAGAATTTTATAGAGCTGCATCATTACATCGCGACTCTTAAACTCTATCCCTCGACTTATGAAAGCTAACACCCCATAAGCTTTCTTAACTACCCTATCCACCTGTGAGGCAACTTTCAGGGATCTGTGGACATGTATCCCGAGATCCCTCTGCTCCTCCACACTACCAAGTATCCTGCCATTTACTTTGTACTCTGCCTTGGAGTTTGTCCTTCCAAAGTGTACCACCTCACACTTCTCCAGGTTGAACTCCATCTGCCACTTCTCAGCCCACTTCTGCATCCTATCAATGTCTCTCTGCAATCTTTGACAATCCTCTACACTATCTACAACACCACCAACCTTTGTGTTGTCTGCAAACTTGCCAACCTACCCTTCTACCCCCACATCTAAGTCGTTAATAAAAATCACCAAAAGTAGAGGTCCCAGAACAGATCCTTGTGGGACACCACTAGTCACAATCCTCCAATCTGAATGTACTCCCTCCACCACCACCCTCTGCCTTCTGCAGGCAAGCCAATTCTGAATCCACCTGGCCAAACTTCCCTGGATCCCATGCCTTCTGACTTTCTGAATAAGCCTACCGTGTGGAACCTTGTCAAATGCCTTACTAAAATCCATATATATCACATCCACTGCACAACCCTCATCTATATGCCTGGTCACCTCCTCAAAGAACTCTATCAGGCTTGTTAGACATGATCTGCCCTTCACAAAGCCAAGCTGACTGTCCCTGATCAGACCATGATTCTCTAAATGCCTATAGATCCTATCTCTAAGAATCTTTTCCAACAGCTTTCCCACCACAGACGTAAGGCTCACTGGTCTATAGTTACCCGGACTATCCCTACTACCTTTTTTGAATAAGGGAACAACATTCGCCTCCCTCCAATCCTCCGGTACCATTCCCGTGGACAACGAGGACATAAAGATTCTAGCCAGAAGCTCAGCATTCTCTTCTCTCGCCTCGTGGAGCAGCCTGGGGAATATTCTGTCAGGCCCCGGGGACTTATCTGTCCTAATGTATTTTAACAACTCCAACACTTCCTCTCCCTTAATATCAACATGCTCCAGAACATCAACCTCACTCATATTGTCCTCACCATCATCAAGTTCCCTCTCATTGGTGAATACCGAACAGAAGTATTCATTGAGGACCTCGCTCACTTCCACAGCCTCCAGGCACATCTTCCCACCTTTATCTCTAATCGGTCCTACCTTCACTCCTGTCATCCTTTTTTTCTTCACATAATTGAAGAATGCCTTGGGGTTTTCCTTTACCCTACTCGCCAAGGCCTTCTCATGCCCCCTTCTTGCTCTTCTCAGCCCCTTCTTAAGCTCCTTTCTTGCTTCCCTATATTCCTCAATAGACCCATCTGATCCTTGCTTCCTAAACCTCATGTATGCTGCCTTCTTCCACCTGACTAGATTTTCCACCTCACTTGTCACCCATGGTTCCTTCACCCTACCATTCTTTATCTTCCTCACCGGGACAAATTTATCCCTTACATCCCGCAAGAGATCTCTAAACATCGACCACATGTCCATAGTACATTTCCCTGCAAAAACATCATCCCAATTCACACCCGCAAGTTCTAGCCTTATAGCCTCATAATTTGCCCTTCCCCAATTAAAAATTTTCCTGTCCTCTTTGATTCTATCCTTTTCCATGATAATTATAAAGGCCAGGGAGCGGTGGCCACTGTCCCCCAGATGCTCACCCTCTGAGAGATCTGTGACCTGACCCAGTTCATTACCTAGTACTAGATCTAGTATGGCATTCCCCCTGGTTGGCCTGTCCACATACTGTGACAGGAATCCATCCTGGACACACTTAACAAACTCTGCCCCATCTAAACCCTTGGAACTAATAAGGTGCCAATCAATATTAGGGAAGTTAAAGTCACCCATGATAACAACCCTGTTATTTTTGCACCTTTCCAAAATCTGCCTCCCAATTTGCTCCTCGGTATCTCTGCTGCTACCAGGGGGCCTATAGAATACCCCCAGTATAGTAACTGCTGCCTTCCTGTTCCTGACTTCCACCCATATTGACTCAAAAGAGGATCCTGCTTTATTACCCACCCTTTCTGTAGCTGTAATAGTATCCCTGACCAGTAATGCCACCCCTCCTCCCCTTTTTCTGCCCTCTCTATCCCTTTTAAAGCACTGAAATCCAGGAATATTGAGAATCCATTCCTGCCCTGGTGCCAGCCAAGTCTCTGTAATGATACAAAGCATATATACATGCAGGGTCTTGTTCAACTTTTCAGCAGTTTCACATATCATTTTGCCAAACTGAACTTAAATGTGAGTAGTGAGCAGCTTACTTTTGTGAGGATTCAGAGAAATATTCCATGAAAGATTTAAATCACCACACGTTCTGAAAGTTCAAATATTTTGACAGGTAGATTGAAAATGGCAGCTAGTCAGATTAGCATCAATTCATAGTTAAGAATGGCAACTTCCGTCTGTTGAAGTTGCTGAGGATGATGGAATTTACCCTGATGTATCACAGGGACACAATTTCCAACACCACAACAACTGATATGCTAACAATATCACACCATACCATATTAATATATGGAAAGATATATACCAAATATTGGATAATTTGCACGTTAGTGATAGTTCTAACCAATAGATATATCTATCTAGTTCTAACAGAAGGTAAAGTAATTAATCATGTATGAATAGAGAAAAGCTTCTGTGTTGTTCCTTCCCTCGCAGACTGTTTTCTTTCTATTTTCCATATTGGAGAAACAATAATATCCAAGAAAAAAAAACTTAATCCTCAAAGTAATGGAGACTAAAACATTGCTTCAGATAATTGCAAATTCCACACTCCCACCCTTCAATATGCCTATCATCCTTCTTGACTTTAATGGCCATGAACAATTTTACACATAATTTGAACCATCTTCCACTAACTATAGTTAGCTGGAGCTACAGCACGGTGCCAAGTCTTAGGCCCACATAAATAGCTAGGGCACCCGAGACCTTTGCACAGTACTGCAGTAATTTTATGCTTTGCATTGTACTGCTGCTGTGAAACAAAAACAAATTTCATCACATATGAGAGTGGGAAGGGGGGAGGGAGAGGGGAATCATGATTGGGCAAGGGGGAAGGGAGCAGGAGGCACCAGAGAGACTTCCTGTAATGATCAATAAACCAGTTGTTTGGAATCAAATGACCTTGTCTGGTGTCTCAGGGCTGGATGTGTCTGAACCCACACCAACAGACCCCCCAACCCTGCAGTCCTTCTCGGTTACCCGTTTCTCACCCCTTACACAGCACTCTACCCTCACCATTCCCAACACCCCTTCCTCCCAACAGATTTACAAACTTGCTCTCCACACCACCTTCTCCGACGTTGACAAATATAGTACTGTGCAAATGACTTAGGCACCCTTAGTTTGTTTGTATGTGTGTTTGTGTGCCCCTTAGACTTTTGCACAGTACTGTATACTGTATATGAGTGTATATATATCTCTGTGTGTGTGTCTATCTATATATATCTATATATATATATACATATAGATATATATAGTAACCAGAATTTCTTTTTAAAAAGCTGCAACTGTTCAAAATCTGAAATAAAGACAAAACTGCTGAAGATGCTCAGGAGGTCAGGAAGAAATGAAGGTCATTTTAGGTTGATGACCTTCCATTCGAACTAGGAATACTTCGAAGTAAAGAATGTTTTAAGACGTCCCCACTTACATTGTTTCCTTTCTTTGCAATTTAAAATGCATTTGACTTCTAATCTTCCAAAGTTCTATTAGAAGCTAATAAACTTCTAGTGTGAGCTCTCATTTTCTCCTCACCAGTGTTAGCTGGTCTGCTGAGTATTTACAGAAATTTCTGTTTCCAGTTTATATTATGTTACCTGTAGTTCATAAAATGAAATCATGATGAAAAGACCCTGTCAGTTACAGCATGTGTGCCACTCAAATAGATTCTGCCTTATTCTCACAACAAAGCTCCAATCCAATTATTCTGAAATCCTAATTGTTTGGAATCTGGCTGCGTGGATGCTGTTCCCACATTCCCTCTAAATTCACTGGGGACCCAGTTCTTGCACTCTCTTTGAACTCACTGGGCTTTCCAAAAGCTTTTCCATCTTACATAAAAGTGAAATTGAAATCTGTTTGATTATTAAAAAGCAGTAACATACAATATTCCAGGAAAACTGCTAGTTCAACATCACCAGCATTACATGTTTCAGTGTAATGAGAAGTAATAAGTTTCCAGTGCATTCTTCGAAAGGACTTGTCATGGCTCTAACTCTTGAGCTGATATCAGAATCAGAATTAGATATGGTTGAACCAATACACATTCTGATGAAAGAGAAGTTGCTTCATCTACTCTCTTCTCCTATCAGATTCCTTCCTCTCCTGCCCTTCACTTTTTCCACCCACCTGGCTTCACTCATCACTCTCTAGCTATCCTCCTTCTCTTCTCCCCACCTTTTTATTCTAGCGTCTTCTCCCTTCATTCCCAGTCCTGAACAAGGGTCTCAGTCTGAAACGCTGCCTGTTTATTTATTTCCATACATGCTGCTGACATACTGAGTTCTTCCAGCATTTTGTGTGTGTTGATCTACTTAAAACTGTTCAGAATGAAACCAAGTGTCATTCTTCCCTATCATTACTTATTTACTTTATTTCGAGGATTTATAATTCCTCCAGTCAAATTATTACATTCACACATATTGAATTCATGCTCATCTTATATTTGTGTGATGATACAATATTGCTGTAAACACATCATACCTTTTTCACTCATGTAAATTGGGTAATAAAGGTGATTTGAGGTTGCATTATTTATGCCATTTACATGGGTCAGTAATAATAAAGTGTTCTGATTGGAGGAATAAGAAACCACCAAGAAAACAAACTTTCAGCATAATTACATAGAAACATAGAAAATAGGTGCAGGAGTAGGCCATTTGGCCCTTCGAGCCTGCACCGCCATTTATTATGATCATGGCTGATCATCCAACTCAGAACCCCGCCCCAGCCTTCCCTCCATACCCCCTGACCCCCATATCCACAAGGGCCATATCTAACTCCCTCTTAAATATAGCCAATGAACTGGCCTCAACTGTTTCCTGGGGCAGAGAATTCCACAGATTCACCACTCTCTGTGTGAAGAAGTTTTTCCTAATCTCGGTCCTAAAAGGCTTCCCCTCTATCCTCAAACTGTGGTCCCTCGTTCTGGACTTGCCCAACATCGGGAACAATCTTCCTGCATCTAGCCTGTCCAATCTCTTTAGGATCTTATACGTTTCAATCAGATCCCCCCTCAATCTTCTAAATTCCAACGAGTACAAGCCCAGTTCATCCAGTCTTTCTTCATATGAAAGTCCTGCCATCCCAGGAATCAATCTGGTGAACCTTCTTTGTACTCCCTCTGTGGCAAGGATGTCTTTCCTCAGATTAGGGGACCAAAACTGCACACAATACTCCAGGTGTGGTCTTACCAAGGCCTTGTACTACTGCAGTAGTACCTCCCTGCTCCTGTACTCGAATCCTCTCGCTATAAATGCCAGCATACCATTCGCCTTTTTCACCGCCTGCTGTACCTGCATGCCCACTTTCAATGACTGGTGTATAATGACACCCAGGTCTCGTTGCACCTCCCCTTTTCCTAATCGGCCACCATTCAGATAATAATCTGTTTTCCTATTTTTGCCACCAAAGTGGATAACTTCACATTTATCCACATTAAATTGCATCTGCCATGAATTTGCCCACTCACCCAACCTATCCAAGTCACCCTGCATCCTCTTAGCATGCTCCTCACAGCTAACACTGCCACCCAGCTTCATGTCATCCGCAAACTTGGAGATGCTGCATTTAATTCCCTCATCCAAGTCATTAATATATATTGTAAACAACTGGGGTCCCAGCACTGAGCCTTGCGGTACCCCACTAGTCACCGCCTGCCATTCTGAAAAGGTCCCGTTTATTCCCACTCTTTGCTTCCTGTCTGCTAACCAATTCTCCACCCACACCAATACCTTACCCCCAATACCGTGTGTTTTAAGTTTGCACACTAATCTCCTGTGTGGGACCTTGTCAAAAGCCTTTTGAAAATCCAAATATACCACATCCACTGGTTCTCCCCTATCCACTCTACTAGTTACATCCTCAAAAAATTCTATGAGATTCGTCAGACATGATTTTCCTTTCACAAATCCATGCTGACTTTGTCCGATCATTTCACCGCTTTCCAAATGTGCTGTTATCACATCCCTGATAACTGCCTCCAGCAGTTTCTCCACCACCGACGTTAGGCTAACCGGTCTATAATTCCCCGGTTTCTCTCTCCCTCCTTTTTTAAAAAGTAGAGTTACATTAGCCACCCTCCAATCCTCAGGAACTAGTCCAGAATCTAAAGAGTTTTGAAAAATTATCACTAATGCATCCACTATTTCTTGGGCTGCTTCCTTAAGCACTCTAGGATGCAGACCATCTGGCCCTGGGGATTTATCTGCCTTCAATCCCTTCAATTTACCTAACACCACTTCCCTACTAACATGTATTTCGCTCAGTTCCTCCATCTCACTGGACCCTCTGTCCCCTACTATTTCTGGAAGATTATTTATGTCCTCCTTAGTGAAGACAGAACCAAAGTAATTATTCAATTGGTTTGCCATGTCCTTGCTCCCCATAATCAATTCACCTGTTTCTGTCTGCAGGGGACCTACATTTGTCTTTACCAGTCTTTTCCTTTTTACATATCTATAAAAGCTTTTACAGTCCGTTTTTATGTTCCCTGCCAGTTTTCTCTCATAATCTTTTTTCCCCTTCCTAATTAAGCCCTTTGTCCTCCTCTGCTGAACTCTGAATTTCTCCCAGTCCTCAGGTGAGCCACTTTCTCTGGCTAATTTGTATGTTTCTTCTTTGGAATTGATACTATCCCTAATTTCTCTTGTCAGCCACGGGTGCACTACCTTCCTTGATTTATTCTTTTGCCAAATAATTACACGGAGGAACAAGGGAAAAATAAATGCTAGTTACTTACTTTCCCTTTGAAGTACACAGATACCCTGCCGAGATCACTTATCGTGAAAAAATGCCTTTTAGAGAGATACAAGATGAAACTTGAAATACTATTTGAATTAGTGATAAGAAATATGCATGGCACTGAACTGAATTCCACTGACATATTCAATTAATGTTTTAATTTGTTACGCAACCTGTTTTGTTTCAGCTTCACAGCAGCCAGTCAGTGTAGCAGAGCTCTAAAAAATGCTTGACCATCTAAGCTTATTACTCAGTCATTTAAGCTGTATACACTTCGGGAGCACAGGCTCATACCAAATTAGCATGGGATAAACCTTGAATTAACACTGAGCATAAAAGAAAAGCATCGTCTTGGTCAGACCGCATTCTTCATAGAAACCACTAAACAAGATGGCCAATTCTTATATAGCCCATTGAAAATTGGTAACTATTTTCCATCCTCTTCCCTTCTTCTATTCCCCACCTCTGGCCTTTTCACCTCTTTTCACTCCCCCCTGGGTCTGTTCCTCCTTCCCTTTCTCCTATGGCCCACTCTCCTCTCCGATCAGATTTCATCATCTTCAGCCCTTGACCTTTCCTACCCACCTAGCTTCACCTATTACATTCTAGCTACCCCCCCTTCCCCTGCCCCCACCTTTTTATTCTTCCTCCTTTCTTTCCATCCCTGAAGAAGTGCCTCGGCCTGAAACCTCAATTGTCTATTCATTTCCATAGACGCTGCCTGACCTGCTGAGTTCCTCCAGCATTTTGTGTGTGTTCCTATGGTAACCAGTTTGCCTTGCACTGATGTTAATATTATCTAAAACTTCTGATAACTAGAGATTATAATTATGGAACACTGGAATAAAGAAAATGAGAAGAATTTCTTTGTCCACACTGAAGACAGTGGCCACAAACCAGTGTCTAATTGACTTGAGATTACTGCTATGGAGGAAGGGGAGCAGGAGCACTCTTTCTGTTGGCAAGCAATGAGGTCCTACCATAGTTGGGTCAATGGACACTCAGTTTACTGGGCCATTGGACTCTGGGCTCATTCTATTAGGAATGAAGTAAACAAAGACAGAACAGTGCAATGTCAAGTACACCAACTAAATTCAACAAGCACAATAAATATTATGGAAGAAGTTGTCAAAATAGAGGTGGTGCTAGTGGGGGATCAACCAGAAAAATGGCACTGATGAAACCGATTATTAATCAGAAAAAAATCAGAGCTCAGGAGGCAGCATTTGGACAAATAACTCCCAGTCTGACAAAGTCCACCTTCCCTTCTAATTGCACGTAAATTAGAACACCTCAAGTACACATCTAATTTCTGCTCCTCTTGGCAACATTTCTTCAATGTATGAAACTCAAAGTGGTTTAAAAATATTAAAGGATACTCTTTTTAATCTTTCCACCTATATATACACACAAACACACACACATACATACACACACTCATATACACATACATACACAGTGGCATGCAAAAGTTTGGGCACCCTAGTCAAAATTTCCGTTACTGTGAATAGCTAAGTGAATAGAAGATGAAGTCATAAAATTAAAGATGAAACACTCTTTTCAACATTTTAAGCAAGATTAGTGTTGAATTTTTGTTTTGTACAATTTTAGAGTGAAAAAAAGGAAAGGAGCCCCATGCAAATTTGGGCACCACAAGAGATTTGAGCTCTCAGATAACTTTTACCAGGGTCTCAGACCTTAATTAGCTTGTTAGGGCTGTGGTTTGTTCACAATCATCGTTAGGAAAGGCCAAGTGATGCAACTTTCAAAGCTTTATAAATACTCTGATTCCTCAAACCTTGTTCCAACAATCAGCAGCCATGGGCTCTTCTAAGCAGCTGCCAAGCACTCTGAAAATTAAAATAAAGGATGCCCACAAAGCAGGAAAAGGCTATAAGAAGTTAGCAAAGCGTTTTCAGGTAGCCATTTCCTCAGTTCATAATGTAAATAAGAAATGGCAGTTAACAGGAACGGTGGAGGTCAAGTTGAGGTCTGGAAGACCAAGAAAACTTTACGAGAGAACTGCTCATAGGATTCCTAGAAAGACAAATCAAAACCCCCGTTTGACTGCAAAAGACCTTCAGGAAGATTTAGCAGACTCTGGAGTGGTGGTGCACTGTTCTACTGTGCAGCGACACCTGCACGAATATGACCTTCATGGGAGAGCCATCAAAAGAAGACCTTTCCTGCGTCCTCACCACAAAATTCAGCGTTAGAAGTTTGCAAAGGAACATCTAAACAAGCCTGATGCATTTTGCAAACAAGTCCTGTGGACTGATGAAGTTAAAATAGAACTTTTTGGCCGCAATGAGCAAAGGTATGTTTGGAGAAAAAAGGGTGCAGAATTTCATGAAAAGAACACCCCTCCAACTGTTAAGCACAGGGGTGGATCGACCTTGCTTTGGGCTTGTGTTGCAGCCAGTGGCATGAGGAACATTTCACTGCTAGAGGGAAGAATGAATTCAATTAAATAACACAAGCAAACATCACACCATCTGTAAAAAAAAGCTGAAGATGAAAAGACGATGGCTTCTACAACAGGATAATTATCCCAAACGCACCTCAAAATCCACAATGGACTACCTCAAGAGGCGCAAGCTGAAGGTTTTGCCATGGCCCTCACAGTCCCCTGACCTAAACATCATCGAAAATCTGTGGATAGACCTCAAAACAGCAGTGCATGCAAGACAGTCCAAGAATCTACAGAACTAGAAGCCTTTTGCAAGGAAGAATGGGTGAAATTCTCCCAAACAAGAATTGAATGACTCTTAGCTGGCTACAGAAAGCGTTTACAAGCTGTGATACTTGCCAAAGGAGTTGTTACTAAGTTCTGACCATGCAGGGTGCCCAAACCTTTGCTTCGTGCCCTTTTCCTTTTTTGTTATTTTGGAAGTGTAAAAGATAGAAATAAAAAAGTAATCTTGCTTAAAATATTAAAGAAATGTGTCATCTTTAACTTTATGCCTTTTGGAAATCAGGTCATCTTTTACTCGCTTAGCTATTCACAGTAAAAGAAATTTTGACCGGGGTGCCCAAACTTTTGCATGCAACTGTGTGGACGCGCACGCACGCACGCACACACACACACACAATATATGCCACGAGTATTTTATTGATTTTATTGCCATATGGAGTGGAATATGCCCTTCTTGCCCTTCGAGCAATGCTGCCCAGCAGTCCCCCAGTTTAATCCTAAATTCTGCTGTTAATGGCTGATTAGCTAACGAATTTAACATCTGAAAATACTGTACATCACGAATTAACTAGCAAGAGAAAACTCAGCTATCAGCCATTGACCTTCAATGACATTACTATCCATACGCAGAGGGCTATCATTGACCAGAAACTGAACTGGAGTCACCATTTACCAAATATGCTCAGGGGTTAGGAATCCTGCAGCAAATAATTCATGTCTTAACTCATAAAATGGCGTGGTATATCACCAAAGACACACAACTCACAACATTTTACAGTTATACTGTGGAGAGCATTGTAACTGGCTGCATCACTGTCCGGTACAGGGTGGAGGCCACTGCACAGGATTGAAATAAGCTGCAGAAAGTTGTAAACTCAGTCCACTCCATCATGGGCACTAGCTGCCTCAGCATCCAGGACATGTTCAACATGCAATGCCTTAAAGAGGCAGCATCCATCATTAAGGACTCTCGTCACCCAGGTTATGCCCTCTTCTCATTATAATAATAGGATAATAAGAGGAATAGATAGAGTGGATAGCCAGCACCTCTTCCCCAGGGCACCACTGCTCAATACAAGAGGACATGGCCTTAAGGTAAAGAGTGGGAAGTTCAAGGGGGATATTAGAGGAAGGTTTTTTACTCAGAGAGTGGTTGGTGCGTGGAATGTACTGCCTGAGTCAGTGGTGGAGGCAGATACACTAGTGAAGTTTAAGAGACTACGAGACAGGTATATGGAGGAATTTAAGGTAGGGGCTTATATGGGAGGCAGGCTTTGAGGGTCGGCACAACATTGTGGGCCGAAGGGCCTGTACTGTGCTGTACTTTTCTATGTTCTATGATCTATAACATAAGAACATAAGAAATAGGAGCAGGAGTAAGCCATCTGGCCCATTGAGCCTGCCCCGCCATTCAATAAGATCATTGCTACTATCAGGAAGGAGCTACAGGAGCCTGAAGACACACTCAATGATCCAGAAACAGCTTCTTCCCCTCTGCCGTCAAATTGCTGAATGAATACTACCTCACTAAATTTTTTTGTGATACTTATTTCTGTTTTTGCACAATTTTTAATTTAGCTATTATATACATTTACTGTAATTTATTTACTTAATTTTTCTATATTATCATGTATTGCATCATACTGCTGCCGCTAAGTTAACAAATTTCACAACATATGCCGGTGATATTAAACCTGATCCTGATTCTGAAGCTTATCCACCATTTACGAGGCTTGGCCAAAGATATTTTGTGATACTCTACTTGCTCGGATTACGGCAGCTTCAGCACTCAATCGGCTCAGCCAGCAGCCCGTTTGAGCGGCACCTCACTGACAACCATTCACTTATTCCACCACTGATGCAGCAACTCACAAAGACTCCTTGGACAGCATTTTGCAAACTCATGACCTCAAGAACAAGGGCAGCAAAGGCCTGAGGAAACCAATTCCAGGAAATTGCCCTCCTAACTTGGAATTGGAATTTGTTTATTGTTGTCACATGTACCAAGTTATAGTGAAAAGTTTGCATTATATATCGAAGTTCAAAGTAAATGTTATTACCAGAGTTCATATATGTCACCACATGCAACCCTGAGATTCATTTCCCTGTGGGCATACTCAGCAAATCCTTAGATTAGTAACTACAACAGGATCGATGAAAGATCAAGTAGAGGGTAGAAAACAACAAACTATGCAAATATCAATAAATAGTAATAAATTACAAGATTTTGAAATGACGATAAAGAGAACTTAAATGAGATCATTGTTTTGGGAAGATCTCAATGGATGGGCAAGTGAGTGTAGCTATCCCCTTCTGTTCAAGAGCCTGATGATTGAGGGGTAGTAACTGTTCTTAAACCTGGTGGTGAGAGTCCTGAGGCTCTTGTATCTTCGACCTGAAGGCAGCCGTGAAAAAAGAGCATGACCTGCCTGGTGAGGATCTCTGATGATGGATGCTGCTTTCCTACGATAGTGCTTCATGTCGATGTGCTCAGTGGTTGGGAGGACTTTACCTGTGATATACTGGGCTGAATCCACTACCTTTTGTAGGATTTTCTATTCAATGACATTGATGTTTCCATACCAGGCTGTGATGCAGCCGGTCAATACACCCTCCAGAATGTATCTATCAAAGTTCCTCAAAGTTTTTGATGTCATGCCAAATCTCTGCAGACCCCTAAGGAGCAGAGGCACTGCCTTGTTTTTTTTCACAATTGTATTTATGTGCTCAGTCCAGGACAGCTCCTTTGAAATAGTAACACCAGGAATTTAAAGATGCTAACACTCTCCACATCTGATCCTTGGATGTGGACTGGCTCAAGAACCTCTGGTTTCCCTCTCCTGAAGTCTACAATTAGTTCCTTGGTCTTGCTGATATTGAGTAAGAGGTTGTTGTCCTGACACCATCAGCCAAATTTTCAATCTCTATGCCGATTCACCACCACCTTTAACAAGGCCCACAACAGTGGTGTCATCAGCAAACCTGAATATTATATTGGAGCTGTGCTTAGCCACAGTCATAGGTGTAAGGTGAGTAGAGAGCTAAGGTCAGAGCCCAGTGATGCACCTGGGCTGATGGAGATTGTGGAGGAGGTGTTACCGCCAATTTGAAATTATTGGGGTCTACAAGTGTGGAAATCCAGGATGCAATTGCACAAGGAGGTATTGAGGTCAAGGTCCTGGAGCTTATTGATTATTTTTGAGGGAACTATGGTATTAAATGCTGAGCTGTAATTGATAAAGAGCATCCTGATGTGTGCACCTTTGCTGTCCCAGTGTTCCAGGGTTATGTGAAGAGCCAATGAGGTAGCATCTGCTGTGGACCTGTTGCTCCAGTAGGGAAATGGGAGTGGAGCCAAGACACCTCTCAGGCAGGAGTTGATACGTTATATCACTGCCCTTCAAAACACTTCATCACCGTGGATGTAAGTGCAACTGGGCAATACTCATTGAGGCAGGTCACCACGCTCTTCTTGGGCACCTGTAAACTGGAGCCTGCTTGAAGCAGGTGGGAACTACAGATTGCCAAAGCATATATCTCCATAACCTCACTGCTGCTTGGTCAAAATCCTCAAGCATTCTCCAGAACATCATTGTGGATATACCCACAGCCCGAACACTGCAACAGTGCAAGCAGACAGCTCACCTCCATCTTCACAAGGGCAATAATGGATGGGCACTAAGTGGCATTTCAACCTGTGAAGCCCACGTCCCTTTAATGAACAGACAATGTAGCAACAGCAGCTTTCTTAAATACATGTTCAACTATAACCATAGTATACTTTAATCCTTCTGCAATTCCAACCACTGCACCTCTGCACACCCTGTCACACTGGTCAGCAGATGACATTAAACCTGATTCTGAGTAAAACATCAACTGCTGTTAGGAGATCATCAGCTCAGTGGAAGATGCACCTTGGACTTCTGGTGCACTCGTGCAATGGGATAGCAAGCAACAAGGTGCCAGCTTCATTGCTGAGGGAGGCGCGAAAACTTGGTGCTCTGTATGGAGAGTTCCCAATCTGTGGTACTGTCCGCTCTGGGCATTGAAGAGACTAGGACTGACAGGATGAGTGGAGCTGAAATAATAGTGATGTGATGTAATTGAGTTCTTTGTTACCGAGAAAAATAATGACATATCCAGATTTTATTGACTGCATTTATTATTCATAAAATGTATGTTTTAGAAAAAAAAGAGCTGTTACAGACTTTTCCAATCCCACAATTAGAGCAATTAGGGGATTATTTAGTAATTTTATAAGGTAGATGAACATAAATTTACATCTGTGCAGTGATCTGAACATGTTCAGATCAAAGTATTTTTATGGTGGATTGCCATCTGCTTTAAGGTAACACCTCATGCCATCGGAAAGCTTTGACACAGTTGCAATGTGCTGCGGCCATCAGAACCACATTCAAGACTGCTTGTACCCAAGGGTAACTACAGTATACATAAAACGTATACATGACATTAAGAGCATTACACAAAAATCCCAAACTGCTCAGAAGCCCAGCAACTTAAAAAAACATTTACTGTGTAGATTTGAGCCTTCAGGGCTGGATCTTGAGGTTGTAACAATATTGAAACTTTCAGTCCTTGGTACTACCACTCTGTTAAGTTGATTTCTGTGCAGAAATTCTGAGGTTTCTCTCAGGGAACCAGGGTGGCTTCACCAAGTGGGGTGTGTATTTTACAACCTTTTCCATAGAATTGCTGAAATCCATTCCTCATTTACACTTGTGAATTTCAAGTACAGTTTTAAAAATGTACTAGAAATAATTATTTCTTACAAACTATCTGGTCTTGCAAATCCAGTTTTAGTATATTAGCATTTTCTGACGTTTTAAATACAAGGATTTTTACTTTTGTTATTTTCAAATCTTATTTCAGCTTATTTAAGAAAGAGCCTCTTAGGTTGGCACATGGATGAAAAGAAAATGGAGGGCTTTGGGCAGTGTTGGAGGGAAGGGTCCAATTGATTGTGCAGTAGGCTTAACATCCCTAAGGAAGTCCTACATTGAGTTCAACGCTGACTGGCAACTCCTGCAACATGGCTGATGCCAAACCGTATCAATCTCTGCTGTTCCTTTCAATTCATCAGCTTTGTTCTCCATATCACACTGCCCTGGATCGACTGAAATGTAGACAGTAGGATGCAACATCCATGCTCAACCCCAACTAACCAAGGTTCTCAAGAGGTTCAGAGGTTGGCACAACATCGTGGGCCGAAAAGGCTACAGTATGTAGTAATGTTCTATGTTTTAAGGACATGTAGACTCCAGTCTTTATTGAGCACACTCTATGTTGTTTCAGAAGTTAAGTAAAACATATTTCTTGTCTGTAAGGATTCTTTAAATGACTGACCACTCAGCCAGCCACATATAAAGCAGCTGGTGGCAGGGATTCACAAACTAAAGTCTAGTAAGAAATGCCACAGACTGGTAGACCTTTGTGAGGCCAGCAGGAAACACCATCACTGATCACCAACCCTAGCTTTTTATTTTTAGTTCATTTGTTTCTTGGTATTGTCAGTGCTGTAGCTTTTGTCCGAACACATGATTATCCAATTATGCTATTGTTTCTCTGTGGTTCAACAGTACTGGAAACACAGGGAACTTATTGTGTAATTGGATAATCAAGTGTTAGCGTAACAATGTTTTGAAGTTAAGTTTCTGGCTATTATTTCTTCTTCAATTGCTGGGGAAGATCTCAACTGGCTAATAAGAAGGAAATAAGTCCATGATTCGACTGATAGCAAGCTGAGATGGCAATCCTTCAAAACCCAACAAAAAGTTGTGGATGTGGCCCAGTCCACCACAGAGAACATCTACACAAAGCATTGTCCCAGGAAGGTAGCATCCATCATCAGGGACCCCTACCACCCAGCTGATGGTCCCCACTCACTGCTGCCATCAGGAAGAAGGAACAGGACTCACACCAGCAGGTTCAATAACAGTTACTCCCCTTCAACCATTAGGCTCTTGAACCAAAGGGGATAACTTCACTCAACCTTACTTTCCCTATCACTGAAATATACTCACAACCTACGGCCTCTTTTCAAGGACTCTTCATTGCACACTCTTAATATTTATTGCTTGTTTGTTTATTTATACACACACACACACACTGCTTTCTTTTTGTATTCACACAGCTTGTTGTCTTTTGTACACTGGTTGAATGTCCAAGTTGGTGCGGTCTTTCATTGATTCTGTTATAGCTATTATTCTATTATGGATTTATTATGCCCACAAGAAAATGAAATCTCAGGGTTGTAGATGGTGAAATATATGTACTTTGGCAATAAATTTACTTTGAACTTTGAGATTGCAAGCCTAATGAAGCGGGAAAAGTACTAAGCTCTACTTCTAAGGGTAGCACTTGCTTGCATGACTGTGACACCAAGGAAATATTAAACTATGGAGGGCTCTCAACTCTCTCAAAAATCAGTTTGATTTAATTTGGCAAAGGCTTTAAATTAGTTATTATTATTATTATTATTATTAGCATGCTTATATTGCAACCCAACAGAACATAACCATCAGAAAACACTTGAAAGAGATATTTTCCATTTGCTCAGGTTAACTTTACACACTTCCATCTTCCTGAGATGCATGTCAACAATTCATTTTCAACAAAAGTTTCATAGTATTAATACAAGATTAACAAAAGACTTGCAGATACAATAAGAACCTGACACTAAATTTATCAAATGAGTATCTCTAATACTTTTTTCCCAATTTCTGCATGTTACTTAGCATTCTAATTATGGGGTAGTTAAATAGCAGCTAGAATATTCTAAAGGTAACAGATTAGGCCAAGAATGCTTGCTAATCATTGTCCAGGACTGTGAGAAACAACCAGAGGGCTGGCAGGTTGGAAAGGGTATATCATCTTTAAAAAGAGAACATCACACTCTTTCATATCATCAAAAACCTGCAGGGCTTTGTAGAAGCAGACAAACAAACAAAACCCAGTAGATTATTACTCACTCGAGTTGGCTGTACACAGTCACAGAAAGGAAAGCTGTAATCGATTGCTAGATGAAGAGAGTACATCTTAAGAGCTCGTCAGGTATCGTGTGACCTCCATGTTTGATTTCCTAGCTGTTAAAATATAGTTCTAAACTTTATTGTGAATAGAGATTCCTTGCTGAAAGCTTCACAGTTGGTCCTACCACACAATCTGAAATCATTTATTACGCTTGCTGTTCATAGGAGCACGCTGCACATGAATCACATTCCTCAGCCGTAATTTATGACCTGTGAAGAATACGGGAATTACAAGGACCTTTCCAAGTTAGGAAACAGATGGATGAGATATGGGATAAATGGACAAATGGACAAATGTTCTTCCACGGCATATTTATTATAAAGTCTAAAGGAGGTTCTCGGCCTGAAACATATATTCATTTTCATGCTCCCTGGCAAGTTGAGTTCCTCCAGCATTTTGTGTGTATTGCTTTGGATTTCCAGCATCTGCAAACTTTCTAAGCAACACACACAAAATGCTGGAGGAACTCAGAAGGCCAGGCAGCATCCATGGAAAAAAGTACAGTCGGTGTTTCGGGTCGAAACCCTTCAGCAGGACTGCATTTGTGTGTGTTGCTTGGATTTCCAGCATCTGCAGATTTTCTCTTGTTTCTGCAGACTTTCTCATGTTTATGTTAATAAATTGTCTGCGTTTGGATCGGCATTGACATTGCATTCTTAAACCTTCTGATTTAAAATGGCGGTACCGAAGGCACGCGACAGCTTTCTGGTGGTTCGAAAACAAAAGAATTTGATTTAAAACATTACTAATAACACTTTTTTTTTGTAAGTGTTGTGGTAAGCTATCATCACAAATAATGAAGCGAGCGAAGGCAAAGCGAATTCGAGAGATGCGCCCTGCTGATGCGCTTCAAAATTGACACACTTGGAGTTGGAGCTGTGCTGCCTGCAGTGAATGATTCAGAGAGGAGAAGACAAGACAGAGGAATTCCGATGCCTGCCTAACTAACCCGTATGCGAGGGTGGATCGCTCTAAGTGCCGAGCTGTCTTGGCAAGGTCGAGAACTGCTTCTTCAGCAGCGAAATCCAAGCCCAAAGCAAATCGCTGGGTGGAGTGTTCTAGGCTCAAGGCGATTTGCCACAAGGAGGCCTGGGTCCTAATATATGAGGTACAATCCGCTGGTCGGACAATCTAAACACCAGCCCAGATAGATTGGGAGCTCCTCTCACCGCGACGCTAAAGCTGTGAGACTACTCCAAGCTTCTGTGCTTCATGTCTGTGAAATCTGCAGCAACTTACCCCATTAATATGGTGAACTGACTATCAAGGCTTTGGGCCTACTCTGGGCGGCTCTGAGGTTTTGGATTTAAGGACTCAATTTGGTTTGGAATGCTGTTGTTGCTGCTCACTTCCATTGCATGATTTGTTTTGTCTTCTCTTTCTCTGCGCACATTGTGGTTGGTCTTTTTTTTAAATTGTGTTCCTTTGGATTCCTTGCTTTGTGACTGCCTGTAAGCAAACAAATCTCAAGGTTGTATAATTTATACATTCTTTGATAATAAATGTACTTTGAATCTTTGTACTTTTTAAGGATATTATTTTGAGAGAAGAGGCAAGATTTCTTGTTTGTTAAACAAAAACTGACCCACAATGCTCCAGTCAGAACCATGGATCTCCACATATTTAATGAAAAGCTTCCTAATCAATCACTTACTCTCTAGCACTACACTCTTGCTTATTCAGATTCAGATTAGATTGTTGTCAGAGATGTCAGGGTGCAATGAAACTCCTTGCTCCCCTGGATCTCAAAATAGACATTACACATGGTAACATTAAATAGACCAATAAATACAGCAACCAGCGCAAAAGAACAGAATGGTGCAAAGATAGTAATTGTTGTCCAAAATAGTGCAAAGATATATGCTAAAATGAGCTGATCTGAATATGCCTGAATATGTTTTATATTCTATGTTTTTTTTGGCTCCTTTTTTTTTTTAATCGCTGGTTGCACGCTTTGTTTTCTTTTGCATGTGGTGGGGGGAGGTTTGAATACATTCCATAGTTTTTTTTGTTTCATGGCTGCCTGTGGGGATGAGGAATCTCAGGGTTGCACGCTGCATTCATTCTTTGATAATAAATGTACTTTGAATCTTGAACCTTTTATAGTGTCATTATAAAATGACCGAGAGAGGTCGAGTTAAGAGACCAAAAACCTGGCAGCAGGAGGCAATTGGTTCAGAAGTCTGATAGCAGTGGGAAATGCCTGGTGTTCTAGGCTTTCACATGATGCATCTTCTCCTAGAAGTAGAAGAGGGGGGAGAAAAAAAGAGAATGGCAGGTTGGTAGGCATGCTTGGCGAGATTGTGAGCCTTCCTCATTCAATGTGCTGTGAAGATAAGATAGATGGAAGGAAGTGAAGAGTCTGTGATGAACTGGACTGTGCTTATCACTTTACAGATTCCGATAGTCCAGAGCAGAGCAGCTGCAACACCCTGCTGAGATACAACCTGGCAGGAGAATAGCAGATACATTTAATGTCGAGGCAAATCAATCATGGTCTTCCAAATCCTGCTCTTCATCTACTACTTTGAATAGGTCTTTGGATATATCCAGTGCCTGCTGCTCTGTGTCTTCATGGTAAGTCTTGAATCAATGCTGGCTTATCACATTGGAGGCAAGAGATTACACATTCATCTCATTCCAGAAAGTTGGACAAGTGACTGAGGTTAATACATCAGTACAGAATTGAGAATTGAGAACGTACTCTGCTGGAGATAAGGTTTAAACAAAACTCAAGTTATACCATCAGATGAACATGGAAGAATATTGATCAATGTCATATCAAATTCTGGGATCCTGCAGACATTTATACTTCAACCAAACTGTTGATTTGGTTATGTAGCTAAGTGAAGGTGGCAGAGTAGCATAGTGGTTAGTGAAACTCTATTACAGAGCCAACAACATGGTTCAGTTCAGATGCTGTCTGTAAGGAGTTTGTACATTTTCCTGTGACCATGTGGGTTTGCTCTGGGTGCTCCAGTTTCCCCCCATATTCCAAAGTCGTACAGGTTAGTAGTGAGTTGGTCACGTGGGTATAATTGGGTGGCGCAGGCTCGTGGGTCTTTTACTCTGCTGTATCTTGAAATAAATAAATTTGATATGTGGAACCTTCATCACAATAGCAATTGCACTTCAAACCCAGTTCTCCAGCAGAGATTCATTTTAGGATACCTCGGGTTGATGGATGGTGTTGAATGAACTCAAGTTCCTTCACTAGCGTAAAAACACCAACAAGAAAATCAATTTTTCCCAGCTAACTCATGACAAAACAGCTGGCAAAAATATCCTCAATCTCAACTGCACAAGTGTAGCTTTCTGCTTGGTCAGTTGTGTCTGCATTTGTTCAGGTGCTGTGAAACTCTACTCCAGTGTACAAACAGAGCAAACTGCCCAGTGCTGGGTAAGTCAGGTCATGCAAAAAAAAACACACTTCTCAATGTGGGAGAGGAGGAAATACTTCTTTCTATGACATATTTTGAAAACTCTTCCTAAAATCCTCACAAGGTTTTTATTTAATAATATTTAGTTGCCCAAGTGATCCAACTCATTCAGCCTTTATCTCTAGTGGTCACTGTAACATTTGACCCACTAGGTC
Source organism: Mobula birostris (assembly GCF_030028105.1). Classification (NCBI taxonomy): domain Eukaryota; kingdom Metazoa; phylum Chordata; class Chondrichthyes; order Myliobatiformes; family Myliobatidae; genus Mobula; species Mobula birostris. The sequence goes on along the minus strand of NC_092392.1, from coordinate 38,904,703 downwards.
TGTCAATTACTTTTATTTTGTGGAACAGACAATTTAGACTGCAGGAGAGAAAATTTCCATTGGTCTGATCAGCTGAGCCTCATTTAAAACAAAGTACCTAGAGACACTTGCAGATTTTTTTTTAACTTTCAGAACTCAAAATTACTTTTTAAAATTCTGAGTATTTTCAGAGTTAAAATTCATTCGAGCATATCATAATGAAGCTTTCAATAACTGCCTGATGCATTTTAAAGACTTGTGGAGGATGCCGACTTGGGTTATCAAACACAAACATTTCAACAACTTTAAAATGATGCTGCCTTCTTAAACCTTCTAATTTATGAATATCAAGCCAAATAATCTCCATAAAATTTTGCTAACAACCTGTCCCATCAATCTAAGTAGCTTCACAGGGCAGCATGATAGTGTAGTGGTTTAGTGTGTGTGGCCTCCGTCGGTCATGGTCAACCAAGAGTACTGTGTCTCTGGTAGTCACTGGTTTGTCGAGCAGCATCGACTGTGGCTACTGAGGCCGATCCTGGAACGGCAGGCTCTGCCACAGTTGCTGCATGTGTAGGGCGTCATGGAATTGTTGTCCGCTGTGCTCTCTGTTTAGTTCTCCGCTCCTCAAACTGACTCAGGATCACTCTTTCGCCTTGCTCTAGGTGTTGCTGAACAGTACCTCGCCATTTGTACGCTTTACAGTACAAACAACCTGGGTTCAACTTGTGCTGCTGTCTGAAAGGAGTTTGTACATTTTCTCTGTGACTGCATGGGTTTCCACCAGGTGCTCCGGTTTCCTCCCACAGTCCGAAGACTAACTGATAGGCTAACTGATTATTGTAAATTGTCCTGAGATTAGGCTAGAGTTAAATCGAGTGTTGCTGGGTGGCGTGGTTTGAAGGTCTGGAAGGACCTATTCCACACCATATCTCAATAAGACACCAAGAGTGAGTGTCAACTCATGCCCCGGGGAGCTTGGGTACAGCATCAAAATATTTCACAAAGAGGTTATAGAATCCATTGATGCACACGGATGTGGTATTTTCTGAAAGTTATGGAAAAATAAAGCATACCAAAACAAGAGCAACAACAGGAAATCATCATAGCTTAGCCGTTATCTTCGACTGCAGGTTAGTGAGATGAGATCAGATCAGTATGTTTAGCACAATAACGTTGTGGAGCCAACATGATTCCTTTTACTGTCATCAACGAACATTTCTTTGGCAGTTTGGTGTTGGACGGAAAATAAAAGTCCCATGTCAATTTTCCATTACCTTTATCTTTACTGTCCAACAATTGAAATCTATGTTCAGACACAATCCAATCATAAACACGAGAAAGTCTGCAGATGCTGGAAGTCCAAGCAACACACACAAAATGCTGGAGGAACTCAGCAGGCCAGTAGGCATCTATGGAGAAGAATAAACAGTCCACGCTTTGGGCCGAGACCCTTCGGGGTCCTGCTGAACGGTCTTGGCCTGAAACATCGACTGCATTCTTTTCCGTAGATGGTGCCTGGGCTGCTGCGTTCCTCCAGCATTTTGTGTGTGTTGTTCAGACAAAATCTTACTGAAATGGGCACCTTCTTACATAGAGTGAAAGGAGGAAGTTCTGACCTCCTGGCTGTTTAATACCATTCTTAATCCAAGATCGCCTGTCCAAAGCAATAATTCTTCTTCATTCTGAAACTAAATAATATTATGTGTATACCTTCTATTCCTGCACAAGATTAGGGATTTGAAATACCCACCTGCCTATCATCCCCCTCTCCCCAGTGCCCCTCCTCCTTCCCCTTTCTCCTATGGTCCACTCTCCTCTCCTATCAGCTTCCTTCATCTCCAGCCCCTTATCTTTCCTACCCACCTGGCTTCACCCAATACCTTCTCGCTATCCATCTTCCCCTCTTCCCATCTTTTCATCCTGGTGTCTTCCCTCTTCCTTTCCAGCCCTGAAGGGTCTCAGCCCAAAATGTCAACTGTTAATCCATTTTCATAGATGCTGCCTGGACTGCTGGGTTCCTCCAGCATTTTGCGTACGCTGCTTTGGATTTCCTGCATCTGCAGATTTTCTTGTATTTATTATTTAATAGTGATTTGCATAAATACAGTCCTGATTTGAAGACAGAAAATGATGAAAATATTCTGGAGAGAGCCCCTCCCTACACTCAGTAACCATGCTCCATACAGATAAGGATGTTATTTTCTGCCTTCTAATTTGATATTCCACAGATGCTGCCTGTCCCATTCAGTACTTCCTGTATTTTTTGAATAGTTGGCTTTAATCAAAAGCTGCCAATGACTGAAAGTTGGCTTAGTGTGTCACAGGTACATCGTGGTGGGGTGGAGATACGTCTCTATTAAAGGAGGTATAAGGCACTCCTTTCCTCCGCTAGCCTGCAGGTCAACTTCGGCAAGGTGCAGCACTTCCTTAGCCCCCTGATCAGAGTCATGTGAAGCCATGGGAGCAGGTGGTGGATGGTCGTATGAGCAGCTGATGCATATCACAAGTCCTGGTTATGCGACCACTGATGCCAGGCAGGCAATCTCTGAGGAGGATTGATAACGATTGGGGTCACTTGTCCTGTACAGACACTGCCCAAAAAAAAGGCAAAGGCAAACCACTCATGTAGAAAATTTGCCAAGAACAATTATGGTCAAGACCATGATCACCCACGTAAAAAGACACGGCACATAATGAACGAACAAATGAACAAACATCGAATCCTACAGTTAAATGCATCATTTATGTCAATGCTCACCACAGTCCGGGGATATGCTGGGAGCAGCCCACAAGTGTCGCCATCCTTATGATGTCCATAACTTACTAATCTGTACATATCTGAAATGTCAGAGGAAACTGGAGCACCAAAGGAAACCCATGCAGTCACCAGGAGAAATTACAAACTCCCTTCACGCAGTAGAGGGACTTGAACCCCAGTCACTAGCGCTGTAAAGCATTACGTTAACTGCTGTGCTACTGTGCTGTCCTGCACTATAGGGGATGGAAACGGTTTGGACGGCTATGGTCCCTGTGCAGTCAATGGGAGTAGACAGTTTAAATGGTTCAGCAGGGACTAGATGGGCTGAAGGGCCTTTTTGTGCAATGTACTTTTCTATGACTTTATCTCAGAACGAATACTATCCAAACTCAAGTATACTTACGCCATCAGTTCATTGTCTTAGAAGTAAATTAAATAAAATTTTGGCTGATTGTCAATACTGTTGTGTTCAGCCAGCAAATCAACACAGATCAAACTCTCATGTGGTTCCCAATGCAAATCAATTTTATGAAACCAACCCTGAACTGAAAACTAGTTTAAAGCCCAAGTAAATACTGTAAATTTATATAATACATGCAAACTCAGATTTTTTAATATAAAAGTTAAAAACATTTTACTAAATAGAGAAAGTCGATAAGTGCTTCCAGCACAAGGAATAAGCCAATTCACTGCTGACCATACAGTATATATACACGACAGGACTATTTGTCTCCACAGAAGAATTATCTAATAGCCCTGTCTCATCTTAAATAAATTTTAGGTGTGATTCATGTCAGTCCTCTCTTCCTATAATTTTCTACATAATGCAAAGCCTAGACCATCTCTGTTTTAAAAACTGCAACCAAATTGCTCCCAAGCCCAAGGTTTTGGAGTACAGGATGTGTATTTATCTGTGTACAAGGTGTTTATACATAGAACTGACTCCATAAATATCCACCAGGTTTCAGGATTTCCATAATGCTATTTATCAACATGACATGCAGGGGCATAATACTGGGTCAGAGTAAAAATCTGACATTAGGACTACAAGCTATTATTAACCTATGCAAGTAGCATCTCAAGCAGACGATAAATATTTTGATCCATCCTGCTCATTAACACAACTGTAGCAATGCGCCAGCATGAGCCATGAAATTGAGTTGATTAGTGCACCCCAGGGGGTTTCCAAATGTGTGACTGGTTTTCATCGGCTGGACTATTCTGCCCTTGTTTGAGGTGTGATGCTGAAGAGTGGGAGTGAACTCACTTCTGAATGTGACTTTGTCATGCAGCCCAGAAATCAAAGGCATATTTAACGTTGGACTTTTTTTAAAAAAAGGTACAAAATTAGCAAGGTAAATCAGTTAACATAACTGACACAGTAAAATAAAGTTTGGCTAGGTTTGTCAGCAAAGCAGCATAGATGGCAAAACTTGAGATATCTTAACTGCAAAAGTAGGTAAAAGGTCTATTATTTCAGCACCTTCAAAGATAGTTCATATAACGATGGAATAACATTACACAACAAATACAAAGGTACATTGAATTATTAAGGGCTTTTGATTATAAAACTCCCATTTTTGTACAGGAAACATTTTCAGTCAGGAACTCTCTAATTGTTATTTTTAACGTTTGAAGCAAAACTTATTTTGATACAAGATTATTCCTGGTCACTGATAAGACTGTTAACTGCAACTAGTAACTGTTATTGTACAAGTCAGTGCTATGTTTATATAGGAGTTGTACTGCTTGGTTTTACTTACAAGTTTATTTAAAAGATCATGATTAAGAAGACACGGTCAATTTAAAGAGCAAGATGCTGTCCAATCTTCTTTTCTTTGTCACTTTCTTTTCAATCAGTGTAGGTTTCAAAGGGCAAAAGATTAGGGGATGAACAAGAATAGTCCTGTATAAATAAGCCCGAGGGTTGGATCACATTCCTCAGCAATCCACAGAGCAACAATTTGGAACTCCCGTAAACTGCATCAGATTGATTATTTGAGCTTGATTTCTTTCAGTATAACTTTCCTGCAGAAATTCCTCCCCATCCCCCTAGTTTGTCATCAGCTTGCTAGCACCGATTTGAAATTGCCATTGGTACTATGGTAACGAGAAAGCCCTCCAAAAGGATTCAGTCACTTATTCCCTGGCAACCGCACTGGGCAACTCTGTTCATTAGAAACTTAGGAGCACAATGACTTTAGCCGAACACCAATTCAGTACACAGCATTCCAACACAAAGGCAGCAATCTGAGACACATCATCTTGCCAAAGGAATAAAATAAAGTCCTTGTCCACTGACACTTCAGAAAACTGACTGATATTCTCTTTTTAACAGTGCCCATTGCATTTTCCAAATGAATAAGTTTTCTCTGTATAACTCTGACAGAAATTATTTAAATTTCTTTTGCATTTGGATCTCAATGGGGTCAAACTCATCTTGGGTGGTAGTGAACTAAGAGCTCAAGATTGTTTAATGTACTGCCTGATCTTTTTAATTGAAGATGGGCACAAACGGCTCCTGTGCTGCATTGCATTCATGGATAACGGAGCTCTGGCTGTACATCTGTTGTATCTCAAACGTTAGGTGACATTATTTAGATCAAATAGAGAATGAAGGGCACTCTAACAGTTGGCTAGGAGCTTCATGACTGCAATTTAAGGAAGCCATTCAAACCAGTAAGAATCTTTTCAGCAATCATTTTATGAAGCCTCACATTGGAATTGCAAATTTGTTGACCACAAAATGGCAGCCTGCTTTGTTGCAAGGATTAACCAGCACCTGCCAATCACTTGTTGTGCAGAAATCAAAATACCCTGCAATTCATTACGAAAAAAAGACAAGGCCACTATAAATTCATACCTGGCAAGAGGTGAGCAGTGATTATAGGCCTTCTCTGGGGTTTTTTTTGCTCACCACAAAATGACACTTCCTTCTAGCAAACTAGGTGTGTTATAAATTAAAACCGCAAGTCCAATATATACAACAAACTGAATACAAGAGTGTTACATCATTATTATCACTATCACCTAGCAAAGTGTCGACATTTCAGGCTGAGACGTCGACTGTTTATTCCTCTCCATGGATGCTGCCTGTCCTGCTGAGTTCCTCAAGCATTTTGTGTCTGTACGCTAGATTCCCAGCCTCTGCAGAATCATTTCTGTTTCCAAGGTAGAAGGAAATGGAGCGATGTAGAGGAGAAAGGATTTACAAAGATGAAGAAAACAATAGGGAATTAGAAAAAGGTGGGTTTGTAAATCAAATGATTTACCGAACAACTAAACATTGTTTGTATGTGATTCAAGTGAATCAATGTGTACCAGATTTTGAAATACTCAGAAACTGCAGCAGATTGAAGATCTATTGTTTTATAGAGCTTTAAATTCCTTCAAGCACAACAGGAATTACACTGTAAAGGTGCCAGGAAAGTCAACATTGTGGAAATTCTTTCAATTGTAAATGTTCTGTGTCATCATTCATTCATGGGTCACAAAGGTTTGTTTGATCTGACTCTTAACCCAGAAGATGTCTATATGAGATTGTTGAAAATACCAAATAAGATTTAAACATGAACTACTGTATTTTCAACAATATGAGACTTAAGGTGAGATATTTGGGAAATAGATCATGAAATCCTTCAGTTGTCACAAACAAAAACCAATGACCAAGGGTAACTTCAGTGTCTGAAGAGATGTACCATCTAGGCGTGTTGGTGGTCAGCACACCCAACACTTGGTTTCATAAGCAATTATGAACTTGAAAGACACCCCACTTGGGGACATGTAAAAGTTAAGTGCTGTGTGGCCTTTTGACATCCAGGAAACCTCAGTACTGCAACGCAGACTGACTGTACAACATTCAGATTTGATGACTAATTTAATTAGCTCAGCACAACATTGTGGGCCAGAGGGCCTGTTCCTGTTCTAATTAACAATGTGTTTCTTTGCAGTTTATATTGTACATGAGGTAAAGCAATGACAGTTTATGTTCCATGGTCTCTCCCCCATCCCCCCCCCCCGTTACCCTGAACCTCATCTCCACTTCCCAGTACAATCTCAGCACCTCCAACATTAAAATCTCACTCTAAAATTCTTGATGTCACACAATTACTAGTTGGACGCAATTGTTGTCTCCACTTTGGTGTGCCTCCAAGGTAAAAACTTAAGTCAACTCACAAATGTTCTTATTCTGTTACATGCTGAATTTTGAAAGACAACAAGCACTGTATTTCTGCACAAATGGAGGACGTAGAGGATATTCAATCGGGTTACAACACTATTTCTTACGCTGGTAATGCTACCTGATCAAATTTACAAGGCTGTGCTTTTCAGATTCACCACCCAGAGGGTGTTTTATCAGCTTGTTATTACCTCACTTGGAGAACAACAGACACGCATTTACTATATCTAGTGATCCATGTCTCCTCTCAAAACTATCCAGCCATGACATACCCTCAAATGGCTTCATAATCCCCTCTTGGTTTGTCTTTGTTACAATCTATTTAATTTACCTTTGCTGTATAAACGCTTCTTTGGAGGCTTTTCTTTAACGTGACACAAATCTGCACCCTTGCAACAATGCCGATTTCTTCTGTCAACGCCCTCTTTCCTCATTCAAAATGTGTAAAACTGACCTACACTAAAACTTAATTCAGTCAATTCTCTAAATGAAAGCTAATGTCAAACAGCCATCTGAATGATACCACTGGAACATTCATTACTGTTGTACTGAATAAACTTCATATTCTGTTGATTGCTCCTTTCACACATGCTTGGGTTAACCATTTTCATTGCTGTAGTTTCTTTAAATACTGAATATCATTTCATCTTGCCATTATCCAAATCCGAAAAAAAACAAAAGAAAGAACAGTTAAGTACAGTTATCCTGATGTGATTAGTAACATATTAATTCCATTATGTCCAAAAATTGAGCTCTGATTGAGGCATTTTTACCTAAAGACAAAATCAAGGTTCAATTGCCCCAAGGTACCTGGAACATAGAACAGTACGGCACAGGAACAGTGCAGTTGGCCCACAATTTTGTGCTGAACCAGCTAAAAAGCAAATCAAAAACACCCAAACACTAATCCCGCCGACCTACACCATGTCCATATCCCTCATCTTCCTTATATCCATTTGCCTATCCAAACATCTCTTAAAAGTCTCTAATGTATTTGCCTCTACCACCAAACCAGGCAGCACATTCCAGGCACCCATGGTTCTCTGAGTTAAAAACTTAGCCCTCACCTCCCCTGTGAACCAACCCCCTCTCACCTTCAAAGTATGCCCTCTGATATTAGACATTTCAACCCCGGGGAAACAGGTAACTCTCTGTCCACTCTATCTATGCCTCTCATAATCTTGTAAACCTCTATCAGATCTCCCCTCAGCCTCCAGCGCTCCAGAGAAAACAACCCAAGTTTACCCAACCTCTCTTGATACCACATGCCCTCTAAACCAGACAGAGTTAAAATTATTTTGAAAACTTTTCTGAGAGTCTCATTATTAGGATGAACTGCAAAATTAAAATAGCTGACAATATTTTTTGTATTGTAGCAATAACTTGTATTGACTGGTTTGCTCAGATCACATCTTGAATTAAATTGAAGAAAGGAACATTTACTATAATGAATACTCTTGAAGTAATGTGTCAAGAGATAGGCGAAGTCAGAGGCCAGGCATCAATACTGTCTTTGACACATACTCTTGCATCATTATTCACAGTGATATCTTCACAAAAGTATATCCTTATCACCATCAAAGGTAGACAAAAGTGATATCTGTGCATCGCTATTGGAAATTGGAGGGGGTGAAGCTTCTAAATTTGAGATTTACTTTGTCTTGAAATGGTCCCACATCTGCAGACACATGACATGACAGTTGACTAGAATACGTGCTGAGAAAAAGACTTTTCAAGAAACTTTGGATCAAAGATGTGGAAGCAGCATTCAGAAGCAGATTATGGTTTGAAATATAGAAAAACAGTGGCAATTGAAATACTATGAAATGCCTGAACACTCTCTAGCTGGGGGATGGAAGGGCAAAAGTTCATTCACTTTTCTTCAACTGACAGTTGCCAATAACTTCCTGCTGGAATGTATACAAGTGCAAAGAACAGAGGGGATCACTAGAGGGCTTCAATCAAATGGCCCACTATGGTTAAATTACTTGCTGGTATTCAGAGCCTGGTGGAGCTGGTGTTCAACAGAAATGTGAAATTAGTCAAGGAAATGCTTTAAGTAAGCTTCATGTGGAAATAATCTGATATCATACTGGAATAGACAAATATCACTTTATCGATATGTTATAGTAAAAATTTGCAAACTCAGACCCTTGCCCTGTGCGTTCTGATAATTCATTTGGTTGGATGACCAGACACAGTGCTGACGGCAGAACAAGGATAAAATAATCCCATATTTTGAAGTTTTACTAGAATAGAAATCCAATTGTTTGGCCAACATTGGAGTGTAATCCTGCTGCAGTTTTCAGAGATTTTAAGGACTTCAACATCCGTCAAAGTTACCAACTGATAACATTCCATTTCTCTTTTGTTTTATTTTGAACAGGGTGATGATGTCTCTTTAATTGTTTAATGATATTGATTCTTTGCTGTGAGGAGAAACATCACGCCCAATAAACAGTGATTTACAAAAGTAACAGATAAGATCATGTAGGAAAACAACACAGCTAGTTGCCTGATATTATTTTCTTTACACGAAACTGGGTAGTTCTAAATACAAGAAAGCCGTGCAACTGTTTTCCCTGGACTTAAATAACTGCAGTTGAAAAGTCAGCCAAAACCTAAATGACCTCCTTTGCATTCTTATTTTGATGATTCAAATTATTTAAATCTAACCACTTTTAAGCAAACTAGAGCAATAAGCTAACTTTTCCTTTAAACAGCATTGTGTTTTGTGCTTGAGGGACAGCAAATGTTAAAGCATATTTATTTCCATTTTATTTCAATAAAAAACTGAATTATAAATCTTTATATATGAAATAAACTGCTTTGGCACAGAGAAATAATTCACAAGTCAGTTTAATTTGATAAGGCACACCAGCAGCTACCTCAAAGAGGACCACAACCTTGTCGTGGTTTGGAGGCTTGTGTGCCTCAATAACCAGAGAACTATGTTGGCTGGAGTCGGGGCCTTGGGCTCTGGTTGTTGGTAAGGTCGCCCATGACAAACAGGTCAAAGGGTAGAGACCAGACTAAGAATGGTCCTTCATCTTCCAGGGTTCAGCTCAGGGCCTTGACTGGTCAAACAAGGCTGTTACGGAAATGGCAATCCTTTTACATCTGAGTGTGATGGTATTCCAGTGTCTCAACCAGGACTTGCTTGGCTAATAGCAGTGGAAACCAACAGGAAGCCACTGGCACGATGAAGGAAGCCCTGAACACCGGCAGACATAGATGAGGACCTTCATTGCTGCCCCAAACGCCACCAAACATAATGACCAGTAATTAAGTAACATACACCCCGCAGTAAGAACTGAAGTAGTGCTGGCCCTTTCTGTCAGTAATCAATGTTAGAAATTTGTACGCCAGTAAGAATGTAAATCAATAAAATGGCTGCAGTTCCATGGCATACAAAACTGGGTACGTAGATTTTCAGGATTTAAGTCATGACCATATCATGAAACATCCTCCCAGATTACACTGGTCAACCACGTAACTGATACCCAAATATAATGCAGAAAACAACAAAAATAGAACACTGACTTTTTAAAAATTATTAAATCAGAAATGAGAGACTAAAATTTGAATAATCAACATTTGCAAAATTATGAACCACTCAATTTGATATATATGTGTCCTGATGAAGGGTCTCAGCCTGAAATGTCCTGTACTTCTTTCCATAGACACAGCCTGGCCTGCTGAGTTCCTCCAGTATTTTGTGTGAGTTGCTTGTGTAACGTGCTAATGTAACGGCCTCTATGTAATGTTTCACTGCTGAGGTAATGGTTTCTCTGTAGAATGCTGCTGCTTTTTTTTTGGATTGTTCAAAGAACAAAGATTTCCAGCATCTGCAGATTTTTTCTTGTTTGTGATAAACTACTGTCATTACAACTCCTCGATTCTAACTGACCATGAGGTTCAACCACATTGTTGTTAAAAATGATGAATTTCTGGAACAGTGTGCCCCAGATTGCTGTGGATACTAACTTTTTCCAAATATTTAGAATGGAGGTAGATGCATTTTTGAAGGACCGGGTGATGGAGGGCTATAGAGATCTGACACCAAAGCATCGAGGCCTAGGGTTTGATGAGCCACAACCACGATGAATGACAAGGCAGGCTCCACTTCCTCTTCCCATTTTTTTTTAAATGTTCATGTGTCACTGTAAAAGCTTCCAGGTTCTAGTGCAGTCCTGTTTTCAAAAACTGCTGTATCTATGTCAGACATTTTCCACGTAGGATACCTGTCCACTGCTTCACGAATGCAAGAAATTTGTCTTCAAGCTGAATCTTTGAGCCTACCATCAATGTGTTTTAAGGCAGAAACATACGAAGTTCATACAGATAACGGCCAGACACTGCTCTGGGATGGCATTTCATCTTAAATCAACAGCAGTCTTGAGTCAGTCTTAACTGTCTACCACCTCACAGGATGTTTTTACCTATTCATTGCCAAGGTTGAGAATTGAGGAATTGCTACTTTAGCCTTATTTCAAAGCTAAATAGCTGACTTAGTTCAACCAAAGTTGTACAGTATTCGTTACTTTAAAAACTTACATCATGCTTCTCTTCAAGTCTTTTTTCCCCAGTCTGTTTTTTTTGTCATAACTTAGTTGCCTAATGACTGCCAGTTGTTCTCCTGATTTTTTTTTTTGAGTAAAATAACATTCTTTCCATCATGCAATCCAGAAGTTTTACGCAATTTGGCATACAACAACCAATGTGCTTGGGTTATGAGTGTCAGGAGAAACAGCAAAACTGAAGAAAAGCAACATCCTATTAGTTGAACTTCTATAAATAACAAGTTTTTAAAACCACACATCATTTACTTTAATAACATACAAGTAGTATTTCTGCACCAGGCTCCTCTCCACAGAATCCTACTGATAAACAGTGGGGCCTGAACATGTTTGCTGCATCAAATGCAGCATCATTGTCCAAATCCCGGCACTGTTCTGTAAGGAATCTCTGTATGTCCTCCTTGTGGAACGAGTGTGTTTTCCTCAGGTGCTCAGTTTTCCTCCCACAGCCCAAGGATGAACCAGGTAGGTCAACTGGTCACTATAAATTGTTCTGTGATTAGGTTAGGGTTAAATCGGGGTTGCTGGGACAGCACAGCTCAAAGAGCCACAAGGGCCTGTTCCACACTGTATCGCTAAATACATAAACAAATTACAACCTTAGGAGGATTATTCTGTAATCAACCCTGTAATATTTGCTCTTCTACTGTGTACTTTCATCTTTCATTCTTACGGAAGCCCAACTGAAGTGCTGTCATGCTAAACATAGAGAATTTGGCAATCCCCAAGGTTTGAGCTTGAAATTATTAACCAGATTATGTACCTAAGGGCAAGTATTGTTGATTCTAATGCAGTGCACTGTTGGGTCTGGTGACATTGATCCAGAGGATCTTTGTAAGTTAAGATAACGCATAAAACTTGGCGGTTATTACCGTTTCATTAAGTGTTAACAAGAATAAAGAACGAACAGAGAATTAAAAAGAATTTGTGGTCGTCCAATACAGAGCAGGGGTTCCCAAGCTGGGTCCACGGGACCCCTCAGTTAGTGATAGGCATGAAAAAAGTTTGGGAAACCCTGGACTAGAGATAAAGCACGTTCTGCTGATAAGATATAACATATAAAAAATAGGTTTAAGTCGCATGACACCTGCTGCAGAAAAACTGAGATGCTTCTATTCATTTATTTAGAGATACAGTACAGAATGGGCCCTTCCAGGCCCCCGTGCCGCGCCACCCAGCAACGCACCGATTTAACCTTAGCCTAATCACGGGACAATTTACAATGATCAATTAACCTGCTAACCAGTACGTCTTTGGACTGTGAGAGGCAACCCACGCACACATGGGAAGGAACATAAAAACTTACTTGCAGAGGAGGCTGGAATTGAACTCCGATGCCCTGAGCTGTAATACCATCACATCAACAGCCACGCTACTGTACTACCCAGGACACGACAGAATCAGCCGCACTGCAATTACTAGAAAATTTACTGAAGGACCACACGCATATAAGGTGATTATGTAAAAATTACAAGCAAGCAGACGGAAGTTTCACTACTGTACCGTAAAGAGTATTCTGACTGGCCGTATCACAGCCTGCTCTGGAGCCTCCAATGGACAGGATTGCTAGAGGTTGCAGAGAACAAGAGGCTCAGCCAGCTGCATCACAGGCATCAAGGACATCTTCAAGAGGCTGGGTCTCAAACAGGCAGCAGCCATCATTAGAGACCCTCACTACCCTCTGCTCGTTACTACCAGTTGGGAGGAGGTACAGGAGCCTGAAAACCCACACTCAAGTATTTTAGGAACAGCTTCTTCCCCTCTGCCGTCAATGGTCCATATCCTATGGACTAGGACCTTCCTAGTCCTCTTTTGCAATATTGCATTTATTTATTTTGGTAATCTGTAACTATTTTTTAATGTCTGGCACTCTCTGTGCCATAAAATAATAAAATTCACATTTGTTAGTGATAATACTGATTCTGATATGAAAGGCCAATTTGTGCAGGGAAACTGGGCCACCTTAGCTGCCTTCACCTCCCACAGCAAAGATGTTTCATTTATAGTTGGACTTCAAAGGAAAGAATGGGAGTCAGACGAGCTGATTTCATTTTAAAGGCGAGAAGGCACCTAAGACTAGAATGGGAGATACACCAGCTGATTTCAAGGATTTTGGAATCCTTTAAGAGAGCACTGTCATTAAACTTAATTTACCACCATGTCATTGAGGCAGGTTTGTCAGCTTGATAACTGTGATTTTAATCTTTCGTTTTATTTAAACACACCTTTGTTATCTACTAAACTCACCATTCATTCACCAATAACTGATAACACCGTTGGCTCAGAATCACTACTACCTGTCAGTACAAGACTCTTCTGCCACTTTCTTAGGTTATTTTAAATGTTACTCTTGGGTGTTGAGGTGGAGATATGTCCCTACCAAAGAGGTGCAGAGCGCTTCTTCCCTCTGCTAGCCTGCAGGTCACCCTTGGGCAAGGTGTAGCACCTGCTTAAATCCCTCCCCCTGATTGGGGTGACTTGAAGCCATGGCAGCAGGTGTTGGATGGCCGTATGAGCAGCTGGTGCATATCACAAGCCCTGATCATGCCAGGCAGACAATCTCTGAAGACTATATTTGATAATGGCTGGGGTCACTCATCTTGCAAAGACACTGCCCAGAAGAAGGCAATGGCAAATGACTTGCCAAGAAGTAATAATGGTCAAAAGACCACAATTGCCCACAAATCCAACACGGCAAGTAATGAATGCTGTACAAAGAAATTTCCCAGTTTATTCCCCCATTCAATGTATTAAATATTGGTTGAGAAGATCTTTTTTACTTTCAGTGAGGGAGTTCACACGTCTCCTGGTTGTATCATGCATCTTTCTTCTCAGTTTTCGACTTCTACATGCTTTCCAGGGTTTTTTTTTGGCTATCAATATCAGCATCTTTTCCAGGAGGTGAAATTATCTCTGCTGCACCTAGTGTCTGGCTGCTTTCTCTGAAATCTGCAACGTCAGGTATGCTACATTGCTGGTTCTCATTCATGCAGTAACCTGCTAGGCTGAAGGCAGGCTAGTGATGCCAGCGAAAGCAGTTACGCAAAATAATTCAGTGTGTCCCTCGGTAATTGCCCTGGTCCCTGGAATTTACCAGCTTGCAATGTTTAGCTGGTGACAACTCCTTGACCAACAATCAAAGGACATCTTCCACCAAGTTGATAATTTACCAGAAGCAGTTACTAATGGCATAAGTATCCTGAGGAGCAGTTTGTAGAGAAGAGCCCTTTATTGCAAAGCTGTAGGGACCAAACTTCAATAAGGACAACTACATCTTTTTTCCCCCAACCTACTGGCAAGTCTGGCTGAGTACTACCTTGAGACAACAAATGGTGCCGACACCCAGGCTGTCCGATGGGCAAGTACCTATGCAAGAGCTTGCTGCATGTTTACATAGTCTAGTGATGAGGAATGCTGCTGAATTATAAACACAAGAAATTCTGCAGATGCTGGAAATCCAAAGCAACATACAGAAGGTGCTGGAGTAGCTCAGCAGATAAGGCAGCATCAATGGAAATGAACAAATCGTCGATGTTTCGGGCTGATATTCACGACATACGCCAATGACATTAAACCTGATCCAGATTCTGAAAAGGAAGGGGAAAGATGCCAGATCAAAAGGTCGGGAGAGGGGAAAGAGGATCATTAGAAGGTGATAGGTAAAGACAGGTGGGTGGGAAAGGTAAAGGGCTGGAGATGAAGGAATTTAACAGGAGAGGAGAGTGGACCATAGGAGAAAGGGACAGAGGTGAGACACCAAGGGGAGGTAGGCAGGTGAGAATAGGTAAGAGGCCAGAGTGGGCAAAATTGTTTAGACAGCCTGCACTGGAAACCATACACCATCTGTTTTCTCCGCCAGGCTTCAGGTACATTCAATACAGAACTGCCTGGTGGTCTGTCTGAACCTTTCTATGGGGGACAAGTGATACAGCACAGTCTAATGGGGTGGAATGTTCTACAGTGGCATGGCCAGACCCATCATTCGTATAGAGCCACAGTACTGAGTGACACTTGGTTATCATATATCGAGAATCAATGCAAGGAGTGCTGCAGCCAAACAATACGACTATACAAATTAGAACTAAGTGTAGATCACTCCACTCTTGAACATGCTTATTTAATAAGATAATGGCTGATTAGATGGCCACGACGATGAGGCATACAATGGGTACATTTCTACTTCCCTGGAGATTCACATATTGCGTTTTCATGGACATAAACCATTTTCATTCAACAGTGTGACTGCTAGAGCATAGGAGTGGGATGGGTGCCACACCTGCAACACAGAACACCTTGTACCTGATGACCAGGTGGCTTCCTGCAGTGGAGAGGAAGCACTAACCCCACAATGCAACTCCCTGTGTCAATTTGGGTAGATGCTCCATTTCTTAGAGCATGCCCAGCTCCTTTGAATCAAGTTCCCAGCATCTTTAGGTAATAGGGCCTGATGTTTCAAAGTCAGCAAAGAATCAGTTGGACAAACTGCCAAAGAACATGATCTTGGCTTGTTATGAAGAAGATGGCACCAGCAAACAATGTGACCAAGGGTGACATCCCCCAGATGGTTCACAAAAGTATTTCCTTCACGTCTTCTTTTTCTTTCAAATGTGGTTCTGCTACTGCTGGAGCCTGTGATCTACATTTTGGTGGTGTGTTTTCGGGCTGATTGAGCGATCTGGTGCTTTGCTCTCTCCAAGGATGCTCGCTGAGATTTCGGGCAAAGCAGGCAGCCTCAAGGCCAAGCAGCCGAGAGATGGGGTGCAGTCCTTGACCAACTCCATTTCTCACTGATTACAACGTCGCGGAAAATTGAAATCATCGAGGCAAAAGGCGAATGGGTGTTCAGTGCCATCTACCAACCTCTCGCTCGCTGGTGCCAGAGGAAGGCACCTGCATATGATGGTCTCGGTCTCGGTCGGCCGGTCAGTCTCTCACTCCCCCTCCCCCTCCCTCTCACTCGATGCGACTGGAGGATTGTGCTGGGGCCCTAGGTCTCAGGCGAGGTTTAATCGATGTGGCTTGTGGATTGGTCTCTGCAGTTCATTTCTGGTTGCTCTTTCTTTATGTTGCTATTTTGGGCGATCTTGATCAGGGCAGTCTACAGATAACTAATAACAGGGAGCTAGATTGAAATGAACTGAGCTGAACAAAGCATGCCTGGACTTTTTTGATTTTGTGTTTTATATTCTGCGCTTTTGCTCTTTTTTCCCCTTTTTTTTGACACCTGCGTGATTTGTTTAGCTTTGGGCATGGGGTGCGGGGGTTGACGTTTTTCTTTGAATGGGTTCCATGGTGTTTCTTTGTTTCATGGCTGTCTGACGGAATGTGAATCTCAGGGTTGTATATTGCAAACATACTGTGATTATATATGTACTTTAAATTTTTGAAAAGAAGTCTGACTCACTCTGTCCCTCCAAGACCAGCTCAAATCGACTGGGATTGCTCATTTAATATGCACCCACAGTGGGTCTGAGATGACGTATCCAAATACAGATCTTTAACCCAAGTGACTCCACTGCCTAGTATGATCACCCTTTTTATGCTCACATCCTTCCAAAATCCAGCAAAAGGTTCAATACTACACAAACAGGGAGAAATAAAATACAGGATTAGAGTAAGGTTCATTTATACGAGTGCTTGATGTCCAGCACAAATTTAATGGAATGAATGGGTTGTTTCCATACCATGTGACTCTCTACTCTAGAAGAGAGCTGACCAACTCCAGATTTAATAAAGAAGCTTTCTGCTTCACCCCCACTAAGTCCGGCAGCTGCTGATAGCAGCATAGAACAGTCATTTCCAGTTACATTTCATCTCCATAATCCCTATTTCGGACAGCATGTGCAATATTTTGTTAAGCTCCTTATCCAAGCCTGCCAACCAGTATTTCCACTCTTTGTATGGGCAATCACAGTCCCAAGTAATACAAAGTTGTCATCTATTACCAGCACATCCACTGATTAATCATTTGTTAGGATGGTGATTGTAACCTTTAGAACAATAGGGAGTCAATTGTTGATGTGCAACCACTTCACTGCTCCGCTCTGCCACCTACCTAAAGTATGGAGAGAGGTTTGTTAATAACTGATCCACTTCATCTCCCAGCTGTGTTGCGGGGGATGGGGTGTAGGGCGAAACCTTTCACCAAAGACTGAAATATTTTCCTGTAACTAACATGCATTTAGTAAAATCTTGCACTTCAAAGACATTCATACACGCAATTTTCTTGGCAGTTTACAAATTAAACAGGAAGTAGATATTCAACATTACATTTAAAGAGTTATTTTATTTCCTATATACTCACAGCATATAAGATTCTATAGCAGGTTGAAATATGCCTTTGCATGTTGTAAACTGTTTTGCAAGATACTTCATCAGACCACAGTGCCACCTCAGTGGGAACACTATCACCCATACCCTGCTTTACTTTATTACATGCCCTTTCAAGCAACAAGATCAATGGACTTTGTGAGTCATAAAATTTACTCAGTTATGTATATATTCTGACTCAGGAAAGGAGGGTACTAACATATTTTCGGCTGCAAGTAACAGAAAATAATTTCAAACAAGTTGTGTCAGTAAATTCTTAGCAACTGATTAAGACCACCACTTCAAACTGAAGGCTTGAAGACAGGTTATTCATTAACACACATTTAGAGTAATGGCAATACAAAGAATCCACAATAGTAACACTAATTTTTTCTTTAAAGAAATTTGAGAAGATTCACTATGTCATCCAAAAAGTTGAGGAACTCCTTTAGACGTGCAGTGGAGAGTGTGTTCACTGGCTGCATCACGGCCAGGCACGGAAACACCAATGCCCTTGAATGGAAAAGCCTACAAGATGTAATGGATATAGCCCAGTCCATCATGGGTAAAGCCCTCCTCACTACTGAGCTCATCTGTATGGAGCACTGTTACAGGAAAGCAGTATCCATCAAGGGCACCCACCATCCAGGCCCTGCTCTCTTCTTGCTGCTGCCATGTGGAACAAGATACAGGAGTCCCAAGACCTATACCACCAGGTTCAGGAACAGTCATTATCTCTCAATCATCAGGCTCTAGAACCAGAATGGATAACTTCACTCACCCTATCACTGAACTGTTCCCACAATCAATGGACTCACTTTTGAGGACTCTTCATCTTATGTTCACGATATTTTTTGATTACTTAAAAGTTTCAAAGGTTTATTTACTATCAAAGTACATATGCAGTACACAACTCTGAGATTCTTCTTCTCCAGATAGCCACAAAACGAAGAAAAACTATGGAAGTCAGTTCAAAGTGGAACAGCAAGTCCAACCTGCCACACAATAAAAGAACAGCAACAAGAACATCAGCCCCCAAACCCCCTCCTCCCACACAAAAAAAGAGAAATAATCGGCAAAAAGCACAGTATATTAAAAAAAGACTGAAAAAGTCCATAGTCCAAATCTATAAACTCAGAATCTCGGTAATATCCTCTGACATCATCGAAAGGGAGAGTCCTACCCTCTGGGTACAGCGAGAATTATTTATTTATTATCATTTTTTCCCTTTCGTATTTGTACAGTTTGTTGTCTTTTGCACATTGGTTGTTGTCCATCCTGTTGGGTGCAGTCTTTCATTGATTCTATTGTGTTTCTTTGTATTTACTGCGAATGCCCATAGAGCTATGTTGGCTGGAGTCAGAGCTTTATGCTTTGGTTCTCAGTAGGGTCACCCATGCCAAGCAGGTTAAGGGGTACAGGCCAGACCAAGTGGCCCTGCCTTTCAGGTGCGGGGGTTCAGCTCAGGGCTAATAATTCTGACTAGTCAAATAAAACTGTTACGGAAACAGCAACCAAGAATTCTTCTACATCTGGGTGCAATGGTACTTTCTGAGTCTCCAGCTGGGACTTGCCTAGTTGACAGCAGTGAAAACTAAGAGGAAGCTACTGGCACGATGAAGGAAGCCCTAAACACTGCCAGAGCTGGAGGACCTTCATTTCTGCCCTAAGCACCAGCGGCGTAATGGGTAGTAAGTAAGTAGCAGGAACTGAGGAGTACCAATCTACGGTGAGATTTTGAGGATGCAAGTCCATAGCTCCCTGAAAGTAACAACGCAAGTAGACAGGGTGGTGAATAAATCATACTGCAAACTTGATTTCTACCTCGTTTATGCCTCTCATAACTTTATATGCAAAATTATATCCAGACATTAGAACACATTACATACAGGATATACCTAAATTTTAAAAATGATTTTAAAAATATATGTATTTACTGTCATGAACAGAATATAATGGAGATATTTTACCATTACTTTTCAGTATAATCTTGAACTTTGATGTCTCCTTACTTAATCCCCTCATTTCCTTTCTTTTTACTTTCATTGTACAAACTAAAAGCTATCACTCATTGGAGATCATGCCATCAACAACGTAGAAAAATGACAGAGAAGGGTCAGAAACAAAATCTTTGCTCTATCTACCACAAAAAGCAAGATTTCCCATTGGTCACCCATTTCAATTCTACTTCTACTTCCCATCCAACATGCCAGTCCATGGCCTCCTCTACTGTTATGATGAAGCTACACTCAAGTTGGAGAAGAAACACCTTATATTTTGTCTGGATAGCCTCTAACCTGATGGTGTGAACATCGATTTATTGAACTCCCAGTAACTGCCCTTCCCCCTTCACCATTTCCATTTAAAAGTTGCTGGTGAATGCAGCAGGCCAGGCAGCATCTCTGGGAAGAGGTACAGTGGATGTCTCGGCCTGAAACGTCGACTGTACCTCTTCCTAGAGATGCTGCCTGGCCTGCTGCGTTCACCAGCAACTTTTATGTGTGTTGCTTGAAATTCCAGCATCTGCAGATTTCCACGTGTTTACCATTCCCATTTCCCTCTCTCACCTTATCTCCTTACCTGCCCATCACTTCCCTCTGGTGCTCCACCCCACTTCCCTTTCTTCTGTGGCCTTCCACCCTCTCCTATCAGATCCCCACTTCTCCAGCCCTTTATCTCTTTCACCAATCAACTTCCCAGCTCTTCACTTCACCTCCTCCCCCTCTCTCGGTTTCACGCATCACCTACCACCTCGTACTACTTCTTCCCCTCCCCCACCTTCTTACTCTGACTCCTCCCCTTCCTTTCCAGTCCTGATGAAGGGTCTTGGCCTAAACGTCAACTGGTCACTCTTTTCCATAGATGCCGCCTGACCTGCTGAATTCCGCCAGCAGTTTGTGCATGTTGCCTCAGAAACAAAATACTGCATGTATAAGAAACAAAGCAATGGCTTTGGATTGAAGAAACAGGAGTAACTAAAATAAATAACATTTTACACTGTATAATCTGTTGTGGAGTCTGTTGCTGCTAAGCACACGCCTATAAAGAGATTCTCCTCCACAAATAGCGTTGACAATGATGCCACAGCAAGGGCATAACTCTATCACCCCAGTATCATAGAGATAAACACAAATTCTAAGTGTAATGTCTATTGGTCAGGAACGGGGACAGTTCCAATTCACATTAGAGCCTGTACAAGTACTTTAAAGGCCTGAAACAATTCTGTGGATTATTCGTTGAACTGTGGAAACATTGATGTCCTGGCCAATATTTATTCAAACATCTGATAATCTGAACACAATTACATGACTGTTAATGAAAGGCTGCTGTATGCCTTCCAGCTATCGTGGGTTTCCTATGTACAATAGTGAAAGAACTTAATTGGTTCAAAAGTGCTCTGCAGTTCAAAGTCATTTTGTAATATAAATACTCTTACACATATTCCAGACTATTTAAATTAAGTTAGGAGGAATGCATTGTACCTAGAATTTTAATGAAGGTGTTACACTTAACAAGCACCACAAGTTTAAAAATTCACAATGGATTTAAGTCTATTCTGGCGGTTTATGGAATAGAAATTATTGTGTAAACAATGTTTCAATGATAGGCTTGAAGTTAAAAAGATTAAACAAGGTATGTTTCTCTGTTTACAGATACTGACAACTTGCATAATCCAACATGCACTGTATTAGCAACACACATAAAAAGTGCTGGCCAGCAGGCCAGGCAGCATCTATAGGAAGAGGTACAGTCGACGTTTCGGGCCAATTCACAATTCTATTTTTATCTCTCTCGCTTTAAACAGGAATGGCATCGAGCAAATATGAAATCACTCTGAGGTTAAATGAGGCATGATGTCCTGGTACAAAATGTGATGTCAATATCCAGGCGTACTCCATCAAGAACCTAGGAAACTTGAGCATCCTATATCTAATTATTCACTGTTAGACACAAAATATATCCAATAGTATGCACCCTTCTGATTTAGTATTCTATATTTATCACCTTTCACAAACTTTTTTAATATTGCAGTAATGTTTTTAAAAGTGGATGCTGCAGTGAAGATCCATCCGCCTGAAATTAATTCAAGGCACATAGGCCTGTGGTTCGGATTTTATACAACTGCCTCCCCACACAACTCCAGTGACTCCAATTCAGTCCAATTCTGTCTGAGTGGAGCTCATCTATGTTCCCTGTAGTCGTGTGGGCCTCCTCCAGTTTTATCTCACATCTCAAACTGAATGGGCTGGTAGGATAATTAGACACTCTATATGGTCTCTAATAGGTAGTTGTGCGGTAAGATCCAAGGGATAGCTGATGGAAATATAGACAGAATAGAGTGAGGTAAGTGAGGGATTAGTGTATTGCCCCAGGGGACCATGAATGCCAATGATGCTATGTTTAAAAAAAAGTGTTAGGTCTGAATGTATTGACCAAATGACACTGAAGATGTCAGATTCAGAATCAGAATCCGGTTCAGAATCTGGCATGTGACGTGAAATTTGTTAATAGCAGCAGCTCAATGCAATACATAATCTAGCAGAGAGAAATAATAATAATAATAATAATAAATAAACAAGTAAATCAATTATGTATATTGAATAGATTTTTAAAAATGTGCAAAAACAGAAATACTGTATATTAAAAAAAGGGAGGTAGTGTCCAAAGATTCAACGTCCATTTAGGAATTGGATGGCAGAGGGAAAAAAGCTGTTCCTGAGTCACTGAGTGTGTGCCTTCAGGCTTCTGTTCCTTCTGCCTGATGGTAACAGTAAGAAAAGGGCATGCTCTGGGTGCTGGAGGTCCTTAATAATGGACACTGCCTTTCTGAGACACCACTCCCTAAAGATGTCCTGGGTACTTGTAGGCTAGTACCCAAGATGGAGCTGACTAGATTTATAACCTCTGCAGCTTCTTTCAGTCCTGTGCAGTAGCCCCTCCATACCAGACAGTGATGCAGCCTGTCAGAATGCTTTCCACAGTACAACTATAAAACTTTTTGAGTGTATTTGTTGACATGCCAAATCCCTTCAAACTCCTAATAAAGTATAGCCGCGGTCTTGCCTTCTTTATAACTACATCAATATGTTGGGACCAGGTTAGATCCTCAGAGATCTTGACAGAGAGGAACTTGAAGCTTCTCACTCTCTCCACTTCTGATCCCTCTATGAGGATTGGTATGTGTTCCTTCATCTTACCCTTCCTGACGTCCACAATCAACTGTTTCGTCTTACTGATGTTGAGTGCCAGGTTGTTGCTGCGGCACCACTCCACTAGTTGGCATATCTCACTCCTGTACACCCTCTCGTCACCACCTGAGATTCTACCAACAATGGTTGTGTCATCAGCAAATTTATAGATGGTATTTGAGCTATGCCTAGCCACACATATACCTATGCCTATATGCAGTATGTTTTATTATAAGCTTTACTTTTGAAATAAAAATTTTGCTCATAGACTCAGTGCTATACAAGTCTTTGTCCAAGGTAGTTCCAAATCCTTGAAGCATGGCATTTTGAAGATGTCATCAATGGTGGGGAGTCTGGTGCCTATGATGGAGCCAGCTGAGTTTACAACCCTCTGCATCTTTTCCAATTCTGTGCATTGGCGCCTCCACACCAAACAGCATACAACCAGGCAAAACGATCTCTACGTTACATCTGTAGCAATTTGCTAGATACTTCGTGACAACTCAAATCTCTTCAGACTCCTAACGAAACAGAGACATTGGAGTGCATTCTTCGTATGTTGGGCACAGGAAAGGCCTTCAGAGATGTTGACACCCAAGAACTTGAAACTGCTCACACTTTCTGCTACTGACCCACCCCCCCACCCCAATGAGAACTGCTTTGTGAACTCCCGATTTTCCCTTCCTGAAGTCCACAATCTATTCTTTGATCTTACTGACATTGAGTGCAAGGTTCCTGTTAAGACATAACTCAACCAGACGATCTCCCTCACTCTGGATGCCTACTCATCACGAGATTCTGCCAACACAGTAGTGCCATCTATAGATGGCATTTGTGCTGTGCCTAGCCACACAGTCATGGGTGTAGAGAGAGTAGAGCAGTGGGAAAAGTATGCATCCTTGAGGTGCACCCATGTTGATTGTCAGTGAAGAGAAGATGTTAACTTCCAATCCACACTGGCTGTGGTCTCCCGCTGTGGATGTCAAGGATCCTAGTTGCAGAGGGAGGTACAAAGGCCCAGGCTTTGAAGCTTTTTGATTACTACTGAGGGGACGGTGGTGTTAAAAGCTGAGTTGTAATTAAATAAAAAAAAACAGCCTGACACAGGTACTGCTGTCGTCCAGATGGCCCAAGGCCAACTGAAGAGCCAGTGAGATTGCATCTGCCGAGTGTGGCTGTAGGCAAAATGCTCTGCACCCAGGTCCTTGCTGAGGCAGAAGCCAATTCTAACCATAACTAACCTCTGAAAGCATTTCATCACAGTAGTTTTGAGTGCCACTGGGTGACAGTCATTGAGGCAGCTCACCCTGCTCTTGGCACCAGCATGGATTGACGTCCTTTTGAAATAGGTGGGAACCTCCAACTGCAGTAGTGAGAGACTGAACACATCTTAGAGCACTCCAGCCAGTTGGTTGCAGAAGATTTCCATACCTTCCCAGGTGCACCATTGGGGCCTGATGCCTTCCAAGGGCTCACCATCTTGAAAGATGTTCAATACAGATATCACAGGGTCACTGGATGCTGCAGGGATTTGCACAGGTGTAGTTTTATTCTCTCTTTCAAGGTGTGCGATGAGAGATGTTCAGCTGATTGGGGAGTGAAACATCACAGCCACTTACAAGGCCACAAGACCATGTGCATAGGAGCAGAATTAGGCCATTCGGTCTATTGATTCGGCTCTGCCATTCCATCATGGCTGATTTGTTATCCCTCTCAATCCATTCTCCTGGCTTCTCCCCGTAATCTTTGTACGTTTATGATGTTAGATTTCACCTTATGAGGAGTAATGCATTGCGAACCTTGCCATAGCTGATGTAAATCCAATTCTGCCCTTAACTTCACTAGAATTTGCATGTTTGCTCCTAAGATAACTTTCATAGGTCATATCCAGACTTCATGTAGAGTTCTGGATCACATACATGTCTTGAATGTCATAAATCTAGCACTTAACAGACTCCAGATCTCCTGGTTTTGGACATGCCTGGTATGTTCTTGAAAACACACACTCATCCACACAAGTATTAATGAATTTGGTGACAAATTTCAGGTCCAAAGATAGATTCCTTGATGTGGTCCAGTCTAGCAATTCAAAGCAGTCTTGTAAATACGCCCCTGCCACCCTCGACCACACCTTCCACTGCCCTCACCACTGGTGATGTGGTGCTCCACCTCTGCCTGTACGCTGGGAGTAGAAGTACAGCCACGCGATCAGACATGCCGAAAAACGGGCTCAAGCCGATAAGCCTTCTTGGTGGTGGTATCACAGTGATCAAGTGTATTGGCACCTCGGGTTCCACAGGTTACAAGCTGAACTGATTGAAGTCGCCTGCAATGATGTGGAAAGCATCAGGGTGGTTGCTTTGTGACTGCTGATCACAGTGCTCAGCTCCACCAGTGCCAGCTCGATGCTGGCCAGGGTGGAGTGTGACAGTAAAAAAAAAACCCTTGGCATATAGAATGGATGACACTAGACTGCCAGATTTTCCAGGTTGGAGGTACAGGAACCGGGGTGACAAGTTGGTCTACAACATGTCTCATTGGTCTAAGTGAGTGAAAGAAAAGAAAAAGGAGGCTGCCTGCAGCTAAATGAATCTCATAACAATAGTTGAGAACATAGGAGTGGTTATCAGGGATTAACCCAGTTCAGCAGTGATGTTCCAGATATATGATGAGCCTTGACAACAATCATAATGCAGGTATACTTATGAATAATAGGCCAAGAGCAACTGCAGAATGACCTAATACCTTCAAGAGGAGGGAGAAAATGAAAAATACAGTCATAAAAGACAAAAATTCAAAGTATTTAAAACAGCTTTTCATTGCAGCTAACCAAGACAAATCATATACTTCAGCCACAAACATAAATTTTACAAAATATTTCTATAACTTTGCCAAAAAACTGGAGTAAAATTTAGTTGGTGATGGGATCTCATACTCTGCGTCTGAACAAAAGCAATTGCTAAAATTGAGTTTGATCCAATTCAAACAAGGAGAAAACTAGATATATGCAAACATGCCTCTCAATAAAGCAATAAAGTTTAAATTAAGTGTGCCAAATCACTAATTCAAATGCAAGTTAGGACTTGTCTACATCAGTTTGGCAGGATACCCCAGTTAATACTTCCTACGTTGTTCACTTTAACTGTCATTATTGACATATCCCAAAACCCAGTCTCAACACCACAATGGTTCCTATAGCTTTCCATCTTCTCATGAGTAATGTCACAGAAAATTAGGATAAACAGCCCCTCTATATTCTGAACACTTTCAATATAAAGTGCAACTTCAGGGCATATGTATCAAATTAAATAAATGTTAGAGAGAGACTCATTGTTTTCATCAGCCACAGACGGCATTGCACCAATGTAGATAGCTAGGATGCATCAACCACGATTGACCTTAGCCACACTGCATGTTAGGGGTACCTATCAGGTCATATGCTACCCTTGTTACACAGTAAAAATGCAGGCGTTAGGTTTCAAATGCAGGCTGAGAGTTTAAATATCTTCAATTTAATCTACTACTACTCCTCAAGATATTTGCCCATACCAACAATTTCTTTTATAATAATGAATCTGAAGTATAAAAGATCACAAAAAATTATCCAGTATTAAAAGAAATATTTAACTGTCCATTAAGGTTTGAAAATGTCACCAAATACCAAATGGTTGTACACAAGATAGCTTGCTTCAGGAAGGGATATTTTGAACAAATATGTTCACCAGAATGCCAAAGTTACCTTGTGTGAGACATTGTCTGACACTCTGTGAGTAAATGGAAAACTGAGACAACACACTGTTCAGCCTTACTGCAATTTCCAAAGAGCTCTTTCAATTTATCTTCACATCTATACCCTGCAGGCTGCGCCAGAGACATTTAAATATTAGATTTCAACTTCAGATATCATTACCAGATTTCACCACTGTGCTGACATGTGTGTCTATGTTTGGTCTGTAGTTCTTGTATTCTGTTTTCACCTTGCTATCTATTATCTGCTTTTGACAAACAAACATGAACACTCCTATCCCACTCTCGCTACAAAGTGTATTGTGTAGCCTGACATGCCCTCAGGCCAGAACTGAACCTTTAAGGCTTGACATGACAGGGCCTGTCTTATCCAACTACGTTGGAAAGGTAGAGCTGGTCCAAATGGTCAGCTGTAACTCGCTAACACAGAAGACAGCAGTAAGTATGCCGGATTTTCCCTACAGAATAGGTGTGCATTTGTTCCTCTCCAGTTGGAAGCTCAACAGAGGCAAAGAGCAATATGACGAAAGAAAAAAGATTGATACTGCCCTCCATAACGTCAGTCTTCCTTCAAAGCTAGCTTTTATGGTGCCTCCACAGAAAATGAATCCCAAGGTTGTGTACGGTGACATATATGTACTTTGACCACAAAATTAACTTTGAACATTCTATCACATTTATCATCCTTATTATTCTCAGCCTCATATTGAATGGGAGTTACTTTCAAGATTATGACTGGAGAAATGAGTACCTTATTCAAATAAGAGAAATAATAAGACTGAGGAATGAATTCAGAGCATTAGAAGGACAATTGAGATGACTCCAAAACATACTGTTGGGGAAAGCAGACCAACAGCAACTTCCTCTCCCCAGCCAACATGGGCGGAATTGAGGCTCTAATTAAATTCTGTCAGCCAAATTGGACTGGCCAAGTAATTTGAGTGCCTACTAACAGGTTCCTGCAAGAGGGACTTTTTCCAGAGATTTAGCATCTGAAGAGATCGCCAGACAGACAGAGGAAAAGATTCAAGGATGTTCCCAAAGACTTCTTGGGAGAAAAGTAAAACACAGAACAACCCAATGACTCTACAGAACCTCGCGCCCGCCCCCCCCCGCCAAGCCCCCCCGGCACAAGGCTACTCTAAGTAGATAGGGAGTATTTGGCATGTCACTGACAACACAGAGTTCAAATAAGAACCCTCAGTTGAATGCTGGAAAGGCAGTACTACTTCGCAAATTGCCACACCAAACACCTCCTACTCCATCTGTGGGAGAGTCTCAACAGTCACCTCGGAATTTAGAGTGCTAGAAGGACAACTAAGAGACAAAAATCTCTCCAAATCTATTAATTGCTTGAGATCAACAATAAAGTGCTTCCATTCCTGTTTAGTGGATTTCGAGGTAGTTTATGAGGAAATTTGAGAACTGGGGTATGTTCCTTTCAGGGTTCTGTGTGTTAAGATTTTCAATGCCATCTTGAATGCTCCCTCTGCATTTCAACTGGGCATCAGGTTCTTTGGAATTTGCAGGGATATTAACTTCAAAATCCATTAACTTTATGAAGAATCTGAATTATTATCACCAGCATGTGTTGTGAAATTTGTTAACTTAGCAGCAGCAGCTCAGTGCAATATAATATAGAAGAATAAATAAATTGCAGTATATGTATATTGAATAGATTAAAAATTGTGCAAAAACAGAAATAATATATTAAAAAAGTGAGGTAGCGTTCATGGGTTCAATGTCCATTTAGGAATCAGATGGCAGAGGGGAAGAAGCTGTTCCTGAATTGCTGAGTGTGTGCCTTCAGACTTCTGTACCTCCTACCTGATGGTAACAATGAGAAAAGGGCATGTCTTGAGTGCTGAGGGTCCTTAATAATGGATGCTGCCTTTCTGAGACTCTGCTCCCTGAAAGATGTCCTGGGTACTTTGTAGGCTAGTGCCCAAGATCGAGCTGACTAGATTTACAACTCTCTGCAGCTTCTTTTGGTCCTTTGCAGTAGCCCGCTCCTCCCCCCATAGCAGACAGTGATGCAGCCGGTCAGAATACTCTTCACGGTACATCTGTACACCTATAGAAGTTTTTGAGTGTTTTTGTTAACATACAAAAGCTCTTCAAACTCCTAATGAAGTATAGTCGCTATCTTGCCTTCTTTATAACTGCATTGATATTTTGGAACCAGGTTAGATCCTCAGAGATCTTGACACCCAGGAATTTGAAGCTGCTCACTCTCTCCACTTCTGATCCCTCTATGAGGATTGGTATGTGTTCCTTCATGTTACCCTTCCTGAAGTCCATAATCAGCTCTTTCTTCTTATTGAAGTAGAGTGCAAGGTTGTTGCTGCAACACCACTCCACTAGTTGGCATATCTCACTCCTGTACACCCTCTCATCTCCATCTGACATTCTACCAACAGTGGTTGTATCATCAGCAAATTCATGGATGGCATTTGAGCTATGCCTAGCCACACAGTCATGGGTTTAGAGAGGGTAGAACAGTAGACTAAGCACACACCCGAGGTACACCAGTGTTAATCGTCAGCAAGGAGGAGATATTATCACCAATCTGCACAGATTGTGGTCTTCCGGTTAAGAAGTCAGGGATCCAATTGCAGAGGGAGGTACAGAGGCCCAGGTTTTGTAACTTATCAAACAGGATTGTGGGAATGATGGTGTTAAATGCTGAGCTATAGGTGATGAACAGCATCCTGACGTAGGTGTTCGTATTTTCCAGGTGGTCTAAGGCCGTGTGAAGGGCCATTGAGATTGCGCCTGCTGTTGACCTATTGGGGCGATAGGCAAATTGCAATGGGTCCTGGTCCTTGCTGAAGCAGGAGTTCAGTCCAGTCATGACCAGCCTCTCAAAGCACTTCATCACTGTAGATGTGAGTGCTACTGGGCAATATTCATTAAGGCAACTCACATTATTCTTCTTAGGCACTGGTATAATTGTTGCCTCTTGGAAGATAAAGTCTGCTGCATGCTACTTAAGAGCTTGTTCAGACATAACAGAAATATTCGTAAAATTTGGCACAAATAAAGCTCTTAAGAGATCGTTTTGCAAATGCCACCAAATCTGATGTGTCCTCCACTCTCTTTATTATCAGTTTTCCCCTCAAAATTACCTTGCTTTTCACTACTTTATCCAAAGCAGCGACTTTGCCTGGAACATAATGCTTCAGAAAGATTTAGAAATGCACTTGGCAGCATCTATTACATGAAAAGCACAAAAACAAAATAACCGCTTTGAACTAAGAGAACATATTTGAAGTTTCTTGACAGCATGAACAGCAAATGAGTCTCAGAGTTGTATATGGTGACATATATGTACTTTGATAATAAAATTTACTTTTGAACATTCTATTACCTTTATCATCCTTATTATTCTCCGCCTCATCTTGAATGCAAGTTATTTTCAAGATTATGAAATGAATACTTTATTCTATAAGAGAAATTATATTGCTGAGTAATGCTATTAAGCACATAGTTATTTCATCTTAATATTAGGTATAACATGAATTCTTAGTTGCTGGATGCAATAGCTTTTTAATGAGATTCTCTTTGCAAACTCTGGCATTAAACATGGATTAGAAATTCTTTAGTAAGAGCCCACACAAACAGGCTTTGTGGAAATCATTCCTGTAATATACATTATGCAATAATTTCTACTAACCATTTTGAACATCAGGCCAATCTTTTATTCACCACAGTAATTCAATATTCCAAGGGGAAGCTCAACTTCAAGACCTCCTCCACCCAGGACATGCTCTCTTCTCACTGCTGCCAACAGGAAGAAGGTACAGGAGCCTTAGGACTCACACAGCCAGATCAGGGACAGTTATTACCCCTCCTCCATCAGGCTCTTGAATCAAAGGAGGTAACTTAACTTGCCCCATCACTGAACTGTTCCCACAACCTATGGACTCACTTACCAGGACTCTTCCCCTCATGTTCTCGATATTTATTGCTTGCTTGTTTATTTATTTATTAATTATTACTTTCTTTTTGTATTTGCACAGCTTGTTGTCTTTTGGACACTGGTTGAACACCTAAGTTGGTGCAGTCTTTCATCGATTCTATTATGGTTATTATTCTATAAGATTTATTGAGTATGTCTGCAAGAAAATGAATCTCAGGTTGTATATGGTGATATACATGTACCTTGAAAATAAATTTACTTTGAACTGTGTAGTGCAATGATCACTTTTCTGTGAAAATCAGCAGATGAATTCGTCTGCAGCTTTGACATTTCTCAAATATTCTGAGCTCTCTCAGATTTCAGTGGAAGCAGATGGAGGAATATCAGAGGTACACAATTTGTTTTTGAGGGGCAAATCAAATCACTGCAAAGGTCCCTCATGTGAAATGTACCATTATTTAAAACTACACTGAGACTTTTGGTCACATATTATATTAAACCACCTGTGTCTTCATTCAACATACTGGTTCCTGAGCTGGTGGGTCCGTAGATTTTAAAAAAAACTGGTTTCTGGAATGGTGAATGTGTCACAGGAGGAACATTTTGTGAAATGCACAAAATTCTTAAACTGAGTAGAGGAAGGATATACAAATGGCCAAGCAGTCAAAAGCTAGGGTTCAGAATCTCAGAAATAAAGGTCATTTACTAAGCATTAAAGTGATGAACAATTCTCTCCACGATTGGGGTATGATTAGAGAAATGAGTACCTCAGTCACTTAAGAGTATTCAAAAAAGGGGCTGACAATCTTCGGGATAATAGGTAAATGAGGGAAATTGGAATAGGACAGGATAAATGTATTTTTGTTTAGAGACACATCACAGAATGAGCCATACCGCCCAGCAAACCACCTATTTAACCCTAACATAATCACACAACAATTTACAACAACCAATTAACCTACTAACCGGTATGTCTTTAGCATGTGGGAGGAAACCAGAGTGACTGGCAAAAATCATAGGTTCACAGTACAAACTCTTCATGGATGATGTTGGAATTGACTCCAAACTCCAATGCCCCAAGCTATAATAGTGGCACGCTAACCACTACACCACTGTGGCACCAAATTTCACATGGAAGATTTTGCCACGGTTCTGCTGAACTGCAGAGTAGACTAAAGAGGATGTATAGCCTACTCCTCACCTAACTTGCACAATCTTCATTGTAGGGTGATAACCAGAAATCACCTCAAATATCAACTGCCTCATCATTGAAATTCAACTTCAGTTATAAAACAATGTAAATTTATTCCTTAGCAGTACATACAAAACGCTGGAGGAACTCAGCAGGCCAGGCAGCATTTCTGGAAATGAGTAAACAGTCGCTGTTTCAGGCCGAAACACCCACTGAATTCCTCCAGCATTTTGTGTGTGTGTTCCTGTGGACTTCCAGCATCTGCAGATTTTCTGGTGTTTAAAATTTAATCCCTAACCTTCTCCTCTACATTTATTTGTTTTCTCTTCTTTGTCTACCTCTGACCACAAAAGTACAATCATCTTGAAATGATTCCAAGTCAAGATAATGGAAGTCTGAATATTCAGAATTTCTTTTTTCCTGATACACCATATGCACCACTCCTCATTCATTTCATACTCACACAACATCTACAATTTACAGATTGTATTTTTATGAACGTAATCCAGCAAATTCACAGTTCGAGTGACAGAAAAGTGAGGTTGCTCACTACTTTATTGATCTAATCAAAATCAACCACCTTATCAATTTGCAAATAACAGAGTATTTATTTGGGAAAACATTGAAGGGCTTTTTCCTGGAAACAAACCAAGAATTTTCCCAGGGATCTGTCCGTTGAGCTGCTGTGTAAATGGTGCTCCTTGCAGAGACTGGGCAAACTGAATGAGAGAGGCCACCACTCTGGAATTTCCCAACAGGATCAGCAGCATGCTCCAGAACAACTCATCAGACAGGGCAATCTCAAGCAAGTTACAGCATGTGGAAATCAAACACAAAGCACAGATGCCTGGATCTTGGAAAGGGGAATAAAGAGATTACATTGTCAACCATACTTTCTTCCGAATTTAATTCTCTTCACTTTTGATGGCCATTCGTCCATTGACGATCCAACCCACATTACTGCTCCATAAACAGCAAACAACCAGGATACCTTCTCCCAACCTCCACCTGTACTGCTATTAAAAAAAATGGCAAAGTGTAGGCTGAACACCTTAATGTTCTTTTGTTTTGGGGGAAGAGGCTGAGGAAGGCAACATGCTGGACATCTCAGAGTCATACAGCACAGAAAGCGGCCCTTCGACCAACTAGTTCATGCTAACCAAGAAGCCTATTCAAGCTAGTCCCTTTTGCCAGCATTTGGCTCATAAGCTTCTAAGCATTGTTTATCCATGTACTTGTCCAACTGTCTTTTAAAAGTTGTCATCTACTGTGGAAGTAAATAAGAGTCTACTATTATTAATCTATTGGAGCCAACTTCAATCACTTGGAGTAGGAACAGGCTATAAATATTACCTAGTTACAGAGTTACTGGAGGAGAGCAGAGTTTCATGTTTTTTTCTTCGTTTCGTGGTTATCTGGAGAAGACAAATCTCAGAGTTCTATACTGCATTCATACCTTGATAATAAATGAAACTTTGACTTTTTTTTAAAAAAACCTTTTGCGATCAATGATCCAGAATGACTTTCGCAATTCTAACTGGCATTGATGGTGCAGTTATTCCAAGGTAACAGTTGACAGGATTAGTTAATTATAATGTATGTTATAATTCTGATCTCAACCTCTGCTGAAACATATTCCAGTTTTAACTGTCACTTTTGATTGGTATGCATTTTAAAGCACCATTCTGATCTCAAACCTTTGCTGCCTTGCAGCTATATCCACTCATGGGCAAGGCTCCAGAAGTAAACCGCGAGGAAAAAATCTGGAGTTAGAATCCCTAAGGCAGCCCTATGTTGAGTTCAACACTGATTGGCAACTCCTGTGACACCACTGGTGCGAAACTGTATCGGTTTCTGCCGTTCATCAGTTGCGTGGAGAGGGGGAGCCTGCTGCATGGGCAACAGCTTGTTCTCCATATTGTACTGGTTGGTTGCATATCACATAGACAGCCAGGATGCAACATCGATGGTCAGCCCCGACCAAAGGACAGCCTAATGTACGTTATGTCTTTATCGTAGAGGGCTCACTGGTGTCAAATCAAACTGTGACATCTTTCTGTTTTTCACAAGCGGCATTTTAAATTCTGTGGTTTAACAAACATGTGAAGAACCAAGCAAACATTTACTCAGGCATATTAATATCCAATAATCTAAGAGGCCAAGAGAGTAATTATCTGGCTGGAGCCTTGAAATTATACCCATGTGACTTCTGCAATCTATGTGTTGGTCTTGGTGAAGACAGATATCGGGTTATTTATTCCCCTTCAGAAGGGAACACGGGAGGCAAAGTAATCTGAATCCTCAGAGTCATGACAGATGATAATATTCACATTGAGTGATTAACAATTACATCAAGAGTAGTGTTAGCTGCAGCACTTACAAAATTATTCACAAAAGCAATTCTGAAACAGACGTATAATGTAAATTTTTAAATCCTCTATGGTTGGGACACTGGAAGCAGTCGACTCCTTATGATGAACTGGTTGAGGTGAGCACCATTCAGGACTCACTGCATTCTTTTGAAATCATCTTCATTAGAGGGTTACACCACAGTTCCGTTGCCTGTGGCTATTTTTCTTTTCCAACATTGATACTTTTCTCAGTGGTATGTCATTGGACTGCAGGATTTGACATGAACTTAAACTTGATTTTAGTCTTCAAAGCATTCATGGTTGACTAATACTACTGAGTTATATTCTCTTTAAATTTGGGTAATGCCTGAAGTAACAACTGACTCTCATTATAACTGCTCATTAGGTTAAAAGGGAGTTCAAAAAACTAGATCATTTTAAGAAAGGTTACATTTTGCAATGCATTAGATAAAACAAAAAAAAAATCGCGAAGTATGTGTTAACATTTGATATATAGACAACATTCCTTATCTGAAAAATGTAAGTACAACACAGATGTATCCATACACTAAATCAAAACTTCTGGACTGCATGACAATTTCCTTGAATTTAGAATGAATGCAGGTTGGCCAGGTCTCTGACAGATGGTCCTATTTCTGTTTCCAAACTAATCCAAATATATTGATCTTCTATTTATCCAATTCAGAATGTGTACTCACTTTCACATCTTGGAACTAATGAATCAATGTAGGCAGAAGACACAAGAGACTGCAGATGCTGGAATCTGGAGCAAATCACTGGAGGAACTCAACAGCCCAGGCAGCATCCATGGATGAATGATGTAGAAAAAAATAGATATGACCATAAGAGTAAAATTAGGCTATTCAGCCCTTTTGAGTCTGTTCCGCCGTTCCATCATGGGTGATTTACTAACTCTCTCAACCCACTCTCCTGCCTTCTTCCTGTAACCTTTGACTCCCTTAAGTCAAGAAACGATCAACTTTTGCTTAATTATACCAAATGACTTGACCTACACACCCATCTGTGGCAATGAATTCCATAGATTCACAACCCTCTGGCTAAAGAAACTCCTCCTCATCTCTGTTCTAAGGGGACATCCTTCTATTCAGAGGCTGTACCCTCTGGTCCTAGACACACCCACTGTAGGAAATGTCCTCTCCATATATCCTCTATTTAGGCCTTTCAATATTCAATAGGTTTCAATGAGATTTCCTCCCCCTCCCCGCCCCATTCTTCTAAACTCCAGCAAATATAGGCCCAGAGCCATCAAACACTCACACATTAACCCTTTCGTTCCTAGAATCATTCTCATGAACCTCCTCTGGATCCTTGCCAATACCAACAGATACTTTCTTAGATAAGGGAACCAAAACTGCTCACAATACTCCAAGTACAGCCTGACAAATGTCTTATAAGGCTTCACATTATCTCCCTGCATTTTTATTCTAGTTCTCTTGAACTGGTGACTGACAAAAGAGGACGAAGTCCTGCAAGCACCCCATTTCTGCACAACAGTGGAAAACAGCAAAAACTGGCAAAAGATGAAGCTACAGAAATGCCCAGTAGATCATCAATCTTATCCTCCTCAGTAAGTCCACACAGAAGCCAGACTTCAGCAAAATCATTTCTCTCCACATTATCTAAAAATGAGTAAGCGCACTTGATAAAGTAAAGTCAACGGCTGGCTGTATTCCAGAATTAGCCACTCCTGTAGCTAAACTATTTGGATCGCTATCCAACAATTTGGAAAATTTCCCACAGAATAAAACAAAGTAATCTGTGCAAGACACTGGTTCATCTATTTAGTTATCTGTAAAAGATAGACAAGCAATCATTAATGTAATTTCTTTCATTACCTCAGAAGGTCTCAAGACTCTGCAGTACATCAACAGTAGTCTGATTGTAATGTAAACTAAAATCCAGTTTGTGCAGAGCAGGGTCTAATGGAAGCCAAAAGACATGTTCCCATGAACAAAGATAGCATTTTGAACTTTAGGGGTAATCAATGGAAACCAAGGGGAAGAACTCCCCACTGGCTACAACGTTATCCTACACAAAGAAATATTATTATAAGACCATAAGATATAGGAGCAGATTTAGGCCATTTAGCCCATTGTCTTCTCCGGCATTTCAACATGGCTGATCCATTTTTCCCCTCAGCCCCAAACTTCAGCCTTTTCCCTATATCCCTTCATGCCCTGACCAATCAAGAATCTATCAACCTTGGTCTTAAATATACAGAAATAGTTTTCCTCCACAGCTGCCT
The DNA here is from genome assembly GCF_030028105.1 of Mobula birostris. Taxonomy (NCBI): domain Eukaryota; kingdom Metazoa; phylum Chordata; class Chondrichthyes; order Myliobatiformes; family Myliobatidae; genus Mobula; species Mobula birostris. Next base: position 38,868,206 of record NC_092392.1, on the reverse strand, counting down.
ATGGTAACAAATTCCACATATTCACCACTCTCTGGCTAAAGAAATTCCTCCTCATCTCTGTTCTAAAAGGACACCACTCTATTCTGAGGCTGTGTCCTCTGATCTTAGACTTCCTCACCATAGGAAACATCCTCTCCATATCCACTCTGTCAAGGCATTTCACCATTTGATGGGTTTCAAATAGGTCACCCCTCATTCTTCTGAATTCCAGTGAAATACATGCAAATTATTATATTTCTTGAGACAAATGACCACAGTCACAGGATCATGTTTCTTGCTGCGTTTCCAAAGACAAAGATCTTCAATAGTTTCATCAGATTCTCCTCCCATCCTAAGGCGAGGAACAGGGATGAGCTAATCATCCCAAGCCTCATCAATTTCCAATCAGAACTCATTATGAAGTAAATCTGTCTGTGGCTGCAGGCTGCAAGACATGGACAATACTGTGATGACAGCTCATAGGTAGTGAATAACATCTACGTCAATATGCACTCTAAGTGTGGGAATAGGTGACAGGATCGTAAGCGTCTCCTGACCATCCATCAGGGACAGTTATCAGAAGCACTGTGGACGCGAGGCCCTTAGTATTATCAAGGATCCCACCCATCCGTCCAGCATCCTTTTTGACTTTCTACCATCAGGCAGGAGACTGCTGAACTCCCTCCTGCATCATATTCGAAGTGTCACTGGTTAATCTCTTCTATACCTTAGAATATTTAATTCATGCACTTTAGTTCATTATTTATGGGTGTTTCATCTGTAGATTTTATCCTTACCTTCATATGTCATTGTGTATTATGTGTACTACTGTGCTTTACACCCTGGTTCAGAGAAACATTATCTCATTTCTATATACATTAAATACATGTATATAGTTAAATGACAGTTGTCACGATTTCGTAACGTACCAGCAGCAAGAGATGACAAATTGAGTTGGGTTTAAATATTAAAACCACTGTATTTATTTACAACTACTCAAAAATATATAAAATTAAATAAACTACTTTCATACACAGAAGTTAACAGTGTTATGCGACTATAGCTCCCTTACAGTCAAACTTAGAACCCGTTCTCAACAAATCTTACTCAAGCACAGTCTTAAAGTGGCAGTTCAGAGAGTCCCAGTAATTCACAAAATAGGTGAGAGGAGAGACTTGTGGATTCACAATGCAGCAACGAGGCGATCACGACGAATTCCAAAGTTTCCACGGAGAAACGGTTACCAAAGATCCCAGCTGAGGAATACTGTTCCGAAGTCCACGAACAGCGATTTCACAAAGTGACTGTCACGAAATCCACACCCATGAATCATACGAAGGACAGACACGTCTCCACAATGCCGCTGATTAACCCAATCCTTTGGGTATGGATAAGCATTAGGCTTTACCCTTCTCAATCGTGGGCTGTTCCCAGATAAGTCGAAGTCTGCACTCTTCACTCTGCCTCTCTCTCCTTTGACTCCTTCTCAGCAAAATGTCCACATTACTTTTATACTGTCGGCATACGTCGTACGGTAACGCTCACAGAAATTAAACTGTGGACTCCCAGGAAAACAAAACTGGGCACACGTAACACACTAAACTTAATTTTACTTGAATTAACATCTGGGGCATCCCAATTGATCAGAAACATAACTGGACCAAACTCCCATGTACTTAAGCGACAAGATTAGAGAATGGAACTGAACTACTCACAATTCCACAATGCTTCTGCACCATCTGCACAGCACATTAGGGAGTGCACCATTAAGTACTCTCAAACTCAGTTGCACAGTTGAATACTGCACCACAGCACTGATCATCTAGGACAAAGCACCCAATCTTTCACCTTCAAATTCACTCCTTCACTCGTCTGTGCCACTTAGAATATACAGAGCAGAAACTTACAAACTCTTCTTCAGCTGTGTCTCCCAGACAATTAATCTCTAACAGGAGGACAAGCACAATAAAAACACAGACATACTTCCATCCTCACGTTTTCTTTCAATCACACATCACTAAATCTTAAAAATAAATCTGTGATTCTTCATCTTTGCCATACCCAACTTATCGTTATTCCATACCCAACGGCAACGTGAAATTTGCTCACCAGATGAATTGGGAATTCAAGGATGTTCACCAGCACATTTGCAAACGCATTTTGGGTGGGTTAAACACTGGTCTTCCTAGTGACGTCCATGTCCCACAAATGAATATAAAGTAAGATGCTTATTGAAGTGCAAATCCCAACTCTGCATGAAACAGAGGTCGCGTCAAATAAGCTATGTACTACAGCTTCATCAAATTTAATAATGGGTTTAGGGTTGCCATATTTGTCAGGAAGCATTTGTATATCTATTTATTTACTCGGGGACACTACGTGGAATAGGCACTACTGGCCCTTCAAGCCACCTCGCCCCAGCAACCGCCAACAAACCCGATTAACCCAAACCTAATCATGGGACAGTTTATAATGACCTATTAACCTATCCAATACATCTTTGGACTGTGGGAGGAAACTGGAGCACCCAGAGAAAACCTACGTATTCCACAGGGAGGACATACAGATTCCTCACAGGTGGTGCTGGAATTGAACTCTGAACTCCAGAATGCCCCAATCTGTAATAGCATCATGCTGACCACTATACTACTATGACACCCAACTGCAGGACTAGAGTATATTCTGGTATGGCCTTTAAGAGGATCGATTAGGATTCATTCATGCAGACGCATCTTTGGAACCATGGCCAATGTTTGATGAAGTGAAGACCCAGAGATGGACAGCATTGAAATTTCTAGTGAATTTAAGCCTGGTGGAATGCAGGTCCAAATCAGCAGCTGTCTAATACACATCACTTGATTTCCTTCTACATTTACAGTCGTTAACAATTTGATTATCATTTGTTTGTTGTACAACAATCAAGAATAAATGTAACCCTCTGTGTCATTTGGATGTGTTAAGATTTATTTCAGCAATTTAAACATGCATACGACGGGAACCTATTTTGATTTCATATGGTGGACATTTTCTTTCCAAATATCCAGTTTGAATGAACCACTATTTGTGAAGGAGGATTTTCCTTCAGATGATCAATAGAACACAATGCTAACACGGGAGTAGAATAGGTCACTGATGTATAAAGTGATGGCCTTGCAAGGTGGCATGTTAAAGCTAACTAGAATTGCCAAAGGGATTTTGGGCTGACTCTAGATTTATGAGTCAAATCTTCAATTATTCATGCCAGTGGCAATATTTTGTGTAGTTTTATCCTCCTTCTGATCTACCTATCACAGTGCTTTATTTATAAATCAAAGTGCAAGTGAAGACAACTCCCTGAAGAAAACTATGAAATAGTCTCTGAAAACTATGAAAGATCCATGCTCACTACAGCAAGCTTGACATTCCAAAGAAGCTCCAAATGGAATTTGCATGAGAAAATAGAGATAAGACCACCTGATCTTCCGTGAACAGACAGCATTACGTGGCTCAAGTTAAGCTGATGCAACTCATCTTGCTAATCAAACACCATCATCGTCATTCTGTGCCATGTTGTATGACGTGGGCAATCACGGTCTTCCATTTGTTTTTAATCTGAGAAGTTCTGATAAACTCTTCAAAACTTTTGCCTTTCCATCTCTTGATGTAACTCATGAATGTCATGCGCTGTTGACCATGACTTTTTCTTCCATCAGTTTTTCCTGTAACTGCAAAACGCTTGAGCTTCTCTTTCCACAGTGCATGTTCCAGAAATTCCAGCTACCATTTCTTGATTAAGCTCTCTTCTTATTCCAGCTTTTCGCGAATCAAACATTGACTGGTTAATGTTGATAAATAATGCTAGCAGGGGCTAACAGGGGAAAAATTTAGAATGAAGGCAAGAAATTTTATTTCTTCCCTACAGTTTCAGCACTGGCATGGCAGTGGTCAGGTGCTGCAGCAGATCAGCTGCTGCCACACAGCACAATGGACAAAGGCTCCAGAGGTCAGGAGCTGTCTGTGCGGATTCTTCATGTTGGCCTCTGCTGGGTATACATTCCAGATACATATTGATCGTTTAACTAGCCTCTGCAAATTATTCTATTGTACAGATTAGTGGCCAAAGAACCAAAGGAGAGCTGATGGGTGGATTGCAAGATTATGTTGCGGAGAAGTAGAATTGACTACTTTGGTGGGAGTCAGCATGGACCTAATTGCCTGAATTTATGCTTCACAATGTGAATATTTTGGAATAAAATGAAAATTCATATCCAATGAAGGCAGGGAAGTGGTGATGACTGGAAGAATTGGATCAGCCAATGATTGAATGGTGGAGCAGACTTGATGGGCCGAATGGCCTACCTCTGCTCCCATATCCTATGGTCTTAATGTTCTCTAGCAGCCTGTGAGGAAGATTCAGTTCTGGTTCCACACCGAGGGGAGGACATTTTGATCTCGGAGCTTAAATTAAACCAAATGATACCAGCATTGAAAGGGTTAAACTAAGAGTAGCAATTCTAGAAACTAGTTCTGTGTTCCCTTGAGAATCGTAAACTGATCTCATTGATACATTTACCTTCTCAAATCCTAGATCTATCAGTGAATAATTTGCTCTTCTGGGGAAGATCAGGATAGGGAGTTCAAAAGTAGATCTATTTGGGGTGGGGGGGAGGGGAAGGAGGAAGGAGAAAGGTTGTCAGATATTAGAAATTTTCTTCCAGAAGCTACTGGAATGGTGACCATCTTAAAAACTGCACTCCAAAAGGGAGAGGGGATTTCAATACTTATTCCGATGGATTTCTGCTGGACAAGTGCATTAATGGCTAAAGAACTATGAGAAAGAGATGGAGCTGAGGCATCCAAATGGCAAAGCACATTCAAAGGGTTAGCCTGCCCACTCCCTTGTGCAAGATTGAATGAGGTGAGGCAAAACCATCCCCTTGCTACATGACTAATGCTGTTTGTGTGATGTCATGCACGGAAGCTCTGGCACCTATATCCTTAAACAATTGTATCTTATTGAGGAACTTATATTAAAAGAAAGTGAGAAACACCTCCGACTTGGATGAATTTCTAGCATTAGAACATTTGGCAATTTATCAATCTGGAAGCTTGCAGGAGGCCTGAATAAGGAAACAAGAGAACAGAAGCCAAATGAAAAGAAAATGAGCTTAAATACATACAGTAGACCAATCTGGATAATAAACGTTGCTCAAGTCAGGTAGGCATAAGTTGCAGAGACTAAATATTACAATTATATTTCAGATCAGTCACGTACGTGTCTGTTAAAAGCTGCCTCCATTCTCATCCATGCCTAATGCTCAAGGCCAGGCTTTTGTGGGTCATTGGTCAGACTCGTTTGTCCTTTGCTAACCTTCCCCAGTGCATTCTAATTGTGTGGGGACAACAACAGAACTGAAATTTGATGGTAATTTCTTGCAGACATTATGGAGATTTTTTTAATATATGTGGCATGTTTCTTTCAAGGCCACCATTTATTGGTAACACATTAGTGCCTTCAAGGAAGTGGAGTTGCAGAGGTGTCAAGATAACCAGCATCTGATCTGTCCAGTTCTTGTTGCCGTGGTACTTCATTGATGGCCAGATGGAGACCTCCAGGATACTGATGCTGATGATAATGATTGTATATGTCAAGAGTAGGTAGTTAGATCCTCCCTGTAGATCATTCACTGTCAAAAACTGTCTTCCTTTGTACAAGATACAACTCAGTTTTACTGGGACTGTTTAATGTCACACTCAGTTATATACAGCTCCAGTGTCAAGTGCAGTGAATCAGTGCTCATCCTTCCAGTTCAATTCTTTGGTTCATGTTTGAACCAAACATGATGGGACAAGGCCTGGAGCCAGTGTATCTTGGTCAAAATCCATATTGAGTACTGTGAACTTGATAGCACTTGTCATCCTTTGCTGTGTGGTGGTCAGCCCATTGGGCAATTCGTGTCTAGACTGGATTTGCCCCGTAATTTAAAGAACATGACAACCCTAGTTATTTTTTTCCAGGGTTTGTGCACAGCGATTGACTACCCTCACACGAAGCAAATTCCACAGTCAATCCATAACTCAACTGTGGCCATCTCCCACATACTGACTGACAGATTTATCTGCCAGTTTGCTCTTGAAAGTTTCATTTAATTCTAGAAGACTCCCTGAAAATTCAGGAAGTTTAGGAACCGCACTGAATAAGTAGAGCTATGAATTGGCCAAGTGAATTTACAGATAACTAATCAACAACATGACACTATCAAGAGTTCTCGACCGTGAAGCACAACATAAAAGTGGTTTTCAAAATAACAATTCCTGGTTGAAAAGAATCAATACTGTTGCTTTAAATCTTAAATGATTAATAAACTCCTTTCATTTTCATACATAAATTTGTGTGAGTTACTCAATCCTTCACAATAGATGGAACTTAAGTAAACATGTTCAAACCAGGAACAATACTTTGTTAAAATGTGGTTACTTATAACAAGACATATGTAATTACCTTAACTTAAAATGCTCTCTGTTCAAAAATAAATCGTTTTTTTTTCCATTCTGAGACAAAATATTACTTCTCTGCAAGAATTTACTTCTTACTTTAAGAGTCTTTATTAACAAGTCACTAACTTTAAGAAACCAGCTCAATGACCGCCTTTTCTTCAAATCCATGGAAAAGTGCAGACCCCATTCACATTGCTACTAATTGCTCATTTGGGTTTAAGAGCACACACAAAGAAACTGGAAGGGCCATACCAACCACTGAGAATAAAGTACTTTAGGAATCAGAAATTCATGAACTCTTTATACTTTCAGCTCCAATTACTTAGTGAAAGATGCAAAATAGACTACAGGACATGGGTTCTGGTTATTCAATTTTTTAAATTATATCATCAAATTGCTTTTTTTAAAAAAATGATTTTGCAGATAAATTCAAACTGTTGGTTAAGTATTCCATTCCTCAGCTGATTTGATTTTCAAAGTCTGCAAGTTTGACATTTCAAATAACCATCCCTCTTCATCCAATCAGAAACAGAATTGAAAAGCTTTCAGCTGATATCCGCAATTAATCTAGAAATTCTGGTACTATGTTTGGTGTGGTCTGAACTAGTTGATGTCGACTGCATTAGCATCATGTTGCAGCATTCCTGTATCTTTTACCAAATGAGCAAAAAAGTCCACACAAAACTGCTAACGGTAGATAGAAATATTGTATCTCCTAATGTCCCATTCACTTGAATCCATATCCAACTCAATCTGATTGGAACCTTTGACATTTCATCTTGAGCCATATTCTTCAACCTGCTGTTTATCCTTGCAATATTATAACTCCATTAACAAAAATACCAGGCCAATTACAGTGGCTCATAATTAGATGTAGTGCAAACATGCTGCATTGTCCATAAAAATACTGGTCTCCAGAAACTAAATAAAAGAGGCCATTTAACAGCAGCTTCTAATGATCATAGCCCACAGAGCAAACTGCATGGAACTCCACAACAATCTGTGATATCTGGAGAACATTCGAGGCTGACTGAGAGCATGTCAGAACCATCACTGAGCTTAAATTTAAGATTCAAGTATTTCTATGGATTTGAAACGGCTGTATTAATATCTAGCTTAATAAGTCTGCCCAGAATCTCAAAATATTCAAATGAGGGTCTAATATTATCTACATCCCAAGCAATAGATTCAAAGCTTGAAGTGTTATTTCCTACAGCAGTAGATTATAAAAACATTTTTTGAAACAAACTCGTGAAAGGCCTCAAGTCTTTGAAACGGTTGTACTTTGAGGAGTTGGAACGATTGTAGTGCGCTTTCTGGCTCCAAATTACTGGGTTGGGGCAGTACTTGCAGACCCCAGAGATATAGTTTTTTGGCAAATGGGACAACTGGCATAGATCCAATAGGCAATTCACAATGGACATGTAACTGTTGTCAGCAGCTCACTTAAAATGTTATGAGGCTGAATTCAGAATAGTCCTTGGACCTAGGTGATCAGCCATTACACAATTACTGCAAGTGGTTCTAATCAGTTGTACCATAACACATGATGAGTTGTATCCAAAGATAATTGCTGTTCTAACAATGGTGTTGAGTTTCATTACATGAAGCTACATTTCCACAGAAAATCAAAATTAAGTTGAAAGCACTCATGTAAGTTTTATAAAAGTTATTGCTTCAGAAGAAAATACTACAGAGTTAAAATTTGGTCTCAGACTATTGAAATATCTTAAAGTAAATATTCAGCAACAAAGACAAATAAACAGGTTGCAGAAAAATCAGGCCCCACACCCGGTATCATTCTGAAAGGCACACAAGTGAAGCAAAGCACACAATCAGAAAAAATTAACAATTCCTTTTTGCTGAACTGAGTCAGACAAATAAATGTCAATTTCAGACAATGCCTCACAATTTGAGTGTGTTGGGTGTGAATTCTGATGAAATGTTGAAGTTCATGTCAGGCCATCCTGTGCCTACCTGGTTTAGAACTTGAGGATTGGATGATTAGATTAACTTTACAGCTTTGGAAAAGCAAGTTTGAGTCTGTTAAAATTCATGGCAATTATTCAATTAGGTTAGGTTGAGTCCATTTTGTTTTCAGGACAGGTTGAGTTTTAATTTCTTAATCAAATAGATTTTTTAATTTTATATAAGATTACATGGTGGATATCTTTTTATTTCTTTGCATAGAAGTGTGTGAATTTTTATGATGGAAAAAAAAACCTCTCCACCTTTTAGAAATTGCATGGGCTGCCAGACACTTGTTTCAAGTGAGTCGCCAATCACTCAATTATCAAACAGTAATACTGATCAAAATAGACAAAAAGTGAGCTCTATATTTATGGCTTTCTTCTACCTGAAGAAATATTAACAGCAAGTTGATTAAACATCAGCAAGTACAGCCTTACAACAGTGTTTCTGATCCAGAGAACTACAACTGTAACGGCTCAAGTCAGAAATGAACGAGAACAGTGTGTGGGAGAGGGACAGAAAAGGCTGTGATGGAAGAGTGAGCCAATTCTGGAAGAGTGGCCACCAGCAAGCCTCACTGACCCTGAGTACGTGGATGGGCTCCACAGCTCTCCAACTGTGGCTTGAGCTGCAGCGAGGGATGGGGAGCAAGAGACGAGGAGCGAGGGGGAGGAGAGTGGAGATCCCATTCCCACCTGGCAAAAGATATATCCAGTGCATCAAATAGCTCGACTTGCATTTGTCCTTCTTCACCTGCAAGTGTGCCACCAGATAGATATATCAGGCTCTGAATATCGTGAATATTGATCAATAACTCTTTGTATTGAACTGGTTTTGGAAAAACATCCATTTATAATTCATTTCCTGTCCATTCTGAATAATTTAAGATTTTTGTTGGATCACTCTGTTTGAAATAATGGTGTGGAAGTCAAAAATGATGAAAAGGCAATTTAATTTGAAGTTTGAGCTTTTCTTACACTATTTCTGTTCATGCCACAACCTTGCCAAATGAGTGTAGGCCCTGCTTTATGGGTGCCTGCAACATCATTCAAGCCAACATTTCAATAATCCACATCCATCAGAACATACCTGTACACCTTCAGGTATATCAGAGATTTTTTATTGTGAAACAGCATTGGCTCTGTTTGCATGACCTAGTCTCCAGTATGTAATACAAAACCAGAGGAATTCTATATTTACATATGGATGGATACACCTTGGTACAAGGGACATGCAAATTGAGAGAGTACAAAGAAATACAGTGGTAATAAGGGACAGAATGGCTCAAGGGATAGTTATTGTCATATACGTGAACTTTAATGCCGAAGCCTGTGTTACTGCCCATAGCCTTGATGATGGAAAGGGATTCCGAGTGTGTAAGGAAGGATCCAGTTGTCAATGTTAATAAGAGAAGAAGTGACATAGAAGGATTTCTACTGAAAGAGTAAGAACAGCATGGTCCATATTAAGTCAGAGAAGTAATAAACATTAGATTACAATTTAAGCCTCATGCAAATTGGCAGAGGGTCAATCAAATCAGAAAGCATGGCCAAAACACTGGCATGAGAGAGTCATGATACTCCATTATCAATACGGGGGAACAGAGCGAGCTGGAAATAGATTTTACTTCATTTGGCTGGAATCACGTCAACTGAATAACTGAGGCTGCAAGATCTTGGACTGCATAGTGAGTTGTGGGGAAAGCTGGTGGTTGGGGAGGGGAGGAGAATGGTGAAAGGATGGTGATATAAAGACATAGATCAGGAGTAGTTAGCAAGCAGAGCAGTGGGAATAAGTGGGCTATTTATGGACTGGAAAAGAATAAACAGCTGTGTGCTGCCGAGACTGGCGCTGGGGTCCCAGCTGTTCACAGTCTAATAAAACCTTGAATGAAGAGACCAAGTGTAATATATCCAAGCTTGCCAATGATACCAAGCTGGAGAAATTGCGGGTTGTAAGGAGGATGCGGAAAGGCTTCATGAGCGTATTAAAAAGCTAAGTGAATAGCCAAGCTCATTGCGGATGGAAAGTACATCGGAAAATTCCGAAGTCATCCAGTTTAGCAACCAAAATAGAAAAGCATAATTACTTTTAAAGGAAAAGAGCTCATATTGAGTTGGATCACTGAAAATTAAAATGGATGTACTGAAAGCAATCAGGAAGGTTACTATTACCAGAAGGGGTCAATGGGGTGTCCAGGGAGGGTTAGCAGCTCTGGTGAAAGGGCTTGTCATGTCCATTCTGGGGCAGCTCACTTACCTTTAGCCCCACTGGACACTCATCTCTCACCTGTGGATCCAAATAACTATTTGTAAGTGACAGTGGCCATACTCTGGTACACCACTTCGACAGGCGGGCTAAGCCAGGTGAGGGTAGTTGGGGGTCTCATACCCGGTGAAATAGGGACATGTTTATTCTGGCATGTGAAGTCACCTCTGGTGGACTGGGCGGACGAGATCAATAGTGAGACCCAGCAGCCAGAAGGGCGGCTGCCCAATGCTTCATAGAGAGCGAAGGGCATGATAAAGCACAGAAGTCATGGTTGTCCACTACAACCTAGAATGACCCCAGTTTGCAAAGACCACTCGTACCACTGGACCTGGACTTCGGAGGTCAGGTGACTGGGAGTGTCCCTGCACAATGGCTTTTCCACTTCAAAAACTCTCCCACACATTTCTCCTGTCATTGTTAGATATGATGGAAATCAACAGTGCTAGAAATGAGAACACGAGTAAAGACGTCTTACTGCAATTACATAGGTCCCTATTTGAATGGCATTTAGGATATTGTGTGCATCCTATCTCCCTCCTCAAAGTTTACACATTACAACTCAGGGAATGCAACAAGTGCAGTGGGGTATTGTTCTCACAGGAAAAGACTAACGAGCAGAGAGATATCACCAGTTAATTTTAACATTGCCACTTGATCAAATAACAGAACCCCCTAAAGAACTAGCAGCTATAGACTTGAAAAAAATACAAAAACTTAGCTTAGATATTAGCACACCAATATACTTTAGGTGTACTCATAATCCTTTTTGCTGACTCAGTCAACAATTCCTCCATAGTTTGGATCCCTTGCTACAACCTCAATCTTCTCCTCACTGGGACTTTATTTTGCAAAGAGAGGATTCAATAAGACCAAGTTCTTGCTGCTCCCCTAACAAAAGAGCAAAATCATACAGCATGGGCTGCACTGCAAAATCTTTTCACAAGTGATCCTTGAAGCTGCAGGATTTATTAACCGATAATATTTCCACTTTCCAGATTCCACATCTGCTTCATATGGTAAACACTTTCTGAAGATTTCTGAAAGCAGAGTGATAAAGCTGATTGATAAACAAAAAAATGCATAATGATAAAGTAACATTGGAATTCCAAAAGAGACTCCTGGAGTAAATTCAGTGAACTCCAATCTACAGCAAGGGACAGCAGCCTCTTCATGTTGAATTCAATTGCAGGTCGTGCATGGAAGTAGATTGCTTAAGTAGCTGAAGGGACTGAGGTGGAGTAAGCCACAGAATCAATCATTAGTTAATCATTGCTACAGGCAAATTCAGTTACTTGCATTAAACATTTCACCAGGGATTTGCTGCCCAAATTCTAATCTCTATTGCAAGTCCAATTGTCCTAGGCTGGGGGGAAAGAAATTCAGACTCTCCAGAAATATAAAAAAGGTAGTCTGTTAACACTTTTTTTAAATAAGGAAGTTGCCAAAAATTCTTCAGTGTTCTGATTAAATACTTGCACCTACTCTAACATTAATAATGAAAATAAATTCAATATGGATATCATCTATTAGACCAATACTGTCCAGAAACAAATTTTAAAATAACACTCAAACACAACAAATTTAATACAGATCCAAGATTAGCTCATAAATTAATATTTATAATATAACAATTCACAACATAGAGCACAGGAACAAGCCCTTTTGCCTGTAATACCTGTGTTGACCATAATGCCTACTTAACTGCTCATCTGCCTGCATGTGGTCTGTAGCTCTCAATTACCTGTCTGTTCACTTATCTATCTAAATGCCTCAATGTTACTACTATATCTATTTCCACCACTCTCCCTAGCAGCACATTACAGGAATCGCTGAGTAAAAACTTTCCCTTTCTCACCCTAATGCTATAGCCTCAGTCAATATTTCTACCCTGGTAAAAGGCTCTGACTCGCTGTCCTATTTATGCCTTGCATACTTTTATATATTTCTGTCAGTTTCCCTTGAGCCTCCAACACTCCAGAGAAAGCAATCCATGTTTGTCAAACCCGTCCTTTCAGCTAATACGCTCTAATCCAGATTAACGTTCTGATGAACCTCCACAGAGCTCTCTCCAAAACCTCCAATTCCTTCCTGTAATGTGGTGACCAGACCTGCATACACAACGTCGCCAAATTAAAGTTTTATACAACTTCGACACCCCTTCCCAACTGTTTTACCCAACATCCCAAGTGATGAAGGCAAGTATACCTTATGCATTTTTTACCACCACATCTATTTGTGTTGCGATGGACCTGCACCCCAAGATCGCTCTGTATACCAAGACCCATAAGAGACTGTAGGTGCTGGAACAGGGCAGTTCCATAAAGACCGAACATCATAGTGAAAATGAGGCAGTGAGGCCCGAGAATTGAAAGTTGTCAGAATGATGGGGCAGGCATGAGAGGTGTCCTGGATGTACTGGGCAAGGGATGGAGTCAAGGAAGAAGCAGGTTTGGTCAGGCAAATAAAGCAGAAACAATGGACCAACCAGGACAGTCCTTCCTGTGGATCTTGCATAAGAGATAAAAGTGGGAAGTGTGGGGTTGGGTCATTATCAGGTTAGATGCTATAGGGGGAGATCTCCTGACATACATTTTAGGATACAGCTGGATAAAGACTGAACGTCCATAGTGAAATTGAAGCAGTGGGTCCTGATGGAAGATTTCAAGCGACAATATCAACAAGTCCTTTCCTCTCACAGATGCTGCTTGACATGCTGAGTTCTTCCAGCAGATGGTAGCTTGAAAACACATGCACAAATATAAATGTTGGGACTTGCACTTGTCGGTGTGTTCTCTTGAGCTTTCACTTTTACCAATGTTGACTATTTTATTTATGAGTGATTATTTCCTGCACTGGTAGTTGACTGAAATTAGACTATACGTTGAATACAGATGAAAACTAACCAACCCCAATATCAGTGTTGATGAGTCCTCATCTGTCATGGAAACTAACTTCTGGCAACTTTGGAAAAATAGAGCTACAGAACTTTCAACCTAGTTGACAAAACTAGATGGCGTGGCACTGAACTGAATACTACTGGACCCCTGATTTTGATGCTTGATAATTTATATGTTGTTTGCATACTTCTTGCCATTTGTGCAAATTTGTTCTTTTTCTCACGTCGCGTGTTTGATGCTTTCTTGAACAGGTTCCATAGTGTTTCTTTGCTTTGTGGCTTCCTGCAGGCGGACAAATCTCAGAGTTGTGTTCTTTATGTATACTTTGATGATAAATGTATTTTGACTTTGAAGTAAAGACCTCAAGTTTCAGCTATCATTTTAAATTCACACCTTCAGACTTATAGATCTCATCTATAATTGTGCAATATCCCCATCGAAAATATCTTCAGCTTCATGTATAACTAATGAGTTAAACTTTTATAAACAAAAGAAATTTGCTAAACTAAGCTTGAATTGGCATATTTTTGAAATTCCATAGAAAACCACTGCCAATTTACTAACCTTTGACCTACAGTACAACTAAACACTCCTAACAATTGCAATGGGAAGCATATTTTAACCTAATAATTCATTACTAAAACATTCTCTCAGATTTGATTGTTAACCTATTGGAGTCAACAATTCAGATTTTTTTTAAATTTGACTAAATCAAGAACCCTGGTTTAATGACAGGACAAGACATGGTTCAATGTACAAGAATTCTGTGCTTCAGCAACAATTTTGTAAAGAGAACAAAAATAAACCAAAAGGTCTCAGGTTCAACATCTTGTTTGCCTGAGCTCATGTTTTCGCCTTGAGCAGGGTCAGGTAGAACAAAAAAAAACTAGGTGGATCATGTCCCAAACTGTTATTAACTTGTGCAACTTTGATGTCACCTATAGAGACACTGGTTACTTGCCTTATTGTCCAACATCTGAAATATAAAAATGCATACAATGCCTTGCAAACCTTACTGTAGTATATTTCTTCAGTCCCAGGAATGGACAAAGCAGAAAGAAATTACTGCTGTACAATGAATGTGAGCAGCATGTGGTTTGTTAAACTGGAATGCGGAGTACAGCGTTATCTACACTTCCTTCCAATGACAGATGTTCAATGATAAAGACACGGAGCTTGGCAATGCTTAACATATAAACCCTGAGAAACATGATGTGCTCTACGAAAAGACACACAATCCTCCTCTGCAAAATAACTAAAATGACAGATTAGTAGAAGTCAATCAACAAAAGAATTTAAAGTGAATCAGACAAGCTCATACACCCAAGACCAAGAGCCGTGGAGGGTTATAGAAGCAAAGACAAAAATAAGATAAAGGATATAGAAAGATATAAACCATCATGAAGTCAGTACCAGAACACAAACAGACTGAAAATAATGGCAGAGTGTCTAAAATGAGCAAAATAATAGCAAGGGATACCAATACCATGAAAAAGAATGCGGCAATGAGGAATGGATAATACTTTAAATATACACAGAAACAAATGAATACTTTGCATCAGTATTATACACATTGAAATGAAGATGAATCTCAGGGTTGTATACTGCATGCATACTTTGATAATTAATGTACCTTGAAACCTTGTTCTCGCAACCAATAGACTCACTTTCAGGGACTCTTCATTTCATGATCTTGATATTTATTGCTTATTTATTATTATTCTTTCTTTCTTTTTTGGACTTGCACAGATTGTTGCGTTTTGCACACTGGTTGAACGCTCAGTTTGGTGCAGTCTTTCATTGATTCTGTCATGGTTATTATTCTAAGGATTTATTGATGCCGGCCAGTGGTGCACTGGCAGTAGCACCAGACTTGGAGGTGAATGGTCCTGGGTTAGAACTTGGCCGGTCCCTCGCAAGCTTTCCATCCCTGCTGGGTTGAGCATCATGCTAGCAACTCGGCCTAGTAAAAAACAGACAAATGCGACGGAAACAGCGCTGTTCAATGCGCTGCAAGGAGTGAAAAGAAACAACAACAATGTGTTTATTGAGTATGCCTGCAAGAAAATTAATCTCAGGGTTGTGTATAGTGACATATATTTACTTTGATAATAAATTTCCTTCGCTCTTTGAGGAAGAAAGCACGCTGGCCACTCCATGAAAAATAAGGGCAGAAACTCAGGGAAGTTGGTAAATATAAAATATATGTCAATGCAGGATACAATGATATTAAACAATACTCAGTCCATCGAAGCATTTTAAAAGTTATAATAAGAATAGCAAATGCCTTAATTATAATTTTCCAGAATTGCTTTAAATTCAAACTATATGAGAAACAACTTGTATATAAAGCAAGATGGATAAAGACAAGGGATGAGGAGAAAATAAGGGTCGTGTGTGATTAAAAAGTGAAAAATAACAATAGAATATCTATGGTCATTAGTTAACTACACGAAAACAGACAATGATATTAAGAATCTCTACTTTACATCTAGCTTGCAAAAGTTTGGAACCAAATAGAAACTGGCACTAAACCAATTGTTAAAATATTATGCAAGATCAATAAACTTAAGTTAATCAAAAGATAGAAAGAGAGAGAAACTGGGAGAAGACTGATTTGTAGAATTAAATCACAAATCAGCCACAATTACAATGAAAAATCAGATGGGGCTTGATAGAGTAAACAAGTTCCATGGGTTTCCAGGTTCCTGTAGAGACTGTGGTGGAGCTATTTTTAGTAAATCCTTCTCTAATCGGCAGAGATCATTCACATATGTCTCGATACATTAAAAAGTCAGTTCATTCTAATACAAAAAAAAGTGAACCCTTCTCCAACCATGATTCCAAATTCATAATTCTCATATCCTTTCCCTGAGAAATTCTAAATTGCAACACTATGAAATCATTGTTACGGATATATAACACCCCTAATTTGGCAAAGGTTGAAACTGAAATAATCTCCTTCAGGGTATGAAAGAGCATTGGCATATTTCAGGAATTTCTATCTTCTTCCACAGTGCTAACCATCTGGTTTGTAATGTAAATAGACTATAAACCAAGGATAATGTTACTGTTTCTTGCCACTGATTAACCTCTGACAAATCCTCATTGGGGTTATCCAGCATCATTGTCTTAATCTCTTCAATACAATCTAATTGTGCGGTCTTAAAATAACCCACACTTAACCTTTTAATCAAATCCATTAAACAAGGACAAAATTGTGTTGTCTTAAAATAACCTACACTTAAGCTAATCAAACTTATTAAACAAGGATAAAATTGCAAATTTGAAAAAATACTCAGCAATTTCTTTTAATACACCTTATTCTCCAAAGTACTACAGGAGTACATTTCAAAAATAATTAGCCTCTTCAAGAAAAAGACAATTTCATGAATTCTCCCAGATCAGCTTCATGTTGGAATATAAACCAAGTCTACTGCAGTTTATTTAAACGCAAACAACAGGAATTCTGCAGATGCTGGAAATTCAAGCAACACACATAAAAGTTGCTGGTGAACGACAGCTTATCCACTGATGTCTACTATAAGCCTACTGACTCTCACAGCTATCTGGACTATTCCTCTTCTCACCCTGTCTCTTGCAAAAACGCCATCCCCTCCTCGCAATTCCTCCATCTCCGCCGCATCTGCTCTCAGGATGAGGCTTTTCATTCTAGAACGAGGGAGATGTCTTCCTTTTTTAAAGAAAGGGGCTTCCCTTCCTCCACTATCAACTCTGCTCTTAAACGCATCTCCCCCATTTCACGTACATCTGCTCTCACTCCATCCTCCCGCCACCCCACTAGGAATAGGGTTCCCCTGGTCCTCACCTACCACCCCACCAGCCTCTGGGTCCAACATATTATTCTCCGTAACTTCCGCCACCTCCAACGGGATCCCACCACTAAGCACATCTTTCCCTCCCACCCCCCTGCATTCCGCAGGGATCGCTCCCTACGCAACTCCCTTGTCCATTCGTCCCCCCCATCCCTCCCCACTGATCTCCCTCCTGGCACTTATCTGTGTAAGCAGAACAAGTGCTACACATGCCTTACACTTCCTCCCTTACCACCATTCAGGGCCCCAAACAGTCCTTCCAGGTGAGGCAACACTTCACCTGTGAGTCGACTGGGGTGATATACTGCGTCCGGTGCTCCCGATGTGGCCTTTTATATATTGGCGAGACCCGACGCAGACTGGGAGACCGCTTTGCTGAACATCTACGCTCTGTCCGCCAGAGAAAGCAGGATCTCCCAGTGGCCACACATTTTAATTCCACATCCCATTCCCATTCTGACATGTCTATCCACAGCCTCCTCTACTGTAAAGATGAAGCCACACTCAGGTTGGAGGAACAACACCTTATATTCCGTCTGGGTAGCCTCCAACCTGATGGCATGAACATCGACTTCTCTAACTTCCGCTAATGCCCCACCTCCCCCTCATACCCCATCTGTTACTTATTTTTATATACACACTCTTTCTCTCACTCTCCTTTTTCTCCCTCTGTCCCTCTGTATATACCCCTTGCCCATCCTCTGGGTACCCCCCCCCCACCGACTTTCTTCCCGGACCTCCTGTCCCATGATCCTCTCGTATTCTTTTTGCCTATCACCTGTCCAGCTCTTGGCTCCATCCCTCCCCCTCCTGTCTTCTCCTATCATTTTGGATCTCCTCCTCCCTCTCCAACTTTCAGATCCCTTACTCACTCTTCCTTTAGTTTGTCCTGACGAAGGGTCTCGGCCTGAAACATCGACTGCGCCTCTTCCTAGAGATGCTGCATGGCCTGCTGCGTTCACCAGCAACTTTTATGTGTGTTGGTACTGCAGCTTATTCCTCATTGCCTGGGGTCTGATCTGATTGGCTTACATGAACTCAAGTGCTACACTTCCCTCAGACATTTCTCTGATAAGCGTTTTATTCCACACGCAGCAATAAACAAACTGCTGGAGGAACTCCACTGGTCAAGCAGTTTCTGTGGAAACAAATGAATAGTTAATGTTTCGCATTGTGACCCAGCAGATCCTACAGCAGCTTGCTTTTTGCTCCAGATCTGCATTCTCGGTGTCTCAATTTAATGCTCAATATTTAATCCTGTTTGATATACCAAAAAAAAAGTTTAAAATGGTATCAGTCTCCACCGAAGAGTAATGTACAAACTGCAGTCTGATCAGGTCACTCATTGATTTGCTTAACCATTTACAGATCCGGTACTGATTTGGTCCTGTATGCATGTATCCTGCTGTTGAGAGTGGAAAACTACACACGGTGACATTTAAGAGCAATTACAACAAAATGTCAAAATTGAAGGTCAAAATTTCTGAAAGCTGTAATAAGATCCTTCAATCCATCAGCACAACTTGGCAAGATTGAAAGTCAATGGAAATTAATAAATTAATTGCTATAACTAGCAGGTATTGCCCATCTTTTATTGCTAATAAAAGTTAAAGTAAATCTACAGATGCTGATTTGATTTACAGTACTGACTCTATTTAAAAATTGATTCCCAATCCTTAATATCCAGTTTGCCTGCCAAAATTCAACCTGCTACAATTTTAGTCCTACAATGTTCGACTAAATCCACTTGTTTTTGATACATAGATAATTTGGATGGAAATGCAAAGCTTTAAATAATTGAAATTTTCCACATATTTAGATAAAATAGTCAAAATAGTGAAAAATAACTGTCCCTGACAGATAAACAGGAGGTACAGATCAGTGCCTGATGGAATTTATACAAAAAAGAAGAGAGGTTGTACACTTAGAAAGTGAATAAAATAATATTTTTTGTAAACAGTCCCAATGACTGGGATCTCAGAGCTTAGCAATTATCAGGGATCTACAATTTAAACATTACTACTTCCGTCTGTGAGAAAGATGTCTCTACATATTTAGTTGTTACTCAGTGCATCCTTAGCCAATTATTTATTTGTTTTTGTTTATTTGTTGAGATACAACACAGAACTGGCCCTTCTGGCCATTCAAGTTGTGCTGCCCAGCAATCCCCCGATTTAATCCAGAGCTAATCACGTAATAATTTACAATGATCAATTCACCTACCAAACAGTAACATGTCTGGACTGTGGGAGAAAACTGGAACATCCGAAGGAATCTAACATGGTCACGGAGAGAACGTACAAACTCCTTACAGGCAGCAGCGGAAACAGGCCTTACATTGGTAACAGGTGTTACATTACAGAGCACATACATTACTTAAGTGATGAATAGTTCACCTTTTTAAAAGCGGAGACAAGGTTAATGAGAAAGAAGACAGGACAGTGTATTGTTTGACTGCACAAACAAAGATATCTTAACATTTTTTCCTGTCGTTGCTCTAAACATTTGTGATTCTTTGCCTCCATAATTAGTTATCAGGTAACTGCACTTGTAACCGTAGTTAGTGGCATCTTGACAGATACCAGATAATTGAAGTCTGGATTGTTAATCAACTTGGCAGACCTCCTTCCATGTCAAAGCTCAAAATTCACAGGATAATATGAAGAACTATGCAACAAAATGGCTAGTCAGATGTCAAAATGCATTAAGCAGGTGCCAAAGCAAGAAATAATCATCCCAGTTAACAGATGCTGGCATGTGACGAGTATCAGATTACTTCTATTGTACCCTTAATCCACCTGGCATGCTTTGACTTCCACCAAACAGAATCACGGGACCGTTGGCATCATTTTCTCAATATTACATTTCTCCCAAAAAATTCCCCCATCAATATTACACACAAAACTAGCAGAAACAAGCACTGGTTTCAGTCACTGTTTCATATAACACCCATAAAACAGACACTTAGTTAAATATCTCCAAGATCCAATGACATTAATAGGCATTACAGGAGATGATAATAAGAGCAACAAAAATAGCAATTTATGGGTAATTCACCAGGTATTTCGACCTACAATTGTGTACTGCAAGGCAAAGATTTATCAGTGCCGTTTCCCTCCCACCATCTCCCGTGTCTGCTCGGCAGAAGCCAAACTGTATTGTAGTTGACAGCGGATTTCGGGGGATTCAGTTGGACGCAGGGCCTCAAGCCGCGGTATTGCCTGTTTACAGCCGCCAGGAGAGAGACTAGTGCACTCCACCAGGGGTTAGTGTGGCGCAGCATTAGGGCTGGGGTTGGTGCTGCCTCCTACCCCCACCCTCTGACCCCCCAGTGTTTGCTCTGCAGAACAATGGACTCTGGGTCTGGACTATATATATTTTATATGATTGTATTTTACTGATATGTGCTTGCTATCTTGTATGTGCGAGGACAAGGCCTCAAACCACAGTGTTGCCTGTTTACTGCTGCCAGGGAGATGCACAGGGGTGGTGCAGTGTAGTGTCCAGACTGGAGTCAGTGCTACCACACCCCCTCCCCCCCAATGTGTGCTTTGTGTAACTGTTGGTACTGTGTTTTGCACCTTGATCCCAAAGTAACTCTATCTTGTTTGGCTGTATTCATGAGTATTCATGTATGGTTGAATGACAATTAAACTTGAATTGAATTGATATGAGAAAGTAACCTCAATGATTGCAACCGAATAAAATCAAACACTTGTGTTGAATACAGGAACAGTTGTATTGACAATTATGAATGGAAAGTTCATTGTTAGACCAGTTTTAACTGCTTTTGTGCTTACAAAATATGCTGGAAAGTACAATTTCTTCACCAGTTTACTGTATTTCCCATTTACAAAATTAGAGGTTTGAATTAAGCACAGTAAAGCCTCAGATACAAGATACAAAATGAAGCTGATTCAAATGGTTGCTACTGCAGCATGCTCCCACTGTTGTTCACCATAATGAACAAACCACCTACTCCCAACTAAAGAAAACCTTGCTGCTTGATAGCTTTGCATTCCATTCCATTAACTAAAGAAGCTCCTGATAACTCACACTTCAGAAAATCTTGACTTAGCAACAATAGCCCATTCAGACTTTAACATGCAGATCTGATACCCAAGAATGATATTGTGTGGCTAGCCAAATTTTCCCAATAGCGACATCAATATCTCCCTAGAGCATTTCAAATGCAAATGTGCTTTCTTTGCTATCTTTGTGTACAATAAAAAGGGAAGAGATTTTCATACTTATGTGAACAATGAATAACAGTATCTTTATTTTTTAGCAGATTTCAGGTAAGGGTTGAGTTTGTGTTTATTCATAATCTTAGTTCTCATCCTGATAAATTCCCATTATTAAAATTCAAACTGAGAATATTGTGCCAAAAATAAATATGACTGAGAATTCCAGTTAGATCCACAGGTAGAAGACATTAAGACACCCATGCAGATACGAAGAATGGCCCAGGAAAATTAAGCAATTAATCTTACAAGCAGAATACATTTAAGTTTTTTTTATATTGAAACTTCCTTATCTAATCTAGTTTATAACATTTTAACTATGGTGATATCAATGCAATAAAAGTTTGTACTCACACTGTTCACATATGGCATGTCACCATCAGAGCATAAACTTGCAAAGTTACACATTACAAAACTTAATGCTTAAAAAAAATACGCTAGTGGCTTCGGTTGACTAGTCGAATAACCTATGTAAATGTAGATTTAGGATTCAGCTGAAAATAATTTTTTCACACCAGTTAAATATAATAGTAGACTAAACTATGCCCTCTATATGTGTGGGAAAAACATTCAATCCTCTTTTACTGAAAAAGTAGTGTATCAGACTTTAAACATTGAAACAATTGAATTAGCAAAAATCAGTTACCGTACAAAGCAGCCATGGTAATAGATACTTGCTAGTGTAAGGTTTCTTGGTTGCTGGATACTTAACACACAAAGACTATCTCTATACTTTGGAGTACCTAGTTCAAAATCCTGAGAAAATGCATTCACAGCAGAGTTTCTCTGCACAATATGGAATATGCACTTACTATCCTGATGCTGAAGCCTCTAAAGAATATTTACTCAAGTCCAAAAAACACAGGTTGTGTCTGAAGTCCAAGTCTGTTAATGTTACTGCTGAAGGCAAACCAGCAAGGTCAGTGCTTCCTGTAGCAGCAGCTTTCAAGGAGAACCATAGCAAATATAACTAGAAGGAAATAAAGTCCCAGGCAGCAAACATTTGCTCCAACACAGGCAATTCCAGCCTTTCTATAAAACCACATTAACAAGATGCCTTTTCATTTGTTTGGAAAAGAAGTGGAATGAATCATTGAGAAAATGTCTGCTGCTTGAGTACTGAACCACTGGACTGCTGCAGAGGTGTGTCTCGATATCCAGATTTCCATCCTGAATAACGCTGTACACGTGTACAGAGTTGGGACAAGTGGCCAATCTGACCTCACAGGACTGAGTGTCTAGATACACTGCAGGTTAAAATATCACTTTCAATGACCCTACGACTCATGTTCTCAGTATTATTTTTTTTCTTTCATTTGCTCAGTTTGTCTTCTTTTGCACATTGTTTGCTTGCCAGCCTGTGTAGTTTTTCACTGATTCTATTGTATTTCTCTATTCTTCTATGAATGCCCAAAGGTAAATGAATCTTAAGGTGGTATATGGTGACATTTGTGTATTTACTTTGAACTTTGATGTATCTAACATAGTTGCTTTATTCACGTGCAGTTGCAAACTTTCATTAATACTTCTAATTAATTTAATTCAGGTAAAAGCATTGCAAAATAAATTTAAAACATTTTTATTGTATTACATAATTCAATGCAGTTAAACTATTTCTCAACGTCTCTGATCATCAGTGCTCGAGGCAATTTCATTCCTCACAAACCTATCTACCACAGGCACAGCAGCAATGCCTGCAGGACACTGAGAAATGACTGGCTGCAAGCTTTAGTGCAGCTGTGGTGTTGTGTCACAGGACGACACTTGCTGCAAACAAGCTGTAATTTGATCAAAGGTAGTACAGACAAGGAAGGCGCAAGTCAAAAGCATCCTGACTAGTCCTACTTTCCTTGGAGCTCAGAGCCTCTACTCACTGGAATTCAGAAGAATGAGGGGGATCTCACTGAAACCTAGTGAATATTTTAAGGCCTCAATTAAGTGGCTGTGGAGAGGAAGTTTCCCTTGATGGGGTGGGGGGGGAGCTAAAATCAGGGGACACAGCCTCAGAATAGAGTGATCTCCATTTAGAATGGAGATTAGGAGGAATTTCTTTAGCCAGAGAGTGGTGAGTCTGTGGAATTTGTTGCCATGGGCAGCTTTGTTATTGGATACATTTAAGGCAGAGATTGATAGATTCTTGATTAGACAGTGCATGAAGGGATACGGGGAGAAGGCAGGAGAATGGATCAGCCATGATGAAATGGCAGAGCAGATTCAATAAGCCAAATGGCCCAATTATGCTCCTATATCTTATGGTTTCTTTTTGAAAACCAACTACTTGGAGTAGAGTCCAGTGATCAAAGCAGAGAGAGATTAACTATATAGTAAACTTTAGGAAGGTAGGCATGATCATAAAAGCACCTATTTTATCTAATCAGAGATGCATCAAATTCATTCAGTCTAGCGGTAAACACCTGAGGAATCTGAATAGTTTAAAAAAAACCTGCAGTTGCCTTTAGAGGCAGGAGATATGACACCAACCTAAGACTAAGAACCAGATTTCCACTTCTGCACTTCGCAATGTTTCAATTCAAGGGTATTTTTTCAATTACAGGTTAAGCACCCCTTATCCGAAGTTCCAAATTCTGGAAACCTCCGAAAAACCAATTCTTTTTTGAGCGTTGACATGACATCACAAATGGAAAATTCCACAAGACGCCAGGAAGGTTTCCAGGTGATACATAGGTCTCTGCACACCACAGACAGTACTGAGAAATGACCTCACATTTGTGATGAACAGAAGTTAATGATAAATGGAAAAACACTACATTGAAGTGAAAAATGAAGATCTCAATCATGTATCATCAGCATTGGAGTGAACATATGCCACTTAACAGTATACCAATCATGAAACAAGCAAAGATCTATCACGACAAACTGAAAATTGAAGGTAACTGCGGCTGAAGAAATTTAAGAAAAGGCACGGCATTAAATTTTAAAGCATCTGGTAGTCATGAAAATCGAACACCAGAACAAGTCTATAAGGCTGATTGTTTTATACCTTACATAACACCTAAAAAGTAAAATACAAATGCAGGGTACTGTAACCTTTTAATCAAAACACTGCATTATCAGGTAGAGACTGAAAGCCTGCCATTGTTTGTTGTTGTTCAACAGTTGATTCAGGTATTCTCCCGGTGCTGCTGTGCTGGTTTTGTTACCCTGCACACATTGTATTTTAATGGGATGTAATGTTTTACTGTTAAGTACATATGTGTGATGAACAATAGCTTAATCTATGAGGGCAGGCATGTCAAATGCCTTCATTTCTCTCTGAACTTGTGTTGCCACTTTGAGGAAGCTTTGAATTTGCACCCAACTTTCTCTCTGAAAATCCACTCTCCAAAAGTCCCTCCCTCATATCTCCTTCCATTATTAATGTGATCACACTTCAATACCACTGACAGTCTGTGAAGCACTTTACAAGTTTCAGGGGTCATCAAAGTACACACTTGCTCAAACAAATTGCACACCTGTCAGTGGAGTTCACTTGCCTCTTATTACCTTTGCTATGAAAACGATCCCACATATCTAAAGATGAGATTCCACAAAGCAAAACAAGTTAAAATGTCCTCCTGAAGGATCTTGGCCCAAAACATTGACTGTACTCTTTTCCACAAATGCTGCCTGGCCTGCTGAGTTCCTCCAGCATTTTGTGTGTGTTGCTTGGATCTCCAGCATCTGCTGATGTTCTCTAGTTTGTGATGTGCCTGGCTCAAGTATCTTTTTAGAAAGTAAAAGCAAATTGAACGGTACTAATGCCTTAATTTCAGAACGTAAGTAGTGTTAGATTCCTGATGACCTATCATCTGCACCTTTCTGCTTTTTTCACCCATTTGTCACAGAAATAATCTTGTAAAACTTAATCGTTATACCTAATCTGTAAATCTGAATGTAATTTAGACAAAATCAACTCTCCACCACACTACCTGAGGCAGATGTGCAAAAGTCTTAGGCACCTTAGATTATTCAGATGGTTTGGCCTCCACAGAGCCCTAATCTCAACATCATCAAGGCTGTCTGGGATAACCTGCAGACAGAAGCAAGGGAGACAGCCAAAGTCTGCAGAAGAACTATGCAAGTTCCTTCTCCAAGATGCTTGGAACAACCTACCAGCTATTTTTTTTACAAAACTGCACAAGTCAGTGTATCTAAGAAACTGATGCAGTTTTAAAGGCAAAGTATGGTCACACCAAATTTTGATTTGATTTTTTTTATATTTAGAAGCTACTCATTTCATTATTATTGAAAGCATCTTCATTTTACAGTTTTTTTTTACATGTGTCTAAGACTTTTGCACAATCCTTGTTGGTACTAGCAGAGATGACCCTCATGCAGACATTACAAAGACTGAAGTCTCAGCTTCTCAGTAAGATCAATCCATATTGTGTTGTGCAGCATTAGAATCAGATTAAATGAAATGTCCTCAGGGATCTGCCATAATTAAGGCTTAAGTCAGCACTGTGATGAGTACAATGATTGCTCTCTGAAAATACTCTCAGAATGGACCAGCGGCAATATACGCCACAATTTATTCCTCACCTACCACGATTAATAAGGCAGGAGATCGATGCTGATTCAATGAGGATCACAAAAGGCAAAATTTAAAATGAAGTGCCAACCACATTAAGATGCAACTCAGGATAGAGAGTTTGATGAGCAAAAACAGTAGGGAATTGCTAGAGCCAAGAAATGTCACAACTAATGGACTAGATCTAGTTTTTCAATCCTATTTAATCTGCACATGAATGGTGGTACACAACTAAACAACTAATTAGAGAAGACGACACCAAGACCACATCCTTCCTTTTCTCTAGTGGCAGGGTCCAGGTCATTGATTCTAAAGACAAGGTTTAAATATTCACAATAATGTTCAGCCAGAAAAGGCAAACAAATGGACTAGCATTGCTCAGTATGTGTTTTGCCAGGGCCACTATAAACCTCGTTACCAGCTTGATGCCAATAGTTGAAATTCAACTATTGCAACTGGTTTAACATCAGTGGAGCATTTGACCAGGTGTGGCATCAAGACCAAAATAAATTGAAGTCAATGGACAATGCATTGAAAATTCTGCTACGCGGGGTTCCCAACTTATTTTTATGCCATAGACCCCTATCATTAACCAAAAGGTCCATGGACCCCAGGTTGGGAAACTCGGCTTGAATGGCTGGAGTCTTACCTCCAACAGAAGGTGATGGAGGTTATAGTCTAAGAGCCCTGGAGCGTGCGGCATGATACAGGAACAGCAGTCTGTACCAACCACCAAATACCCATTTGCCAAAATTCTCCCCACATCCCCATCAATATCCCTAAGATTCTACCAATCACTTGCACACATTAGGAGCAATTTACGAAGGCCAATTAACCTACCAACCCTTGGAAGTCATGCCCCCAGCCCCAGGACATCACTGTAGGAGATCCTCATGAATAGTGCCCAAAGACAAAATTACATTATGGACCTTCTATCCATCATAAGGTCATAAATAGAAATGTTCACTGATAATTATGTAATATTCAATCCCAGTTGCAATTCTTAGGAAGCGAACCAAATTCTACTTCCATGCCGCAAGGCAAACAATGTTCAGACAATGGGTAGATGTAACAAGACATTTTCATTCCACAAAAATACCAAGCTATGTCCCTCTTCTACAAGAAAACTTCTAATCACAATATTCAAGGGCATTCAAAGTTTCTTCTGCTTTGTCAGCAGATTTCTGAACAGTACATGAACTTCTGAACACATCACTATTCCTCTTTTGCACTATTTACAGGTTTGCCCCGCCATCCGAAGGTAGAGCTTTCCTATGAAACGGTTCGTAAGCCAAAATGTCGTAAAGCGAAGAAGCAATTACCATTTATTTATATGGGAAAATTTTGTGAGTGTTCGCAGACCAAAATAACCTACCAAATCATGCCAAATAACACATAAAACCTAAAATAACAGTAACATATAGTAAAAGCAGGAAAGATATGATAAATACAGAGCCTATATAAAGTAGAAATACCTTTCCACAATCATTGCCGGCACTGTTCTCCGAAGTGAAAATCTCACGCAAGCGCTCTCGGCAAAAACATTCTCTCCAGTAACCTTTAAGCTATGAAGCTGCCAAATCATACCAAATAACACGTAAAAATACACAGCCTATATAAAGTAGAACTAATGTATGTACCGTGTAGTATCACTTACTGGAATTGGGAAGACAGCGCAGAGCACACCGATGACGGTGTGTTAGACTGAGTCGTCGCAGGTTGGGGTGGTGCAGAGGCCCCCACCCTCCAGGCCGCCGACCGATACATTGCTGCGAAGCACGCAGCAGTAGCCGGAAGGCATATAGCACATCTTTAAGAAAAAAGCCGAAATAAACATGCTAATTAATTAGGTGCCGCCCGACACGTAATTAATTAGCTTGTTTATTTCAGCTTTTTTCTTAAAGATGTGCTGTCTGCCTTCCGGCTACCGCTACATGCTTCGCAGCAATGTATCGGTCGGCGGCCTGGGTGTTGGGGTGGTGGGACACTGGGGTGTCATCTCGTCGTCGTCGTCTGTTTCCATTAGAGCAGACAGCTCATCTTCTCCTATGACTGCCCGCCTCAATGTCGAAGGTCGAGGTTCATCGTCTGCTGTGGCTGATGTGGAAGGCTTGCTTGACTGCTGAGCCTCATGCATTTTTCTATCATACAGTTCTTTGTAAGCACTCAAATCATCCTGCAAATATCCCGTAAACCGCTGTACCCTTTCAAAAGTAAAGTCGTACTTTATCATTACTCATTCCATTTCGATTCCTCTTCTAATTGCATCAGCTCTTCATCTATCAGTTCTTGGTCATGGGATGCCAAAACCTCTTCAACATCATCTTTGTCAGCTTCCACAAGCCAAACTCACGTTGTCCTTACTTCGTTCACCACGATCAAAACGCTTAATTATGTCTAGTTTTACGATAAGTGTAACACCCTTACGAGCCCTTTCAGGCTTTTCCAATACCTCAGAACTCATCTTGTAAACGGCTGCTCACAGGCATGTGTGTTTAAGCAATGCCGTTCCGAACCTGGGGGAGAGTGGCTGCTCGGGGCGGGCGCTGACTTTTATCACGCGCTGCTTTTTTTCGTAACAGTGAAAACACCTTCTGTTAGCGAAAACAGGGTACTAATGTAGTCTTTTGTAACAATGAGGTTTCGTAAAGCGAAAGTTCGAAAAGCGGGGGACACCTGTATTTATTTTTAAATGGCAGCAACTTTATGTTTGCACTGCATTGCTGCAACAAAACAACAAATTTCATGATATACATCAGAGATAACAAACCAGATTGTGATTCTATACCATCAAAGTCCTGGGGGTCATGTTAATCCGTAATGGCACGGTAGTGCAGTGGTTAGTACAACACTTTACAGTTCAGGCAACAAGGGTTCAATTCCCACTGCTGCCTGTAAGGAGTTTTACACTCTCCCCATAACCAGGTTTCCTCCACCAGTCCAAAGATGTCACTGTCCCATGATTAGGTCAGGATTAGATTGGGAGATTGCTGAGTAGCACGGCTCAAAGGGCTGGAAGGGCCTATTCTAGATTGTATCTCAAAAAATAAATAAACTCAACCAGACTCAATGAATACTAAAGGAAGAGGTCAGCAGCATGATATGCAGTGACTCACCTCCTGACAGCCCAAAGACCAATTTAATTAAGATGTTAAGAGTCAGGAGGGTGATGGAATACAGAGAACATGTAGCATAACATCACAGTTTAGACCCATTGGCCCAATATTTTAAACGACTCCAAATCAATCTAATCCTTCCTTTCCTCAAAGCTCTCCATTTTTCTATCGTTCATGTGCCTACCGAAGAGTTTCCTATACACCTCCAATGTACCTGGTTCTGTCACCACCTAATGTAAGAACAACACTATGCAGTTCCAAACCAACCAAGTACAACTGCTCAACTGATCACTATAGTGTCTACCAGCGGTGGACATTGACTACAGTGTATCCCATCCACAAAGTACATTGTGGTTACGGAGCTAATTCATCAGCACCTCTCAGTACCACGGTGTCTTGGTAAACCACCACCCACATGTTATGCAAGTTTCACAAATATCAATGTGACTTGCAAATACAGTATATTGCCATCAATTTTGCAGGGCTTATGTCTTGGAAACACTTCTTCATAAATCTGAGGGAGTACCTTGACGGAAAGGAGTGAAGTCCTTTAAAAGGCAGGCTCCAGTGCCTTCCCAAGAGCAATAAATACTGGTCTTGCCAGCAATAAACTGAGACCCAAGAATAAATAGATAAGATAAAAGAAGTTTATATGTAAACTGTTATTCATGGGTTAAGGGTGAAAGGTGAAGAGTTTAAGGGGGGACATGAGGGAAACTTCTTCACTCAGAGGGTGGTGAGAGTGTGGAACAAGCTGCCAGTGTAAGTGGTGTATGCAAGTTTGATTTCAACATTTAAGAGAAGTTTGGATAGCTGCATGAATGGTAGGGGTATGGAAGGCTATGGTCCCAGTGCAAGTCAATGCGAGTAGGCAGTTTGAATGGTTCTGCATGGACTCAACGGTCTGATGGACTTGTTCTGTGCTGTACTTTTCTATGACTCTATATAACATTTAACAAATTTAGATAATTAATCATGCCATACCATACACAATTGCAGCCAATGCTGTTCTGCGACCAAGCTAATAAAACATTTATAGTATAATGCCAAATGAAATGGTTTATGCTACAAAGTACACATCTTCAATGATATGCTGTACTTTAGTATTGGAATTAACGTGAATTATCTTGGTTTATTTCAAGATGTCTATCTGCATTGCACTATGATTATTGCCTGCGCTTTGCAAAGTATCATTTAACCATTTTCAACTCTAAAGTTGCGAGATTCTGCAATCTTTACAGGTAGTATATGTGTCTGTTAAATTTTTAAAGATTTCCATCTAATGCCAGTCAATAAACTTATCTCCTAGTTATTGCCTTCAGGTTCAACAGGTCAGAACATCCCTACAAAATTCTTCGTAAATGTCTCTCCTCAATACATTTAGTACAACCTATTTTTCTATTAGGAAACTCACATTGCCAATTAACAACTCACATTGGCTTCTCATTTTAACCTAGGTATTACTCTGATTCAGTCCAGCTTTCTGAGAACCCATTTGAAAACTGTGTCTTCAAACGAAATGCAACAGAAACAGGCCCTTCAGCCGCTCTGCTCCATGCCTGGTCATTTCAACTGCCCACTCCTATGGACCTGCACTGGGATAATAGCCCTCCATACCCCTACCATTCATATACCTATTAAATGTTGAAATCGAATTTGCAGGCACCACTTGTGCCGGCAGCTCGTTCCACACTCTCACTCTCAGAATCGATGAAATTTTTCTCACTTTTAAAGATAAATCCCTAATGCTCTTCTCTCAATAGGAACAGAATTTTGCTCATATTTTATCAACTGTGTCCATTACAGGTCTGACTACAGCTCCTAATCATTAATTCAAGCATCAAACACCATTTTCAATGCTGGTTTTCTATGACAGTGAACCGATAAATATTAATTACCAAAATTCCTGAATAAATCAAATACTGTTCGGTGTCTTTCTCCAGCTTTTGCCTTTCAGCCGTAACTAATGTAATGAAATCCGTACTGTACAGCAACAATCTCACATGAAATTGTACCAACAATACTGAAAGCTGTGAAGACCCCAAAGTTGCACTGTTGAAACATATTCTTCTATGAAATAATGTACTCGCAAACAGTCTTTCTTACCTTCTCATTCTAAGCTCCAAATTTGTAGCTCTCCTCAATTTTTGTATGATAAATTTGCAACACAAATACCTTGTTTCCTGTGGCATTAAAAGACTTCCAAAAGTAAATTTCGGAATCTCTTCCCATTAATGATGGTTTTCCTTTACTCCTATGCAGCCAGCATTGTTTTGGTAGGCGTGTTCTCACCCTTTTCTGTTCTGTTAATACATCGTTAATAAAAAAGTTTCTGTGTTCCCTTATGCCAAGGCTCCTCAAGCAGCCATTTTGTTCTTTTCCTGTTCTTGCGACAATGCAGTTTCTGCTCGTGAATTATATTGGGAATAAGAAATTACTTCCCCTTTGTTTTTTTTTATTGCTGCTATTTCTGATTTTGCAGTACTTTTTGTCTGAATTTAAACTAACTCTTGCACAAGGTCAGAGTTAACAGAGGTGGTCTCGAGCTTCTAGACCAAGGATTCCCAAGCTGGGGTCCACAGGCCCCTTGGTTAGAGGTAGGGGGTCTATGATATGAAAAGGGTTGGGAACCCCTGGTCTAGACTCTCCCTGCACACTGTTCACTCACACCAACCAATCAACTCTTTAAAAAAACATCTGCTGAGATACTATTCACATTGCTGATTTGCAACACATGCATGTGTTCCTTAGAACTACAAGGACAGTTCTAATTTATTCAATTCTTCCAAGTACAGTGCATGTGACTACATGCCTTCTCCATACATTTCAATCAGCTCTTGCATTATTTAGAATATTCAACATAGATAAGAGAACAAAGGGAATCCACATTGCTACATATAATTGGAGTGTTTCAGGTACTTCAAATGGCTTTCCCTGCAGGAATAAGAGAGCTAAGCAAATGGATTTTAAAATTTACTTTTCTCCCCACTGGTTCATTTAAAATAGCTTATTGGATGCACTTTGCTCTAGGAATTTCTGTTTGGGAGAGGGATTTCTCCAGAACTGAAGACAGCAGTAAATCTAGAGTGTGTGTGTGTACAACAAACAAGTGTCCTCCTGGCTGCCTGAAGCTCTTGATGGGTGTCAAGCAGAAGCTGGAAAAAGGCAGAAAATTCCTCCACTTGCCTAGACAGGTGCAGCTGCAATAACACAAGGAGCTTGACACTGTCCTGCAGAACGAGTTCCCCCAATCTGTAGATGTGTGGCGGTGCACAGGGTGATTAGGATGTACTTGTAGCAACTGAAAAAGGACAAGGGCAGCAGCTGCATGGGATCAATGTCAGCTCAATTACCCTGACTTGGAATTAAATTGCAGCCACCACCTCTGAGACAAAGTTCAGGCGTGCCCTGCCTAACAATAGTGTAAGTATGCTTTCATTGCATGGGCTACAGTTGTGCAAGAAGGAAGAGGTCAATCTAGCACTGAGAGGCAATATAGCGTATGTGGGACATGCAAGAGGAGTGGCTGAGGAGGCTAAAATTGCAACTTATAAGAGTCATTTGGATAGGTACATGAAGAGGGACTTGCAGGGATAAGGGCTGAATGTGGGCAACTCTGAAGAGCAGGGAGGATGCTGTGGTTGGCTAGGACCAGAAGCGCCAAGGGGCCGTTTCTGGGTTTTATGACTCAATGATTCTAAGGCATCAATTTCATAAGTAAGTCACAGAAATGTGTCATAAACTCAAAAATGGATCAGAGCAGTAGCTGATGACATATGAGAACAACGCTCCAGATGACTTCCAATAGAACACCGAAACTTTTTCTCTCTTCCCCAATATAAAATGCGTTTGATGAAGTGGATACTTCAGGAGTTTAAAGCTGATGCTGGGATGGGTAGAGGGTTCCAGAATCAAGGTGGACCAACAAGGTTAAGCTGTGTCAGCCAGGACACGCTTTGAAGACAATGCCTCAAAAAGACAACATCCATCACTGAGGACCCCCATCACCCAGGACATGCCCTCCCCTCTCAGTGCTACCATCAAGGAGGAGATACAGGAGCCTGAAGACACACACTCAATGTTTCAGTAACTGCTTCTTCCCCTCTGCCATCTGATTTCTGAATGGACACTGAACCCATGAACATTACTTCAGTGTTCTTCCTCCCTCTCTTTTTGCTATATATGTGTGTGTGTGTGTGTATATATATATATATATATATATATATATATATATATATACACATACATACATACACACACATACACGCATACCTATATAAACATACACACATATACATACATATATACACACACATAGACATATATACATATACACACACACACATATACATACACACACATATATTTTACGACATATGCCAGTGATATTCAGCTTGATTCTGATGCCAATCTGCCAGCATCTAACTGAGGAGCATAACAGACTCAAGTAGATCCTATACCCTTGCCACACTTTATACCTAATACCTTAAAATAAATTATTCATGTATTTTTTTGGCTTTGCCTCCTAAAATATTGGACAAATTTGTTCCTACGTAACTGACTAGTTGAATATTTTCAGTTTTGCACTAAATCTCCCAATTATTAGGGGACCTTAAATTGAAATGAGTGGTCAAAAGAATTAGTGAGCTCAAATAGCCTAATCACAGAACACTTTACAATGGCAAATTAACCTAACCAACCATACATCTTTGGACTGTGGGAGGAAACCGGAGCACCCGGAGGAAACTCATGCGGTCACAGCAGAAGTTGGACTTCATTCACCTGTACTGTAAGGCATTGTGCTACCCACTACACTACCATGCCGCCTCACACAATAGTAGAGATAAACTAGTGTTTGTTCCATTTGTAGACTTTGATCATATGAGCTGGATTCAATGATTCCATAATAGCCACTGAAAAGTAAAAGCCCAAGAAAGACAAAACCACAAATTCCACCGGCTGTATTACAAAAGGGGTTTTGTTCTGTAAAGACCTTGAGTGCAATGTTTTGATATCATTGGAGAATTTTCATAAGAATAAATCAGTTTATGAAAATAGATACTACAATTTAAGTCAGACAGTCAATACCATCCACAGCACTGATGTCGGGAGCAACTGGAAATCAAAATAAAACTCTTTATCTGAAAATACTGGTCCCCCTAAACTTCTGTACATGGAAGTGGCAATAGGAATTAATTTATAAATGGCGAATGACACATTTAAATAGCACTATTTATGACAAAAATAGAAGAGAAACGGAACTGAGAGAAAATGATCTTTCAATACTGTTCAACATGTTCAGATATGTTTGATGAGGATTAATAGGAACATTAATCTTTATAATTGCAGCTCCGACCTCAAATTACCACAGCAAGTTGATCACAGTATTGTTACAATTTGTCTGCTCTGCAGACTTGGTGCACAAAACACATCACACAACCCGTGCGACAAATGACCACTTTCTGATCCACTAATGACTGCTGGAAAGCCAGAAAACAAGCACAGCCACGTCTAATTTCATCCAGGTAATTCCCAGGTTTGGGAATAGGGATTTTAAATGACAGCATGACCAACAAGCTCTCACTGTTCTCCTGCACCAACATTTCTTTCACAACGAGTGGCAAATCAACATTCTGCTTGCTCTGGTGAAAATGCCACCCATCTGTTGCTCCCGACTACCCGCACACACACAGCTGCTGGAACGTCAGAAGTTTTCTCTGGCATGTCATACAGTCGCTTCACAAGTAAACGATACAGTTTGAGGAACTGTACAGATAATGACTTTCAATTCAAACTTTCATCTCAAGCTGGAACCTGAACAAATAAAGACAGAAGGAAGAGTGCAAACTTCAATCAACAGCAAAATTTGATCCTGCAGGCCTGTTGTTAAAAGCTGTTCAGAAGCACAACAGAGAGGTTGACGGAACAGCAAATTGACAAACATTCAGTTTTTCCCTGCTTCGTATTTATTTTCTCCTTATTTAAGACCATAAGATATCAGAGCAGAATTAGGCCACTTGGCCCATCAAGTCTGCTCCATCATTTCATCATGGCTGATCCAGTTTCCTGTCAGCCCCAGTCTCCTGCCTTCTCCCTGTATCCCTTCATGCCCTGACTAATCAAGAATCTATCAACCTATGCCTTAAATATACCCAATGATCTAGCCTCCACAGCCACCTGTGGCAACAAATTCAAAAGATTCACCACTCATCTCTATTCTAAATGGGTGTTCCCTCTATTCTCTGGCTGTGTCTTCTGGTCTTTGACCACCCCCCCCCCCCACCAATGAAACATCCTCTCCACATTCACTCTATCAAGACCTTTCACCAACAGGGTTTCAATAAGATCCCCCCTCAGCCTTCAGAGTTCCAGTGAGTCAAATGGTTGTTGTTGTGACATGTGTAGTGTGGTAGTGTAGTGGATAATGCTTGTCACCACCACTTTCAACTTCCATCATTGGCTAGCAGTCTTGTGAAAAGGACAGCTGAATGTGTAAGTCAGTATATAGCCTCTCCAACAGCCAGCATGTGCTGCCTCCTCGCTGGTGACACAGTGCCTGAACTCTTTTCAGACTCAGACTGCACTACAGGGGATGAGGAGGAGGTCTGGCTCCTGCACTCATTGCACACAGGCCCATCGGTGTGTGGACGTGCCCTGGTGCTCATGAACCAGATCCCCAGCTATGGGTAAGTAGCCCCACTGCCTTGTGGGCAGCCTTGGGAGAGACAAATGCTACAGTAGTAAACACAGACAGAAAATCTGGAGTGGAGCCCCTAAGGTGGCTGGACATCATTGAACATCTTTCTGGCAACTCCTGCAGCTAAGCTGGTGCCAAACTCATTGCTTCATTGCTTTCCTTTGGACTACACTGGTGAGGCCGAGAGAGGGATCTCCATACCCTCTGCCCAGGCTTGTGTTGATGAGGATCATAACCCATTGCCCTTGAGACAGACAGATGCTAATCACAGCCCCAAAACCATCAAACACTTCTCATATGATAAGCCTTGCAATTCCGTAAGAATTTTTGTGAACCTCCTTTGAATCCTCTCCAATACCAACACATCCTTTTTTAGATAAGGGGCCCAAAGCTGCTCACAAGATTCCAAGACAGGCCTCACTATGCCTTTTAAAACCTCAACATTCCATCCTTGCTTTTATATTCCAGTCCTCTCAAAATGAATGCTAACATCACATTTGCCGTGGAATCCTACACAAGGACTCCCAAGTCCCCTTACACCTCAGAATTTTTAATCTCTCCATTTAGAAAATAGTCTGTGCTTTTATTTCTTCTACCAAAGTGCATGACCATACATTTCCCAACACCGTATCCCATCTGCCACTTCTTTGCCTGATTTTTTTTTGAATAAAAAGTAAATCAGGAAACTATCACAAAACCAATTTCCAGCACTTTACCAGCTTTCCCGTACAATCAGTTACTGAGAAGTAATATTGCTTGGGGTCTGTCATGTCCTCTTCAGAACTACCTGTATAGAACACCATCTCAGATAGTCCAGCTAAGACTGGAACACTATTATCCAACCATGTACCAGAACAGTACATGCCAACCTTCTGTTTTTATGTCGCCAATTTGCATCTGTTAAACTAAATCTCCAGTGTTAATGATTTACTGTGAAGGTTACATTTTTAAATCTTTACACTGAAAACATAGCCAGTCTGAGATCCTCCACATACTAATTCTAGAATACTATGTAAATCTCTTCAAATTATATCTGGAGCATATTCAAGTCTATTCAAATACAGTCACTGACATATCTCTGAAAGTGCAAACAAACCCCAACAGATAGTCAGTGAATCATTAGTTAAGACACACAAGTAGATACCATTGCTTTGTCTATTCCTGGAATCAGTCTTCACTATTCAAGCACTGAATAAAGGCTTACTGATAACTACAAGTGCAGACTAAATCACACATGTTAAATGCACATACTCATATATTAATACAACATGACTCATAAAAGATTCAAAATGAATAATTTCAGTAATTGATCTCCAACTACAAACCCCATTTCCAGAAAAGTTGGGATATTTTCCAAAATGCAATAAAAACAAGAATCTGTGATACGTTAATTCACGTGAACCTTTATTTAATTGACAAAAGTACAAAGAAAAGATTTTCAATAGTTTTACTGACCAACTTAATTGTATTTTGTAAACATACACAAATTTAGAATTTGATGGCTGCAACACACTCAACAAAAGTTGGGACAGAGTTAAAATAAGATTGAAAAGTGCACAGAATATTCAAGTAACATCGGTTTGGAAGGCTCCACATTAAGCAGGCTAATTGGTAGCAGGTGAGGTATCATGATTGGGTATAAAAGGCTCAGTCTTTGCAAGCAAGGATAGGTCATGGCTCACCCCTTTGTGCCAAAATTTGTGAGAGAATTGTTAGTCAGTTCAAAAGCAACATTTCTCAATGCAAGATTGCAGAGAATTTAGGTCTTTCAACATCTACAGTACATAATATTGTGAACAGATTCAGAGAATTCAGAGACATCTCAGTACGTAAAGGGCAAGATCGGAAACCACTGTTGAATGCACGTGATGTTCGAGCCCTCAGGCGGCACTGCCTTAAGAAACCATCATGCTACTGTGACAATTATAGCCACCTGGGCTCAGGAGTACTTCAGAAAACCATTGTCACTCAACACAGTCCGTCGCTGCATCCAGAAATGCAACTTGAAACTGTATTACGCAAGGAGGAAGCCATACATCAACTCTATGCAGAAACACCGGCGAGTTCTCTGGGCCTGAGCTCATCTCAGATGGACCGGAAGACTGTGGAACCGTGCGCTGTGGTCAGATGAGTCCACATTTCAGCTAGTTTTCGGAAAAAACGGGCGTCGAGTTCTCCGTGCCAAAGATGAAAATGACCATCCAGATTGTTATCAGCGAAAGGTGCAAAAGCCAGCATCTGTGATGGTATGGGGGTGCATCAGTGCCCACAGCATGGGTGAGTTGCATGTATGTGAAGGTACCATTGACTCTGAGGCGTACATTAGGATTTTAGAGAGACATATGTTGCCATCAAGGCGACATCTCTTCCCAGGACGTCCATGCTTATTTCAGCAGGACAATGCCAGACCACATTCTGCACGGGCTACAACAGCGTGGCTTTGTAGACACAGAGTGCATGTGCTTGACTGGCCTGCTGCCAGTCCAGATCTATCTCCTATTGAAAATGTATGGCGCATCACGAAGAGGAGAATCAGACAACGGAGACCACGGACTGTTGAGCAGCTGAAGTCTTATATCAAGCAAGAATGGACAAAATTTCCAATTGCAAATCTACTACAATTAGTATCCTCAGTTCCAAAACGATTAAAAAGTGTTATTAAAAGGAAAAGTGATGTAACACAATGGTAAACATGCCTCTGTCCCAACTTTTGTTGAGTGTGTTGCAGCCGTCAAATTCTAAATTTGTGTATGTTTACAAAATACAATTAAGTTGGTCAGTAAAACTATTGAAAATCTTTTCTTTGTACTTTTGTCAATTAAATAAAGGTGCACGTGAATTAACGTATCACAGATTCTTGTTTTTATTGCATTTTGGAAAACATCCCAACTTTTCTGGAAATGGGGTTTGTAAAAACTGTAACCTTCCACACCATGAGGGATGGACAGAACCAAGTAAAACAATTCTGTGATCACCATTAAAAGAGCATGCTAATGTAAGTGTATGCAGAAGGACAGTAAGTAATTTGAAAATTGCAATGTTCGAGAGAAGGTATCCATCTGTGCTGGGCTGAGCGGCGAGCTAGCTACTTGTCCTTGTAAAATGAAACAGGAAAATGCTAAAGAAACGGCAAGATTGTTGCCCAATGTGCCACTAGGCGCAGAGAGGAACAGAAAGTATATAAATTGCGATGTTTGTCATTTAACTACAAGCTTTCCACTCATATAATATGCAACTATGAAATGATGAATATTGAAAATGCAAGCTTACGAATCATAAAGAATACAAAGATACGCAATATCGCTTTTGTGGTATAACGATTCTATAATTTATCTGAAAGTTAACATTGTAATATTTGCAATAAATTTTTGCTAAGATGTGAAATGTGCCTTCTGAGATAAATCTATAAAGATCTAATGCCATTATTTATTTGAAGTAAAGGTGGTTTCTGCACCCTGGCCAACATTCAAATAGCCAGTGAAAAAGAAACTAATTAAGCAATCCTCATAAACAAGGGAAAATCTGTAGATGCTGGAAATCCATAGCAACACACAGAAAATGCTGGAAGAACTCAGCAAGTCAGGCAACATCTATGGAAATGAATAAACTGTTGACGTTTTGGGCCAGGACCTTTCCTCAGTCCTGAAGAAGGGTCTCGGCCCAAATCGTCAACTACTTATTCATTTCCGTAGATGCTGTTGCCTGACCTGCTGAGTTCCTCCGGCATTTTAGATCATAAGGCCATGTGATATAGGAGCAGAATTAGGCCATTTGGCCCATCAAGTCCGCACTGTCATTGCACCATGGCTGATCCAATTTTCCTCTTAGCCCCAATCTCCTGCCTTCTCCCTGCATCCCTTCATGCCCTGACCAGTCAAGAATCTATCAACCTCTGCCTCAAATATACATTAAGACTTCACCTCCACAGCTGCCTATGGCAAAGAATTCCACAGATTCACCATTGTCTGGCTAAAGACATTCTTTATCTCTGTTCTAAAAGGTCACCCCTCTATTCTGAGGCTGTGTCTTGTGTGTATTGTTTTTAATTAAACAGTCCTTTTTTTTCTGTTAACCCATGTTATGCACAGTGAGATTGTACTTGCATGTTAAACATTTTGGAACAGTCCAGTGACATAAATAACACTATGTAAAAGGCAAGTCATTCCTTTCAAATACCCCCGGGCAGAAATAGAAGGGTAAACCAATTTTTAAGTACATTTAAACTTGAAACAAATGCAATCTCTTAGTACCAGTAAAGTTACAATAAGGGCATCAACTGCGAGCCCCAAATAAGAATAAATATCCTGGAAAAGAATCAACTCCAAAAAAAACTTCCTCTAAAATGAAACTGCAGCTATAATTAAATTAAAGCCACCTAGCTGTTTTGCACTCTGATATCACTCACTACTAAACTTTATAGGACTGAGCTTTGAATGATATTATGGAATGTCGCCAAAGAATTCAAAATTTCAGAAAATACTCTGATGCAACAAAATACAGATTAAAATGGGCTCTTTCCTATTCAACTTTAGGGAAAGAATCTTGCTGGATACTATGGCAAAAAAGTATAATCAGACATTAATGTAACACTTGCATGACTTCAAGACATCAACAACTATAATCAATGAAATATATCTGAAGGGTAATCGTTGTCACAATGAAGGGAATCTCAGCACCCAATGTCCACAGAAAACTCATGCAAACAACAATGTGATAACCTCCAGATAACTTGCTTCATGGCATTGGCCGAGGAAAAAAAACTATTAGCACAAACATGAAGAACAATTCCCACGTTCTTCTGTAAAGTGGTGCCATGGAAGCTCGTGTTAATGGGAGAGACCAGAGGGGGCCTAAGTTTAGCATGTAGATTGAAAGATGACACACCAGACAATCAGCACTTCCAGTACTGTAAAGGAGAGTCGGCAAAGACCTTTGTATTCAGATTCCTCTGGAGTGGAACGTGTATCCATGCAGCTCTGACATAAAGGCTACCCTGCTAACAAAGCAACACAGCAGTCTCTTCAAAGACATTCAAAAGAGCAAGCTTACAATCTTGCTACAATGCAAGAAAGAATTTGAGCCCCACCACTCAATTAATATTAACACATAACCCAGATGGCACTCTTCTGCTCTAATTGCAGAAAACGAACAATTGGTGAGGTTTGCAATGCATCAACATTGGAGGTACTTTCTGTAACATACGCTGAACTGCCAAGCAGTCATGTGGTCTAACAATTCATCATCAATGGCACTCTTTCTAAAGGTGATTATACTTCTGGCTCCAGGATATAAAGTATCTGGTTAGTTCATTGCATTTCTTGAAAAATAGTGCCCATGATAGATTATTAGTTACTATTATTTAATAATCATTTACTTCACATTATATCTGAGAAAGGATCTGCTGGAAGACATTACCACTGATAGTAATCCTATTTTTATCAAACATTACAAAATAATGTACTGCAGGTCAAATTTTAATACACTTAAAAACCACTAATACTTGGAACAAGCTCACTTCTTGGGGAGGACTAGTTATTTACAAGGAAGATAAAGGTCACATGAAATTCATGAAAAGATCGCATTCTTAAATCTGAAGTTCCATAGACTTTTTGTGGAAAAGTACTTTGCTTCATCATAGTAACTACTCAAAATCCTTTTGAAAAACCCAGATGCAAAGGAACTTTCAAGAACAAAGAAACACCAGACATAAATCCAAAATGTAGCAATAGACCAAAGCTCACTCCCATCTGCTTCACAGACCAGTCACGTCCATTTTGGAAAGGTCTTCAATGCAGAGGAACTGCCTTTCCTTTGGGTATCTTATTTTACAAAGTACAATTGAATTTGAACTCCGACATCAGCCCTCAAAGTCTTTACCGCTGAGGAAATCTTAAAATGTAAAGTTCTTGAAAAAAGGCTTCAGCAAGAAATACAAAAATATTCTCCAAGTTCAGAGACCTGAGGTTACATTCTCCATCTTGATGTGATACTCTCATTCCAATGTTAACTAAAATGGTTCACATACTACTTCAAACATTGAAATAATTATATCAAGAGAGATAATTATAAAATGCCAGTTTACAAAATTGTAATGAAGACCCACGATTAAAGATAAAAGAATAATCAAAATTATATATTCAGAAATTATGGCACATTTAATCTTTTAATTTCTTGTTGAAGGCTTCATGTTTTCACTATGAACCATTTAAAAAGGTGTACATTTCCCCTCTTACCTGTAACGGAGATCTTCAGGTTTGCTTCCAGAGGCCTGTTGTTGTCCAAATTCTGACTCAACTTTAAGTGTCCAGTATTTTGGTCTAAAATCAAAAGGTTAAGCTCATTGCCCTCCACGAATGTGTAAAAAAGACTATCCGATACATCCGGGTCATAGGCTGGAATCTTCCCGATCACCCCTGAAGGAAAGCTGTTTGACTTATTGGTAACATAGTTGTTAAAAATAATCTCAAAGTTGCGCAGCACTGGAGCATTATCATTTTTATCCACCAGACGAATATGAATTGTGGCTCGATTAACCAGAGGTGCTGAGGTTGCCTGGACCACGATGACATATTCAGTTTTGGTTTCATAATCCAAATCTGTGAGAGCAATCAGGTCTCCGGTAAACATGTCCAACTGGAAAACCTCAGGGATGTTTCCTTCCACAATCTGGTACATGATTTGTGCATTTGTTCCCACATCAGGATCTGTTGCCGTGATTCTGGCCACTGACGAACCAACAGGACTGTTTTCATCGATATAAATATCAAACTCATCTTTTTCAAAGGCAGGAGCATTGTCGTTGACGTCGAGCACTGTAACCTGGACATTTACAACTGCTTTAAGTGGTGGGTTACCCTTGTCAACTGCAAAAACCCTCAAGTTATAAATTGGAACATTCTCCCTATCTAATTTCCTCCCAGTCCGAATAATCCCCGATGAGGGTTCAATGTAGAAATCACCATCTCCATCATCACCACCATGGAAGGTGTAAAACACTCGACCATTGAGACCCGAATCCCGGTCAGTGGCTGAAATCTGCAAAACGCTGGTAGATAAAGGAACATCCTCATACACCGTGCCCTGGTACAAATCACGTACAAACTGTGGCTTGTTATCATTAGCATCATTGATCAGGATTTCAACGTATGTTGTGTCAGATTTTTGTGGGATACCATTGTCTCTGGCTGTTACTGCCAACGTGTAGGATGCCTGGTCTTCATAATCCAGCTCCATTTGCGTGGTTATGGTTCCTGTGTCAGGATCAATTTTAAACTGAGGAATGTTGTCCTCCATGACGTAGGTTATCCTGGCATTCTCTCCTGTATCTTCATCAGATGCACTGATAACCACCACCGCTGTGCCAATCGGTTTGTCCTCATTGATGCTGACAGTATAGTGTGAACTCTGAAACACTGGTCTGTGTGTGTTGGCATCAGTGACATTAATATAGACCTGAACCGTGTCCATCCGAGTTCCATCTGACGCAGTAACTGTAAGAACATACTGCCTTTCCTGCTTGTAATCCAGGGGCAACGCTAAAGTGATTAGTCCACCACCACTCTGGCTGGTTATTGAAAATCGGTTCCGCGTGTTTCCGCTTGATATCTGATACGTGACCACGCTGTTAACGTCCCGATCAATCGCAGTGACGGTTAACACACTGCTGCCCACGGGTGCGTCTTCATTCAACCTGAGGTGATAAACCCTCTCGGTAAATGTAGGGTTGTTGTCATTCACATCCAGCACAGTGATGCTGATCCCGGCTGAGGAGGTCATGGATGGGACCCCATTATCCCTGGCTTCTACACTGAAAGCGTAAAATTCAGTCGTCTCGCGATCCAATTCCATAGCAACTGTGATCCAGCCCGTATTGTTGCTTATGACAAGTGGAAAGTCAGGAGGGGTGTCTACCAGCGTGTACTCCAAGCGAGCATTGTCACCAGAATCAGCATCAATAGCCTGAATGTGAATCACTGAATACCCAACAGCCACATTCTCCAACACTGTGGCCTGGAAAGGTGTGCTTACGAATATTGGCGCATTGTCATTCATGTCTACCACTTGTATCATGACCAAGCCAGTGCTATTGATCAAAGGTGGCCTTCCACCATCCTGTGCTTTAATACGAAGGGAATATTCTCTCGTGGTCTCGTAATCCAATGGGTTGATGATATCAATGTTGCCATTTAGAGAATCTATGTAGAACTGCCCTTTTATATTTCCACTCACAATGCTGTAATGAACTACAGCATTGTTCCCTTTATCTCGATCAGAAGCTTTGACCTGCAGGATTTTGGTATTCACTGGAACGTTTTCAGGCACTTGGACAAAGTACCGCTTCTCACTAAACTGCGGAGAATTGTCGTTCTCATCCTCCACAGTAATGTAAACAGTTGCCGTGGTACTTAGAGGACCTGGATCTCTTCCTTGATCATTTGCCTCCACGATCAGATGATACTCAGCCACCAACTCCCGATCTATAACCCCTCTGGTCCTTACAATCCCAGACCTAGTGTCAATCTCAAACACAGAATTATTTCCATTGCTGTTGACAATGCGATATAACATGTTGGCATTCGAAGGAGCATCACTATCAGTCGCCCGGATGGTCAGCACCTCGTAGCCAACTTCAACGTTCTCCCGAATGATTTCCCTGTACTCAGACAGTTCAAAGAGTGGGGCGTGGTCATTAGTGTCACTGACAGTTACAGTTAAGGTGGCCGCAGTCATTCGACGTGGAGTTCCATTATCATTTGCAGTAACTTTAAAAAAAAAAGGAAAAAAAGTTGAATGTATTAACAAAACAAAACTCTTAAGTTTTATACAGACTCATGTCACTTTGATGTACAGCTACATAAACATAATTAGGAAGTCAGCCAACTATGCCAAAGTCGGTAATGACTTCCCTACTGATGGCTCAGAACACATTACCAACACAGTAGCATGGCTAATT
The DNA here is from genome assembly GCF_030028105.1 of Mobula birostris. Lineage (NCBI taxonomy): Eukaryota > Metazoa > Chordata > Chondrichthyes > Myliobatiformes > Myliobatidae > Mobula > Mobula birostris. The sequence continues at coordinate 38,823,234 of NC_092392.1, read as the reverse complement.
GATTCAGTATCGATCAAGTTTCCACATACCCATCTTGAGTACTAGCCTACAAAGTACCCAGGACATCTTCAAGGAGCAGTGTCTCAGAAAGGTAGCATCCATTATTAAGGACCTCCAGTACCCAGGGCATGCCCTTTTCTCACTGTTACCTTCAGGTAGAAGATACAGAAGCCTGAAGGCACACACTCAGTGATTCAGAAACAGCTTTTTTCCCTCTGCCATCTGATTCCTAAATGGACATTGAACTCATGAACAGTACCTCACTTTTTAAAATATATTATTTCTGCTTTTGCATGACTATTAATCTATTCAATATACGTATACTGTAATTGATTTATTTATTCTTCTATATTACGTATTGCATTGAACTGCTGCTGCTAAGTTAACAAATTTCACGACACATATCGGTGATAATAAACCTGATTCTGATTAACTGTTCACTCTTTCCACAGCTGCTACTGACTAGCTGAGTTCTTCCAACATTTCTAGTTTTCCTTCAGATTCCAACATCAGTTTTATGTTGTCCAAGTAAAAACCAAATTGGATCTGCTAAAATATGACAGCATCACAATAGGGAATGTTCCCTGTACTACAGAAAAACTGCAAAACACTTCGCCTCAGCTCTCTCTAACTAGGGGGCTGGACAACAACCTGCTCCCATCTCTGTACTGATGAAAGCGACTAAAATTCTGAAGGAGAGATGATCTGTCACAGATCACTATAAAAGCTCTCCTTTCAATATACTCTTTGGGGCCAAACTCCAAAACCAAGTCAGCCATGGCTTAAGTCAATACCTGACAAGTGTCAGCTTAGTTGAACATCACTGTAGTACTGAGACCAGGATTCCGGATTTCTATTGGAGTTAAGCAGCTAGTGACAAATATAAATTCATTGCCAAAGGGGATCTTGCTTCATCAAAGGCACATTCTTTCCAATGAGCTGTTAAACTAAGGGACTATCTTCCTCACAAAGGGAAACATGCAGTTGTACTTTCTGAACTAGAATAAGTCAATGCCCAAGTTCCTGAACTACACTCTCCTCAAAAGACTTTAAACATTACATATGTGCAAAGTACATTTATGTGCACACACAAATGGCATACAAATTATTAAACCAACAATCCTGCTGTAGCTCCCTGTACATCATGAACCCGACCTAGACGGGGAAACTGCTTCGGTGAGCACTGAGCTCCATTCTCCAGAAAAAGCAGGATCTCCCAGTACCTCACATTTCAATTCTACTTCCCATTCCCATTCCTACATGTCAGTCCATGGCCTCCTCTTGTGCCATGATGAGGCCATACTCAGGTTGGAGGAACAACACGTTATATTCCGTCTGGGTAGCCTCCAACCTGAAGGTATGAACATGGATTTTTTGAACTTCTGATAATTGCCTCCCCCCCCACCTTCACCATTCCCTTTTACTTCTCTCATCTTATCTCCTTACCTGCCCATCACCTGCTCCTGGTGCTCCTGCTCCTTCCCTTTCTTCCAAGGTCTTCTATCCTCTCCCACCAGATTTCCCCTTCCCCAGCCCTTTAACTCTTTCACCAATCAGCTTCACAGCTCTTTGCGTCACCCCTCTCCCTCTCCGTTTCACCTTGTACTTCTTCCTCCCCTCCCACCACCTTCCTACTCTGACTTTTCATCTCTCTTTCCAGTCCTGACAAAGGGTCTTGGCCTGAAACGTCAACTGTTCACCATTTTCCATAGATGCTGCCTGGCCTGCTGAGTTCCCCCAGCATTTCGTGTGTGTTATTTGGATTTCCAGCATCTGCAGATTTTCTCATGTAGGTGAATTAACAACTTCCTTTTAAATAGCATTCAACCAAGTCATGATCCTGTTTATTTCAGCAATCGATCCTCTGATGCCCTTTGTTCCAAAGTAAGCATACTAAATTGATTCTCTTCCTCCTCCCTACGTTCCCATCTTCGGAAAAAATCAAAACTCCTGGCAAATTACTACTCAAAAGCTTAAAGCCCTGGCCCACTTATTTCCATCGATTATCACTTTAACTTTCCCTTTTACATTTCAGCTTTCCATTTGGCTCCGTCAATTTTAAGTAAATCTGTAGGAATAATCACAATTCATTTTTTCTATCCTAACAATAATGTCAATAAATAAAATCAACTGATGCAGTGTTACAAGCAAAATGACAAATCTGAATTAAAACTGGTAGAAATAATTGGAAGCAAAGAATTGCTGCATTGTGTAAAAAAAACACAATTGGTAAGTATGAGGATTTTTGGATTACTTATAATTTCAAGAAAATTATATTGTATAAAACTCCACCCAGAAATGTACAGATAGCAATTTAAATGAAATATTTCTTATGTTGTCACATTCTAATAAAGAAGCAGAAACAGCAAATACTAAAATACTGACTAGGGAATTCATTTTGTCTAAGTCAGGGATGTTTAAAACAGATTGGAATACCTCTGCAATGTTCTGAAGTTTATTCAACTTTATGAAAAGCTCACTCATGCCTAGGTCAAATTTACATTCTATAGAGAGAGGATACTGTAATCCATGCTGCTGATTATTCGCTACCTTTGTCAATTATTAATTACTTCTATGATTTGGAAAACAAACCAGTTCACACAGCGTTGGTATGTGGAAGATATTAAAGGCATTAATAGGACAGGCAATGCTCTCATATTTTGAAACATCTGTGATGAAGTCAGCTTCCTTCCTGGACAAGGGGAGAAGGTCTGTGAGAACATGTATATTAGGGAAGAATACTTTGATTGGATCAGACAAAGGTTACAGGCAGCAATATGAAAGATCTCCACTGTTCTCTCCTGATTTACAAACAAAATATCACGTTATTGGCACAAACCGGTAACGTCTCAAGTTTTACTGACTTTATCTTACATATGGAAAGTAATAGTTTTTTTTAAGAAACACATAAAAAATTCCATGCATTAATTATTCTCTGAACTCACAGAAAGAAATCAAAATTCTTATTCTTCAGCACAGAAGGTTCATGAAAAAAATCCTCACTCCCTATTGTTCAATTTTGTTCAACTGACGTCTGCTGCTCCTCTTCAAACCTTTTATTTCTGGAACAGTAGGTGTTGGTTTGTATAAGAACATAAGAAATAGGAACAGGAGTCGGCCATCTGGCCCGCTGACCCTGCTCCACCATTCAATAAGGTCATGGCTCATCTGGCCATGGACTCATCTCCACCTACCTGCCTTTTCCCCATACCCCTTAATTCCCCTACTATGCAAAAATCTATCCAACCTTGTCTTAAATATATTTACTGAGGTAGCCACCACTGCTTCATTGGCCAGAGAATTCCACAGATTCACTACCCTCTGGGAAAAGCAGTTCCTTCTCATCTCTGTCCTAAATCTACTCCCCCAAATCTTGAGGCTATTTCCATTAGTTCTAGTCTCACTTACCAGTGGAAATAACTTTCTTGCCTCTATCTTATCTATCCTTTTCATAATTTTATATGTTTCTGTAAAATCTCCTCTCATTCTTCTGAATACCAGCGAGTACAGTCCCAGGCGATTCAATCTCTCCTCATAGTCTAACTCCTTCATCTCTGGAATCAACCTGATGAATCTCTTCTGCAACACTTCCAAGGCCACTATATCCTTCTTCAAGTAAGGAGACCAGAACTGCACGTAGTACCACAGTGCGGCCTCACCAGTACCCTGTACCATTGCAGCATAACTTCTCTGCTCTTAAATTCAATCCCTCTAGCAATGAAGGCCAACATTCTATTTGCCTTCTTGATAGCCTGCTGCACCTGCAAACCAACCTTTTGTGATTCACGCACAAGCACTCCCAAGTCCCTCTGCACAGCAGCATGCTGCAAATGTTTACCATTGAAATAATAATCTGCTCTTTCATTTTTCCTTTCAAGGTGGATGACCTCGCATTTTCCAACATCTCACTCCATCTGCCAGACCCTTGCCCACTCATTTAACCTATCTATATCTCACTGCAGACTCTCCGATCTTTTACATAATTTGCTTTTTCACTCAATTTAGTGTCATCAGCAAACTTAGATACACTACACTCAATCCTCTCTTCCAGGTCATTAATGTATATTGTGAACAGTAGCGGGCTCAGCACTGACCCCTGAGGCACACCGCTCACCAATATATAGAATTAGAGATGGACAAAAGTGGGGAAGCGAGCATTCAGCACATCATGCTGAAATAAAATTCATATAACCCTTTGAGCTTTGCATTTTTAAATACTTAATCAATTCCCTTTTGAAATTTATTATTGATTCTGCATGTTACACAGTAATCTAAATATCACTTCGTCCAAAACATTTTAGTGTGTCCTTGAGGACAACCCCAATTTCCCAAATCAATGGTTTTCTAGATGTTTAAAAGGGGGTCTTGAGTTTACTCAAAGTTCTGGTTAATTTCATCCCTGCCAATCATATTGTACTTAAAGCTTTATAATGCTATTGCCTTGCTGGGATCCTATGTCCACATTCTTCTAACAATTAACACTGAGTTCACAATTAAGTTCAAAGTACATTTATTATCAAAGATTGCATATATTATACAATCTTGAGATTAGTCTCCTTTCAGGCAGCCACAAAACAAAGAAACCCAAAAGAACCCATACATTAAAAAAAAGACCATCAAACACCCAATGTGCAGAGAGAGAGAGAAAAAATAAAAGTAAGCAAGTAGCATTTAGAATGAAAAAAAGAGTCCATAGACAAGAACCCCGAAGCAGATGGAACAGGTAACAGCCTCTGCCTCAGCTCAGTGCAGAGCCGAGTAAATGTCACAGAGTCAGGACTAAATTTGTGATTTGAAATTGAACTTTTGAGCACTGAACAATGCAAATTTGGCACCACAAAATAACATACACCACTTAATTTACATTCCATTATTGTAATTTGAACAAAAGAATTCCAGTCAAGGAAGGATCACATAGTTAGGTTTCCCCAGATTAGCATTGGCACCAACTTGTACTTATTTCCTATTTATTAGAGCTTTAAATGAAATAAAAGATCCCAAAGTAGAATCACCATGATACTGCACTCACAGAAGGTGCTGTGAGTAGGGGAGTAGATATAGATGGGGTTGGCAGGTTGAACCAATGTTAATCCAAAGGGAAATATCTTTCCACAGGTTGAAAAGGAGGGAGAGATCTGTATCTGTTAATGACATCAAACTGGAACAGCTGGAGTTCAACCGAACGTGAGTAAAGCACAAAAGATGCAAAAGTTGTAGAGGAGATGAGAAGAAGGGAGGGAATTCCAATCCTTACACTTTGGCACTGAAACCAAACCTGTCAACCAAAACTGATTGAAAATGAGCAGCATTAGAAAGACTAGAACTGAAGAACAACTGTTGGCATTGGTTTATTACTGTCACATGTAGCTAGATACAGTGAAAAGCTTGTCTTGCATACTGTATATACAGATCAAATCATCACACAGTACATTGAGCTAGAATAAGGTAAAACAATAACAATCCAGAATAAAGTGTAAAATCTACCGAAAGAGCACAGTACAGGTAATCAATTAAGTGGAAGATCATAATAAGGTAGAATCAGAGGCCAACAGCTCAGTTTATAGTACAAGAGGTCCAAATCAGAGTCCAATAGCAGTGGAATAAAATCTGGGCTTGAGCCTGAATGCATGTGCTTTCAGGCCTTTGTATCTTATGCCGAATGGGAGAGTGGAGAAGAGAGAATGTCCTGGGTGGGTGGGGTCTTTGATTATTCTGGCTGCAATGAAAAGTAAGAGACAGAATCTGTAGAGGAGAGGCTGGTTCCTGGGACGTGCCCACAACTCTGTGCAGTTTCTTGCAGTTACTTTCAGAGCAGTTGCCATACCAAGCTGTGATGCATCCAGACAGAACCTCATCAATAAAAATTGGTGAGTCAATGGGGATAAGCCAAGTTTCTTTTGGCAATTGGCAAAAAAAAAGAGGAAAGGCATCAAAGCTTGCAGCGGGATCTGGGCCTGCTGGATAAGTGTGCTGAAAAATGGCAGATGGAATTTAATACAGACAAGTGAGAGGCGTTGCACTTTGGGATGACAAACCAGGGTAGGACTTACTCAATGAATGGTGGGGCACTGAGGAGTTCAGTAGAAAGGAGGGATCTGGGAATACAAATCCATAATTCTTTGAAAGTGGCTTCACAGTTAGATAATGTTGTAGAGAAAGCATTTGGGTTTCATAAATCAAAACATTGAGAACAGAATTTGGTATGTTTTGTTGAAGTTGAATTGGAGTACCGTGTGCAGTTCTGGTCCCCTTCCTACAAGAAAGGTATTAGTATGATTGAAAAAGTGCAGAGAAAATTTACAAGGATGTTGCCAGGACTTGAAGACCTGAGTTATAGAGAAAGGTTGAATAGGCTAGGAATTTATTCTCTAGAGCATAGCAGAATGAAGGTAGATTGATAGAGGGATATAAAATTATGAGGGGTGTAGGTAGGGTAAATGCAAGTAGACTTTTTCTATGGAGGCTGAGTGAGACTAGAACTGGAGGCAACGGGTTAAGTGTGAATGGTGAAATATTTAAGGCTCAGATGGTGGTGAGAATGTGGAATGAGCTGCCAGTGGAAGTGGAGGATGCAGATTCAATTTCAACATACAAGAGAATGTGGATAGGTGCATGGATGAGAGGGGTATGAAGGGCTATCGTCCGGGTGCAAGTCCATGGGACTAGGCAGAGTAATAGGTTGGCATGGACTAGATGGGCTGAAGGGCCTGCTTCTGCACTGTAGTGTTCTATGACATCTATGTCCTTATCGAATTCTCAAAGTATATACTGAAGGATGTTCTCAAGGAGAGGAAGGATGATGGATATCAGAACGTTAAGACTCAGGTATTGCCTTTGCACTTTTGGAAGTATGGGAATGATCATGAATGGGATCATCAGAATCTGAATCAGGTTTAATATCACCAGCATATGTTGTGAAATTTATCGTCTTTGCAGCAATAAAACAATGCAATATATAATAATAGAGAAAAAACTGAGTTATGGTAAATATACATATAATAGTTAAATTTAATGGGTGGTGCAAAAATAGACATAGAAAGTAGTGAGGTGGTGTTCATGGGTTCAATGTCCATTCAGAAGTTGGATGGCAGAGGGGAAGAAGGTGTTCCTGAATCATTGAGTGTGTGCCTCAGGCTCCTGTACCTCCCACCTGATGGTAGCAAAGAGAACAAGACATGACCTGGGTGATGAGGGTCCTTAATGATGGGCACTGCCTCTTTGAGGCATCGTTCCTAAAAGGCATCCTGGATACTACTGAGGCTAGTGGCTGTGATGGGGCTGACTAAACTTACAACTCTGGGCAGCTTATTTTGATTCTGTGCATTAAATTCCCCCCACCCCCACCACCATACCAGACTGATGCAGCCAGTAGCATATTTCGAATGAGTGAAAAGATGACTTTTGAATGAATTCAGTAGAGGATAGAAAAATCAGCCAGGTGTTTAGATGACTGGTAAAACCTGGAGACAAAGTCATCAAAGTCAACAGTTAATGAGCTACTGGACCTGACATAACCTGGGTCAAGTATAAATTAGCTGCTTCACATCTCCAGGAAAAGGACGAAGTGAAGCTCCGAATCTGCACATTATTTATTTAATTATACCCTTTGATCATCTTTCTCACCACTTTAAAGTACTAGTTTACATTGGGATACAATTCTACATACCTGTCTTCTGCAGGTCAAACACTGCAAAGCAAACATTAAATGAACCCTTTACAGAGAAGAGCTCTGAAATCAACTTTAGCCCAGGGTGAGTTAAACATTTAGGGACTGTCCAAAGCTGAACGCTTTAAGTGAGGGTATAAACCAAAACAAGGAACTTTGTGCAAACACTCACCTTTAAACACGTGCGTGTCCTTGGTCTCGCGGTCGAGCGGTTGTGTGGTGGTGACGGCTCCCGTGTCGGGATCCATGTGGAAGTAGTCACTGGACCTGCTGTCAAACAGCGCTTCCATGGTATACTCCAGCCGGCCGGCCTCCCCTTCATCCAGATCGTTGGCGGTCAGCACTATGACCTGCGTACCCGCGGGCTCGTTCTCAGGCACGGACACCTGATAACTGGGCAGCTGGAACTGGGGGCTGCGGTTAGCGCTTCGCCTCCGCCGAAACGGGCGTTTCTTCCGCCAGCCAAGCCCACGCCAATCCCTCACCCTGATGCGAACGAACAGGGGGTGCATCCGGTGACCCGAGCAGACGAGGTGGGCAACAGCCGGCTGGGTGTCCGGGTCCACACAGAAAGCCCCCGTGGAAAGGCTCCCGCCCGCTCCGAGCTGCAGAAACCGTGAGGCGTTCAGACTGGTGCAGAGCAGAGAGTCCGGCTGCAAGAGTGGAGGCAGGAGCTCATTCACGTCGAGCAGTTGCCCCGCCGCCAGGCAGCCGCTTTGCCGCGAGTGTCCCTTGGCCAGGAGCACCTCAATGGTAAGGTCTGGCACGGGCGGCTGCGGCACACCTTTCCTCTTGTACTTGATGTAACAGTCTTGGCCGTGCACGTAAACGGCGAGGCGGGCTCGAACCACCATGTAGCCCCACGGCCTGGGCGCCCCCAGGTGCAGCGAGAGGGGGAACGGGTTGGAGGGCAGCAGCGCGCAGTCCAGCGGGCCCCTCTGCCTCAGCTCCCCCGAATGTGCGCCCAGCTCCAGGCGTCTCCGCAGTGGCTCCGGCGTCACCAGCCTGTCCACCTGGTAGAGCCAGCCCGCCGAACTCAGGGACAAGTTGGCGAGTGGCGGCTCCCCGGGGCCCGAGCCCTTCCCCTGGGTAAGGTGTAGCTTCAAGCTGCCCGACGGCGGCATGTGCAGGAGGAGAGCCAGGAGGATCCGGCAACCAAGCGACATGGTTCGGCAGGCTCTTTAAAACAAACTCTCTGACTGGTAAATTGCACGGCAACTGTTCATCCTAACAGCCGGCGCCCTCGGCGCCCCCTTCACCTGTGTCCCCAACTTCCTTCACCCAGTCCCGCTGGAGTCTGGTATGGTCATCTTGAATCTCACGCACACTTTGCCCTATATTCTCTCACTTCCGAACCCTCTCCCCTTGTTTTTTTTAATCGCTCCCGTCAATTCCTTCCCTTTCTTCCCCTTCCCCTATTTCCCCTTTCTGCTTTTTTTCTTACCCCTCCGACTGCTTCCTTGCTTTAATTTGAACCCGAATTCGTTTCAAGATGGCTCCGCCACCCCTGGGTCTCGTTACCACCATTAAACCCGTTCCCGTTTCTCAGGCTCTTCAAACTTTCACCAACGCTGAAACTTCTGTCCTCTGACGGGACCCGCGGAAAACTGAGAGCCCAGAACGAGAGCCAGAGGCGGCCAACGGCTCCCATCCCAATACATCGGGCTCCCTCCCCCTGCTCTTCAAAGCCCACCTCCTCCCTCGGTAACTCCCGCTGAGCCGCTTGCTCCAACTCTCTTCCTCGCTCTCCTCTTTTGCCCGGTGTCCGGCTGATTTCCAGTCCCTTCCCCTTCCCACAACAAGTCTCTCTCTCTCTCTCGCTCGCTCTCTCAGGTGTGCTTGTAGCTCTCTGCGCAGGATCAGTCTCCGGACCCGCCTGTTCCTCTCTTCCACCGAGTAGAGGTGCACAGTTACACCAAAAGAAAACGCAACAATTCGGTCACGAAAACAGTTGCATAGCGGGATCCACACTCGGGCGCCAATAACTCCACCGCCACCAAATGGATTAGACAGACAACACAGTCGCCATGTGACCCAGTGTCCAACTTGGGAAGTTATGAACTAACAACTTAGTGCAGATCTTAGTGCAAAGTGTCGGACAGAGGGGGAAAAAAAGAGGCCATCGCGTGCTTGAAAAAAAAACGCAGACATCCGTTTGTAGTTTTTTTAAAAAAAGGTGGAGAAATGCAGGTTGTTGTCATGGTGACGCTGAGTTTGAACAAGGATCCCAGGAGACGGGATGTGGGCGTTTCATTGAGAAACAAAAGCGACAAAGCGAAAGGGAGACAGCCTGTAACCTTAAACTGCAGCGGCTTGGAGCGAGAAAGCACTTGTTAGCGAAACAACCCAGGCAGAAATTACAAGATGTTCGCAGATTGTGTAGTTAGTTTGAATAAGAACAAATTTCACTTTCATGACTAACATTTTAAATTTATATATAAATTGCTTGGGTACAATCTGATCATCAGAAAAATAATATCCATTGTATAATTGTTACTCTGATTTTGGAAATTCATGTATATTTTCGGGTTTCCGTTTCAATTCTGAAATAATATTCCTGTCCTTGATTCAGTTAATTTGTTTCATACCAAAATTAGTGCCAAGGTCCAACCATTGTGTATGTTTCGCGATGCTACATGGAAGTTAAAAGCGCAACTTTATTTAATAACCCGTTTGATTAGCCTTGTTAAGGAAGAAATTAAATAATAATTCGAACCCAAGAAATGACTTGGATACAAATCTGTGCCATAATTTGGAGAATTAAAAACAAGTATCTAAATCTTGGAGCTAATTCCTATGAACATGAATGACTAAAGGAATATTCTACGTTTTGAAGATGCTGTTGTTTTCCTTCTGCTAGTCCATACATCACACAATTGAACCGCCACCGCGCTTCTGAGGCCCTCTGCGACCTGCCTTTCATTTTCTCTGAGAATTTAAAAAGAGATAAGTTGTCCTTTCTATAATTCATATGGGGAGGGGGGGAGAGAAAGTTACGAAGGATAGAATCTCTGGAACCTGAAATAAATTTCACAGTATTACTCCTTCAATTATTCTGTGTTAGTTCTTTTTCAAGTGTACGCAGCCCGACCAAATGTCTATTTACCGGCTCCACTACATCATAATTTTCTTTGACACACACATTAGTGTTCACATTCTTCCAATAAACCAGCCACCTTCGGTTGATTCCGCGGGTTTAAACGAAAATATTGTTCTAGCATTGGGGTTCCCAAACTGGAGTCCACGGCCCCCTTGCTTAATGAAAGGCATAAACCTCATTAAATCTTCCGGTTAAGTTCCTGAACAGCGTTTCTGCCAAAATAAATGCTCGATTTCGGGAAATTAAAGCAATAACGATGAGAATGGTTTGGTATGGAAATACCAAAGCCCTTGAACAGAAAATCCCCCAAAAAGTAGTGGATACAGCCCAGTCTATCACGGATGAAGTCCTCCCCATCGTTAAGCACATCCACACAGGACGTTGTCGCAGGGTCCCCCACCACCTAGGTCATGCTCTCTTTTCGCTGTTGCCTCCAGGAAGAAGGTACGGGGCATCGGGACCCACACCAGCAGGTTCAAGAACAGTTATTACCCCTCAACCTCTGGCTCGTGAACGAGAGGGGATAACTTCACTCGCCCCTTCACTGAACTGTTCCCACAAACTCTTTTTCAAGGACTCTTCATCTCATGTTCTTAATATTCATTATTTGTTTTCTTTCGTATTTGCACATACGTTTGTTCGTCCTATTTGAGGGTGGGGGGAAGTTTTTCAATGATTCTATTGTTTCTGGGATTTACTCTGTCTGCCTGCGAGAAAACTAATTTTAGGATTGTATATGGTGACATATATGCACTTCGGTTCAATATTTTATTACATGTCCTTTCATGACACTGATAGCCCTGACCAGACTTTTAAGTACGGGCGTGATTCCTGCCGCATCGGGTTTGGAGGCAGTTGATTACAACATAACAATTCGACACTCGTGTGACAGCTCTGATAATGGAGTAAGAGTAACCATGTCGCTTTACTCTTATCTAAACGCGTCGCTCGTGGCTGCTTGAATAAAAACATACAGCCTTTGAAGCAGCAGGGCCTGTATTAATATAACGCCTTAAAAGTAGCAAGACCAACGATGGCTATTCGCGTGAAAGCATCAAATTTGACATGGGACCACATAAGGAAAACTTGGCCGTTAACCAAAAGCTTAGTAAATATTTATGTTTTAAGCTATGTGAAAGGAGGTGAAGTTTGGCGAGGGAATTCCGGGTCTTGGGACTTTGGCGGCTAATGATACTGCCATGAACGGTGGTGGTGATAAAGAAGCCAAGTCTGGAGTATTGAGAGGCTGAACGACCTTATAGAGAGAAAGAAGGATGAGACCATGAAGAGATTTGGAAACAAGGGTGAGAATCCTCTTTGCTAACTTCTATCATGTGTGGTGGAGAGTATATCGACTGGCTACAGCACAGCCTCTTATTGGAAACACCAACACCCTTGAACTGAAAATCTTACAAAAAGTAGTGTACTGTATAAGGCCCAGTCCATAAAGCCCATCTGAACTTTGAATCATTACTGTTCATCACTATTGTTACACTCTTGGAAGAACCTCATACCATAATGATGAACTTTTCATCTTTCAGTCTAACTGATCATGGATTCTATGCTTTATTTGTCTATCTGTACTGCACTTTCTCCGTAACTGTAACACCATAGTCTGCATTCTGTTTTTATCCCCTTTTTTGTACTCCTTCTATGTACCTATGTAGGAAATGATCTGTCTGGGTGGCATGTAAGCAAAAGCTTCTCACAGTATCTAGGTACATTTTTATCCGTCTGTTGAGATACAGTATGGAGCAGACTCTTCCAGCCTTTCCAGCTGCACAGCCCAGCAACCCTGGATTTACACCCTAGCCTAATCACAGGACAGCTTACAATGACCAACTAACCTACCAACTGGTACGAATATGGACTGTGGGAAGAAACTGGAGGAAACTCACACAGTCACAGTGAGAATGTACAGACAGCGGCAGGAATTGAACCCAGGTCTCTGATGCTGTAAAGCATTGTGCTAGCCACTACACGACCGTGTCCCCTCCCCCCTCCAGTGTGATGATAATAAACCAATGACCAATTATTTAGGAACCAAAGTAAATTAGCACACATTGATGGTACATAGGCCCAGTATGAGTTAGAAGTTCAGAAGAGTTTGGATGGCATCAAATTTACAAAGAATAACATGAGGAAGGTTATCCATGATTATTCTGGAATAGTCAAATTTAGAGGCTTTAAAAAGCCATGGCTGATGGCTTGATCAAAAACAAGATGAGGCAGGGGCAAACTAGAGCCAATTACAGAGGTAGCAATCAATGGTCATTACTAGCAGTAATCACAGTCTCAAACTGAATCTTTTTGCAGGGATATACATTATACTATGTTATCTACAGTTTACTAAGTAAAGTGATTTTGTACAGGCCAGATTGTGGCTCAGTTATTCAAGTAACTGTGTTTGTTGCTGTGATTTTTTTCAATTCATTCACCCTAATACGTCCATTTAATTCAATTGGACAGTGGCTGCAACTTAATATCAGTAAGGAAACTATGTTCTTTACTCCATGACAATTTCACACAATTTATATATAAGAAAACATGGTCACAAACCATGTTTTATTGAAGGTTCAAATAATAATTACAAATATTAGTCAAATGGTTTGAATCTCAAATGCAATTTTTGCTGTATGAGTAATTTGACTAATTTTTAATGTATTTCTGCCTAAATTTGGAGATTTTGGAGACTACCACCATACTAATGCTGTGTGCTCTAATGCAGCTTATGTAACTCATTGGTGCTATGTTAAGGCACAAGTTGTAATTGGCACACTTTCCTGAACCAATTAGTGCCTGGATATTCTTGGACAGATTCCCAGATGAATCAGAAGTCACTTTCTTTTTGTTTTATCTTTGAAGTATGACTTCTGAAGTCACTTAAATTATTTTGGAAAAATTTTTTTCTGCACTTGGCAATGTTGATCTTTTGATTTTATTCAGTTTTGGAAGTATGAACATTTTGATAACCAAGTAAAATGATTTCTTTCTTAACTGATCAATTTATTTAAAATTCTAGTCTTCTCTCCCATGAATACATTTTAAACATATTGTTTAACCTCCCTTGCTAATGTGGATTCCAGTCAATTTATTTGTTTGGTATTTGCAGAAAGCAATTTGTCATCTAGGTCAGTGATTATAAACCTGATTCTGATGCAGTCTATGTAGGGGTACACTTAAACTGCTCACCATTAACACCGAACAAAATCAGGAGAGCCTGAACTGGGTGTTATAAAGCTGAGTTCTTATGTCAAATCTTAATTTTAATTAATTAGTGTTTTATTAACTTTTGAAAATACTGGGGCAGATTAAAAGCCAAGTAAAGAACAGCAATTAAAAAAGTGACTGGGACAGCTTTTCCCAGTATGAAGGTGTTGAACCAACATAATGGGGGAATGAGAGGCTTTGGACGAAGAAAGATACAAAATGCCACTTGCTCTGAAAAGTGCCTATACAGTGCCACCTCTAGGCATAACTGGTATTGCAGCTCCTAAGAGATGACCAACAATCAGGAATGATATGAACATTTTTGAGAAATAATTGTCCTGTATATCAAATTTGATGAATACGTAGATGATCTTTTACTCACCTGAAATTTTTATTTTACACTTATGTTGTCACTTCTAACATTTTAACCATTAAGTTTGTGTACTACAGGTACAAATGCATGACATCATCTCCCTCTTCGGAAGAAGGATAAAATGCCATGAGGTCTCAAAGGTATTGGTAATCAGGGCCATCTAGAGGTATAATTACAGAATGTGGTAATTGTAGAGAAAGCTCCTTGAAGTCTGCTGCAGGAGAAGTCATTACACAGATCCTTCTTAACTTCCTTGTCCTTTGGGAAAAGATCTCCACTGTAAATCATCAAGAATTTGTTCTTGTTCTACACCTGGTGTCAAAAGTCATTCAAGGGACAAGGCTGAGCCAGCATTTAATTGCCTATTCCTAATTTCCCTGAGAAAGTGATGGTGACAGCCTCCTTATACCCCTGCAGTCACAGAGGTATGGATATGCCCATAATGCTGTTGGGAAGAAATTCCCAATATTTTGACCCAGTGATGGTGAAGGAACAGCAAGATGCCATCCTGACGTGGAAATATGTGGCTTGGAGAGCAACTTTAAGGTCGTGGAATTCCATAGTCCAAACTAAACTTTGTTAAACCTTGGAGTAAGTATACCTCTGGTGGTTGGGTGTGTGGGTGGAATGTGGAGGTCTAACATTTAATGTTCAGAGCCAATATTGCCACATTGGAAATCCTCAACTGTTGTGTACTAAAATTCAAATAGGCAAAAAATATTTTCCTGATAATCTTTCAGGTAATTGAATCATATGCAAATAAAAACATTGATAAAAGAATTTGTTAAATGTATTGTTTTTTCTAAAGTTTTGTTCTTAACCATGATCATTAAACTAGATTTTCTCCAACTATTGTGTTTGACCCTAGTGTAAGCCTTAAAAAGTCTCATATAGATAAAAGAAAACTTGGCCAAGAAAATAGTGAGGAGGATGGTGCCTTAAGAGGATATTGATAACCTAATGGTGTAGATGGACACATAAATGATGACGTGTAATGTTCTGAAGAGGAATCAATATATATTGGAAGTTAAAATAGTACAGTTTTAGATAGAGTGCAGGATCAGAGAGAGCTAAAGTTGCATCTTAACAGTCACAAACACAAGAAAGTCTGCACATGCTGGAAATCCAAAGCAACACACACAAAATGCTGGAGGAACTCAGCTGGTCAGGCAGCATCTATAGAGAAGAGTACAGCTGATGACTCAGGCTGAGACCTGATGAAGGGTCTCTGGCCGAAACATCGACTGTTTACTCTTTTCCATATATGCTGCCTGCCTGGTCTGCTGTGTTCCTCCAGCATTTTGTGTGTGTTGCTTAAGAAAACAGTGCCAGGATTGATTGGAAAAAATGTTTAGAAAGTCATAAAGACGTGGCCTTCTCAAAGTTATGTATGATACAAACAAGATATTTTGAGCCTCTTTTGAAAACCTATTGGTTTGGATGCAATAGGAATGTTGGTGATGATGAGGCTGTTCTCTTTGGAGCACAGAAGGTCGAGAGAAAATGTGATAGAAATGTTCAGAGTCATATCACTGTACAGTATGGAAGCAGACCATTCAACCCATCCTAACCAGAGGACATCCTTCTTCATTAATTCCATTTCTCGCCCTTGGCCCCAAGCTCTCTACGGCTAAGCTGTTCAGGTGCTAATCTAAGCACTTTGCAAATGCTGTCAGTGACCCAGCTTCCGACAGTATATTCCGGCTACTTATCACTCTCTGAATGATGAAGGTTCCCCTCAAATCCCCTCCCAGTCTTTCTTCTCTTACCCTAAACCTACGTCATCTAGATTTACTTACTTCTGATTTGTGGAAATCTTTCCTTCAGATTATCCTCCCTATACTCTTCATCATGTTATATAGTTCAATCATGTTTCCCCTGCTTCAAGAAGAACAGACCTAGCTCCTCCAGTCTCCTCTCATAACTGAACTGCTCCATCGCAGGCAACATCATTGTGAATCTCCTTTGCATCCTCTTATGTGTTATCACATCCTTCCTGTACTTTGCTGACCAGAACTGCATGTAGTACTTTACCTGAGATCTGACCAAGGTTTTACAAAGGTGGAACATAATTCCCCTACTTTTGTATTCAATACCTTGAGTTCTGAAGGCTACTATTCAATGTGCTGTCTTATCCAGGTTATCTGTGTTACCACCTTCAAGAATATATAGACATGTACTCCAAGGTCCCTCAGTTCATCAATATTTCCTAAAACTCTGCCAGTCATGGTGTAGACCTAACCTGAATACAGTCCCAAAATGCATCTGGATCTATCAGCCATTTCAACCCATTACACCAACATATTGATACCACTCTGCAGAACTAAGACGACCTTCCACACTATCAGCAATTCCACCAACCGATGTGTAATCTGCAAATTTATTGATCTTGCCTTCCACATCCACATCGGAGTCATTTATATATATTATAAAAAAGCAAAGATCCTAGCTCTGATCCTAATTCAACACCATGAATCAAGAGTATCTAACTGCAAAAAACACTCTTTACCATCACCGCTTCCTATTGCCAAGCCAATTTTGGATCCAGTTTGCCAACTTGTCCTAGATCCCATGTACCCTAATCTTTTGAATCAGTCTCTGAAAATTCGATGTCCTGGCATATTGAATTGCCAGACCTGCCTGTCCTTTGATGGCAGCATTATAATAGATAACTGCATTAATTAACATCACTAAAAGCCAAGTTCAAGTTCAAGGGAAACAGTTGAAGTGTTGAGAAACTGGAGATTGGTGAAAGAACCAAAATTGACACGAGGAGAAACTTCACAAATCAATTGTGATTTAGAATTTTCTCCCTGAAAGGCTAATCTCTGAAATATTTTTAATTATAATTTAATCCCAACAGTATTTGAAAATTATGGAACTGTTAGAAACATTCATTGTTCATCTTATTTTTATGAAGTAATCAATTTGCCATAATTATGTTGGGATTTAAAAGGATGTCAAGGCCATGTCATGTGCCTGATCCAATTCAAGTAAACAACTGAACCAGCGGTGCGAATGATATGGGAATGTATTTAGAAAAGGCGGTACATGGAGTAGTGGTTAGCGCAACGCTTTGCAGTAGCAATGACCTGGGTTCAATTCTGGCCATTGTCTGTAAGGAGTTTGTATGTTCTCCCTGTGACCACATGGGTTTCCTCTGGGTGCTCTGGTTTCCTCCCACAGTCCAAAAATGTACTGGTTAGTAGGTTAATTGGTCCCGTGATTAGGCTTGGTTAAATCGAGGGTTGCTGGGTGGCACGATTTGAAGGGCTGGAAGCGTCTACTCTGAACTGTATCTCAATGAATAAATAAAAGACCAATGGAATAGTATTCTGGAACCAACATTACAGATTGCCTTTCTGCAGTGGTCTGGTGTACTTGGATATCAAAAGATTTTCAGGTTTATGCATAGTTTTGCTGTTTTGGAATATGACTGATTGCAAATGACCCAGCATCTGTACTGTGATATGCTGCACAATCTGCACCGCAATGTGAGGCACAAATTAATTTAATTGACATTCTGAGAGTTGTGTTTCAGTCCTGCACTCCGGTCAGGCAGTAAAGCTATCACAGTCAGCATATCTACACCGTGAGATGTCAGCTACTAGAAATAGCTGCAATCTTGTCTGCATCTTGATTTAACTTGGAGTTAAATTACAATCTTCCCTGATGTTGGTTTAGAAGGTTTACAAAATGCTCCAAATTGTTAGTTTATTTTACATAAGAGGTGTCTTCCAGTCACAGTGGGATTATCAGATTTACAAATTGTTTTCCAACTGATCTTGATCACATGAATGACCCTGAAGAATTTGTAAACACACTACAATTAGGCCTTTGAAGACTCTCTCATGACAATTGCCCTGTGGCAAATGTGGAGGATGATAAAAATCTAAGCAAAACATTCACTTTAAAAGTGGAGAACTCACTGTGCTCCAGTGGGAAAGGCTTTGTGCATCTATTTATATTTCACCAGTATACTTATCAATCTTGCCGTAGAACACTGATGCTTGTCCTGTTAAGGTAACATGCGTGGGAAGGATTTGAATATCCCCATTTATAGCCCCTTTTTTCTACCTATTATTTTTATTGTTACCATCAAGGAGGAGGCACAGGAGCCTGAAGGCACACACTCGACAATTCAGGAACAGCTTCTTCCCCTCTATCATCCAATTTCTGAACGGACATTGAACCCATGGACACTACCTCACTACAATTTTTAAACTTTCAGTTTTGCACTACTTATTTGATTTAACTACTATATATACTGCAATTCACAGTTTTTCTCTATTATTGTGTATTGCAGTGTACTCCTACAATACGTAATAAAGAAAAGGCAAATTTCACGACATATGCTGATAATATTAATTCTGATTCTGATTTTGAGTCTTACTTACCAACTGCCCATTATTCCACCAGCGCTTAGGGCAGCAATGAGGGTCCTCTAATTCTGGCAGTGTTCAGGGCTTCCTCTCAATTTTTACTACTGTCAGTCATGCAAGCCCCACTGGAAACTCAGGAATACCATCACACTCAGATGTAGAAGGATTCTTCATTGCTATTTCCGCAACAATTTTTTTTTCAGATTATGAGGACACGCGGTACTCTTTTATTGTCATTTAGTAATGCATGCATTAAGAAATGGTACAATGCTTTTCCAGAATATCACAGAGACACATGACAAACCAACTTAAAAACTAACAAAAACCACATAATTATAACATAGTTACAACAGTGCCAAACAATACCATAATTTGATAAGAACAGACCATGGCATGGTAAAAGTCTCAAAGTCTCCCAAAAGTCCCATCATCTCTCGCAGACGGTAAACCTCCTGTGCTGCCAATTTGCCGATGCAGCATACTGGAAGCATCTGACCACAGTCCGACTCCGAGCCTCTGACCAGCTCTCCGACACCGAGCGCCAAGCACTATCTCTGCCGAGCGCTTTGACCCCAGCCCCGGCAACAGGCAATAGGCAAAGCCGAGGATTTGGGGCCTTCGTCTCCGGAGATTCTCGATCGCACAGTAGCAGCGGGCATTTCAGAAGCAGGCATTTCAGGAGTTACTCCAGGTGTTCCTCTGCACTTCCCACAGCTGTCTCCATCAAATCCGGATTGTGCACGGCCCCCTAGTTAACACATATCGATATCAATTCGGAACAGCCGCATGCGCTGCGTTGCGCTGCCATCTTCTCCTCCCTCCTTCTTTTGTTTTATCAGTCAGGTTTATTAGCCCTGAGCTGAACCCCCTGAACCTGGAGGACCAGTGGACCACTCTTAACTTGGCCTCTACCCTTTGACGTGTTTGGCATGAATGACCCTACCAAGAGCCAAAGTATAAAGCACTGACTCCAGCCAACATAGTTCTCAGGGTCATTGAGACACACAAGCCTTCAAACACTATGACAAGGTTGTCCTCCTCTTGGAGGATTCTGATTCTGATATCACTGAATTTGCCCTATGCTGATACCTTTGTCATTTAATCCTTCCTCTCTTCCATTTGATAACAAACTTCATTTGTTCTTTCCACCTGATTCTTCTATACAGTACTTGCTTGAAACCTGCTAAACTTCCAACATTTTTCGGATATTAAGAATGATTATAAACATGCAGCACCAAGTTTGATTTGGTGTCCCAACATACTACCTGACTTTCTGAGTATCTCTAATACTTATTCTTTTTAATTTCCAGCTGTACTTCTCACTTTCTTGTTACCTTAGAATGCTCTGTTAATAAAAATTGTAATACTGATTTCATATGCAAATGATGGTGGGAAATACTTTTTGAATGGGAATGAGGTCTAACATGTGTGTAAAACCATTTGGTAAATGTCATGTCTCAAAACCATTCTGGCTAAGAATATCCTGTTGGTCATTGTTTTGTTTCTTCATTGCAAAATTGTGACTTTTGCTTTTGCATTCATTACTTAATTTATTATTATTTATAACATATTTTTCTCAGCTCACGCTGGTGAAACCAGAGGTACAGGCATAGCCAAGTGTACTCATTTCTCAATTACGATGTACTTTTGGACTATTCAAGTGGTGTTTAGTATTGTGACTTTCTGGAGATTAACATAAATATTGCTATATGGCCCCAATTGTTTACTGCTATAGTGTAGTGACTCTGGGAAGATACCAGTTGCAGATATTACTATCGTGACAATGTATACCCATATTCCATAGTCATTCAATTTCCTCTTTTAATTCAGAGTTTTACACTTGTTGATTTCTGTAAGTTATGTGTGTTTGGAATGGCTATATCCATTAAAGATTTTTTGTTTGTTTATCCTGTGTTAAAACCATCTACATTTCAATTTACTATCTTCAGTTTTCTTTGCATCTCCAGTTTTTTTTCCATGTTGGCAATGGTGAAATTTAAGCTCTTTACCTAAAATGTACTAGTAATCTCATTGACCCTTTCTCTATCTTTCAAAAATGGTTGTTTTATTCTGTTTTAGATTGCACAAGGTGTATAACATGCAGTCGTTTCTCTCAATTGTTATATAACATGGCACATTTGGTATACAAAGAAATCTACACAAGGATAAAATAAGGTCATTCAAACCTTTGAGCCTTTTTATCAACTAATTTGTATGGTTCAGCACCACACCTTTTTCTTGCAATCAGAATTTCTCCAGATTTGATGATTTAACTTTGGTAAAAAAAAATTAAAAGGTGCTAGGAAAAAGTTGTTGAGAAATAGTAAATGCTTACAAGTGAACATTAGTTTAAGTACTTCAGCATTTTCACCAATATTATATCAGATGACGTAGAGAACATCTTGAACATTTTACTATACAATGAATTATCTCGTTGAGTTACCAGGTATAACTTTCAAAGTAAATTTAATACAATCATTCTACACAGAATATATAGTACTGTGCAAAAGTCTTTGGCAAATTTATATATCTAGATTGCCTGAGAGTTTTGCATAGTACTGTATTTGTCAACGTGGAGCAGAAAATGAGTTTGTAAATCTGTCAGGAAAAAAAGGATGTTGGGAATGGTGAGGGTGGAGTGCTGTGAGAGGGGTGTGGGGCAGATGGCAGAGAAGGAGTGCTGGGGGGAGGGGTGGCATGGGTGCAGACTCACCCAGCCTTGTGTCACCAGGCAAGGTCATTTGATTTCAAACGATTGATTTATTGATCATTACAGAATGTCTCCAAGTGCTTCCTTCTCCCTCCCCCCTCTCCCTTCCCTTTTTTCCCAGCCATGATTCCCCTCTCCCTATCCCCTTCCCACTCTCTGTCCACAATAGAAACCATATCAGAATCAGGCTTATCATCACTCACATACGTCATGAAATTTGTTATTATTTTGCAGTAGTACCGTGCAATACATAAAATTACTACAGTACTGTGCAAGTCAATTCAATTCAAAAGTCTTAGACACCCTAACTGTATATACGTGCCTGTGACTTTTGCACAGTACTGTGGTACTTGAAGTTTCACATGCACTCAGTGGCCACTTTATTGCTTGTTAGTGCCTATATATAATCAACCAATCATGTGGCAGCAACTCAATGCATAAAAACATGCACACATGGTCAAGAGGTTAAATTGTTGTTCAGACAAAACATCAGAATGGGGAAGAAATGAGGTGCAAGTGATTTTGACGCTGGAGTTATTGTTGGTGCCAGACAGGATAGTTTGAGTATCTCAAAAACTGCTCATCTCTTGGGATTTTCACACTCAACAGTCTCTAGGATTTACCGAAAATGGTGTGAAAAACAAAAAAAAAATTCAATAAGTGGCAATTCTTGTCAAGAAATGTAGAGAAGGCTTAAACCAAATGTAGGGCAGCAGAGACGATTTAGTGTGAATGATCATTTTAATAATAACCTGCAAATTAACAATCCACAAATGGCCACAAAACAAGAGAGGACAGATACTTAACATGACAAGGCAATAAGGCATGAAAGCTTGGAGCAACTGTTTGAGGCTTGTTGGTTTGGTAGGTGAAAAAAGGATGTGGATGAGAGCTGGGTTTAAATAGGCTGCAGGTGATGAGTTGGAAACAAGTGGCAGGTGACTCTTGTCAGCTGGCTAGAGACTGGGAGGTGCCTGCCTGTGTAGTGTCACGTGACCGGCAACAATGAATTATCAATGGAGTCAGGTTTTATAAACAAACAAACATTTATTAAACTCTGCTCAACAAAAGCAGAAAAATATTTCAACGACTCACTTAACAGGAAGTTAACTGCTATACGGCAGCTCTGGAACAGTTCTTAAAGTGGTAAATTTGAACACAGTTCTTAAAGTGGTAAATTCGAAAGTTCAAGTGATTTTCACAGTCAATAAGGAGAGACTTTTCTGGAAATAGATTTCTTCGAAGACGTGACATTACTGCTGATTCTCCAAAGGATTCACGACAAAGGAAATAAAATGGCTTAAAGGAACTGACCTTTTTCTGGCGAGTGAACACTACACAAACTTCCCTGCTCTTGCAGGAGTATTCTCAGATGCATGTCACTATTTCTGAATGAAGACTCAATAAGGTCGATCCTTTATAAAACTGCCGAACGACTCCAACTTTATTCACTTCTTTCTTCACTCTCCAATCCTAGACTGTAAAGTAAAAATTATAGATGCAACACACAAAACTGGCAGCAATTGGCAAAACTGCCAGCACCAATCTTTGCACCTTAAAATAGAAAGGAAAACTCTGTTTTAAAATGAAACTGTGTCTTGAGACAAATATGCAGCATAACCGAGTAACTGATGAACTAACACAAAACTAAACTGAAAACTAACTGCGTCACAACAGAGTTTCCCTTTATATACCTGTTGAGAACATGTCATCATGTGACCTCACACTGGCAGGAAAATTACATCACGTGACCTCCACAAGACCTTTACATCATGCTCATAAGACACTCAATTACATCATGGTCACAAGACAGTCACAAGATACCCACGGGTATGTAACAGTAGGCTCGACAGGAACCCCCATACTATGGCCGGCACCCAGTGGCCCAGGATGATCCGGTTGGGTCCGATGGAACTTCTGGATGAGCAATGGATCCAAGATGAAACTGGACAGCACCCAAGAGCTCTCCTCTGGATCGCACCCTTCCAAATCAACTAGGGACTGCACACTCCGTTCACGGCAATGTGAATCCATCAACTGGCAAACCGTTTACACTGGACTACCGTCCAACATCCTTGGTTCCTTTGGTGCAGGCTCAGCTGGATTGAGTGGTCCATGGACAATGGGCTTGAAGCAGCACACATGGAAGATAGGTGTGATCCTGAGGGATCAGATATTTCTTCCGTGTGGAAGGATTAGAGGCACAAAGGATCGCAAAAACCATTCCACTGGCTGATTGGCTCTTTCAGATTGTTCATTAGTCAGTGGATGATAGCCAGAGGACAAACTCACTGTGGTGCAGAGAAGAGAGCAGGAGGCTTGCCAGAGCAGCAACTGAATTGTGGGCCCCGGTCCAATACAATGTCCTGGGGAGGCCTTGGAGATGAATTACATGTTGGAGAACCAGGTCTGTCATCTCAGTGGTTGACAGAAGTTTGGGAAGGGCAATGAAATGGGCTGCCTTGGAGAACCAGCCCACCTCTGTCATGATCACTGTGGCTCCATTAGAAAGTGGCAAACCTGTGATGAAATCCACGGCAATGTGAGGCCACTGGTGTCGAGGGACCAGTAGAAGCTGCAGAAGCTCAAAAAGCTGCAGGTGGGAGGAATTGGACTGGGCACATTGACAGCAGATAGTGACAAGCTCAAGTACATCTTTGATCATGGTGGGCCAGCAGAATCAGCGTCACAGAAAATCCAGGACAATCAAGCGCCTGGATGGCTGGAGAGGGTGAGGAGTGGGCCGATTGGAGTGCATCAGAATGCACGGTCGCAGCACGTACATACTGTCGTTGGGTGTGTCGGCCGGAGCAGGCACATGCCATAGGGCCTGGCCCAGATGTTCGGTCGAAGATCTAAGAAGAAGGAATGGTGGGCTGCAGGCCAATTTCTGTTTCATCTGGGTTAAACTGTAGTGTCAAGGCATCCACCTTAATGTTCTCGGAGCTGGGTCAGTAGGAGATGAAGTTGAACTGCTCAATGACATTTGCCCAGTGCGCCTGATGGTTGTTAAGTTGGGGATCTGTTGTAATCGATATGAGGTTCTGGTAGTCATCCAGATGAGGAAGGGGTTGGTGTTTCTCATCAGTCAATGACTCTATTCCTCCAAGGATTATTTAATGTTAAGTAGCTCCTTGTGTCTATAGTGGCACTAAGTAGAGTTGAACTTGAGTGAGAAGAAGCCACACGGGTGTGTCTTCGTAATAGGTCCTCAATGGTCCTGATGCCCACATCAGACATGTCCATCTCTACCATAAAAGCTCCAGAGGGGTACAGACGGTGGAGGATGGGAGTGGTGGTGAAGGGTCTCTTGAGCTCCTCAAAAACATGGACCATGGCAGCAGACCAGGTTTTCTGTGAGGTAGGTGATTTGGTACAGGAGGTTGTAGATGTTTGGGGGAGCACGGTCAAGGCCAATCAAAGGTGGCACTCACTTTCTCTGGGTTTATGATTATGCCTTGGGCGTGAAAGGATGTAATCCAGGAAGGAAATGATGTGTTTGGAAGTGGCATTTTACTAACTTGCAATGCAGCTGGTTTTCGAGGAGATGGTTAAGTACTGAATGGACATGACAGACTTGGTCTTGAATGTCCTTGGAGAAGATAAGGATGTTATCGAGGTGAATGAACACATACCTGTGTAGTATGTCTCAACAGATCATGCTGATGAAGGCTTGGACTGTTAGATAGTCCAAAAGGCATCTCCAAGTATTCATGGGTGTTATTAACACCAGCTTCCACTCACCTCCTCAGCCACTCTGAACCAGATCTACTGCACCCTCAGGAATTCAGATCTAACAGTGAAGGTGACGTTGGATCGTTCAGTCCAGTTACCGAAGAGCACGGTCTTGCTCTCCCTGCAGTTGACTTTGGCCCCTGATGCCAACTCAAACTGGTTGCAGATGCTGATTAATCTGCAAACTGATCCTGGATTTGAGCAAAAGACAGCATCATCATCCATTTGCAAAAAGGCTTTGACCTATGTGTGTCCAGTGCCTGGCAATGTCACCCTCTTATACTCTCATCTTTCCTTTCCAAAAAGGTTCTGTGTGGCACACAAACAAGACAGGGGAGAGAGGACCACTCTGGACTATCTGTTTCTCACCCACTGCACTACAGATATCAGTTAAGAGCAGTTGGATCTAATTTTTGATTCACTCTCCAAAACTCATTTTAGAGAACACAAACAACAGGAATTCTGCAGATGCTGGAAATTCAAGCAACACATATCAAAGTTGCTGGTGAACGCAGCAGGCCAGGCAGCATCTGTAGGAAGAGGTGCAGTCGACGTTTCAGGCCGAGACCCTTTGTCAGGACTAACTGAAGGAAGAGTGAGTAAGGGATTTGAAAGTTGGAGGGAGAGATCCAAAATGATAGGAGAAGACAGGAGGGGGAGGGATAGAGCCAAGAGCTGGACAGGTGATAGGCAAAAGGGGATACGAGAGGATCATGGGACAGGAGGTCCGGAAAGAAAGACAAGGGGGGAGGACCCAGAGGATGGGCAAGAGGTATATTCAGAGGGACAGAGGGAGAAAAAGGAGAGTGAGAGAAAGAATGTGTGCATAAAAATGAGTAACAGATGGGATACGAGGGGGAGGTGGGGCCTTAGCGGAAGTTAGAGAAGTCGATGTTCATGCCATCAGGTCGGAGGCTACCCAGACAGAATATAAGGTGTTGTTCCTCCAACCTGAGTGTGGCTTCATCTTTACAGTAGAGGAGGCTGTGGATAGACATGTCAGAATGGGAATGGGATGTGGAATTAAAATGTGTGGCCACTGGGAGATCCTGCTTTCTCTGGCGGACAGAGCGTAGATGTTCAGCAAAGCGGCCTCCCAGTCTGCGTCGGGTCTCGCCAATATATAAAAGGCCACATCGGGAGCACCGGACGCAGTATATCACCCCAGTCGACTCACAGGTGAAGTGTTGCCTCACCTGGAAGGACTGTTTGGGGCCCTGAATGGTGGTAAGGGAGGAAGTGTAAGGGCATGTGTAGCACTTGTTCCGTTTACAGGGATAAGTGCCAGGAGGGAGATCAGTGGGGAGGGATGGGGGGGACGAATGGACAAGGGAGTTGTGTAGGGAGCGATCCCTGCGGAATGCAGAGAGGGGGTGGGAGGGAAAGATGTGCTTAGTGGTGGGATCCCGTTTGGAGGTGGCGGAAGTTACGGAGAATAATATGTTGGACCCGGAGGCTGGTGGGGTGGTAGGTGAGGACCAGGGGAACCCTATTCCTAGTGGGGTGGCGGGAGGATGGAGTGAGAGCAGATGTATGTGAAATGGGGGAGATGCGTTTAAGAGCAGAGTTGATAATGGAGGATTGGAAGCCCCTTTCTTTAAAAAAGGAAGACATCTCCCTCGTCCTAGAGTGAAAAGCCTCATCCTGAGAGCAGATGTGGCGGAGACGGAGGAATTGCGAGAAGGGGATGGCAAGGACTCTTCCACCCCCACCGATGACCCCTCCTCCCGTCTTCAACCCTCCTCTTCTTCATGGACACCCCGCTCTAGTCTTCTGCCTGCTCTGGATCTCTTTATCGCTAATTGCCGACGGGACATCAATCGTCTCGACTTCACCGCACCTTGTCCCCATTCCAACCTCACTCCTTCCGAACGCTCTGTTCTCCACTCCCTCCGTACTAATCCTAACCTTATTATTAAACCCGCCGATAAGGGGGGTGCTGTTGTAGTCTGGCGTACTGACCTCTACCTTGCCGAGGCACAGTGACAACTCGCGGATACCTCCTCTTTTTTACCCCTCGATCGTGACCCCACTAAGGAGCACCAGGCCATTGGCTCCCACACCATCACCTACTTTATCCGCTCAGGGGATCTCCCATCCACTGCTACCAACCTTATAGTTCCCACACCCCGCACTTCCCGTTTCTACCTCCTACCCAAGATCCACAAACCTGCCTGTCCTGGCCGACCTATTGTCTCAGCTTGCTCCTGCCCCACCGAACTCATTTCTGCATACCTCGACACTGTTTTATCACCCCTTGTTCAATCTCTTCCGACCTATGTTCGTCACACTTCTCACGCTCTTAAACTTTTCGATGATTTTAAGTTCCCTGGCCCCCACTGCTTTATTTTCACCATGAATGTCCAGTCCTTATATATTTCCATCCCCCATCAGGAAGGTCTTAAAGCTCTACGCTCCTTTTTGGATTCCAGACCTAATCAGTTCCCCCCTACCACCACTCTGCTCCGTCTAGCGGAATTAGTCCTTACTCTTAATAATTTCTCCTTTGGCTCCTCCCACTTCCTCCAAACTAAAGGTGTAGCTATGGGCACCCGTATGGGTCCTAGCTATGCCTGCCTTTTTGTTGGGTTTGTGGAACAATCTATGTTCCGTGCCTATTCTGGTATCTGTCCCCCACTTTTCCTTCGCTACATCGATGACTGCATTGGTGCTGCTTCCTGCACGCATGCAGAACTCGTTGACTTTATTAACTTTGCCTCCAACTTTCATCCTGCCCTCAAGTTTACCTGGTCCATTTCCGCTCCCTCCCCTTTCTAGATCTTTCTGTCTCTGTCTCTGGAGACAGCTTATCTATTGATGTCTACTATAAGCCTACTGACCCTCACAGCTATCTGGACTATTCCTCTTCTCACCCTGTCTCTTGCAAAAACGCCATCCCCTTCTCGCAATTCCTCCGTCTCCGCTGCATCTGCTCTCAGGATGAGGCTTTTCATTCTAGGACGAGGGAGATGTCTTCCTTTTTTAAAGAAAGGGGCTTCCCTTCCTCCACTATCAACTCTGCTCTTAAACCCATCTCCCCCATTTCACGTACATCTGCTCTCACTCCATCCTCCCGCCACCCCACTAGGAATAGGGTTCCCCTGGTCCTCACCTACCACCCCACCAGCCTCCGGGTCCAACATATTATTCTCCGTAACTTCCGCCACCTCCAACGGGATCCCACCACTAAGCACATCTTTCCCTCCCCCCCCCTCTGCATTCCGCAGGGATCGCTCCCTACACAACTCCCTTGTCCATTCGTCCCCCCCATCCCTCCCCACTGATCTCCCTCCTGGCACTTATCCCTGTAAGCGGAACAAGTGCTACACATGCCCTTACACTTCCTCCCTTACCACCATTCAGGGCCCCAAACAGTCCTTCCAGGTGAGGCAACACTTCACCTGTGAGTCGACTGGGGTGATATACTGCGTCCGGTGCTCCGATGTGGCCTTTTATATATTGGCGAGACCCGACGCAGACTGGGAGGCCGCTTTGCTGAACATCTACGCTCTGTCCGCCAGAGAAAGCAGGATCTCCCAGTGGCAACACATTTTAATTCCACATCCCATTCCCTTACTCACTCTTCCTTCAGTTAGTCCTGATGAAGGGTCTCGGCCTGAAACGTCGACTGCACCTCTTCCTACAGATGCTGCCTGGCCTGCTGCGTTCACCAGCAAATTTGATGTGTGTTGTTAGAGAACACATCCACCATGTATGTGCAGTGTCCTGTCCAAGGTGACCAGGCAGGCATCCTTCACATGCGTGTTAGTTTTCTGAGTCGTGCAAGCCTATCAAAGATTTTCCTACCAGTTACAGCACAGGTTTGGCCCTGGTGGATCACAGGTCTCAGAGCAGACTTGACCCAGCTGGCAATGGCTTTGGAGAGCATCTTATAAGCTACATTCAACAGAGATAAGGGTCTTTAATTCTTGATGTCTTCCCTCTCACTGCTTGTTGATGAGGGTGATGATGTCCTTCCTCAAGGAGTCTGACATGCTACCATCCAGAAGCCTGGTTGCATGCTTCCAGGAGGTCCAGGCCATCTGGTCCCACTGAGCCAAGCACAAATCAGCTGGTAAGCTGTTGCATCCGAGAGTTTTATTCATACCAAGGGAATAGATGATGCCAGTCGGGTCATCCATGGACAGTAGTTGATCCAGACTCTCTCGCTTTCTCTCCTCTGACACCTCCATGAAAGAGGACAGGAAGTTCTCAAAGGATATGTTGTCTGTCGACTTACTGTCATACAGACTGGCATAAAAATATCTGTAGATCCTTAGTATATCTTTTTGAGAGGGTGTTACTGAGGGTGTCCTCTTCCTTAAGGTGTCATGGTCCAGATCGGGGTCCCTTTAAATATACTTTGTTTATGTTACGATCTGGACCGTTGACTCCCTGTTTCCCTTTGGTTCTCTGTTTTCCCGTGTCCCTCAGCCTTGGTGAGTAGAGGCAATCTACTCTTGGCTGAACTGGTAGTTTATAGTCTCTGGCTTTCAGCTGTTCGGGGCGAGAGCATTTGCAAAGTCACCAAAGGTACAGTGTGCCAATGTCATCTGACCGGAGCAAGCCTAGTCTCCGCCCGAAGCGAGTGCCAGTAATTCGCCTTTCTTCACCGGAGCAACCCTGTCAAGTTACCTCGCCAAAGTGAGCTTGCAAAGTTTCCTCACCGAGGAGGGTCTGTCAGTTAACCCACCGGAGGGAATCAAGAACTGCTGTCTACTGTTCCCGGGCCGAGTCGAGAACTCGCCGCTACCTGGAGGCTCCAAGTCAAGTCCTGGCTCCGGGGGCATCCAAGTACCGAGTCAAGTCCTGACCCTAGCGGCATCCAAGTTCTGAGTCAAGTACCGGCCCTGGTGGCATCCAAGTTCCGAGTCAAGTACTGCTCCTGGCGGTCTGCGATTCCTGTCTTACCCCCCTGTCTGAATCCCTTCTCTGCCCCTCTCGTCTCTAGCCCTCGTCTGCAGCCCTTGCCTGCACTTTGGTCTAGTTTCTTTCATGTTGGTCTTGTCTTGTCCTTGCTTCCGTGGGGTAAGTCTGGCTGTCTTGCCGTTGCCCCGCAGGGGGTCATGTTTTGCCTTGTCTTGTCCTCCCCTCCGTGGGGTAAGTCAGGCGGTCTTGCCATTTCCCCGGGGGGGGGGGGTCATGAGTCCCGGCCCTATGTCCTGTACCCAAGGAGGGGTCCCGGCTCTCTGTTCTGTGTGTGAGTCCCGGCCCTATGCGCTGTACCCAAGGAGGGGTCCCGACTCTGTGTTCTGTGTATGTGTCCAAGGTTCCATGTACCTGCTCTCCCGAGACCGAGGCTCTGTTTTCCCATGTTCCTCCTCTCCCTAGCCCATGTCATGCCTGGTTCTGGGGTCCGAGCCCGGGGCACGACCCAGGAACTGGGTCCTTGCCCAGTCCCTGGCTCGGAGTCCATACCGTAGCCTCTTCATGTCTCCTCTAGTTTTGGGATCCAATTCCGAGTCCAAGCCCAGACCCTTGGTCCCAGCCTAGTCATAGTCCTGAGTCCTTGTCCAGTTCGCTATTCCTGCTTCTGCTTTGCTCTCCCTGTATTGAACAATAAACTCAATTTAATTAACCTCACAAGATGTGTCTTGCATTTGGGTCCACCCTTGCTCCCTATGCCCCCCCCCCCCCCATTGTGACATAAGGCTGTAGATCACAGAGCTCCTCATAAGTCTTTTGGAAGAACAAGCATGAGCATGTTTCATCCTGCTCAACAAGGCAGACCCTGGAACAGAAAATTATCTTGGTGGATTCTGAGGCAATAGAATGCAGCTTGCTGGTCCTTCTCCTTTTGGATTTCCTCTTTCACATCCACCCCCACGACAACAGAGGGAGGAGTTGCTGCAAGTTTGCCTGGAACCGACACAATTTCTCCTGACGCTGTCTTGCATTCTGAACACCTCTGATGATGAAGAACCTCTTGATGTTCTCTTTGGTTGCTTCCCACCAGTGAATCAGAGAGTCAAAGAGGGGTTTCAGGGTTCTCCAACTTATGTAATCCTCTTCAGTTCCTCCATGTTCTCTGAGGTCAGCAGCTTTATATTTGACTTCCTCATCCCCCACCTCCCCTTTGGCCCTCCTGCAGGTGACAGGAGGCTGGAAGGACACAGTAGTCACAGAAGAACACTGGTGTGTGTAGGTGGATATGAGCATGACTGCTTACAATGTGAAGAGGAAGTCCATCTGGGGCCATACTGAGTTGTCTGTTGTGGTCCACAGGCATTGCAGCTGAGCTCAACTTGCAGGAGTGCTGAGGGCATCACGCAGTTTTGCATCTTTAACCATTTCCACCATAGGTCTGGAGCTGTTGTCCGGTCTCCTGTCAGCACTGCCTAGTTGTCCAGCTATATCGATGATGCATTTGAAGTCTCCATCCAGAACGCCTGGTAAGGACATCAGCAGGAATGCTGGGAGCTGCTGGAGGATAGATAAGTGTGCACTCAGCAACATCAATGAGCTAGAGTGATGTTTCACAGTACAACCAGAAGCAGCCATACCCCCCACTATCTCTTTGACTTCAGTGTTAGAGAAAGTACACCCCCCCCCACAGCAGAATCCCGGGCTAGATGCACAACTATCACCGATTCACAGGACCACCATCACAATCACCACTGATAGTTGCAGAGATGTGGCAGCCCACATCCCTGTAGAAAAGTCCTATCAGCCTTGACCCTGGCAAGGTATTGCAAGGAAATAACACACCACACGGTGCTCTTCACACTGTGCTTTTTAAGAGATGTTGGCTTTGTTTCCATAGCTATTGGAGTTTGGGGTTCACAAGTACAGTCCCTTGTCAAACAGCCTGAGTGCTTGCACCACAGCCTTGGTGATCTACCTCGTTGGTTTTGGGCTCCAGTTCTGGGAATGCTCGTGGGGTCTATGGGGGAGATTAGTCTCTCTTCCTGTTCCAACTTCAGGTTCTGGTTTTTCCATACCTGGGGTGTCCTGGTCTCCCTTGCCTATTTGCAGCCTGTCCTCCTCTTTGGCCCTTTATTTTGATGCTTACTCTGCCAGTGTAATTGGTTTTCCATATTTATTTCATCCTCTGGCAAGGAGAGGGTGCTGGTGTATGTCTATTGCATGGTCTTTTCTTTCCAGTACTTTTACTTCCAGGAGCCCAAGGCTGGAGGTGGATAGTGTTTCCTCAGTCTGGATCTCAGTCTCTGCTGGGGCTTCTGCACAGTAGGGGGTGGGGGAGGGGATGCTCTGGTGGTTGTTGGTATCAGCTCCCTCTCTTACTGCTTGAGCAGAGGTACAGACACAATTTGAGCAGGTGCTGTACCTCCCCACACAGGTTGCAACTTTTGCTTTCTCTGTAGTCCTTGCTGTGATGGCCTTCCTGCTTGCAATTCTTGCAGATGACTGTGCTGCACTGGGCCACCACATGTCCAGGTTTTTGCAATTATACATATTCTGTGCTGTCCTGC
This sequence comes from Mobula birostris, assembly GCF_030028105.1. NCBI lineage: Eukaryota > Metazoa > Chordata > Chondrichthyes > Myliobatiformes > Myliobatidae > Mobula > Mobula birostris. The sequence continues at coordinate 38,790,625 of NC_092392.1, read as the reverse complement.
ATAAACCATGTAACCATGGTTACCACCAACAGCAAACACTGAGGGAGGGTGGATAGTGGTACCATTTGCATCCACCCTTAGTTTGACATTAACCTGGCACGTGCTGGTTCAGATCCCAAATAGGTTCCTGATATTGACATGTCTTCCTTCTGCCTGTACGTAATGGGCCAGGAAGCTGAAGACAATAGCCACGTGTGGATTGAACTCGTGTATAGGAATTCCTTAATTTCTTTAGGCAGAATTCACTCAGAATTCACTCGTGTATGTTACGTGTAACATTTTATGTTATTAGGTTTTGGGGGTAGGTTTTTCGTGTGTGTGTGTGTATATATATATATATATATACATACACACACACACATACATACACACATCGCCATTTTGTTTGTAGTTTGAATAAAGTGTACGTTAGCAGTAATTACACTCGTGTCAATTTTTGTTGACCCTCCTACATTGGTGATTCCCCCCCCCCGCAACATTCGCCGTGGCTAAGGTCCGTCAACCTTGGTCTGCTCGACAGCAGCGCCATCTTTCTTTTATTCCAGGGTTCAGCACTGACATCCAACATGTCGCAGGGGAAGCGTAATCTCGTGGCTGACTCCCTTTCCCGGCCCTTCACTGCTGCTGTCCATTTGGGCAGGGACTACGCTCAGATGGCAGCCGACCAGGTTTCGGACCTGAGCGTGCAGGTACTGCATTCGGCAGACACAGGGTCAAAATTGGTCGACGCTGCTTTCAGTGACAGCGGTGTTTCACTACTGCGTGATGCTGTGGGGATGGAACTGGACTCTCTGATGGTGGTGTCTGAAAAGAGGGTGCTGTCCAAGTTGCATACCATCTTGGACAATATCTCCCATCCACTACATAATGTACTGGTTGGGCACAGGAGTACATCCAGCCAGAGACTCATTCCACCGAGATGCAACACAGAGCATCATAGGAAGTCATTCCTGCCTGTGGCCATCAAACTTTACAACTCCTCCCTTGGAGGGTCAGACACCCTGAGCCAAAAGGCTGGTCCTGGACTTATTTCCTGGCATAATTTACATATTACTATTTAACTATTTATGGTTTTATTACTATTTGTTATTTATGGTGCAACTGTAACGAAAACCAATTTCCCCTGGGATCAATAAAGTATGACTATGACTATGTGTCAATGGGGTGACCCAGGCCGGTTGTGCCAGCGAGCTGGCGGCGGTGTATTCGCAATGCAGTCTACGACTTTCTCACCCAGGCCGGAGGGAATCGCAGAAATTGGTGACAGAAAAGTTTGTGTGTCACCGGCTTAAGAAGGACGTCAGGGACTGAGCCAGTGCTTGTCTGGCGTGTCAACGTGCGAAGGTGCTTCAACACGCAAAGGCTCCTTTGGATTCTTTCGTGATCCCTGAGAAGCATTCTAACCACACAAATGTGGATTTGGTTGGCCCATTGTCCCCATCCCATGGGTTTACTCACCGCCTCACCGTCGTTGAGAGGACCACACATTGGCTGGACACAGTGCTGCTGTCGTCCATTTCCGCCCCGGAGGTGGTGCGAGTGTTCGTTAACTCATGGATCACTTGGTTCAGTGTCCTATAGGATATCTCTTCAGACCGAGGGTTGTAGTTTACGTCCGAGCTTTGGTGTGAGGTTGCCTGTAATCTGGGGGTCAAACTGCACTGGACCATGGCTTATCACCCTCAGGCCGACGATCTACGTGAGCGGTTCCATCATTCAATGACAGCCACTCTCCATGCGTGCCTCAATGACTCAGTGGTTGTTGGGTGGACAGAGTGCCGTAGGTCATGTTGGGCCTGTGGATGCCCCCTAAGGCGGACCTTCAGTCCTCTTCTGCGGAGCTCATTTTCGGGCAACCCCTGCGGGTGCCACGAGAGTTTCTTCCAATATCCACAGTCCCATGGTCCGCTTTGCAGCAGCGGTCGGCTTTTACACACAGCGCCAAAACTTGTCCTCTGGTGCCCATGATGCAGCCTGGCCTGCTGCGGTCATACCTGTTACCAGGTCTACGGAAGGTGAAATATGTGTTTGTGCATCATGATGGACATCGGGGTTCCCTGTGGTCACCTTATGACAGCCATTCCGCATGTTAGAAGTGGCAGATTATTTCTTCACGCTGGACTTTGGAGGTATCCCGGACAGTGTTTCTGTGGATCATCTCAAGCCTGCCCGTTTGGACGTGGACTCGCCAGTGGAAGTAACCCAATCCCCGTGGAAGGGCTCGCCTACCACTTCCAGACCTTCTGACATTGACTGTTCTTCCTCTGCGTCACCTGCCTGCGAAGGCAGGAGCTGGTTCAGCTGAGTTTTTTGGGCCCCTGCTCGTTTGGCTTTGTCTGCTAGGTTGAATTCTGCAGGAGCGTGTGCAGGGACTCCTTAATTTCATCAGTCAGAATTCACCCAGACTGTTAAGGGTTAAGTTTACCGTGTATGTTACGAGTCGCGTTCTATATTATTACAATTTGGGGGTGGGTTTTTCTTTTATTTATGCTTTGGTTCTTGGTAGGGTCACCCATGCCAAACAGGTCAAAGGGTAGAGGCCAGAATAAGAGTCCTCTATGTTTGGGAGTTCAGCTAAGGGACAAAACCCTGATTGGTCAGTCAAAACTGTTACAGAAACAGCAATGAAGGAACTTTCTACATCTGTGGGTGATTGTATTCCTGAGTCACCAGCCAGGACTTGCCTGGCTGACAGTAGTGAAAACTGAGAGGAAGCTACTGCATGATTGTGGAAGCCTCTGAACATTGCTTTAGGAGGTGGAGGACCTTCATTGCTGCCCTATATACCAGCAGCCGTAGGGGCTGTAAGTAAAGAAATACATATTTGGTTATAGCAGGTTAAATTGTTGAAAAGGGGTGTTAGGTTGGTTTCTCAATCAGCATCAGGATCCACCTCCATGTCAGGAGGTTAAGATCTCATTAGGCAGTCACTTGATCACAAAAAATCACCATTATCTTCCTCCTCCTTCTACATCAGTGTTTGAGTTTAGCCACAAATGACCTTCATAGATTGATTTCTGTGATAACCACTCTGGGACATTGTTCTGATCACAGTCACTCTGCTGACCAAACCTGTATGCAGGTTAGACCTGAGGTTACGTTCAGAGCTAATGATAGAAATGATTTCAGTTCGTTGTTAGCAAATTGTAGTCAGAATATCTCTGTTGATATTGACCTTATGCACTTGCTACTCTGTCAGTGCCAACTTGTCAATTCTTGTCAGTAAATCCTCTTGATGGGATAAGCATGTTTTGTTTCCTCAATTCTCCCACTGCTGCTGTTACAGCCTCAGTAATCAATACTGTCAGATAAAACATTGCCTGTTTAGCAGAATAGACGACTTAGGTTTATTTCAGTGTGTTTTCAGACAGAAATTCACAGTGTAACTGGATTACACAGACTATATCAGGTTGCCTTAGTTCTTCAGATGAGTCAGGAACAAGGAAATCTAAACTCCGTGAGCTGTTCTCTTTTAAACGTTTTTGGCTTAGATGTGGTCAAGATTCAAGAGTCAAGAGAGTAAAGGAGAATGAAATGATTGTTACTCTGGATTCAATGCAGCATAGGAAAACACAAGGAGCAAATGAACATGAAAAAGTAAATAACAAAAAATATAAAAGCAATCCTATAAAACACAATGTATAAGTAACAACTATATACATGGTATTATGTTTTGTAATTCCAAGACATAAAAATTAATTGGAAGAAGAGCGAACGAGTTCAGAATGCTAGTCTAACTTAGTTTTTACTTTAAATGAAGCATACACATATGATGTGGCAGCGTAATGACATGTGGCATTTGCATACTTTTATATATAACCCACAATTCATTATGTAAACAACAAAGAATGCTTAATCAAACAATATATTTGCAATATTACTCTTAATATTCCTGAAATATGAGATATACAACACTCCTCCCTGCATAGCTATAAACTCCAACTTTATATAGAATGCAATTATTATGCAGGTATCCACGGTATAGTAAATTTTAAATCGTTCCATTCAGGCCTAAAGATTTAATCGCTGTGGGGGATTTCTTACACTCATGGCATAATGTCTTTCCGGTGGGGAGGGGGGAGAGGGGGAGAACGGTGTGTCACTCTGATTGGCAGAAGAGACCAGACTTGTGACTGTGAAAACAATCTCAGGTTCTGGGGCCTCCTCCATTGTGGTTGTAGGAGTTGACTCTGGGACTGCAGGAAGTGGTCCTGACACCTCTGTGTACTTTTCTTCTGGACGTTTTGGCAGCCTGAACAGTGCATTGCAAGCTTCACTGGACAATGTGGATCATAATGTACAGCATCTGATGTCACCATTTCCTTTACCTTTTTGAAAACCACCTCACACTGCTTTGTCCTGATTTGCAGTAACGAGTTCAAGGAGCAGAGTATAGTAGCCAGGTTTGGCAGGAACCTGTTATAGCAATCGACAAATCCTAAAAAGGACCTCAACCGTGACATCTCTTTCACCTTGGGGCATCCATCACAGCTTGAATTTTCTTAGCACACTTGTGTAATTCTTGTGCTTCAATGGCATGACCACAAAAGAGACACGTGCAGTTTGCCTGAATGTTTCTCACTATAGATTTTTTAAACTCAAATGTCTTGCTGTGCTTCAGCAGATAGGAAGTCATTTCAGGTTTGTTTTAAACATTTCAAGTACTCTCATCTCATGATCTCAATATTTATTGCTTATTTATTATTATTACCTTTTTTCTTTCTTTTTGTATTTGTCATACGGTGGGCGTTGATGGTGGACCCAAATGCAAGACACAGACACTGAAGTACTGGGAACTGGACTGGACTAGAGTTAGGGATGGGACTGGACACAGACTTAAGACCATAAGACAAAGGAGCAGAAGTAGGCCATTCGGCCCATCGAGTCTGCTCCGCCATTTTATCATGAGCTGATCCATTTTCTCCTATTTAGTCCCACTCCCCTGCCTTCTCACCATAACCTTTGATGCCCTGGCTACTCAGATACCTATCAATCTCTGCCTTAAATACACCCAATGACTTGGCCTCCACTGCTGACGTGGCAACAAATTCCATAGATTCACCACCCTCTGACTAAAAAAATTTCTTCGCATTTCTGTTCTGAAAGGGCGCCCTTCAATCCTTAAGTCATGCCCTCTCGTACTAGACTCCCCCATCATGGGAAACAACTTTGCCACATCCACTCTGTCCATGCCTTTTAACATTCGAAATGTTTCTATGAGGTCTCCCCTCATTCTTCTAAATTCCAAGGAATACAGTCCAAGAGTAGACAAACGTTCCTCATATGTTAACCCTCTCATTCCTGGAATCATTCTAGTGAATCTTCTCTGTACCCTCTCCAATGTCAGCACATCCTTTCTTAAATAAGGAGACCAAAACGGCCCACAGTACTCCAAGTGAGGTCTCACCAGCACCTTATAGAGCCTCAACATCACATCCCTGCTCCTATACTCTATTCCTCTAGAAATGAATGCCAACATTGCATTTGCCTTCTTCACTACTGACTCAACCTGGAGGTTAACTTTAAGGGTATCCTGTACGAGGACTCCCAAGTCCCGTTGCATCTCCGAACTTTGAATTCTTTCCCCATTTAAATAATAGTCTGCCCGTTTATTTTTTCTGCCAAAGTGCATAACCATACACTTTCCAACATTGTACTTCATTTGCCACTTCTCTGCCCATTTTTCCAATCTATCCAAGTCTCTCTGCAGACTCTCCATTTCCTCAGCACTACTAGCCCCTCCACCTATCTTCGTATCGTCAGCAAACTTAGCCACAAAGCCATCTATTCCATAATCTAAATCGTTGATGTACAATGTAAAAAGAAGCGGCCCCAACACTGATCCCTGCGGAACACCACTGGTAACCGGCAGCCAACCAGAATAGGATCCCTTTATTCCCACTCTCTGTTTCCTGCCAATCAGTCAACGCTCTATCCACGTATGTAACTTTCCCGTATTTCCATGGGCTCTTATCTTGTTAAGTAGCCTTATGTGTGGCACCTTGTCAAAGGCCTTCTGAAAATCCAAATATACAACATCCACTGCATCTCCCTTGTCTAGCCTACTGGTAATTTCCTCAAAAAATTTTAATAGGTTTGTCAGGCAGGATTTTCCTTTAAGGAATCCATGCTGAGTTCTGCCTATCTTGTCATATGCCTCCAGGTACTCTGTAACCTCATCCTTGACAATCGACTCCAACAACTTCCCAACCACGGATGTCAAGCTAACAGGTCTATAATTTCCTTTTTGCTTCCTTGCCCCCTTCTTGGGCTAGGACTTTGGCTAGGAAAGTGGGACCAGGACAAGGAACTGGGAACTAGGAGCCTGGGCTTGGACTCTGAGCCAGAGACTGGACAAGGACCCAGAACCTGGCTCTTGGCTCAGGCTTGGACTCCAGAACTAGGCGAGGACAGGGTTCTTCAGTGGTTGGGTATGGACTCCAAGCCAGAGACTGGGTAAGGACCCAGAATCTGTGTCTTGACTCGGGCTCGGACTCCGGAACTAGACGAAGACATGACGTGGCTATAGGACTGGATGAGGCTTGGATTCTTCAAAGCTTTCCTGGGCAGGATGAGGAACTCTTTCTTGGAACACAGGGCCTGGACCCTTTCTTGGACACTGGGCCAGGATGCTCACTAGGTTGCAGGACCAGGATGACTGCCGAGGTAAACCGCTGAGGAAACTTTCAGGGATTCAGATGGAGCGGGGAAGGGAACAGACCAGCCTCACTTACAGCCTGACTTACTCAACAGAGACAAGGACAGGAAAGGACAGATCCAACTGTAGGGTAATGGCTAGGACAGCCTGACTTACCCCACGGAGGCAAGGACAGGAAGGGACAGATCCAACCGCAGGGTAATGGCTAGGACAGCCTGACTTACCCCACGGAGGCAAGGACAGGAAGGGAGCTCAATCCGCAGTGGCTCCGAGTCTCGGGGCAACCAGCAACCTTGGCCGGCTATGGGAACAGCTAAATCCATATCTAGCTCGGAGTGGCAGACGGCCACTCAGCTGGCCCCGGAAATGGCCAAATCCATACCACGATGACTGCTCCGACTAGACACAACAAGGCTCCATGAAGCGTTGGGCCTCCAACCAGGCCTAGAGATCACGAATGGCTGGTCTAGCCTTCCACCAGCAAGTTTCTCCAAGGGGATACTGACAAGACGAACCAGCACCCACACTCGACCCCAGGGCCACTTATATTCCCAACCCCAGGATGAGCATCAGGTGCCTATGATTAAGCCCAACTGAACCAGCTGGAAGACCCAGAGTCTGGAGTCCAGAGTCCATGGACCAGACAGTGAACTGGAATATGGACTTCACGGACCGGACCACGACAGCGTTTGTATTTTTTGTTGTCTTTTGCACATTGGTTGCATATGCATAAAGTGATGCTAGCTGATGTGCATGTAGTGGTGTTGGGGGGGTGAAGGGGTGGGTTAATGGGTGGAGTGGTGTCAATTCTCTTTTAGAGCTCAAGCTAACACCATATCACGTGGATTTCTCCAACTGAATCCATCTTTTGTAAGCTGAACATGAGAAGCAGGCCTCCAGTCGAAGGTCAGAGCAGGAGCTGCAGTAAAGTTCAAAGCGCAAAGTAAATTTATGATCGAAGTGCATATATATCACTATATACAACCCTGAGATTTATTTTCAGTAGATACAAGAAACACAATAGAACCACAGAAAGAGGACATCTAACAGGGTGAAAAAAAACAACAAACTGTGCTAATACAAATAGAAAAAAGAAATAATAACAATAATAAAAATAAATAAATGAATATTGAGAAAATGAGATGAAGAGTCCTTGAAAGTAAGTCCAGTTCAGTGGGAAAAGTTCAGAGATGGAGTAGGTGAAGTTGAGTGAAGCTATCCCCTTTGGTTCAAGAGCCTGATGGTTGAGGGGTAATAACTGTTCCTGAACCTGATGCTGTGAGTCCTGAGGCTCCTGTACCTTCTTCCTGATGGCAGCAGTGAGTAGAGAGCATAGCCTGTTTGTTGGGGGACCTTGGTGATGGATGCTACTTTCCTGCAACAGTGTTTCATGTAGATGTGCTCAATGGTGGTGGGGGCTTTAACAGGTCGGACTGGGCTATATCCACCTCCTCTTGTAGGCAAATTTATAGGGGACAGTTAAATTACTAATAAGTCTTTGGGATTCGGAAGGAAACTGGAGTACCTGGAGGAAACCGAAAGGGTCACAGGAGGAACATGCAAACTATACCTAGGCTGCCCTTGAAGATGGGCTTGTACCCAGCAGTATTAACTGCTATTCCCCACAGAAGCAAGAGTTTGCAGATCTGCAAATGCTGGACCAACTCAGTGAGTTGAACAGCATCAGGAAATGGGGGTGGGGGGTGGGGGAGAGAAATCATGCCCCCCCCCCACTGCCAAAAGGTCTCAGCCCGAAACATCAACCATACATTTTTCCATAGATGCTGCCAGGCCTGCTGATTTCCTCCAGCATTTTGTGTGTGCGCTGCTTTGAATTTCCCGCATCTGCAGATTTTCTCTTGTTTTTCATCTATCAGCTGCCAGCTTGAGCTCCTTCCCCATCCCCAACTTTGTATTTGAGCTTGTTTCCCATTCCTTTACAGTCCTGATGAAATATCTCGGCCCAAATCGTGAACTGTTTATTCTTTTTTTCCTTTTTTTAAAATTTTATTTTTATTTGGATAAGGTATTCACAAGTAATATGCAAACTTTTTTTAACATATATAACCTTTTCCATTTTTTATCTGTAAATCTATATTAATTTGTACATTCACAAGTGCACATTGAGATAATATGGAAAATAATTAGGCACTCAAATAGATGTTAATGTGCAATTGTAATTCCACTCTATTAAACTAAATAATGATAATAGTTGTTATAAACAATATTAATAATAGTGGTTGAATACTAATTTCCATGTATCTCTTCTGGTCCAAAATTTCTCCGGATCTTTTCTTTACTGTGTTAAATCCACATTTTCTAAAAAGAAGAACAGTAAACATTCGAGCCAAGGGTGCTTACATTAACACTATTACTATGTTGGTGAGACAAACAGTATAAACCATTCAGAGAGTCATCTAAAGTCTGCTCGCTCTGGGGTTATAAATTCAATCCATTTATTCCAAAATTTGATAACATTTTTCCTTTTGAATTCTCAGACAGTAGGTCATCTTTTCCATTTTAAATATTTCCAAAATGATTTCATGCCAATCTTCTAATGCAGGTGATGTTGGATTTAACCACTTTCTGGTGATTGATTTCTTACTTGCTGCCAAAAGGGCCTGCAGCAGCTTTATATCTTTCTTCCAAGATAGGTGGAGGAGCAGGAAATGTTGAAGAAATGGAAAGGTTGCAGAGAGACTTAGTCATTTTAGGAGAATGGGCAAAGAAATGGCAGATGAGATACAACGTTGACAAATGTACGGTTGTACATTTCGGAAGAAGAAATAATCGGGCAGATTATTATTTAGATAGGGAGAAAATTCAAAAATCGGAAGTGCAAAGGGACTTGGGGATCCTTGTGCGGGATACCCTAAAGGTTAACCACCAAGTTGGATTGGCGGTAAGGAAAGTGAATGCTATGTTGGCATTCATTTCAAGAGGAATAGTGTATAAGAGTAAGGAGGTGTTGATGAGGCTCTATGGGGCATTAGTGAGACCTCATTTGGAATACTGTGTGCAGTTTTGGGCCCCTTATCTTAGAAAGGATGTACTGATGTTGGAGAGAGTTCAGAGAAGATTTACGAGGATGATTCCTGGAATGCAGGGGCTAACATATGAGGAGCGTTTGTCGGCTCTTGAATTGTATTCATTAGAGTATAGAAGAATGAGAGGGGATCTCATAAAAACATTTCGAATGTTGAAAGGGTTGGACAGAGTAGATGTGGAAAGGTTGTTTCCCTTGGTGGGTGAGTCCACGACAAGAGGCCACAGTCTTAGAATTAGAGGATACCCAGTTAAAACAGAGATGAGGAGAATTTTTTTTTAGCCAGAGGGTTGTGGATTTATGGAATTCATTGCCACATACAGCTGTGGAGGCTCAATCATTGAGGGTGTTTAAGGAGGAGACTGACAGGTATCTAATTAGTCAGGGTATCAAGGGATATGGAGAAAAAACCGGAAATTGGAATTAGATGGGTGAATAGCTTAGCTCATGGGGGAGCTGCGAAGCAGACTCGATGGGCCGAATGGCCCACTTCTGCTCCTTTGTCTTGTCATCTTGTGATCTTCTGTCGTGAACTGTTTATTCATTTCCACAGATGCTGCCTTGAGTTGCCGAGTTCCTCCAGCATTTTGTATGTGGTACTCTGGATTTCCAGCATCTCGTGGAACCTGTCGTCTTAATGATTTGCATCCCCTCTTTCTGCCAGCAGGGTGTGCTGTTACACAGTTAAAGAACATGAGTAAAGAAATTTCCTCTGCTGAAAGGGAAATAAATAATCACCTTGTGTTGTTTCTGGGCGTATCTCTCTCAGTCAGCATTCTTGTTATCTTTTCTCTACCTTGATATGGTGCAGCACTTCCGCTTGAATCAGAAGGTAATAACTTTCAGAATCACTACGACAGAGATAACTCTCAGGAAAGCGGACGACGTTCGGCTCTCATCGTCGGAAGAGATGACTAAAGCCTCGAGGCTCAAGAGCGCTAAACGATCGGGTGCGGAGCACCAGTGCTCCGTGCCAGCCAAGATCCCCCAACCCGTCTACCTGTGTCCCCCTCTCCCCCCAACGTCTCCTTCTCTTCTCGCTGCTACCATCGGGCAGGAGTCCTGGGCCCCACGCCATCAGGATCGGGAGCAATTGTCCTGCAGCCATTCGGGCTTCTAGACGGGCTTTATTTGCCTCAGCGAAGAACTGACTCTATAAACAACAGGGATTCTGCAGATGCTGGAAATTCAAGCAACACACATCAAAGTTGCTGGTGAACGCAGCAGGCCAGGCAGCATCTGTAGGAAGAGGTACAATCAACGTTTCAGGCCAAGTCCTGATGAAGGGTCTCGGCCTGAAACGTCAACTGCACCTCTTCCTAGAGATGCTGCCTGGCCTGCTGCGTTCACCAGCAACTTTTATAACTGACTCTATATCTGTGCATTCACGTTCGGGGACTCTGCATCTCATGTTCTCGGCATTATGTCTGTGTTTTTAAAATTATTTAAATAATTCGTCCGCTTTTACATATTGGATGCTTGTCGGTCTTTGTTAAATGTATTTTTTTTTGTGGATTTTATTGCATGTCTTTTTTTTTGCCGTGGGTGCCTGCAAGAAAATGAATCTCAAGGTTTTAATGATATACACACTTTGATAATAACTGAACTTTTCCTGCATGTATTGCTAATCAGTCCTATGAATAACCTATATTAAGTATATTTTTGTCTTTAGTAAAATTAAAGTACATATAAACTATAAATGGAAAGATATCATACTATCAAAACACGGAAATGTTGATACATATTTAATCCTGTTTAGCTAATTATATCCATAATGGGAAATCATTACTGAGAATTATAATGGTACAAAGTATTCCCTTTATTGAAGACGTTAACGGAGTTACCGAAGCATTGTTTCGGCACGAAACTAAAGTGTAGTGGCAGAAACTAATCCAAAATCAAAATAATTGCCGCTAGCCGGCGACCGCCACCGAATTGTTAAACAGTACTGACGTACCCTCCGCTCCAGTGAAGTGAATGTTCCAATGAATCTAATCCTTTATTAGCAATTAGCAAACATACAATCTTGAAGCGGTATTAAGTATTATCTCAGCGGCCAGCAAAGATACGACCTCCGCCAGCCCCAAGCTACAAACTGCCATGAAATAAACAAGAATAATTAAATTATTCTTGCCGAAAGGTCTGGGCCCGAAATGTCGACTGTTTACTTTTTTTCCATAGATGCTGCCTGGCCTGCTGAGTTCCTCCAGCATTTTGTGTGTGTTGCTTGGATTTCCAGCATATGCAAGTTTTCTCTCGTTAGTAACTTATTCCCTTCGTTTTTTACTATGCTCCCACTGATGTGACTAGTTACCAAAATAAACGCGCGGCACAGAATTCATGGCTCCTACATAAGAGACCTGACTTTTATCTCTGAACCCTTGAATAATTTTTTCTTGCCTCACCACCGCTCTGTTAAAGTCAGATCCAGACACGATCGCAAAGTCAAGCTTAAGAATTTTAATTTCCAGCAACGGGAGGATGAACCTAGTAAGAATTCGGAGGCTTGCACAATGCCATGAAATCACACTCTTGACAATAGAAATTACGTTATTTTTCTGACATTTGAACAAAGCGCATCCTAGGAGCTTGAGACAGCAAGTCCTGTATCAGATGAAGGTTTAAATTTGACTCCCGTTGCTAACTCCGCTGGGTAAAGAAAAAGCTGCCGTGACACATTGAAAGATGAACAGCGCTGTTATTCTTCATTACAAGAGAGCACGCAGATACTGGAAATCTGGAGCTACACACAGACTCTCACACTCTCTCTCTCACACACACACTCACTCATTCACTCACTCATTCACGCTCAATACTGGAATAATACGGAGGACCTCAGCGGGTCGGGCAGCATCCATGGATGTGAGGAAAAACGATTTTCCTCACTTGCTCTGTAGATGCTGCTTGATCTGCTGAGTTCCTCCAGTACTTAGTGTGTGTTGATCCTGTTATCCTTAGTATTTGGGCTAATATTTATCACTATTAAGCATTATTAAAGCAAAATATCGATCTATCATTAGTTTGTGGCAAGTTGCTGATAAAATTTGATTGCAAAATCATATTGTGGGCTATAGAGTTCTTTGGGGCCTTTCCAGAATGAATATAAAATTGCACCTCCCCTTCCCTTTCTTCCACAGTCTTCGATCCTCAACTATCAGATTCCCCCTTCTTCAGCCCTTTATCTCTTTCATTTTATTTTGAACTACCTTCCTCCCCTTCCAAGACATTAATTAGTCTAATAAACAATGGTCAGGAAAATTATTGTGAGCAATTCTGGAGTTTTGTCCCATCTAGGTGACGTGGCTCTGCTTCGTTGTTGGAGAAATCCTTTCTTTGCCTTTTTTTAAAATACAGTTCTGTATGTTTCTCTGCATCAATTGTTTTACAGACTTCTCATGTGCAATGGTCTCATCCTAAGTTATCCCCCAAGGCAAAGCATTCACCCATTCTCACAATGAGAAATTCCTCACCTCACTTTCTCAGGCTAGACTTAAGAATCTGCATTGGCGTGCAAGTATCATCGTCATCGTCATTGTGCCGTGTTGTATGACCATGATTGTTCTTGGCAAATTTTTCTGCAGAAGTGGTTTGCCATTGCCTTTACAAGACAGGTGACCGCAACCATTATCAACACTCTTCAGTGGTCGTCTGCCTGGCGTCAGTGGTCACATAACCAGGACTTGTGATATACAACAGCTGCTCATAGGACCATCCACCACCTGCTCACATGGCTTCACATGATCCTGATCAGGGAGGCTAAGCAGGTGCTACACCTTGCCCAAGGGTGATGTGCAGGCTGGCAGAGAAAAGGAGTGCCTCACACCTCCCTTGTTAGAGATGTATCTCTTCCCCACCACCTAAATATAAGCAACAATTATGGCAAGGTTTTCACCAAACTGGAACTACTGTCAACTCTGAGAAAGGACATGGATAAAGAGGATGTTTGAGTGGAGGTGGGGAGATGTGGGTACTTTATCACAAAATAATTGTCAGCTTTCTCATTGCTTTATCCTGTAACTGTCACAGGAAAGCAGCATTCATTATCAAGGACACCCACCATCCAGGCCATGCTCTCTTCCACCTGCTGCCATCAGGAAGAAGGTACAGGAACCTTGGAACCCACTCCACCAGGTTCAGGAACAGTTATTACCCCTCAACCATCAGGATCTTGAGACAGAGAGGATAACTTCACCACTTCAGTTGCCTCATTGCTGAGCTGATCTCACAACCCATGGATTCACTTTCAAGGACTCTTCTCACGTTCTCAATATTTAGTGCTTATTTATTTACTATTACTATTTCTTTTTGTATTTGCACAGATTGTTGTATGTTTGTCCACCCTGTTGTGCATGGGCTTTCATTGATACCATTGTGTATGAAATGAATCTCAGGGTTGTATATAGTAATATATATGTACATTCATAATAAATTTAATTTGAACTTTGAACTTCAATTGTTCTTCCTACATTTATTTATTTAATTATTCAGCTGAAACAGGTCAAGATGGTGCCTGTGAACAACATGACCAAAGGCAATGTCCTTCAGCCAGTTCATGAAACTAATTCTTTTACTTGGCTTCTTCTTCTTTCAATTATGATTCTGCTGCAATTGGAGCCTCTGATTTACATTGTGATGGTGTGTTTTTGGACCCATTGAGCGATCTGGTGCACTGCTGTCTCTGAGGGAGTTTGGTGAGGTTTTGAATGGAGTGTGCAGCCTGGAGGCCAAGAAACCTGGAGACGGGGCATGAGCCCATGATCTTCTCCATTTCTTGCCGTTAAAGCCTCGAGCGAGATTGAAATCAATGAGGATGAGACCAGAAGGCGAGTGGGTGTTCAGTGCCACTCTGCCTGCATTTGACTGGTCTCTCTCTTCCTCTTGCTTGATTCTACTGGAGTCTTTTGTCTTGGGCAAAGTTTAATAGATGTGTTTGAGGATTGGACTCTGTAGTTCATGTAATCGTGTGCTTCTGGTTTCTGGTTACTCCTTTTTTAATTGCTATTTTGTACAATTTTGATTGGGGCAGACTGGCTTTGCAGCTTGCTGACAATGGACGACACGGTGCTAAAATGAACTGAACTGAACTAAACATTCCTGGACTGTTTCAATGATTTATGCTTTGATGTTTCATGTTCTGTATTTTTGGCTTGTTCTATACCATTTGTGCAATTTGTTCTTTTTTTATTGTGTTTTGGGTGTTTGATGTTTTCTTTGAACGGGTTCCATTGTTTTCTTTGTTTTGTGGCTGTCTGTGGAAAGATGAACTAAACTGAATATGAACTTTGATAATAAATGTACTTTGAATCTTATTTCTGACTAAAACTACCATATCTTATAAACCTAAGAAATAGAGGCTAGAGGTTACCTTTTTTTAAAATCTGCTCCCCTATTCAGTGAGATCAAGGCTGGTCTTTTGCCCCTGTATCATTTTCCCATGCTAACTCCATATCCTTTGGTGAGGCTAATATCTAAAAATCTGGCAAAATCTATCATCAATATACTCTGTGATGAAACCTCCAGGGACTTCTTGAGCAGAGAATTCTAAAGATTTACTACCCTGTGGAAGAGGACTTTTCTTCTCATTCTGTCCTGAATGGCTAGCCACTGCACTTAAAGCTGTCATTCCGAGTTCTGTACACCCCAGCCATTTACTTTACCAAGGTGCTTGAAATTTTTGTATGTTTCAATGAGACATCCCTTCATTCTTCTCATCTCAATATAGTATTGGCCTAAATGCGTTAATCTGTTTGTCAGGCCTGATCCAGCTAACACTTCCCAGCCTGCACACGCAGGCACCTCCCAGTCTCCAACCAGCTGATAGCATTCACCTGCCACTTGTTCCAGACTAATCACCTGCAGCCTATTTAACCCCAGCACTCATCCACAGTCCATGTTCGCTCATTGAGCCAGCTGGTCTCAACTAGTTGCGAATGATAGCGAGCGTGATTTTGCAGCAGCAATATAGTATTAAAACTATAAATAAGTATACACCGTGTAAAATGAATTAAACAAGTAATGCCGAAAGAGAAGGAAAGGGGCACTGAGGAGGTGCTGATGGATTCAATGTCGATTCAGAAATTTGATGGCAGAGAGGAAGAAGCTGTTCCTGAAATGTTGAGTGTCTGTCTTCAGGCTCCTGTACCTCCTTGATGGCAGCAATGAGAAGAGGACATATCTTCTCCCTGTCAGAAGTTTACTTTGTTGTGTTTAGTTTCTGTTTTCCCTTGTTTTGTGGCTGACGCATCCTGGCTTGTTATTTTGCGGTTTATTATTAAAGTTATCATTTACTACTGGATCGTCTTCGTTGCTCTGCTTTTGTGTCAAGCCTCCTCTACATCTCCTGACACTGTCCTCAAATGACAAATCTGCCACCCCAAGCATCTGCTTCATTGCATTCCTATTGCAGGTATATATTTTTTTTCCAGGCAGGCAAACCAGACCTTTACACAATGTTCCAAATGTCATCTCACCAGAACATCCATCTAATTAGAACAATACGTCTCTAGTTTCGTACTCAAAACCCTCTTTTGATAAAAGTCCCCATACAGTTTGCTGAACTTAAATTTTAAATTTCAGTGATTTGTATTAAAGGGCACTCCGATCTCTCTGAGCATTAACTGAACGGGTAATTGGAAATCTTTTGACAAATTATAACCTATCAATGCTGTTCTGTAACAGTCTGAATGACATTAAAATTAGTGTAAAGATCAACAAAACACATGGGTTCACATTCCCAATGACTATAAATCAGTGCTAAAAAGGATACAGGAAGCCTGTGGAAAGCAGTGGGGTTCAGAAGTGCCGGTCATTAGGATTCAGTTTTAATTCTGTTTCTTTGGCTTTGGTTTATGTGCTAGGCAAATTGGACAGTGCTGAGTATTTATCCGTGGTTTTTGCAGAAAGAACTCATCACTTCTATAATGAATCTTTGGGGTCCATGTGGGGCCTCAGAGTGCATTGGGCTCCAAGGTTTTTAGAGCACTTGAATTGGTTAATTGTCGTTTAATGAGAATCATTAATTGTTTAGAGTTTATTGTATTTTGTTTCCCAAGTGACTTGCTCTTTGTAATGCGGTTTCCTGGTGCATTAAGTTTAAGTTGATCCTGATATGCTTGGGGATTTTGTGTTAGTTGTACTATTTAAGCGGACGCCTGATTAGCACCAATCGCAGGGTCTTGGTTTTGAGAATGTTACTTCCCGCAGCGTGTCTCAGCTGATCCACCGATGTTCTTTTGGAATTACTATGAATTATCTCTTGTTGCTCTCTCTGTCGTTCCTCTGCCCTTGGGTTTTGATATTGCGAGCGCACCTCGTGACAAGTCCTTGGTGAGATACACTACTGTGAGATTTTTTTTCAGGAATAAAGTTACTCTTTACTGGCAGGAGAGTCAAGGTGGCCTTCACTTGCACAAGTTGTCACTCGTCACTACAGGAGGGTCACACACAGTAAGAGTGCACTGCTCTAGGTACATCTAAGCTTTTTTGTGTGCATGGATCAGATCTTCTATCACAGACAAATAGGATTATCTTCACCCCACATTAACCAATAAACAATCTGCTGGAGGAACTCAGCAGCTCAAACAGCACCTGTGGCGGGAAAACTAATAGTCAAAACCCTGCATCAGACGTCCACCCTCCCACCCACAACAGATGCTGCTCGACCCGCAGAGTTCCTCCAACGCATAGATTATTGCCCTAGTTTCCAACATGTGCTGTCTCTTGTGACTCCTATGTTAGCCATATCCCTAGTTAACGTGTATTTCCATTTAAAATTATCTTCTGCTGATACATTTACATTCATGATGATACTGAAAAAAGGGAGAACAGAAGGTATATGTTTGATCACTTGAGAAAACAGAACTAATTCTGAGCTGAAAATCATACGGAGGTATTCGAAGCACAGTTGTCTTTTCTCTGCCTGGCTCTTTTCCTTCTATAAGTTCAAGTTCAAGTTTAATGTCATCTGACTGTCCATGTATACAACCTAATGAAAGCGTTCCTCCAGACCACAGTACATTCAAAAAACATATCACACACAGGGCATAAAATAAAATATTATACTATAATAAGCTAACAAAATAGTTCAAAATGTATGGAGTAAAGTGCAGCATAGGTAAACGAAACAGTACAATAAACAGCTCACTGTCCTTTGTGATGAGACCTTGGTGGTGACAGGGTACTCATTAGTCTGACAGGCTAAGGGAAGGAATTGTTACCCAGTCTGCCAGTCCAAGTCCCAATGCTTCTGTACCTCCTTCCTGAAGGTAATGGGTCAAAGAGATTGTGGGATGGCTGGTAGGGACCCCAACAACACTTTGGGCCTCTCATCTGCAATGCTCCATGTAAATCTCAGAAAAAGAGGGGAGGGAGATCTCGGTGGTTGTTGCTGTCCAATGCCTTGCAGGACACGCTCGATGATGCTCCTGTAGAAAGTTGTTGGAATCTGGGCAGGGAGCCTTGCCCGCCTCTCAATCTCCTCAAAGCATAGATGGTGCTGTGCTTTCTTGATGAGTGAGGAGGTGTTGTGGGTCCAGGTTAGATTGTCCATTATGTGCACACCAAGGAGAATCATTGACGTGCAGTGGAAATTGGTCAAGCTGTGCCTTCTTGTTCACAATCATCTCTTTTGTTTTGTCCACATTGAGACACAGGTTGTTGTTCTCGCACCATTTGAAGGCCTCTCTACCTCCTCTCCATATGCTGACTCATCATTGTTGCTGATGAGGCAACACTGTATTATCATCAGTGAACTTGATGATGCAATTTGAGGTGAATCTGGCTGCGTAGTCATGAGTCAGCAGCGGACTAAACACTCAACCCCGGGGGAGGGGGCACCAGCGCTCGATGTGATGGAGCTTGAGATGCTGCTGTTAACGCAGGCTGACTGCAGTCATTCTGTCAAGAAACTCAAGATCCAGTTACAGAGAGGGGTGTTGAGACCCATTGAGGACAATTTACCCACCAGCCTCTGAGGGGTGTTTGTGCTAAATGCCGAGCTGAAGCTGATGAACAACATCCTGATGTAGGAGGCATTGTTTTCTAGGCAGGGCAGGATGGAGTGGTGGGCCAAGGCTATGACCATCAATGGACCAGTTTGAGTGGTAGGAGAACTTGAAAGCACCTAGTGTAGGTAGAAGTTGTTCAAAGCCACTGGGCAGTAATCATTAGGCCAGTTACCATAACTCTCTCGGAGGCTTGGTGAATGATAGTGTGTGCCTTGAACCCTGCGGGGACAGTGGACTATTTCAGAGAGATATTTAGAGATGTCCATTAAGTTGTCTGTTAGCTGGGCCATACAGTCCCTCAGTTCCTGAGCAAGTATGTTGTCTGGCCCTGCATCTTTGCGTGGGTTTATCCTGGCTAGTGTCCTCACATAGGCTGTGGTCAGACAGGATACCTATTCCTCAGGAGGAGAGGGGACTTTCCTCAATATTAAATCATTTAATTGGTCAAACCTTGCACAGAAATCATTCAGCCTATCATGAAGGGAAGTGTCGCTGTCGTTGAAGCATAGGGCAGACGTAATCAGTTATGGTTTATATATCTTGCCACATGTGCTGTGTGTCCCCGGTGTCACAAAGGTGCCTGTGGATTTTCTGTGCATACTCACACTTTACCTACCTGATGGCACAGGATAGCGTGAGTCTTGCTTTCCTTAGAGTTGTCCTAAAGTACTAAAATACTGGACAAGAGAATGCTTATGACTCAATTATATCAGAAGAGACTTATCTGAAGTTGATGTTCATGAAACTAAAGGGAAAGTATCAACTTGACAAAGATATTGGTTGGGTGGCTGGAAATAAACGACAATTGTCAGAAACTTGCGTTTATGAATGGGAAATGACTTGTGGAATCCAGGAAGGATTGATGTTCTAGCTCCAACTTTTCAGCAAATTTACAAGTACTTTGGTTTATAAACGAGTGAAAGATAGTAGGCAATGCAGATGTTAGTGTTAAGTTAAAAAAGAGGCTGAACTAGATGCAGCAAAAAATTATGGAAAGGGATTTCAATTTTGGAACTGTGAGGTCATCTACTTTGGACCTTAAAAGAAAGAATGGGATACTTCCTAGGTAGAGAAAATTCAAAAGGAGTAGAGCTCTGAAGTACACAAACCATTAAAATATCATAGACAAGTCAAAATAAGCATAAAGATCCATTGAATGCTAATAGATCCAATGGACAAGAACACAAATATTTTGTTACACTTTCATCAGACAGATTTGGATTATTGTGAGTAATTCCAGGTTCTCCCCAGGAGAAGAATATATTGACCTTAGAAGGACAGCAGTGTTGATACACCAGATTTATACCTAAAGTTTAAGAATTATATTTAAATTTATAAATTCTTTGTATTTACGTGATTGTTGAAGTCCATGGTTAAAGAGGTAATTAATAGGGAAGTCTAGGATTAGGACAATGGCTAAACAGAACAGTTGGCCTTTTAAGGAATGAACTAAAGCAAAATGTTGAAATGAAAACAAAATATTGGCAATATTTAGCAGGTCAATTAGCTATGAAGGGAAATTCAGTTTTAATTTTAGGTTGATGACCTTTCCTCAGAACTAATTACATATGTTGAAAATTTTCAGCGTTTTCTGTTTTGCTTTTGGTATTACAATTAAGAAACAGATGGTCATATAATGGATGGTAATTAATGGCAGGTTAATTGTTAGGTTAAAACCAAACACCCATAGATTTTTTAAAATAAGTATACTGAGGAATATGAGGAAAAGGGAAAACAGTATGTTGAACAAGGACACAGATCGGCTACAACATGAATTGTGAAATAGGCTCAAGAAATGAACTAAGTTTTTATGGTTACTCTGGGTTTTAAATTATCCCTTTAATTTCGAAATGTGTTTCTTCCAATTCTGATTTTATTTGCTTTTACGTTGTCTGTGCTAAAAAAAACCTGATTAAATGTGATTGAACATTTGCGTCTGGATGAGTTCTGGCAGCAGCGATTGAAGACGGATTTTCCTGAACGCAGTCAAGAGAGACAACCTGATTTGGCAGGAGAAGGGCACAATGCAGGATAGACTGCTTACCAAAAGGGGTCATTTGTGTAAATGTTGAGATTTCAAGTCTCCTGTATCTTAGTAGCATGTAGTTGTAATATTACAGGATAATAATTGGAGGTCTGGAATGTGGGAGCCATTTATCTGTTCTCTACTTGTTTTCTATTCTGTGCTTCATATTTATTATGTTAACAATTCACATTAGTGAGGGCATGGTAAAAGCAAGGGGAATAAGCTTCATGCTTATTCATGCTTATGTATTACATATTCATGCTTATTTTGTGGCAGTTTGTGGCTTAGGATTGACAGAGGTCATATCTTTGCTGACCACTTGATGTCATTTCAAGATTGTATGCTTGCTAATTACCAATAAAGGATCAAATAAAGGAATTTGACTCTTTGGAACAATAGTTTCATTGGAGCTGAGGGTGGGTTGCCATGGTGGTCACAGGTTAGCAGCAATTGAATTCAAGTTCAGATTAGTTTTTGCCGCCACACTCTGTTTCTCCCACCATTTTTCCAGACTGCTTCTTTGGTCACAAAAGATGAATCATTTCAGAGTTTCCAACTTGTACAAAACACTTTACCAGTTATGTGAAGATGTCAATCGCACAAATATCTTTATGTCCAAATGAATGACTGAAGAATTTATTTGATTTGATGATGGATGAAACAAAAGATACAATCAAATGTTATACATGTATGTAGAATGGAATTATAGGGTCTCACTTATAAAGTTACAATTGTGTTTCCATCAGTTGCATATATTTAATATTGCCGATCTTGGTGTTTTTAAAAAAGGACTAATGCATCACTGAAGCAATACTATTGAAAACAATCCTTTCTCAGTCTTCAGAATTTTTAAAAATCAAATCAATCATCAGATAAGAAAATCTAGGACATATGATTCTAAATGAATCAGGTATTGTGAATTACATTCTCAGAACCTGATGACATAGACAGTACCAACCAGAAGTCTTTGGCCTATGTATAGAGCCTAAGACTTCTGTACAGTACTGTAGAAATTTTATGTATTGCATAATACTACTGCTACAAAAAAAAACAGTTTTCATGACATATGTGAGTGATGATAATCCTGATTCTGATATGGGTCTCTATTGTGGACTGAGAGTGGGAAGGGGACAGGGAGAGGGGAGGGAACAGGAAACACCAGAGAGACATTCTGTAATGATCAATAAATCAATTGTTTGTAATCAAATGACTTTGCCAGGTGTCTCAGGACTGGACATGTCTGCACAAGTACCATCCCTTGTCTTGCCCCTGGCACTCCTTCTCTGCTACCCACCCCACACCCCTCTTGCAGCGATCCACCCTCACCATTCCCAGCATACTACTAGATTTATAAATTTGTTCTCCATTCCACGTTGACAAATATAGCATTGTGCAAAAACCTTAGGCACCATAGTTAAACATATGTGCTTAAGACTTTTGTTCAGCACTGTATTTCTGTGGAGAGCCACTGATGCAACTTGCACCTTGGTCATCTCTGAAGCTGAAGTACGCAGGTGTTTCCAACAAGTGAACAGTCGCAAGGCTGCGGGATCAGACGGCATCCCAGGGCGGGTGCTTAGGATGTGTTTGGCAGGCACAACTGGCTGGTGTGTTTGCAGATATTTTTAATCTCTCCCTGTTCAGAGTGCCCTCCTGCTTCAAATCATCCACCATTGTCCCTGTACCTAAAAAGACCAAGGTAACATGTTTGAATGACTGGTGTCCTGTTACACTCACCTCAATAATAAGCAAATGCTTTGAGAGGCTGGTCAAGGACTATTATCTGCAGCATGCTACCAACCACACTGGACCCCTTACAATTAGCCTACCAACACAACCGATCGACAGATGACACAATAGCCACAGCTCTACCCACCATCTGTACACACCTGGAGAAGAGGCATGCTTATGTGAGAATGCTGTTCTTGGACTACAGTTCAGCATTCAACACCATAATTCCCTCAAAGCTTGACAAGAAACTGAGAGATCTTGGCCTTCTCCCTGCCTTGTTCAGCTGGATCCTGGACTTCCTGTCAGATCGCCGGTAGGTGGTAAGAGTGGACTCCCTCACCTTTTCCCCTCTGACCCTCAACACAGGAGCCCCTCAGGTCTATGTCCTAAGCCCCCTTCTTTACTCTCTGTATACCAATGACTGTGTCGCTACCCACAGCTCCAATGTGCTAATTAAATATGCTGTCGACACTACATTGATTGGCCTAATCTCAAATATTAATGAGGCACCCTACAGAGAAGAAGTCATCACCCTGACACAGTGGTCTCAAGTAAACAACCTCTCCATCAATGTTGCAAAAACAAAGGAGCTGGTTGTGGACTATGGGAGGAATGGAGACAGGCTCACCCTATGGACATCAATGGATCTAGGGTTGAAAGGGTGAACAGATTCAAGTTCCTCAGTATACACATCACTGAGGACCTCACTTGGTCTGTACATACTGGCTGTGTGGCAAGAAAAGTACAACTGTGCCTCTCTCACCTCAGACAGTTGAAGAAGTTTGGCATGAGTCCCCAAATCCTAAGGACTCTACAGGGGCACAACTGAGAGCATCCTGACTGGTATGGGAACTGTACCTCCCTTAATCGCAGGATCCTGCAGAGAGTGGTGCGGACAGCCCAGCGTATCTGTGGATGTGAACTTCCCAGTATTCAGGACATTTATAGTGACAGGTGCATAAAAAGGGCCCAAAGGATCAGTGGGAACCTGAGGCACCCCAACCACAAACTGTTCCTGCTGCTACCATCTCAGAAATGGTATCGTAGCATCAAAGCCAGGGCCCAGTTCTGGGACAGCTTCTTCCACGAGGCCATCAGACTGATTAATTCACATTTACATAATTGTATATCTAAGCTATATTGACTGTTCTGTTGTATATTTTAGTACATACTATTTATTACAAATTACTATAATTTGCACATTGCACATTCAGACGGAGACATACCATAAAGATTTTTACTCCTCATGTATGTGAAGGATGTAAGAAATAGTTAATTCAATTCAATTAGCAGTCCTAATCTGCAGCATTTAAATTTCAAATATACTCTAGAAACAATTGAAATTAAACTATTGCACTATCCCTGATCTTTTTCGGATATCCAGATCATTAACGTAAAATATTCTTTTAATGCCCTTCAATGTATATTATTTGAAAGAACATGGCCTGGAAAATATTTCTCATAAGAGGCTTGATACCTTGAACAGCAATATTGCATCTGTTCCAGAATCATCTTGCATGAGGCAAGAAATTCAGTGGCTGCTTTCTGAGAGGATTCTGTTAGTACTTCACATTTATCCAGGATAAAATTCTCTGAAATTGTGCAATGCCCAAAATTCATCCTCATTGGTCTGAAAAATTAGTTCTTGTTTTCTTTTGAAACCCTATTTCCTTGGAAATCTTGCAAATTAAAGGGCCAAAAACTCAATCAAAGCTCATTACTAGACTGTGAGATGTGATAGCGAGGTTACAGGAGGTCATCAATGTGTTCGACCCCCCTTAGTGAGATTCAGAACAGAGGGAATGAAGTACCTTCACTTGCGACATACACTTCTGAGATTCCTTGCATCTTTGATGACTTTTCAGCAATCAAAAGTGATTTCTAATGTAGACTTGTCTACACCTAAAACATTTTTAATGAATGGTATGGAACGGGTCTTGTGGCATCAGGGCCCCAGTGACTAAGTGCAGAATCATGGTGTGACTCACGACGTAAGACATTGCCCATCCACACTTTACAGTGACCATGCCCAAAGCTAGACTCCTCCGAGTAGCAATGTCCTTTCATGCTAAGTTTTACCAAGGCAGACCTGACGCTTCCATGATCTTCTGCAACCTCACGCTGATATCTCAAAGATTCCTGCTTTCTGTTGCATTATAGAGGTTGCCCACACTCCATACTCAAGGAGTAAAGACCTTGCCTACTTTTCCTATGACCCATAGGAATAAGTAGATCAGGTTTTCCTGGACTGTCTTCCTTTTGCAAAATTGATTACACAAGCACTTCAGACAATCTTTATATGGCCCCTTTCCAAATAGGACACGTCCAGGTCCCTCTGAGCCCCTGGCTTTATTCTTCCTTCCTTCTCTTGTCACGGCAGTATAGTTTCTTGAAGTGGCATCACTCTAGTAGCTTGGAAGAATGCATATGGGATGTTTGTACGTGAGTTACTTTAATTTACAACTGCATGTTGAGTGCCAATATGTGAAATCTTGTAATGGATAACTAGAATGTGTTGACACTGATGTAAAATAGTGCTACAAGGGGAAGTTCAATAGCACTGTTCTGGGAATCTTGCAATTGATGATTATGATCTTTGTGGAACTTTTAAAACAGAACACTGATGACATAAAATCTTGTTATAAAGCCATCATAAAGCAGTAAATAAGCTTCTAAGCTTACAAGTTTCACCTATCAAATGTAGTCAGCTATTCAGAAGATTAAAAGCAATGTTTATCTGTAGAATTATGGCTGACAATCAAATATGTACTTGAAAAAGTATCCACAAATTATCTCCCTTTGAAAACAATGATTTGACCTCATTCCTAGTTTGAAACCAATCCATTATATCTCACTTGAGTGCTGTTGTAACAATCTAACTGTTGCCAATTTCTCAAAACATTTTGGAGCACAGTGAATTCATAAATCAGTATTTTATTTTTTAAAGGATAATTTAGAAATGTGCAGACCTCTTGTTTTACTAAGATGATCTGAATCATCACACTGGGCCATTTTCTTTAACTAAAATATAACATGGGGAAAAATTATACTGATGGCCTGATTTCTTTTTCAAATACTATCAATGCACTGGAGGAGCAGGGGGAAAGGAGCATAATTGGTAAAGAAGCATTGTAAGTAATAAGGGTTGAGACTAAAGTCTGAGGGGAGAAAGACAATGTCAGATTTAAAAAATAATTCTGTTAGAAAAGGGATACTGTCTGTGTATTCTGAACTAACACTACTCCATAGGTTGTAAAGCTATCCTAACTTGAGCGTAGAATTTGTCAATCTTGAATATAAATGATTAAAGTTAAAGTAAACGTATTATCAAGGTACATATTATGTCACTAATACAACTCTGAGATTCATTTTCTTGTGGGCATACTCAGCAGATCTATAGAATAATAACTATATGAGAATCAATGAAAGACCACCCAACTAGGGTTCAATCAGAGTGCATAAAACAACAAACTGTGCAAATACAAAAAGAAGAAATAATAATAAATAAATAAGCAATAAATATCAAGAACATGAGATTATTTTATGAATCATTGATTTACAGGTTTGCAGAAAAATTGGACAATGATTCAGTTACTTGTAATGATTATTGGTAATGGTCCTGATGAAGAGTCTCGACATGAAACATTGACTGTTTACTCTTTTTCATAGATGCTGCCTGGCCTTCTGAGTTCCTCCAGCATTTTGTGTACGTTGCTTGGATTTCCGGCATCTGCAGATTTTCTCACATTGGTACTACATTCTGACTCTATGAAGAAAATCACTAATCAAGCTTCTACTCTGCCTTTTTTTTCCCTGAAGCATCCAAAACAATAGTTGGTTATGTGCCTGAATTAAGATGAGAGTTGTTGGTGGCTCCTGGACCTATAAAACAATACAGAGTTAGAGCCTGGAGCAGAGCCATTAAGGTAAAACTTAACAGTAGAGCTACAGGTTTGTTTTTAATACTTTATATATAAACATTGGATCCTGTCAATTAAAAGGATCAATGCTGCTTGTCCTTCCAGATTTCTGAAATTCAACTGGAGTGCAAGTGTATTAGTGACCTTGTGTTTCTACGAGTCAGGAGGCTGAGTTCCAAGACATTGTTGACTCATTTACTCAAGTGCATGAGAGGATAGGCTTTTACTCAACATCTGCGAGACCAAGGTCACCTACTTGTTCACCTGTTATAGTAAAAGCTCACAAAAGTATCCTGAGAGGCGTGTTTTGGTGAATTAAGCCATTGATGATGAAATTTTAAGTGTGCTAGGGCAGCCTTTGGCCGATTCAGGAGAAGGGTTTTTGATGATCAAGACCTCAGAACTGGCAATAAAAACTTAGGATGTTCAGATATCCTCCAATATAGTCTTAAAATCCAGACTATCTAAAGCAGGGGTTCCCAACATTTTTTTATATCATGGACCATTAGGCAAGTGGTCTGTAGACCCCAGGTTGGGAATCCTTGATCTAAAGCATTGGAAAAGCACTCAAGACACTGGCAAACACCACCAATCCCCTCGCCTCAAATCCTCCAAATCCACTGAAAAAATAAGCAAACTGATGTCAATGTCCTCTCCTAAAGCTAATATATCTAATAATGAGGTGCTAGTATCTCTCTGTTGCCCATGTTGCTCTGGTCACTTTGTTCATAGATCTGCTCCAGTTTCCTGAAACAACCACTGCATTCTGAGCTCTGAGGTGAGGAGCACAATGTTGGACAGAAGAGGCATTCAAAACTTCAAAGAAGAAATGTAAAATGTTCACTGATTCCTAGGAACCTCTGGTCTATCACTCCTCAAAGCGGAGAAGGAGCATCAAGGGTGATATTGAGAAGATCCAGGGCGTGCATCATGAGCACACTGAAGCCCTGCATAAGCAGTGAAAGGAGTGAATAATCTCACAAACTACCCACTTACTGTCCCTGTCAGTCAGCTCCTGCCCCATCAGTGAAAGAGACTATGGTTTCCACACTGGTCTCTTTAGCAATCTCACAGCATACAAAGTTGGAGTGGTAGCTAATCATTGTTTATCTTGAAGGACTGCAGAAGAGAAAGAAATATACTGCAGTAGAATCATAAATACTGAATGCAGTCATGTTAGATAAACGTAGAAAAGAATCTTTAATTCTTACAAAAACAAGAGAAAATCTGCAGTTGCTGGAAATCCAAGCAACACAATGATCTCGGCCTGAAACGCCAACTATACTTTTTTCCCCCTAGATGCTCCCTGGCCTGCTGAGTTCCTCCAGCATTTTGTGTGTGTTACTTAATTCTGACACTTCTTTCTCCCCTACTAGTGACAGCAAAGCCCTTCTAATTCACTCTTCCACATTTATGATGGAACATATTAATTGTTAATGGAAATGATCTCTGGAAAGCCACCTCATGTGCAATGTGGCAATTCCAGACCAAACTTGAATCGCTGAACGATGCTTGGCAGCTGTGGCAGGACTTGAATGCTGTCATCTCCAACAGTATGAAAACAACTGACCAGAAAACATGCGGCAATTTCACGGACTCCCACAGCCCCTGAACACCCTGTGCTTTCAGTCTGAGGCCAACATAAAAGCATCCTTCAGGAGGGTGAACTCACAGAAAGCATCCAGCCTGGATGGATAACTGGTTGAGTACTAAAGACCTATGTTGATCAACTGGCTGAAGTGTTTAACCTCTTGCTTCATTAATCTGAGGTTCCCACCTGCTTCAATTATACTGGAGCCCAAGAAGAAAATGGTAACTTGCCTCAATGCCTATCATCCAGTAACATTTACATCCACTGTAATGAAGTGCTTTGAGAGATTGGTAATGAAATTCATCAACTCTTGCCAGGATCCCCTTGAATCCACTCAAATTTGCCTACCATCCCAACAGGTCATCTGTAGATGCCATTTCAGAATCAGAATCAGGTTTATTATCACCAGCATGTGACGTGAAATTTGTTAACTTAGCAGCAGCAGTTCAATGCAGTACGTAATCTAGCAGAGAGAAAAAAACAAATAAAAATAATAATAAATAAGTGGCTCATTGGCTCGTCACTCAATTTGGAACATTTGGACAGTGAAGATATATATATCAAAATGCTCTTCCTTGTCTATGGCTTGGCATTCAATACCATCATCCCCTCAAGACTAATCAATTAGCTTCAAAGTCCTAGGCCTCAATACCTCCTTGTGCAACTGGATCCTTGATTTCCTCAATTGCAGACCCCAGTCAGTTCAGACTGGCAACAGCAGCTTCTCTGCACAGGCGCACCACAAGGTTGTGTGCTTAGCCCCCTGCTCTGCTTGCTTTATATTTATGACTGTGAGGCTAAGCATGGCTCCAATGCCATATTTAAGTTTGCCAATGACACCATTGTTATTGACCAAATCAAAGGTGATGATGAATCAGCATTTAGAAGGGAGATTGAAAACTTGGCCGTGTGGTGCCACAATAACCTCTTGTTCAATGTCGGAAAGAATAAGGAGACGATTATTGACTTCAGGAGGAGGAGACTGGAGGTCCATGAGCCAATCCTCATCAAGGAATCAGAGGTGGAGAGGTTCAGCAACTTCAAATTCCTTGATGCTATCATTTCAGAAGATCTGGTCTGGGTCCAGTATGTAAGTGCAATTATGAAGAAAGCACAGCAATGCCTCTACTTTCTTAAAGGTTTGTTAGGAATCTGCATGTTATCTAAACCTTTCACAAACTTTGATAGATGTGTGGTGGAGAATATATTGACTAGCTGAATCATGGCCTGGTATGAAAATACTAACGCCCTTGTACACGAAAGCTGACAAAAAGTACTGGATATGGGCCAGTCCATCATGGGTAAAGCCCTCCCCACCATTGAGCACATCTGCATTGAGTGCTGTTGCAGGAAAACAGCATCCATCATCAGGGACCTCCACCATCGAGGACATGCTCTCTTCTTGCTGCTGCCATCAGGAAGAAGGTACTGAAGCCTTAGGACCTGCAGCACCAGGTTCAGGAACAGTTATTGCTCCTAAACTATCAACTCTTAAACCAGAGGGGATAACTTCACTCAACCCCACTCGCTCCATCACTGAACTAAGAACATAAGAAATAGAAGCAGGAGTAGACCATCTGGCCCATCAAGCCCGCCCTGCCATTCAATAAGATCATGGCTGATCTGTCCGTAAACTCAGCTCCACCTACCTGCCTTTTCCCCATAACCCTTAATTCCCCTACTATGTAAAAATCTATCTAACTGTATCTTAAATATATTTAATGAAGAAGCCTCAACTGCTTCCCTGGGCAGAGAATTCCACAGATTCACCACTCTCTGGGAAAAACAGTTTCTCCTCATCTCCATCCTAAATCTTCTCCCCTGAATCTTGAGGCAATGTCCTCCAGTTCTAGTCTCACCTACCAATGGAAACAACTTTCCTACTTCTATCTTATCTATCCCTTTCAAAATTTTGTATGTTTCTATAAGATCCCCTCTCATTCTTCTGAACTCCAGAGTACAGTCTCAGGCGACACAATCTCTCCTCATAGGTTAATCCCTTCATCCCTGGAATCAACCTGGTGAACCTCCTCAGCACTGCCTCCAAAGCCAGTATATCCTTCCTCAAGTATGGAGACCAGAAATGAACACAGTACTCCAGGTGCAGTCTCACCAGTAACTCGATTAGTTGCAGTATGACCTCCCTGCTCTTGAATCCAATTCCTCCAGCAATGAAGGCCAACATTCCATTCACCTTCTTAGTAACCTGTTGTAACTGCAAGCCAACTTCTTGCGATTCATGAACAAGCACTCCCAAGTCCCTCTGCACAACAGCATGCTGCAATCTTTCACCATTTAAATAATAATCTGCTCTTCTATTATTCCTTCCAAGGTGGATGATCTCACATTTACCAATGTTGTATTCCATCTGCCAGACCTTGGCCCACTCACTTAACCTATCTATATTCCTCTGCAGACTTTCCACATCCTCTGTACAATTTGCTTTTCCACTCAGTTTAGTTTCATCAACAAATTTTGCTACGCTACACTCAGTTCCCTCTTCCAAATCATCAATGTAAATGGTAAACAGCTGCGGGCCCAGCACCGACCCCTGCGGCACCCCACTCACCACTGACTGCCAACCGGAGAAACTCCCATTTATACCAACTCTCTGCCTTCTATCAGTTAATCAATTCACTATCCATGCCAATACACTTCCTCCGACTCCATGCATCCGTATCTTATTTATAAGTCTCGTGCGGCACCTTATCAAACGCCTTCTGGAAATCCAAGTATACGACAGCCACCTGTTCCCTTCTATCCACTGCACTCATTATGTCCTCAAAGAACTCCAGTAAGTTTGTCAAACAGGACCTGCTCTTTCTGAATCCATGCTGCGTCTGTCTAATGGAACCACTCCTTTCTAAATGTTTCACTATTTCTTCCTTAGTGACAGCATCAAGCATTTGCCTGACTACAGATGTTAAGCTAACTGGCCAACAGTTGCCCGTCTTCTGCCTACATCCTTTTTTAAAAAGTGGCGTGACATTTTCTGTCTTCCAATCCGCTGGGACCTGCCCAGAGTCTAGAGAATTTTGGTAAATGATTACCAACGTGTCTACTATATCCTCTGCCAATTCCCTCAGCACCCTGGGATGCATCCCATCCAGACCAGGGGACTTATCTACTGTCAGGCCCTCAAGTTTGCTCATCACTATCTCTTTAGTGACAGTGATTTTATCGAGGTTCTCACCTCCCATTTCAGCCATAACATCCTTCTTTGGCATATTAGAGGTGTCCTCCACCATGAAGACTGACACAAAATAATCATTCAATGCCTCAGCCATTTCCTTATCACCCAATATCAATTTCTCCTTCTCGTCTTCCAAGGGACCTACATTGACTTTAGCCACCCTCTTCCGCTTTATATATTTATAAAAACTTCTGCAACCTGTTTTTATATTTTGTGCTAATTTACTTTCATACTCTATCTTCCTTTTCCTTATTTCTTGTTTAGTTCTCTGTTGTTTTTTTTAAAGTGTTCCCAATCCTCCAGTCTCCCACTAATCTTTGCGACTTTGTACACGAGCTTTTAATTTGATACTATCTTTTATTTCCTTAGTTATCCAAGGCTGGCTCTCCCCACACTTACTGTCCTTACTTTTGACTGGAATATACTTTGAAAGTATAATCTCTTTGAATGTATTCCACTGTTCCTCAACTGTCCTACCAAATAGCCTGTGCTCCCAGTCCACATTAGCTAACACCTCCCTCATCCTGTTGTAGCCTCCCTTGTTCAAGCATGATACACTAGTTTTAGATCTAACTATTTCTTCCTCCATCTGTATGCGAAATTCAGTTATACTATGATCACTCTTTCCAAGAGGATCCCTGACTACAAGGTCATTAATCTTAGCTGTCTCATTACACAGGACTAGATCTAAGATAGAATTTTCCCTTGTAGGTTCACTCACATGCTGCTCAAGAAAGCCATCATGGATGCATTCTATGAAGTCCTCCTCAAGACTTCCTTGACCAACCCGATTCACCCAATCTATATGAAAGTTAAAATTCCCCATGACAACTGTCGTTCCGTTCTTACAAGCCTCTGTTATTTCTTGGTTAATCACCTCCGCCACTGCAATATTTTTATTAGATGGCCTATAGACAACTCCCACCAGTGATTTTTTCCCTTTACTATTCCTAATCTCTACCCAGATGGACTCAACATTCTGCTCTGTAGATTTTATCTCGCACAATCGCCCTGATCTCATCCTTAATTAAGAGCGCCACCCCTCCTCCTTTGCCTTCCCGCCTATCTTTCCGTATTACAAGATATCCTTGGATATTTAATTCCCAGTCATCTCCACCTTGCAACCAGGTTTCTGTAATGGCCACTAAGTCATATGCCTTGGTACTAATCTGTGCCACAAGTTCACTAACCCTGTTTCTAATGCTATGGGCATTTAGATAAAGTGCCCTTACAGTATACTCATTGTCCTTTTAGAATCTAGTGACCTATATGATTTTCGCTTTTTACTTTTATGCACTCTTACTTTTCTCTTCACTAACTCTAGCTTTGGTCTCTGCATTGCTTCCCTCTTCTTTTCTGTGTGGGTTCCCATCCCCCCTAGCATATTAGTTTAAAAACCTCCCCAGTGGCACTAGTAAACAATCTCCCTAGGACATTGATTCCGGCCCTGCAGAGACATAGACCATCTGGACGGTACTGGTCCCACCTCCCCCAAAAGCGATTCCAATGCCCCAAGAGTCTGAAACCCTCCTTTCTGCACCACTGCTCAAGCCACATATTCATTCTAGCTATCCTGCTATTCCAACTCTGGCTAGCATGTGGCACTTGTCCCACAACCAACGGACTCACTTTCAAGGACTCTATCTCATGCCCTTGATTTTATTTATTTATTATTTTACTTTCTCTTTTTGTATTTGCACAATTTGTTGTTTCTTTTGCACATTATTGCTGTTTGTCCTGTTAGGTGTGGACTTTCATTGATTTTATTGTGGTCCGTGTATTTATTATGATTGCCTGCAAGAAAATGTATTTCAGGTTTGTATTTAGTGACACATATGTACTTTGATAATAAACTTACTCTGGCGTTACAGAATAAATGAAGGCTCCAGTTTTAATGCCCCCCACTTCTAGTTCACCATTTTGTATGCTTTGTCGAAAACCTTAATTTAATATCACATCCGAACATGATTAGGCTTGGTTATGGTACTTCAATTGTTAAACAATTTGCCAACACTACCTGCTAAAGTTCATGGCTGAAGAAAGTTGCTGGATGGAGTATCAGTTGTTTACAGATATCAGAATAGTCAATTCGAGGAAAGGAGAGAAATTAAACAATGGTTTATAGCTTGGACATGCTCTCTAGATTTATTGACTATACTCAATTGTTTTATTGGATTTTGTAGCCCCTTTCCAACGCTATAGTTCCATTCAAACTGCTACTGAAGCATTTAATTCAACAAGAGATTTTTCATTTTTTTATAAAACTTCTCTTATTTAAAATATTAATACATGTTAAATTTCATTCTGCTTCATTTGTTGCAGTTAATCTAAATTGCTTAAATTGAAAACATTCATTATCAATACTTATAGTTTTGTTATTGCGCCTCAGGACTTGTCCCTCAATCTATTGTCATAAATTAGCCCTGTTTTTCTCCTCTAATTTAGCTAATTTATGATTCAATTTACAAATGCCTTTTGAAAATGCTTACTCCAACTCCGAACTTTACTTCAAAAAGTGTATAGAAAGGTCTTTGAAATTCAAAACCTGTAACGTAACCATTGTGAAAGTCTGTTACTGCCTCATACAAATAAAGCAGTTGGTATTTATTTTATATTGTATTGTGTTGTTTTGGAATTATTGTCACTTACCTGCTAAAAATGTGTGATTTGCTTTTGTATAATATATATTTTCACAGGTGATTTCATTGTTTGGACCTGCTTCCATTATATATTTCAAGAAATTTCATATTTGGTAACTCAATGAAATACCATTTAAACTGACTGGCTATGCACTTATCCCCTCTCCAATGCAAGTTTCTAGTTCTGAGCTAATTGCCAAGACCTATGTCATGTAAATCCTTCAAAATTCTTTAAAAACAGCACTCAACCTTCACTTGTGGAGTATTACCTAATTTAAAAATCAAATTTAATTGCATCCTGGCATACATTCAAAGGTTAAAGAAAACTTATTATCAAAGTACAAATATGTCACTATATACAACCTGAGATTCATTTTCTTGTGGGCATACTCAATAAATCCATAATCTTATAACCATAAGAAATAATGAAAGACTGCACCAACTTCGGCATTCAAACAATGTACAAAAGACAATTGTGCAAATGCGAAAAGAAAGCAATAATAATAAATAAGTAATAATTATCGAGAACATGAGATGAAGTGTCATTGAAAGTGAATCCATAGTTTGTGGGAACATTTCAATGATGGGCAAGTGAAGTTGAGTGAAGTTATCCCTTTTGGTTCAAGTTGAAGGGTAATAACTTTTCCTGAACCTGATGGTGCGAGTCTTCAGGCTCCTGTATTTTCTTCCTGATAGCAGCAGTGAGAAGACAGCATGTCTTGGTTTGTGGGGGTCCCTGATGATGATAGTGTCATAAGGTGGGGGGGGGGGTGTGCTGAGAGCGGACCCAGATGCAAGACACAGACACTGAAGTACTAGGAACAGGGCTAGGCGTGACAAGGAAGCAAGGGAAGTGGGGAAGAAAGGACACTGGACATGACACAGGCCCTGGACGAGACAAGGATACAGGGCCTGGGCTCGGACTTGACTAGGATAGCAGAACCAGGACATGGAACTTGGAACTAGCAGCCTAGGCTTGGACTCCGAGCCAGAGACTAGACAAGGACCCGAAACCTGGGTCTTGACTAGGGCTCGGAACCCAGATCCAGGTGAAGGCATGACGACGCTTGAATACTTCAAGGCTAGGGTATGGATTCCGAGCCAGAGACTGGGCAAGGACCCAGAACCTAGGACTTGACTCAGGCTTGGACTCCAGAACTAGGCTCGGACAAGTTGTGGCTACAGGATGAGGAGTGGCAACAGGACTGGACGTGAGACTCCAGGACAGGACAAGGGAACTCCAGCACAGGATGAGGGAACCCCAGCACCGAGCTGGGCAAGGTATTCCTGGGCTGGGTGAGACACATGGACAAGACGAGAACACAAAGCCATGGCTTGGACAGGACAAGGTTCTTGGATCATGGCTAGAACTGAACGAGACCCCGAAGCCTTGACTTGGCCGAGGGAGAGACAGGAACGCAGAGCCTAGGCCGAGGGAGAGACAGGAACGCAGAGCCTAGGCCGAGGGAGAGACAGGAACGCAGAGCCTTGGCCGAGGGAGAGACAGGAACATGGAACAGAGAGCCAGGACCCCTCCTTGGGTACAGGACATAGGGCAGGGACTCATTACACAGAATGCAGAATATAACAAGAGGGTTCCTAACACAAGGTAGTAGCAGACAGCCGGACCTACCTAGCAAAGGCGTGGATACCGACAGTTCCCAACACTAGATAGCAGCAAACAGCCAGACCTACCTAGTGAAGGCATGGACACAGAGACAGTTCAAAACAACAATAGACAGTTCCTTATCTTGCTCCTGCAATGAAATAGACAGCAGTGCAGGCAAGGGTTACAGGTAAGGCAAGGCGAGGAGAGGCACGGCTTCACACGAGGCGAGGTTTCAGACAAGCAACAGAAGGGATACAAATAGAGGATATGGACAGGAATAATCCAGCAACCAGAGCTGAATCCTGAAGCTATTTATGAAGCCCGCCCAAACGAAAATCAGCTGCCTCAACAGAAACTGGGGAAAACCAGAAAACCTGGAATAAGGAACATGGACCAGACCGTGAACCGGAATGCGGATTTCACGGACCGGACCATGACAGATAGGTGCTGCTTTCCTGCCACAACATTTCATGTAGATGTGCTAAATGGTGGGGAAGACTTTACCCTTAATGGACTGGGCAATATCCACTATTTTTTGTAGGATTTTCCATTCAAGAGCAGTGGTGTTTCCATACCAGGCTGGGATGCAGCCAGTCAGCATACTCTCCAACACACAAATATAAACTAATCGTGACAATCAACCAATCTGAATACATCCCCATAATACGAGATTCTGCAGATGCTGGAAATCTTGAGCAAATCACACAAAATGCTGAAGGAACTCAAGCAAGTCAGGCAGCTCCACATTTTGGTCTGGGCAGGAACCCTTCATCGGGACTGGGAAAGTAGGGAGTAGAAGCCAGAATAAGAAGGGCCCTTAGCTTCTAATTCTGGCCCGCTTCCCTTCCAGTCCTAATGAAGATCCTTGGCCCGAAGAGTGGAACATTTATTCTGCCCCTTCTCCTCCATAGACGCTGCCTGACTCACTGAGTTCCTCCAGAATTTTCACAAAACAAATAAATTAACAGATTTCACGTCACGTGCCGGTGATAATAAACCTAAATCTGATTCTGAAATCTGCAGATGCTGGAAATTTTGTTTGCTTCTGAATACATCCTCTCAAAAACTAAATAATAATCTTCCATCTGGTGTATTATCACTTGTAATTGGTGCCTAAGAAAGACCATCTTAGTGAGTAGAATATAACTTGTTTTCTTCAGCAATGAACTTTATTTATATCTCAGTATTCGCGTTGTTTCTTGTCACTCGGGTATTGCGATTTCACGGTTCAGTTCGTGCCGAGGTAACACTTACCAGGCACATGGTTTGCCTCTCTTTTAAGAAAGAACTCCTGGATCATTTTTTTTTCTGTATTTCTACTGTATACTTTGAACCACTGAATGTCATTCACCATCTCGTACGTATTCCAATGCTCCCGGATTCATGTGCTTTGAAACTACCTTCACATCATCTGGCCACAACTTCGTCTCTTACGTAAGAATCTAACACCCGAAGCAGGGCATCCAGCTCTCATTTGTTCGAATCAACCGATGCTTAACAAAAACAAAAAAGGAAGATGGAGAGTGCCACTGTTGGAATTTGAAGCCAAAGATGATTGTTTTTTTAGTGGGCTTCCGGGAACGTGAAAGATGCAGCCGCACAACTGAGAGGGAGCGAGTGGGAAAACCTGATTGGGGGATCGGAGGGGAGGGAGGGCGTGAACCGGGGAAGGAGCGCCAGTGGGTGGGAGAGGCAGAAGAGTCCCGCTCAGAGTTCCGCACTCCGGGCTTTTAGCTCGGCCGGCGGTGCCGCTGTTTACCTGGAGCGCGGAGCTGTGTCTCTGCTTCGGGGCTGGAGCAGCAGCAGGCACCGGCTTCAGCTTCGGGTTCGGCCGGCGTTGCTGAGGGGCAGTGGCGCTGTGCGTTAATGAAAGTTCGCTGCGATTTGCGTGTCAGAACCGGGTGAGTGACAGCCTCTCCTCTTATTTATTTATTATTTTGGCGGCGATGTTGATTTTTCGCCCTGCCGTCTTGGGCCTTTCTGACAGCGGGGGCGAGCAGGCGCTGCCTGCCGTCACTCCCCGGGCTTGGCCCTCTGCTCGTCCCGCCGGGGCCACATGGAGGCAGCCTTTGTCTCCGAATGGTTGATGCCGAGCCCGGATTATGAGCGGAGAGCCTTGTGTCACTGGCGCTGCTGCTGTTCACTTTCTTGTATACGAGGCCCAGTTTGTCCCTTGACAACAGCGGGGCAGCTGTCGGTGGTGCCGGTGGTTCGTGCCGTGGGCCCATCTACAGCTTTGGGGAAAGGTCAGTGACCCGAAACCTTCATTAGTCCTCCCTCCTCAATTCTTCCGTCTCCACATGTGCCAGACTTTGTTCACGATTCCATCGTTTTTCTCTGTTAATTTTCAGCATTACGGCTGTCTCCCTTACCCCCTCCCCATCTTGTGATTTGATCGAGAAGTGATAATGTCAGTGGGCCCAAGGTTTTGTTAGCCAATCTTTAATTTGACGAAGGATGAGATGCTATGCTGTTTTTAATGATGACAGGTGCACTTTAAATATTTAAATTAAATATGGCCTTTTTCCAATGAGAATCTGAATGCGTACAGTTAAATCTGAAAGGTAATCCAGTAATCCAAAAGTATGGCTTTGAAATTGTGCTGGAGTTGAGAGCATATTTGGAATATGGTGTAGATGGACTGTAGTCATTAACTGTGGGAAAGGACAAAGTGAAGATCAATCCGAACTGTATTAAGAACGGAAATAGGCTTGAAGTATTTGAGCATTCTCACGTGGTCCTGAGCAAGGAGTTAAACTATGTTCAAGGATTGAGATGAATGCAAGTGTGAGCAGCTATTGAAAGCTAGGTGCTCCATTAAAAATGCAAACAACAGGAATTCTGCGCATGCTGGAAATTCAAGCAACACACATCAAAGTTGCTGGTGAACGCAGCAGGGGGGTCTCGGCCTGAAACGTCGACTTTACTTCTTCCTGGAGATGCTGCCTGGTCTGCTGTGTTCACCAGCAACTTTGATGTGTGTTGCTCTATTAAAAACTCTGGTTAGGCCACACTTGAAGTACTGTGTCCATTTCTGGTCGCCTCACTGTAGGAAGGATGTGGAAGCATTGGAAAGGGTACAGAGGAGATTTACCAGGATGCTGCCTGGTTTAGAGAGTATGCATTATGATCAGAGATTAAGGGAGCTAGGGCTTTACTCTTAGGAGAGAAGGAGGATGAGAGGAGACATGATAGATGTATACAAGATATTAAGAGGAATAGATAGAGTGGACAGCCAGCGCCTCTTCCCCAGGGCACCACTGCTCAGTACAAGAGGACACAGTTTTAAGGTAAGGGGTGGGAAGTTCAAGGGGGATATTAGAGGAAGGTTTTTTACTCAGAGAGTGGTTGGTGTGTGGAATGCACTGCCTGAGTCAGTGGTGGAGGCAGATACACTAGTGAAATTTAAGAGACTGCTAGACAGGTATATGGAGGAATTTAAGGTGGAGGGGTTATAATGGGAGGTAGGTTTTAAGGGTCGGCACAACATTGTGGGCCGAAAGGCCTGTACTGTGATGTACTATTCTATTACAATGAAAGCAGGACCAACTGATGGGCAGTAAGAGAAAAGGGAAAGTAAGTTAGTAATGGCCTGAGGGCTGTTGGAATATTGCAGTTTAAGCAGAAGTCAGGGGAAAAAAAAAACAAATTGGGAAAGTTGAATGGGAGACAAAAAGGATCTGGCGAAAGAGTAAAGTATTGGAATCAAGGGTCAGAGCCAACTTTTGGCCTTGTACATGTAGAATTGAGTAAATAGCCTTTTGCAGTTTCAGGAATGAAACTGATATAAATCTGGTGTTATGAAGGTTGTCAGGTAATAAGCACTAATACCAGGAAATCTGCAATTGCTGGAAATCCAAAGCAACACACACAAAATGCTGAAGGAATTCAGCAGGTCAGGCAGCTTCCTGAAGAAAGGTCTCAGTCCGAAACGTCAACTGTTTATTCATTTTCAAAGATGCTGCCTTACCTGTTGAGTTCCTCTAGCATTTTGTGTGTGTTGCTAAGAAATAAGCACTTACGAGAAGCAAGGGAAGAGAAATGATCTGATCTTGTAGTGATCAGCTAGTATCACTCATTAACTTACTTTCTTGTAGTATTTTTAATGCAAAATATCTCAAGAAGCTTCACAGTAAGATACAAAATGGAACTAGCATTAATCCATAAAAGGAGACAAGGTTGGATGACCAAGATAGTTGTTTTTCTCTGCTGCCTAAATGGAGGACGCAAGGAGTTTAGGGAGGAACTTGAAAGACTTTGCAGTTGAATACAGTGATTGTCATATTGAAGGTTCTGGGTTGGAGACGATTATGGAATGAGGACGAGATTACACCATGGAGGGATTTATACCTCCCTTATATACTTTTACTGTGTTCTATTCAGAAATTACTTTAGGAGAAAACGGTACAAGTCAGCAATCAGATGTCAGTCTTGCCAACCTCTAAACAATAGGTGGGCTTCACAAGCTCAAGAGCAGGGCTTCGTGTGAGATAGCAGAGTTTTGATGATCTTGGGGTTCTGGAGGGGTGGTTGTTGTCAAGAGTTCCTTTGCAAGCCATTGAGTAGCGTTGTGGAGACCTGAGAGAAGGCACAAAGATGCAGTTGTACGATTCATTGGTAACATTAAGGAATGGCGTTTTGTTTTGATGGTATGCATGTGTATGGTTGAATGACAATCAACTTGAACTTCAACTTGGAGACAGTGAGATTGCAGTGTGCTGGAACCTGGAGCGAGCACAGACTGTCGGAGGATTCGGTGGGTTGAGCAGCATCTGTGGAAGGGAAGGGATGATTGACATTTTGGTTGACGCCCTGCATTAGGACTGATATGTCCTTATCTTGGACCCTGCATCATGACCAGAAACATTGATCATCCCATTTCCCTCTACAGATGTTGCTGGACCTTCTGAGTTCCTTTAGCGCAAGGATTCCCAACTTCTTTTATGCCATGGACCCCTCCATTAACCGAGGGGTCCATGAACCCTAGGTTGGGAACCTCAGCTTTAGCAGTTTGTTAGTTGCTGAAGGAAGGCAAATTTAAGAGTGCAGCACCCCCTCAGCCTGCATAGACTATATACCGTCTTCATAGATTTGTGCCAGTCTTGCTTATCTTTATACATTAGGTGGGCTGCAGAAACATATAATTGGAAGTGTAACCAGCTTTCTGTATCTGTTTTGCAAACTCAAGCAAAGCAGTAATAGTAGTAATGTCAGTAACAATGTGTTGTACCATCACTCCTACACTGTCATTAGGGATTTTATTAGTTGTTAATGAAATGTGGCAAGGTAATTTTTTTGGTACATTAATAGTGGTGTTATCTAATTAACTGGACAATCAGTTCATTGTAATGGTAAAACCTTTTATTTTGTCTGTGCTGATTTTGTTAGTTTACAGTCAACCAAAAGAGCACAGCAACATAGGCTCATAACTATTAGAAGCTAATACAGTTTTATAGTACTGTAGTAGTACTGGTAATGTTCTAATTTGTTCGGATTTCACTTAAGTACATAAATTGTTACTCAGTTAAACAGTTGTTTGTCTTTTTTATACCTTTTTAGCTATTTCTATGAAACTTCGACTAATTGGGGCTGCCGCTTAATTGGGCCAAAATGTCCCGATGTGTCCCCATTAACCAGAATCCACTCTACATTGTTTCCTAACATGGCTTCACATCAGTAGTTTGTTATTTCTTGAAATGTGTGACGAAGTATCTTTACCACCAAAGTTTGTTGACTGTTTTCAACACCAACTTGAACTTGATAATTAGAAACTGGTATTGTATAACTCGTTTTCCCTACCATTGAAATTAATCTCCCAGAAAGACACAAATATTTTCAGTGAAAATGTATCCCAGTTACTCAATACTTTGAGTTGAAATAGCATGGAATCTCACAGAAAGATGGCATGTTTGGCTTCTCCTTCTTTAGTGAATGACACATAGAAGGGGGGAAATTTCTGTATGTGAAGTAAGGGGAAGAAGCGTACAAAGATGTGCTTTGGTGCCGTGCTAGTGTAGTGGTTAGTACGATGCTATTACAGCTTGTGGTGTCCCTGAGTTCAGAGTTCAGTTCCAGTGCCACTCTGTAAGGAGTCTCTGTACGTCTTCCCTGTGAATGTTGGGTTTTCCTGGAGTGCTCTGGTTTCCTTCTACAGTCCAAAGACATACCGGGTAGGGTAACTGGTCATTGTAAATTGTCCTGTGATTGGGTTTGGGTTAATCAGGTTTGTGAGCTTGCTGGGGTGGGATGGCTCGAAGGGCCAGAAGAGCCTACTGCCCACTGTATAACTAAATAAAAAGGTTGTTCGGTAAAAGTTCTTCCCAGAACTAATTGTACTTTATAAGCTTTCTTTTCAAGGAAAGTTAGAAAATATAAAAGCAATTTGCAGAT
Organism: Mobula birostris; assembly: GCF_030028105.1. Taxonomy (NCBI): domain Eukaryota; kingdom Metazoa; phylum Chordata; class Chondrichthyes; order Myliobatiformes; family Myliobatidae; genus Mobula; species Mobula birostris. Next base: position 38,748,817 of record NC_092392.1, on the reverse strand, counting down.
TTTAAAAAAGATTCAAACCTATTTTACCATTACATCTGTTTGTAGTGTGATCTCAATGGTACTTTCTCTTTTTGAGGAGGAGAAAGAGAAAAAAGTGGGGCACTTCTTTCCTGTAGTCCAGTTACAGAGTAAGCTCTTCAACAAAGTGTTCATTGTTAAAGTGAAAATCACTTGCAATTCAATGGAGACATGCCTTTCTCAACTGATGTTTTTCCATTCACCCCCACTTGCATCAATGGATTCCTGTCCATAGTTTCCATTTCCATCATCTTTATAGAACACGAGTCTGTTTGGATGATTATTCAAGTACAGTGCAGAAATAAGCCAGTCACCCCCATTCAATCATGGATGTTTTGCATTTGTTCATGATCTCTTCCCACACTCATTGCTCTTGTTGTTTCTCCCTCAGGAGTCTGCCACTACCATCTGCTATGGCACTTCAGACTTCTTCATCATGTGGAGAAGATTAAATTCTTGATCATTGTGAAACATAGAACTAATTAAAAATCATTAAAAGTGAAATTTGGTTACTTACTGTATGCTTAAAAAGGATAAAGGTGCACTAGATCTGTTTTAAAACTTGTTCATTTGCTATGTGTTTGCATATTTAGATTTTATTGGGTTGGGGTAGGAGTAATAATGCATATAATTTACTTGAGTATAGTTTGGCAGTACTGCTACTTTTCAAGGACTTGCATTATGTAGTGGCTTTTGTGTCCTTGGAACATCTAGAAGTGCTTCAAAGTCATTTACATAGAACAGAGAAGTTTACAGCACATCACAGCTCCTCCGACCCACGATGTTGTTCTGACCTTTTAATTTGCTCCAAGATCAATCTAACCCTTCCCTCCTACATAACCCTTCATTTTTTTTTCTCTATCATCCTTGTACCATTGACTAATTCAACTACTTTGTGAAGTACAGTCAGCATTATTGGGCAACTGTGGCCAATGGTTTGCTCTGTAGTGGGATCTGACTTTGTATCTTTGTGTGGTGTCTTGTGAACGTGGTCTGCAGAGGTGGATTACTGTGAATACAGGCTAGACAGGCTAGATATAAGAAGAGGCCAAGGGAGGTTTGAAGGACAGAGTCAGTAGGATGAATTAAGATGGAATGCAATTTTTTTAAGGGTGAAAATTATGAGGGAAGAACGTGAAGATAGCTGAAGAACTAGTTATGATGCTTAGGTAGGTGATAGGCATCAGGAATTTTAAATGCGAAACTACAAACGTTTGTAGATAGAAGAGATATGGTGTGGAACTGGAGAAAAAGAAATTGCTGGGGCATTGTAGCAAACTAAAACATGATTTTAATGATGAGCCACATCTTCGTGATGGTCTACAGAGGGCAGAAAGTGGAACGTAATGCCGGATTTTTTCTAAGGCTATAATATCAAAGTGAGCATTCACCTGAAACTCATTGACGTCGAGGGCTTTGTGTCCTGGAGGCAAAGAAAGCTAACCCTGTCTGGCATCTACAGGATCCAGCTATAGTGATCAGAATCAGTTTTAATATCACCTGCATGTGGCATGAAATTCGTTGACTTTGTGGCAGCGGTACAATGCAATACATGATGGTAGCAATGAGAATAAGGAATGACCTGGGTGATAGGGGGTCTTTAATGATGGATGCTGCCTTTTTGAGGCATCGATTCTGGAAGGAGATTGGCCAAATTAGCATTCAGCATTTGTGCTGGAGTGCAATATTGGTAAGAAGGTAAGATGGGCCAGTTTGTGTGCTGCTCAGTAGCCATGACTTTGAATAAATACCAAGTTCACTGAATGGAGTATCTAATTATATTACTTAATGTTACAAACTCCAAATTGATTTGAGTTTTGGTTTTCATTTAACCATAAAATTGGAAAAATGCAATTTTTTCATTGTCCTTTCATGTCAACTGCCTTGATCAACTTTTACTCTGTATTTGAACACGTGCATTTTTCATATCACATTTGAAGATTTACTTCTGGCTTATGTCAGTGACCTTTCTTTGCCTTTTCTTTTGATGTTGATGTGTCACATTGGGCTTTGCTGATAATTCTCCTTGAAGTTATTTGGCTTTGGGCAACAATACATAAAGAAACTTCCAGGTATCCTTGGTTAGCTTTTAAATATGGCTAGATCTATTTCTTATCTTTTGTTCATTTGGTTTTCACAGAACTTCTAGTTAGTTTGAACAAAAGTCAATTTTAGATTTCTGTATTTGCTATAAAACATATAACTGAATATTGTTCTTTTTGCACATTAGAAGTCCCAAAGGTAGTTATATGTGATGTACTGGAAACAAAGTTTTCTATGTCACCTTTTATTGCATTGCTCAAATAGCATTGCGGGAGATTTTTTTTGAATCTAAATGTCATGCTGAATTGGGCTAAAAAAGTCTCTTTTGGGACCAGCAGCAATTTTCAATTTAATCTATTTTCTGACCTAATTTTGCTGATCTATACAGCTATTTAAGATATCTTTTCCATGTTCACATTGGTTGTCATGTTTATCAACAGTAAGAACGTGGGATCATCTGGCGGTCACAAGGTCCTGTAAAAAATTTGAGCTTTTCTTTGTGTGCATTACGATGGTGTCATCCTAACGTTTTATCTATCCATAGAGAAGAAGACTTTGATTTGTAACTTAGTACCATATATCATTAGATAGATAAGTTGAAGGGTATATACATTTAAAAAAAATTCTTCAGGTCTATATCTTGATCTTAGCCAACCTTGTCCATTCAAAATTGTCCTGGATAACCTTTCTGGGCTTTGCTGTTATTTTGCATATAGGTATCATAAGTACTGAATCTCTATGATTTGCTGTAATCTTGCTCAGCTTATTGCATACACTGAGCAAGTATTACTCCTTGTACAATTGAACCATCGATTTCCTCACTTGCAGACCCTAGGCATTTTGGATTGGCAACATCTCCTCCATCATCTCCATCAGCATGGGTGCTCCACAAGGCTGTGTGCGTAGCCCCCAACCCCCCAGTTCTACTTGCTTTACACTTATGACTGTATGGCTAAGCTCAGCTCCAATGCCATATTCACTGTTACAGGCTGAATCAAAGGTAGTGTTAAATTAGCATATTGGAGGGAGATTGAAAATCTGGATGAGTGGGGCTACTCAATGTCAGCAAGACCAAGGAGCTGATTATTTACCTCAGGAGAAGGAAACCAGAGGTCCATGAGTCAGTCCTCATCAGAGGTGCAGAGGGTCAGCAACTTTAAATTCCTTGGTGGTGTTATTTTGGAGGACCTGCCCTGGGCCCAGCATGTAAGTGCAATTACAAAGAAAACACAACAGCGTCTCTGAGGAAGGGTCTCGGCCTGAAACATCGACTGTACCTCTTCCTAGAGATGCTGCCTGGCCTGCTGCGTTCACCGGCAACTTTGATGTGTGTTGCTTGAATTTCCAGCATCTGCAGATTTCCTCGTGTTTGGGTTTTTAAAAACAACAGCGTCTCTGCTTTCTTAGAGTTTGAGAGGATTCGGCATGACATTTGAATCTGTGACAGACTTCTATAGAAGTGCAGGAGGGTATATTAACTGGTTGCAACACAGCCTGCTATGAAAACACCGAAGTCCTTGAATGGAAAATCCTACAAAAAGTAGTGGATGTGGCCCAGTCCCTCACGGGTAAAGTCCCTCCCCACCATTGAGCACATCTACAAAGAGTGCTCTTGTAGGAAAGCAGCATCCATCATTAGGGAACCCTATCACCCAAGTCATGCACTCTTCTTGCTGCTGCCATCAGGAAGAAGGTGCAGGAGCAGGTTCAGGAACAGTTTTATCCCTCAAACATGAGGCTCCTGAACCAGAGGGGATAACTTCACTCAACTAAAATAGCTGACACGAGGGCGCATAGTTTTAAGGTGCTTGGAAGTAGATAGAAGGGGGATGTCAGAGGTAAGTTTTTCACACAGAGAGTGATGGGTGCATGGAATGCACTGCCAGTGAAGGTGGCAGAGGCGAATACAATAGGGTCTTCTAAGAGACTCTTAGATAGGTGCATGGCACTTGGAAAAGTAGAGGGCTATGTGGTAGGGAAATTCTAAGCAGTTTCTAGAGTAGGTTACATGGCCAGCACAACATTGTGGGCTGAAGGGCCTGTAATGTACTGTAAATTTCTATGTTTCTATGTAACTTTACTCACCCCATCATTGAACTACAATGCTTACAGTTTCCTTCAACACCCTGCAAGTAATTTTTTCACTCCACTGCAAACTGGTATGCTGTGAAATTTCCTACCTTAAGTTTTCTTAAAGTGTACTTTTAAGGGTGAATATTGGACTACCACTATTCTCTGCCAGAATGCATATGATTGGTAATCTGGGATATGGCCAATTATGGATCAGATTTTCAATGAAATTTTATTTAAAATAAACTTGATCTTATTTCACAATGCAGAAGTTAAATATCAAACTTTCACTGAACTGAGGTCTTCTAGCAAGCATACTTTGCTATATTGTAGTCATGAAAGAACATAATTTATCTGCCATTGATTTCCCTCTTCTTGTCAAATGTCCAGTGACACCTACCATCAACCAGGTTAAAAGTGATGTGGTGTGGCAGAATTTGAAACGGGGTTCCCAGCCTGGGGTCCACAGACCCTCCCGTTAACGTTAGGGGTCTGTGGCATAAAAGAAGGTTGCGAATCCCTGGCTTAAAGCAAAGAGTGAATTTTACAGCAATAAAAGACTCAAATCAATTCCTCCCACAACAGCATGATATCCAGGCAAGTCTGACATGAAAAATTACACAATTGCCTCTATCCTGCTATCCTGGCCTTGAATAGTGGTGCTACCAAAATTCTGAAAATATTGTGCCATTATAGAACAACGTATCAAGGCGGAAGTGTCAGCATAAATATATCTTGAACTTTGTACTTTTAAACAGTCTGCAATTGAACTATAGATCATTTCACTTAAGAGCTTGCTACATTAATAAATTCCAGCCATCAGTTAAACATCCCTCTTTTCTCTTTCTAATCATTTCAACTCTTTTCACCAAAGAATATTTACAACTTTCTCTTACCTCAATCTTTAAATGAACAGTATATTTGTTTTGTCCTGTGTGTGTGTTTTAAAATAACTATTAAATCACCAAGAAATCAATAATTCAATTCTATATAGTTCCTGTTTGCAAAGAACCCGAAATCTGTCTGAGCTTGAAACTTACCAAAGTACTAACTCCCAAAGTGTGTGGTTTTCTAAAATGTAGTTTATACTGCCAACAACATCACGGTGGTTTATATATTTACCATAAGTAGTTTAAAATTGAATTGCCCTGCTTTTAATCATTGCACTCTTTAATTTTAGTTTGACGGAAATAACCTGATATTGCTTGATGGAGTGGAGATACTTCTCGATAAAGGGAGGTGTGAGGTGCTCCTTCCCTCCACTAGCCTGCAGGTCACCCTTGGGCAAGGTGTAGCACCTGCTTAGCCCCCCACCCCTCGAACAGGGTCCCGTGAAGCTATGGAGCAGATGGTGGATGATTGTATGAGCAGCTGGTACATATCACAAGTCCTGGTTATGTGACCACTGATATCAGACAGACAATCTCAGGAGAGTATTGATAATGGCTGGGGTCACCCGTCTTCTAAGGACACTGCTCAAGAGAAGACAATGACAAATCACTTCTGTAGAAAAATTTGCCAAGAACGATCATGGCCATGACCATTATGGCCTACATCATATGACGTGGCACATAATGAACCTGATGATTTTTTATTTTATTTTATTGAGCTACAGTGCGGAGTAGGCCCTTCTGGCCATTCGAGCTGCGCTGTCCACCAATTCTGGATTTAACCCTAGCCTAATCATGGGATCATTTACAATGACCAATTAACCTACCAACTGGTATGTTTTTGGACTGTGGGAGGAAACTGGAGCACCCAGAGGAAACCCACGCAGTCACTGGGAGACCGTACAAACTCCTTACAGGCAGTGTTGGGAATTGAGTCTAGGTTACCTGAAGTTTAAAACATTGTGCTAACCTCTATGCTACCATACTGTCTCAAATTCTAATAATAATTAGAATGATTTTCTAATTCTTAAACGTATTTGAGCACTTTTGAATCTGAAATTTCATGATTTTATAGTGTAATATGATTTGGCTAAAATGTTATTCACTAGAGCTATTTGTTTGACTTTTGTCTGCTAGTTTCCTAACCGCACTGGACTTGATTTTAGTCTTACTTACTACCCATTACGCCTCTGGCATTTAGGGCAGCAATGAATATCCTCCATCTCTGTCTGTATAGAAGGACCTTTCATTGCTGTTTCCGTAGCAATTTTTTTTTGACCAGTGTTGTTAGCCCTGAGCTGAACCCTGAAATCTCGAGGACTGGTGAACCTCTCTTAGTTTGGCCTCTACTCTTTATCTTTGTTTGGTATGGGTGACCCTATCAAGAGCCAAAGCACAAGTCCCTGACTCCAGTCATTGAAGCATACAAGCCTCCAAACCCTACGACAACGTTGTGGTCTTCTTGGAGGTTGATACTTAGTCTGCTGAGTATTTGTTGTTTATTCGTGGTCCTTCAGAATGTTGCCACCTTGTGAATTCTTTGCCAATGTAGAAACCCAGGATTGGGCTAATTAATCATAGTGTGTATCTTTGATAGATCAGTACACATGTTCGTTAAAGTTCAGACAGAAAATGTATCTCAGAGCTTTAGTTAATTTGTGTTGAGTAATGCTGAAGAGGAATGCAGCAAAGTGTGACTTGGCCTGCTGAAGGCAGACTTGGATATTTTACTGCACAAGAGGACAAATATGGAAATGCAATAGAACAGACTCCTCCTCTAATCTCCAGTCATCATTAAAGAAATTGAATTGAGAAGCAGATGGCATTTTGGGGAAATATAGGGATGCTGAGGTGTGAGGGAGAAAATTGGGAGGGGGGCTGAGAACATCAAGGAATGAAAGGGGTTGTGGGATTGCAAAAAGTAACCATGGTGAGATAGAAAGGCTTGTATGAAGAGGGATGCTTTAAATCCCCAGCACAAACTGGTTAAGGTCGGGGCTTTGTGAAGTAAGAGCTGACTGTATTTGAGTAAGGCCTTCAGTGACCCAGTGGCTGACACATAGGTTAGAGTTCAAACTCCAAACTCTAAATTTCAAATGAGCCTTGTGCCCCATTGCATATCTCTGCTCGTGCCCAGCAACTTATCTGCACAAGCTTGTCATATGCATTGAATGTCACCGCATTAGGTAACAGCTGCCTATGCTGATTGCAGTGTCCAGATTGACAGCAGCTGGACGGTCACAGAATCCAGCCCTTTTTCTCCTCCCTTTGTATTACACTTGATATACTTCATTTGTTGTTAACCCAGTTCTAGGTTTCATCAACTGTTATATTTGAAAAGACTATTTAAAATAATTAAACCAAAATGTAATATTGGATCTGTCAGCATACTGCTTAATGAGTCAGGAAACCCAGAAATGTTTTGATACATTAAGTAGTTGAAAAGCCAGCAGCAGATGTGCATCATTTCCCAGCCTGTCCCATCCTTTTGATTCACATTGTGCCAAAACATTAAAATATAGCCGTTTCTGATTTGTGTTTTTTCCTGAAGATCTCATAACTAACTGTAAAATGCTTTTGAAAAGAGTCACAACATTCAGTGTAAATTAGAAATGGCATACAAGGTTGTACTGTGATTGCACTTCACTTGTGTATATGCATAACTGTTTTCAATGTGATAGTTTAGTTATCCACTCAACTTTGGCCCGGTTTGAGTTTATTTCATTGCAAGGCAATTGTAAAACATTACTAATTAACGCTACCAAATTGAGTAGGACATAACTCTGAAGGTATCATCACACGACTTTTCCCTGTGCTCTGCACGCTGGCTGTTGAATTTCACCAATGCATTAATCCTCACTTAAACTGCTCTGCCTCCCCTTGCCTTTTACAACAGCCAGGAAGTGAACACGCCCCAGTAAGTGGTCATAGTGACAATTCCATTGTAAACTATCAGTTAAATAATTTTCTTCTTATTCTCACCTTGCTTCCCTCCATCCCTGTTAGCATTTTGCAACCACTGAAGAGTGTTCAAGGAATTTGCCTTCCTGCGTAATGTTATTGTGTTTTTTTTTTGCTATTGTTGATTACATGCGATGTTTGAAGGGCATTAATTTTTAATTCCCAGGAATTCCAAAGCACTTTAAAAGGTTTAACAGCATTGTAGGTAATAGCTTGACCTTGGCTTCTTTGATTTGAAAGAATATTGAAGAAGGATTCCTTGTCTTCACTCTAGTCCTGTTGTTTTACAGCCTAGTCTGTGTGTTTGCATGACATGAGTGACAGTGAGCTGGCGAGATCTGTGAATTGTTAAACTCAACTCCTGTATTTCTTTTCATATCATGTGCATTCTGTTTAGGTCAGGGATATGTACTGTAGTTGCTGTACTGTTTTATTAATACTTGAATTGCTTTGAATCAGCATTTGAAAACCACCTTCTGCCAATAGGAGATTTTAATAAAGTTAAACCTTTTTGCTTGAAGACCACGTACCTTATAACAATAGAAAATACTGGGTTAGTATTAAGACAATTAGTTCACTTCAAGATCATGATTTATTGAGCACTAAACCATGACACTCCTCCAAGAGGATTACAACCTTGTTGTGATTTGGAGGTTTGTACTTCAATGACCTAGAGAGCTATACTAGCTGAAGTCAGGGCTTTATGCTTTGGCTCTGGTAGGGTCACCCATGCCAAACAGGTCAAAGGGCAGAGGACAGACTAAGAGTAGCCCACTGGTCCTCCAGGTTCAGGGGTTTAGCTCAAGGCTAACAACCCTGACTGGTCAAACAAAATTGTCACGGAAACAGAAATGAAAAATCCTACATTTGAGTGTGATGGTATTCCTGAGTCTCCACTTGGGACTTGCATGACTGACAGTGAAAACCGAGAGGAAGCTACTGACACGATGAAGGAAACGTTGAGCACCACCAGAGGTGGAGGACCTTCATTGCTTCATTGAACGCCAGCAATGTAACGCTGACACTATATTAATTTGTTTAAATATCATCGTTTTTCTTAGGAAAGATGATTTATATAATTTTAGTGTGTCCTTTGACAATTTTGTGGAACATTGCATTTTTGAGAAAGTACTTGATTATTTTTAGTATAGTTAATTGTGTAGATATTGAAAATTCAAGTAAATCTCTGTAAATATAATGTCATATAAATGTGTTAAGCACCTGATTTAATACTGATGGCAGATCTGTAATTGAATTTTGCGTGACTTGCGCAACCCCTCGTGTTGTGCAACTAAATTTGTAGTTCTTCCACCAACCTTGAACATTGAACTTGATAAACATTGAAATTACTTCCTTAATTAATAACTAAAACCATTTTACTCATACATCTGAACAGCAAAGTCCCATTAGGAATGTATATACCTGAAACTGAATTGATCAAATATTGCACATTTCCTCCGTGTACAACATTTTGTTACTTCTTGTAATTTTAAAACATTTGGATCTAACATTGAAATGTAAGGAACAGGAGTAAAAACTTGAATCTTGCAGTAAGAATAACAATGGTGATAGAAATAAACGCTGATCAAATCCAGAGCTTCCTGTCAGGATTTCTCAACTCTTGCAGCCTTTCCAGTTAAGTTAGCAGCAGGCTAATGATAACTTAAAATGTTTACACAAACTGCTTTGAAGAAAAATATGGAATATGTTGTGATTTGTTAAGTGAGCGGTAATTTGATTTTCAATGGTGTGTTGAGCTACAATCAGTGGGTAACCTACATTACCCTGTGAAGTCTAATTTTACATGGCTGGTTATTACGGCCTGGCACATTGGAGTTTGGAGTTCTTTTCCGGTGCTGTATGCTTATCTGTCCTCCCCGTGAGCATGTGGGTTTCCTCTGGGTCCTCTGGTTCCCTCCCACATTTCAAACACTTGCAAGTGAGTAGGTTAATTAGTCATTTTGAGTTGTCCTGTGATTATGCCAGGGTTGAATAGGTGGGTTGCTGGTGGTGCGGCTCAGTGGGCCAGAAGGGCTTGTTCCACGATGTTATCTTTAAATTAATTTCCTCTTGAGTAAATATTTCACTTTATTAAATTCTATTTTAATCTGCTGTGCTCTTCCAGTAGTTATTTCTTTATAATAAAATTTAAGCCAATTAGCACTGTGCCAACTTGTAACTGTGGTGTCAAAGGCCTGACACTTTGAAATCCTTCAACATAATGGGGTGGGGCAGAGGAGGTTGGACAAGCCCAGTGCACAAAGTAGCTGAAAGTGCATCTTTCACATTGTGTTTTTAAAAAGTCTGTTGTTCAGCCAGTTCTGCAAGGTAAAAGATAGAATATTTCACCAATATTCAAAAAGCAATTGTTCTGTTGATTTTTGTGATTGATTTTTAAATCCCGAAAATAAAAAAGAAATGTGTTTTTTTAAATTGTCACCGATCGGTGATGTAAGAGCCATGTGTCTATTTTCTGTCTGTCTGTATTGTACTTGGTGCTGTGTTTATTATGAGCAATTTGCCATGTGGGTTGGAGTGTGGTAGAAGTAGATGTGTCTAGTTATATATTCATGCTTTGTGCTAGTTAGTTTAGCTTCATTGAAAGGCAGGCAGCCAGAGAATAATTTTTTTTTTATTAACCACTAATTTGATCCCCAATTACTCTTACGCTGCTATATTGTTAATTTAGTTTAGTTAATTTCTAAAACTGCTATAAGATTGATCATTTTTGCTGATTTCATAATAAAGGATTCAACGTTCTTTTTTTGTTTTGGAACTCAGTTATTTGGAAGCACGTCATACAGTGTCAATTTCTGTACTCGGTCTCTCAGCGGTTTTGGTTGGTTTTCAAAAACCGCTACGGGGAAACGTTGATATTGAAAGTGACTTGGCTGTCCTTGTGCACAAAACGGACATGCAGATATAGAAGGCAATTGGGAAGGCAAATTGTATGATGGCCTTTATTTCAAGAACAGTTATACAGGGCTATTATGACACTGCACCTATTGTAGTTTTAGTGCTGATCTTATTGAAGAAAGGGTGTACTTTGTTCTGGAAGAAGAGCAATAAAATTCACCAGATTGGTTCCTGGGATGGAGGTTGGAGGGGAGGTGAATATTCTCAAAGACAGCTGAGGGAAATTAGATATGGTGTTTATGAAAATTATTGAATTTTTAAAGATGTCTCCAGGTTAGATGCTGCAAGGACTTTTCCTCTTGATGATTTATCAGATTTAGGTGGAGGAGTGGGCATGATGTCTCAGTATTAGACCATCAGACCATACGATACAGGAGCAGAATTAGGCCTTTGGTTCATGGAGTCTGCTCTGCCATTTCATCATGGCTGATCCAATTTTCCACTCAGCCCCAATCTCTTGCCTTCTCTCCATATCCCTTCACGCCCTGACCAATCAAGAATCAATCAATCTCTGCCTTGAATATACATAAATATTTGGCCTCTAGAGCTGTCTGTGGCAAGGAATTACACAGATTCACCACCCTTTGGCTAAAGAAATTCCTCCTCATCTCCGTTCTAAAAGGACGCCCCTCTATTCTGAGGCTGTGTCTTCTGGTCTTAGACTCCCCCACCTTAGGAAACATCCTCTCCACATCCGCTCTATCAAGGCCTTTTATCATTCGATGGATTTCAATGAGGTTACCCCACATTCTTCTGAATTCCAGTTGATACAGGCAGAGAGCCATCAGACGCTGTTTGTACGACAAGCCATTCAATCCTGGAATCATTATCGTGGACCTCCTTTGAACTGTCTCCAGTTTCAGCACATGCTTTCTAAGGTAAGGGGCCCAAACATGCTCACAACTCTCTCAAGTGAGGCCTCACCAGTGCTTTATAAAGTTTCAGCATTACATCCTTGCTTTTCTATTCTAGTCCTCTTGAAATGAATGCTGACATTGCATTTGCAAATTAACCTTTAGGGAATCTTGCCCAAGGGCTCCCAAATCCCTTTGCACCTCAGTTTGTTAAGTTTTTTTCTCCAAAGAGAGGGCATATAACAGAGCAAACCCTTTCACTTCTTCGACCAAAGTGCATGACTATATGGTTCCCAACACTGTATTCCATCTGCCACTTCTTTACCCATTCTCCTAATCTGTCTCAGTCCTCTGTAGCCTCTCTACTTCCTCAAAACTACATGCCCCTCCAACTAGCTTCATATCATTTGCAAACTTTGCAACAAAGCCATCAATTCCATTCTGCAAATCATTGACATATGACATATAAAGAATCGGTCCTAACACAGACCCATATGGAACCACTGGTCACCAGCAGTCAGTCAGAAAAGGCTCCCTTTATTCCTACTCCTTGCCTCCTGCCAATCAGCCACTGGTTTGTCCATGCTAGAATCTCTCCTGTGATACCATGGGCTTGTAACTTGTTAAGCAGCTTCATGCGTGGCACCTTGTCAAAGGCCTTCTGAAAATCCAAGTACATAATGTCAACTGATTGTTCTTTGTCTATCCTGCTTGTTATTTCTTCAAAGAATTCCAACAGATTTGTCAGACAAGATTTTCCCTTAAGGAAACCATGCTGACTACTGCCTATTTTATCATGTACCTTCAAGTACCCTGAGACCTCATCCTTAATAATCGACTCCAACAGCTTCCCAACCACTGAGATCAGACTACCTGGACTGTAGATTCCTTATTTTTTCTGCCTCTCCTTTCTTGAAGAGTGGAGCATTTGTAATTTTCCAGTCTTCTGGAACCACTCTAGAATCTAATGATTACCTAAAGATCATTACTATGACTCCACAATCTCTTCAGCCACCTCTTTCAGAACTCTGGGGTGTACACCATCTGGTCCAAATATCTACCTTCAGATATTTAAGTTTCCCAAGAAATATTCTCAATTAATGGTAACTTAGCACACGTCATGACTTCTGACACCTGGAACTTCCAGCATACAGCTAGTGTCTTCCACAGTGAAGATTGATGCACAATAGTTATTCAGTTCATCTGCTGTTTCATGGTTCCCCCATTGCTACCTCTCCAGCATCATTTTCTTGTGGTCCGATATCTACTCTCACGTGTCCTTTGCAGTTTTACGTAAATGAAGAAACTTTTGGTTTTCTCTTTAATGTTATTGGTTAGCTTACTTCCGTATTCCATCTTTACCTTAGTGATTTTTTTTAGTTGCCTTTCTGTTGGTTTTTAAAAGCTTCCCAATCCTCTAACTTCCCACTAAGTTTTGCTCTGTTTTATGCCCTCTTTTTGGCTTTTATATTGGCTTTGACTTCTCTTGTTAGCCATGGTTGTGTCATTTTTCCTATAGAAAACTTCTTCCTCTTTGTGTTGTATATATCCTGTGCTTCCAGAAATATCAGCCATTGCTGCTCTGCCATTATCCCTGCCAGTGTTCTTTTCCAATCAATTCTGGCCAACTCCTCTCTCATGCCTCTGTAATTCCCTTTATTCCACTGTAATACTGATACACCTGACGCTAGCTTCTCCTCCTCAAATTTTATGGTGTATTCAATTATATTATGATCATTTGCCCTTCAGGGTTCTTTTACCTTAAGGTATTGCAAACAAGGACAGGCCATTTATGAGGAGAAAGTTCTTCACTCGAATGGTAGTGGTTCTTTTAAAATGTTCAAATCAGGAGGAATCAGGCATTGAGTTTACTTAAAACCAAGATTGATCGGTTTGTGGAACTTGAGAGAATGAAGGGCAGTGCAGAAAACAGAACGGTGCTCGGAGATGAGGCATGATTGTGATGAACGGCCGGCTTAAGATGCCAGCTGACCTCCTGCTCTTAATTCTTATATTAACTAAATGCAGTTCATTAAAAGCACTCTTTCCCAATTCCATGCATCGATTCCTCTCTGTAATGCTTGTTGCTCTTGTACAAGATGTATGTGGAGCAGAATCAGTTGGCAAACTCTCCAGCACAATTGATGAGGAATTACAGGATAATTACGCTCTGCTGCTGGACTCCACGATGAGTCAAACATTAGAAGGCATTTGGAATTGTTGCGCGGTATTTAGGACTTGTGTTTACCAGGAAATCTTGTACTTGGCCCTTTGTGCGAAGAGTATCATACTTACTTCAACCCACCACCCCTACTGGGGTTTAGGCCGTCAATAGCAGTTCGCCAGAGTCCTTTGTCAGTCCTGTGGTTTCTGTTTTCACCTCACAACTTCATACGTCTTCTAGGCAAAGATGCTTCCTCTCCTAAGCATGAGGACTTTGGAGGTTCTGTTGGCATCTCTATAGCACTAGCTTTTTACGGGGGGGGCAGGGGGGTTGTGCTGTGAGACACAAGCCCAACCCTCCTCCTTCCACAACCAGGCTTGGGACCATCCGTGGCGGAGTTTGTAGAGTATCATGCATTAAAGGATAACTGCTGCAACCATGCACTTCTGATTGGTGGCATTTAATTACCTTAAAAAGTTGCTTTTATTTTCTTTGAGAGTTGAATTTATGTTGGATTGAAATGCCACTCCTGTACAATTGAAATGTTTATCAGTTTCACAAAACTGATTAATCAACTGACTTGTGTTATATTTCCAAAATGCAGTTCTGTTAGTTATGCACAAAAGGATTATTTTCTGTAGTTAAAATAAATGGGACATAGTGAGGTGGCAAGGAAGTTTGGACTATGGGTTTTTAAGGTGCTGTTGGGGAAAAAATGGGAAACAATAGTTAAAAATAACAATTTTTAAAGTATTTGAACTCTGAATGATGTATTTTGTTAGACCTTTTTCACAAACTGCAAATTAGGGCATCATGGTAGCGTAGCTGTTAGCACAATGCTTTACAGTACCAGCGATCAGGGTTCAATACCCACCACTGCTTGTAAGGAGTTTGTACGGTCTCCCAGTCACCACGTGGGTTTCCTCTAGGCGCTCTGGTTTCCTCCCACAGTCCGAAGGTGGTTGTTATGTTAAGTGATCACTGTAAATTGTCCTGTGATTAGGCGAGGGTTAAATAGAGGGTTGCTGGGCAGCATGGTTCAAAGGGTCGGAAGGGCCATTCTGTGCCATATCTTGATTAAAAAAAATTGATAGCCTAGAATGTTCATTAAGCATGCCAAATAGGAATTTTGGACATTTTGTTATTTTGTATCTTGGGGTTAATGTTTTTTATCAATAGATATCATCGTCATCATTATGTGCTGTGCCGAATGATTGTTCTTGGCAAATTTTTCTGCAAGAGTGGTTTGCCATTGCCTTTTTCTGGACAATATCTTTTCAAGACGGGTGACCCCAGCCATAACCAATACTCTTTAGAGATTGTCTGCCTGGTGTCAGTGGTTGCATAACCAGGATTTGTGATATGCACCGGCTGCTCATACGACCATCCACCACTTTCTCCCATGGCTTTTGAGGACTAAGCAAGTGCTACACCTTTCCCAAGGGTGACCTGCAGGTTAGTGGAGGAAAGGAGTGCCTTATTCCTCCTTTGATAAAGACCCTGCCACCCACAATAGATAGTTAACCGACAGTGGTTCTAAAGTTTGTGAACCCTGTAGAATTTTCTCTATTTCTGCATAAATATGACTTAAGTGTAATCAGATCTTCACATAAGTCCTAAAACTAGATAAAGAGGACCCAATTAAATAAATAACACAAGAGATTATACTTGTTAATTTATTTATTGGGAAAAATGATCTAATATTACATGTATTTGTTGGAAAAAGTATGTGAACCTTTGCTTTCATTAACTGGTGTGATCCCCTTGTACAGCAATAACTTCAACCAAATGATTCCGTTAACTGTTGATCAGTCCTGTGCATCGGCTTGGAGGAATTTTAGGCCATTCCTTCTTACAAAATTGCTTCAACTCTGGGATATTGGTGGGCTTCCTTGTATGAATCTCTTGCTTGAGGCCCTTCCACAATATTTCTATAGAATTAAGCTCAGGACTTTGACTCGGCCATTCCAAGACACGAATTTTCTTCTTTTTAAACCATTCTGTTGTTGATTTACTCTTGTATTTTGGATCATCGTCTTGTTGCGTTATCCAACTTCTATAAAGCTTCAGGTGCCAAACCGCTACCCTGACATTCTCCTGTAGAATGTCTTGATACCATTTTGAATCCATTGTTCCCTCAACAATTGCAAGCTGCCCAGGCCCTGAGGCAGCAAAGCAACCCCAAACCATGTTCCACCATGTTTCATAGTTGGGATGAGGTTTTGTCGTTGGTGTGCATTGCCCTTTTTCTTCCAACATAGCAATGTGCATTTCTGCCAAGAATTTCAACTTTTATCTCATCTGACCACAGAACGTTGTCCCAGAAGTGTTGTGAAACATACAGTTGGTCTTTTGCAAACGGAAATAGAAGTTGTTGGGCGATGTTCAAGGTTCTTGGGTGGGGTGGGGGGGCATGGCAGTAAGTGGCACCCTCACTTGAGGCACGAGATCTGACCGGCTGTTAGTGGAGCAGGCACTTCCCAAAAGAAGGATGAGGCACTGGAACACAGGAAGAATCATAACTCTGTAGGTGGTGACCACTTGTCGTCACAATACGCCTGAAACTCAGCAATCTTATCCAACCTTACCAACCAAACAGACATTATTAATTAGCGTAAATTAGCAACCAGGTTGCCCAACAGTTCCCTTTGACTCGCGGCACAGAACAAGTTTGTGCAATTTAAATTTGGTAAGTCAAGTACACCCTCTCAACTTTCTCGACAGATCTATGGAAAACAGCGCTGGCTGGAACCAAATGGTGAAATACAGCCAATCAGTGAACTTGCTGACCCTGAAGATTCCTCTTGAGATGTTCAAAGCAACCTTGGCTTTATATGCGTGGTTAAAAATCATCTTTAGTGGTTGAGGCGCTACGTGATTGGTGAATTCCAGTAACTGGAATAGTATAAAGGTAGCCTGCCAAACACCAGCTCTGTCCCGACTAACATTCAGATTCCAATCTGAATCCTTGTCAAAGTAATTTTCGCTGTTATGATCATCTTCATCTTCACCTTGCCGTTCCTTTGTGGGGTGCTACCAGTGTTCCGACCGTGTCAACTCGCTGCCGTCATCAACATTCGATAGGCACTCCCAGTTTGTGTTAATTTTTTATTTTAATTTAGCCCCGTTAATGATGGCTAAATGCGTACAGTGCAATCTCTGAGTCTGAAGGTGGTGAAGCCTTGAATTCTAATCCGGCTAAGAAACAGAAACGACAGAAAGTGCATCAGTACAATGTTACATAGCTGGAGCATGGTTTTATTCCATTCTCTTCAGATCAGCGATGCCCCGTGTCTTATTTGTAATACTGTACTGTCTAATGAAGCCATGAAGCCATCGAGATTGCAGGAACACTTCTGTAAAAGACACCCTGAAAAGGCTACTTATGGCGTTACTCAGTTCCAGAAGATGAAAGAAGCATTTGAAAAGTGTTGCACACTGGAGTCATTTGCCAAGAAAGCTAAAAATGACCTTCATAGTGGTCTCATTGTTTCTTATAGCATTTCCAAAATGATAGCAAAGTGTGGAAAATCTCACACAATTGGTGAAAGATTAATAATGTCTGCTGTATCAGAAGTGCTCACCACTATTCTCAAAATGGATACGTATTTTAAAATCAATTCCTCTGAGTAATAACTCTGTAGCTCATCGTATTGCTGAAATGAATGAAGACGTTGAGTAACAACTATACACAGAGTTACAATAAACAGAAACACGAGGAAATCTGCAGATGCTGGAATTTCAAGCAACACACACAAAAATTGCTGGTGAACGCAGCAGGTCAGGCAGCATCTATAGGAAGAGGTACAGTCGACATTTTGGGCCAAGACCCTTCGTCAGGACTGACTGAAAGAAGAGATAGTAAGAGATTTGAAACTGGGAGGGGAAGGGGGAGATCCGAAATGATAGGAGAAAACAGGAGGGGGAAGGGATGGAGCTAAGAGCTGGAAAATTGATTGGCAAAAGGGATATGAGAGAATCATGGGACGGGAGGCCTAGGGAGAAAGAAAGGGAGAGGGAGGAAGCCCAGAGGATGGCCAAGGAGTATAGTGAGAGGGACAGAGGGAGAAAAAGGAGAAAGAGAGAGAAAAAATTTAATAATAAATAAATAAATAAATAACAGATGGGGTACGAAGGGGAGGTGGGGCATTAACGGAAGTTAGAGAAGTCAATGTTCATGCCATCAGGTTGGAGGCTACCCAGGCAGAATATAAGGTGTTGTTCCTCCAACCTGAGTGTGGCTTCATCTTGACAGTAGAGGAGGCATATCAGAATGGGAATGGGATATGGAATTAAAATGTGTGGCCACTGGGAGATCCTGCTTTCTCTGGCAGACAGAGCGTAGGTGTTCAGTGAAACGATCTCCCAGTCTGCGTCGGGTCTCGCCAATATATAGAAGGCCACATCGGGAGCACCAGATGCAGTATATCACCCCAGCCGACTCACAGGTGCAGTGTCGCCTCACCTGGAAGGACTCTCTGGGGCCCTGAATGGTGGTGAGGGAGGAAGTGTAAGGGCATGTGTAGCACTTGTTCTGCTTACAAGGAAAAGTGCCAGGAGGGAGATCTGTGGGAAGGGATGGGGGGGGGGGTGGGATGAATGGACAAGGTAGTCGCGTAGGGAGCGATCCTTGTGGAAAGTGGGGGGGGAGGGAAAGATGTACAATAAACAATTTGGGATACAACTGGATGAGTGAATTGCGCGAGACAACAAGGTATTACTAATGACATTTGTACAGTTTATCAAAAATGAAAATATTTATGAAGAGATTCTCTTTTGTAAAAAGTTTTAAAAACAAACATCAACAAATATCAATGTACAATGAGTGGGGAAAAAAGAAATTCCAAGTCTGTTTGCAATCCATTGTGTAATTTATCATCATCTTGCAGCCAAAAACCTCAGTAAGCAACTTCTATCAAGCATGACTTTTACTTTATACTTTATTGTCACCAAACAATTGATACTAGAACGTACAATCATCACAGCAATATTTGATTCTGCGCTTCCTGCTCCCTGGATTGCAATATTAAATATTAATAATATCTGCTATCAACCAAATTAAAGCTCATCCATTAAATAGCAGAATATTTTGCCTGTTATGCCAAGATAATGATGAAGAGTTTGAATACTTGCTTCTTCACACTGAAGTGTGTTGGCTGTCAAAAGGCTGCTGCCTAAAATGTTTTTTTAATCTTTTTGACACTGGTTAGATTTTTGCTCAAAGTCAACAAGAGCTTGGGAAACAAGATTGAACTTCTACGTGGAGATGTGGCATACCTGGCCGATCTGTATGACAAAATGAACATTCTAAATTTGAAACTGCAAGGTGAGAATTTTACTTTAATCCAGGCAAAAAGTGCAGTGTCCACTTTAATCAGGAAATTGGAAATAAGCAAAACGTTGGGAGAAGAATATTCTTACAGTTTTCCTCCATGGAAAGTATGGCACTCTTTCGCAGACGGTGATTTGCAGCAGTACTGCTTAAACCTGTAGTCACTAAAGAAGGATTTTCAGAATTGATTCAAGGATTTGAACAATCTGGAAATTCCAATCTTGGTAATTAACCCATTTCTTTGAAAGTGAAAGAAAAGGAAGAGAGCTTGCAGGAAGAAATTATTGAAATTCAGAATGATGAAGAAGCAAAAATGTTTTTCAAAACTGTCGGTGTTTGTGGTATGTGGCTAAACTGTCATACAAAGTTTCGTGGTCTTTGGAGAAGAGCCAAGTTGCGTTTCTATCCTCCTACTTTGTTGAAAGAGGCTTCAGTGCAGTGAACCACGTACTCACAAAAAGCAGAAACTGCTCGGACATTGTTATGCTTGGGGACTTAAGGATTTTGCTGTCACAACTTGAACCAGATATTTCAACTCTTGCTAAAAACCATCAAGCTTGAGGATCACATTGATATTGAAGCTGCTGTACGGTGCACAGGTACTGTGTAAGCTAGGTTTAAAGAAAATTAAAAATTTTAAGCAGAATAATTTTTCTCATATTAGCATATGGTAAGCATGTTTTTACACTATGGGGGCATCAGAAAATTTATTATGCCAGGGCAATGTTGGCAAGTATGAAGCTGCTTTTGGGGTGGGGGGGCAATGGCAAGTATGAAAGTGCTTTAGGGGTATGTTGGGCAAAAAAATGGTTGGGATACACTGTGTTAAATGATATATTTGGAAGAGAATACTGCATTTTATTGACTGCTTTCAGGACTTAATAGTTTTGGTATTCTTGTCATTTGTAGTGTTTTGGTGATTGCATTTCTGGTGGTCTTGTTTAAAAAGCTGCTGCACTTTTCTGTTGATAGCACTGAGTCAGAACCACATTGAAACTATTCTTGAGCTTGAGCATGTAGTCTAAGTTAATACTGCAAGGATGCATTAGGAGGTCATTCTTCATTGTCAGTGACAATTTGTACAAATAACATACTAAGTAAAGGTTCCATTTGTCTGTTCAGGTGAACTTTACATACTGCAGCACATTTTTAGGAGAAGAAGCAGCAAACAACACTTTTTACTTCAGCGGTGTCACCAAAAACATAGCTAACTGGTTCTGCATGTCATTCCTGTTTGCGGAATCTTTGCATAAATTGGCTTCTGCATTCACCTACATAGTAAGTGAGAACATGCCAACAACTCATTTGCCTTCATATGCTGGAAATCTTGAGCAACACACACAAAATGCTGGATGAATTCAACAAGACTGGCAGCATTTATGGAGGGGGGAAAACAGTCGACATTTTGGGCTGAGACTCTTTATCAGGATAGCCTGAAGCATTGACTGTTCAGTCTCCTCCATGGATGGTGCCCGACTTGCTCAGTTGCCCCAGCATTTTGTGCATGTTGTTAAAGTATGTGGTAATACATGTCTGCCTCTGATCATCTCCTGAGCTGATAAATACATTGAATCTCTTTTTATTTTATTTATTTATTGAGAAACAGTATGGAATAGGCCCTTCCGGCCCTTCGAATCATGCCACTCAGCAACCCATGATTTAACCCTAGCCTGATCATAGAATTTACAATGACCTATTTACTTACCAACTGGTACATCTGTGGAGAATAAACCGGAGCACCTGGAGGAAACCCATGCAACCACAGGGAGAATGTACAAACTCTGTACAGACAGCAGCAGGAAATGAATCCAGGTTGCTGGTACTGTAAATTGTTGTGCTAACAACGACTTTACCATGCCACCCTACAGACCCTCTCTGAAGTCTTCCTCTGACCAAACTTTGAGCCACTCTCCTAATATCTTCTTTGGATCGGTATCTGTCTTGTTGTTCAATGAAGTTCTTGTGGGTTATTTTTTTCTGTTTTAGAAGTATTATGTAAATACATATTATTTTTATTGGACCATAACGCCTAAGATGGTTCCATGTTCAGTAAACTTTGACAAACTTCTGTAGATGCATGGTGGAGAGCCTACTGACTGATTGCAACATGGCCTGGTATGGAAACATCAATGCCCGTGAATGGAAAGACCTACAAAAAAATAGAGGATGCAGCCAGACCATGGTGGAGAAAGTCCTCCTCGCCGTTGAGCACACCTACAAGAAGTGCTGTTGTAGGAAAGAAGCGTTCATCACCAAGGAACCCCACCATCCAGGCTATGCTGTCTTCTTGTTGCTGCCATTAGGAAGGAGGTGCAGGAGCCTCAGGTCCCACACCACCAGGTTCTGGAACAGTTATTATCCTTCAACCATTAGGCTCTTGAACCAGAGGGGATAACTTTACTCACACTAGTATTGATCTGATTCCACAACCCAAGCTCAATTTCAAGGGCTCCACAAATCCATTTTCTCAATATTTATTTGTTTCTTTTTGCGTACAAACGTATTTGCATATTTTGTTGTCTTTTGCAAATTGGTTGTTTGTGAATCTTTGTGTGGTTTTTTATTGATTCTATTTTTTTTGTGTTTACTATGAATGCTCACAAGAAAATGAAGCTCAGGGTAGTATATGTTGATATATATGTACTTTGATAATAAATTTACTTTGAATTTTGAACTTTTGAATGTCTAGAATTTTCTGCTTGAGATATTTGTGGAGGCTAAAACGTCAAGGGTATCTGAAGAGGGAGAAGACACATTTTTGAACTTGGATCAGGGAACTTGGGACTATGGGGAACTGGTACAGATGAGGTGAAATCTGGGGCAGATCAGCTGTGTTCAAAGCTGGGGCGGACTTGAGGGGCATGGTTCATTGAGTTCTTTGGTTCTCCGGATGTATCAGAAAATGAGAGGTCAATCTGATGACTCTGCAGCATTGTATGAGATGCTATTGATAGTTAAACAATACAAAGCTAATTGGCTGCAACGTGGCCAAGCATCTCCAACATTGGAATCTACCCAATAATGTAGAAAATGGCTCGTATTTGTTATGTTCGTTTGGAAGTTGATCAAATCTGATTTCTTAACTTCTACCATGTTCATTTATTATTTCTTGTCAGCAAAGTGTTGGAAGCTGTTCTATATTGTGCTATTAATGTGTGCACCTGCACTGAGTTGGGTATCTGTTTAGATAAGGGCTCTCATCCTGGGATCCATGGACCCCTTGGTTAATAGTAGGGGTCCATGGCATAAAAAAGGATGGCAACCCCTGGTTTAAATCATTAGGCTCCAGATCATTGGTCAGAATAAAGGGATTAATTCCAGAAATGAGAGTGATTTCTCTTCACACACTGACAAGTGCTGACTTTGTGGCATCAGGGACAGTGACCCAAGTCATACTTAGCAAACAAGCAACACACATAAAAGTTGCTGGTGAACGCAGCAGGCCAGGCAGCATCTATAGGAAGAGGTACAGTCGATGTTTCTGGCTGAGACCCTTCATCAGGACTAACTGAAAGAAGAGCTAGTAAGAGATTTGAAAGGGGGAGGGGGAGATCCGAAATGATAGGAGAAGACAGGAGGGGGAGGGATGGAGCCAAAAGCTGGACAGGTGATTGGCAAAAGGGATATGAGAGGATCATGGGACGGGAGGCCTAGGGAGAAAGAAAAGGGGCAGGGGGGAAGCCCAGAGGATGGGCAATAACGGATGGGGTACGAGGGGGAGGTGGGGCATTAATGGAAGTTAGTGAAGTCAATGTTCATGTCATCAGGTTGGAGGCTACCCAGACGGAATATAAGGTGTATATCAGGTTGGAGGCTACCAAACAAGGTCAGGGTTTATGTTTCCTTTTATGTCTCTGATCTCCTGAATCACCAAAGTCCAATCACTACTTCCATGATTAGAGAATATAGTCTGATTCCTTGGTTGATTAACACTAAGGTTTTTTTTAAACAAGTAGATTTTTTTTGCCCTATTTGCCCTATCATCTCAAAGCCTCACTGTCACCATCAGTGGATTGGTCTCAGCCCGAAATATTGACTGTACTGTTTTCCATAGGTGCTGCTTGACCTGCTGAGTTCCTCCAGCATTTTGTGTGTAGGTTGTTTCCTGTATCTACCATCAACAAAATGAACAGTAAAAATTAAATAAATCATTGGCACCTTCCAAATTATCTCAAAGACAAGGCTGGTAGGAGTATGTGAAGGATCCGTGCATTCCCTGCACATCACACAGCAACTCACAGATTTTTACTGCTCCTAATGGCACAGTGAGCATTCTATCAGCACAAAATAAAGGTGGTTCAGGAAGATGTTTACCACCACCTGCTGAAGGGCAGTCATGGTTAGCCAGTGGATTCTGGCCTTAAAACACACACAAAAATTAAGGTCATAAGCAACTACAATGCCAATGGGATACTTTAAGAGGGGGGATGACTTGTGATACACTGAAAGATTTGTGCAATAGTCTCTTAATTCGATCAAAATGAAAACTTAGTAAATGGTGATTAGTAATATATATTTGGCTTACTTGAATGTAAAATAATACTTTAAAATGACTTGTTGAGTTTGCACTGGAGTATAAATGAGAAGCTGTTGTAAACAATGCTAGGTTAGGCATACATGATTTTTTAGTGAGTATGCACATGGTTTTATAAAAATGAATCAGAATTACTTTGTTGCCAGTATGTGAAACATAGCAGAATTGATTGTGGTTTAGTGCTAGGAATAAACCACAGGACAATACCATAACAGACAACACCATAGCAACTAACAATTTATAAGACAACAGTGCAGAGACAGCCATGGGCAATCAACAGTTAGCAGTACAGTCACAACAAGTGTCAATAATCAAACTTAAATTATGTGAACATATGAACAAATTAAATAATTGTCAATAGAACAAGGAGGGCAGGAAAGACCACTTAATGGATGTTGTGCAGGGACAGTTAAGGTGTTACACCTGACTAAGTTTTGTTGAGAAGCTGAATGTTGTTGTTCTTGGCCTAAGCCATTTTTTTTTTTTTGAATTTAAAAACATCTATCTCTCAAATTGAAAGTGTATTGGTGTTGTGTTGCTTGTTTTATTTCCAGTGATGATTTTTCACTTATTTTAAGGATGAATTCTAATTGGAGCAGATGTGATCCAGTTTCTCTGAGAAGCTGACTGCTTAATTTGTGAAATAATTTACAATTAACTCAGAATTATACATTGGTAGACGTGTTAATTATGAATGCCATGTTTTGTAATAGACAATAAACCACAGATTTCTCATGTTATAGACTAGTCATCAGTTTGGAATACTGTCAGAATGTTCTCTGCTCCACATGTGCTTCTATGAATCTCTTGAGATCTGACTGCCTGTTCGTTGAATAGCATGTGCTGGAAATTAAACAGTGCTTGGGAATATTTTGTCAGTGTGTTGTGTTTTCCTCTTTATCAGGAACAGCATTCATCATGTTAAAGTGAAGGAAAAGAACTCCGTATTGAACATGCTAAAACGATTGGACAAAATAAGATTCAGAGGACAGAAGAGGGATGAAATACTTGATCTTGTGGAATCTCCCAATGCATCAGACAATGAATGTGGTGATGAAATTCCAGCAAAGCCTGCTCGATGTTCTGTAAAAGATTCTGAAGAATTAAAGGATTCTGTAAGTATTAATTTATTTTTAAATGACTAAGGACTACTTATTCACTTATTTATTCACATGCAGATAAGGCAGTAGCAAGTTGGAAAGCAAGCGTACTTGTAACGCATTTTCCAATGCTTAGCATCCCTATCCAACATGATATTTACCAATTAATTTAGAATCTACTTACGTAAACAATATTGTATTGATGTTTGAATGCATTCTAAGAGCCGAAACCTGCAACTTTAAAGACTGAGAGCTTTTAAATAGATAATAAGGAGTTTATTTTGTATTTATTTATTGGGATATGCATGGAGTAGGCCCTTCCGGTCCTTCGAGTCCTACCACCTAGCAACCCCTAATTTAACCCCAAACATAATTACAGGACAATTTACAATGGCCAATTAACCTACCAACTGGTACAACTTTGGGCTGAGGGAGGAAACTGGGGCACCTGCAGAAAATCCACGCTGTGGTGGGGAGAACATACAAACTCCCTATAGGTGATGGTGGGAATTGGACCCGGGTTGCTGGTATTGGAAAATGTTGTGGTAACCACTAGGCTATTGTGCCGTGAGTTGAATTCCGACTTTCTCGGCTCTTATGGTGTCATACATTTATACAGCATTGAAACAGCTATTCTAGCCCAACTTGTCCTTGCCATGTCTGTCAAAGCGCCTAGTCACATTTGTTTGTGTTTTTGTTCACATTCTGTCCAAATGTATGTAAAACATAATTGTGCCTACCTCTAGCACTTGCTCTGGCATTTTGTTCCATATACCTACCATCCGCTGTGTAGAAAAACATGACTTTCAGGTCCCTTTCAAATTTTTTTCCCTCTCATCTTAAACCAAATGCCCTCTAGTTTTAGACTTTGCTACCCTGCAAAAGAGGGCTTGAGCTACAAAAAGAGATTGAATAGACTGGGATAAGTTGGGACTGTCCTGTAAAGGACGCTGAGTGTCACCTCAGAGAGGTTTATAAAATATGAGGGGCATATATAAGATGGATGGTTATAGTCTCAAGCCCATCCTTGAGTCTTTTCTGCACTTCCTCCAGATCAATCACATCCTTCCTCTAGAATGGAGACCAGAAGTGCGCACAATATTCCAGATGTAGTCTCACCAACCTCTTGTAAGAGGTGTAGCATGGTGTCATAATTCTTGCACTCAGTAACTTGACTAATGAGGCAAGCATGCCTTGTGCTTTCTTTACCACCTTGCTGAATTGTGTCACCACTTTCAGGGAACTGTGTATTTCAGATTAGGTTTATTTATTATCTCTGACTTATATGATGTGAAATTTGTTATTTTGTTGCAGCAATACAATTTAAAGACAAAATTATAATATATTACAGAAGCAAATAATACAAAAAAAAAGAAATTGACAAAATAGCATTCACGGACCATTCAGAAGCCTGATGGTGGAGGGGAAGTTGTTTTCTGAATTGCTGAGTTTAAGTCTTCAGACTCCTGTACTAATGAAGTCCTGATGAGGGGTCTCAGTCTGAAATGTTGACTCTCCATACACGCTGCCCGACCTGCTGAGTTACTCCAGTATTAGACTCTTGTGCTTCCTTCCTGGTGGTAGTCATGAAAAGAGAGCATTCCTGTCATTATCTACTACGCTACTAAATTTGGTGTCATATGCAAACTTGCTAATCATGCCATCTTCATTCTTATACACCTTATAACGAAACATGACAAACAACAGGGGACATAATCTCGCCTTCTGGACTAATCTACTATCTGGAACCTTCACAAATGCCTTGCCAAAGTCCATGAATACAACATCTACTGCCCTGCTCTCATCAAATCTCTTGGTCAGTTCAGAGCACTTGCTATCATAAAGTCATTTGTCTGAAACAGAAACAAAGCCAAGAGACACACAAAAACTCAAGGACTGGCTGCTGAACAATGGCGGCAAGTGTTCTAGACTGACGAGTCAAAATTTGAAACTTTAGACGTAAACCAGGAGGTAGTTTGACCGTGGAAGAGCTGGAGAGTGCTGCATGGATGAGTGTCTGCAGTCAACAGCGAAGCATGGTGGAGGTTCCCAGCAGGTCTGGGGTTGCATTTCTGCAAATGGAGTTGGTGACCTGGTCAGAATTAATAGAATCAGAAGTACAAGCAGATTCTCATCCAATCATGCAATGCCATCTGGGAGGTGTCTGATTGGTCCCAACTTCATTCTACAGTAGGATAACGGCCCTAAGCACACAACCAAGGTCATTAAAATAAAAACTATCGTCAGCAAAACGTTGTGCTACAGCTACCATGCCCCTCCCCCCAATAGGTGATATGGCCTCCACAAAACCCTGATCTCAACATGTTAAAGGTTGCTTGGGATTACCTGGAGAGATAGAAGCAATCAAGATAGCCAGAGTCTGCAGAAGAACTGTGGTAAGTCCTCCTAGAACAGCGGTCCCCAATCACCAGGCCACGGACCGGTACCGGGCTGCGAGGAAACGATATGATTTGGCGATATGAGCCAGCTGCACCTTTCCACATTCCCTGTCACGCACTGTTGAGCTTGAACGCACGCAAGGTCATTACCCGCACGTCATCCATGTCAGCGCAGGAAGGAGATCAACTCCTCGAGCTTGCAAATGACAGCGGGCTGAAAAATACGTTTGACATAACATCTCTGCCAGCATTCGGGATCAAAGTCAAGGCTAAATATCCTGAGATAGCCACTAGAACACTGAAAACGTTGCTTCCATTTCCAACATATCCCTGCAATGAATGCAACGAAAACTAAATTGCAGAATAGACTGGACATAAGGAACCCCCTTCGAGCATCGCTGTCTCCCATCACCCCTCGATAGGACCGTCTTGTTGCAGGGAAACAAGCCCAGGGCTCCCACTGATTCAGCGATATTGGTGTGTTGCAAAGATTTTATATGTTCATATGGGGAAACTATATGTGCTGTGTGTTTAATATCCAAACGTTACTTAAAATGTTATGATGCTATTGACTTATAAAACTATATAACAATTACAGCACGGAAACAGGCCATCTCTGTCCTTCTTGTCCGTGCCGAACGCTACTCTCACTTAGTCCCACCGACCTGAACTTAGCCCATAACCCTCCATTCCTTTCCTGTCCATATACCTATCCAATTTTTCTTTAAATGATAATATCGAACCTACTTGTACCACTTCTACTGGAAGTTCGTTCAACACTTACTTCAAGCTCCCCTGTCCTCCCCTGATAATTGACTTATCGCTATATTCATGCAAGGAAAATATGCGCTGTGTGTTTAATATTAAATTCGTTAGCTAAACCCTTTTAGAAATGAAATTGAGTGTATTAGCCACTTATCACCTATATTCCGGTCGTGATTAACACCCCCCCCACCCCCAAACAGAATCCCCAAAAATGATTTGTCGAAAAAAATCAGCACGATCACGCATGCGAACTGGTGCCCGCACAAGGCTTCATGGTTATTATAGTCTTTCTTGGGGTAAACACAACGTATATGACTGCTACTCTTGTCCGTTGGCAACCCTACCCCCCCCACCCCCCCGGGTCGGCTGGTCCGCAAGGATATTGTCAATAATAAACTGGTCCGCGTTGTAAAAAAGATTGCGGACCCCTGTCCTAGAACAACCTACCAGGCAAATTTCTTACAAAACTGCACAACAGCATACCTAAGAGAATTGATTCAGTTTTAAAGGCAAAGGTGGTCACACCAAATATGATTTGATTTAGTGTTTTACTGTTTACTACTCTTTTTAGTAAATGTTTTGAAATGTAGAAACTTTTCTTGTTGGGATGTTGGGAATGGTGAGGGTGTTTGTGTAGTATTCTTTAAAATGTTTTTTTTTGGGTTTTTTTGTGGCTGCCTGTAAGGAGATAAATGTCAAGGTTGTATAATTTATACACGCCCACTTTGATACAATTGATCTCTCAAGTGATGTTATGTCTTAGTTTGGAGAAAATCAGGTCGAACTTTTGATCCTCGATTCGACTTTGAGAAAAGGTGGGGCTCTTTTGCCTGCTATTATCATTTAATTTGAGTTAATTTAGATGGTCCCCTTCTGATTCTTGGGTAAATGGATTTGGTTGGCGGATTGATGTCTTCCTTTTATGGAAGCTTGTATGACGTATAGCTCCAGGTTTGTGCTCCTAATGGCTTTTTTTCCCTTTTATTTTTGTTAGTAGGGTTTTTTTGTATTAGTTAGTAGGGGTTCTTTTTCCCTTATTTCTTTTTTTCAAAAAAAATAGCTTTAACATTACCAACAGGAATTCTGCAGATGCTGGAAATTCAAGCAACACACATCAAAGTTGCTGGTGAACACAGCAGGCCAGGCAGCATCTCTAGGAAGAGGTGCAGTCGACGTTTCAGGCCGAGACCCTTCGTCAGGACTAACTGAAGGAAGAGTGAGTAAGGGATTTGAAAGTTGGAGGGGGAGGGGGAGATCCAAAATGATAGGAGAAGACAGGAGGGGAAGGGATAGAGCCAAGAGCTGGACAGGTGATAGGCAAAAGGGGATACGAGAGGATCATGGGACAGGAGGTCTGGGAAGAAAGACGGGGGGGGGGGACCCAGAGGATGGGCAAGAGGTATATTCAGAGGGACAGAGGGAGAAAAAGGAGAGTGAGAGAAAGAATGTGTGCGTAAAAATAAGTAACAGATGAGGTACGAAGGGGAGGTGGGGCCTTAGCGGAAGTTCGAGAAGTCGATGCTCATGCCATCAGGTTGGAGGCTACCCAGACGGAATATAAGGTGTTGTTCCTCCAACCTGAGTGTGGCTTCATCTTTACAGTAGAGGAGGCCGTGGATAGACATGTCAAAATGGGAATGGGATGTGGAATTAAAATGTGTGGCCACTGGGAGATCCTGCTTTCTCTGGCAGACAGAGCGTAGATGTTCAGCAAAGCGGTCTCCCAGTGTGTGTCGGGTCTCGCCAATATATAAAAGGCCACATCGGGAGCACCGGACGCAGTATATCACCCCAGTCGACTCACAGGTGAAGTGTTGCCTCGCCTGGAAGGACTGTTTGGGGCCCTGAATGGTGGTAAGGGAGGAAGTGTAAGGGCATGTGTAGCACTTGTTCCGCTTACAGGGATAAGTGCCAGGAGGGAGATCAGTGGGGAGGGATGGGGGGGACGAATGGACAAGGGAGTTGCGTAGGGAGCAATCCCTGCGGAATGCAGGGTGGGGGAGGAAAGATGTGCTTAGTGGTGGGATCCCGTTGGAGGTGGCGGAAGTTACGGAGAATAATATGTTGGACCCGGAGGCTGGTTTGTGGCTTCATCTGGGTGAACAACACCTTATATTCCGTCTGGGTAGCCTCCAACCTGATGGCATGAACATCGACTTCTCGAACTTCCGCTAAGGCCCCACCTCCCCCTCGTACCCCATCTGTTACTTATTTTTATGCACACATTCTTTCTCTCACTCTCCTTTTTCTCCCTCTGTCCCTCTGAATATACCCCTTGCCCATCCTCTGGTCCCCCCCCCCCTTGTCTTTCTTCCTGGACCTCCTGTCCCATGATCCTCTCGTATCCCCTTTTGCCGATCACCTGTCCAGCTCTTGGCTCCATCCCTCCCCCTCCTGTCTTCTCCTATCATTTTGGATCTCCCCCTCCCCCTCCAACTTTCAAATCCCTTACTCACTCTTCCTTCAGTTAGTCCTGACGAAGGGTCTCGGCCTGAAACGTCGACTGCACCTCTTCCTAGAGATGCTGCCTGGCCTGCTGCGTTCACCAGCAACTTTGATGTGTGTAGCTTTAACATTATGTTTTTTCTTGTTATTATTGTTTAGCTTGGTTGATAGTTTAACTCTTATTGTATATATTGATATGTTGACTTGATTGCTTTAATGTATTTTTTGTTGATTTATAATAATAAAAAGATTTAAAATAATTTATACATACTTTGATAAATGAACTTAGGACTTTGAATTTTTTGAACTTTTAATTTCATTATTTTTAGTATCTTCACTTTACAGCTCTATTTTATATGTGCCTAAGGCTTTTGCACAGTACTGTATTTGTCAACGTGGAGCATTTGTAGATCTACCGGGAGGAAAGGATGTTGGGAATGGTGAGGGTGGAGCACTGCAGGAAGGGTGTGGGACAGGTGGCAGAGGAAGTAGTGCCAAAGGTAGGAGTGGGGGAGATGACGTAGGTGTAGATACACCCAGCCCTGAGACACCAGGCAAGGTCATTTGATTCCAAACAATTGGCTTATTGATCATTACACAGTGTTTGAGGCTCAGATTCCAGGTCGTCAACCTTGAGCTCAAGTTTCTCGAGCAACCCACGTTTGCTGCAGATGTGGTCAACAGGAACCACATGGAGTCCATCAGCTTCTACATCATGCAGCTATAACACATCACGTGATTCTGCATCACTATTTTTTGTTGTAATTTTGTATCATTTTAGTTAATTATGTTTAAAAAAAAAACCTTACTTATTCTTACCTCTACTCACATGTGCCGTCTTGCCAAAGCCTTTTGAGCCAAATCTTCATCCTCGGAGTCTAGACATTCTCCACTGGTCCAGTCACAATGGCTGATCCAAAATGGCTTCCGGGACTTTGGCCTCTGCCTCTTCTCACTGAAGCCTCTTGAGCCAAAGCTTCAGTTCCCCACTCAAACAATAGCCACTCTGCTTAAACCTCACTTCTTTTCTTTGGCCCAAGTGAAACTTACACTCAACAAAACTTGCTCTTTTCAATGGTTCCTGCTCTTGAACAGATCTCGCTTTCTCTACCCAACTTCTCTGATGTGTTTGTGAGTTCATGTATGTTAGTTAATATTCTATTAAGTCTCACTGTATGTTCAATATTGAATAACTCAGTGTAATACCAGATGTTTCTTTGCAATAAAACTCTTTATTTTTTCATTCTTACATAGAAAAATAAATGCTGGCCAATGGTCAGATTACATCTTTTAGCGCTTATTCAGTTAGTACCTACAAGTCTGGGAACAATTACTGATGTTAAGTGACCTACTAATAAATCTAGGAAAGAATTTTGATTGGGTTAATAAATATTTAAGCCCTAATCAGTAAATTATTGTAGATATATCAATTCCAATTAAAATATCAGCCCATTGTAATTTCTTCATTTCTTTCACAATGCAACATTAACATATTTGAGCAAAGCAGCAGACTGTATATTGCCAGAGTTGTTTCACTGGGTTCTGATACAGTTAAGGAATGTTGCTGTCCATGGGAATTCTCCCAAGGTGCCTAATTAGTCTCACAGGCTAGATTCTTTTCAACTTTGTCTGCCATTGAACACATTGTACTCTTTTCTAAACAGGAGTCATTGGTATTCAACATAAGCAACTACATGTCTTGTCAAACAGCACCAAAAATTTCCCCCAAAGCAAATATTGTGGATCTAATCTATCAGCCAGTGAACTTTTTCTGTTTAACTATTTCAGCAGCTCTAAGAAATTCTTTAAAATTACAACTAACCAATTAGTAAAAATCAGCTATTTAGACAGGAAACAAATCAAATCACCTTTTCCAATATCAATATGAGGCCCTTCATTGGTCGGGGTCGGCCATGGATGTTGTGTCCTAGCTGTCATACGCAAGCCAGTACGGAAGCTAGAGCAGTACAATGTGGAGAGCAAGCTGTGCCCATACAAGATTTCCCCTCTCCACGCAGCTGAGGAATCCAAAGGAACAGCAGAAACGAATAGTTTGGCACCAGTGGTGTCACAGGAGTTGCCAATCAACGTTGAACTGCCTTAGGGACTCCAGGTCCAGATTTTACCTCAGGGTTTACTCCCGAAACTTTCCCTATGAACGTGTATAGCTGCAAGGCAGTGGAGGTTTGAGATCAGACTTTTCCTTCTCCTAGATCAGCTGCCAATCATGGCTGATGAGCCCCATCTGCCCGGTGTCTGGTTTTAAGCAGACATCCCACCCTGCAAAAACACATTTCAGAGAGGTAGCACCACCAATTTGCGGGAGACTCCCGGAACTTCTGGGGGAGGTGGGATGTCTGCAATAGAGTAGCTCCTTAGCAGCTAGCCAGCTAGTTTAAATAACGTTAGCTATGCTAATGAATAAATGACACCTGTTAAACTCACCTCAACATGTCTTTTACAGTCTTAACCCACCATGGGCAATAGAAAAGTCACTGTTGCAAACAGTGCAGCGAGCAACACTGTCATTATTTTTGACCCCTGTTAGGCAGGGGTACACTTTAGGTTAGTCTGGGTGACATACGTGTTATATTCTCTTTCTTTGGAACACTCTCCCATGGTGTGTGCGCGCTCTTTCTCTCTCTCTTCCCCCCCCCACACACTCACTCTCACGCTTGCTCTCACTCTCGCGCTCGCTTGCTCTCAAAAAAATTGATTTCCACGATATTGTATGTAATTTGCGAGCATCAGGGAGCCACTATTAATATGCGGGAGACTCCCGGAACTTCCAGGAGAGGTGGGATGTCTGTTTTAAGGTGCAGGCAACCCACCTCTGCCTCTTCTCCTGTCAGTGACTATCAATGACTAAGCCTTTGTTCTTACTGAAAAGTTCACTCGGAACTCTCCCACTTGCTCTTGCATGGATTTTTAATGCAATTTTCATATTTAATGAGAGGTGAGTTGTATATACTGCAGATAATTTTAATTACTTTTTCAGACATCAAATGTATCCAGACAACCTGAGCAAAAAATGGTGGATATATTTCTTGAACAAGTACAGTTGTTTGACCCAAAATCGAAACTGTTCCCCTTCAACAAACACTGCCTGATGTGAGCATTTCCAGTATTTTCTGTTGTAATTTCAGATTTCCAGTATCCATGGTATCTTGCTTTGGTATTTTTATTCTTTTAGATTCCCATCTATCCTAAAGGCTTTTTACAATTAAGTGAAAATAGAGAAATTGATGCCTTTGGTTCGACCAAGGGTTACAAAAATGTTAGGTTTTTGAAAATCAGATTCTTCATTTCAATGAACAATTCAGAATCGGTTTTATTTTTGTAAACCTTTGCCACACAAGTCTAAATCTCCACTGGATTACCTATTTCACAGGCGCTCAGTTTTATTTTATTCTTCTTTGCAAAAGTCAGAAGTCAATTTGTGTGTCTCCTTTGAACACACACCAGTCCTCAGAGGGATTAGAAGTAGAAAGAGTGAGCAGTTTCAAGTTTCTGGGTGTCAACATCTCTGAGAATCTATCCTGGGCCCAACAAATTGTCGCAGCTACAAAGAAGGCACAAAAGTGGCGATATTTCATTGGGAGTTTGAGGAGATTTGGTACGTCACAAATTTCTACAGGTGTACCATGGGAGAGCATCCCCTTCTAGTATGGGGGGGGTGGGGGCACTACACAGGATAGAAATAAGCTGCAGAAAGTTGTGAACTCAGTCAGCTCTAACATGAGCACTAGCCTCCCCAGCATATATTACTGTCACTTGCAGTTTTTATTGTTATGTATTGCAACATACTGGTGGCACATAACAAATTTCATGACATATACTGGTGATATTAAACCTAATTTAATTCTGATTCTGAAGTGAATAGGAATATACCATGTGTAACTAAGTGATTGAATTGTTTTTCACTGCAAAACTTTCAGCCTCATTTTATTAAAAAGTTTCAACAATATTTTATTCCTTGCTTCTATTTAATTAGGGATCTCTTTGCCTGGCGGCCCAAAAGGCTTCTATTTTGCTAAACTGTAAAAACAAAAGCGAGCTTAACACTCACACAATCTGCCACCTCTGTCAGAACATCATTTTTTCCACATTTCACGGGCAATCACAGGCTGTCCACTACATTTTATGAAAATTGTTATTCTTTTGTCTGCGATGGCTTTCCTTCAGCTCTGTAAAACAGTGACAAATTCTGAAAAGGGAAGTTCCTTAAGGTACCAGCTGTCTTTCAGGAAACAGCTTTTGCATCTAAAAAGTCCTGAGTATCCAATTTTATACAACAAGTAATGAAATATTCTTGACATCAAACTTTCAAGAGAAATGTTTTAGGAACAATGTACAGCCATGGCCCCATCATATCTGCTACTGACCTTTGCTTTTCTATCTTTACAAAGATAGATTAGAAGGCGTTTGGATGCTACCTATACTGCCCATGTCAATGTATCCTTGTGATTTACTGCCTAAAAGATGTATTGCTTTGTATTCAGACAAGTTATACTTGATTACCCTTGTATATAATTTTCAAAATTTTAGAACTCAATTAGCCAACACTTAGTGAATAATTTGTCTTCAAAATCTTAGTTAATTTTCAAAGAGCCTTAAAAATTAAGTTCTAAAAAACACTAATAATAAAAACAGAAAATGCTGGAAATTTCTGTGGCAAAAAAACTTGTTCTGTTAATGTTGTTTCTCTTTCCACAGACCTGGCTGGTGGCATAGTGGCATCAGTGTCGGACTTCGGGACAAGAGGTCCCGGGTTTGAATCCAGCCAGCCAGCTCCCCTGCATGCTTTCCATCCGTGCTGGGTTACGAGCTGGTGATCTCTGCTGTAACTTGCCCGGTACGCGATTCCCCACTATGTCAGAGAGGCGTGGAGGGAAATCGTCTGCTAACCGGAGAAACTCCAGATGCGACGTACCTTTCCATTCCTTTCCACATTTACTACCTGCTGATTGTTTCCAGCATTTTTTTTATTACAGGTGTCCCCCACTTTTCGAACGTTCGCTTTACGAAACCTCACTGTTACGAAAGACTTACATTAGTTCCCTGTTTTCGCTAACAGAAGGTGTTTTCACTGTTATGAAAAAAAGCGTGCGAAAAAATCAGTGTGCGATAAAAAGGCAGCATGCGCCCCGAGCTCTCTCCCCGATTCAGAACGGCATTCTCGCGGGCATTGCTTAAACATGTGCCTGTGAGCAGCCGTTAGCAAGATGAGTTCTAAGGTATCGGAAAAGCCTAAAAGAGCTCGTAAAAGTGTTACACTTAGCATAAAACTAGACATAATTAAGCGTTTCGATCGTGGTGAACGAAGTAAGGACAAAGTGAGTTTGGCTTGTGGAAGTTGACGAAGATGATGTTGAAGAGGTTTTGGCATCCCATGACCAAGAACTGATAGATGAAGAGCTGATGCAATTCGAAGAGGAAAGGATAACAATCGAAACCGAATGAGTAATGATAAAGTACGACTTTAATTTTGATTGGGTTTAGGGCATATTTGCAAGATGGTTTGAGTCCTTACAAAGAACTGTATGATCTAAAAATGCGCGAGGCTCAGCAGTCAAGCAAGCCTTCCACATCAGCCACAGCAGACAACGAACCTCGACCTTCGACATCGAGGCAGGCAGTCGTAGGAGAAGATGTGCTGCCTGCCCTAATGGAAACAGACGACGATGAGGTGACACCCCAGTGTCCCACCACCCCAACCCCCAGGCCACGGACAGATACGATTCACAGAGAATGCAGCGATAGCCGGGAGGCACACAGCACATCTTTAAGAATAAAGCTGAAATAAACAAACTAATTAATTAGGTGCCGCCCGGCACATAATTGTCGGCCCAAATCAGAGGCGATGCAATCGACAATCGCCTCTGATCTGGGCCAACACTTACGTGCCGGGCAGCATCTAATTAATTAGCATGTTTATTTGGACTTTTTTCTTAAAGATGTGCTGAGTGCCTCCTGGCTACCGCTGTACCACTGCATGCTCCGCGGCAATGTATGGGTCGGCGGCCTGGAGGGTGGGGGCCACTGCACCACCTCAACCTGCGACGACTCAGCCTAACACACCATCATCAGTGTGCTCTGCGCTGTCTTCCTGATTCCCGTAAGTGATACTACACTGTACATACATTATTTCTACTTTATATAGGCTGTGTATTTTTATGTATTATTTGGTATGATTTGGCAGCTTCATAGCTTAAAGGTTACTGGAGAGCGCTTGCGTGAGATTTTCTGCCGACGGCGCTTGCGTGAGATTTTCGCTACGGAGAACAGTTCAGGCAATGATTGTGGAAAAGTATTTCTACTTTATATAGGCTGTGTATTTATCATATCATTCCTGCTTTTACTATATGTTACTGTTATTTTAGGTTTCGTGTTATTTGGCATGATTTGGTAGGTTATTTTTGGGTCTGCGAACGCTCACAAAATTTTCTCATATAAATAAATAGTAATTGTTTCTTCGCTTTACGACATTCCGGCTTACGAACCGTTTCATAGGAACGCTGTACCTTCGGATGGCGGGGGAAACCTGTATTTCATTTTTCAGGATTTGCACTTTCTTCTTTGTTTCAAAGACACACAAACTGATCGGTTAATTGGTCAATATAATCTGTCCCTAGTGTGTAGGTGAGTGGAAAAAATGGTAGAACCGATGAGAATATTGGGAATGATGATAAACCTGATTCTGATTTGGGTCTCTATTGTGGACTGGGAGTGGGAAGGGGTCAGGGAGAGGGGTATCATGGTTGGGAAAGAGGGAAGAGAGAAGGGAGGGAGAGAAACATTCTGTGATGGACAATAAACCAATTGTTTGGAATCAAATGACCTTGACTGGTGTGTCAAGGCTGGGTCATCCCCCTGCCTCCGGCATCCCTTCTCTGCCACCAGTCCCACACCTCTCCCGCGGCACTGTACCCTCGCCATTTCCAACATCCTTTGCTCCCACCAGATTTACAAACTCTCTG
The DNA here is from genome assembly GCF_030028105.1 of Mobula birostris. NCBI lineage: Eukaryota > Metazoa > Chordata > Chondrichthyes > Myliobatiformes > Myliobatidae > Mobula > Mobula birostris. The sequence continues at coordinate 38,711,346 of NC_092392.1, read as the reverse complement.
CATTTGGATTTAAGACCACCAAAGACTTTCTACACCTCTGGTTGGTGAGGGATGCGTCTGGATACCTTATGCAGATATTGTCACCATCATCATTATGTCTACATCTCCTTAGCAAATAAAGAAACAAAATAGATAGTGGATGATTAGTTCCCGGAGAGCTTGATTGGGAACTAAGACACTTGTAGGTATCTGGATTGTGCCTTTTTCTCATTACTACCTTCAGGGAGGAGGTACAGGAGTCTGAAAGCCCATGCTCAGTGTTTTAGGAACGACTTCTTCACCTCCGCCACCAGATTTCTAAATGGTCCAGGAACACTACTGGTTATTCTTCTTTTGCACCGTTTATATATTTATTGTTGTAACTTATTGTTCTATTTTGACTGGCACTGTGCCACTGCCATAAAACAATAAATTTCATGGCACAAGTCAGTGGTAATAAACCTGATTCTCCTTATGGCCCTTTAACACAACAGCAGGGGCGGGAAAAAAATGCTTTAGGAAGAAGCCATTGTTGAAATGAAAATTATTTATGTGAGATTTTGAACAATTGCACGAGAGAATGAATGGTTGCTCTTGGTGTAATAAATACTTTTCCAATCCTCGGTGTTCCCACATAAAAAGTAAAAACATAAGCAAATTCTTGCTTTGTAATCAAGGATTGTAAATTGCGCACAATTTAAATAAGAGAGCAATGTTTCACTAAGAGAAGATATTCAGATACAGATTTATTTATCATGTATGCATTGAAACATACATGAAACAAGTCATTTGCATTTACAACCAACATACCCAAGGATGTGCTGGGGGCAGCACGCAAGTATCGCCGCACATTCCAGCACCAACACAGCATGCCCAACAACACAAGCAACATCAACAACATAACAAAGCAAGGCTACAACAGGAAAACAAGCCCCTTTCTCACCCTCTGGGCCTCCATTCCTTGGCCTCAGACTTGTAGACATCAGACTTTACCGCAGTACTTGCTTGCACCTCATGGGTTTGACCTTCACGCATTGAATTCTAGATGTGCACGGATCTCTGACCTTGTGACCTGGGTCCTTGTAACTTTGGGCCTTTACCTTTGGTCATTGACCTTCAGTTTTGCCTTCTGGGATTCACCAGCCTCTGGGTACCCTAGGACTTGCCAATTCCAGATTCTAGACTTGCATTGACCTCAGACCCCAGTGACCTGGGGGCTGGTTACCAGGGCTTGTGCCCATACAGACTTTGTATGTTGGCTAATAAGAATAGTTATTAGTGAAAGTAAATCATGCCCAAATGGTCTGAGTAACTTGTTGATGGTTACTTATTGAAAGCAGAGTAGTAGAAGTCGTACAAATGGATTTAATAAAAATAATTGATTATGAAGCAAAGGAATTAAATTGCATTCCATAGTTGATAATTGTATTCATGTGAATGAGGCCGTTTTATACCTATTTTAGGTATCTTAACACTAACTTCTCATGTCATGCATTTTTGAGAGATTTTCTTGCTTACCTGTGTTGTTTTTCCAATGCTCAACTCACGTGAATAATGTCAACAGTAGAGCAGTAACCTAATTTCTTTAGTGAAATTGTATTTTAACCTCAAGCCTGATAAATAACAGTTGCCAATTATTTTCTTAGGAGCAATGCCCAATAAACTAAACCCTTACGCACATGGATTGCTACACAGATTGTACTTGAGTGACAATGACGCTGCCTTCTGAATTTGCTGAGTGCCCCCTAAGCATTTTGTGGCAATGGAAAATTACAAAGTGATCTTTTACCTACATCGCTGTACAGCTTTCATGGTTGACTTGGAATGCAAAAGATGCCTTTTTGGCACCAAGGGAGGAGCAACATCTGTGCAATCTAGGCTTCGATAGGATATTTTCATTCTTGTCTCTGACCGTAAAAAAACCGCTACAAGCTCAAATGGATGCCCGTTGCTGTGGAAATCATGGTCACCTTTGCTCTCAAATTCACTGTCCCAGTCTTCATCCTGGTCTTCTGAAAGTCCAGGTATGTGGTGCCAACTCATTCATCATCATTAATATTATTACTTGGTCCCAAATAATTATCAAGCATGATTTCAGTTTTGTAAGTCCATTGTTGACTCTACCTAATTCTATTACTATTTTCCAATGCTCTGTTATTGGTTCCTTACCATTAAGTAAGGAGAGGACTAGATGTTGGGGTAACAGATGAAAACTAGCAACAAGATGATCATGAGGAGCCGCAGCAACATGAAGGTGGTGAAGTTGCGGAACCATATGGTTGCTAATGGGGTCCCCTGCCAGGCTTCCCAGAAGATGTCACCTTTTTGCACCCGTTATGTGGACGCGTTTGAACATATGTAATACCCACTTCTGCCTGCACATTTATTCTCAAAACCCTCATCTTCGCCATTTCATCTTAAAAGCGGGAACACAGAAATAGTCTTCAGTCACTGTGATGTAATTGGTTACATATATATTGCAATTATTTCTAGCAAGTTACTTAGTTAAAAATGGTCACAGACTTTCACATAAAAGTCAGGCAGAAGCTACCAATCTAATAATCGATCTCAGCTTTACCTTGTAGGAAGTGTTGGTTTCCTCTGGGTGCTCTGGTTTCCTCCCACAGTCGAAAGATGTACCAGTTGGTAGCTTAATTGGTTATTGTAAATTGTCCCGTGATTAGGCTAGGGTTAAATCGGGGGTAACTGGGCGGTGCAGCTCGAAGGCTTATTCCCCACTGTATCTCAATAAATAAAAAGTGCAAACTCAGAATCAAAGATTTCATTGAATAAGGCTGTGCAACCTTGATTTAAAAATACGAATTTTATTTCTATCTGTGTGCACTGTGTTTCAAGTTTAATAATTGCTTAACATGAGTCAATCTCTGAAACTGAATGTCTTTGTAGCAATCAGCGTTTTCCAGAAATGAACTTTCTGGTTGTTCATAAAATGATCTGCATACTAGATATCCAGTCAAATTCACAAATGGATTTTTCAGATCAGCACAATGGAAAGTGATAGGGTTCCTCAATGAGACTGGAAGAGCACCAAATCATCTCTTAATTTACTGAAATAACTGCAATGCCCACGATTTCTTTGTTCAAGACATTTGTTCAGTTGTCTCAATCTCATTTAAAACCAGTGGCAAATTTATAACAAATCAGTCCAGTTGGCCCATGTATCATTGGAGAGGTGAAATAATAGTTTGACAGGTTTACTTGGGTCCCAGTGATTCTGTGAAGGAGGCGTAACATTGACCTGCAGGGTTTGCTTCGTGGGGGGGGGGGGGTGGGGGGAGTATCTGTCTCTCTTTTTCTACCTTTCTGGCGCACTCAGCCTCTTGCGCACTCTAGCTCTGATCTCATCATATAACTTTTCAATGGTACACGTTCCTCAGTCATTGACGTATGTGTGATGACGTGTCCTTCTGATAACTGGCATGTCAGTGTAATTCAGTTTATTATTATCGTATTATATCACATGAAATTGTGATGTTTTGTGGCAGCAATATAGCACAGATATAAAATTGCTATAAATTACAAAATAAATAATGCAAAGCAAAATGGAGTGTTTATATGCTCATGGACTGTTCAGAAGTTTGATGTGGAGAACAAAAGCTATTTCTGAATCATTATAAGGTCTTCAGGCTCCTGTATCTCCTTCCTGATGGTAATATCGAGAAGTGATATGTCCTGGATGGTGAGGGTCCTTGATGATGGATGTCGTCTCTTAAAGGTGTCCTTGATGGTTGGGAGGGTTGTTCCAGTAATGGAACTAGCTGACTCTACAACCCTCAGCAGCCCCTTACAATCATGTACATTGCAGTCTCCAACCAGTCTGTGATGCAACCAATTTGAATGCTGTATATCTATAGAAATTGGCAAGAGTCTTTGTGACATACAAAATTTCTCCTAACGAAAAAGAGCTACAGGTATGCTTTCTTCATGATTGCGTCAATGTGTTGGGCCCAGGACATGTTCTCCAAGATGTTGACATCCAGATACATTTATTCCCAAAGCTTTCCCCAAGGCTGGGTAAAGCTGCAAGGCAATAGAGGTGTGAGATCACAGTTTTCCTTCTTTTAGATGAGCTGCCAACCACAGCTGACGAGCCGCATCTGCCCGAAGTGACTGGTTTTAAGGCGCCAGTAACCTGCCTTTGCCCCTCCTGCTGTCGGTAGAAACATTTCCGCTAGCCTTAGTAGCTAAGCTACAAATGAAGGCCAGGATTTGGACTTGATTGTCAGAAGCTATTTGAGGAGCCATTGGGTGCGTTTAATAACAAACAAGAAAATCTGTAGATGCTGGAAATCCGAACAACACACACCAAACGCTGGGGGAACTCAGCAGGCCAGGCAGTATCTAGGAAAAGAGTACAGTCAACGTTTTGGGCCGAAACCCTTCAGCAACCCTTCAGTCAGCTTGCTGGAAACAGCTGAAACAGTTTATGGTTGGGGTGACTTATGTTCCTGATGATCTTGCTGGTCTTCTTTATGCACCTGCTGCTGTAAATGTCCTCAGTGGAGGGGAGTTCATGTTCACAGATACACTGGGCTGTCCGTGCCACCCTCTGCAGTGTCCAGCGATCAAGATTGGTGCAGCTCCTGTACCAGGCAGCGGTACAGCCAGTCAGGATGTTGTCAGTGGTGCCTCTGTAGAAGGTCATGAGGATATGAGGGCTCAAGCCGAACTTCTTCAGTTGTCTGAGGTGGAAGAGATGCTGTTGTGCTTATTTTGTCGCACAGCTGGTGTGTACAGTCCAGGTAGGATCTTTGGTGATGTGTATACCGAGGAACTTGAAAATACTCACCGTGTCAACTGCAGACCCATTGATGTTGATTGAGGTGACTCTGTCTCCGTTCCTCCTGTAATCCACAATCGGCTTTTCGGTTTGTTTTGTTCCTCCTGTAATCCGCCATCAGCCCTGAAAAGAACGTGTATGTGAATTTCTGCATGCTTCTACTCATCTCAAAGAGCTGATCTTGAAAGGATGTACCCAGCCCCAGACTGAAGGCAATTTGTAAAATAGCTCCATCACAAGTTGCATTTAAAGCTTGCAATCAAACACTCATTCATATTTTTAACTAGTCATAGGTGATAGTCATATGGCTTCTTCGCAAATATAGGAGGTATTTAATGAAGGATCATCAACTTCACCATGATTTTAACTAACAAAATAGCTTCAAACATAGCCAGAAATCGATATCATACAAATTTGTTGTGTGGTTGCAGTGTCTTCATGTGTTATCTCTGCAAATATTAATTAAGTTTAGTGGTGAGATGATTGTCAACTTTGCTGCAAGCACTCCCTAACATGTATTCCCTGAAGGTGTTCCTCAGCTGTAGGGAATACCCAATCAACACAGGCACCATCTATAAACTTGCCGATGACACAACTGTTGGCAGAATATTGATGGTGACACCACTCAACCAGCCAGCCTACCTCACTCTTGCATGCCTCCTTATCGCCATCTGCGATTCTGTTAACAACAGTGGTGTCATTGGCAAGTGTATAGATGGTGCTTGAGGCTGTGCGTAACCACACATTCATGAGTGCAGAGAGAGTAGAGCTAAGCATGCATCCTTGAGGTGCGCCTGCGTTGATTGTCAGCGAGGAGGAGTTTTATAATCTAACTAAAACCTATTTAAATAGATACCAGCAATGTATACCTAATCAAACACCACTCCCATTCAAGTACAAGAGAAGTGCTAAGGATGTTTGAGGCAGATAGTTTAGGGTCATTTGTACTGTTATTTAACCACAAATTGCATTTAAAGTTTACAATCAGTCACTCATTCATAATTTTAGATAGTCATGGGTGATTATCACTTCATTGGAATCTAGCTTCATTGTAAACTCAAGCTTAGCAAACACATCAGTTACAGGATAGGTCCTCAGATGTTGGCATCCAGGGACCTGAATCTGCTCACCCTTTCCACCTTTGACCCTCAATGAGGGCTGATGTGTCTTCTTTCAATTTCCCCTTCCTGATGTTCACAATCAATTCCTTCGTCTCGCAAACACTGAGTTCAAGGAATCTCAGAGGATCTATCCTGGGCCCTGATGCTGTCTTGAAGAGGCATGATAGTGGCTCTTTATTAGGAGTTTGTGAAGATATGCCACAGAAGACTTGCAATTTTTTACAGATGTATGACCAAAAGACCACAAGATATAGGAACAGGATTAGGCTATTTGGCCCATTGATCCAATGGCCGATCCAGTATTTCTCTCGGCCTCAATCTCCTGACTTCTCCCCATAACCCTTAATGCCCTGAACAATCAAGAATCATAAAGAACAATCAACAATACATAAAGACTTGGCCTCCACAGTTCCCCATGACAAAGAATTCTGCAGATTCACCACCCTCTGGCTAAAGAAATTCCTCCTAATCTCCATTCTAAAAGGACACTCCTCTATTCTCAGGCTGTGTCCTCTGGTTTTAGGCTCTTCCATCTCAGAAAACATTCTCTCCACATCCACTCTATCAAGGTCTTTCACCATTCAATAGGTTTCAATGAGGTCACCCCTAGTTCTTCTGAATTCTAGTGAATATAGGCTCAGAGCCATCAGATGCTTTTCATGTGACAAGCCATTCAATCTTGGAATCATTTTCATGAATCTCCTTTGAACTCTCTCTAGTTTCAGCAAACCCTTCTTAAGATGAGGAGTCCAAACCTGCTATCAATTCTCCAAGTGAGGCCTCACCAGTGCTTTATAAAGTTTCAACATTACATCTTGCTTTTATATTGTAGTCCTCTTGAAATGAATACTAACATTGCATTTGCCTTCCTCACCACAGACTCCACCTGTAAATTAACCTTTAGGGAATCCTGCACAAGGACTCCCAAGACCCTTTGCACCTCAGACTTTTTTTTGTATTTTTTCTCCACTTAGAAAATAGTCAACTCTTTCATTTCTTCGACTGAAGTGCATGACCTTACACTTCCCAACGCTCTATTCCATCTGCTACTTCTTTGGCCATTCTCCTAATCTGTCTAAGTCCTTCTATAGCCTCTTTATTTCCTCAAAACTACCTGCCCCTCCAGCTATCTTCATATCATCTGCAATCTTTGCAACAAAGCCCTCAATTCCAACATCTAAATCTTGTCATATAAGGTAAAAAGAATCAGTCCCAATACAGATTCCTATGGATCACCACTAGTCACTGGCAGACAGTCAGAAAAGGCTCCCTTTATTCCTATTCTTTGCCTCCTGCCAATCAGCCACTGCTTCATCCATGCTAGAATCTTTACTGTAATACCATGGGCTTGTAGCTTGTTAAGCAGCCTCATGTGGCACCTTGACAAAGGCCTCCTGAAAATCCAAATACACGACATCAATTGATTCTCCTTTGTCTATTCTGCTTGTTACTTCTTCAAAGAATTCCAATAGATTTGTCAGGCAAGATTTTCCCTTGAAGAATCCATGCTGACTGTGGCCTACTTTATCATATGCCTCCAAGTACCCTGAGACATCAGCCTTAATAATCGACTCCATCATCTTCCCAACCACTGAGGTCAGATTAACTGGCCTGTAGTTACCTTTCTTCTGCCTCTCTCCCTTCTTGAAGTGTGGAGTGACATTTACAATTTTCCAGTCTTCTGGAACCATTCCACAATCAGTGAATCTTGAAAGACGATTAGTATTGCCTCCATGATCTCTTTAGCCACCTCTTTTAGAACTCTGGGGTGTACACCATCTGGTCCACTCATCTACCTTCAGACCTTTCAGTTTCCCAAGAACCTTCTCTTTAGTTATTGTAACTTCACACGCTTCATGCCCCCCTCTCTTTAATATTATTATCCACCTTACTTTTGTATTGCATCTTTACCTTAATGACTTTTTTAGTTGCCTTCTGTTGGTTTTAAAAAAACTTCCTAATCCTCTAACTCCCCACTAATCTTTGCTCTGTTATATACCCTCTCTTTGGTTTTTATGTTGGTGTTAACTTCTCTTGTTAGCCATGATTGTATCTTCTTTCCTTTAGAAAACTATTTCCTCTTTGGGATGTATATATCCTATGCCTTCCAAATTGCTACCAGAAATTCCAGACATTGCAGCTTTGCCATCATCACTGCCTGTATTCTTTTCCAAAGAATTCTGGCCAATTCCTCTCTCATCCCTCTGTAATTCCTTTTACTCCACTGCAATACTGATACACCTGACTTCGGCTTCTCCTTCTCAAATTTCAGCATGGATTTGATCATATTGCAATCACTTTCCCATAAGGGTTCTTTTACCTTAAGTTCTCTAATCAATTCTGGTTCATTGCACAACACCCAACCCAGAATAGCTGATTCCCTAGTGGGCTCAACCACGAGTTGCTCTAAAAAGCCATCTGATAGGCACTCTGGAAATTCCTTCTGCTGCAATCCATCACTAACCTGATTTTTCCCAATCTTCCGGCATACTGAAGTCCCCATGACTATCGTAACATTGGCCTTTAGGCATGCATTTTCTATCTCCTGTTGTAATTTCTAGGCCACATCCTTACTACTGTTTGGGGCTCTGTATACAATTCCCATCAGGGTCTCTTTATCCTTGCAGTTCCTTAGCTTTATCCACAATGATTCAACACCTTCTGACTCTATGTCACCTATTTCTAATGATTTCATTGCATTTTTTACCAATAAAGCAACGCCACCCCCTCTGCCTTCCTGTCTGTCCCTTTTGATACGATATGTATCCTTAGACATTAAGCTCCCAGCTATAATCTTCTTTCAGCCATGATTCGGTGATGCCTTCAACATCATACCTACCAATCTGCAGCTGTGCTGCAGGTTCATCTACCTTATTCCGTATACTGCACGCATTCAGATACAACACATTCAGTCCTGTATTCACCGTTTTTGATTTTGTCGCACCATGCTCAACCTTTTGATTCCTAACGTTGTCTGAGGTCTTACCAACATCAACTTCTTCAACCTCTCCACTAACTGTTCTGGCACTCCGGTTCTCATCAATTTGCAACTCTAGTTTAAACCCCACTATGCGGCATTAACAAACCTTCCTGCCAGGATATTATTCCCTGTTTAGTTCAGGTACAAACAATCTCTTCTGTATAGGTCCTACCTTCTCTGGAAGAGAGACCAATGATCCAAAAATCTTATGCCTTCCCTCCTACACCAACTCCTTAGCCGCATATTAAACTGTATAATCTTCCATGCTCTAGCCTCACTAGCACGTGGCATGGGTAGCAATCCTGAGATCCCTACCCTGGAGATCCTGCCCTTTAGCTTAGTACCTAACGCCCTGGGCTCCCTATGCAGAACCTTGACGCTTGCCCTACCCATGTCATTGGTACCTAAATAGACCACGACTTCTGGCTGTTCACCCTCCCACTTAAGAATGGTGAGGATTTGATCTGTGATATCCTGGACCCTGGCACCTGGGAGGCAACATACATCCAAGAATCTCGTTCTCTCCCACAGAACCACCTGTCCGTTCCCCTAACTAATGAATCCTCCATCTCCACAGTGTGCCTCTTCTTCCCACTTCTCATCTGAGTTGCAGAGGCAGGCTCAGTATCAGAGACCTGACCACTGTGACTTTCCTCAGTTATGTCATCCCTCTGATAGTATCCAACGTGATGTACCTGTTGTTGAGGGGGATGACCACAGGGGTACTCTGCACTGGCTCCTTAACCCCTTTTCCCCATTTTCCTGTGTCCAGCACCTTGGGTGTACCTACCTCCCTATATGCCCTATCTATCGCTCCTTCAGCCTCTCGAATGATCCGGAATTCATCCAGCTCCAGCTCCTTAACGTGGATTGTTAGAAGCTGCAGCTGGAAGTAGTTGTAGTGATTGGGGATACTGGAGGTCTCCTTGTCTTCCCGCATCCCACAACAGGAGCGTTGCACTATCTTGCCTGTCATCTCTATCTAGCTGAGCAGATATAAAGAAGAGAAGGAAAAAAAAAGCTTTTGCTTTGCATTCTCTGAGTGAAGTCTCACAGAGCTAAAACCTTAAGATCAGCACTCTGACTCAGTCCACTCAAATAACAGCAGCTGCGATGATGGCTGCTGCGCTTGTCCCTGCCCTCCTTTAATTTGCCTTTAATCTTCCTTTAATCAATCCCAGATGCTGACTGGCCGCTGGTCAAAGCTCTATTACACTGCCGCAAACCACTCCTGCCTTTTATCCTTGGGCGGTGGACCTGATTGAAGTCCCTTCCTCTCTAAGCTTCCGATGTCTGGATTGGCCGCTGGTCAAAGCTCTGTGGTGGAGAGTATTCTGACTAGTTGCATCACGGCCTGGTATGGAGCCTCCAATGTACAGAATCACAAGAGGCTACAGAGAGTGTCGAGTCAGCCAGTTCCATAATGGGCACAACTCGTTCTGCTGAAGGCATCTTCAAGAGGTGGTGCTTCAAGAAGGCTGCATCCACTATTAAAGGGACATGTCCTTTTTGCCATACTACCATGAGCGAAGAGATGCAGGAACCTGAGAACCAGTGCTTAATACTTTAAGAACAGCAGCTTCTCTTTCACTGTCAGATTTCTGAATAGTCTGTGAAAGCTACCTCATTATTCATCTTTTGCACTATTTATTTATTTTCCATATCTTTTAATAATTTGATGTCTGCACTTTATAGCTGCAAAACTACAAATTTCACAACATAGATAATTGATAATAAACCTGATTCTGTGCTCTTCACATCATCTGCCTGGTTATAAAGGAAGTACTGATAATGAACCTGTTGTAGTGCATTAATCCTTTGTATTCTAGAGGTGTCTTGCTCATCCAGGTACCTTCAGTGATAGATGTGATCTGGACACCTGGCTAGTGTGCCAATTTAATGTCCTACTGATCTGTGAAGGCTTCAGTAATGGATTGTGATTGGAACTGAATGTCTTTGATTATAGGTGCAGTCCCCATCAATGAGTGACATTCTGTAAAGTTATAGTGAAATGACCGCAGCAAGCTCTGCTTCTCCAGGTGCCTGATGCTTGTCTACTTCAGCATCAATCTAGACTAGTATTTTCTCCAAAGACATTAGCTGGATGTGCCGAGTTAGGTCATCTCCAGTCAAGAGCCCATGAATTTGCCTGCAAGCTCAGTGTTCAGGGGTTCAGTTGCTTTAGACGTGAATGAGTAGGAGGGATTAAAAGAGGAGGGGTGACATTTCTAGTCAGGGAAAATGTCATGGCAGTGCTCTGTCAGAACAGACTGGAGATCTCATCTACTGAGGTGTCATGGGTGGAACTGAGTAATAAGAAAAGCATGACCATGTTAATGGGGCTGTATTACAGACCACCCAACAGTCCTAGGGATTTGGAGGAATAAACTTGTAAAGCGATCACAGACTGTTGCAAGAAGCATAAGTTAGGTGATTTTAACTTTCCACATATTGAACAGGAATCCAATTCTGTAAAAGGATTAGATGGGATAGAGTTTGTCAAATGTGTTCAGGAAAGTTTCCTTCATCAATATGTAGAAGCCCCAACGAGAGAGTGTATGATACTGGATCTGCTATTAAGGAATGAGACAGGGCAGGTGATAGAAGTTCGTGGAGGGGAACACTTTGCATCCAGCAACCACAATGGCATTAGTTTCAAAGTAGATATGCAAAAAGATTGGTCTGGTCTGCGGGTTGAGATTCTAAATTGGAGAAAGGCCAATTTTGATGGTATCAGAAATAATCTAGCAAGTGTGGATTGGGACAGGCTATTTTCTGGCAAAGGTGTACATGGTAAGTGGGAGGCCTTCAAAAGTGAAATGTTGAGAGTACAAAGCCTGTATGTGCCTGTCAGAATAAAATGTAAAGATAACAAGTGTAGGGAACCTTGGTTTTCAAGAGATATTGAGTCCCTAGTTAAGAGGAAAAAAGGAAGTGTATAGCAGGAATAGTCAGGTAAAACAAACGAGGTGCTTATGGAGTATAAGAAATGCAAGAGAGCACTTAACGAAAGAAATCAGGAAGGCTAAAACAAGGGAGGAATTTGCTGTAGCAAACAAGGTGAAGGGGAATCCTAGGGGATTCAACAGATATGTTAAGAGCAAAATGATTGCAAGTGACAAAATTGGTCCTCTGGAAGACCAGAATGGAAATCCATATGTGGAGCCAAAAGAGATGGGGGACCTCTTAAATAAATTTTTTGCAACTGTATTTGTGATAAGAATCTGTACAGTAGCCTCGGACATGGCATCTTTTAGAAACCCACTCACGTGGACTTGTACCTCAACAATAACAGGGCCACCATCATGACTCCCAATGTACCGTGGTTCTTTCTACTTTAATTAACTGTGAAAACTAGTTTGGACCCAAAGAGTCACCCTAAGGAAATAAGATGATTATGCATGTTGTTCCTACCGAATGGCTATAAGGTGAAGGAAACCAATTGGGCCTTTAAAAGGGCCAACAGAAAAACTAGGAAACCTAACAACTAGGAGAAACCTGTCGCTACTGCCTGTCCTCCCTATATTTCCACGGTTTCTGGAAGGATTGTCAGGATCATGAAGAAATACCAGATTAATAAACCTGTAAGGAAGCTCAAATCACAGTTTATGCGGACCAAAGATATCCTGGGACTCAGGACAGCTGGCGTTTATAGGATACCTTATAAATGCGGAGCAGCGTATATCGGCCAGACGTGGTGTACGGTAAAAACTTGCATCATGGAGCATAGGAGGTATATCTGTTTGTTTTACCCAGAAATTGCATCACAATGGCCATAGGGTTGACTTTGGCACAAAACTACTGTGCCTCGCCAATGGCTTTTGGGACCGCCTGGTAAAAGAAACCATTGAAATAAACCTCAAGGAAAAGATTTTTTAACAAAGATGAAGGCCTCGTTCTAAGTAAGAACCGGAATTCGATTCCAAGGTGGGGGAGCGGAAACCTGATTGGATGAAGGCTAACCAATCAGGAGGGATGGACAATGGGCATAAAAGTACCACCAGATGAGCCATGCCCAGGCATCATCCCTGACAGAGTTTGTCATCAAAACGTTGGTTATAGTCAATATCTGTACCTGGTTGGAAGCAGAGTTTATACATAATATACGCTGGGAAAGCACTAGATGCTTTTTCTCACTCTTGTGTTTCAATCTTTCCATGGTTACACACCCTCCCAGCCTCTTGGGATTCATTTGGTCTACTGTTTGCATGTGGCCCTCTACCAAATAACTTGGTTTCACATATTTAAAATTAACTCAGGAAGCACTTTCCTAAATGAAATGCTGCAAGGCGATTGAAATCTGTGGAATTTTATCCAAGCAGAAATATGAGGGGCACTTCAAATGTCTATGTTTTGACAAGTGAACCAGGCAGGGCTGTGCTGCTAGTTGCAGATATGTGACTTAAAGTTAAAGGTCTCACTGGTATGACAGATGAATCAGGAGAAAGCTTATGACTCACAGCTGGCTTGACCTGTTATAGAGGATGCCAAGCATACTCTCTTATAAAATGTGCTCCTCCTAATTATTGCAACACACATCAAAGTTGCTGGCGAACGCAGCAGGCCAGGCAGCATCTCTAGGAAGACGTACAGTCGATGTTTTGGGCCGAGACCCTTCGTCAGGACTAACTAAAGGAAGAGCTAGTAAGGGATTTGAAAGTGGGAGGGGGAGGGGGGCGATCCAAAATGATAGGAGAAGACAGGAACGGGAGGGATGGAGCCAAGAGCTGGACAGGTGATTGGCAAAAGGGATATTAGAGGATCATGGAGGCCCAGGGAGAAGGAAAAGGGGGAGGGGGGGGAACCCAGAGGACGGGCAAGGGGTATAGTCAGAGGGACAGAGGGAGAAAAAAGAGAGAGAGAGAAAGAATGTGTGTATATAAATAAATAACGGATGGGGTACGAGGGGGAGGTGGGACATTAGCAGAAGTTAGAGAAGTCAATGTTCATGCCACCAGGTTGGAGGCTACCCAGACTTCACCAGCAACTTTGATGTGGTTTGCTTGAATTTCCAGCATCTGCAGAATTCCTTGTGTTTGCGACCTCCTAGTTATTACTTATTTGTAAGATATTTTTGAGGATAATGAAGTATTTTAATACTTAGAACTGCTATGAGTAAGCAAAATCAAAGTGGAGCAAGAGGTTATTACACTCTTTCCAAAAGAAATAAAAGTAATTTTCCTTTCTCTTGTCCCCTTGGCCTAAATAACAATTGTAAAACTTTCTTTTATTCACCTTATTTCACCCTGCTCTTAGTACTTCAGTGTTAACCACCTTTGTCTTTTTTAAGTAACTCCAAGTATCAAGCATTTTTTTTCATCATCTACAGATGGTCTAACTTCTTCTTTTCAACTGTCCCACCTTGTTTTTAAACAGTTCTCCCCACTGATAAATATATCAACAGATTTTTTTTCACATTTTAAAAATATCACTGATTTTCACCTAACTTTAAATTTTTTGTGGTAGGATATATTAGATGTGAACATCTTTTTCTTATATAAAACAATTTGTAAACTATGTTAAGTGTTTCTGAGCAGGTTATAAAAAGTACAGATAAATAGATAATGCTTGAGTGTATGTGTGGGAGGGAGGGGGAGGGGGCCGGGAAGAAATGCTGAAGGAGCATTGGGTTTACTTTAATTCAGCATGTTTATTTGTAGAAGTAGAACAACAACCCTAACTACTTATTCTAACTAAGCCAAGTAAAAATGTTCAGTTTAATCTTAAATTAGAGTAATCCTCAGAGCCTCTGTCTCTGAGCCCATTTCTTGGTCAAAGATTCTCCCACCCCGCACCAATGACCCCTCCTCCTGTCTCCAACGCTCTTCCTTTTGAACACCACATGTTGGTTCTCTGCCTGCTCTGGCTCTTTAATTTTTAATTGCTGCCAAGACACCAACCGGCTTGACTTCAGCATTCCTCTCTCCTCCTCGAACATTGCTCTTCTGAACATATTGCCCTCCACTGTCTCCACACCAATATCAACCTCCCCATCACACCAAAAGACAAAAGGGGTGTTGTTGTAGTGTGGCGGATTGACCTCTATCTTGCTGAGACCAGGTGGCAACTCTCAAACATCTCTTTCACTCATCCCTGGAAATCACTAAACTCATCAACTCTGGAGATCTCCTATCTACTCCCACCAAACAGCTCCCTTACTCTACACTGCTCCTTTCTACCTCCTACCCAAGATCCACAAATTTGACTATCCCGGTAGGCCCATTGTCTCTGCCTGCTCCTGCCCAATGAACTCGTGTCCACATAACTTGACTCCATTTTATCCCCCTTGGTTCAGTCCCTTCCCATCTACATCTGTGACACTTTTCACGTTTTTGATCTCCGGAACAACTTTCAATTCCTTGGCGCTGATTGCCTAATCTTCATCATGGATGTCTGGTCCCTATACATGTATTCCACCCTGCCCCCCCCCCCCCCCATCAAGAAGGCCTTAAAGCTCTCCACTCCTTCCTTGACAACAGAGCTGCTAATTCCCCTCCATCACTACCCTCCTCTGTCTGGCAGAATGGGTCCTCATCCTCAACAATTTTTCTTTGGTTCTCCCACTTTCTCCAAGCTCAGGGGTAGCCACAGGCACCTCATGGGCCCCAGCTATGCGTGTGTTTTTATTGCCTACGTGGAACTTTCCATGTTCAAGCCTACCCTCATAATGCTTTCCAGCTCTTTCTGTGCAACGTTGAGGACTACATTGGTGCTGCTTCATTCACCCATACTGAACTTGTCAATTTCACCAACTTTGTCTCCAACTTCCACTCTGCCCTTAAGTTTACTTGGTCTATTTCTGACACCTTTCTTCCCTTTCTCAATCTCTCTCTGTCTTCATCTCTGGAGACCAACTGTCTACAGATGTCTTTTATAAACCTACCAAATCCCATGGCTATCTTGACTCTATCTCTTCCCCCACCCCATGTCTTCTGTAAAAATGCTATTCCCTTTTCTCAGTTCCTTTGTCTCCACTGCATCTGTTCCCAAGATGATGCTTTCCTTTCCTGGACATCAGAAATGTCACCCTCCTTCAAAAAATGGGGTTTCCCTTCCTTCACCATTGATGCTGCCTCACCCACATCTCCTCCATTTCTGGACATCCATGCTCATCCTGTCTTCCTGCCGCCTTAACAGGGGTTCCTCTTGTCCTTACCTACCAACCCCATGAGCCTCCACTTCCAATGGATTATTCTCTGCAATTTCCGTCATCTTCAACAGGATCCTACCACGAAATATATGTTTACCTTTCCCCTGCTTCCCTCTGTGATTCCCTTGTCCTTGTCCCTTCCCACTAATCTCCCTCCTGGCGCATATCCCTGCAAGTGGCAAAAATCCTACACCTGCCCATTCACTTCCTCTCTCACCTGAATTTAAGGCCCCAAACAGTCCTTCCGGGTCAGTCAACACTTCATCTGAGAATCTGTTGGGATTGTCCACTGTATCCGGTACTCCCGATGTGTTCGTCTCTAAATTGGGGTACCACATTATCGAGCACCTCCGTTCCATCTGTAAGGTGCAGAATTACCCAGTGGCCATCCATTTTAATTCCTATCTCCATTTTTGTTCTGACATGTTGGTCCATGGACTTCTCTTCTTCCACGATGAGACCACGCTCGAGGTGGAGGAGCAACATCTCATATTCCATCTAGGTAGCCTCTAACCTGATGGCATGAATATCGATTTCTCCTTCCAGTAATTTTTTTCCCTCCCCTGCCCTCTTCTATTCCCCACTCTGGCCTCTTATCTTTTTCTCTCACTTGTCATAACACCTCCGCCTGATGCTCCTCCTCCTTCCCTTTCCCCTATGGCCCACTCTTCTCTCCTATCAGATTACTTCTCCTTTAGCACTTTGCCATTTCCACCTATCATCTCCCAGCTTCTTGCTTCATTTCCCCCCTCCAGCACCCTAGCTTGTCGTCCTCCTCCTCCCCCACCTTTTTATTGTGGCACCTTCTCCCTTCCTTTCCAGTCCTGATGAGGGGCCTTGTCCCAAAACATCAACCGTTTATTTCCCTCCATAGATGCTGGCTGACCTGCTGATATCCTCCAGCTCTGTGTGTGTGTGTGTGTGTGTGTGTGTGTGTGTGTGTTGTAGCTCTGCGAATCTCAGAGGTATTACTACACAGGAGGAGGACGTTTGGACCATTGAGTCTGTTTATTATCTCTTTCAAGGTCAAAGTTAATGAAGTTGCCTTTAAGTTGGAATATTGAGCATTTAGACAGACTTTGGTGATAATTTGATTCTGACCCACACTGTGGAGACTCATTAACTTCATACTTTAACACAGGGTCAATACATATTGCTTATTCTATTTCAGATTACAACATAGAACACTACAGGAGAGTACAGGCCCTTTGGCTCATGGTGTACTGACCTTTTAACCTACTCAAAGATCAATCTGGCCCTACTTTCCAACATAGCCCTTCATTTTTCTATCATCCATGTACACAGGGTAGATAAGTTTCTTAAATGTCTCTAATGTATCTGCCTCTACTATCACCCCTGGCCACCACTCTTAGCATAAACATGAACTTACCTTTGACATTGACCTAATGAAGGGTCTTAGCCCGAAATGTCTACTGTTTACTCTTTTTCATAGATGCTGCCTGGCCTGCTGAGTTCCTCCAGCATTTTATGTGTGTTGCTTTGGATTTCTAGCATCTGAGGAATTTCTTGGGTTTATGGTTACCTTTGACATTCGCCCTGTACTTTCCTCCAATCATCTTAAAATTACACTCCTTGGTATGAGCCATTTCCACCTTGCATTCAAATTTGCTGAGTGTTTTTTTTTGTTTTGTGTAGGTTGAAACTGATGGGAGACATTGTTGCATCTGTAAAACGAGGTATTTGTTTTGAGCGCTTGCCTGAGCCCACTTCTTTGCAAAAGAATCTGAAGTGGGTGGAAAATACGTCCAAAGTTGGTTGCATAGTTTCCACTTCTTTGCCAGATTATTATTTATTAAGAATAAGAAAGAAAAGCAAAATTAGTTTCTGTCTTGTGAAGCTCTAAGCCGCTTCTGTGTGTGTGTGTGTGTGTGTGTTAATGTGTTAATGTACCTAAGAACTGGCAGCCAAAACAGTGGTTGTGATGTCTTCAACACAAATGATAGTGGTGAATTGGCATAATTGTACAAGTTGTTGCAATCGCCTACCAATGCTAAAAATTGTCTTTCCAGGCAGTGTTTATTTGCTGATCTTGCTTAAGAATGAAACTTGTTTAAATTCCTAACATTTTGTGCTCTGTACTCTGGTGCTCTGTACTTTATTTGTGTTTAAATGGAAAAATTATATTTCTTCGTAGAACATTGTTCTTCTACATTGATAAATACAAACATGAATTTGGACAAAGATCTAGGTGGGCTGATTAGTAAGTGTTCAGACAATACATAACTTGTGGATTGTGAGGAAGCTTCTGAAAGGATTCAGCAGGGTATTGACCAGTTGGAAAAGTTGGTACAGAAATGGCAGATTAAACTTAATCTAGACAATGTGAGGTGTTGCACTTTGTGAAGTGAAAGTAAATTTATTTGCAAAGTGCATATATTGAGATTCATTTTCTTGCGCCATTGTAAATAAAATGGCAGAGGCGTTTTATGTTTAAGGGAAACTGTAACAGCTCCTTTATTCACAACGAAAAACAGAACATAAAGCACAGTAAATAACTTCACGCCATTACATCATCACGTCAGACCAGCCTCTTAAAGTGAACCCCAATTCAATGTCGGTAGTTGTGAATTATGCATATGTTTTCACCCATTACATTACCCTTAACCATTTTACAGGAAAATAAAGAAATACAATAGAATTATGGAAAAACTGTACGTAAACCAAAACTGACGAACAACGAATGTCTAAAGGAAGAGAAATTTTGCAGATAAATAAATAATACTCAGAACATGAATTGTCGATGAAAGTGAAGTGAGTCTGTAGCAGGGACTGAAGTTTACAGTGAACGTTAGGGCCTTTAGAAGCATTGATATACAGCGGAATTTTGTGTGCAAGTCTATACCTCCCTGAAAGTGTCAACACAAGTAGATAGGGTATTAAAGGCAGAGTATAACGTTCTTGCTTTCAACTTTCGGGGTGTTGAGTATAAAAGTTTGGTGGTCATGCTGGTCATGTTGCAGCCGAATTTAACTTTGATTAGGCCACACAGTGTAATGTAGAGTATGACTGTTGCACATTAGGGAGGGAGGGAGGGCAGGGGGGTGGGGGTGGGGCAGAAGGATGTGGAGGATGTGAGTGTACAGAAGAGATTCCCCAGGATGTTGTCTGGATTAGAGAGTAAGCTGTAGAAGAACAGCTGTTATAATGCGTCACAGGTAGATATGGTCGTTAAACAAGCTTTTGGCACATTGGCCTTCATAGATCAAAGTACTGAAGGCAGGAGTTAGGATGTTATGTTAAAGTTGTATATGATGTTGGTGAGGCCTAATTTGGAGTATTGTGTGCAGTTTTGGTCACCTACCTACAAGAACGATGTAAATAAGATTGAAGGCTTACAGAGAAAATTTATAAGTATGTTGCTGATTCTGGAAGATCTGAGTGAGAAGGAAAGATTGAATAGGTTAGAACTTTATTCCCTAGAGCATAGAAGATTGAGGGGAGATTTGATGGAAGTGTACAAAATGATAAGGGGTATAGATAGGGTAATTGCAAGCAGGCTTTTTCCACTGAGGTCAGATGAGACTGCAGCTAGAGGTCATGGGTTCAAGGTGAAAGGTGAAATGTTTAAGGGGAACATGAGGAGAAACATCGTCACTCAGAAAGTGGTGAGTGTGGAACGAGCTGCCTACACAAGTGGTGGATGCAATTTTGATTTCAATGCTCGAAGTTTGGATAGGTATGTGGATTGGAGGGATATGGAGGGCTACGGTCTGGGTGCAGGTCGATGAGACTAAGCAGTTTAAGTGGTTAGCCACAGTCTGGATGGGTCAAAATGCCTGTGTCTGTGCTCTAGTTTTCTATAACTCCATGAGAAGCTGCGTAAACTTGTATTGTTTTCCCTGGAGCTTTGGAGGCTGCAGAACTACTTGATCCAAGTATAGAAAGTTATGAGGGGAATTCGTAGATAGAACAGATAATCAGAGTCTTTTTCCCAGGATGGAAATTTCAAATACTAGGACTTGGTTCTGCGCTGCTGTATGTGATTTTGTGTTCTGTGTTTCAGAACTTGAAGCGCATTTCATATTTCATTCAGATAAAGGAGGAGTATAGGAGGATACAATATCAACAACCTCCGCTATGCGGATGATACAGTACTGATAGCAAACAGTGAAGTAAATTTACAGAAACTAGTATCTACCATCAACACAGAGAGCGAAAGACTTGGCCTAACCTTAAACAAAAAGAAAACTGAAGTAATGGTAATATTAAAGAAACCTGATATCCCAAACTGTAGGGTCATATTGGGAAATAAAATCCTGAAACAAGTTCACAACTTCAAGCACTTTGGATCATGGGTAACATCTGATGGCAGATGCAAAACAGACATAAAAGCAAGAATAGCAATGGCAAGAACAGCATTTACAGAAATGAGAAACATCCTAATGAACAAGAAAATAGCAATTGACGTCCACCTTAGAACTCTCAGCTGCTACATTCTTCCTATATTGATGTATGGCTGCGAGTCATGGACCATCACAAATGCAATGGAAAAAAGAATCAATGCAGCAGAGATGTGGTTCCTCAGAAGAATGCTATGCATATCATATACGGACAGGACAACCAACGAAGAAGTTCTACAGAGAACGAAAACAAAACATACATTACTTAAAGAAAATCAGAAAACAGCAATCAAAATTTTTTGGACACACCATGCGAAGAGAGACATTAGAACATTTAGTTACAACTGGAAAGCTGGAAGGAAAAAGAATCAGAGGCAGACAGAGAATGAAAATGATAGTTGGAATAACATCATGGTTAGAAACAGGGGAGGCAACAACTACAATTCGGAGGGTCAGGGACCGTGATGGATGGAGAGACATGATCGCCCACGCCGAACGGCAAGGCACCTGAGGAGGAAAGGAGGAGGCTATTTGGCTCATTGAACTATTCCATTAATCCCAACCCCTTACTTACTCTGTTTTCTGTTCACCATCACATGTGAATTGATTTCCCTTTGGCTCTCCAATTGTGAACTCTTGTTACGGTATTTTGCCGTGACTAATAAACATACCAACCAACACACCTTTGGGATATGGGAGGAAATTGGAACACTTAGGGAAATCCACTCAGTTACAGGGAGAATGTACAAATTTCACATGGACAGTTAGGATGGAGCCTGAGTGGAGCGGCTGGCACACCACCTGCTGCGCCATCGTGCTGTTTGTAAATGATGCCTTGGGGAAACCCAATTTTACTGATCAAGTATTTTTGAACTATTATAGTGGCTGAGAGTCAGCAGTATTTTTTAGTCCTCTGGCACTATTTCTTTTTAAACCCATTCAAAGCCTCACTTCTCCCTGTCTTAGAAATCTCAGAGTAATCTGTGATTTTCTAATTCAAAGATTCCTCTCAATTTCATATTTGTTTACTCCACTTTTATAGCTGTGTTTTCAGTTGTCAAGACCCTGTGAAATGAAACTCTGTCATCCCACTCTCATTTCTGTGTTGTTTGCTAATTTAAAAACGTTGCCTTTGGTTTCCTCTTCCAAATCACTGTTATACATTACGAATAGCTGGTCTCCAAACACTAATCCCTGCAGTCCCCGACAAGTCGCCATCTGCTCTGCTGAGAAAAGCTCATTAAACACTACTCCTTTTTTTCCTGTCTGTCAGTCCTTGGCAGTATATTACTTCCAATCCTGTGTGCTTTAAATAACCTGTTACATGGGACATTATCACCAATCTTCTCTAAATCTAATTTTCACTGGTTTCCCTTGTCTATAGTAATAAAGATATCCTCGTAATGCTCTAATCATGTTATCAACCATGATATTTTTTAGGCCTGTTGTATTAACATCCTTTATAAAAGACATCAGCATTTTCATACTACAGGTCAACCTTCACTAATCTGGCGCCATTGGGATTTGAGGAGTGCTGGATTAGTGAAAATGCCGAATCACAGAAGAATCACATTAAGCATAATCAGTGCCGGATTATCAAAGGAACCGGATTACAGGTAGTCGGATTAGTGAAGGTCGACTGTACTAATGTTTGGCTAACTAGTGGCATTTCCAGCTTTCTCATTCCCTCTGTAGCGGCAAAAACTAATCCAAAACTAAACAATTGCCACTAGCCTGCGACTGCCATGGGATATGTTATACTTTTGTGACGCACCCTCAGCTCCACTGAAATGATTGTTCCAAAGTATCAATTTGCTTATTTCGATCTTGAGCAAACATACAATCTTAAGTGGTCAGCAAAGGTATGACCTCTGTCAGTCCTAAACTACAAACTGCCACAAAATAAGCAAGAATATGTAACTTATTCCCTTTGCTTTTATCATGACCACGTTAATGTGACTAGTTACCATATTAAACATAATAAATGGTTAACACAGAATACAAAGCAAATAGAGAACAGATACATGACTCCTACATCCGTTTAAAAGAACAGTAGGTTTAGGTTATTCACCTTCCAATCTGCATGGATTATTCCAATATCCTAGAATCAGTGTATTGTGGGTTTTGGATTAAATCACTCTGGTTCCTTTCTGAGAGAACGTGCAGTTTATTGAACAATTCCTTGCATTTTATTGATTCACTTTAATGGAAATGGGCATTTTGGAAAATCTCTGCATTAAGTCAGAACAGCAAAATTTTGTTGGTTGTAGCATTCAGCGCCTTGAATTGCAGTTCAGGATATTTTATTTGCTGTGTGCCACCCTAATTCATGCAGTTTGTTTGGTGAATTATTTATTTCCAGTAAGTATTTTCATTCTTATTTCAGGCCCCCACAGCGTCATCGATTATGGCTTTAGGAATTCAAGATTTCAACAGAACAGAATCGGAAAGACTGAATGAGATCAAAGGACATCTTGAAATTGCTCTATTGGAAAAACATTTTTTGCGTAAGTGTTTTACAAGAGATGCACAGCAGGACAACTACTATCTGTATGCTTACTTTATCTTGAGTATTTTCAGTAAATCAAATATATGTAAGGTAAGATATTTTGTAATATCTGAAAATCTTTGAGAATATTTAGTTTAAATTTCACCATGAGTATAAGTATACACAGTAGTTCACTTAACTATATACTTCAGCATAAATACTTAGTTTAAACTTCACCATGCAAAAGTAATGATCTGGTGCATCACATTTTTGGCTGCTACATCAGGTCATTACTTTTGCATACTTACCAGTGTTCTGCTGCCTCAGTGTTTGCTTCCATTTTTTTTGTGTTACTGGAATTTACTGGAAGGCCAGAATTTATTGACATTCCTTAAAGCTCTTGAGAGAATGGTGACGAGCCACCTTCTTGTACTGGCGCAGTACTTCTACTATATTGCTGAGCGAGGAGTTCCAGGATGCAGACACAATGACAAAGAAGGAATGTTGGCTTTTTAAAAATAACTAAGGGTGATGTGAAGTTGTGTGTTGGTGTAAGCAAGTGTTGGTGTTTCAGTTCACCTTGAGGTCCTGGTAGTAGCAGAGATCATGGGAATTTGGAGATTTGTCAGAGAAGTGATTTAACTGTGGTACATTTTGTAGGTGACGCCTTCTGCATTCATGGTGCACCAGGAGTTAAAGGGAGAAGTGTACACAGTGAGAACAATAGAACAGTACAGGAACAGACCCTTTGGCCCATCACACCTGCATTAACGATAAAACCAATCTACACTAAACGCATCCACTTGCACAAGCTCCATATCCCAATTTGCCCTGCCTGTTCATGTGTTGATCTACATGCCTCAAGTATTGCTATCGAACCTGCTTCTACCAGTTCACTTGCCTGCACGTTCCAGAGACCTACCACTCTTGTAGAAACATTACTTGCCCAATATTGACTCATTTTAGCCTCCTTAACTGTATTGATCCCTGATAACCTCAACTGAAGAGCCTTGATTCTCTGCACTGTCGTTATATTTTTGTTCATTTCTTTACATTCCATACTTGTTCAGTATAAATTTCTGTTTCTGATCCCTCTGTTATAATTGAGCATTTTCAATATCATTTAAGTAGGTCAGTATGACTGAAATTTAGTCTTGGTTAAAGCTTTCATAGTTGTCACTATTTGTTATTGGTAATGTTAATTTTGGAGAAATATTGCTCTGTATCTGCTATCTTTTATCTTTTTTTTGTTCATTCTTCTGCCTCTTGAAAATTGAACTGGGTGCTGGGGAGGCAGAGTCCTGAGCATTTGTAGCAGTTTTCATGATGTTGCAGATGGGCTGTACTGCATGTGATTTACCATTTCCTATTTCTCATACAACAGCAGTCTCTTCATTGTGCAGATACGTTTTGTTCTCCTTGCATAGGGCCACTTGATTTCATTATCGGGGAGGAAATGTCAGGTCTCTAATATCAAAAGTGTTTTGTGGATTAGGTAATGGTTTGGGGTGTCAACTGTTCAATTATTTGGGCCATGCCAAGTTTTCCTTTCTCTTTTCTGTTTTCCTGGTGTCTTGGCTGTGATTGATTTAGCTTTGCAGACTAAAATTATGGATAAAAACACAAGGAAAAAAAAATTCACTGGAGAGGATTGGCAACATCGGTGACCACAGGGGACAGCATGGTAGCATTGTGGTTAGTGTAACACTTTACAGTGCCAGTGATCCATGTTCAGTTCCTGCCACTGTCTGACCTGCTGAGTTCCTCCAGCATTTTGTGTGTTTTGCACTGTCCTGTAAGGAATTTGTATGCTCTTTTTGTGTTCACGTGGGTTTACTCTGGGTGCTCCGTTTCCTCCCACATTCCAAAGGCATCGGGTTAGGTTTAGTAAGTTGTTGGGCATGGTATGTTGGTGTTGGAAGCATGGCGACACTTGCGGGCTGCCTTTAGATCATCCTTGACCCATGTTGGCCGCTGACACAAATAGCACAGTTTGCTTTTTATTTTGATGTACAAGTGGGAAATAAAGCTAATCTTTAAAATCAATCCTGTTCTTGGGTAGCTATGCAGAGAACAACTAAAAGACAGCAGCAAACACAGTACAGAATCAAAGTTGGTTCTGGTTTTGTGTAGGACAAATATCGCAGCTTTGGTTTGGCAGAGTTTGTCATTTGAACTAACTCAAACAATGTTACTTGGAATTGTGATTTATTTTCTGTCTTTTTTTTCCCAGAAGATTTATAGTGAATAATGACTTTTTTTTTCCAAAAGAGTGTTTTCACTGGTTTGAAAGAAATGGCTCTAAAGTGTAATGTATTAGGCATTGAAGAGTTCTAGACACTGGTGAGCAGTGTTAAGCAATCTACCACTTGAATGACGTGGTGAGCAAATCTTCAGTATCTTAATATGTGAGTTGTAAACAACATCAGATAAAAATCTTGATACTAATTTATGTAAACAGCAAAGTAGAGGCCTTTTTGATTTGAAGGCTTGAAACAAGATATTGAAGGGCTATTGAATTAAATGCAGGGCTATTAAATACAGTTGTAGAACATAAATATTTTTAAATTAACCCTATAAAGCTCAGTTAAACATTTTGCAATCTCTGCTGCAATGCTATACTGTATATCTACTGTCTGGTAAGAGAGCTCTGCATATACTCTCAAACAGTGGCTCTTAAATCATTCGGAAGTATAAGGAGTAGAGAAGAATAGAACTTAAGGAGGGAATGGAGATGTGCAGGATGGTATAGCTGCAGATGGGATATCTCCTCAGTTTATAGTGGGTTGGGATAGGTTCAAAGCATCCATTTCATGTCCTAGCCAGAGGTGCGCAGGTTAGATTAATCTGCGTTAAAAATAGATGAGCTAATTTCACAGTGCCTACTTCTTTAGTATTGTTTTAATTCTGTGACCTATCTTTTATTACTGATGCTTATTTTACCTCTTATTGAAGCACCTTTCCAGCTGTGCATTGTTGTAGAGTTTTTTTTGAGACACAGTTGTAAAGGGTACTCTGCAATATACAAAGGGATGTCAGCGATGTCACGTGATTAAGGCTGTGTCATGTTAATAAGATTACAGCCAATATTTGTATTGTGTGTGTGTGTGTGTGTATATATATATACACACATACATACATACATACTTTATACTTTATTGTCGCCAAACAATTGATACTGGAGTGTACAACCATCATAGTGATATTTGATGATGCACACACAATAGAGAGAGACTGAGAGACTTTTGCACAGTACTGCAGTAATTTTATGTATCGCACTGTCCTGCTGTTGCGAAAAAAAAAAAGGAATTTTATGACGTGTGAGTGATGATAAACCTGATTCTGATGTGGGTCTGTATTGTGGACTGAAAATGGGAAGGGGGCAGGGAGAGGGGAATCATGGTTGGAAACAGTGGAAGGCAGAGGGGAGGGAGTGGAAAGCACCAGAAGGACACTCTGTAGTTATCAATAAACCAATTGTTTGGAATTAAGTGATCTTGCCTGGTGTCTCAAGGTTGGGTGTGTCTGCAGCTATGTTACCTTCACCCCCTGCAGCTGATCCTTCTTCTCTGCCACCTGTCTGTCCCACACCCCACCCGTGGTGCTCCACCCTCAACATTCCCAACATTCTTTCCTCTGCCAGATTTATAAACTTGCTGTCCACTCTACGTTGACAAATACAGTACTGAGCAAAAGTCTTCAGCATCCCAGCTATATATATATGCCTGAGACTTGCACAGTACTGTATATCAACCAGAATCTCATCCGGTTATTCATTTCTCTTCTGGGTTTTGATTGTAAATTGGACAAACTTTGTCTTTTAATTAACAGTGCCTACTTATGAAGTAAACTAATTTGCTATTCTGAAGGTTTAAAAAAAAATTTGAGAAAACAGTTTCCTCCCGGGAAAGGTCTAATTGGCTAGTGGTACCAAGAGCAAAGGAATTTAAATATTCTATTTATCTCAGAAGAAAATATTTGTTCTAGAAAAATATCTTGAATGTGAAATTGAGTAGTTGTCCCCTGCGTTACAGGGGAGTGTGTTCCTGATGTGATCCCAAACCCTCAAAGAAGCAGAACAGGTTTGTGTATGACGATGTAAATGAGAAAGGGTCAAAAGAAATAAAGCAGGTTGTGCCTGGAAGCCAAACAATTTGAGAATTGTAGGCTAATGTTTTACAGTTTAGCATGGTTTAATGATGTAATTTGCCTCAAAAAATAATCAGATGTGATAAAAACACTGCACAAGCAACTGTGTTTCAAAACTGTTCGTGAGTGCTTCTTCTGAAAGCACTTTTTGTCTTGACGTACAAAGATGCATTAATAATTGACATTGATGGGATACACTGGTGTTTATCAGGCAGTCATATTGAAGAGAGTTAAGCAATATTTTGAAATCAACTGAAGAGAATATAGTTTTCCACTCCTTTCAGGTTGCTGGAATCAAAAGTTGCATTAGGCCAAGGTAAGTCAGAAGGGCAATTTGATATAATAAAACTTATTTATTTAAGTATTTTATTTCATAGCTTAGTTGGTATCTCTTTACATTTTTTATTGAGATACAGCACAGAAAAGATCCTTCCCCCAATTCAAGCCATGCCACCTGGCAATCCCCCGATTTAACCCTAGTCTAATCACAGGACAATTTGCAATGAACAATTAACCTACCAACCAGTTCATCTTTGGACTGTGGGAGGAGATCGGAGCACCTGGAGGAAATCCATGCGGTCACAGGGAGAGCTTAGAAACTCCTTACAGGCAGAGCCGGAAATTGAGTGACGGGTCGCCTGCACTGTAAAGAATGTGCTAACCGGCATGCTACCGTGAGTGAGAAGTTCTGAATTCGTGCTTCAGAGATTTTAGTGTTAACTTCTTGGCTCATACAACAATTCAGAGTCAAAGCAGTTGTGTATTATAAGAATTCCTCGGAGTGTAATATTAACCTTGTTGAATGAACAAGTAGTTATCCCAGTAGTTCTGGTGAAAATTTATCCTTCAATCTGTGACAATAAAATATTTATGCAGATCTTGAATTGAAAGTATGCAATGCTGATTAGGGCTGATCCTAATGTCTTGTGAAAAATGGTTGTGAACAGCCGTCTCCACAACCAACATTCACCTTTGAAGGTTCTTTGCGGGAAAAAAAGAGGAGCTAATGTTCTAGTGGAAAACTGGAAAAGGGTCAGTAAGATACTTCTATTTTAAGATAGTGTGTGACTCAGAGGGAAGTCTGCAGATGGTGAAATTTCCATGTGTGTTCTGACCTTTTCCCACCAAAGGAGATCTTGTTGAAGTAACATTGTTGAGTTCTAAGTAAATTTATTGTCAGAAAGTACATATGTCACCATATACAACCTGAGCTTCATTTTTTTGTGGGCATGCTCAATAAATTCAATAACCATAATAGAATCCGTGAGAGACCACTTCTAACCAATATGAGAAAGACAACAAACTACAGATAAAAAAAGAAAAAAAAGCAATAAATATCGAGGACATGAGATGAAGAGTTCTTGAAAGTAAGTCCAAAGGTTGTGGGAATGGTCAGTGATGCGATGAATGAAATTATCCCCTCTCATTCACGAACCTGATGGTTGAGGGGTGATAACTGTTCATGGGCCTGGTAGTGTGGGTCCTGAGGTTCCTGTATCTTCTTTCTGATGGCATCAACACAAAGAGAGCATGCCGTAGGTGATGGGGTCCTTGATGATGAATGTTGTTTTCTTGTGACATTGCTCTGGGACGATGTGCTCAATAGTGGGAAGGGATTTACCTGAGATGGACTGGTCCATATCCACGACGTTTTGTAGGCTCTTCCATTCAAAGGTTTCCATTCCAGGCAATGATGCAACCAGTCAATATACTCTCCACTACATATCTATAGAAGTTTGTTAAAGTTTTAGATGATATGCCAGGTCTTTGCAAATTTTTATGGAAGTTCAGGCACTGCTGTGCTTTCTTCATAATGGCATTTGCATGCTGGACCCAGGACAGATCCTCTGAAGTGATAACACAGAGGAATTTAAAGTTTCTGACCCTCTCCACCTCTGATCTCCAGATGAGGACTAGCTCATGAACCTCCAGTTTCCTCCTCCGGGTCAATAATCAGCTCCTTGATCTTGCTGACATTGAGTAAGAGGTTGTTGCTGTGGCACCACTCAGCCAAATTTTCAGTCTCCCTCCTATGCGCTGATTGGTCACCACCTTTGATTTGGCCAATGACAGTATGAGGAGGACAGTCAAGTGATAATGTTTCCCAATAGGTGGTCTAGGCTTGGAACAGTGGGCATTTCTAATCGGAGTATATAGCGCTCAAGTGTGTTGGGGCCCCTGCTGCTTCAGGTGATTTGTTGATGGTAATTGAGCAGAGATTTTCTTCAATCAAGCCCGGTTGAAGTCCCCAAAAATGACATGAAAAGCGTCACGATAGGTTGATTGTTGCTTGCTGATGCTGGCACTCAGTACCTAGAGTGTCTCCTATCCTACTCTCCCTTCAGCCCTGTATGTCTTTCATCAATCAACTTCCAAGCTCTTTACTTCACTCCTCCCCTCCCCGGTTTCACCTATCATCCTGTGTTTTTCCTCCCCTCCCTCCCCCCTTTAACTCTACTCATTATTTTTTCTCCAGTCCCGCTGAAGGGTCTCAGCCCAGAACATTAACTGTACTCTTTTCCATAGATGCTGCCTGGCCTGCTGAGTTCCTCCAGCATTTTGTGTGTGTTACCTCCCATCCAGCCTTTTCTTAGTTTTTAGGCATCATAGTCTCCTGTCTGATGGTAGAAAGTCAAAGAAGATACTGGATGGATGGGTGGGATCCTTAATAATACTAACGGCCCTGTACACACAGCGCTCCTGATAAATGCGGAACTGGTTCTCACACTTAATAACTTCTCTTTTGGCTCTTCCCACTTTCTTCAGACTAAGGGTGTAGCTGTGGGAACTCGCACGGGCCCCAGCTATGCCTGCTTCTTCGCTGGTTATGTGGAACAGTCTGTGCTCCAAACCTATTCTGGTACTGCTCCCCAACTTTTCCTTCAGTACACTGATGACTACATAGGTGCTGCTTCCTGCACCCATGCTGAGCTCGTCAATTTCATCGACTTTACTTCAAACTTCCACCAACCCTCAAATTCACTTGATTTATCTCGGACACTTCTCTCCACTTTCTCGATGTCTCGGTCTCCATCTCTGGAGACAGACTGTCCACTGACATCTTCTACAAGCCCACTGACTCTCATAACTACCTCGCCTATACCTCTTCCCACCCCACCACATGCAAAAATACCATTCTCCATTCCCAGTTCCTCCGTCTCCGCTGCATCTGCTCCCAGGATGAGACTTTCCGTTCCAGGATATCTCAAATGTCCTCTTTCTTTAAGGATCGTCATCAATGATGCACTCACCCACATCTCCTCCATTTCCCACACTTCGGCCCTCACCCCATCCTCCCGCCACCACAACAGGGACAGAGTTCCCCTTGTCCTCACCTACCACCCCACCAGCCTCCGGAGCTAGCACATTATCCTCCACAACTTCCGCCACCTTCAACAAGACCCCACCACTAAGCACATTTTTCCCTCTCCACCCCTCTCCGCTTTCCGCAGGGATCAGTCCATCTGTGACTCCCTTATCCACACGTCCCTCCCCACGGATCTCCCACCTGGCACTTATCCCTGTAAGCATAAGTGCTACACCTGTCCCTACACCTCCTCTCTTGTCACCATTCAGGGCCCCAAGCAGTCTTTCCAGGTGAGGCAACACTTCACTTGTGAGTCTGTTGGGGTCATCTATTGCATCCGGTGCTCCCGGTGCGGCCTCCTCTACATCGGTGAAACCCGACGCAGATTGGGGGACCGCTTCGTCGAGCACCTCCACTCCATCTGCCACAACAGACAGGATCTCCCAGTAGCCACCCACTTCAACTCTGCTTCCCACTCCCATTCAGATATGTCCATACATGGCCTCCTCTACTGCCATGATGAGGCTAAGCTCAGGTTGGAGGAGCAGCACCTCATATACCATCTAGGTAGTCTCCAGCCCCTTGGTATGAACATAGAATTCTCCAACTTGCAGTAATTCCCTCCCCCAGCTGCCTATCACCTCCCTCATGGTTCTGCCTCCTTCTACTACCCATTGTTTTCCTGCCTATCACCTCCCTTCTTCCCCTCCCCCACCCCTTTGTCTTTCAGATTACTGTTTTTTCAACTGAACCTAGCAGCCTTCTCCTTCCAACCCTCCCCCATCTTCCTTATAGGGCCTCTGCCCCTTCCCTTTTCAGTCCTGACGAAGGGTTCCGGCCCGAAACGTCGACTCATCATTTCCACGGATGCTGCCTGACCTGCTGAGTTCCTCCAGTGTGTTGCTTTGATCCCAGAATCTGCAGATTATTTTGTATTTTTGATAAATATCCCCGATGGATGGTAGGGAAGCTAAGAAAGTTTCTTAATTTTTAATGACTCAAACTGGATCACTATGATATTTCTGTTACTGGAGCTTGTATTGAAATTGGCCACTGGGTCTGGAATGTCAGAACAGCGATTGCTCCCATTGAAATAAATAATATTCATTAGCTGTAAAACTCCTTGGTAGTTAAAGGTTTCATACAAATGCAAAATGATTTAAATTGGTCTTTGTCTTGGTTTTGTTTTATCATCTTTGTTAATAGAGCACAAAACAATGCTGTATAGGTACAGCTGCTCAAGTCACAGTGTCTTTTCTGAAAATAATGCCCAGTTAAACTAAGGCTACGTCCACACTACGCCAGATAATTTTGAAAACAAAGCTTTTTCTCTTCGTTTTGACCCTCTGTCCCACTAAAACGGTGTTTTCATCCCCTGAAAACGGAGATTTTCAGAAATGGTCTCCAGAGTGAATAAATCTGAAAACGCCTAATATCCGTTGCAGTGTGTACGGGGTAACCGGAGCTTTTTAAAACCGCTGTCATGATGTGCCGGAACAAATGGCGGCAGCGCAGCATTTCATTGTTTTCTTCTTATTATTCTTCTCATTATTAATACTACTTTATTGTCGCCAAAGAATTGATACTAGAGCGTACAATCATCACAGCGATATTTGATTCTGTGCTTCGCAGAACCTAACAATTTCAGAACAGACAGCAACGAGAATGAAGCCAGAAGAGTTAGAAATGTACTTACCAAATACTAAAAGCCTAAATTTCTTCTGCTGTACCTGTAAACACTGCACAATCCCTCCATTCTCGGAGTAAAATCCAAAAGCCATTATTGTATATTAATGGTGGGGGATGGGTGTGGGGAAGAAACAGATGAGAGAAAGATGTTGAATTTTAGTTAATGTTTGGTCGTTTGGCTTTATAAATTCTATTTTAAATAAAAGCCCTTTTAAATTTTCTCTTGTCAGCAACTTTTCCCTCATTTAGCTGTTTCCTTAGTGAACTAATTATTTTCTTGCAGGACCCTGGATATGGAGTGTCTTAATATGTATTGCCCTATAGTTTGTTAATTCATAAGCATGTCCAGATGCTTAAGTGTGTGAGAATACCTGCCCTTGCACCCCTTAAAGCAATATGTTCCAGATTCAAACATTCTTCGTCAGATCCCTCTAAACATTTTATCCCTTCCCTTAAACCCAAGTTTTCTAGTTTAATACTGCTCTGCTTTGGAGAAACCTTTCTGACGATGTACCTTATCTATGCTGCCCATAACTGTTTATCTCAGGAGAGCATCCTGACTGGTTGCATCACTGTCTGGTATTGGGGGGGTGGGGGTACGTGGCTACTGCACAAGTTTGAAGTATGTTGCAGAAACTTTCAAAATTAAGTCAACTTCATCATGTGTACCAGTCTCCGTAACATCCAGGACGTGCTGTTTTCACTCTGTTACCATCACATGGCCGTGATATTAAACCTGATTCTGATTTCCTCAGCCTCCTCCATTCCAAGGAAATGAAACCTAGCTTGTCCAGTCTTTGCTCACAACTGAAGGGCTTCGCTCCAATACCACCTACTCACTTTCTGGTATGATGACATTCTTCCTGTAGTACAATAGCAAGAATTGCACACTATGCTTCAGCTATGGCCAAATGAAAGTTTATTTAAGTTACGTTGTACCTTTCTGTTCTTGTATTGAATGCCCTATGTACCTGTGCACCTACTTTAAGGAACCTTGGATTTGTATGCTAAGCTCCCCTTGTTCCTCAAAGCTTTAGCACCCAATCATTCATTGTGGGTGTCCTACCCTTATTAGTCCTCCCATTGTACACCACCTGTCAGTTATTAGCATTAAATTTACCTGTTATTGCTCTACCAACTCATCAATGTCATTCCCAGTGCCCGGGTCTTTTCCACACTATCAATACCAGCACAACATTTCAGACCAAAATGTTTTTATATGTATCCATAATAATGTCTATATACTCTAAAAAGGTTACAGTGTTTAAGAACTAGCTTTTTCCTTTCTGGTTTACTGATTTGAGGACTCTTTAGCTGCTCAACTTGGAGGCATTATAGTTGCTGGGGTTCAGGGATCTTTGTAAACTGGCAATTACATAAAACATAGAACAGCACAGTATAGGAACAGGCTATTCAGCTCACTATGTCTGTGACAAATTGTTTATTTGTTAAGTGCTGTGTCATATGCCATGGGCGATCATGGTCTTTCCATGACCATGATTGTTCCTAGCAAATATTTCTACAGAAGTGGTTTGCCATTGCTGCCTTCCGGACAGTGTCTTTACAAGATGGATGAACCCAGCCATAATCAATGAGATTGTCTGCCTGGTGTCAGTGGTCATATAACCAAGACTTGTGATATACACCAGCTGCTCATACGACCATCCACTACCTGCTCCAATGGCCTCACGTGACCCTGATCAGGGTGGGGGGGGGGCTAAGCAGGTGTTACTCTTCGCCCATCAGTGACCTGCAGGCTTGCTGAGGGTAGGAGTGCCTTGCACCTCCTCTGGTAGAGATGTATGTCCACCCCGCCACCTTGTCTGTGACAAATATGTATTTGAAAAATAAACATACATATTGCAGAGTTAATCTGTGTTGGAACCTGTACTTGAATGTGAAAACACATTATATTTATAATGCCAAATAACTGTAAGAAGCGAGTTCAAATGAGAAGCAACCTGTTATATTTCTGTCCTATTTAAGCAAGGTGATCAGAAAGGGAATAAAGCTCTCAAACAGGGGCTCCCAACCTTGGGTCCATGGTTCCCTTGCTTAATAACATTGGCCTATGACATTATAAAGGTTGGGAACCCCTGCTCCAAAAGTTTGTTATTTTGGTTAACGCTTTGAGATGATGTCATAAGTTGATATTTTTTTCTGGAATAGCAGCTGTTAAGACTATAAGACCGTAAGATATAGGAGTAGAATTAGTCCATTTGGCCCATCGAGTCTGCTCTGCAATTTCATCATTGGCGAACCCATTCTCCACTCAGCTCCAATCTCCTCTCTATCTCCTCCCTCACCCTTCATGCTCTGACCAATTAGAAGTCTATCAACCTTTGCATTCAATATACATAACTTAGCCTCCACAGCTGCCTGTGGCAAAGAATTCCATAGACTTACCACTCACTGGCTAAAGAAATTCCTCCTCATCTCCGTTCCCTTGATCTGAGGCTGTGTACTGTGGTCTTAGACTCTCCCACCACAGGAAACATACTCTTCAAATCCACTCTATCAAGGTCTTTCACCATTCGATAGGTTTCAATGATGTCACCCCTCATTCTTCTGAATTCTTACGAATACAGGCCCAGGACCATCAAATACTCTTCATATGACAAGCCATTCAATCCTGGAATCATTTTCAGTAGCCTCCTTTGAACCCTCCCCAGTTTTAGCTTTTAATATCTGAACAAACTTTTGGTATCCTCTTTAATATTATTGGATCGTTTACTTTCGTATTCCAGCTTTACCTTCTTAATGACTTTTAGTTGCTTTCTGTTGGTTTTTAAAAGCTTCCCACTAATTTTTGCTCTATTATACTGTGTGTTAATTGCACTTTGTGCTCTGTTTCTGTTGCCTTAAATAACTGTATTAATTTTGATGCACCAGGTATTTTTCTCCCAAATTTTACAGATTATAAAAAGTTTTGTAATTGCCACAAATTTCAACTGACAATGTATTCACAACATACAGCAGTATTTACTGGTGTGAACTGCAAATAGTTTAACATACATAACTAGTTTAGTGCAAAAACTGATTATCACTGATCTGAACCTTGTTTTGTATAATCAATGTAAAATTGTATTTCCTCTTGGAAATGAAAATAGAAGCAAGTGTAGTCTATGTGGCCTCTCAGGTTTTCCCCCTTCAATAAGATTCCTGTGTCTGAAGATCTCTCTTCTGCCTGCCTAAGCATTCAAAAAATCAGATCTCGTTCTTCAAATCACAATTCCCTTCCGAGTCATCATCTCAAGCTAAAATCACAGACCCCTTTATTCTGAGTATATAAAAGCCATTAATTCCTACTCGTCTTTTAACCAATTCTCTCTATTTTCACCAACACCATAATCTTTAATGTGGTGCCTTATAGAATGTCTTTTGAAAATCTAGTTTTGCTACATTCACTAATTCTTTCTCAACTGCTAGTTACATACTAAGCACAAGTACCTGTAGATTTCTGCCTGTAAATTTTCCTTTGTTAATTCATGTTGATTCTTGCTAATCACATTGATTTACCAACTGCCTTGTTACCAATCCTTTTATGATTTCCATACTTTTATGTTTTATTGAGATACAGTGTGGAGCAGGCCTTTCTGGCCCTTTGAGCTGCACTGCCCAGCAATCCCCTGGTTTAATCCTTGTCTAATCATGGGACAATTTAGAATGACCAATTAACCTTCCAACCAGCAGGTTTTTGGACTGTGGGAGGAATGTACAAACTCCTTACAGACAGCGGCGGAAATTGAACTCAGGTCACTGATGCTGTAAAGCATTGTGTTTCCAGTACATGTTTTGCTGGCAGCTGATTCTTCTGCCAATAGTTCCAAAATATTTATTAATTGTAGAGCCATTCCTTCATTATTGATTTTTGTTCTATTTGTACTTTTGCTAAAGTCCTCTCACAAAAAGAGCCTTAAAAACAGATTTTCTCTTGCTTGTGAAAAAACTGTTCTTATTTTTTGTAATCTGCTTCTTAACAATCTATCAGCCCTTGGTAATATCATAAGTATCTTCATTTAACACAGATTTTCATCACAGCCAGCAAAAAAATTACTTTTTCCGCAGTGCTTGTATTCAATACATTTAAGAATTTATTGATTATTATGAAATATATTTTTTGGTATTTCCTGTTCAAACCTTTTAATGTAATTTTCTAATATACTTCAATAATTCTCCCCAATGCTTTTATAATTTGCCTTTATAAGTTCAGAGGTCTACTTTTTAACTGAGTGCAGAATTCTGTCATAGTCATTTTCTCCAAGAGAATCTCTTCAAAATAGCTTACTTTTGAATTGGTTACTTCAGGAAACTCCCCATTTCAAAGAGATTATCTTCCGAGCTACTTTGTTGCCAATTTCCTTTTTTTCTCTAAGATTAGAGAAACCAGAAATGAGTATCTTTGCTAGAAACCGTGTTTTTGTGATCATTTTCCTCTCTAGTGGCACTTCTGTTTCTTTTGGCAGGTTATATTAGTAGTGGGGTGGAGTTGTGTTTCTACCGATTATCACTCTACTGATTCTACTTCCTCTTCTGAGGCAGGATGATCTCTTGCTACTGTCACAGCATTGTTTTTTGTTATCTCAGCTTCCGATCTCCTTCCATATTTCCACTTTGCTCATTTGAGTCATCAAGTACTTCTGAAATACCTGAATGTTTTGATCACTGTCTGAAACACTCGCTAAGTCATATGCCCTTTCTTGCCACTTCCATTTCTGTGACAGTACCCTGCTGAACTGACTATCGTCCAGTGGTAGTAACATCAACCATTATGAATGCTTTGAGTAGCTGGTCCATAAGACCATAAGACCATAAGACAGAGGAGCAGAAGTAGCCCATTCGGCCCATCGAGTCTGCTCTGCCATTTTATCATGAGCTGATCCATTCTCCTATTTAGTCCCACTCCCCTGCCTTCTCACCATAACCTTTGATGCCCTGGCTACTCAGATACCTATCAGTCTCTGCCTTAAATATGCCCAATGACTTGGCCTCCACTGCTGCCCGTGGCAACAAATTCCATAGATTCACCACCCTCTGACTAAAAAAATTTCTTCGCATCTCTGTTCTGAATGGACGCCCTTCAATCCTTAAGTCATGCCCTCTTGTACTAGACTCTCCCATCATGGGAAACAACTTTGCCACGTCCACTCTGTCCATGCCTTTTAACATTCGAAAAGTTTCTATGAGGTCTCCCCTCATTATTCTAAACTCCAAGGAATACAGTCCAAGAGCGGACAAACGTTCCTCATATGTTAACCCTCTCATTCCCGGAATCATTCTAGTGAATCTTCTCTGTACCCTCTCCAACGTCAGCACATCCTTTCTTAAATAAGGAGACCAAAACTGCCCACAGTACTCCAAGTGAGGTCTCACCAGCGCCTTATAGAGCCTCAACATCACATCCCTGCTCCTATACTCTATTCCTCTAGAAATGAATGCCAACATTGCATTCGCCTTCTTCACTACTGACTCAACCTGGAGGTTAACTTTAAGGGTATCCTGTACGAGGACTCCCAAGTCCCGTTGCATCTCAGAACTTTGAATTCTTTCCCCATTTAAATAATAGTCTGCCCATTTATTTTTTCTGCCAAAGTGCATAACCATACATTTTCCAACATTGTACTTCATTTGCCGCTTCTCTGCCCCTTCTTCCAATCTATCCAAGTCTCCCTGCAGACTCTCCGTTTCCTCAGCACTATACTGGCCCCTCCACCTACCTTCGTATCGTCAGCAAACTTAGCCACAAAACCATCTATTCCATAATCTAAATCGTTGATGTACAATGTAAAAAGAAGCGGCCCCAACTCTGATCCCTGCGGAACACCACTGGTAACCGGCAGCCAACCAGAATAGGATCCCTTTATTCCCACTGTCTGTTTCCTGCCAATCAGCCAATGCTCCATCCACGTATGTAACTTCCCCGTAATTCCATGGGCTCTTATCTTGTTAAGTAGCCTCATGTGTGGCACCTTGTCAAAGGCCTTCTGAAAATCCAAATATACAACATTCACTGCATCTCCGTTGTCTAGCCTGCTGGTAACTTCCTCAAAAAATTGTAATAGGTTTGTCAGGCAGGATTTTCCTTTAAGGAATCCATGCTGAGTTCTGCCTATCTTGTCATATGCCTCCAGGTACTCTGTAACCTCATCCATGACAATCGACTCCAACAACTTCCCAACCACCGATGTCAAGCTAACAGGTCTATAATTTCCTTTTTGCTTCCTTGCCCCCTTCTTAAATAGCAGAGTGACATTTGCAATCTTCTAATCTTCCGGAAGCATGCCAGAATCTATCGACTTTTGAAAGATCATCGCTAATGCCTCCGCAATCTCCACAGCTACTTCCTTCAGAACACAAGGGTGCATTCCATCTGGTCCAGGAGATTTATCTACCTTTAGCCTATTCAGCTTCCTGAGTACTTTCTCTGTCATGGAGCGCATTAAAGCCTTTCTCCCGGCTATGCTGGACCCTTTTCAGCTACTTTGTTGCCAATTTCCTTTTTTTCTCTAAGATTAGAGAAACCAGAAATGAGCATCTTTGCTCATTTCCCTGAAAGATCCCTGAAAGTTGCTTCACAGGTGGATAGGGTAGTTAAGAAAGCTTATGGGGTGTTAGCTTTCATAAGTCGAGGGATAGAGTTTAAGAGCCGCAATGTAATGATGCAGCTCTGTAAAACCCTGGTTAGGCCACACTTGGAGTACTGTGTCCAGTTCTGGTCGCCTCACTATAGGAAGGATGTGGAAGCATTGGAAAAGGTACAGAGGAGATTTACCAGGATACTGTCTGGTTTAGAGAGTATGCATTATGATCAGAGATTAAGGGAGCTAGGGCTTTACTCTTTGGAGAGAAGGAGGATGAGAGGAGACATGATAGAGGTGTACAAGATAAAAAGAGGAATAGATAGAGTGGATAGCCAGCACCTCTTCCCCAGGGCACCACTGCTCAATACAAGAGGACATGGCTTTAAGGTGAGGGGTGGGAAGTTCAAGGGGGATATTAGAGGAAGGTTTTTTACTCAGAGAGTGGTTGGTACATGGAATGCACTATCTGAGTCAGTGATGGAGGCAGATACACTAGTGAAGTTTAAGAGACTACTAGACAGGTATATGGAGGAATTTAAGGTGGGGCGTTATATGGGAGGCAGGGTTTGAGGGTTAGCACAACATTGTGGGCTGAAGGGCCTGTACTGTGCTGTTCTATTCTATGTTCTATGTTCTAACTGGATACTGGACTTCTTAACAGTAAGGCCGCAGTCAGTCTGTGTGGGCAGCAACTTCTCCTGTCCCATTACACTCAGCCCCAGGGCTGTGTGCTTAGCCTGCTGCTGTTCACATTACTGACACCTGACTGTGTCACAGGATCCAGCTCAAACCATGTCATCAAGTTTGTGGATGACACAACAGTGGTTGGCCTTGTCAAGAATAATGACAAAATGGAGTAT
Organism: Mobula birostris; assembly: GCF_030028105.1. Lineage (NCBI taxonomy): Eukaryota > Metazoa > Chordata > Chondrichthyes > Myliobatiformes > Myliobatidae > Mobula > Mobula birostris. Next base: position 38,671,880 of record NC_092392.1, on the reverse strand, counting down.
AGAGAGGAAGTGGAGTGGCTGATGGATGGTGTGAGAACAACCTAAGCCTGAATGTGAAGAAGACAAAGGAAATCATTCTGGACTTCAGGAAGGTGCAGATGAACCATCTCCCTCTGTGAATACGTGGCTGTTCCATAGAGTTAAGTGCACCATGTTCCTGGGAGTTCATATCGCAGATAACCTCACATGGTCCCTTAATATCTCTTCCCTGAACAAGAAGGCACAGCATTGCCTCCACTTCCGAAGAAGATTGAGGAAAGCAAGGCTCTCCACCCCCCCATCAACTGTGTTTATAGAAACATCATTGAGAGCATCCTGACCAGTTGCATCCCCTTCCGAGAGAGCAGTTGAGCATCGGACCTGAAGTCCCTACAAAGACTGTGAGAACAGCTGAGGGGTCTCCCTACCATCCATCAGGGACATTTATCAGGAGCGCTGCATATGCAAGGCCCTTCGTATTATTAAGGACCCCACCCATCCATCCAGCATCCTCTTTGACTTTCTACCATCAGGCAGGAGACTACGATGCATAAAAACAAGAATGGTCAGGATGGTCAGAAACAGTGTCTTTCCCCAGGCCATTGGGCTTCTGAGTTCTCAGCCACATTGTATACGAAGTGTCACTGGTTAATTTGTTCCGTGCCTTACAATATTTGATATTAATGGACTTTAGTTTGTTAATTATGTGTGATTGATCTGTAGATTTGATCGTGTTTTGTGCTTTACACCCTGGTTCGAAGAAACATTGTCCCATTTCTATATACATTATATGGTTATATATGTTATACATGTATGTAATTAAATGACAATAAACTTGACAATATACTGTAAATAAAAGCCAAGATTTATCAGGCAGCATCTATGGGAAAGAGCAAACAGTCAACATTTTGGGCTGAGACCTTTTGTCAGAAATCAATGCCCTAATGCAGGGGCTCGGCCTGAAACATCGACGGTTCGCTCCTTTCCATAGATACTGGCTGGCCTGTTGAGTTCCTCCAGCATTTTGTGTGTGTTGCTTTGGACTACCTGCTTCTGCAGATTTTCTCTTGTTTAACATTTATCAGGTATGAGTAGAAAAATAAGGAAAAGAGACTGAAGAGTTGTATTTTGAGAAGAGTTTTGAAAATGAGGATGATATAGCAAGGCAAGGTGCATTAAAAGAGAAAATAATAATTTGGAGGTTGTATAGTTTAAAAATTGTTACTGACATGGAGGTGTAAAAGGGGCCATGGTCAAAGTATGAGCAATAGTTTATGAGGTAATTGGAATTTTTAAATGAGATTGGAAATGTTAAATTAAATTTCAAGGTGCGATATTGACATCAAAAAGGGCAGGGTGTTAAATAAACGAGGATTGCCAGTGGTATCTGAAATAGATGCAGGCTGGGTTTATGTACAATGGAAAGTTGGAAGTTGAGCAGAATATGCGTCATTATATTTTGCTTGATTAAGCCAGAAAATATGGATTTGGCATCAGGGCTATGATGCCAACTTTCAGCAGGTTCATTGTTGAGTTCCTGAAACTCATCAATGTCATATGTCAGATAGGCAGTCACAGTGCATAGTGATTGCTGAGTAATTTAAGGTAATTTAAATAATGCTGCATATCATTGTTCATTTGACACTCAGTCTTGTGTTGATGGATGCTGAGTGACAAAGTACAGATAAGGTAAAATAAAGTTGTCAGGGTTGGAAATTAAATCCACCAGAGATGAGCACAGTAGTGATTAAGTTTCTTGTAGTATTTGCAAAAATCTTTGTTATGCTGGTTTGGCAAACATCACTGTGAAATTATTTGAAGGGATAATAATGGAAGCAGATGAATTTCTTCAAGTATTTAAAAAAGGCTGCTGCTATGCTTGTAGTGAAACTCGTTCTACGGTACTGTTAATTACCTACTTTCTGGGTTTTGATGGTGATCCAATGGTCATTCACTTTGGTTGAAGGAATGAAGGTGTTGACTGTTTTCTAAATTCATAAATTGGAGATGAAAAAGATTTGAGAGTCCTAGTGTAGGATTCCCTATAGGTTAATTTGCAGGTTGAGTATATAATGGAAAGAAGATCATTAAAACAATGCCCTAGAAACCTGTACCTATATGATAGGAGCACAAGAAGCCAAGAAAAAAGGCCACTCTGCAACTTTAGCCTGCTCTCTCTGATGATGTGGTCATGGCTGATCTGTGCTGATCTCAGTTCCTCTTAATGTGCCGGTACACCATAGCCCTCAATTGAATGATCTTTCAAAAATTTATCTACCTCCACCTTGGTCTCACTGTCACCACGTACTGGTTGAGAATTCCAGATATCCAAGATGCTCTGGGAAAATAAATTTCTGTATATGACTTCAGCCAATGGAAAGTTTTCTCCTTATTTTCCCAGTAAGGTAAGTCTTTGTCATTGTTCCTTGACATTTTGTGTACAGTAAGGCTAATGTTCTCTGCAGAGTGTAATTTTTATTGCTGTGTGAGGGTTAATATCACTGGAGCAAAAAATGTTTTGTGTATGTACCTCACCTACCACCCCACCAGCCTCCGGGTCCAACATATTATTCTCCGTAACTTCCGCCACCTCCAACGGGATCCTACCACTAAGCACATCTTTCCCTCCCCCCCCCCCTGCATTCCGCAGGGATCGCTCCCTACGCAACTCCCTTGTCCATTCGTACCCCCGATCCCTCCCCACTGATCTCCCTCCTGGCACTTATCCGTGTAAGCGGAACAAGTGCTACACATGCCCTTACACTTCCTCCCCTACCACCATTCAGGGCCCCAAACAGTCCTTCCAGGTGAGGCAACATTTCACCTGTGAGTCGGCTGGGGTGATATACTGCGTCCAGTGCTCCCGATGTGGCCTTTTATATATTGGCGAGACCCGACGCAGACTGGGAGACCGCTTTGCTGAACATCTACGCTCTGTCCGCCAGAGAAAGCAGGATCTCCCAGTGGCCACACATTTTAATTCCACATCCCATTCCCATTCTGACATGTCTATCCACTGCTTCCTCTACTGTAAAGATGAAGCCACACTCAGGTTGGAGGAACAACACCTTATATTCTGTCTGGGTAGCCTCCAACCTGAGGACATGAACATCGACTTCTCTAACTTCCGCTAATGCCCCACCTCCCCCTCGTACCCCATCTGTTACTTATTTTTATATACACATTCTTCTCTCACTCTCCTTTTTCTCCCTCTGTCCCTTTGTATATACCCCTTGCCCATCCTCTGGGTCCCCCCCCCCCCCCCCGTCTTTCTTCCCGGACCTCCTGTCCCATGATCCTCTCGTATCCCCTTTTGCCTATCACCTGTCCAGCTCTTGGCTCCATCCCCCCCCTTCCTGTCTTCTCCTATCATTTTGGATCTCCCCCTCCCCCTCCGACTTTCAAATCCCTTACTCACTCTTCCTTCAGTTAGTCCTGACGAAGGGTCTCGGCCTGAAACGTCGACTGCACCTCTTCCTAGAGATGCTGCCTGGCCTGCTGCGTTCACCAGCAACTTTTATGTGTGTTGCTTGAATTTGCAGCATCTGCAGAATTCCTGTTGTTTTTTGTGTAAGTATTTGGCTTTTGTGGTGTGCTGATAACATGTAAAAACTACATCACATTACATTTGTTTAAAGCAAATACAGTTAAAATGGAAGATTTTAGATATTGAATTAACTTTAATTTCATGCTGGTAGCAGTGTCTTATCACTGCACTTTGGTTTTCTAAGTTATTTTGAATATGAACTATTTAAAGGGATCATATACTTAGAATCAGTATCAGGTTTAATATCACCAGCATATGCTGTGAAATTTGTTAATTTTGCAGCAGCAGTGCAATGCAATACATAATAATATCTCCTTCCTGATGGTAGCAGTGAGAAGAGGGCGTGTCCTGGGTGATCGGGGTCCTTAATGATGGATGCCACCTTTTTGAGGCATCACTCCATGAAGAGTCCTGGAAACTATGGAGGCTAGTGCCCATGATAGAACTGACTAATTTTTCAACTGTGCAGCTTGCTTTGATCTTGTGCAGTAGCCCCCCGTACCAGATGGTGATGCAGCCAATTAGAATACTTATTGCTTAGTATCTTGCAACTTTTATTTACTGTTTATCTTGGTATAAATTTGGATTAGAGTTTGATTAATTGTTCATTTGAAATACTTTAAATTTAGTAATTATTTTAAACTTTTTAACAATGTACCATCACACTATTTATACAGGCTGTTTCTGAGTTATCAATGCCCTACTTACGGTGAGCCTCTTCTGCATCTTCTCCAAAGCTGCTACGTTCTTCCTGTAATTTGGTGACCAGAACAGTACATAATGCTCCAAATATGGCCTAATCAAAGTTTTAAACTGTTGTGACATGACTTCCTGAGAACGTTAATCACTGCTCTGACCGATGAAGACAAGCATGCCAAATGTCTTCTTTATTGCCCTGTCTATTTGTATTCCTGCTTTCAGGGAGCCCACGATCACTCTACGTTAATGCTACTAATATTTTCCGTGAGATGGCGGAGTGGAGATACATCTCTACCAAAGAAAGTGTAAGGCACTCCTTCCCTCCGCTAGCCTGCAGGTCACCCTTGGGCGAGGTGCAGCACCTGCTTAGCCCCCGATCAGGGTCACGTGAAGTCATGGGAGCAGGTGGTGGATAATCGTATGAGCAGCTGGTGCATATCGCAAGTCCTGGTTATGTGACCAGTGACACCAAGCAGGGGGCAATCTCTGAAGAGTATTGACAATGGCTGTGGTCACCCATCTTGTAAAGACACTGCCCAGAAGAAGACAATGGCAAACCACTTCTGTAGAAAAAATTGTCAAAAACAATCCTGATCAGGGAAAGACCGTGATCATGCATGTAATATGACATGCCACATAACAAGTGAATATTTTCCCCTTGTATTTGACCATTCAAAGGGCAACACCTGACACTTGCATGGATTAAACTGCATCTGCTATTTCTTTGCCCATGTTTTCATCTGGTCTATATCCTGACGTATTATTTGACAACCTTTTTCACTCTCTTCAACTTCACCAATTATTGTGTCATCAGCAAACTTACCAATTAGCCCATCAATGTTCTTATGCAAGTCATCAGTATACGTATATCACAAATAACAAATATCTCTGTATTGATCCCTGCAGATCACCAAGTGATCACTGATTTCCAGTCAGAATAATACTTCTCCACTACTACTTTGTCTTAATGGCCAGGCTGATATTGAATCTAGTCTATACAGTCACAATGGAACGTATGCATCTTTATTTCCTGGAACACCAATGAAAGACTTGTTAAGTACCTTACTAAAGTCCTCGTAAACAACATTTCTGCCCTACCTTTACTAATTACCTTTCTCACCTTCTCAAGAAGCTCAATCAAATTTGTAAGACCTGAACTACCCTGCACAAAGCCGTGTTGACCATCACCATGTTGGTCCAAATGGAATTGGGGAAAATAGGTTAAGAGATTGAATGGCCTTTGTTACAATGTTCCTTTCATAATATAGTGGATTCTGGTTAATTTGGCTATTGGTTAATCGGAGCAGCCATTTATTGGGGGCAACTCATAAAGACAAAAACTAAATTGAGAAAATAGCTGGGATTTCCTTTTTTTATTTGGGATACTGCGCTACTCAATTGGGTCATGAGAGTGTTGCTGAGCAGTTTTTAACTTTTTAAACTAATGTCAGCCATGTGCAATTGCTTGGTTGTTAGAATCTACTCTGTGCTTACAGCGATTAGTTTTTGAATAGCGTCAGTTGCGTGTGTTTGTGTTCATAAAGCAGTGATTTTTGTCACAGATTGTTGGTGAGAAATAAGCAGTAAAACAATTTGTGGAACTGTTTCACTCACTGTGGTTTCAAGCATGCCAGAAATGGCCGGGAATGAAAGTGAAATGATTTCACTACTTAAACAATTGAGGAATTGTGAAGGCATCAAAAATTACCTTTAATTTTACAATGAAAATGAAGACTTGGAGGATGCAATCAACTAAAATTTTGTATGAAGGCAGTCCATTGTCTAAACTAAATGTCTGCGCTGATTTATTTCATTCACAGTCAATCAAAAAAAAACATGGCAAATGAATTCCTCCATCAATAACTATTAGGAGCTAATATACAGTTTTATAGTACTGTAGTAGTATTGTTAGTGTTCTTATTTGTTCTTTATTTCATTTAAATACATAAATTGTTATTCAGTTTTTTTTCCCTCAACAATTTCCATGAAATTTTGGCTAATTAGGGCAGCCACTTAACTGGGCCAAAATGTACTAGTCCTGATGCATCCTAATTAACCAGAATCCACTGTAATCAACTGGTTAGACCATTTGTAATGCAGAAATATCACTGTTGTGATTTTAAAGAAAAGCTGTTTCAGAGGAAATGGCATTTATTTTCAGTGGCAAAAAATACACTAGAACAGTGGTCAGGCTGCTTGTGTGTGTGTGTGTGTGTGTGTGTGTGTGTGTAAAATCAATAATAATTGTGGTTTCTTTTGGGTAAGCATAGATGAACAACTTCACGTTTAACCTGTTCGTGTCTAGTAAAAACATTTTCCACACTTGTGTGATTCAGTTTCTCACACTTCTGTTTATGGATCATTATGAGTTTTACTCACAAGATGATGACAAATCCTCTGTGTTATACTCAAGACTTCTATCACTGTATGGGTAAATTTGTCTTTCCTGTTGATTTGCAATCTATGAAAAAAAACTTCCAGTCCTTTTTGGGAAATTTAGCTCTACCTGATTTTATATCTTTTTGTTAGCTGAGATGAAAACCATCTGTTTTCCAGTTTTTTTTTTCCAGCATTTTTTTGATTGACCACGCAAAATCCATGAGTAGAATGCTAAGTTTAGTTCATTCATAGTTTATGGCGATCACTAGCCAAGCCAAATTTTGTTGCTCATCTCTAATTGTTCTTGAACAGCAGAAATAAATAAAAACACTGAAAATCACTTTGTCAGGTCTGGAGTCGTATAAGGGCCAGACTGAGAAAGGGTGAACCTCAAGGACACTATTCAACCAGCTAGGTTTTTACAACACTGCAGCAATCCTGTGGTTACTGTTATCTGGTCTCTTAATTGAAGAATTTAAATTTCACAACCATATTTAGTTACTAATCCACTAACTTAACCATTGCTTGACTCTGTTGATAGCCTATCAGAATTTCCAGCATGACTGTCATATCTGCAGTTTCATCTACTTGGGTAGGCTGCATTGCATGCAAATTTGATTGACCAAGTTTGTATTTGGAAAGATGAAAACACAGTTAAAATAATAAGAAATAAAAATAACCAACGGGGCTAGCAGCACCCATGGAGAGTTCACTTTTCAGGTCAATGACCTTCAGTTTGGGAGCATTTAGAAACCAGGAATGTTTAAATTTGCAGAGGAGCAAAGCAGAGAGAGAACAAAGGAAATATCTGTGAAAAGGTGCAGACTAAAAAAAGACAGTATAGATTTATATTGAATAAAGAAGGGTGCTGAAGGCTTAATCTGTTTGAAGGCAAATAAGTAAGAAGCAGAAACTCGTAAAATTAGTTAGCTCCATCATCTGTATTAGCCTTTGTAGTATCCAACACATCTTCATGGATATCTTGAGAAGGTGGCACCCATCAATAAGGATCTCCACCACCCGGGTCATGCCCTCTTCTCATTGTTACCATCAGGAAAGAGGTACAGAAGCCTGAAGGCACACACTCAGTGATTTAGGAACAGCTTTCTCCCCTCTGCTGTCCGATTTCTAAATGGGCATCGAATCTTGAACACTACCTCACTACTTTTTATTTGCTTTACTTATTTTAACATAACTCATGGCTTGGCTTCACGAACGAAGATTTAGGAAGGGGGCTGCCCACGTCTTTCGCAGGCTCACTGGTGGCTGACGAGGCCAATACAGGGCAGGCAGGTCCGGCCACAGCAGCTGCAAGGGAAATTCTGTTATGGGTTTGGTGCTGCTGTGTCACGGTTCTTCCTCCTTCTCCTTTTGTCCTCAATGCCAGCCCTGCATGCATTCTCGAAGGAGGAGACGGACTGATAAATGGTGTGTCGCCAGGCCTCGCGATCGGAGGCTAGATTAGACCACTGGCGATGGTCAATGTGACAGACACTAAGGGATTACTTCAGAGAGTCCTTGTACCTCCTCTTCGGTGCCCCTCTGTCACGGTGGCCAGTGGAGAGTTCACCATACAGCACAATCTTGGGCAGGCGATGATCCTCCATCCTGGAGACGTGCCCTGCCCAGCGCAGCTGCGTCTTCAACAGCATGGCCTAGATGCTGGTGACCTCTGCCTCTTCGAGAACTTCAATGTTGGTGACAAAGTCACTCCAGTGGATGTTGAGGATGGTGTGGAGACAGCGCTGGTGGAAACGCTCAAGGAGTCATAGGTGGTGACGGTAGGTGACCCACGACTTGGAGCCATACAGGAGAGTGGTCAGTACAACGGCTCTGTACACACTGATCTTTGTGCCTTTTTTCAAATGCTTGTTTTTCCAGACTCCTTTGTTCAGCCTGTCGAATGCGCTGTTTACCTTTGCCAGTCTGTTGTCAATCTTGACATCTGATGAGATGGTGCACCCCAGGTAGCTGAACTGGTGGACCGTCTTCAGCTCTACCTCACCGACGGTGATGCAGGGAGGGTGGTAATCTTCCTGAGGTACGGGCTGATGGAGAACTTCTGTCTTCTTAAAGCTGACTTCCAGTCTGAAGAGCTCGGCAGCCTCTGCGAAGCAGGATGTTGTATGCTGCAGAGCTGTCTCTGTGTGGGCAACAAGGGCAGCATCGTCTGCGAAGAGTAGCTCTCGGATGAGTTGCTCCAATGTCTTGGTGTGGGACTGTAATCGCCTCAGGTTGAACAGGCTGCCATCGGTGCGGTATCGAATGTAAGCACCGTCCTCGTCATCAAGGTCTTCTGTGGCCCTTTCGAGCATCATGCTGAAGAAGATGGTGAAGAGAGTCGGCACGAGGACGCAGCCTTGCTTTACTCCATTGCCTATTGGGAAGGGTTCTGAGAGGTCATTGTTGTGTCTGACTTGGCCACTCTGATCTTCATGTAGCTGGATGACCATAATGAGGAACTTGGGGGGCATCGAAGTTGTTCCATGATTTGCCACAGACCTTCCCTGCTCACAGGTCGACAAACGTCACGTACAATCCCTTGTTCTGTTCCCTACATTTCTCTTGGAGCTGCCTGAGAACAAATACCATGTCAATGGTGCTCCTGTTGGCTCTGAAGCCACACTGGCTCTCTGGGAGGTGTTCTTCTGCACCAATCTGTTCAGGAGTACTCTTGCGAAGATTTTTCCTCCGATAGAGAACAGAGTTATCTCTCAGTAGTTGGAGCAGTCGGACCTTTCCCCCTTGTTCTTATACAGGGCGATTTAAACGTAACTATTTAATAGACATATATATACTTAATGTAATTCAGTATTTTTCTCTATATTTATCATGTATTTCATTGTACTGCTGCTGTAAAGTTAACAAATTTCTCAATGTATGCCGGTGATGTTGAACTTAATTCTGATTATCTATTCTGGTAAACTGGACTGACAGCATAAATAAAGGAAGGCAGAAGGAGTGTAAAAACCTGTTGAAGCTGAGGTAAAGAGAACATGTATTTTAACTTACTTTGTCTGCTCTCCATTTTCTTTGCCTTCATCTGAGCAGTTGCCATAACCAAGCCCTCCCTGTTCGCTGTGTGATGTAAGGGTTCATGGTGTTGTAGGTAATGTATAGAGAATTCTGGTTAATTGGGGCAGCCACTTATTTGGGACAACTTTTAAAGAACAAAAAGTAATTGAGAAAATAACTAGGATTCCCTTTGTTTATTTGGGACACCATGCTGCTTAGGACAGGAGACTGTTGCCAAACAGTTTCTAGCTAGCGTCAGTCATGCTTACTTGTAAGGCTGTTAAATGCTACGCTCTGTTTAGAGTGAACAGTTTTTAGATAGCATCAGTTGCATATGCTTGTGTTATATTATTCCGAACGGCTAATGGATGTCGATTCAAAATGCAGTGATTTTTGATATTTTTGTTTTTAACTTGACTTAAAGAGATTTCATACCCATGTCAAGATACCACGCAAAGATTCAACACTAGCCTAAAAGATTACTCCACTGGACCAAACTAAAATCCATCCACTTATTACCACTCATTGCCATCTGGCAGAGATAACTAAAGTACTGAAACCTACAATTGCACACTTGATACATCTACAAGATGAACTGCGACAAGAATGAGCATAACAGGAGAGACATCTGGGAACCTTCCCAAAAATGAAAGTGTGAAGGTAAGGATCCAGATACTGAAGAGGACCTCAATCAGTGGTTTTTCATTGTAACTGGATGAGGTGTTCGGGCACTCGACTAATGTTCAATTACTGTGAATCAAAAGAACATGGCAGCATACACTGGATGAATTCCTTTGATAAATTTTGGGAGCTAGTACACAGTTTTATAGTATTGTAGTAGTATTTTTTGTTTTCTAATTTTTTCTATGTTTCATTTAAATACGTAACTTGTTATTCTGTTCAATGATAGTTTGTCTGTTTTTATACCCTTTTAACTATTTTGATGAAACTTTGGCTAATTGGGGCAGGTGTTTAATTGGGCCAAAATGTACAGGTACCAATGTGTCTCAATCAACTGGAATCTACTGTATTGGTATTTATAAAGGAATGGCCAATTAAGAGAGTTGGAGATCGAGTTGGAGGTCGGTAATTAGTGAAATGCTGCAGTGTTCAGTGCTGAGGCTTCAGCTACTTATAATCTGCATTTACATCAACATTGCTGATGATGCAAAGATAGGTGGACTAGCACATTTTAAGGATGCAAAGAACCCACAGAAAGATATATACGTTAAATGAGCAAGCAAGAAAGCATGTAGAATGTACTGCTGAGTCAGAACTCGTGAATATTGTGAGCAATTTTGAGCTCAGTATATAAGGAAAGGTGTGTTGGTGCTAGAGTTGGCCCGGAGGAGGTTCACAAGAACGATCCTGGGACTGATGGAATTAATGCATGAGGAGCATTTGACAGTTTTGTGCCTGGATAAGGTGGGATTTTATTAAAACCTACTGAATACTACAAGCACAAACAAGAGAAAATCTGCAGATTCTGGAAATCCAAAGTATCACACACAAGATGCTGGAGGAGCTCAGCAGGTCAGACAGGTTCTGTGGAAAGGAGTTAAACAGTCTGCTCCTGTATCTTACAGTTTCATATAGAATGATGTCCTTTATTAACTGAGACATTGAATTTAAAAAAATTGTTCACAATTTTCTGATACTGTTTGAATGTAATATACAGGCTAACATACCACTATCATAAACAATATTGTTATAGACACAAGAGATTCTGTGGATGCTGAAAAACTAAAGCAGCACATGTAAAATGCTGGAGGAACTTAGTAGGTCAGGAAATGAATAAACAGTTAATGTTTCTGGCTAAGATCCTTCATCAGGAGAGGAATTGGAAGGGGAAAATACCAAATATGAATATAGTTCAAGGTTTGGTTAAAAGATTGAAGGGAAGATGAGAATTGCTTTTGGACTTCGACCATAGTCGAGGTTTGAAACTCCCTCTTAAAAAGGTTGTAGATGCAGAGCTGCTCACTGCATTTGGAAAAAATATGGTGCTGTGAAATGTAGTTGAGGAGCCATGAGCTGTAGGGCAGCGATGAAGTGTGGATGATAAAATTAGTTTGAGAAGCTTCTCTTTGCCAGCATGGCCAATCTTAGTGATAACTGACTATTGACTTATTTACTGCTTCTCCACAGATTCTGTTTGACTTGCTAGCCTTTTCCACAATTTTCTGTCTTTAATGCAGATATCGGCAATATTTTAGGACTTAAACCTGAATGACCATTTTCAGGACAATGGAAATAAATGAACAAGAGAATAGTGTTTATGATTATCACCTCCTGTTTACACCATGGCTGGAATGTTACGTAGTATCATGAAAACTAGGGATCATTTTCCTGAGATCACAGAAATCTGTACGTTCTTCTATAGTGGTTTCTTATCCTTCAGTTATGATGGAATGCCCAAAGCTCTAACCACAAATACCTTTGTTGGCAATCAGATAGGATGTCTACTTTTGCATTTGCTGATCAATTTCTCATTGAAGCACAATATATAGTGTGTTCTGGTTAATTGGGACACATCAGGTCCAGTACATTTTTGCCCAAATAAGCGGCTGATCCAATTAGCTAAATGTCATGGAAATAGTTAAAAAGATATTAAAAAAAACAAACTACCTTTAACTGAGTAGCAATTTATGTATTTAAATAAAATACAGAAGAAATTAGAACATTACCAATACTACTGGTGGTTGTCCATCATATCCGACAATGACAGGAAACCTGCGTGGGAGAGTTTTTAAAGTGGAAAAATGTTTGCACTGGAGCAGTTGCACTCTCTGGACTATAGAAGCTTGGGTCTAGTGGTATGAGTAGTCTTCACAACTGGGGTCTTCATTGGTTGCTATGGATGACCATGCATTCTGTATCTTGTCATGTCCTTCACCCTCTACGGCAGCGGTGCCCAACCACCGGGGCGCAGACCGGTACCGGGCCGCAAAGCTTGTGCTACCGGGCCGTGAGGAAACAATATGACTTAACTGCCCCTTTCCTCATTCCCTGTCACGCAGTGTTGAACTTCAACATAGGGTTGCCAGCTGCCCCGTATTTGCTGGGACATCCCGTATATTGGGCTAAATTGGTTTGTCCCATATGGGACCGCCCTTGTCCCGTATTTCCCCTGCCAAGGTAGAGCGTTCCTATGAAACCTTTTGTGCCGAAATGGCGTGAAGCAAAGAAGCAATTACCATTAATTTATATGGGAAACATTTTTGAGCGTTCCCAGACCCAAAAAATAACACATAAAACCTAAAATAAGTAACACTAACATATAGTAAAAGCAGGAATGATATGATAAGTACACAGCCTATATAAAGTAGAAATAATGTATGTACAGTCTAGTCCAGAAGATGAAGGCAAAACCGAAATTTGTGAGGGAAAAAATCGGCACGTACGCGCATGCTCACACAGGTGCCCGCGCAAGGCTTCATTGTCATGGTAGTCTTTCCTGCGGTAAAGTGTCCTGGGATTTGACTGCTACTTTTGTCCCTTATTTAGGAGTGAGAAAGTTGGCAACCCTAACTGTAAAAGACATGTTGAGGTGAGTTTAACCCCACTTGAACACCCCCCCAGGTCGGGCGGTCCGCAAGAGTATTGTCAAAATTAAACCGGTCCATGGTGCAAGAAAGGTTGGGGACCCCTGCTCTACGGAGTGTTACAGAACCGCCTTCCTGGCCATAGGATCTCACTGTAGATCTCATCTGCCCAGTCTGCTGGAGCTGACTTCACATGCTAGGACAGGCATGTCCCTATCTCACTCGGATAGGAGACTCTCCAGCTTTAGCCCACCTTTTGAAGTGGTGTACCGGGGTGTGGCTGCTGTCATATACAAGCAGTTACTTGGAGCCACAAGTGAGGGCTGAGTGTCCGGTAGGGATCAAAGGTAACATTCAAGATTATTGTCAATACCTTCTAATTCTTCATAGTGCCTACATGTTGAAGCAGTGAAATTATTTCATTTTCTCTTCTGGCCGTTTCTGGAATGCTTGAAACTGCAGTGAGCAAAACGGTTCCAAATGTCTTACTGCCTATTTCTCGACAACTATCTGTGACAAAAATCATACACGACTGATACTGTTTTAAAAACTGATCACTCTAAACACAGTGTAGTGTCTAATGGCCACACAAGTGCAGGCGAATGACGCTAGTAGGAAACTGTTCGGTGCAGTCTCCTGTTGCAGTTAAGCAGCATAGTGTCCCAAATAAACAAAGGAAATACCGGCTTGTTTTTTTGATTCGTTTTTGCTCTTTAAGAGTCATTGCAAATAAGAGGCCGTCTCAATTAACATATGACCCAATTAACTGGAATCCACTGTATTGGCTGTACAACAAGGTATTAGAAATCTTGAAAAGATAGTGAGGTCTGCTGTTGCTTTCCTTATCTGACAATGCTTAATCTTTTAAGTTCTTGCACAAATAATTCTATTCTGCCTGAAAGACTTTGGCTTAAGTTGACACATCCATCTTAATAACTTAATAATTAGAAATGTCACTCGGGACTTTTTTTAATGTTTGCTGTAGAATATAGATAGGTTTTATTTGCCATTAATATGCATCTTTTATTCTGTTAATTGCTTATATTTTACTGCTGTTAACATGCCGAGAAATGGTTGCATTTTAGGAATACACTGCCCTGTGCTTCACTGACCTTGGCATTATCCATGTCTGTTCAAATGGATGTTCATATCCTAATTTGATCCTGTCCACATAGATTAAATTTTAATAGAGTCTATGCATAGTGATCAGGAGGCAGAAGCTGCCTAAATCCTCATTGTTTCTTATGTTACCAGCACTATACCACAGTATATTGGCGTGTTATTTGCCATTTCAAAAAGTGGGGATAATAAAACCAGATCTAGCTTGCAGCCAAATACAGTCCTAAAAATAATCAAAATACATATAAAGATTAAATCTGTCCCACAGATAACTGGCTTGCTGTGGTTTTAGCTTTGTGATGAGGTCAGAATGAGATTATGCAGTGACAGAAGTTCTCTTGGACTCAGTGCAGCCACCTGCACTAACCTGGTCAGATACAGAGAGCTGCCTGCTACTTGCACTTGCACCAGAAAAGCATGGTGAAGCTTCTGCGACAAGTTGGCTTTGTGCAGAAAACCACTGAGACTCTATATTTCAAATATCCTAACAACCATTGACACATGGGTCAAAGTTCAAAGTAGATTTAGCATCAAAGTGTGTATACGTTATTACAACCTTGAGATTCGTCTTCTTACAGGCAGCCACAAAACAAAGAAGACTGGGGGCAAACGATTGCCTTCTGGTAAAGCTTTAGTCTTTCCTTTGTAACAGTTTTTAACATTCCTTAATGGTTAGAGATGTTCAAAAACTAGTGAGTACCTGTAATAATACACAAAAAGCTAAATAAGATGCTAATAAATAATTAGAATTAATTTAATTTAATAAAGTAAAATGCTGGCTTCTGTCGCTCAGAATTTTGCAGAATTGCATCTTGTAACAGGTCTACAGTGGATGCAATCTCAATGGCTCTCCACATGGCCTTGGATCCACTGGACAATATAAAAGGCTATGTCAGGATGCTGTTCATTGACCATTGCTCAGTGTTTAACGCCATCATTCCTACAATTCTGATTGGACAAACTCCAGAACCTAGGCTTCTTTACCTCCATCCGCAGCAAGACCCTTGACTTCCTAACTGGAAGACCACAATCTGTGCAGGTTGCTAATAACATCTCCACCTCACTGGCAATTAACACTGGCACACCTCAGGGATGTGTGCTTAGTCCACTGCTCTACTCTGTACACCCATGACTTTGTGGCTAGGCATAGCTTATATCTGCTGATGATACAACCATTGTTGACAGAATCTCAGGTGGTGAGAAGAGACTGTACAGGAGCGAGATATGCCAACTAGTTGAGAGGTGCATTCAATGTCAGTAAGACCAAAGAGCTGATTGTGGGCTTCAGAAAAGGTAGGATGAGGGAACACAAACCAATCCTCATAGAGGGATCACAAGTGGAGAGAGTGAGCAATTTCAATTTCCTGGGTGTCAATATCTCTGAGGATCTATCCTGGTCCCAACATATGGATGCAGCTATAAGGAAGAGAGAGTAGTCTGACTGGCTGTATCACCATCTGGTATGGAGGTCGGGGAAGGGGGAACTGCACAGGATTGTACTAAGCTGCAGAGTTGTAAAATTAGTCAGCTTCATCATGGGTACTGGTCTCAGTAGTATCCAAGACATCTTCAAGGAGGAGTGCCTCAGAAAAGTGGCTTTCATCATCAAGGACACCACCAGCCAGGACATGCCCCCTTCTGTTTTTTTTCACTACTTATCTTAATTTAACTATTTCATATACATGCAATGTATATACCTATTATGTGTGTTTTTTTTCCATTCTATATGCTGTTGTAAAAGTAAAAAAATTCATGACAGATGCTAGTGATATTAAACCTGATTCTGGTTCTGATTGTATGTTTAGGAGTGGCTGAGTTGGTAATTCTTTTTAGAGTTGCTGGCCACATTGAATTCAATTCAATTCAGTTGAATGTCTATTTTAGTTGTTCACTTGAAAGTTAAGTTTTTTCAGAATGCTAACGCTTGGGGTTGGATGTTGTATGTAGAATTGGTCTATTTGCAGTGAACTGTTAACTATCATTCATAAATATTTTCATAGCAGTTGGTTTTGATTTGAGTTGATTATGCTTGATTTGATTTTTTTAATGGCTGGTTTCATCACTCTGTGGAGTGGGGAGAGATTCTGATGAAATGCTACTCTGTTGTTTCTACTAGTGGCTGAAAAAGCTTCTGGATTTCTCACCAGCACTTATGTTGGATGTCTGATTATGTTTTTTCATACAACTTGTTTACTAGCAATTGACCCAGAGCAAAGTTGCATGTCAGGATGCTAATGCAGTCCTGGAAATGGCAACTCAGTGCTCACTGCCACTGTAGCAAACGGGAAAACTATCTTAGGAACAAGTTATGTTAAGTTAGAAAGTGATGTGATTCAATCTGTAATCAGTGTTTTCAATTTAAATAAAGGAAACTATGAAGGTATGCAGGACAGACTTAACGCATTTTCTGGCAACTTTACAACATTTTTCTCCTCTAATTTGATTTCTCCTGTAATCCTTGGTTAGTCCACTTATTCTGTTTGTGTTAAGTTAGGAAACTACATGAAAAGTTTGTCAGCGGATAAGCAGTAAGAAATAATATGAGATTTGTAACATTAACATTCCTTTAAGGCTCAAAGAAAGAACGAATCCAACTGTGTGTGGTAGGCAAAATAAAATCAAAGGAGAAAAGATTTATGAAGTTGTAAGAAAAACTCTTAAGCCCATGACAGAGAGCATGTGTGAACTTGGGAAAGGCTGATCAGGTATTTTGTAAAGTAAAGGAAAACGGGCTCTGAGAGGAACTAGGTGAGAATGTAAAAGTGAATTGTAAGCCTCTAAGAATTGAACATGGAAAAGAGAATGGAGGGCAAATGTAGGTTCTTACAGACAAGGAAAGATGGATTTGTAATGGCGAAAAGGGCAATCACAGATGAATTAAACAAACCTTTTGTCTGTCTTCATGGAAGGAGACACAATAAACCTCTCAAAAGTACTAGAGAAATAAGGACACTGACCAAATGAGGATGTAAAAGAAATTATTATTAACAATTATAGGCAGCTGGGAAGTCCAAGTCATTGGGTATATTGAAGGCAGAAGTTGATAGATTCTTGATTGGTTAGGGCATGTAGGGATTCGGGGAGAAGGCAGGAGATTGGGGCTGAGAGGGAAGTTGGATCAGCTGTGATCAAATGGTGGATTAGATTTGATGGGCCAATTCTGCTCCTGTATCTTCTGGTCTTATTAAAAAAAAACATCTAAGAGGAGTTAAAGAGCCTGCAAGCTGATTAATAAGAAGAGCTACTGATCTGTTATCAAAGTTTAGAAAGAGCATAGCAATACTTCATGGAAAGTGAATACAAGGCAGCAGAGGATAAGATCTGAGGATGCGTTCAAAACTTTCTTGAAGAAATTCAGCACCTCACTGACTCTACAAAGACCCAGAGTTATTAAAAGTAAAGTTGGAGCACTTGAAATAGTTTTGAGAACCTTAGAGTCATATAGCAATATGGCAGAGATACAGGCCCCCTTGGCTGAATGAAATCATGCTGGCCACAGTGCCCGTACTGCTCGTCCAATTTCCTGCGCTAGGCCCATATCCCTCCAAGCCCCACACTTCCATGCTTCTTAAGTGAAACTGTTGTACTTGCCTCAATCACTTCCTCTGGCAACTCATTCCATATCCTCATCACCATTAATGTGAAAATGTTGCCTAAATCCACGCCGCCTAGTTTTGGGCTCCCCTAACTTGGGGAAAAATCGTTACTGTCCACATAGAATTATACAGCATGAAAACAAGCTTTTTAGCAACTTGTCCATGCCGACCAATTTAATTATTATTTGTTTATTGAGATACAGCGCAGAACAGGCCTTCGAGCCATGCCACCCTGCAATCATACAATTTACTCTGAGCCCAATCAAAGAACAATTTACCATGGCCAATTATCCTATCAACTGGTACCTCTTTGGACTGTGAGGGGGTGGGGAGAACTGGAACATGCGGAGGACACCCACATGATCATGGAGAGAACGTACAAACTCCTTACAGTCTGTGGCAGGAAATGAACCTGGGTCGCCTGTACTGTAAAGTGCTGTGCTAACCTCTACGCCACCATGTCTCCCTGTGCCACACACAGTTTGAATGTGGGTGGCCCACATCTCTGTAAATCTTCCCTAGCCATGTGTCTGTCCGAATGTCTTTGTACTGGACTGTTTTGAACTGGCCTCTAGTTGGGTAGATGACAGAAATATCCATGGAAATTGTGTAATTATGTTTTCAAAAACATTGGTAGAGTAGCACAGAGGAAAATAGTGAACCAGGAGAATGTGGAATTAAGATGTGATGTTTAATGTGGATTGACAGATGGTTAACGTGTAATTCAGTGAATGGGAATAAATTGGATTTCCTCGGGTTTGTCAGTCTGAGAGATTGTCTTTGAGGGGTGCACAGGGTTTGTGCTTGTACCCATCTAGATAAAATCTGGCTGAAGGAATCAAATATAACATGTCCACACTTACTGACAGTATAAAGCGCAGTGACCATCGGAGTACTGGTAAGCTTGAAGAATCACCATCAGGATAAAATTTATTATCACTGACCTATGTTGTGAAACTTTTGTGGCAGCAATACAGTGCATGACATAAGAATTATTATAAATTACAATAAATAAATGAACTAATAAATTAATAAATGAATAATTGATAGATAGCTAGGCAGTGCAGTGTTCACGGACTGGTCGAAAATCTGATAGCAGAGGGGAAGAAGCTGTTCCTAAAATAATGATTCTGTGCCACAGATGGTGAGGGTCCTTAATGATGTATGCCGCCTTTGTGAGGCATCACCTTCTGAAGATTCCTGGATGGTGGGGAGGGTTGTGCCCACGATGAAGCTGGCTGAGTCTATAACCCTCTCTGCTGCCTCTTTCAGTTCTGCATATTGGAGCATCCATCACAGGTAGTGATATAACCAATCAGAACGCTCTCCACCGTACACCTGTAGAAATTTTCTAGAGTCTTTGGCAACATACCAAATCTCCTGAAACTCCTAACGAAATATAGCTGCAGATGTGCCTCCTTTGTGATTGTGTTGGCTTCACTAATTGTTGGGAGCTTCAGGTTCATGACCTCTCGGAGTAGAGACGGAGGATTTGGTATAGTATTGACATCCTAGAATCTATGCACCAGACAGATAGAAGCTTTGTATAAGTGGAAGAAGAAGTGTATTTCACAAATTACTCATCTGTCAGCCCATTAGGCACCTGCTTTGTTGTTTTTGCCTTAAATGTAAAAAGAATTTGAGTACGGGGTGACAATGTCATAATTGATCTATATAGGCATTATAAAAGTATGTATATGTCACCATATACAAACGTGAGATTCATTATCTTCTAGGCATACTCATAATAGAATGATAACCATAATAGAATCAATGAAAGACTGCACCAGCTTGGGCATTCAACCAGTATGCAAAAGACAACAACCTGTGCAAATACAAAAAGAAAGAAATAATAAATGAATAAGCAATAAATATTAAGAACATGAGATGAAGAGTCCTTGGAAGTGGGTCCATAGTTTGTGGGAACATTTCAATTTTGGGGCAAGTGAAGTTATCCCCTATTGCTCAAGAGCATGATGGTTGAGGGGTAATAACTGTTCTTGAACCTGGTGGTGTGGGTCCTGAGGCTCTCGTACCACCTTCCTGATGGCAGCAGCTAGAAGGGAGCATGTTCTGGGTCATGGGGTTCCTGATGATGGAAACACCACTCAGGTTATGGTCTCTTCTCACTGCTGCCATCAGGAAGAAGGTACAAGAGCCTTAGGACTCGCGCTACCAGGTTCAGGAACAGTTCTTACCCCTCAACCATCAGGTTCTTGAACCAGTGAGGATAACTTCATTTAACTTCACTCATTTTCAAGTTGTCGGCATCTCATGTTCTCAATATTTATTCCTTATTTAATTGTTATTGTTACTATTATCATCTTTCTTCTTGTATTTGCACAGTTTGTTGTTTATTGCACACTGGTTGTCCGCCTTGTTGGTGCGGTCTTTCATTGATTCTATTATGGTTACTGTATTGGATATTGGAAGAAAATGAATCTCAGGATTGTATATGGTGATATATATGTACTTTGAACTTTGAATGCAGAAGCCAAATTACACACCATCTGCTTTCTCAAATTGAGCAGTTGTCATTTTAGTGATCTTGGATAAGGGATATCTACATCACTATGAATAAAGTCCGAAATGGACTCCTTTTTGTTTTGAAAAGTGTGCCAAAGAATGTTTATCTGAATGTAGGCCAGGATTGAATTGTTTCGACGATTCTGTGGTTTGAATCTTTATATTCTGTGTTTTTCGCTCATTTTTTGCTGTTTGTGTGATTTATCATCTTTTTTTACGCGTTGGGGGTTTGATATTTTTCTTTGATTGGTTCCGTGGTTGTTCTTTTTTTTGTGGCTGTCTGTGGGAAGACTAATATCAGGGTTGTATACTGCATACATATTTTGATAATAAATATAATTTGAATCTTGAATCTTACACCATAGAATGAGACAGGAGCATATTAGGCTAATTGGCCCATGAGGTCTCTCCGCCATTCAACCATGGCTGATTTATTTACCCCATTCTCCTGCCTTCTCCCCCATGCCCTTACTAATCAAGAAGCAATCAACCTCTGCTTTAAATATACCCAATGATTTGGCCTCCTCCGCTTTCTGTGACAATTAATTCCACAGTTTCACTGCCTTTGTGCTGTTCATTTGCTGATGGAGCCGCACTGTTTCAGGATTGCATCTGTATATCAGACTGGTATTTTTGTGTTCAAGCCTCTTAAGTCCACAACTTTTTGACTTGCAGGTGAGACTTCCACCAATTAAGCAAGGTATTGACTCCACAGGACACACATGTTTATTGTATGCTCAAGTACCTTAATTATTATGTACTTTTTATTTGCCATGAAACCAGAAGTGCTTGAAATTCTATTTAAACATTTGTCCATTGTAACAATTGCATGATGAATAGAAAGGAATTCCTTTCCCACAAAATTGAAATGGAATTATTTCTAAGGGATAAAGAGTGGTTACTTGCATGGATAATGGAAGAAAATCCACACATTTTGAATGTGAAATTGGGTAGAGTTTTTGCAAGTCTAGCATTTCATTGAGCATACTCTGTTATTTGATAGAAAGGATTTGTGGATTGTAGTATTTATGGATTGTTGCTTCTCTGGGCTGGATTTTCACTTGCACTATCATGTTTTGTCTTGTCCTGTCCAAAAAAAAAATTGTACTCAAAAAAAAAAAAAAAAAAAATTGAACATGACAAAATTGTGTAGCTTTACACTATTGAGTGGTGGTGTTGAATTGTACTTCAATTCTGAAGAATAATTCCATTCAATATATGTTTTTAGAAGCATCTCATAAGCATCAGTCTGATTAAAACCATCCCGGTGCTGTGTAAGGTAACTAAAGATAACATCTTATAATAAATTGTTCTGATAAATTTTGCATTAGGTCGCTTAGCATAAAATATGGCGATCAATTGACCCTGATAGGTTTGCATTTTCCAGTTTAAACTATACAGGTCCTAGGTATTTTCTCAGTATGCTAAAGAAAGAAATTCTTCATGTGTTGCCTTAAACATAAAATACACATTATATTTGTCTTGGCAGGGCCCTGTGCTCAAAAACACATCATTGTTTGTTTTGCATGTTACTTGCATGTTACTATTTCTTCTTAAATTTTTTTTTATTGACATACAGCACGGAATAGGTCTTTCCGACTCTTCGAGCTTCTTCGCCCATCAATCCCTGATTTAACCCTAGCCTAATCATGGGACAATTTACAATGACCAATTAATTTACCAACCGATACAGCTTTGGACTGTGAGAGGAAATCCACATGGTCACTGGGAAAACGTATGAACTCCTTACAGGCAGCGGCGGGAATTGAACCCTGGTTGCCTGTACGGCAAAGCGTTGTGCTACCGTGCTGCCTCAATTTCACAACGCATTAGCATTTCAATGTGATTTACCATGTAGTTCAGGGTTCCCAGCCTTTTTTGTGCCATGGACCAATGCCATTAAGCAAGGGGTCCGTGGACCCCCGGTTGGGAACCCCTGGTATAGCTGAAGTGAGTGGATGAGATCAACAGTGAGATCCAACAGCCAGGAAGGCAGTTCTGCAATGCTTTGTGGAGAGCAAAGGGCATGACAAGGCACAGAAGAAATCATGGTCATCCACTGCAACCAAGGAAGACCCCAGTTGTGATGGCTACTTGTACCAATGGACCTGGACTTCCGAGGTCGAGAGATTGGAACAGCCCCAGTGCAATGGCTTTTCCACTTTTTAAAGACTTTCCTGTATGGGCTTCCTTTCATTGGTGGACGTGACAGACAACCAGCATAGTTAAAGTAATGCTGAATTCAACTCTTATTCTTCTTGAGAGAAGTATTCAATGTAGATTGGTTATATCATAACGTGAAGAAAAAAAGATCTGGATATCATTCTACTTCCACTTGAATTTATAGTGATGTTGACTGTAAAGTTTCTGAAACAAAATAGTTATTAGATCAACCAGCAGCAGAGAGAGATGTAAAGTTCAGCGTTTCAAGTAGGTGAAAATGTCCAGCGCTTTCGGTTTTATTTCAAATTTCCAGTGTCTCTGCAATATTTTGCTCAGTTCTTTCTTTTCTGGGAAATGGTGGCTGACCTACAGACATCAGAAGAGAAAAACTTCTGAATTCATATGAAAAAGTTAACAGCTATGAATTACTACTGTTTTACTGTACTTTTAAAATAAAGTTGAGCCTGTGTTTCACAAAAAGCAGGTTATAATCTAATATTCAAATGTGAAAATTTTCTGATTGAAATAATGAACAACCATATAAAGGAGACAGGACACTTGGTAGGGAAAGAAAATCCATTTGTCATAAATACCAGCATAATGCTAATCTGAAGTTGCTGTTTGGAAGAATAGAGATGTGCTTATCATATTACACTAAAAAGCACATTCCAGCTCTGTGGGAATTTGTGAAGTTTAGTTTGGTAGCAGAGTATCGACATTCAGGGTGCTTCCAAATTCAGAATTCTCCATATTGTACTTGATGGAATACTTAGCTGGATGGTTCTGATGTTATAATCCTATTTGACAGTGTCACTAAGGTTTAATGATTATGCAGTCAATATCAGTTAGACAACAGCAGACACTGTTTGAAATACAATACTGTGATAGGGTCATCAGAGGATTTGTAGTGTTAAATCTATATAGATTCACCATTAGTGTATTGGACCATACAACAGCATCATTTCTGACCTTTTAAATTATTTTCAGAAAGAGTATTTCTGAAAGAATATTTACTGTTACTGGGGTTCCTTTTTTTTTGTATAATCTTGTATTTTGTCAGAGTTGTTGTTGTCTCTGGCCTTTTGAGCACATTATTTATTATGCGTTCAAATTATATTATTTATTGTTAACACAGTGCAATGCAACATCAAGATCATTAATCTCTGATCAGAACAATTTTTAAGTCAATAGTAGTTTGAAGGGGAGCGAGGTGGTAGTTCGATACGGTTTTACTCCATTGCCAAAACAATTCTAACGTACTTTTAATGATGTTAGAAAATTGCTCCACAATTTAATGGATTATTTAGATTCAAAGTTGAAAGTGAATTTATTATCAAAGTACATATATGTCACCATATACAGCCCTGAGATTTGCTTTCTTGCAGACATGCTTAGTAAATCCAAGAGCCGAAACAGAATCAATGAAAAAGTGCATCCAACAGGGTGGACAAACAGCCAATGTGCAATTGACAAGAAAATGCAAATACAAAAAGAGAGGGGGAAAAAAGCAATAAATATCAAGGACATGAGATAAAGCGTTCTTGAGAGTGAGTCCATAGGTTTTGGGGACAGTTCACTAATGGGGCTTGTGAAGTTGAGTGAAATTTTCCCCTGATGGTTGAGGGGTAATAACTGTTCCTGAACCTAGTAGTGTGAGCCCTAAGGCAGCAGCTAGAGAGAGTGTGTCCTGGGTGGTGGGGGTCCCTGATGATGGATGCTGCTTTCCTGTGACAGGGTTTCATGTAGATGTGCTGAATGGTGGGGAAGGCTTTACCCATGATGGACTGGACTATATCCACTACTTTTTGTAGGATTTTCCATTCAAGGGCATTGATGTTTCCATACCAGGTCATGATGCAACCAGTCAATATGCTCACCACCACACGTCTACAGAAGTTTGTCAAAGTATTAGATGCCATGCCGAGTCTTCGCAAACTTCTAAGGCAGTAGAGGCATTGCAGTGCTTTCTTCGTAATTGCGCTTGTGTGCTGGGCCCAGGACAGGTCCTCTGAAATGATAACAAACAGCTTCCGTTAACATTATTTATTTGATTCCAGAACTTGCAAAGCACAACACAGCAACTGATGCACTTTTTTGATCCCCTGGAAAGTACAACAGCATAGGGAAATAGATGTATCAACTTGTACTGGTTAAGTTATCTCAAACAGCAGGTTAATAGGCAGATAATCAGTGTTTGATGCTCGTAGAATACATACTGCTCATCAGATGATGAACCTTCTTTAACACAGACTTACTGGGTGCTGGAAGGAGATGTAGTGGTATCTGTTTCATGTCTCAATGAACAGACAGTATCATTAGAGCTTCCTGTCACCACGTAAGTTTATGAAGTAAGAATGATTCAGATTTTGAACCAGAATGTTGAGGGTAACTTCATTGAGAGCAGAATTCTATTATTTTCCCAAACTAAATTATTGCGGAGTGTTATCTTTATTTTCATATTCAAAATGTAATTTTATTTTATTATGTTAGGAGTTGGCACTGGTTGGTGGTTGTATCTTTTGCAATTTTCAAACAAGATTGTCTAGAAGTTCAGAAACAAATTTCAGAAGAGGAATATTGTGTGTATTCTCAGCTGAATACCATGCTTTGTGCTACCCACCATGGACAGATTTCACTATTTTATGCACTTTCATTGATCATCAATACACTTATCAAATAGCTTCTAATATTTTGCTGATGTTATGTCGCATCTCTATCAGGAATAAATAGGTGAACAGGATCTGTTGAGGGCAAAACATATACACTGCAACACTTGAGTGCACTACAAGAGTACTAGTTGATATTTCAGTTTGATGCCCTTTCATTTTACTTTATTTATTTACTTTTATTTATTGAGGTACAGTGCAGAATAGGCCCTTCCAGCCTTTCAAGCTGCACCGCCCACCAATCCCCTGATTTAATCCTAAATCACGGGACAATTTACAATGACCAATTAACCTACCAACTGGCATGTCTTTGGACTGTGAGAGGAGTCATAGGAAGAACATACAAACTCCTTACATGCAGTGACAAGAATTGAACCCACGTTGCCGATGTTGTAAAGCGTCATGCTAACCACTACGCTACCTTGCAGACCCTAATGTTTCACCTGAAACATTAACTCTATTCCTTTCTGTGCAGGCACCATATGACTTTGTGTGCAGTAGCTTGAGAACAACAAAAACATGAAATATTTAAGCTACTTTACGGTTCCCTTTAATTTGTGGAAAAAGTTTTTCACCCAGAGAGTTGTGGATTTGTGGAATGCTGTGCCTCAGAAGGCAGTGGAGGCCAATTCTCTGGATGCTTCAAGAAA
Source organism: Mobula birostris (assembly GCF_030028105.1). Taxonomy (NCBI): domain Eukaryota; kingdom Metazoa; phylum Chordata; class Chondrichthyes; order Myliobatiformes; family Myliobatidae; genus Mobula; species Mobula birostris. The sequence goes on along the minus strand of NC_092392.1, from coordinate 38,645,996 downwards.
GAGTTAGATAGAGCTCTTAACGATAGCGGAGTCAAGGGATATGGGGAGAAGACAGGAATGGGGTACTGATTGTGGATGATCAGGCATGATCACAGTGAATGGCAGTGCTGGCTCGAAGGACTGAATGGCCTACTCCTGCACCTATTGTCTATATTAGAAGGGAAAAGTTTCAAATTAAATCTGCAAAGACGGTGTGATATGCGATAAAGGGAGAGGGAGAGAAGGAATGAATGTGCTTTGTGCTGGTGTTGATGCTGAAGGTGATGTGGGAAACACACCAGCTTGGTGGAAGATAAAGGTGAAGCAGAGATTATACACAGTGCAGAGAGAGTGAATGGATGAGAAATGTGAGAAGTTCACCTGCATGAATCTTGTGCACCATCTTGTGGCTAATCAGTAACACTGGGAGGACTGCTTTTAACCTAGTGTCTGCTCGGATGATTGATGAGAACATAGTGTCGAAAGAAAGGTTGGTTTTTCAAAATATATATAAAACATACAGTTTAAAAAAAACCAGAGGAATTAAATGTTATGGGTAAATATTTAATCCTGTGAATTAATAAAGCAGCAAAGTTAAAACTTGTATTTTTTTTAAAGTTATGAAGTTCAGCCTTGTAATGGAAATTGGTCTATGAAAGCTGCAAGAGGTTTGTAAACATTATTAGATCTTTATTGTACAATGAATTTAGTTTGCTAAGGTGTTGAACTTATTATATAACTAGTCATTCCTGTTAAAATCTTTTTTATTTCTTTCCTAAACAGAAGAGGAATTACGGAAGCTTAGAGAAGAAACGAATGCTGAAGCTCTAAAGCAAGAACTAGAAAAGGAAAAATTAAAACGAATAGAGCTGGAACAGAAAATTTCTGATGTGCTTAAAGTCAGGTACACATGATATAATAAGTTAATCCAGATTGTTTTTCCACGGATCAGTAGTTGATCATGACACTAGTGCGAAATCCATGGACTTTTCAAAGGGATAGAAATACCATGCAAATAGGATGAAGTTTCATGTTTACTATTCATACATTTTGGCAGGACAAGGCTATGTATCACATTTCACTGTATTGTCAAACTTGAGAGGTGCTTTTAATGATTTTTTTATGTCCCTGATATTTAGAGATATTTAAATACTTTAGTTATTTTAAATAATAGCATTAAAAAAATTAAAAAGCAAAATAACACTGGATAACAAATTATTTAGAAAGTGTTGCTATCTCAGAATTTTTTTGTTTATGATAGACCGCTTGAAACTGAACACAAATATAATTTCAGACTACTTGTATCACATAGGAATTTGGACAACAAGAAATTAAACTTTATTGAATATAATGTATTTAATTGCATAACAGCACTGATGCTTTGCAATAGTTCAACTAAGCCAAAATTGTTTTGTTGATAATTTTCCTTTGTACTCAAGTGTCTGAAGCTTCTCACTTAAGTGTCCAACAATAATCAGGCAGCACTGAAAGATTCCATAGAACCATAGAACACTACAGCACAGAAAATAGGCCATTCGGCCCTTCTAGTCTGTGCTGAAACTTTCTTCCGCTAGTCCCATTGACCTACACCCAGTCCATAACCCTCCAGACCTCTCCCATCCATGCATCTGTCTCAATGTCCAGGTGAATCTTTTCACCACGCTCATCATTGACAGCACCAAGATTTGCAGGGAAGAAGTCCAAATGGGAATGCAGAAAATGAATCTTTAGTGACATGTTGCACTTCATGGTTTTGTATGCTTGAAGCATGTTGTCAACCAGCTGCATGTACTTTTGTCCTCTGTAGTTGCCAAGAAAATTTTCACTGGTCCCACTAGAAGTTCTTCAAATTGCTTGTCATTGATGACCTGTTTGATTTGTGGATCAACAAAAATGCCTTCCTTAATCTTGCCTTCAGTTATTCTGGGAAACATCTGTCTCAAATATCGAAATTCTTCACGGAAATCTTTGTGCCTGGTGACAGAAGATTTCATCCTTGTAGCCTTGAACTAGTAATTCTGCTTTTGCCTTTGACAAACCCAATTCTCTGACCAGGTCATTTAGATCAGATTGAGTTATCAGATAGGACTCACTTGACATTAAATGTTCAAAATCTATATCAGTATCAGTGTTTGTTTTTCTCTCCTGGCATCTTCACCTGCTTCCTCTAGTCTCCATGTCCTGTTTTTCAAAAACCTGCCCTACCATTGTAGCATCGGCCCTGCCTAAGCATGCTTGGACAAGATAGAAAACTTTTCAGCTTACATTATGGGCAACATTTTAATTGACTTGAATTATGAATTGAAATAACAAATATAGGGAATTTTTAAAAAATGGTTTGTGACAGGGAAATTCCATGATGATTCTCATGATCCGCAGCCCAAACCCCATAAGATACATCCAAAAGTGTTCAGGAAGCAAAATCTTTGTTGTCTAGTGTAATTAGAATTGTCCAGTGTAACTAAAATTAAAAGGAAATATTCAACCTTGCCTTTTCCTCGTGATCTTCAAGTTGGAGTAACTGCTTACTCTAAGTTGAGATTTCAATCTAAGACCAGATCTAGTTGGTATACGATTCGTTCGTGGCGCTTGGCAAAGAAGGGGAGTGATAGATACATAGGCATCTATCGTTCAGTTTAAACCTATACTTGCACTAAACCTGTAGCAGTATAGGATATAACTACAAGTAGTTGAACATTGATGGTTTTCTTCATTCAGCGCATGGTGATAAATCATGGAATCTTAATTTTGACAAGTTTGCAGACATGGCCGCAACTTCTTTGTAGGCACTAGTAGTGCAAAAATGAAAGAAGGGGTACATCATAATTTCATTGCTTATGGCTACTGCCAGCAACTGTTGGAATGTTTTTAGTGCAGTCAATGCTGCAACTATTGTCGTAATGCCAAGGAGAGAATGGGTTCTGCACAACCACGGGCCACTAAAACCTCTACATCCCACCTCTATAGGCTCACATCGTGCCCTCTACCCCTGTCTCTGGCACGGCTGTACCAGCTCCTAGTATTTGGCTTCCTTGCGCTCAAACAGCTCCTCAATCTGATCTTCCCAAGGCATTTTCAGTTCCACCATGACCACCTGCTTCAAAGTTTCTGACAAAATGACCATGTCAGGCTTCAGAGATAATGATTTAATGAAGTCAGGGATGAAACTCTGGTGTGGTCTTCAAGAGGTTATTGTTAGTGAAAGGAACAACTATTACAATGTTCTTCAATCTTTCCATTTGTGTTGAATGATTGGGAATGCAGCAGAGCACCTGTTTCAGGCTTATAGTTACTCAAGCTAACATGAGATCTTTTTGAAAGGTAGTTTCCGTTCTCAAATACAGTGTAGCATAAATGTGCTGAACATGGATTAATGCGCTTTCTGAGGTTACGATCGATTCAAGCAGAGAGTTCTAGATCTTTGTCACAAACTTAAATGAAAAGTGTCCCTTTTTCTCCAGAACTAATTAATTTATTCACTCTCACAGATTTTATCACCTAGCAGAAATTTAGTGAATGATCTCCAATATTCAACTGAACTGTTGATAGCCTTGGTATAAGAAAAACAAACCAATCAACAATGGGATCACCTTTGATGCTAATTGTGTTTTTGGGAGACTACAACTTAGGCATAGTTCAATTCATGTGTGTGTTTGAATAATTTAAGAATATAAGAATACCTTTTTCTTTCAAAGTTAAAATTGATAGTAATATTTTTTAGTCTATCAGCATATAACAGTATTAAAGAACTATTAAATGATAAATTCACTATTCAAATTACACGATGTATGGTCATATATCACATATAATTTTAATAATTTAAAATTAATCCTGTAATCCACATAGTGACTTTTAAATAAAAAACTCCTTTAATCTGAAAGATATCATACTTCTCAGCAATCTCAGTAGAAGTGTCTTTGGGTATCATGTCCAAATTTTTAAGAGTGTAATTGATATTCAGTTAAAGCTCCCTGCTTTGTTTATATTTGGTAAATAATTAGAGTTGATTGAACTGATGCATCATTTATGGAGCATTTCTGGTAATGGTACTGAAGATTGGTTCTCTGAGCTGCCTATTCTCAGTTAAGACTATATCCCCGTGATGTATTGATTGAGAAGAGAATAATAAACACTGGACATTCTACACTGGAATTTTTAAAATTCCACCTAAAAGTCTCATTAGAAGTATTCTCTTCTTACAATAAAAGAAAACCTGTAAATCAAGAATTATTCTACGGTCTCTGAATGTGCGTGAGTTATCATGCAGGTAATGGTTACTGGTATGATGAGCATTTCGTGAACCTATTTTGTTTAAGAGTCAATAGAGCTGGTTTATGAACGTTCAATATATTAAGTGAAATTGAAATTTTCAGTAAAACAATTATTTATGTGTAAATATTCTAATGTATTTCGTTTATTTTTTGTCTTCCAGAGGTGAAGAGTCATCTAGTCAGCCATCTGCAAAAGTGCAAACTTCAGTAAATGGAACAGGTAACTTATATTTGTGTTTGCCAAGATCAATAGAGTGTTAGTAAAAGTACAGTTGTTTCATATGAAGTCGTTAAAGCAGTTAATTTGACAGCTTTGAACATTGCAAATGTTAAACTGTAATTCATGATGGAATTTTATAGAATATTGACACTGAATATGAAATGATTTGTACAGTCTCCTGTGAACTGTGTTTTGAGCTGTGGTTTACCCTGATGCTGAGAGATGAACCTTATATAATAATAGGAAAATAGTCCACTGGTGCATGTAGGAATCATCATCTTCTAGTGTCCTGCGGAGGGAATTTTATTTTGCATTCTTGGAGTATTTAGAATGCTCGATAATCGGAATTATCTCCAGAACTAACATTCCTCACCCTGTTTGTCACAAGCTTTCTTCAGTTTTACTTTTATTGTGTATATCTTGATATGGTTAAATTTATAAATAGCAACTTCGAATGTTGTAAATTAAAAATTAACTTGATAAAATTCAATCTGAATGAAAGTATTTTTTAAAGAATTGACTGTAATGTGTGAAGCAATTATTCAGTTTTGAAAACCTTAAGTTGAAATTATTTGTGCAAGCATTACATCATTCATTCCTTAGTCATATTTGAAGATTTTTGGGTTGTCACGAATTTGTACCCTTAAAATGTAAATTAGAAAAAAAATATACAATCTATAATCCAGTTTTAGCAGGTTTAAGATCTATACAAAATTGCAACTTCTGTCTCTTCTCGTCAAACTCTGGCTTTACAATTTTTCTACATATAATTCAAGTAAATCTATTCCACACTGTTATTGTAAAGCTAAAAAGTTACTACTGAGAAAATTACTAAGGATTTGCAAAGTTGATTGATCTTGAATGGAATTGGCAATAGCTGGTAATTTCTATTTTTTTGGAAGTCATGAAGGATTCCTCAGTAATATTGCTAAATTTGTTTTGAGAAATAAAATTGTCCCATATAGGCAGAATGACAGTATTCAAGTTAGACAATAAAAGATTGAAGTTTAATTGCTAAATCACTCAATTATTTTTTATCTGTCATTTTTCCTGTTCAGCCTGCTGACTTAAGGGTTCAAAGAAAGGTTTGTATCTTATCTAGAAGAAATGCATACTTCACAAATAACATAGTAAACTTAAATCCAAAATGGCCGTGTCTTTTGGTGAATATATTCTAAATTTTGACAGCCCCATTGGAATTCTCTGAAAAGCTTGGATTTCCATTGTTGCTTTTCCAAGAAATATCACTTCTGCATGTAATTCACTTGATGACCAAGTCCGAGCATGTGCAGCATTTCTCAGCATGCAACTGCATTACTCACTGTGACTCACTACTTTTGAAGATGTGTGAATTTATCTAACGGAATATTTAAGTTTCTTAATTTATCTAAACTTGGGAGCTTTTTTGCTGAATTAATTTTACTTGCCATATTTGGTCAATGTTTAATATTTAAACCAATATCAGGTATTAGTTTTACTTTTGAACGAGTGAGATAAATGTGTTCAAAAAATTTTATGCTTTTGCTAATTTGCTTTGCATTTTGCAAAGAGAATATTGCTTACAGAAAATCTCTCTTACTCCGAGTGGCGTCTACTTTGTTTTTGGTGGGATTCCGTATATTGTTGTAATGGACAGAAACTCATGAAATTGTGGGAAGATTCTCCTTCATTGATACTTTGAAATCTTCTTATTTCTTCATTTTTTGAGTTGTTAGTAATTACAGTAGGCCACTATTTATTTCCTAATTCTGTGGGGTTTTTTTGCAACAGCCCATCAATTCTTGTATGCCTTTCAAATAATGAGGCAGTTGGTCTGTAGGAGTAATGCAATCTTCAAAGTTAGTAGTAAAACTCTTAAATATCATAAGGAGAATGAGTTGCGTTTATAGTTCTGGTAAGTTATCTTCGTGAGTTGGAGGATGTGGCAAGGTCCTAAATGAGTACTTTGCAGCAGTATTTACCAGGAAGAAGGACATAGAAGATGGTGAGATCAGGATAGGGTATACTAATATACTGGAGCATTTTGAGATCAAGAAGGAGGTAGTGTTGGGTCTCTTGAAGAATATTAAAGGGCCTGATGGGATCTATCCCAGGTTATTGCAAAAGACGAGAGGGGATTGTGGGGCTTTGACAAAGGTCTTTGAGTCTTCTGTAGCCACACGTAAGGACCTGGAGGACTGGAGAATAGTCTATGTTATTCCTTTGTTTAAGAAGGCAAATGGGGGTAATACAGGAAGTTGTAAGCTGGTGAGCCTCCCATGAATGGTAGTGAAGCTGTGGAAGAGGATTCTTAGGGATGGGATTTGCTCGCATTTGGAAAAGCGTACCTTGGTTAGAGGTCAGCATGGTTTTGTGCAGGACAGGCCTTATCTTACAAACTTGATCAAGTCTTTTGAGCAGATGACCAAGGTAATTAATTAGGGTAAAGTAGTGGATGTTCTCTGCGTGGACTTTAGGAAGGCATTTGATGTCCCTCATGGTTAGCTGATGCAGAGGATTAAGATCAAAGGATACACCAGGGTACTCATCAGTTGGATTTATGGACACGGAAATGACAGATGGAATTTAATCTGGGCAAGTTTGAGCTGTTGCACTTTGGGAGGTCAAAGGTAAGGGGAAAATGTACAGTTAATGACAAGCCTTTTAACTGTACAGATGTATAGAGATACCTTAGGATCCAAGTGCATAGTTCCCTGAGAGTGGCAACGCAGGCAGATGAGTGCAAAGGGTAGTGTATGGTATGTTTGTCTTCATCTGTTGCAGCCACATAAAACTTTGGTTTGGCCACAATTGAATCACTGTGTGCTTTTCTGGTCACCTTCTTACAGGAAGGATGTGGAGGCAATCACTGGAGTGGGTGCAGGAGAGGCTCACAAGGATCTTAGAGGGTATAATCTATAAGGAGAAGTGGGAAAATTTGGATTGTTTTCTCTGGAGCATTGGAGACTGAGGGGACATTGACAGAAGTTTATAAAATGATGATGGGCATAAATAGAGTAGACAGTCAGAACATTTTGTGTCTGAGTAGAAATGTCAAATACTAGACAACATAACTTTAATGCAAGTGGGTGATGTTTAAAGGAAATGTTGAGGTAAGATTTTTTAATACTGAAACGGTAGGTGCCTGGAACACACTGTCAGAGGTGGTGGTGGTAAAAGCAGGTACAATATTGATATCCAAGAGGCTTTCAGATGAGTATGCAGGGAATGGTGCAATGTAGATCATATGTAGATAGAAGGGATGAGTTTCTTTGGGTGTCATGGTCAGCATAGGCAATGTGGGCCCTAATGCCTATTTGTATGTTCTATGACTACATGTTCATGATGGTGCTTTTCACACAATGACAGTGAATATTGGCAATCACAAGCCACAGTGTGGAATGAATAGTTAATTAAAGAGTTTAGTCAATCCACTATCATTGTACACCCTTGCTGTTATTTTAAATTAGTTAATGCTGGTGTTAAAATAACATTAATCCTGATGAATCTTCTAAAAAAAAACAAATAAAGCAAATTCAATGCATAATGTAGTTTATGAAAATAAAGTTACAGAATCTTCAAATAAGGAGGTGGGATGTCAGCATACTGGCAAGGTATGATACTGTGGTGTAATGGGAAAGAAATATGAAGCAGAAAATTAAAGAATTTGGCTTTCTTTGACTGATTCTTTGTTAAAGCCTTAAAGCAGACCATTGCAATGATAAGAATAGAAAAGATTGATCATTCTTTATCTATGACAGTGGAAGGTATGGTATTAAAAAAAATCTTACCAATCAACCCTGTAAGCCATCAATGCTATCTGATCTTCATTTTCAGCATTTACAATATTTTCTTTTAGCATCATAATGCTAAGTGTTGAAGTGTTATCTTACCTGATATCATGCTCCCAGAAGCATGGGAACCTTAATTTTTTGAGAAATATTGAAAGGTCAGGCCATGAAAATAAAGGTGGCATATATCCAGTACTGGCAGCTAAATAAGTTTGTGAGGAGAATAAGGGATGTAGGAGTATGCTTAAGAAAGAAATTTTGCATCAGTCTTCACTGTGGAAGATACTAGCAGTGTACCAGATGTTGAAGGGTGTGGGGGAAGAGAAGGGAGTGCGGTTGTTATTACAAGAGAGAAGGTTCTCAAAAAGCTGAAAGATCTAAGGGTACACAAGTCACCCGGACCAGATGAACTTCACTCTAGGATTCTGAAAGAGGTAGTGGTAGAGATTGTGGAGAAATTAGTAATGTTCTTTCAAAAATCATTGGACTCTGGCATGGTGCCAGAGGATTGGAAAATTGTAAATGTCACTCCACTCTTTAAGAATGGAGGAAAGCAGCAGAAAGGAAATTATAGATCAGTTAGCCTGACCTCAGTGGTTGGGAAGTTATTAATGTCAATTTTTATGGATGAGGTGATGGAGTATTGAAGACACAGGATAAGATGGGACAAAGTCAGCATGGTATCCGTAAGGGAAAGTCTTGCCTGATGAACCTGTTGGAATTCTTCGAGGAGATTACAAGTAGGATAGATAAAGGGGATGCAGTGAATGTTGCATATTTGGACTTTCAGAAGGCCTTTGACAAGGTGCCACACATGAGGCTGCTTATCAAGTTAAGAGCCCATGATGTTACAGGTAAGTTACTAACATGGTTAGAACGTTGGCTGATTGGAAGGAGACAGCGAGTGGGAATAAAAGTATCCTTTTCTGGTTGTCTGCCAGTGACTGGTGGTTTTCCGTAGAGGTCGGTGTTGGGACCACTTCTTTTTATGCTGTATATGAATGATTTAGGTGATGGAATAGATGGCTTTGTTGCCAAATTTGCAGATGATATGAAGATTGGTGGAGAGGCAGGTAGTGTTGAGGAAACGAGTAGGCTGCAGAAAGACTTAGATTAGGAGAATGAGCAAGAGAGTGGCAAATGAAATACAGTGTTGGAAAATGCATGGTTGTGCTCTTTGGTAGTACAAATAAATGTGCAGACTATTTTCTAAATGGGGAGAAAATCCAAAAATGTGAGATGTAAAGGGACTTGGGAGTCCTTGTGTAGAACATCCTGAACGTTAACTTGCAGGTAGAGTTGGTGGTGAGGAAAGCAAATACAATGTTAGCATTCATTTCAAGGGGTCTAGAATTCAAGAGCAGGGATGTGATGCTGAGGTTTTTTTAAGGCACTGGTGAGGCCTCACCTTGAATATTGTGAACAGTTTTGGACTCCTGATCTAAGAAAAGATGTGCTGGCATTAGAGAGGGTCCATTGGAGGTTCAAAAGGATGATTCTGGGAATGAAAGCGCTATCAAATGAGGAACATTTGATAGCCCTGGATCTGTACTCACTGGAATTTAGAAGGATCTCATTGAAACCTTTCGAATGTTGAAAGGCCTGGACAGTGTAGATGTGGAAAGAATGTTTCCCATGGTAGGGCAAGAGGGCATTGCCTTAGGATAGAGGGGTGTCCATTTAAAACAGAGATGTAGAGAAATTTTTTTAGTCAGAAGGTGGAGAATTTGTGGAATTTATTACCACAGGCAGCTGTGGAGGCTAGGTCATTGGGGGTATTTAAGGCAGAGCTTTATAGGTTCTTGATTGGACAGGGCTTCAAACATTACGGGGAGTGGGGCTGAGGAGGGGATAAAAGGATCAGCCATGATTGAATGGTGGAGTAGACTTGACAGGGCAAATAGCTTAATTCTGCTCCTATGTCTTATGGTCTTTATGAAATTACAAGGACCAAAAGAGGACATTAGATATCCCTGGCAGTAAAGGAAAACCCTAAAAGATTCAGTGAATGTATTAAGAGTAAATGTGTTGCTTGGGAGACAGTACGCCCCATTAAGAATCAGTGTAATGATCTGTGTGTGAATCCATGGACACTGGCTGTGCTCTTAAATGAATGCTGTTTGTCTGTGTTTCAGTAGGGAAGGAAATGGAAGCTGCTGAATTCGGTAGGGTGGGGGGAGGGAAGCAATGTCCTGGAGCATATCAACATTATAAAGGAGGAGTTGTTGGAAGTCTTGAAGTAAAGTAAAGTGGAGCAGTAAGTGAACAGCAGTGTATGAGAGAGGATCAATGCAGCGGCTATGATGGGAGAGCAAGCAAGCGTGGAAGAGCGGCTGCCAGACAGCGTCACTCATTTGTGATTGAGGAAGCGAGTCTGCTGAGTAGTGCTCCCATATCTCTTTGGCTCAACTCAGCCCACAGTTGTTGCGGCTGGAGTGGGGGGAGTTAGTGGGGCAAAGGTTGGGCGGAAATGCTCCATTCCTTTTCTACCTTGCAGAGGGTTCAGACAGCCTCACAGCAGTGCGCAGATCCACATCACCAGTTCCCATATTCTCGTTTGTATGTATGGGTTGTTCATAAGTTAGATGTTTGAAAATTGCATAGCACATGAGCATTATATTGGCTGGGCTGCAGTTAGACAGCGTGTGCAGTTCTGGTTGATGCATTCCAGAGAAAGATGCAATTAAGCTGGAAAAGGTAGACAGAAGATTCACAAGGATGCTGCCTGGATTGGAGGATTTGAGTTAAAAGGGAAAAAAATGGATAGACCAGCAATAATCCATTTGCTAGAGCAACTATGTGAGCTGAGAAGAAGCTGTTGGTGAAAGGAATTGTCAATGTTTCATCAGATCTATGTCAGGGTTTTAACTAGAAATGTCAACAGTTCCCACCCCTCTACAAACAGATGCTGCTTGACCAACTGAATTCCTACAGCTTTCCCTGAAGTGAGAGGTGCTGAGAGATAACATGATAAAGGTATGTAAAATTGTACGAGGCATGGATAGGGAAGGTAACCAGAGTCTTTTCCAACAGTAGGATTTAGTTGGCACGGGTTTAAGGGAAACTGAGGTGCATGGGCAGTAACAACATTAAGAGGCATTTTGACAGATACTTGAATGAACAGGACATTGAGGATTAGTATAGATCGGCATGAAGGTCAGCATAGCTAAAGGACCTTAATCCGTATTTTATCTCCATGACTCCATAGGAATCAGCCTTCTAACTGTAATTTCAGCCAGACATCAGTTTGAAACACCTAAAACAAAGCTTAGGAAATATAATTAATATTTTTTGAACACATCAACAGTGCAAACTAAATTACTGCATATTATACAGCTAAAGACACAGGCTAGTAGGAAACTGAATTTCCATATTTATAGAACAATAACTTCACAAAAATTACTTTGCTAAAACATTTTTACATACATTGAACTTTGAAAACAGAACTGTAATTTGAAGTTGTTTCTCTTGTGCTGAATAAGCGAGTTGGTTTGTTTGAATTTCCTGTTGTGGCTTCAGATACCAGCCTGACAGAACTTAAAAGACTAGAAGACAAGATTTTGTGTCTTAGCGTAATAGAAATATGATGTATCTTTTTATGATGTATCCTGTGGTGCATCAATACACTTTCAGGGTGTTGATCTGTAAACCATTTTTTAATCTTAACATTACACATTTTGTAATCCTATTGATTAATTTTGTGTCTTGGTAAGGGGAGGATTTTTTAACCTTCACATGATTGTGTCATGTGTTTGATAGTTTACTGTGAACACTTAGCTATAATTGAACTTAATTAGATTACATGAACTAAGTGGATAATAATAGGCTTCCAGTCATGGCAGAGAACTGAGTCATTTTCCTGCTCTGCAGCTGAATCTGTCCCCTGTAACTGAGGGTCTGGGAGGGATCTTGAGCAGACTACAGGCTTCAGACAGAACAACCCCGAATCTAGGGAGATATATCTCAGCCAGCCTGAGGAACTGAAGAAAATATTTACTTTTCACCAGGGTTTGTTTCTTGAGATTAGAGAGCAAAGGGCCAGAGGAAGGAGAGGAGGAGGAGTCAATTGGTTTATTATTGTCACATGTACCAAGGTACAATGAAAAATGTGTTTTGCATATCATCTATTCAAATCAATTCATTACAACAGTGCATTGAAGTAATACAAGGTAAAACAGTAAAGCGATATACAGAGCAAGTGCAGGTGGACAGTAAGGTGCGAAGTCACAATGAGGTCAAGCGTACAGCTTGTCATACTAGGGAAAGATTCAGTAGTTTTATAAAAGCAGGGTAGAAGCTGTCCTTGAGTTTGGTGGTTTGTGTTTTCAGGCTTTAGTATCTGATTCCCAGTTAGAGGGATGAGAAGCGCGAATGTCCAGTTTGGGTGGGATATTTAATCATGCTGGCTGTTTTACTGAGGCAGTGAGGAGAGTAGGCAGAGCCCATGGAGAGGAGACTAGTTCCTGTGACATATTGAGCTGTGCCCACAACTCTCTGTGGTTTCTCACAGTCATGAGCAGAGCAGTAGCAATACCAAGCCGCAATGCATCTGAATCAGATGCTTTCTATGGTGCATCAATAAAAATAAAGTCAAAGGGGACATACCAAACTACTTCAGCCTCTCGAGGTAGTTGAGGCACTAGTGAAATTTCTTGGCAGTGGCGTCAGTGTGATTGGATGAGGACAGGCCTGTTCAGGTGCCTGACAGGTGGTGTTCAGCCCTGGGAACTTGAAACTCTCGACCTCAGCACCGTTGATATAAGTAGAAACGTGCACTGCACCTCCCTCCACTCTTACTGAAATCAATGATCAGCTCATTTGTTTTGCTGACATGGATGGAAAAATTATTGTCATGATACCATATCACTGAGCTATCTTCCTCCTTTCTGTACTCTGACTCGTCATTGTTTGAAATACAGCCACTATGGTGTCATCATTTGAAAACTTGTAGATGGAGATGGAACAGACTCTGGCCAAGCAGAAGAGAGTACACAGGTTGTAGTATAGAGGGCTGGGGATGCATCCTTGTGAGTGCAACTTCGTGGTGGAAGTTGTTGCTGCTTATCCTTACTGATGATGGTTTGTTGGTCAGGAAGTCGAAGATCCAGTTGCAAAAAGTGAATTGAATTGACTTTATTTCTTACATCCTTCACATACATGAGGAGTAAAAATCTTTATGTTACCTCTCTGTCTGAATGTGCTATGTACAGTTTATAGTAATTTGTAATAAATAAAATGTACAATAAAACTGTCGATATAGCTTAGAAATACAATGGTGTCAACGTGAAATAATCAGTCTGATGGCCTTGTGGAGGAAGCTGTTTTGGAGCCTGTTGATCCTGGCTTTAATGCTGCGGTATTATTCCTGGATGGTAGCAGCTGGAACAGTTTGTGGTTGGGGTGACTCAGGTCCCTAATGATCCTTTGGGCCCTTTTTACACACACGTCGCTGTAAATGTCCTGAATAGTGAGAAGTGCACATCTACAGATGCGCTGGGCTGTCCACACCACTCCCACAGAGTCCTGTCATTGAGGAAAGTACAGTTCCCATACCAGGTGTGTTACAGCCAGTCAGGATGCTCTCAATTGTGCCCCTGTAGAAAGACCTCAGGATTTGGGGACTCGTGCCAAACTTCTTCAGCCGTCTGAGGTGAAAGAGACACTTTGTGCTTTTTTCACTATACAGCCGAGGAACTTGAAGCTGTATACCGAGGAACTTGAAGCTGTTCACCCTTTCGACTCCAGATCCATTGAATTTAATAGGGGTGAGCCTGCCTCCATTCCTCCTGTAGTCCATAACCAGCTCCTTTGTTTTTGAGACATTGAGGGAGAAATTCTTTTCTTGACACCACTGTGTCAAGGTGATTACTTTTTCTCTGTAGGCTGCCTCGTTATCATTTGGGATAAAGCCAATGTATTTTAATTAGCAGATTGGAGCCGTCGGTGGCGACACAGTCAGGTATACGGGGAGTAAAGGAGGGGGCTTAGGACACAACCCTGAGGGGCTCCTGTGTTGAGGGTCAGAGGCGAGGGAGCCTACTTTTACCACCTGCCGGCGATCTGGCAGGTGTTGAATCCAGGTTTAGGAGTTTGGAGATCAGATTGCTTGGAATTAACACAGTATTGGAGATAAAGCTGTAGTCAATAAACAACAGTCTAACATAGGTGCCTTAATTGTCCAGATACTCCGGAGAAGTATGTAGGGCCAGACAGGTGGTGCCATCTTGTGCCTAAAAATGGTGGCATAAATCTAACCTTAACCAACAGAAACACAATAGACTGGCATCGAGCAAGGCTGCATCGTTACCTTGACACTCTTAGTGATCTTGTTGCAATGCTTCATCAACTTCCAACAACCTTTCCATGAAAAGGAGAGTTGAAGCTAATCTACAGGTCAAATGTGTGAAGCCCTTCAACCTCCATTATCTCCATTCCGGAGTGGGGTCATTTCAATCTCTGTTATTGCATTGTAGTTCACAGATTGACTGCATGTATGTGGTAATTTGAAACCAAGCTGAGTCATCAACCTCTCCCAGAGAGTGAACCAAAGAATGGTCCTTGCATTTAACACCTTTGAAGCAAATCTCTATTAATCTGCCCCAACTGCGCTCTGACAAGAATTTCCACTGGCAGGATAAACAAACCAATATCAACATGTCAACATCAACAAGAAGACCAACCCCAGTGTTAAGGCCTTAATTACAAGTAGGCTCTAAATCAGTTCCATTTGAAAGATGATATTGGGAACCTACAGTCAATTAAAAAAAACAACTGGAGTTGTTAGATGGTGTGCACTACTTTTCAACCTACTCAGCTGCCCCATCAAGCATCCCATGATATACCTTGGCTTGAACAATCACTTTTGACTACATTGAGTTAGGGTGAAATAAGTAGTCCCCAAAGAAGAGGAAAAAGTACCAGTTGATGTACTGTATTAATTCTGATGCAATAGAAGTATCCCTGCTTTCCAAAGAGCAAAGCTACAAAATTAGGGTTAGAGCTTTGAATGTTCAATTATAATGTCGCCAGTTAAATTAGGTCATTAGCTTATCAGCAGGGGGGGAAAGCTCTCTGCACATTCTAAACTTGACATAAAAGCATTAATCTTTTCATTTTCTTCCTATTAAATCTTAATATTTTCATTGGATGCAACTCAAGTAATTGGCAAGCTAGTTTTGTCATGTGTGATGGAATATTTTGAAAATGAGTAGTAAAAATGTAAGTGCCAAATTGAAATTGGCGAAAATTACAAAGTATACTGATACAATATAAAATTATATTTAATATTCATTATTATTATAATTTCTTTGTCAAATAACAATGTATTTCATAGCCATCTGTTTTAAATATTGATCCACAAATTTAGTTAAAACTACAGTAAGATTTTTTTTTGTTGCATTTAAAAGGAATATCAGTCTTGTACTACTTAATTTTCCAGAAAAACGTGGTCGGACATTCTACTCCAAGATTCAAAAATGGTTCTTTGAGAAGTTTTCAGAGTATATTGAAGATTTTCAATTCCAACAAGAAGAGATTCATGTAGAAACTGAAGAACCACTTAGTGCGAAACGGTAGGAGGAATAATGTGGTATTTGTATCTCACTGCTTTCCACTGCGATAGGCGAGATCCTAAATCCCAGGTCAGATTCCACAGTAACTGATTATTTTAATGAGAGAAATGAACATTAAAATCATACTTTCCCATAAAATTTTCTTGGTATTTTATTTGGGATATTGCTTTCAAATGGACAAGCAACAAGTAGCCTGTCTTTAAAGGGCATCCAGGACCTGTGAAAACAAGACAAATAACTCTTCATCTCCCAAAGTTATGAGACATACGTATTATCAAGAACAGTGTGGGATAGGAACTGGCAAGTGGAAGCTGGAAACATAAATGTCAAATCAGATACAGTAAGGGAAAGGAAAGTTGTTTAAATTGAGTTAAGAGACAAAGAAATAGCTTTTAATCTCCAATAATATAAAGATCAAAATAACTTCATATTTTTAAAAGACTTTTCAAGCTTGGAATTCAGAATCTAGACAAATAAATTTTAAAATAACAATTCACCCAAATATTGTGCCATGTTATCCAAATATTAATTTAATTTAATATTTAATTTAATTTCCAATATACATATAAGCATATTCATTTACTGTCCCCACATTAAAGAGCTGATTATTTGTTTCATTAATATTGTAGTACTTTGAAAACACAAAAGCAAAAGAGGGGTTTTGTCATCATTTTGTCATCATCATGACTTCTGTCATCATTTGTAGTTTAATAATTTCTTTTCCATTTAAGTTTAAAATTACAAATCAATGGAGTTTTTACTTCAGTTTTTCCATGTGATCCAGGAGAGCTCAATGTTAATTTATGTTATGTGGTTGTTAATTTAGAACATTAAATCTAATGAGATCCCAATGAGAGAAAATTTATTTGAATATTCTTAAGGAGAATTCCTCCTTCACCTAAAAGAAGCCATATCTACATACGAATATTTAAATTAAGCTTTTTGTAAACAATCAACATCGTACCAAGATGTTTATTTTTGTAGCTCCATACAAGAAGATCTGCAATCAGTCACAGGTTGTGCCTCCATGCACACCATACTGGCAGTGCATATTTGTTTTGTGAAACAGTTCAAGCATAAATGAAATAATTAAATTGCTGTTTTAATAATTCATGGTTGCTATTGTTTTGAGTTGTCACAGAATGAAATTAAATTATGTAGCAAGATTGAGACAGTAATTGGTCTGAGTAGCTTCATTTTTGGTATTTCTGTTCTTGTGTCCTTAAATATTACTTAAAATAATTTCAGTGATGAAGATACCAATGCATCAGGCATGGTTTTCGAACCTGGAGTCCACGGACTCCTCTGTTAACGCAGGGGTCCATGGCATAATAAAGGTTGGGAACCTCTGGCATAGGGTGAGGCATCTTGAGCAGTTGTTTCACAAGAGGTAAAAATATGAACAACATCAAATCCATAACTTTGGTTTCTATATGATATGTTTACAAAACTTTCTTATTTTTCAAATTGAAAACTGTAGTAAGTTTGATTTTAAATGGTGCCTCATCAATTTATATTTTTCTAGGTTAACTGAAAATATGAGAAGATTAAGTAAGTATATCAATTTTCTTTGGGGGGGGTGAGACAAACTTTCTGTAATGTGAAATTATTGGAATCATGTTACTAAGCTCATGTTTTCAGTTTGCATTGCATTTCATCTTGTACAATTTTGCAGGCTTTCCTGCCATAAAATGACTTTAATTTTGTGACATCCTTCTAGCAAATTAATATTGTTAAAATCAATGTTAAGTAGGGATCTTGTTAGAGCATACTTATTTTTGAAATGAACAGTGTAAAGTCCATGTTATCAGATGTGCCCTTAATTATACTATTGATCAGTTATCCTTGTTTCCTTTCCAAAAATAGCAATGTGTGACTGCAGTGTTTTCACAGTTCATGAATATTATTAAAAATGTTGCTTGATGACCATGTTAAAAAAATTCTATCACTTTTGGTCTTGAAGCAGATAATATTTTCTGTTCACATCTTAATTAAACAAACATAAAGAGAACATTAAAGCAGATTTGCTGCTTTTTTAAATAACCCCAAGTAGTGAAGCAGTATTGATCTTATGATGTGATGAGGTGTCATTCACTGTAAGTTCTTCCTGTGTTTCATTTTAAGATTGTAAATGCATTTAAATGCAGTTTCAAGTACATGTTCTCAAAATGGCAAAACTAGAATAGCTCTGTTCCAGTTTCCTGTCCAGGTCACAGATATAGGCCTGTAGGTCAGTTACAACTCGGCTATTCACTCTTTCATATCGTGCAATATGTCACTGTTCAATAATACAGTTGGTTACTATTGCTGAGTCGTGATGAAGAGTCTCAGCCTGAAAGGTTGACTATTTATTCCCTTCCATAGATGCTGCCTGACCTGCTGAGTTCCTCCAGCATTTTGTATGTGTTACGCTGGTTGCTATTACTGTTAACTTTATTAAAGTGAACATTGTAATTTAAAATAGATTTATTGTGGATGCTTAGCCATAGAAGTAATTTATTGTTGCAAAGAAAATATTCAGAAGAAGAATGGGGTATTTTATTGATTATATTTTTAAGGAAAGGCTGCAGGATCACTTTCTTTTATTTACTTTCAGAACGAGGTGCCAAACCAGTTACCAGTTTCTTAAAGAACCTGTCAGCCTTATCAAATTGGCACTCTGTATACACTTCAGTAATTGCCTTTATTGTAAGTAGTTAATGGTGTGGATTTGTTTAGCATGATATTGTGCATTTACTTTGAGATACAATGGTGTGGAGATTCCTGATCCGGCATAATTTCTGTGGATCCTCTGGAGAATCCATTGTAGTTACAGCAGAGAATTTGAGATCTGTGGAAATTCCACACAATTCTTTCTGACAGTGTCAACTATATAATTTTGATTGATGAATACAATTACACTGGGTCCCCTCCTCCTTCCCTTTCTCCTATGGTCCAACTCTCCTCTCCTATCATTCTCCTTCTTCTCCAGCCCTTGACCTTTCCCACCTACCTGCTTTCACCTATCACCTTCTAGCTATCCTCCTCTTCCTCCCCCCACATTTTTGTTCTGGCATCTTCCCCCTTCTGCTCCAGTCCTGAAAACGGGTCTCTGTCCAAAATGTCAAATATCTATTCATTTCCATAGATGCTGCATGGCCTGCTGAGTTTACCCAGCATTTTGTGTGTGTTGCTCTGGATTTCCAGCATCTCCAGACATTTTTTTTGTGTTTATGAATCACTCTTTTATCTTGAATTGCCTTATTTTCACTACTGGGATTTGTTTTTGCTGAATATCTGAGTAGGTCTCTCACAGAAATATCAAAACAAGTATGGGGTCTATAATCCATGATTTTATTTGCCCGGTGAATTATATCATGGTGGATCTGCAGCGGAATCCTGCCCACCTAGAGTACCTTTATTTAATATCCCTTACCTTTCTTGGGTAGAAAAATTGATAGGAGATTTAGACTTGCTGGCATCAATCACTTTTTGTCAGAGCTATATGTAGATTTTCTCTATTTTGTGTGAACAGTCTTTTTCTGAATTCCCTTCTGAATGGGCTGGGTCTGATTTAAGGTTATAATCTTTTGTTTTGGACTCCCCACCAGAGAATACAGCTCTTTTATTTGCTCTATATCTTCCATTCAATTCTCAAAAGCTCAATGATCTAGTTCTGTTTTCCAGGGCATTCAAACTAATTCATATAATCCCGCTTTGTAATTTAACCCTTGGTACCCTAGTTACATTTTGTGACTACTTGCTGCTTTCCTTTCATGGGAATTCTTTTGAAGGACTCTGCTTTGCCCAGTGTTTTTCCCAGTGCCTTGTAGAATTATGGCAGCTCTTTCCTAACCACCCATCCTCTGGTATACAGAGCATTAATGGATTCTATTATTGATTATTTTTCATACATGTCCAGTACATATTGGCCATCTGTGTATATGTACAGTAATATCTCAGCACTGCCATTAATCCTACTTTCATTATTAAAAAACATTTTGTTATTTTTGCTCTCTAAATGAATGACCTCATATTTATGTCTTGAATGAAATGTATCTGCTACAGTCACATGTTTAATATACTAATGCTCATTTCTATGTTACATATAATGTTTTGTGATGTCAGCAAACAGATATATAGTTCTGTATTATGTGATATAACTTATTAATATGCAGTGAATTATTTAGACTCAAGCACAAGTTCTCCTGGAACACCACTCCTTCCAATTCATAACTCCAATTCAATGAAAGTTAATTTTAGTTTACAGATTTTGTTTTACATAGAGTCTTACTGAATGCCTCTGGAAGTCCATTTGAGTTACATCAGTTAACATTCTGCTGTCTGCCATTGGAATAAATTGTCCAAGAACATGTATTAGGTTTGTTAGACACCGAAGGTTTAATCAGCTCAAGTTTCTCATTAGTGTTATTTCCTTACAACAGATGTTTGAGGAGCTGGTCTGTAATTTCCTGGTTTCAATCTCACATGTTTTTAAAATATTGGCAATATGCGTGTAGTTTTCCATTCTGAAAGATTTTATCTAAAACAGTCGCATTGTCTTTGTCAATTGGAGCAGCACTAAGTCACTTTCTGAAACCTGAATTGGTAACTTGTAATCAGTGGGTTACCATGGAATCGACACTGGCACTACATAGTTTACAGTGTGTATTAATCACATGCAGGATGGAAGTGAATGTATGGGAAAGTAAATGTGCAAGCAGAATGCAGATGGTTTACAGGGAGATGTTGATAGTTTGGGTGAGTGGGTAAAAAATGAGCAAACGGACTATATCTTGGGAAGTGTGAAGTTGTTTATTTTGGAAGGAAGAATAAAAGAACAGATTATTTAAATGGAGCCAAACTGATGCCTTGCACGTGGAGCACAGAAAATTAATACTGTTATGCAGCAGTTAATAGGGAAGGCCAAAGGAATGTTGAGCCTTCAAGAAAGTTGGAGTATAAACGTAGGGAAGTCTTATAGCAAATATCCAAGGTACTATTGAGACTAGATATTGATTACTATGAACAACCTTGTTCACTCTGTGTAATGAAAGGTATTAATTCATTGGAGGCATTTTGGAGAATACTCACTGGGGTGATCACATTTTGCCCTGTGAGAAAAGGTTAAACAGCTTGGGACTCAACTCATTAGACTTTAGAAGAATGAGAGGAGATTTTATTGAAACATACAAGATTATTTGAGGCTAGAGAGGATAAATGCTAAGAGAGGGAGAGCCCAGAACCATGTCACTGGCCTCAGAATAAGAAGACTGAGTTTTTGATATTCCTTGTCACAGGGAGCATGAGGACAATGTCCATCTATATATTTAAGGGTGAGAAAGATAAATTTCTAATCACTAAGTAAATACGGGTAATGGGGAAAGGTGGGGAAAGTGGCCTTGAAAAATGTCAGATTTGTTGTGATCCTATTGAATGGCAGAGTTGGTTTAGAGGACTGAATGGCCTAGTTCTTATTGGTCATTACTTGAAACTGTTACAAGGATTAACCCTAAATAATAGTGATTGGTTAGGCACAGAGAATATCTGTATGTGTTGACAAGTACCTTTACTGGTTTAGCTAACAAACACATGAATTTACACAATTAAATACTTGTGTACACATCCACCAGGTTTCCCTGACCCTCCATGAGCTTTCAAATAAGAGAAAAGGTAATACCCAGAAACATGAGTCTACGCTGCTCTGGCGATCCCAATGTAATTTCCTTGTTTGTGATGTGGGGTCATCCACTTCTGCGATTGTTGATCTCCACAGAGTTGTTGCCACTTGTGCTCCCATAATCCTCCATTCTTACCCTTTTCCTTGTTAGATCAATCTGTGATGTTCCAATTTTGTTGGCTGAAGGTCATGTCGCTGATTTGTGTCAGCTTTTCATTGGATGTGCCCCAGGACTAGAAGTTGAATTGCATTATGACTGTTTCCTCTAGCCTTGTGCCTTAGGTGATTTCTTTAGTTCTGTCCTACTCAGACTAGTTCAAACCATTCCAAATAAGTCCATAAGACATAGGAGCAGGATTAGGCCATTCAGCCCATCAAGCCCACTCTGCCATTCCATCATGGCTGATCCTGGATCCCACTCAACCCCATACACCTGCCTTCTTGCCATATCCTTTGATATCCTGACCAATCAGGAAGCTGCCAACTTCTGCTTTAAATATACCTACGGATTTGGCCTCCACCGCAGTCTGTGGCAGAGCATTCCACAAATTCCCTACTCTTTGACTAAAAAAAAATTCTCCTTACCTCTGTTCTAAAAGGTTGCCATACCCCCACATCCTCTCTACGTCCACCTTATCTAGTCCTTTCAACATTTGGTAGGTTTGAATGAGATTCCTCCCCCCCCCCCCCATTCTTCTAAATTCCAGTGAATACAGGCCCAAAGCTTACTCATATGTTAACCCCATTCATTCCTGGAATCATCCTCCTGAACCTCCTTTGGACTCTCTCCAATAACAACACATCCTTTCTGAGCTATGGGGCCCCAAATTGTTGACAAGTATGGCCTGACTGGTGTCTTATAAAGCCTCAGCGTTATCTCCTTGCTTTCTTATTTCATTCCCCTTGAATTAAATGCCAACGTTACATTTATCTTTTTTTAGCACAGACTCAACCTGTAAATTAACCTTCTGGGAGCCTTGCACGAGGACTCCGAAGTCCCCCTGCACCTCTGATGTTTGAGTTGTCTCCCTGTTTAGATAATAGTCTGCACTATTGTTCCTTTTACCGAAATGCATTATCATACATTTCCCAACACTGTATTCCACCTGCCACTTTTTTCCTCTTTCTTCCAATTTGCTCAAGCCCTGCTGCAATCACATTGCTTCCTCAGTAGTACCTGCCCCTTCATCTATCTTCGTATCATCCGCAAACTTTGCCACAAAGCCATAAATTTCATTATCTAAACCATTGACAAACAATGTGAAAAGTAGAGTTCCCAATACTGACCCCTGAGGAGCACCACTAGTCACTGGCCCCTAATCAGGAAAGGCCCCCTTTATTCCCACGCACTGCCTCCTGGCTGTCAGCCACTCCTCTATCCATGCCAGTATCTTTCCTGTAACACCATAGGATTTTATCTTGTTAAGCAGCCTCATGTGAGGCACCTTATCAAATACCTTTTGAAAATCCAAGTAAATGACATCCACTGCCTGTCCTTTGTCCACCCTGGTGGTTACTTCCTTGAAGAACTATTAACAGATTTGTCAGGCGAGATTTCCCTTTACTTAAATCATGCTGACTTTACTTATTTATCTCCAAGTACCCCAAAACCTCCATCCTCAATAATAGACTACAGCACTTTCCCAACCACTGAGGTTAGGCTAAATGGCCTATAATTTCCTGTCTTTTGCCTTTCTCCCTTCTTTGAGAGTGGGTGACATTTGCAATTTTTCAGTTCTCCAGGACCATGCCGCATGCCAGAATCAAGTGATTCTTGATAGATCATAACCAATGTATCCATTATCTCTTCAGCAAGCTCTCTCAGGACTCTGGGATGTAGTCTATCTGGCCCAGGTGATTTATCCACCTTAAGGCCTTTGAGTTTGCCTAGGGACATTTTCCTTTGTAATAGCAATGGCATTCACTGCTGCTCCCTGACCCTCATGGACCTCTGGCACACTGCTAGTGTCTTCCACACTGAAGACTGATGCAAAGTACTCATTAAGTTCATCTGCCATTTCTTTGTGCCCCATGCCTCACCAGCATCATTTTTCAGTGGTCCAATATCAACTCTCACCTCCCTTTAACTCTTCATATAAATTAAAAATCTTTAAGTATCCTGCTTTATATTATCGGCTAGTTTGCCCTCATATTTCATCTCTTCCCTTCTTATAGCTTTTTTAGTTGGCTTTTGTTGGATTTTAAAAGCTTCCCAATCATCCAACTTCCCACTTACTTTTGTTGCCTTATATTCCCTTTCCTTGGCTTTTATGCAGTCCTTAACTTCCCATTTCAACCACGGTTGCCTACCCCTGCCATTTGAGAACAACTTCTTTTGTAGGACATATCTACCCTGCACCTTGTGAACTATTACCAGAAACTTCAGCCACCTCTGCTCTGCCGTCATCTTTGTCAGTATCCTCCTCCAATTCACCTGGGCAAGCTCTTCTCTCATGCCTTTGTAAATCCCCTTTATTCCGTTCTGATATTGATACATGTGACATGCCTCTCCCTCTCAAATTGCAATATGAATTCAATCATATTATGATCGCTGCCTTCTAAGGGTTCCTTTACATTAAGTTCCCTAATAAGATCAGGGTTATTACCCAACACCCAGTCTAAGTTGGTCTTTCCCATAGTAGGCACAAGCTCAAGGTGCTCTAAAAAGCCATCTTGTAGGCATTCAACAAATTCCCTCTCTTGTGATCCAAGACGAACCAGATTTCCCCAATCCCCTTGCATACTGAAGTCCCCCCATTACAATTGTGTCCTTATCCTTATTACATGCCTTTCCAGCTCCCTTTGCAATCTCAATCCCACATCTTGGCTAATATTTGGAGATCTATATATGATTCCCATAATGGCTTTTTACCCTTGCAGTTTCTTAACTTCACCTACAAAAATTCACCATTCTCTGACCCTGTGTCACCTCTTTCTAAAGATGTAATTCCATCTCTTACCAACAGAACCATGCCACCGCCTATGCCCTCCTGCCTGTCGTTTTGATACTATATCCTTTGATGTTATGCTCCCAGCTATTGCTTTGTTTCAGCCACGACCCAGTGATGCCCACAATGTCATAGTGACCAATCTCTAATTGCGCCATGAGTTTGTCCACCTTATTCCGAATGCTGCACACATTTAAATACAGCACCTTCAGTCCTGCACCCTTCGCCCTTTTGAATTTTGCCTTGTGGTACAATTTAACTTTTTACTCTGTCTGCATCTATATCCAATCATGGTCTTGTCCTTCCTTCATTCATGTTACATTCATCATCTACTTATAAACGTGCTGGTTCGTCCTCAACTCTATCATATTGGTTCCCTTCTCTCTACCATATTAGTTCAAACCACTCACACCAGCTCTAGTAAACCGGGCTGCGAGATTATTGGACGCCCTCAGATTCAAGTGCAACCTGTTCCTTTTGTACAGGTCACATCTGCCCCAGAAGATGTCACAATTATCCAGAAATCTGAATCCCTGCCCCCTGCTCCAATTCTTCAGCCACGCATTTATCTGCCACCCCATTCTATTCCTATCCTCACTATTGTGTGGCACAGGCAGCAATCCCAAGATTACTA
The DNA here is from genome assembly GCF_030028105.1 of Mobula birostris. Lineage (NCBI taxonomy): Eukaryota > Metazoa > Chordata > Chondrichthyes > Myliobatiformes > Myliobatidae > Mobula > Mobula birostris. Next base: position 38,620,944 of record NC_092392.1, on the reverse strand, counting down.
CCCTTGAGGTCCTGCTTCTTAGCTTCCTTTGTAACTCCCTGTATTCTGTTTTCAGGACTACCTCCCTTTTTCTACCTATATCATTGGTAGAACGACCAGTATGTACCATGATTTCTGACTGCTCACTCATCTTTTTCAGGATATTGTGAATGCATTCAGAAACATCGCAGACACTGGCACCTGGGAGGCAAACTATCGTCCGTATTTCTTTTTCATGTCCATAGATTGCCTATCTGTACCTTTAACTATAGAGTCCCCTAATACTGCTGCCATCATCTTCAGTTCCCTACAATCTGAGCCACAGGGCCAGACTCAGTGCCAGTGGCTTGGCCACTATTGCTTCCCCCAGATAGGTCCCCCCCCCCCCCCAGAAAATTACTCAAAATGGAGTAGTTATTGTTGAGGGGGACAGCCACAAGTGTGCTCTCCACTATCTGATGTTCTCTCTTCCCTCTCCTGACAGTCACCCATTTATCTGTCTCCTGTAACTTTGGGCTGACTACTTTCCTGTAGCTTCTATCTACCACCTCTTTACTTTGCTTAACAAGACAAAGGTCATCAAGCTGCAGCTCCAGTTCCTTAACACGGTCTCTAAGGAGCTGCATCTCGATACACTTCAAGGGTGGCCAAGGGTGTGGCTGTTAGTCTCCCGGATATCCCACATCTGACAACCAGAAGAGAACGTTGCTCTGCAGACATACCCCTTATTTTCTCAAGAGTTAAATAAAGAATGAACTTATCTACCTACCTTGCCTCCGCCTGTTCTCGCTGAAGCCCTGTTGAGCTAAAGCCTTACCGCTCTGGCTCAGACCACTCCCATGATGACCGTTTCACTGGATCATACCCCATTTTTAAGGAGACTGGGTTTTTAAAGTTCTTCGCCAGACTTGCATGGGAACGCTTCCACTGTGTCGGCGCAGTGCTCCGATCAAAGCCTCCCATTGAAAAAATGTCCTGCTTTTTAAAGCTCTTTGCTGGACTTGCGCAGGAACACTTCTACTGCGTCTGCACAGTGCTCCAATCAAAGCCTCAGTCAGTCAAAAACTGGGCCCAGATGACCAGATCACAGGATGTTCCTTCTGCAAACCTTCCATTTTACATAATGAACAGCTAGTTATCAGAGTATGGTCATATTTAGCGGGTCATTGGCAAAAGTCTTTGTTGCCATGTTCAACTGTTTTGAGCAAGTTATCCTGGCTCAAGAATCAGTTCACCAAACAGTTCACAAAAATGGCAGCTGCAAATACGGTCACAAAATGGCTGCCTCCATTCCTGCCACCACATGGCAAGGGTAAAGACTTTGCTTCGTCTGTTTCCACTCCCCTTGTCCCATTCCTGTTCACTGATTTGTACCTTGTGGTTCTTTCCGGCTAACAACACTGATACGAACTTCTCTGCTGATTCTGAGACTGGAAAATAAATTTGACCTGCAAGCTTTTTTGAGGCACAGCTCTTCAGGGTTTCCAACTGATGGCTGTCTGTCAAACAGAGTTGACCAGATTTCCTACTGGGAAAACTGCCTTCTACTGTTACTGCAGAGTCCACAGCTCACTCCAGTAAACAGCTTAGAACATAATCACATTGTTAATCATTTGATTTATCTCACAGGAATTTTCAGTTTATAAACAAAATTGAGAAAATGACTCCTTAATAATCCTTGATACTGATAGATGTTGAGAATTTCTTCACCAGAAATTATTTATGAGAATTTTAATTTTGAGTGTAATATCTTTATGGGTATTCTGTATATGGACATTTTCTGGATTTTGTTGTAGATATTAACTTAGTTTACAAAATACCTAACATTTTGCTGGTATGGCGAAGGGAGGGAATCTAACTGTTTTGCGCTGTGTTTTTCAGATCTACATGAATGCTGTGTGGCATGGCTGGGCCATTCCAATGTTCTTGTTTCTAGCCATTTTGAGATTGTCTCTAAATTACCTCATTGCAAGGTATTAACACTTCCATTGCTTTTTACTGCTGTTTAAAGTTAATAAAATCTAATGGCACTTCAGTACTTTATCGGACTGGGCAATTTTATTAAAGCATGTGACCCACCCCATAATGATCTAGATTTAACAACTGGATTATATTAGAATTTAATTTTCTTAAGTCAGATTTTGGAAGGTTTCCATACTTAAAAATATGGAGAGCTTAGAATTTCTGTGAACTTATGTCCCACAAAAGGTTGGCTTCCAAACTAAATATTTTATTTTATGGGTTTGGGTGAATTGCTACACTTTCAGTTTAGTTTCAGACTATTTGTAAGCGTAATTGTGATGATGTCAAACTTTTAAGGTAGATAATAATAATAGCAATATGAAGTTGTTGTCATTTACTTTCTCTAAGGGAATTCTCCCTTTTCATTCATTCGTTGTTAGGGGATAATTTTACAGTGCATAATTAACCCACCAGTGTATGTTTAGAATGTATGAGGAAACAAAGCATCTGATGGAAACCCACGTGATCTTAAGGAGATGGTGCAACCTCCAGACATAATACCCAAAGTGAACCTGGCTGTGCTTGAGTTGTGCCATTGAGCTCTGCACGTCAGTGCTTTTAGACCAACACTTGTAGCGGCTATTTCTTACAAACCAGTGCCAATGCCCGCCATTCAATCCGATAATAATGTTCCAAAGATTGTAGAACTGTATTCGGTCCTTTATTAGCAACCAGCAAAACAAACAATCTTGAAGTGATGAAACTTATGGGACTAAGACTAGCGATACTAAATGTACTTAAGTGTACTTCACCAAAGTAAATTTAAGTGATTTCAAATGTAATTAAGCGTAACTAAGTGGTCAACAAAAGACATGACATCTGTCTTGGTTCTAAACTGCCCATAACAAAGCACGAATGAATATGTAACTTATTCCCTTTGCTTTTACCACGCCGTTACTCACATGACTATTTACCATAATACACATAATAAACGCGCAACAATGCAGATAGAGAACAGATGTGTGGCTCCTGTGACGTTAGCCAAGAAAGCCTTTGCGAAGCATTGTATCCAATTCTAAGGAATTTACAAGCTTAGGCTTGTAAATTTGATCCCATTCTTCATGTTTATGATGTTCTTATGTGCCCAAGTCCCAAACTGAATGTTGGATGTTACCTACCCCTGGTTTGTGTCTGTAGCTAACTATTACCTGAATTCCTCTGCTAGCAATGTGTTGGCTAAGTTGACGAAGACTGGTTTTGTTGCACTTGGCATTTGCGTGGTTTAACTTGGCTGTTAAGACATGGTAACATATTTAGACCATCATTATCTTGCTGTTTCTGAAACCTCAAGTAAGCTGCTTTATGTCCTACTTTTCAACAATGACTACACTTCTAAACACCTCAGTACAATGCTTGGTAATGTACTGAGATTTTGTGAGGAATTAAATAAATAAAAATTTTTCCAGTGCTGCTTGAAAGTGCAAATCTCACCAGTGATTGAGGCTTGAAACCACCTTTCCCTTTTTCCCTTTTTTGGTTATTCTTAGCTAGGCCATAAATTTTGACTACACAGGGAATGACAGGATATCTTGCTATGGGAAAGAATTAGCCTGTTTGATCTTAAAGCAAGTTTACTTCCTGTTAGTTGAGTAGCAGGGGGAGGTTTGAGATGGCGCACAAGTCAGGAACTGTGGATAAAGCAGGTACCTCTGAGAAAGGTGGGGAAAGTTAGAAGTTTTGATAACGCTTTTCAGAAGACTGGTGATTAAAAACAGGAATGAAGAAACATTTTATTTTGCTGAAAAATTTAATTGGTCCATTTTTTCCAGAATTATTCCGAGCCAGTAAGTATCTCCCTAAATCAGAGGTTCCCAACCTTTTTTATGCCATGGACTCCTATCATTAAGCAAGGTGTCTGTGGACTTCAGGTTGAGACCCCTGCTCTAAATTAAGTCCCATAATGTAACACATAATTTGATACTTTTACATGTGTAATTTTAATAATTTAAACATCCAAATGAAATCCAGATACTATGACACTGGTAAATACAAACTGTATAATAAAATTGTAAAATCAATAATAAATATAAGATGAAGGAGCTCTTGTGACTTGTGGATGTTTTATAGATCAAATATTTTGCTACAAACTACTTTCTGGATTTGGGAAAAAATGTGTGTGTGTGTGTGTGTGTTTGTGTGTACTGCATGAGTCAGGAAACACGTTGGTAACATTGTGTCAGGATTTCTTAGGTCCAGGAAAGAGGAGGAATTTGAGATCAACATTGGCTTATCCTGATGTGCCATGTTTTAATATGCCAGTGCTGTGGATTTTGCTCAAAATGTTTGGTAACTGTGTACTCTTTTGGAACTTTGCAGGGGTTGGAGGATTCAATGGAGTATTGTGCCCGAAGTATCAGATCCTGTGGTAATATTTCCATTTATTACAGTTACTAACCTGTATATAGCTAAGGAGGCTTTTTGCACTCGTCAATCAATTAAGCTCAATTTTTCTTTTTGACTATTCTCCATTTCGTTTCATTCAAACTTGTACTCTTAAGGGTAATCTAAACTTTCAGTGTCTGAAATTATTTGTTTCTTGGAATAAGTATTAAAAATCTATAAAATAAATTCCAGGATTATTACACAGTGTCATTAATGTAGTTTCTGGCTTTGTATTTGTTATAAATCTGACAAGTTTATCCTTAACTTCACAGATATGTACATTCAAGTTCACTGAAGGAATGAATTAAATGAGATTCCATGAACAGAATTGAATTCTATCATTCCAGATATCACTTTTGTAACAGATGTGATGTCTCCAAAAGTTTACAAAATTCTCTCTAATTTTTTGGACTATAGCCAGCATTGCAATTAATATTTAGAGAGTTAAAGAGTAAGGTGTAAAAAAAAATTCTGGATTACTTTTATCTTAAATATTGCAACAAATAGAAAAGAATATTAGGCATTTAATCACTGTGTAAGACTCAATACTGAATTATTTATTATTTTGCTCTGACATTTACAGTATCTGAGAACTTTATGTGCTAAATAAAGTATTTGTTCTTTACAGGAGCCTTCAAAAGAAGATCTCACTGTATCAGAAAAATTCCAGCTGGTGCTTGACGTAGCACAAAAAGCACAGGTAGCTTGGAGGCATTGGCACATAATATCCAACAAAAATATTTAATTGTAATGCTGCAGGTGAACTATGAAAATAATTAGAAATTAATGTTAATTTCTGATATATTTTAATCAATGATCTTAATTGTTTTGAGAATTCGTATCTTGTCAGCTTAGCTCAATTACTTGTATTCCTGCTACAGTCCAAAGACTATCAGTACATGCCCCACTTTTGACTTAAGCATATGGCCTGAGTTAATGTTTCAGGTGCAGTCTTAACTTAATGTGTTAAACTAAGGCTTTTTAAAAATTGGTTGATGCGAGAGATCTGATTGTATTTTAAGAAGGTCCAAGAGTTCAAATGTTTGCCAGTATTTCCTATTTTAGTTAGGATCCTAAAACCAGTTAACTAGTCATTTACCTCATAGTGGGTAAATTGAATTTGACTATATCTGAGGACTTCTAAATGTATCGGACTCCTCAGAGGCAGGGTCAAATGGTCTTTTCTTATGGTCAATACTACTGAACAGAAAGAAGAGCCTATTATTTTATGAGCAGTGCACAACACATAAGCCATTTGTCTCAGTTATTCAGTGTAGGTGTTTATATTTCTAGCCAGTATTGTTCCAATGTTTCTACCAAATTTCAACCTTTCAACATATACTTGAACTTCTTTGCTCACCTGCTCTTACTGTGCCGTTGTGTAACAAAGCATCAGAAAGCCTGCAAAAGGGCCGGCTGGTGGCGCAATGACATCAGCGCCGGACTCAGGAACGGAGGTTCCCATGTTCGAACCCAGTCGGGTCCGCTCCCGAGTACACTTTCCATCCGTGCCGGGTTGAGTGTCAAGATCGCAACCCGACCTTGTAAAATAAAGGGAAAAATGCTGCAAAATGTCTGTGTGAGGAGTGGCGTGCCACACAGTCAGTCTCAGTCTCTCTCTCTGTCTCTCTGTCTCTCTCTCTCCTCTCCACCCCCCGTGCCTTGTAAAGGCATGAAAAAGACATCATCCCGCCAGCATCGCACACGCCAAAAAAAAAAAAGAAAGCCTGAAAAAATAAAAGAATCTCAGGGTTGTATATGGTGACATATACGTATTTTGATAATAAATTTACTTTGAACTTTGAGAAAGCTAATGAGAACATTGGAGTCATTTAAAATTACAGCATTACTTAGTTATTTATGAATTTTGTGCACCTGAAATAAGCTCTAGTACTTTAGTCCTCCCCTAATCTGCAGTGCTGCTTTCATGAGTTGTTTACCCGCATCCATTCCATTCCTGTTGTTGTAGTGGCCTGTTCCATTTTTCTTACTTTACCTCACATTTATTGTGTTGAAGTTCATTTCCCATGTAACTCCCCGGGCTGTAATTTCTGTGATATTATCTCATATGAAGTTGCATTGTACTTCAGTTTTACTTAAGCAATACACACGACTGTCCTATCATCTACAATTCCTCTGCTTCCCACAAGCTTCATTCTGGTGCCATCTGTAGTTTTTGAGTTACTTCTTTATGCCCAAAATTATTAATATAAATTATGACTTGATTCTTATCATAGGTCCCGTAGAACACATCGTTCTTCATGATTTATTTATTTAGAGATGCAGTGTGGAACAGGTCCTTCTGGCATCTCCCAGCAACCCTCCAATTAAACCCTAGCTTAGTCACAAGACTAGCTTATTAATCACCAATTAACCTACTATTCGGTACATCTTTGGACTGTGGGAGAAAACTGGAGCACCCAGAGGAAACCCATGTGCTCATCAGGAGCACATACAAACTCAGTATAGAGGATGCTGGATTTGAACTATGACCTCTGATGTCCTGAGCTCTAATAGTCACCACTACACTATCATGACTTCTCTCCTCTAAGTAGACTAGCTTCTTTTTTCCACCCAGTCTGCGTTGCTTTCTCTATTTAGCCAATTTGTTATCTATTTAACTATTTTTGCCCTGACTCTATGTCCCTATTGTCAAGTTTTTTTCCTTGTACTTCATTATTTTTGTATACCTTACCCCTCTGTTACTGCTTCAAAGAACAGTGTAAAGTTAGCTAAAGCATGAATTAGCATCTTCACAATCTTCACTCTATTCACTGTGTTCCCTTTTGTCTTCTTTAGTTTCTGTTGGTAATTGTATTACTTTTCTGAGTAGCTGATTCGTTTATGGTGTGCCATAATTGGTTTTTGGCTTTTAGTATAATGAACATTGCTCGAGGTCTATTGGTTATCCATTTAAAGATTTCCTATCACTTTTTCCAAGATTTTTTTGCAGCTTGCTCACCTAGGTTTCGTGGTTATCTGTCCCTTAGTTGATGTTTTTGATATATTATGGTGTCTTTGCCATGCAAATATAATTCTTGGTATATTATTATAATTGCCACTAGCTAGGTATTTTCCCTTTTAGATGATATTCCTTAAGAGAGAAAGCAGTTTTGTGTACAATGTAAAAGCAATTCCCTTTGTTTTAAATTTCTGTCATTTGATTTGGAAGTCATTTAAATCTTTGTGACCATTCACCTCTTATTTGTTGCCATGTTTCTCCTGATTCCTTCCATTATTGCTTGCATCTGAAAGGATGGTAGATCCTATTCGAGGAAAGCAACAGGATCTGTATTGTAACTCAACTTAACTGGCTTCTGTATCAATAATTCTGATTGTGGCAACAGCAAAGAAGTCTGCTTAAAGTCTGCCACAAGCAAAATTGTCACCAGTGTCCTCTGCAATTCCCTCTTCCACTGGGTGAAGAATTGTTCCCTGATTCACAAAGTGGATTTTATCTATTTAGAGGAAACAGTGGACCTGATCTTCACTGCACATCAATTCCAAGACTAGTGCATGGTGTAGCGTGGACAACCATACATGTTCATTCTTGGCCTTACAAAATATATTGTTAGTTGTAGACCGTACATTCTTGACCTTAAGACATTGTTCTCAAGTTTGGTTACTTGCGGGAATTTGTCACCATCTTGCGTCTGCTTCATGATGGCATGTCAGCTCTGATGAGAATGGGCCTCACATGTGACATAAGCAAAGAAAACACACTCTACTAAATTGTTCCCTTTATACAATAAGCCCCTGTGAAAGTATTGAAGCCTGAATGGACCCTGGAAAACATGAACCACGTTATGTATCTCTGAAGCTGCTTCTCAATGAAGATAGACGTCGGTAATGAAATTTACTTGCAGTTTTTGGTCATCTGGGGGAAGGAAGTTTGTTTCAAACCAAGCACAAAACCCATGATCTACGGTTTAGCTCTGATTCCCGCCATCCTGAATGATTCTGAGGCCTGGACAGCAACAATCTCTAAGTTTTAGACAGAGGCCAACAATTAAGTTTCTGCAAATATCCAAATTCATTGCCAAGGTACCTTCTGTAAGGCCAACAACCTATTCTTAAGGGTCTCATTGAAAGCAGACTAATTAACTAGCTACACTAATCCAAGCGCCATCACAACAAAATGACAAAGACCAAGCGGAGAAAAGATTCAAGGATATCCTTAAAGCTTAATAGAAAAAGTGTAACGTTATCTCTGCCTCTTGGGAATTATTTGTCCATGGTTGCTCAGAATGGACATTCATAAATGATAGTTATGAAAAAAAAACTTGTTTTTAAAATCTTGAGGGGACAGAAACTCTGAAAATCAATTAAAATCATTGAAATTAATACATTTTTAAAAAGATTAATTGCACTTGTCTACCTTGCTGTGGGTTGTTAAGGTGGATTCCCAAACCTAGATGCTGGGAAATTATTTTAACAGCACGGGCTGCTGGCAGTGTTGCAGCTCCTTCAGGATAGTGAGGGATATTCCTATGTTTTCATATGCCTGCTTGGAGTACCTAACTTGATAGTGTCCATCCTGAGAAATGTTAGCAGTTACCTGTATAATAGCTGCATTTTCTTGTAAAATCCAGGCTATTAGTCATGTTGCAGAAAGTAGAACTATGGGTTATATATGAAATGCACCTTGTTTGCAGTTTTTAAGTTTCATAGTGCCAGAAATAGTATTACTTCGGTAACCCAAGGCTGTATCTTACAGTGGTAAGGTATAGCCCACCCATGACCAAAATTTTAGGTTGAGAAAAAGATACATATAATGTGCAGTAACTGAGAACAACATCTGAAAGGAAAAGTTGAATATTCTTATTTCAGTAGTGCTAAAGGTCTGATACTTTTTGGGAGAGGTGTTCCAAGATAGAACAATGTTCATTGTTACTTTAAAAAAAGATGCTATAGTTTTTTGATGAGTAATTCTGAAGCCTTTTGGAAGCGGAATATAGATGGTGGCAGATGGATACTTAAGGACTGGATGAGGGCACAATGATGTCTCGGATGCACTTTCCCAAGTTTTTGGTCTTCTGAAAAATTTGAAGAAAACAAGTCCTTTTTTTATGCTATGGACATAGTAGGCTAGTATTGAAATCGGTTTGCCTTGCTTTTAGAATTTAGAGAAACATAATATTTGTTGTAATTTATTTTTTATTTATTTAATTTAGCGATACAGTGTAGAGTAGGCCCTTCTGGGCCTTGCAGCCATGCTATCCCAGAATCTACAACCCTGATTAATCTAACCTAACCTAACTTACAATGACCAATTAACCTACACCATTAGACTGCGGAAGGAAACCGAAGGACATGGAAAAAAGCCACGCATTCCACGAGGAGGATGTACAGAGTCTCCTTACGGAATAGTACTGGAATTGAACTCTGAGCTCCAGAATGCTCCGAGCTGTAATAGTGTCGTGCTAACTGCTACACTACCATGGAATATGCTTCAATATAATTGAAGAATATTCATGGTAAACATTTTTCAAAGTAATTTTCTTGTAATTAGAACTCCAAATTTATATTTCTGTTGGAGTGAGTGTAAAAGATTATTTAGTATTCATTAGGTAATATTCTTTTAGCTGTACAAGAATTAGACTTGCACTTTCTAATCACAAGTAAACATGTACGTTTGTAAGGATGTCATGTTGTTCCAATGCATAGTAGTCTGACTTGTATTTTTATTGCATTTAAAATGAATCCAGCTGTTTAAATTTAAATTACAGAATCTTTTTGGCAAGATGGCAGATGTACTGGAAAAAATTAAGAAGTAAGTGTTTCAATTGCTGTTTGCTATAAAAGAATAATTTGATCAGGGTTTATGTCATATATTGTAATTTTTTTTATTCTTACAGCTTATTTATGTGGGTACATCCAGAAATCACACAGAAGTTGTACATGGGCTTATGGCTCCTCTTTATTGCATCTTGCTTCTTTCCATACAGAATTCTTGGTCTCATTATAGGTAAATAATACCATATAATTTTCTTTTGCTGAAGCTTTTTGTAAAATTTCAAATGTGATGTTTAATAACTGGATACTTTTGATTATGATTGATATTTGCATCTGTATGAAATGTTATAGAAATTTGTTTTTTTTCCAAATCTAAGTGGTTCCCTTGTACAAATGAATTTTCTGGGAACAATATCAGTAAATTTGTCTGACCATTATAAATGCCTTGCTGGGTTATACTAGTGGACTTGTAATCCTTCAATAAGGTAATTAAGAAATGATGGGATATGGCGAAAGGCCAAGAAAATATCTTTAGCTAGAAAATCAGCCATAAACATATTGAACGTTTGAGCAAACTCAGAGGACTGAATAGTCTACACATGCTCCTGATTCTTATATATTTTTGTAGAGCTTTTTTTTTGGATTTAGATTATCTGTGAGGACCAGTTACATCTAAGCATGCCTTGTGTTTTTGAATCTGTTTGATGATATTGAAAGCTGCCTCTCAAAGTAGAATATTTCTGAGTACACTTCCATGTTCTTGTTACCATCAGTTAAAATGTAGTAAATTTAAGATGAGTTAATGCTTTATCAAAACTGATAATAGAACAGTTACATTATTGAACCACAGAATATCTTTATAATCCCTAGAATTCACATGCAGTTAGTATCCTGCTGAAGATTAAGCAAATGATCCGTTCCACTCTGATGATGAAGATGAGCAAAAAACAACGTCTCTATTAGGAACTATAGATGCGTTTGTTTTGTCCAGCCATGGATTCCTTCAGGAGCACTAAAGTCCACTGTGCACTAAATACCTTGCCAGTTCTGATGATGTTAGCCCCAAGATTTAATGAACATTTATTGGATCTTGAGGATATTTCTGATTATTGACATTTTACAAGGTTTAATGTGTTCCCTTGGAAAGAGTTCACATTTTGTTTTTACAGAAGTAATTGAGATCATGGTAATATAATCTCTTTTGCTTTGTGGGTAAGTTTCAAGTGGTACAACTACCTGAAACTCTTTTGGTTCCAGAGCTACTCTCTCTGTCTATTAAGATAGTCTGATCAGTTAATTCTGAAAAGTAAGGGTGCATCGTTTAAATTCCTGGGAAGTTTGGAGTGGGTATCATTTGTATGGTATACCTAACTATACCAAATGAGGCATTGTATCAGATTAGCTTTAATAATTATTGAAATTTGACAGCCATAAGTGCAAGCTGAGAGTAATAATCTTGATTGAATAAATATTTCAAATAATCATTAGTGTAGAAGTTCGCTGAATATGAATTTTTGTGAAAGAGGTGAGATAGATTTCTGTGTTAGTTAGCTTAACAAAAATATTTCTGTGCCAGATCATGCAAGCCCTTAGAAGTTGATTGCTTCATTCTGTTCCAGGACTTTATGGAGGGGTCAAATTTTTTCTCATTGACTTTATCTTCAAACGATGTCCAAAGCTTCGAGAAAAATATGATACTCCGTATATTGTGTGGAAGAATTTGCCGACAGATCCTCAGCTAAAGGAAAGATCAAATGCTATTCCAACAAGAAGGGTATGTACTTTTAGTTAAATTATCTAGTGCTTTTGTGTAAAAACAATATGAACCCAAGTTCCTGGTTAATGGCTACAGTTGTTATATATTCGAATTTTTTTAAATGTCTTACTGTAGTGATCACATTTGGGGTTTGAACAGTGCCTGGAAACATAGTTAATGCTACAAAAGTAGAACTCGATTATGAATTTTCTTTAAACCCTCATTGCAATTTCTGCAGAACTGACTGCACTGAAGCATTTTCTAAACTATATTCGCTATCTGTTGATCATTTAAATGAAATAGATGAAAAATCTAATCTTTCTTCTCCCTGACTGAGAGATATAATCTTTTGTTCCAGCCATTGATCAGTGTACTTTAACAAGGTTCCAGTTTAGTTTGTTTATGTATGTGTGTGAGAGAGTGCGAAGGTGTGAGCAAGATGTAATTCAGAAATATAATTATTTAAGTTTAGCACCAATTAGAATAGTGTGATATAAGTTGTTGTCTGTTACATGTTTTGTTGTTTCTTTTTCTGCTAGCTGTCAGGGTTTGAAAAGGTAGGGTTTAAGTCTCTAACAATTTTTTTTAAAAATTGTGTGTACTTTTGCAATTGTCTGTAATTATAAATTAGATATTATTTACTGAGTGAAGTGTGATCTAGTTGTAGTCATGTTATTGTCTTGTTTTCTGTGGTGCTATTGTATTGTTTAATAATTTTCTGTACACAAATTGTAGAACAATTAAAAATATTATTGAAAATGTGATTATGGAAATTTAAGCTAAATTTTTAGCTTAATGTAGAAATTAAATTCTATATATTTTTTAAAGAGAATTAGTTCTTTCTCAAAATTTTTATCTCCCTTAAAGTATAGAATGTGCCCATTTTTAAAGGGTCAAATAATTAAGTTACATTAAGTTTACAGTACAGTGGATTCCAGTTAATAGGTCAGTTGGTTAATTGGGGCAGCTGCTAATTTGGGGCAACTCCATTAAAAAAACAAAAATTATTTGAGAAAATAGCCTGGATTGCCCTAGTTTATTTGGGATGCTATACCACTTAATTGGGACAGGAGACCAGTGTTGAACAGTTTCCAACTAGCATCAGTTGCATGCAAATGCGTGGCTGTTTGACACTTCACCATGTTTTGAGCAAACAGTTTTTAAATAGCATCAGTTGTGTGTGTTCATGTTCAAAAAGTACTGATTTTTAGTGAGAAATAAGCAGTAAGACAATTCAGAACTATTTTGCTTACTGTGGTTTCAAGCATTCAGGCTTGGAGATGCCAGAAACATCCGGAAGTGAAAATGAAACTATTTCACTACTTCAACAAGTTGGGAACTATGAAGAATTTGAAGATATCAGCAGTCATCTTGAATGTTACAATAAAAAAGAAAATCTGGAGAATATAATCATCAACGGCGTTATATGAAGATAGTCCATTATCTGTACTATGTGTTTGCACTGACTTTGTTCATTACTATCAAAAGAACACAGCAGTGTACACTAGATAAATTTCTCCATCGGTAACAATTAGAAACACAGATTTATAGTACTGTAGGAGTATTAGTAGTGTTTTAATTCAGTATTTCACCTAAATACATAATTTGTTACTCAGTTTTATACCTTTTTAACTATTTCCATGAAATTTCAGCTAATTGGGGCAGCTGCTTAATCGGGCCAATATGTATCGGAATCCACTGTATGTAAAATAATTTACCTTTGCCCATAACTGTTGAATTTGTTCTGTTTTAATATCAATCTTTTGTGAAAGCAGTGTGTGAAAGGTTAAATTGTCGCACACTGCTGATGTGTACCTTCCAGAAGTAAATTAAAATTGATTCAGGCATAGCATTCAGATATAAAATTACTCCCCCCCCCCCACCTAACTTTATAAAAAAAATTGACATTTTATGATACTGTGCAAAAGTTTAAGGCACATATATATCACTAGGATACCAAAGACTTTTGCACGGTACTGTCTTTGTTAACGTCGAGCGAAGAGTGAGTTTGTAAATCAGGCGGAAGCAAAGCATGTTGGAAATTGCGAGGGTGAAAGACCGCAGGAGGAGTGTGGGACAGGTGGCAGAGAAGGAGGGGTGGGGGTGGCGCAGGTGCAGATACATCCGGCCCTGAGACACCAGGCAAGGTAATTTGATTCCAAACAATTAGTTTATTGATCCTTACAGAGTGTGTCTCTGGTGTTTCCCACTCCCCACCCTCTTCCTTCCCCTTTTCCTACTACCATGATTTCCTTCTCCTATCCTCCTTTCCCATTCTCAGTCCACAATAAAGATCCACATCAAAATCGGCTTTATCATCACTCACTTTTTTGTGGCAGCAGTATAGTACAATACATAAAATTACTACAGTACTGTGCAAAAGTCTTAGGCACCCTAGCTATATATATGTGCCTAAGACTTTTGCACACTACTGTATGTTAATATATTTAATATGTTAAAAGGTTGAAAGAAGTCCTGCAAACATCTGGGTTTATTTGATTTGAACTGCATATAAAAAGCATAATTAAAAATAGAGATGAATGTCAAAGTGCCTTGAAGATTAATCAGAATCTTCAGAAATAAATTTATTTTATTATTGGAAAATTTTAAAAATTACATCATAGTGACATTAATCTGAAGCAAACAATTTTTATGAATTGTTTTTATGATTTTTCAGTCCAGTAGAACTTGTTTTAGTCCCCTGTTAATCTTTGGCCGGTTATGCTCAGCAATATGGTTTTTCTGCTTAAAGTGCCTACTTTTCTTTGCAGAAATATGGAGAGTTGCAAATGAACTAATAAGACAAATTTTGTTTTATGTTTTTGATTTGTATCTCAATCCATCAGTAAAATAATTGGGAAGAAAGATGAAAGATGGACAGATGTAAGGAAGAGATCTTGAGCTCAGGACTTGAGAAATAGGTGGAACAATGGACTTTTGATAAGTAAGCAAGCTAAGTACAAGAGAAATGCAGAGCTCTGAGGTTTTCAGAACTTGAGAGCAGTACAGGGATAGGGAAGGAAGTGGTAATGGAAATCTTTGAACATCAGAGTAAAACCCAGTATTACCTGGGGAAGAATGAGCCATTGTAGGTAGTAAGAAAAGGGTAATCTGAGATTGGATCCTATGGAGGGTAGTATTTGAACTGCAGAGTTTTGGATAAGCTGAAGTTTATGAAGAGTGGTGGATGTGTAACTTGCGTGGTGAGAAATTAATTATTTGGGTCTGCAATTGATCATGATGTGAATCTGGGCTTTGGGTGAAGCTAAGTAGAGGCAGATGGGGAGACTAAGAGTGTTCCAGTGATGTAAAGGGAATAGAGTGTTGAAACTCAAAACATGGGTGCTGATGTTATGGAAAGTATGGTTCACACTGAGCCAATGGTCAGAGAGATAAATTGAATCTGAAGCGAGGTACAGTGTTTATGATGGGTACCAACGTTTAAGAGGAAGGTGTTGCAATTTACTCAAAATAGGATAAAAGATCGCCATTCAGAACATTGACCTTTATTGGTCTGTTTGGCTAAGGTCCTAATTTCAGAGTCATTGGGAGAATTTTATGACACAATTCTTCTAAATAATGTCCACTTCAAATTATTTTCAAATTGTTTAATTCTGTGGTCAGGCAATTCTGTGAATGCAGGTAAAAGATAGAAGGTTTAAAAACAAAAGTTGGATTTCCAATGAACATTCTAACTTTTCATTTGATGGAAATGGTCGAAATCTCTGGGCTCAGAGGACATTTCTGCTTGTTAGTTTAGTGCTGCTGGACCTGGGTCATTCTGGAGCTCCTAGAGTAGGTATAGAACACCCTCCAGAGGCACAATGTCCTTTTAGCTGCTTTTAATGTTGTGCTTGCGTGACTCTTCCTTCCCTATCATACTCCCCAACTAAGCACAATACTCTTCTCAATCTGTAATAAATACGTTTGTCTTCTAGTTACTGGAGCCCCTTATATTCAGTTTAAGGTTCTAAATATTATCTACAGACTTGGGTTTTGAGGGTTTTCAGAATCAGGTTTAATATCACTGGCATATACTGTGTACCCTGTGTTGGGTGGCGGGGTGGAGATTCTTTTCTGCCAAAGGAGATGTAAGGTGCTCCTTCCCTTTGCTAGCCTGCATTGTCACCCTTGGGCAAGGTGTACCACCTGCTTAGCCCCTGATCAGAGTCACGTGAAGCCATGGAAGCAGGTGGTAGATGGTCATATGAGCAGCTGGTGTATATCGCTGATGCCAGGCAGACAATCTCTGGAAAGTATCACCCATCTTGTCGGGACACTCTCCAGAAGAAGGCATTGGCAAACCACCTCTGTAGAAGAATTTGCCAAGAACAATGGCAGTCATAGAAAGACCATGATCACCCATGTCATATGATATGTCATGAAATTTGTTGTTATGCAACAGCAATACATTGCAATACATCATAAAAACTAAATTAGAGTAATAAATATCTATATTAAAAAGTTAAATAGTGCAAAAAGAGAAAAATATTTGCTTCTTTTAAGCAAGCAGTTATAATTTTTCTCACTGTACAAATTGTGCAGTGCTTGCTTTACCTTTTCTTTCTAAAGTGTTTCTTTATACAATTTGTAATCATCCTGTTTGGGAATGTTTGGGAGCAATGTATTTAAAATGTTAAGCTGTAAGTAGTTCATTTTAGTGAGTTTTCCTGAATTTATGAACTCAGAGGCATGGTTCATCTTCCTTGTCCACATCTTGTGAATACAATGTTATTCATATTCTAATAGCTTAAATACAAAAGCAATAGAAAAAAGAAAGAATTAGAGTTATATGACACTAACAGATGATCTGACCATTGGATTGAATCAGAAATGGCCTGAAAGTCTATTAAGCTGCTAGATATGATAACCAGATGAAGTTAATGGTAAAATGGTCAAAGGGTTTTGAAAGGCACACTTTAAATTTCATTGTTTAAATTAATTAAGTGATCCTTGTTCTATTTTTCATCAGTCAGATGATATGAAGTAAATGTATGAGAACAGAATATGTTGAATTCAGTCTGACCTTCATGTCATGACATCTATTTGCAGCCCTCGCCTGGCTGAGACAAAATCTCTCTGGACTTCGCGTTTTGGAGTTGGACCTTGGGCATCATAGAGGAGAGCCCTGACCCCAGAATGTCTCTGACTGCTGGGCAGAACTGTGCCTTCTTTCTAAGTTCTAAGTGAACTTAAATATTTAAATATCTCTGATCCTTTGGGTCATTTAAAGCTACTAAAATTGAAGTAATTATTTAGAAATAAGAATGATGAAAAAACAGCTAATTCAAGGCACAAACAATTGGGGAAAAAACTTTTACCTTCTACTTTGCATACTAATCTGCAGGCCTACTCTTGTCAACCATCTTTTTTTGTCATGTCACACAACTGAACTTCACATGTCCTTTCTGCCTTAACTGAAAGATTTTCCATTGAAGTTACCTCGGATCAGAGAAGCAGTTTCCTAGTAACTCTGGGGTCATGTATAGTATTGAATGCGGCACCATCTGCCCAAGTTTCATACTTCCACGCAGTGTGCATGAGAGTCCAAGACTCACTGAAGCTTCAACTGCTGATTGGAACCACTGACTCCAGCCCTGCAAGATTTCTCTTTTCCTGAACGTTAATAGGGTGTAATAGTGAGGGAAGGGTGTCTATATTACTTGCTAATTGCTCTATTACATCTGCTTTTATGTAGTTTTCTGTGCCCACCCACCAGCTAATTGTGATGTTTCCACAGATTCCAGCAGTCGCGTCAAGGTCCAACGTTACAGCCAATGCCATGTCTGTTTATAGTCGGGACGATGATGGTGCACGATCCCACAGCAAAAAGAACAGCTTCAGTGAGATCTTCAGTTTAGCAGAGAATGAACGTCCTTTACCAGGTAAGTACAGTTATATCTATGCTGTATTACAATCTGATTTAATTTAAAATACATTTGAAGCTGTTATTTCTGGATCTGTGATAGATATTTGGACAGCGTTATTTTGCGTAATAAACTAAGCATAATAAGAGCTACACAGCAAAATTGGTGGGTGGCTGCAAGCTCCAGATGGGTGTTGTTGTTTGGCAGGACTGCGTTAAGATGGCAATCATACTTGTAAAAAAAAAATTAGTTTATAAATTAACATAAACTGTGAAATAATTCTTAAAAAAAGCTCAATATTTTGTAAAATGCTTGTCCTTTAATTAGCTCATGTCACATAACAGAACTTCATATGATCTGTCTGCATTCAGTGAGAAAATCTTTGCTACCCATTTTCTGTTCTTGCACACTTCACCATATCGCACTCGTGGTCTTCCATGTCAAATTATTACTTAGAAATTACATTGCTTTCCTCTCTAACTTGTCTGTTTTTGAACTCTTAGTAATATAAACAACATGCTGGAGGAACTCAGCAGGGCAGGCAGCATCTATGGAAAAGAGTAAACAGTCGATGTTTTGGGCTGAAACCCTTCATCGGCACTTGGTTTCGGCCTGAAACATCGATTCTTCACTCTTTTCCATAGATACTGCCTAGCCTGCTGAGTTCTTCCAGCATTTTCTGTGTGCTACTTTGATTTCCAGCATCTGCAGATTTTCTCTTGTTTGGTATTTGAACTTCTGTTCAGTAAATTAAGATATTACTGCAGTATTTGCTGTGGATTTTGAACTCTCTCCATAATGTCCCTCACGTACTTTCTCTGAATCTTTACCTATCTGCAGAACAAGCAGTGGTCTTGTCTCATTCAATAAATAGCATTTTTCTCAGGCACCCTCCCAGTGCACCTCATCGTGACCTTTCAATACCCGCTGCATCCCGCTGAGCTTGTACTATCCTGTTCGACTCATTACTGCATCAGCTTGGCTGGACATTGGCTGCTTCACTTGTTTTAAAAATTCATCTCCATTGAGTAAGACTGCAGCTGTTGAATGAAATTTAGTTCACATAATTTCCTTAACTTTCATCCTATGATCCTTCCTTCATTCCATCCTCGTCAGCTCATTCAAAGATCCATTTACAATGCCTTTTTGACCTGCCTTTGGCATTCATTGCCAGTGTATGATGCAATGGGAAGTTGACTGGCTTCTGCTAAATATATAGAAACATGGGATCAGGCTTCAAAGTTTCAGGTAAATTTATTATCAAAGTACATGTATGTCACCATATATGACCCTGAGATTCAGTTTGTTGTCGGCATATTTCATAAATCTATAGAATAATAACTATAACAGGATCCATGTAAGACCACCTACCTATGGCGTTTAACCAGAGTGCAGAAGACAACAGACCGTGCAAATACAAAAGAAGAAATAATAATAATAAATAAATATGGAGAACATGAATTGAAAGTAAATCTATTGGTTATGGGAACATTTCAGTGATGTTATCCCCTTTGGTTCAAAAGTCTGATGGTTGAGGGGTAGTAACTGTTTCTGAACCTGGTGGTGTGAATCCTGAGGTTCCTGTAATTGTGAAGCCTGCTGCAGATTTGATTATTGCTGATTTGCACCTCTGTTTCAATTACTTACGTTAGCTCTGTATCCCTCGACGTAGTCACCAGAATCCCCCACTTTTATTTTACCAGTAATTTCTATTTGAAGTGGGAAGTGATATTTAGATTAATGTCAACTTGAAAAGGAAGATGTGGTACTACTTGAAACATACTTTACAATAACGCAAAATAATGGGGTGGGGCTGACTGCAGTTTCAACGGAGTAATCTTCATAGGTGCCGTGTAATGCTGAAGTGGTGATCATGGTCTTATCCATGACCATGATTGTTCTTGCCAAATTTTTCTACAGAAGTGGTTTGCCAATGCCTTCTTCTGGGCAATGTCTTTACAAGATGGGTGACCCCAGCCTTTATCAATACTCTTCAGAGATTGTCTGCCTGGCATCAGTGTTTGCTTCACCAGGACTTGTGATATGCACCAGCTGCTCATACGACCATCTATGACCTGCTCCCATGGCTTCATGTGACCCTGATCGGGGGAGGGGTGGGGGCTAAGCAGGTGACCCTAACCGGAAGGGGGCTAAGCGGGTGCTGCACCTTGCCCAAGGGTAACCTGCAGACTAGTGGAGGGAAGGAGTGCCTTACACCTCCTTTGGTAGAGACATATCTCCACCCCACCACTCAACGGAGTAATATTGGGACTAAAAGGGTTAAATTGTGAGGCTGAGTTGTTTATTCTCCTGTATATTGAAGAATAAGACTCAGCTGTTTGTGATAGTTAGAGTAATCGTCCTGGACTCTAGGACAAAGGCAAAATGATATGGTTCGAGTTGGGCTGTCCATATGATGTTGGTTCTTCGCATTAAGGCTAGTGGATATTTGTACTTTCTCTCAAAAACCTTTTCTAAAGCTAGTTCAGTTGATACATGTATTGCAAGGGTACATTTTTGTTTGCTAAGATTTAATTAAGCAAAATAGAGATACTGGCCAAACATGACCTAATTGAAAGCCGGAATAGGCTCATGGGCTGAAGCGTATTATCCTGTTTCCTTGTTTCTAATTTGAAAAGCAGAATAATTGTTTTATTATCAGAGATAAATTTGTAATCACCATGCATGACCTGCATTGTCTTGGTGATTTTCTTAAAATAAATGTTCAAAAATCTCTCGCAGAACGTAACTTGTTACCAAACAGGACACTGACAATTAAAACTCTCCATTCTTTTCTCCTACAGTATGTGAAAACGGATGGCGCTGCTGTCTTATTAATAGGGACAAGAAGATACCCACTGACTATATTCGGCATGGTTTTCTCTATGTAACAGAAAAGTAGGTTATATTAAAACATTCTGTAGGGACTTAATATTCATAACAAATTATTCAATGTTGTACAATTTAATAATTAAGGCCAAAATCTTAAAACATCTCAAACTTCATTACAATGGGAGAAATTGGTTTGTTTGCCAAAAGACATATAAATAATGTGAGATGATAGCTTGTCTGAAGCAGATACAGTCTAATATGGTGTTTTTATTTAATAGTAAACTTTGAAAAAAAAAGTCTTGCTGTATTTGGTTTTAAAGTTAGTCATCTGTTTAGGTCAGGAGTTCCCAACCTGAAGTCCACGGATCCCTCGGCTAACAGTATAGGTCCATGGCATAAAAAGGTTGCGAATTCCTGGTCCAGGTCATTGCAGAAATGTCATTTTTATGTGGGATTTAAAGCTTTCCAACCTATTTGTTTTTCATTCTTTCAATCCAACTGAGTATTATGTACTGGAAAAAAAATAGTATTTTGTATTAGCATTAAAAGCAGCATATATTGACAGTGAATTAATTTAAATGACACCTTTGATGCTGAGGTAACTTTGATTCAGGGCAGGTTTACACTTTCAAAGCTTTCAAGGGGCTATTGAAAGCCCAAAATCAATACGCGATAAAGGATTTTGGTACCATTTCACTTTACCAAGAAAGGTCTGCTGATCACTTGGAAGGATAGATAAGCAAAAGGTTATTCCATCATTGTACATCAAGTCAAATGTAACTTTGCTCTATATCAGGGGTTCCCGACCTTTTTTATGCCATGAACTCCTACCATTAACTGAGGGGTGGTTGGGAATCCCTGCTCCATACCACCAACCAGTGTTCTGTAGACCTGCCACATCTATGGGTACTGAGTGGTCATTTTATTAGGTACACCTGTACACCTCACTAATGCAAACAACTAATCAGCCAATCGTATGGCAGGTGCTCAATACATGCAGGCATAGACGAAAGATTCAGCTGTTGTCAGACCAAACATCAGAAGGGGGAAGGAAGAAATTTGATCGAAGTGACTTTGACCATAGAATGGTTGTTGGTGCCAGAAGGGCTGGCTTGAGTATCTTGGAAACTGCTGATCTGCTGGGACTTTCCTGCATGACAGTCTCTGGAGTTTATAGGGGGTGGTGTGATAAACAAAAAAGCATGCAGTGAGTGGCAGTTCTGTTGGCAAAAATGCTTTGTTAATGAGAGAGGTCAGAGGAGAATGGTCAGACTGGCTCAAGCTGACAGGAAGGTGACAGTAACTCAAATAGGCATACATTACAGCAGTGGTGTGTAGAAGAGCATCTTTGAATCCACGACATGTCAAATCTTGAATTGGATGGGCTACAGCAACAGAAATCCACACTGTATTCCACTCATGTAGTGGTTACTGAGTATAGTTATGAATGGTAGTGGACAATTAGTCAACTTGGGAAAAAAAAGAGGGTTTCCAAGAACATACTCAACCTCAGTGAAACCAGGGCTTGAGGCTTTCCCAAAGCATTTGCATTCATCATTGGATAGAAATGGATGACACATCTCACTTTCCTCTTGAGATTTCCACCATCACAGGAAACAATTTGCAGTCAGTTTTATTCATTCTACATATCAAAAAATGTCTGACAGCATTAGATACATAAAATGCAATGGGAGACCACCCAAGATGTACTGTAGTACTGAAGATCTGCTCTTGAACCGGTTGTTCCTCTAGCCAAGCTGCTCCAATACATTTAAAATGTTGAAAATTACTGAAAATACACATAACCTGTTCACAAAATGCAAGGTGAACCCAATCCACCTAATTATTGCTCAATTTTTGGCAAAATGACAATTGTCAGTTATCAAACAGTACTTATTCACCAAAAGCATAATGTCTGCTTTCAAATACTCACATGTAGATCAAAGGTTTGTATTCCCTTGATCCATGTTTGAGGTGAGAGTGATTGTCTATGACATTGTGTTACAATTTGACCAAGTATGGCACCAAGAAGCCTCTTCAAACTGAATAGTGGCATTAAGGGGAAAACACATCTATTGTAGGTATCATTTCTCACATATCGGAGGATGTAGTGGTTATCTGAAAACAAACCAAAACTGCTCAGAGACTGAGTATTGGAGTTGACACTGTATGTTGTGCTTCTAGAATATCTAATTTCCAAACCAAAAAAAGTATGTTCAATTCTTTATTGCTAAACCAGCAAAGACGAACGGTCTTATATCAGTAAAACTAATGGAACTAAAAATAGCGACGTAGCAAAATTAGTGTTCCAGTTAGTGTAACTAAGCAGTACAACCAATTGATCTAGCGGTCGAGAAATTAATGCTCTTAATAACAGTAAATTTAAAAAAAAAATCACCCCCAGCCCACTCCCTGGCTCAAACTCTCAACTCGATGAAACTGAATTAAAGACAAAGTGTGAATACGTGACTATACTCTTCTCTTCCACCACGCTCCAACCCGCGTGACAAATTACCCATAATAAACATGCAACACAAAATACAATACAGACAAGCAGAAAATCAATACTTGTCTTCTACAGAAGGTGATTATGTTTATTAGACTTAAGTTATCTTAGCTCTAGGGTCTTCATGTAGGCAGTAGGCATGGGACTTTCCAAGACCAGACCGCTTCATCACTGATCACACTTCAAACATAATGACAAAAGTAGGAATATATGCCACAATTGTTTTCCACCATGTAATTGATACTAGTCAGAAATTTCCATTTGTAAGGAATATATCCTGCATGATTGATAACCTTACTATGCCTCAAATACTCAGTCCTTGACCCGCCCCCCCCCCCGTACATAGTGGCTGCACAGCAATTTTTTTTAAATCTACTACTCAAGTCACATCCTGACTCCTTGAGTTGTAAAAGGCTAAGGCCAGCATAAGCATAGGACTCACACCAACTGCAGATTTTGCCTCCAGACCATACACTATCATGACTTGGAGACACGTCACAGATTTGACATTTTTGGCTTGAATCCTGAAACTTGCTACCCAGCAACATGGAAGTAGCACCAAATATGCAGCTGTATGTGGAAGGCTTATTAATTGTGATGAATGATAGACAGATGGATAGCATAGTATCAAAAGATCGATGCACACCAGAGTGATTCAAGTAATCTTCCACAGAACCATTGACTTGGTTTGAACTTGCGAAAGAAAACAATAAACAGTTGTTGATTATCTAATGATGAGAAAGTTGCCAATGATGTTGTTATGATATATTTATTTTAAGAATCAAAACTTACAACAAAATTACTTTGTAATTTGGCATGCTCAGTGAAGATCGGTCCAAATTTCTGGTTTCAGTTGATATTAAAGGAACTTGCTTAAGATTATAAAACACTGGTTAGCCACAATTTGTGTCCACTTCTGGGTAGCGTACTCAGAAAATTGTAAAGTCTTTAGAGAAGGCACAGAAGAGAATTATCAAAATAATTGTCAGGATGAGGGACTTCAGTTGCTTTGAAAGACTGGAGAAATTAGGTTGTTCTTGGAACAGATGAGATTGCAAGGAGATGTAGTAGAGGTATTTCTCATTATATGAAATATAAACAGAGTAGAAGGAAATGGAAGCATATCTGAAGGAAAATAATTTGTAGGGCTTTGGGGAGAGAGCAGAGGAGTGACATGTTGGATTGATCTTAGATGGAGACAGTATAGCCCATGGTCTCATAATCTTTGTGATTCTAAATGGTTACTCTGATAGAAAATCCACTAGATCCATAAAAAAATAAAATCTTCATATATGAACATTTCACATTTTTGATTACATTGATAATACCTTTGAATGTTGGTAAATGCAAGATAAACTGGATGTGACAGCCATGGTTATGCAAAATCACCAATTGAGGTGCTGAGTTAATTATTTTAATCAATTAAGATTCCCTATCAAACACTTTACAACTTGTTTCTTTCTATCCAGTTATTTATGCTTTGAAAGTTCCAAGTCTGGCTCATCCAAGAAAAATAAGATAATAAAATTAAAAGATGTTACAGAAATACAAAAGGTATGTTTGACCTGTGAGCTTTTTATTTTGAATTTTGGCTGATTTGTTTGTTTGTTGTAGTCTCTGTGGTTAAGAATGATCCTCCGTATTTCTGTTCGAATTTTTATATGTTAACTCGCCAAGGCTTATATGAGGTGCAACTAGATATTTCACATTGTAACTTTTCTATTAATATTTAAATTTCATCATTTTTCTTGAGTATAAATAAGAATGACCTTAATAATATTTTCATCTATTGGGTTTCTGTCATGAAGAGCGATGGTGATAATTTCCTTAAAATTTTTGAATCATTATGTGCTTACACATTTCAGCATTAATGTAGGTGATTTCATTTCAATGAGATCTGTGTTCAGTTTGCACTCAGTTTAAATCTACCACATAAAACTACTTCAGCTAAAACCATGATCTGCTTGAAGAATACTACATAAGGAGAATATGACAGATATGAGAGCTGTATGTTATTCCAAAGTTTGGGAAATTTATGAGAGCCCCGATGACAAGGCAGTATGCTCTTATACGAGAACATAAAACTGCGTGTTGTGCCAAACTAATTTAGTGATCGAATGATAAACCAGACTAATCACTTTTGCCTGCGCAATGTCCACATCTTTCAATTTCCTACACATTAATGTGACTATCCAAGAGCCTCTTGAATATATCATATTTGTCTCCACCATCACTATTGGCAATGCATTCTAGGCATTTGCCACTCTGTGTAGGAAATAACTTGCCCTGAGCATCTCCTTTGAATATAACCCCTCTCTCCTTAATGCATGCTGTCTGGGTATAAGACATTTCAACCCAGGGATAAAGATACTTCCTTGTCTATATTTATGCCTGTCATAATCTTATAAGCCTCTGCCACTGCTGAAAAAGCAGTGCAAGTTTGTCTAACCTGTCCTTGTGGCACATGCCCTCTGGTCCTGGCAGCAGCCTGGTAAATCTCTTCTACACCCACTCCAAAGCCTTGATGTTCTTCCTGTAATGAGATGACCAGAATTGAATGCAGTACTCTAGATGCAGTCTAACTAGAGTTTTATTCCCGCTGCTGCCTGTCAGGAGTTCGTATGTTCTCTCTGTGACCACGTGGGTTTCCTCCGGATGCTCTGTTTTCCTCCCACAGTCCAAAGACGTAGCTGATAGGTTAATTGGTCATTGTAAATTGTCCTGCGATTAGGCAAGGATTGTTGGGTGGTGCAGCTTGAAGGGCCTACTCAGAGCCATATCTCAATAAATTAATAAATAGATTATTAAGCTGCACCATAACTTCCTGACCCTAGAACTCAATTCCTTGACTAATAATGGCAAAAATGTCATGTGCTGCCTTTACCAGCCTATCAACATGTGTAGCCACTTTCAGGAGCTATGGATTTGGACCCCAATACCTTTACACCACAATATTGTTAAGGGTCTTGCCATAAACAGTATACTGTACGTTTACATTTGACCTTTCAAAGTGCAGCACTTCACATTTGGCCAGATTAAACTCCATCTGCCATTTCCCTGTCCACATCTGCAACTGACCTATATCCTGCTACATCCTTTGGCAGTCTTCTGTTCTATCCTCAACACCACCAATCTTTATGTTGTCTGCAAAGTTACCAACCCGCCCATCTATGTTTTCATGCAAGTCATTTATATATATCACAAACAACAGGCGTCCTGTTGCAGATTCCTGTGTAACACCACTGGTCACAAACCTCCAGTCAGACCAAGTCACATTCACCATTCTGTCTTCTATAGAAAAGCTAATTCAGAACCTAAACAGCCAACTCACTATGGATCCCCTGCACCTCAGTCTTCTGGATGAACCTCTCATGAGGGCCCTTGTCAAACGCCTTAGTAAAATCCATGTAGACACCATCCACAGCTCTATTTTTATCAATCCCCTTAATCACCTCTCAAAATGCTCAATCACATTAGTAAGACATGAGTTGCCCTAAACAAGGCCACGCTGACTGTCCCTAATTAAGAGCATTTGAAAAATGTACATAAATGCTAAAGCTAAGAATCCTGTCCAGTAATTTCCCTATCAGTGATGTGAGAGTCACCAGTCTATAGATTCCAGGATTATCCCTATTTCCATCTTCGAATAATGGAGCAACATTAGCTACTCACCAGTTCTCTGGATATTGGTCAAGGCCCCAGCAAGCTTTCCCAATAATCTGGGGTATATCCCATCAGGTCTTGGGGACTTAATGTTCTTTCAGAGACCCAACTCTACCTCCTCTTTTATCTTGAAATGTTCCAGCATATTAGCGTGCCCTACACCAATCTCCCTTTGTTACACATCCTTCCTCTAGAGGATCAGGTCCCTGAATTGTTAATGAACACTACCTCATTATTCCTTGACCTCACCTCCACTCCCAAGCATGTGTTCCCTCCTTTTACCTTGAGGGGCCCTACCCCTTTCTTTGTTATTCTCTTGCTCTTGATAAATGTATAGATAAAACGTGTAGAGGATGCCATCCAGCATCCTGTTTGACATTCTACTATCAGGCAGGAGACTCCGATGCATAAAGACAAGAGTGATCAGGATGGGAAACGGCTTCTTCCCTCACGCTATTAGCTTCTGCATTCCCTGCCATGTTGCATTCAAAGTGCCACCGGATAATTTGTACTGTAAAATAAATAAAGGCATCCGTTAGTCTTGCGAGACCATGGATCTACGCCTGGAAAGTCTTCACTCTCCAGGGTGCAGGCCGGGGCAAGGTTGTATGGAAGACCAGCAGTTGCCCATGCTGCAAGTCTCCCCTCTCCATGACACCAATGTTGTCCAAGGGTAGGGCATTAGGACCCATACAGCTTGGCACCAGTGTCGTCGCAGAACAATGTGTGATTAAGTGCCTTGCTCAAGGACACAACACGTTACCTCGGCTGGGGCTTGAACTCACGACCTTCAGGTCACTAGTCCAATGCCATAACCACTTGGCCACGTGCCCACACTAATTTGTACTGTACGCTATGATATTTAATTTGCTATGCTTTACACCCTGGTCTGGAGAAACATCTCATTTGCTGGTATTCGTGTACATTGTTAAATGATAATAAGCTTGACTTGACTTTGGGATTCTCTTTAACCCTGTTTTTAAAGATCTTTTATTGGTCCATTGTGGCTCTCCTCATTCCTTCTTCAATTCTTTTCTCTCTATAATCCTCAAGGTTCTTTTTGATTTCTGCTTCTTAAGCCGTGTATGCACTTCTTTTTCTTCCTTGACTAAATTTACCAACTCTCTTGACATCCAAGGTTCCCTTATCTTGCCATCCTTCCTTCTGACTGGAATGTACCTGTGTTGTATTCAGTGCAAATGCTCTTTCAACACCCTCCATGTGTCAGATGTGGACTTGCCCAAAAACAGATTTTCCCCCATTAACCCTCCCTAGTTCCTGCCTAATAACTCTTGTAATTTATCCTGTTCCTATTTAATATTCTCCTGCAAGCTCCATACACCTCCTTATCTGTTCGTTTGTTCATTATGTGCCATGTCGTATGAAGTGGCTGATCATGGTCTTTCCATGAGCATGATTGTTCTTGGCAAATTTTTCTACAGAAGTGGTTTGTCATTGCCTTCTTCTAGGCAGTGTCTTTACAGGACGTGTGAGCCCCGCTCTCATAGCTTCACATGACCCTGATCGGGGTGGGGAGGCTAAGCAGGTGCTACACCTTGCCCAAGGGTGACCTGCAGGCTAGTGGAGGGAAGGAGCACCTTACACCTCCTTTGGTGGAGACGTATTTCCAGTCTGCCACCCAATCGTTATCTATAGCTATCTTAAAAACCTCAGGTATTGTGATCACTTGCAGTTCTTTTGCTGAATAGTCAGTTACCTGGCTAGACCTAGTATTTAACACCAGGTCCAGTGTGGCCCCTTCTCTTGTTGGACGATATACATATTGGTTCAAGAAATCCTCTTGGATATACCTAACAAATTCTACCAGTCTAAACTTACTGTAATTATGAGATCCCAGTCCATATTAGGGATAGTGAGGTTTCCCATTACAAATAACAACTCCTTGCCTTCGTATCTGTTGTTACATTGCATTTTTAGACAATATCCAAGAATCATGATCTTTAAGTACTTCATCTATTTTAAATTATAAAATTGTTTGGAAATGCTAGGGGTCCCCAGTGTATCTTGATTTTGCTTACATTTCCCAGCACCTTCAGAAGCAATTAATGGACAGAGTTTCTAAGGTGTCCTCTTGTCATTTCTATCCCTGCTTAAATCTGGATGTTTGAATGTATCAGGCTATCAAGTTGGACCCTTTACATTACTTAGGTGAGGCATCTGTGAATGTCAGGCCCACACTATTAAGATCTGGCTCAAAGAGTGAGAAAATTTTGCTTGGAAAAAATATTCAGCAAATAGCACTTTTAAGTAATCAAAAGCGTTAAGCAATGCCCAGGTAGCATTTCCTTGTCTTTTTTTCCCTTAGCCTTGCCTTTCCCATTGAAATCAGGCATTCACAAAACCAGTGCAGAACCTGAGAGCAGATTCCTCAGCTGCGAAATCAAATCCCACTGGTGAAACTCTTGGCATTTCCGAGCAATAGTCAAGTTATTTTTATTCATCTGAGAATTACTTAAACTGCAGTCTCATCACTAAGTATGAATTATTTTCTTATTTTTTTTTCACCTCTCTCATTGTTTTGTTTACTCCCCTAGTACAAAGTTCTGTCAGTTTTGCCTGGATCTGGAATGGGTATTTCAATAACTACTCCATATACCCAAAAGGTGAGTAATTTCCTTTCTTTTGATGTTTTGTTGTTTCACATACTTTCACTTTTAAATAACATACAAACATTCCATTCAAAGGTAGACTTTTGTGCCAGTAATGCATCTAAAACCCTTTTCAGATACTGCCAACCAGTAGATTACTGAAAGCATTATCCCTCAGTTTTACGTGATTAAGCTTATATGGCTTAAGCAGTTATTAACAGCGTAGTTAAATAAATGTTGTGCATTACTGCACTCCCGACAGGAGTGGTAGAACAGAGGGAGCTTAGAATGCATTGCACGCAAAATGCTGGAGGAACTCAGCAGGTCAGGCAGCATCTATGGAAATGAATAAGCAGTCGATGTTTTGGGCCGAGACTGGAAAGGAAGGAGGAAGACACCAGAATAAAAAGGTGGAGTTGAGAGGAAGGAGGATAGCTAGAAGAAAATGGGTGAAGCCAGGTGGATAGTAAAGATAAAGGGCTGGAGAGGAAGGAATCTGATAGGAGAGGAGAGTAGACTATGATAGAAAGGAAAGGAGGGGACCGGGGAGGGGAGTGATAGGCAGGTGAGAAGAGGTAAGAGGTCAGAGTGTGGAATAGAAGAAGACGGGAGGGTGAGGGAAATTCTACCAGAAGGAGAAATCGATATTCATGCCGTCAGGTTGGAGGATAGCCAGATGGAATATAAGGTGTTGCTCCTCTACACTGAGGGTGCCTCATCTTGGCACAAGAGGAGGCCATGGACCAGCATGTTGGAACAGGAACTGGAATCAGAATTAATATGTTTGGCCACCGGGAAGTTCTGCTTTTGGCGGATGGAGCGGAGGTGCTCGACAAAACGGTCCCCCAATTAAGCTGATAAGGCAGTCGGAATGGCATACCAAATGTTTGCCTTTATTTGAAGAGAAGTAATGTTTATACAACACTTCGTCAGAATACAATTCTGGTCACTTCATTGCAGGAAATATGTAATTACACCAGAGAGCATTTACAAGGATGTTGCCAGTATTGGCATGTCTTGGATATGTAGAAGTATTGGGAAATCTGCAGTTGCTTTCTCTGGAACAGAGGAGTTTGTGAAGAGGCTTATTTGTGGTGTTTAAAGTTATGAGGTGTCATGTCTGGGGAACAAGGAAGGACCTATTTCCCATAGCTGAAAGTCAAACCCCACTGGCTATAGTTTTAAAGTAACAACATTAGGGGGGAGATAAAGGGAAACTTTTCACCCAAAGGGTGATAGTGATATCAAACTCATTGCCTGAAAAGGTGGTAGAGGCAGAAACCCTCATCATATTTAAAAAGCAATTGGTTGTGGACTTCAAGAGCAGAGCTGTGCAGGGTTAACGATGTCAGTGATGGAAAATGAGGGTAGATTGGGTATCTCCTTCAGTCTGCACGGGCACAATGGATTGAGTGGCTTCCTGTGTCATTTATTGTTTGTGATTCTGCATAAATGTGTTAGAGTGAAATAAAATAAAAAATTTTGTTCACTGTTTTTGTTACACTTTCATTTAACTTGTAATCAATTCTTCTTTAAAACCTTTTTTCTTTGCTTTCTTTAGCCACTGGTATTTGGTGCTATGCTACACAGAGATGAAGCCTTTGAAGCAATAAACTCTCAATATACCAAAATAACATCCAGCGTATCCAGTAATGAGTCCTAGCCATATGCTTTCAAAGAGGAATAATTTGCCTGTATAATATTGTTGAAATGAGAAATTGGACAAGAACCTCTGTTACCTGTTTGATGATATTTGCGATGGATTTTGTATCTAATTGGAATAGATGGTTTATAATCTATATATTTTTTAACTTGCTGTTTAGTTATTTTACATTTTGGTGAGAGTTTTACACAAAAGTGCTGTTACTATCATAGTACCCTGCACAGTAAGCACTTTTGGCATTTGTTTACAGACATTTTAAATGTTATACTAAATTGGAGTAGGATAAAATTGAGTGTTTTTAATTAAAATAAAGAAACAATGTAAGATAAACTTTGAAGTAAAATGTACAAAATCTGAATGCCAAGGTTGTATACTTTTCAGTGTCCATTTCAGATAAGGAGTATTGTTTGAAGTGCTTATCTTTTCAAAAGGATTTTGGTAAACTAAGGTTAAGCAGAAAGATGCAGCAAGTTAGAAATTCTGGAGAATCAGAATTAATGCATCAAATCATGACTTTTTTTATTAGATTGGCAAATAACCAAAGTAAGTAATTAGATTACACCCTGATTGTCGAGTCTGGACAGTATAGATATTAAATAATTGTTCAGAACTTAGTGTAAGTTATAATTGGCTAAATATTTGCATGATATAGATGTAATAATTTCTATATTATATCACAAACAACTGCAGAAGTAATCTCATTCACTGTAATTATGGAAGCAAGTTCTAATTCTTTTAATAATATTACTTTATTTGCAAGTTGGAGTTAACAACTTGTTCAGATAATTTTTTTGGGGTTTGAAAGTTTCCCAGTCACTCCTTTAACGGTTACTCCATTTTTGCCATATGGATATAGGAAAAATGAGTGTTTTGGATAATTCTTCCAATGAGTAGAAATTGATTGTTACTTCTACATCATGTCCTACCATACTCTGCCTGCTGGCTCCTTTCAAAAAGACTAGTCCATGACAAAGATTTTCCTTGAGTTAGTTTTTCCAGACCTAACAAGTAAAACAGACTGACTTTACTCTTCCATGGAAGTGGAAGACCATCTCTTCAGAAAGCAGCTATATTATTTACAGCTTGGAGATTGGAGTCCAATTCTGACATCATCTGTAAGGAGTTTGCATGTTCTCCGCATGGAATGTGTGAATTTTCTCTGGGTCCTCCAATTTTCTCCTGCAGTCCAAAGACGTGCTGGTTAGTAGGTTAATTGATCATTATAAATTATCCTGTGACTAGTTTATGGTTAAATTGGGCTGCTGGACAAGGTGGCTGCAAGGGCATATTCTGCCTGTATCTCTAAATAAATATATAAATTATTAATATTATGTCCTGACCCTTTGTTTAAATTGCCGAATCAATCTTCAAGGCATGCTGTTAAGGACGTGAATGGAACTGGTATCCATTAATACTGTCTGATGTTCCTCTTCTCCATCAGCAAAGAAACCTGCCGTTATTCAGTGTTGACGTAGAGAACTGTTTGAAAACTTGCTGATAGAAGGCACAGACATGAAGCCACATTCTGGTTCTCAGTGATATGGGTCAAAGATATTGTACATTGGCTTTGAGGATTTTTATCCAATTCCTTCCTAATTCATTTTTTGCTTCAGTTCAGAATGAGGTTTTATCTGCACTGCTGTTTGTAATCTTTCTTGGCAGGTGTCTGTACAAATCATGCTGCAACAGAGAATCCCATTTCTCTCTTGATTGTAGAAAATTCTTCCCATCATCTCATTGATCTGATGCAGTAACTGCTCTGTGCCATTGCCCCCACTCACTAAATTCAACAGCATACACTTATAATTGGAATGTAACTTAAATATGATCCAACTAACAAACCTCTAATTGATGTAGCCTTCAAAAAAAAACTGCAGTGCTGACTGTTATCAATGCTTAAGACTTTATGACCTATTTTATTTTTACAAGTGTTCATAGAATTTATAAGCCGGCCAGTGATGTCGTGGCATCGGCATCAGACTTCAAGGCGAGTGGTCCCAGGATCGAATCCAGCCGGCTCCTCATATGCTTTCCATTCTTGCTGAGTTGAGCGTTGAGCTAGCAACTCGGCCTCGTAAAAAAAAACAGACAGAAATACCAAATAAACAGCAAAGTTGCTGCCCAATGTGCAACAAGGTGCGGAAAGGAACAACAACATAGAATTTATACTGAATACATAAAGATGCATGACCATGCAGAATAGTTTTTACTTTATCTTGGGTTTATTCAAGATTTAGTTCATTAAAACTTTTAATTGAAAATTATTAATGCTGCAAACACTGGAATATAAATAGAAGTGGATTTGTTCTATATAGTTTCCTGGTACAAACATTTGCCAAGTTCCCTTTAGTTTACTATTAATGTGAGAATGTTTACTGAGGGTTAATTTTTCAGTTCTGTATAAGATGTGTATTTGCTAGTTTGGATTCCATGTAGGATACATACTAGCGGTTAATTTAAAATAATGTAAACAAGTTGTAAAAAAAACATTAACTAGTAGTTTTCAATTAATGCAATTTATTTTCTTAATAACCCCAATCACAGAAAAGCGGTTGCCATTCTTGTTAATGTATATTAGATACGTTGATTGTTTACATATTGAAAGTTGTGCATAATTGTTTTTGGTATCATGTAAAACTTTTGTGTAAATGCAGAAAATACAAATGGATCCAAGAAATGTATCTTAATCCTATAAAATCTGCAAGCTTTGGATCATGTTTATTCTAAAATAGATTAAAAAAAAGTCTTGTAAAAAGTCACACAGATTTTTATTTGAAATAAATGGTTCTGTAAAAACTCCGGGTTTATGGTTTTATAATGTATGCTTTTTAGCTGCCATCTGTTATAGCTATTGGAAAATTCTCTAAAGTTGTTCCGATGCCAAAACCTTCATGTACGCATTGAAGTTGCAGTTACTCTGTAGGCACTAGGTGAGCAGTAATGTGATCACCTGGTAATTGTACCATTCTGTTTCCATTTGATGAAACATTCCCCACTTTCATTGCACACAACAGATGTTAACGAAACAGTGTTGACTGGAAAAGTTTCTCACATTTTACCCTGTAGTATTATTTTGTTGTGAACAGCTTTGAGTCATGTCCTTTTTTCCTTTAAATTGAATACTTCACAACAGTTTCACTTGGAGTCACAGAGAAGTAGAGCACAGAAATGGGCCATTTGGCCTATTTTGTCTGTGCCAAACCATTTAAACTGCCTACTCCTGTCGACCTGCACCCGGACCATAACTCTCCATACCCCTGCCATTCATGTACCTATCCAAACTCCCCTTAAAATTACAAATATTTACTCCATAAATGATTTGGCAATAGCCAAGGGTGAGTTTCATTGGCTGTGTGCTTAAAATAAACCCACCATTTAGAGAGCAGCAATCAACAAAACCAATAGACAGAACAATTTAATTTTAGAAGTCGTGGAAACGGTGTTCTGGTCAGAGCACAACTAATACATAATGTCTAAAGATAGAGATTAGCTTTATTTGTCACATATACAGTGAAATGGGTCATCTGTGTCAAATCAAATCAGTGAGGATTGTGGTGAGCAGGTTGCAAGTGTCACCACACTTCCAATGCCAGCATAGCATAACACAACTCACTAATCCTAACCGTATTCCTTTGGGATATGGGAGGGAACAAGAGCACCCAGAGGACATCTGTGGAATTCATTGCCGCAGAGAGCCGTGGAGGCCAAATCGTTAGATATGTTTACGGCAAAGTTTGATAGATTCTTGATTAGACCAGGGCATGAAGGGATATGGGGAGAATGGAGCTGAGAGAAATGGATCAGCCAAGATCTTCACTAGGGAAGACACAAACAATCTCCCAGATGTAATAGTGACCAAAGGACCTAGGGTAATGGATGAATTGAAGGAAATTTATATTAGGCAGGAAATGGTGTTGGATAGGCTGTTGGGTCTGAAGGCTGGTAAGTCCCCGGGACCTGATGGTCTGCATCCCAGGGTACTTAAGGAGGTGGCTTTAGAAATCGTGGAGGCATTGGTAATCATTTTTCAATGTTCTATAGATTCAGGATCAGTTCCTGTGGATTGGAGAGTGGCTAATGTTATCCCTCTCTTCAAGAAGGGAGGAAGAGAGAAAACGGAATTATAGACCGGTTAGCCTGACGTTGGTGGTGGGAAAGCTGCTGGAGTCAATTATAAAAGATGAAATTACGGCACATCTGGATAGCAGTAACAGGATTGGTCCGAGTCAGCATGGATTTACGAAGGGGAAATCGTGCTTGACTAATCTTCTGGAATTTTTTGAGGATATAACTATGAAAATGGACAAGGGAGAGCCAGTGGATGTAGTGTACCTGGACTTTCAGAAAGCCTTTGATAAAGTCCCACATAGGAGATTAGTGGGCAAAATTAGGGAACATGGTATTGGGGGCAGAGTACTGACATGGATTGAAAATTGGCTGGCTGATAGAAAACAAAGAGTAGCAATTAACGGGTCCCTTTTGGAATGGCAGGCGGTGACCAGCGGGGTACCGCAGGGTTCAGTGCTGGGACCGTAGCTGTTTACAATATATATTAATGATTTAGATGAGGGAATTAAAAGTAACATTAGCAAATTTGCTGATGACACAAAGCAGGGTGGCAGTGTGAAATGTGAGGAGGATGTTATGAGAATGCAGGGTGACTTGGACAGGCTGGGTGAGTGGGCAGATGCAGTTTAATGTGGATAAATGTGAGGTTATCCGCTTTGGTGGTAAGAACGGGAAGGCAGATCATTATCTAAATGGAGCCAAGTTAGGAAAAGGTGAAGCACAAGATCTAGGTGTTCTTGTACATCAGTCACTGAAAGCAAGCATGCAAGTACAGCAGGCAGTGAAGAAAGCTAATGGCATGCTGGCCTTCATAATAGGGGGAATTGAGTATAAGAGCAAAGAGGTCCTTCTGCAGCTGTACAGGGCCCTGGTGAGACCACACCTGGAGTACTGTGTGTAGTTTTGGTCTCCAAATTTGAGGAAGGATATTCTTGCTATTGAGGGAGTGCAGCGTAGGTTCACAAGGTTAATTCCCGGGATGGTGGGACTGTCATATGTCGAAAGATTGGAGCGACTGCGCTTGTATACTCTGGAATTTAGAAGGCTGAGAGGGGATCTTATTGAAACATATAAGATTATTAAGAGATTGGACAGCTGGAGGCAGGAAGCATATTCCCGCTGATGGGCGAGTCCAGAACCAGAGGCCACAGTTTAAGAATAAGGGGTAGGCCATTTAGAACGGAGTTGAGGAAAAACTTTTTCACCCAGAGAGTGGTGGATATATGGAATGCTCTGCCCCAGAAGGCTGTGGAGGCCAAGTCTCTGGATGCTTTCAAGAAAGAGCTGGATAGAGCTCTTAAAGATAGCGGAATCATACTGATTGTGGATGATCAGCCATGATCACAGTGAATGGTGGTGCTGGCTCGAAGGGCCGAATGGCCTACTCCTGCACCTATTATCTATAAGATGAAATGGTGGCACAGACCCAATGGGCCAAATTACCTCATTCTGCTCCTATATCTTATGGAAACCCACAGGCTACAAACTGGAGCATCCAGAGGAAACGCACAAGGAGAATGTACAAACTCCTTATAGACAATGGCAGGAATTGAATCCCAATCTTAATCTGCTGCTGTAATAATGTTACACTAACTGCGATGCGACCAACCAATCTCACATAGTATTATTCAATGATGAACATGATTTTGAAGGGTTGGAATTATGAAGCAAGACTGGCCTGGAAGAGGTATCTGAGAGATGAAATTTAGATATGCAGAATAATAGTTCTGGGCTGAACCTTTACACATACTTTGTAAAGAACAAGGCATTGTATATTGAAGCATATGGAAAGCTGATGTCAGACAGAAACTCTTCACTTACAACGCACAATTTGGTGTTGCAGCTGGGTATATCGGTACTTTACCATTGCATGAACAAATGGAGGTTAACTCAATTTTCTAAGAGTAAGAATGTGTTCGACTTCTAATCATTGTGCTATAAACAAGATTTATGAAGGTAATTCTATTAATTCTATTTAAAAAATTACTTTAAATATATTTAAAAAACAATCTTCATAAATTTGAGGATTTTCCTCAAATCTACGGACATTGGGCACCTCAGTTTACGCATGGTTATCAGTTGCTGCCTCAGTCTGAGCTTGAATTCATCACGAGAAAACCTTGCACGAGGAGAAAGAGAAAACAGTTCCTTACGGATGCTGCTAATGGCCACAGGCTCCTATTAATCTAAGCAATTACTCAGTTCAGCTAAAATCTATTGAACCAGTTCACCTCTAAAATTACATTTTCCACAGTGACCAAGTCTGGCACTCACTTATCCAGTTCCTCAGCAGGGAATTTAGAAAGCAGCATCCTTGCTTCTGGATTTTGTAAATGAGGACATAATGAATAATGCAGATCTCAACCTTCACACCGCTCTTGCTTCATGCTGATAGCATTCTTCTTGTATATTTTCCCACTTTTCTTCAACTTCACTTTATCGCACTGGTTAATGATGGCAGCCAATACTGCTCAAGGCTTTCATGTGAAAATTAGACGAGAAATTCTACTCCACCCGACCACAAAGAAGTCTGCAAACTCTCTGACTCAAGATCATTTTTATGTACAGGTTTGTGTAGTGTGAAGTTAACTTCAACCAATTCTGCACAGTCCCCCATTGTTTTCCTGTATTCTTTAAGCTTGGCTTTGCTTCTACCACATCTCTGTTTCTTACATGATTGCTCTCACCTCTTCCTTCAGCCACAGCAAGGATATAGGACCATAAGACATACTGTAGGAGCAGAATTGGGCCATTCAACCCATCAAGTTTGCTTCACCATTTCATCATGGCTGATCCATTTCTCTCTCAACCCCATTCTCCTGCCTTCCCTCCATAACCTTTCACACCCTGACCAATCTAGAATCCATCAACTCTACCTTAACTCCACCCAATGACCTGGATTCCACAGCAGCCTGTGGCAATGAATTCCACAGATTCACCACCCTCTGGCTAAAGATATTCCCTCCTATTTCTGTTCTAAATGGACACCCTTCTATTTTGAGGCTGTGCTCTCAGGTCCTAGACTTCCCCACCAAAGGGAACGTCCTCTTCACATCCACTCCACAGAGGACTTTCAGCATCCGATAGCTCTCAATGTGATCCCCCTTCATTCTTCTAAATTCCAGTGAGTACAGGCCCAGAAATTTCAATCATCGCTCATACAACAACTCTTCAACTCCCGGAATCATTCTCATGAGCTTCCCTTGAACCGTCTCCAATGTCAGCACATCCTTTTTAAATAAGGGGCCCAAAACTGCTCACAATGCTCCACCAGTACCTTATACTGTCTCATCATTACTTCCTTGATTTTATATTCTAGTCCTCTTGAAGTAAATGCTAACATTGCAATCGCCTTTCTCACCTGGTCTTTACTTCCTTCTAAATTCAAAGGAATCATCCTTTATATTGCCGTGACTTTTAATGAGATTCCACCACCTGACTCACAGTTGACTCCCTTCACCCTTCCCTGAAGGGATCACTCCCTTCATAACTGCCTGCTCTGTTCTTCCATTTCCACCAATGACGCCAATCTCCTGGCACTTTCCCACTGAAGGACAGGAGATGCGATTTTACCTTGTCCTTTCCCACCAGACACAGGCAGGTGAAGCTGCATTCCACTTGGGTTCTTTCAAATCTATTGCACTGCTTTCAGTGCTCAGAAGGCGATATCTTCTAACATTGGAAAAACTAAATGCAGATTGGAAACTGTTTTGCAGGACTCTGTTTAATCCCCAGGGCTGACTCTGGGTTTCATTTTAATTCTCCAACCTATTCACATGCCAAGCTGAAAAGAAAATGTTGGAAACACTCAACAGGTCAGGAAACATCAGTGGAAGGAGAAAACAGGGATATCATTTTATCTTAACATAGTTTCTATTCCCACAGATGATGTCTGGCCTGGTGAGTGTTTCCAGCATTTTCTGTTTGCATGACCATATTTCAGCATCTGCCACTTTTCCGATTTCTACTCTGATCTATTTGTGGCCTCCTGTACTGTTGCACTGTAAACCACATGGTAAGCTTGATGCTGAAGGACGTGTGACTGTGCTGTATCTCCCAGTGGCTCAAAGAGACATTGCCGCCCGCCTAAAAATGAGGCAGTTCAACTGGAACTTATTCTTCACTCACAAACAGGAAAACTGACAATTTAAACCTTCTTAAAATTATTAGCAGATAATTGCAGATTTGAAGAACTCATTAAGAGAATGGATTACTTGTGGAATCTAGGAGTCCAAACTGAGGGATGAGCTACCAATGGAACCAACAGTGAGTACAAGATCCAACCACAATCTGGGTGAAAAAGAAAGTTTCCTCACCACCACTCAATTCTATCAATTACTTTAAATCTGTGACTTTCCTGGTTTTTAATGTTGGCCAAGCGAAATGTTTCTTTCTATCTATCTGTACCAGCTGCACATTAATGCACCTCATTTAAGTTTCATTTAAGCTGATTTGGTCCTAAAAAAAACAAAACAAATCCCAACTATCTATTGTTTTCTTGTGGCTACACTTTTCCATGCCTGTCAATAAACTCATACAATCTCCTCTGTACTTCACATCTTTCCTCTGATTTGCAATATCTAAGATATTGCTCCCACTCTCCCAGTCCATAATAGAGACCCATATAAGAATCAGATTTATCATCACTCGCATATGTCATAAAATGTATTTTTTTGTGGCAACAGTACAGTGGAATACATAAAATTACTACAGCACTGTGCAAAAGTCTGTGGCACCTTAGTTATATATATGTCTTAGATTTTTACACAGTATGGTATAAGAAAAACTTTAAATAAACAAAGACCAACAAACAACCAATATACAAAAGAAAACAATCCATGTAAAAATAGTGCAAAAAACCTGTGTGAAAATGTAAAACTCTTTTGATGAGTTCAATTAGAGAGACGAAAGTGAAAACAAAGGAATTCTGCAGATGCTGGAAATCCAAAGCAAAACAGACAAAATACTGGAGTAACTCAGCAAGCCAGGCAGCATCTATGGAAATAAACTGGACGATGGACTCCCTCAGCTCACTGACCAGTCAGGTTTTCTCCTGCTTGTACCCCAGGCTGAAGGATCTCTGTGGCAGGTGCAACATGCTCTTCCCAAAGAGGCCAGTGTCCGAGAAACACCGAGGCAGCCCCAGTCATTTACAGATGTACGAGTTGGCGATCCCATCCATCCTACAGGCTGCTGATGAGGAGATTGTACACATTCTCAAGGGCCACATCACCCTTTGGTACAGTGTGAACTGGTAGCACCACACTTTATACTTTCTGGGTAGTTGTCTCTGGTCGATTCTGGCCAGGCCCTCTGCAAGCTGTTTCTGTGCTACTTTTCCCACCTGCCTGTCAGAGAGCTCTGTGGTGTACTGCCTCCCAAGGCTTCGGATGGACTGCCTGGCCAACAATGAGATTTGCTCACCCCCTACAACAAAGGTGATGTTGTCACATTTGACCCCTTTTTAGAAGGATAGACTTCGCAACTTGGAGGGCTTGACCTTCATCCTTGCTGATGTCACTAGCTCGTCCGGCCTATTCAGCAGCCTTCGTGCGCTTGCAGCCATCTGAGGGTTGTTTGTGACATCATCCATGTAGCTTCTTGGTGGAGGAAGCCTCTGTCATGACTGTAGCTTTATCCATCCATCCACCTGCCTTGCTCCAGTAAGGATGATCTTGAAGGCTGCCACAAACACAGTGGGAGAGATGGAACACCCCATTGCGATGTCTACTTCGAGCTGCTGCCACCCCGTTGTACAGTCTCAAAGAGAAGCCCACCTGATGTCACTGAGGTAATCAGAAACCAGGCGTCTAATGCAGTCGGGAATCTAAACAATTCCATCGCAAAGTTAATGAGCTGGTGACGCACAGATCCATAGGCATTCGCAAAATCCAGCCACAAGACATGGTGGTCACTTTTCTCATGCTCAGCTCATTGGATCTGATCAATGACACATGCTCCACACATCCTGGGAAGCCCGGAATTCCTGCCTTCCGGCAGCTGGTGTCAATGTATCCACTGCCCATGAGGTAACTCGTCATTCTCTTAGCCACGACAGAGGAAGAAGATCATTATAGAATGTCTCTCTGTTGCTTCCCACTCACTCCACTCTACCTTCCCTATTTACTAACCATGACACCCCTCTCCCTGCCCCCTTCCCACTCTCAGTCCACAAAAGAGACCCATATGAGAATCAGGTTTATTATCACTCACATATTTCATGCAATTTATTTCCTTTTGCGGCAGCAGTACAGTGCAATACATAAAATTACTACGGTACTGTGCAAAAGTCAGGCACCCTGGCTATATATATGTGCCTAAGATTACTGTATATTCCCATGCCATACTGCGCCTTCCTAAATGCATTACTTCACTCTGCTCTGGATTATGTTCTGCCCAGTTGACCAGACCATCTGCATTCTGAAGTTCAAACCTTTCCTCCCCGTCAATCACTCAACTAGTTTCTGTATCATCTATAACCATCTTTAACATATTCTTTACATTTATAATCTAAATCTTTAAAGCATACAGCTTTTTCATAAGCAATGCTAGAACCCTTCAATCAT
This sequence comes from Mobula birostris, assembly GCF_030028105.1. NCBI lineage: Eukaryota > Metazoa > Chordata > Chondrichthyes > Myliobatiformes > Myliobatidae > Mobula > Mobula birostris. Next base: position 38,579,295 of record NC_092392.1, on the reverse strand, counting down.
CAGGCCCCTGAACCAGCATGGATAACTTAACTCACCTCAACTCTGAACTAATTTCTAGACTAAAGGATTCACTTTCAAGGACTCTACAACTCCTGTTCTCAGTGTTATTTATTTACTTATTTATTGTTTTTATTACTTTTTTCTTGCACAATTTATCTTCTTTTGCTCATCGGTTCTTTGTATGTGTTTTTTCATTGTGAATGCCTGCAAGAAAATGAATCTGAAAGTAGTATACGTATTGCAAGGACGTAGTTGGGGACGAACACAAGTGCAGGACACAGGTGCTGAGGCAGAGGCGTTAGGCATTAGCACCACTGTGAACGGGGAACCGGTATCCAGGAGAGTCTTTACACACAGCCAAGGTTCACGTAGAGTATCCAGGAAACGATGCAGAACTTAGAACTGACAGTTCTCAGGAATCAGGAATCAGGAATCAGGAATCAGGAATCAGGAATCAGGAATCAGGAATCAGGAAACGAGGTTTACTCACACTAGAGTCAACCAACGAGCTGGCAGCTCCTTGTGATTACAGGGTTTTTATCCTGCATTTACTGATGGAAGGCAGGTGTGTGTAATTAGTGGAACTGGGAATGATTGGAAATTAGACGAGGGGATTGAGGCCCAATTACTGAGGTAATAGCAAGGTGGGGAATTGCCAGACGGGACCATGACAATACAGCGATACATATATACTTTGAAAATAAATTTACTTTGAACTTTAAAGTTTGCGGTCAGATTCACAGAATCAGGGGAACCTAATGTACTTGGTGCCAAATGAGGTCAATTCTTTGCAAAAAAACATCCAGGATGTGCAATGTCAGGATATTGGTGCAAGGGCAATCTATGGCATTTCAATGTGACTCGGGAATAATGTGTATTTTCATACAAGCCATCAATTTCTGGGCAGTACATCTGAAAAAGGTGGAATTACAATGAAAGGTTTTCAACCTGAAGTATTAACTCATTCTCTTTTTCCATGGAGGCTTCATATCTCCTGAATATTTCTAACATTCCATGTTTCCTTTCAAGAGAACATTCAGGAGATATTCTCTGTGGATGGCGAGCTGAAAGGATGAAGAGTGCTTTTATGTGGGTATTTTTATTATGGACTGGTAACGTAGGAGTTGTCTGGTTGTTAGAATGAATAAAAGTACACCAAGAGCGGATCACAATTTAAATGCAAGCAACTCCTTTGCCCTTGCAGTTCTACAGATGAACTTACTGATACTGAACTGTGAATAAAGAAGTTTTAAAAGCAAAAGATATAGGGTGATGAAAGGAAGTGACCAAAAAAGGGAGGTGTAGTGTGCATATTTTCCTGGCCAATTAGTCCAATCGATTATTGGGCAGTTGCTATTCAACTTCTGCTTCTTGTCCTGAAAGCAGTTCTTCATGCACAATTCTTTTGTTTTTTTTTCACCTGGTGGCCTAGGAAGAACTGTTTGTTCAGCCATGGAAATCCTGGCACCACCTGCCAGCTGGAGGAAAGCAGGAGATGGAAGTTTCTTGTAAAGGAAATAGCTGAAAAAAGTGCCATTGCATGTAGCAGTCAGTGAGTTGAAGAGGACAGTTAAAGCACGTACTGGGACATATAAATGCTGCCAGGGACTGGTCCCAGAGTCCTGGCTCTTGGGCAAGGCTTAATTGATGTGGTTTGTGGATTGGACTCTGTAGTTCATGATATGATGTGTTTCTGTTTCCTGGTCACTTCTTTTTTGTTTCTATTTTGTGGAATTTTTGATCGGGACAGACTGGCTCTGTTTCCTGAAGTTAACAAACAACACAGTGCTAGATTGAATTGAACTTAATATGCCTGGATGGTTTTGATGATTTATGTGTAAGGGGTTTCTTCTTTTATGTTACTGCGTAGGCTAATTAAAATGGCTTCTTTGCTATGTTAACTGCTGAGAAAGTTCTCTCGTTGGCAGCTGGTTTGGGTTATGTTATTGATAAGAGGACGAATGAACCAACTGGGATAGATGTTATTCTTTCTAGTGTGTCTGTAAGCTATTGTATGCGCGGGTTTTTGGGCAGAAGGCGCAATGGAGAGAGAGAGAGTGGATGCGGTGCTGTGACTGGCTAACGGGGTCGGACCCCAAGCAGGAGTCCGAGGTCCAGGGTCTTCGGTGAGAAAAGGAGGCGGAGGCAGACTCGTGTGGAGCATCTGGTCGACCACCGTGGTTGGTCCCAGGTGGCGGATCAATGTGGTCAGAGGGGATCGAATGGTGAAGAGAGGATTGTTACTAGAGCTCCAACTGTTTGGGTACGAAGAGATTGAACTTTGATAAGTTTGGCGCCTTTTATTTTCCTTTTATATTTTATCTCTATTAATTATATAGTTCTAGTAATATCTATAAATTGTAATCAATTAATCATATATGGTGTTTTGTCTGTTATTTGGCGGGGCGGGGTACAATCACACAGCATCCACTTAATTACCCAGTTTGGCGGGGCTGAGGGCTGCTTTCCCTAGACAGCGAGGAGCGAACCTGAGGCTTGCCAGGGGGGCTACATATGGTTTGGTGTTTTATATGCTGTGTTTTTTGCTATTTGCGTGATTTATTCTTTTCCTTGCACACTGGGGGGTTTGATGATTTTCTTTGAATGGGTCCCACAGTTTTCTTTTTCTGTTTCGTGGCAGTCTATGGGGAAGAGAAATCTCAGGGTTGTATACTGCATACGTACTTTGATAATAAATGTACTTTAGATCTTTGAAATGTTGGCTGTGAAATCTGCTAGACAGCAAGGAGCTGATTTTTGTTTTCTGAAGTTCTATAAACTTAATCACATTACCTTTGTGCTTTTGAAACTTGGAAACTTAGATCGTATTTTAATGGTAACGTCATGTAATGAAGTAGTTTAATGTTACAAAACAGCTGCCATCCCAATTTTCTTTTATATTCCTTCATTAAATATCAACACTTGCTTAAGTGCCACTTATCAGTCCTTATACATAAAATTGCTAATTTGGGCAATATAGATACCTGAAAAATAATAGCAGAAGCAAGCTTGCATGTATTGCGATTCTGATGACAATCTAATGATGTGCATGTAAGACAATACACCACAGTAGTCTCAATGCTGAACAGAATCCCAATTCTCTATTACTGTTTGAAAGCAAAAAATTAAGACAATTAATTGATGGTGAATGCTTTTAAATGGAGCAGTTCTGAAGCTTTTGCAAATGTGAATGCTTTTCATAAGTGACAAAATGCCAGGATCTCAGTTTCAGATAAATGTTGTCATAAATTCAGCAAAAGTCATTATTAAATGAGCTCCTTACAATCACCACTATTATTTGTCTGGAGTAAAAAGTAAATAAGTTGATAATTAGGACAAACAGGCGGCAGATTTTCAGAGAATGATGGAACCTGGGGCCATGGATGTACTGTTACCAGGGAAACATCTTTTGATGAGTTTATGTCAGAGATATAGCACTATTGTTCAACCAGCTTCAAAGTCACCCTACACTTACCCTCTGCTCTCTCACCTTAATACTGCTGCTTCTATCTTCAATCATCTCCCATTCTCACAGCAGGATGGCAACAGCATTCCCCTCATGCTACGACTTCCAATTCTCCAGTGTTAGAATAATATGGAATCTTATTGAATTTCTTATGTAGATGAACCCCTCGGAGGATTTTACAAAAGGATAAGAAAGGATAACTAGCACGAAGGAGGATTAGGAATGAGTGAGGTTTTTGTAAGGAAGGAAAAAGGTATTAAACCAAAGTTTCAGTTTGCGTTCCAATGTTTAAGGATTTTGAATGAGAGAACAACTGCCAATCTATTCCACTTTGTCTGAGTAGTTATCTCACTCTGCTTCTGGTATTTTCCTTGTCCTCTTTTATCCAAGAAGCGGAGAGGGAGGACCACTCAGAAGAAGTGGAGAAAAGGTAAGGTTTTCAATGTGAGGACTAGGCTAGTTAATTAGATTAGATTAGATTATGAGGACACTCAGTCCTCGTTTATTGTCATTTAGAAATGCATGCATGCATTAAGAAATGACACAATGTTCCTCCAGAGTGATATCACAAAAAAAACAGGACAAACCAAGGACTAACACTGACAAGACAACACAACATAATTATAACATATAGTTACAGCAGTGCAAAGCAATACCAGAATTTGATAAAGAGCAGTCCATGGGAATGATAAAAAAAAAGTCTCATATTTCCGATCGACTCCCGATAGTCCCCGATAGCAGGTGGCAAAAGGGAGAAATTCTCTCTGCCATAAACCTCCAGGCATCAACAACTGTCGATGCATTGGTAGCACCCGACCACAGCCGACTCTGAGTCCGTCCGAAAACTTCAAGCCTCCGACCAGCTTTCCGACACCGAGCACCAAGCACCATCTCTGCCAAGTGCTTTGACCCCGTCCCGGCCGCCGAGCGACAAGCAAAGCTGAGGGCTTGGGGCCTTCCCCTCTGGAGATTCTGGGTCACACAGTAACAGCGGCAGCGAAAAAGGCATTTCAGAAGTTTCTCCAGATGTTCCTCTGTTCTCTCACCTCTGTCTCCATCAAATCAGAATTGTGCACGGCACCCTACATGACAGATTACAGATATCTAATCAGATTAGAGAAGGCAGAGCTTAGCAAAGGCAGTTCCAATAAAATTCTTATTTGCATATGGAATTTGAAAGAAACTTATCAAACACACAACACTTTCTTAGCCAAATAAAGATAGTCTTCATTTTAAATGCTTAAAACTTTTGTGCCCTTTCATAAAAATTTTGCTCAGTACGAGAGCAAGAGAGTATGTAAAACCAAGCATGTCTTCTAAAAACTATTACAAATGGAAGCAGAGAGTTACATTGTAAGTGAACAGAAAGGAGACGGAAAATGATAACCTGCTAATATAAATTTGCATACCACTGTATATCAGGACCAGATATGTGGAATCTGCACAGAGCTGGCCATAAACCTCAAATCTCATCATAGGAGCTGTGGAATTAAATTGATTGAAAAAATCATATACAGTACTGTACAAAATCTAAGGCAAAAATATGTAACTAGTGTGCCTGAGACTTTTGTACCAGTACTGTGATAATTTTATGTATTGCACTGTACTGCTGCCACAAAAACAAAAATAATTTCATGAGATATGTGAGTGATGATGGACCTGATTCTGATATGGGTCTTTGCTATGGACAGAGAGTAGGAAGGGGCAGGGAGAGGGGAATCATGGTTGGGAAAAGGGGAAGGGAGAAGGGAATCACGTTTGGGAAAAGGGGCAGGGAGAGGGGAAACATGGTTGGGAAAAGGGGAAGGGAGAGGGGAGGAGCAGGAGGCACCAGCTATGAGAAACACTCTGTAATGATCACCAAACCAATTGGCACTACTGCAACATTCCAGAGAGAGCAAAGAGCACGAGAAGGCACCAAAGACGTCACGTCATCCACCACTACCAAGGAAAACCCTAGCTTGTGACGCCTGTTTGTACCTCTGGACCTGGATTTCTAAGGTTGGGAGCGTGGAACTGCCACAGTGTAACGGCTTTTCCACTTTAAAAACTCTCCCGCACAGGTTCCTTGTCACCGTCGGACATGATGGGCAACCACCACTGAAATATCAAAATACAGAACAAAATGCATCGTTTTAACTGAAGAGCCAGCAGAGCCTGGGGATCATGCTAGGCAGCCTGCAAGTGCTGTCGTGCATCAGACACCAACACAGCAACTCGCAAACCCCAACGGTACATCTTTTGAAAGAGGGAGGAAGCCGGAAAGCCAGAGAAAATTCACAGAGTCATGGGGAGAATGTTCAAACTCCTAACCAACGGCAGCAGGGGTCCAACCCCGTTCAGTGAATTCTGAACAAAACATCAGAAAATAAGTTCTGGTTGCTGTCACCATCTGGTAAAGTTGTGCTGTGGGAGTACAACCTTACTGATACCCCAGTATTCAAGAATATGAGAGGAAGTACTTTTTGCCAGTGGTCTAAAACAACAAATTCTTTTCAAATGTTTTTGTTTGTGAATACCAATATGGGGCAGCACAGTAGCATAGTGGTTAGCACAACACTTCACAGTGCCGGTGACCCAGGCTCAATTCCCACTGCTGCCTGTAAGGAGTGTGTACCTTCACCCTGGGACCACGTGGATTTCCTCCGGGCCTCCTGGTTTCCTCCCACAGGCCAAAGACATACTGGCTGGTAGGTTAATTGGTCACTGTAAATTGGTCTTTGATTAGGCTAGGATTAAATTGGGAGATTGCTGCAAGGTGCAGCCAGAAGGGCCTATTCCATACTGTGAATGTATATATATGAAAAGTTTGATGACCATTAGTTCTTAGATAGACTGGGGACTTAGAGGTATATTGGCTTGAAGAGAATCAGCAATTAGATATCGTTCATTATGTGCCATGTCATATGACAAGGGCATTCATGCTTTTCCATAAAGTCGATTGCTCCTGGCAAATATTTCCACAGAATTGGTTTGCCATTGCCTTCTTCTGAGCAGTGTCTTTACAAGATGGGTGACCCCAGCCATTATCAATACTCTTCAGAGATTGTCTGCCTGGCGTCAGTGGTTGCATAACCAGGACTTGTGATGTGCACCAGCTGCTCATGCCACCATCTGCCACCTGCTCCCATGCCTTTACATGACCCTGATCGGTGTGGGGGTGGGGCCTAAGCAGGTGCTACACCTTGCCAAAGGGTGATCTGCAGGTTACTGGAGGGAAGGAGCACCTTACATCTCCTTTAGTAGAGATGTATCTCCACTCCATAACCCGTACGTAACCAGAGCAAAAAATGGAATTGGGGAGAAGGGGTTGAAGAGGACCACTGTGATGGGATTAGAAGATGGGGGCTTTTGAAGGTGAAAGGATGGTAATGACCAAAATGGTGACAGTGCTCATCTCATGGTAGGAAGAACTGAATGAGTTTGGATTTTGAAAAGGGGAGGGAAGGAAGGTGATTGCCTAACTCTTACAGAGGTGTGGTAAGTATTAGACGTGGATCATGATGGAGAAGGTTAGAGCAGGGGCCGTGGATATAATGAAGACCATGCAGCAGAAATAGAAAACCAAAATGCTGTGATTTCACAACAGTCAATTCAGGGCAGAGTATGGAGGAGTGCAAAAGATGTTTCAGATTACTTAGAGGGAATTTTGATTTAACATTTGATATCAGCCAGTTAGGGAGATTGTTGGTAGAATCTCAGGTGGTGACGAGAGGGCGTACAGGAGTGAGATATGCCAACTAGTGGAGTGGTACTGCAGCAACAACCTGGCACTCAACGTCAGTAAGACAAAAGAGCTGATTGTGGACTTCAGGAAGGGTAAGATGAAGGAACACATACCAATCCTCATAGAGGGATCAGAAGTGGAGAGAGTGAGTGGAGAGAGAGTTCCAAGGTGTCAAGATCTCTGAGGATCCAACCTGGTCCCAACATATTGATGTAGTTATAATAAGCTATACTTCATTAGGAGTTTGAAGAGATCTGGCATGTCAACAAATATGTTCAAAAACTTCGATAGTTGTACCATGGAGAGCATTCTGACAGGCTGCATCACTGTCTGGTATGGAGGGGCAACTGCACAGGACTGAAAGAAGCTGCAGAAGGTTGAAAATCTAGTCAGCTCCATCTTGGGCACCAGCTTACAAAGTACTCAGGACATCTTTAGGGAGCGGTGTCTCAGAAAGGCAGCTTTCATTATTAAAGATCTCCAGCACCCAGGGCATGCCCTTTTCTCACTGTTACCATCAGGTAGGAGGTACAGAAGCCTGAAGGCACACACTCAGTGATTCAGGAACAGCTTCTTCCCCTCTGCCATCCGATTCCTAAATCGACTTTGAAGCTTTGGACACTACCTCACTTTTTAAATATACAGTATTTCTGTTTTTCCACATTTAAAAAATCTATTCAATGCACGTAATTGTTTGTTTATTATTATGTTTTATTTTATTTATTATTTTTTTCTCTCTCTCTGCTAGATTATGTATTGCATTGAACTGCTGTTGCTACATTAACAAATTTCATGTCACATGCTGGTGATAATAAACCTGATTCTGATTCTGATTCTGAATTTGGGTATCAACAAAGAACATTAGACCTGGTCCCAAAGAGCAGACTGAGACAATATGGATGAGAGGGCCAAGGACAGTGAGTTGCCATTGGTGGACAGTGTGACTACAATCGGAAAATCTTCTGGAAAACACCTAAATAGTTAGATCAGGTCAGAATGGGATATCCTACAAAAAGTAGTGGATATGGGCCTAGTCTGTCACAGGTATCGTCCCCTTCCCAACCACTGAGCACAATACATGAAACACTGTGTAGGAAGGCAACATCCATCATCAGGGACCCTGACCATCCAGGGCAAGCTCTCTTCTTGCTGCTGCCATTAGGAAGGAGGTACAAGAGCCTCAGGACTCACACCACCAGGTTCAGGAACAGTTATTACCCCTCAACCATCAGGCGCTTGAATCAAAGGGGATAACTTCACTCGACTTCACTTACCCCATTATTGAATTGTTCCCACAACCAATGGGCTCATTTTGAAGGACTCTTGCTCTCATGTTCTCAATATTTATTGCTTGCTTGTTTGTTTGTTTATTTATTTATTTATTATTTCTTCTCTTTGCATTTGCACAATTTGCTGTCTTCTGCACGCAGGTTGAATGCCCAAGCTGCTGTGTCTTCTCATTGATTCTATTATGGTTATTATTTTATAGGTTCCTTGAGTACGCCCACAGGAAGATGAACCTCAGGGCTGTATATATGTACTTTGATAATAAATTTTCTTTGAACTTTATAACTTTGAGTATCAGGTAGATAAACAACATTGCACATAAAATGTATTTCAGTCCTTCTGGAAGTCGATTCATGTCAGGTCCAGTGTATTTCAAAATTTGAAGGAAGTTTGTGAATCTGCCTTCAGAAACATTGTCAAGGATCTTTTGGAATTATAATCACATTTCAACCAACTTTTAACTGCAATTCAGTATTAAAATTGTTAAAAAGCAACTGGGTAGAAACTGGTTCTTGATTAATAAGAGAAGTTCACCCAGGAATTCGGATGAGAAAGACTAAAAACAATTTTCCACAAAGATTCGTTTATTTTAATGGGGCATTATGAAAATAACTACTGCCCATTTCACTGCTGGGATTTAGGGCAGCAATGACTGTCCTCCATCTCCGGTGGTGTTCAGGGCTTCCTTCATCGTGTCAGTAGCTTGGTTTCACTACTGTCAGTCTGCAAGTTCTGGGTGGAGTCTCAGGAATGCTGTCACACTCAGATGTAGAAAGATTCTTCATTGCTGTTTCTGTAACAGTTTTGCTTTACCAGTCAGGGTTGTTAGCCCTGAGCTGAACCTCTGAACCTGGAGAACCGGTGGACCACTCTTAGTCTGGCCTCTACCCTTTGGCCTGTTTGGCATGGGTGACCCTACCTAGAGCCAAAGCATAAAGCTCTGACACATGGCCAATGTAGCTCTCCAGATTATTGAGGCACGCAAGGCTCCAAACCTATGACAAGATTGTGGTCCTCTTGAAGGTTTTTGAAAATATGAGTTATTTATTGGGAACCAATTCTGAACGACTTAAAACAGCAGTTTTACTGACTGATTTTAGAAATAAGTTAGCCACTTAGTAGGTGAAAGCATGTTACCTATTAGCTTGCTGAAACTTGCAATTATTCATGTCCTGCTATTACATGAAAACTTGTCCACACCACAATGTTTGGGTGAAGGACGTGAACATTTGGACAAGATTCAGATCCTGAGGAGTGCAGAGTTTAATAAGAATTGGCACTGGGGTCCTGATTTCTGACTTCATATCCCATGCTTATTTTTCACACTTCTCACACAATTCGGCTTATTGGGTCCATGCTGGCTCTCAGAGAAATCCTATCAGTTCTACTCCTTGTAATATATTAATTCTCATATAAAGTCATAAGGTTTGAGGTGGTACAGTAGCATAGTACCACAATGCATAGTGGTTAGCACAATGCTTTACAGTACCTGAGAGCTGGGTTCCGTTTCTGCTGTAAGGAGTTTGAACGTTTTCCCTGTGAGTGCATGGGTTTCCTCCGGGTGCTCCAGTTTCCTCCCACAGTCCAAAGAGGTACCAGTTGGTAGATTAATTGGTCATTGTAATTGGTCCCGGGATTAGGCTAGGGTTAAATTGGGGATTGCTGGGTGGCATAGCTCGAAGGGCTGAAAGCATCCACACTGCACTGTATCTCAATAAATAAGCAAAATAATAAATAAAAAGTAACAGGCCCTTTGGCCAAACTCATCTATGCCGACCAAGGCATTCACATTTGCTTGTGTTTGGCCCATATTCCTCTAAACCAGAGGTTTCCATGGACCCTAGGTTGGGAAATCCTGCTCTAAACTTTTCCTATCCATGTACTTATCCAAATGTCTTTTAAATGTTGTTATTGTACCTGCCTCAACTACAATCTTTGGCAGCTCCTTCCATATACACATCACCCTCTGTCCCTCTGTGTGAAGAAGTTGCCCTTCAGATTCCTTTTAAATCTTTCAACTCTCACCTTAAATCTATGTTCTCTAGTTTTAGTTTCTGCTGTGTATTTAGTATTACAGTAATGTTTGAGTGAACTTGTATGTGTAGATATGTGTGTGTGTGTGTGTGTGTGTGTGTGTGTGTGTGTGTGTGTGTGTGTGTGTGTGCGCGCGCGCGCGTGTGTGTGTATGTGTGTGTGTGCATCTGTGTGTGTGTGTATGTGTGTGTGTGTGTGCGTGTGTATGTGTGTGTGTGTGTGTGTGTGTGTGTGTGTGTGTGTGTGTGTGTGTGTATGTATGTATGTATTGGTTGATTAAGTATATTTGTTCATTTAATTAATTCAGTACCAATTAAGTGTATAGATACGTGAATTGCATACGTTTTCATATTACCACATGATATGTGCATGTCTCGTTTAAAGTAAACCCAAAGTTTGAGTTGCATTTTGGACTCCCATATCTCTCCTTGAATTATTTGTATGTCTTGAAGTTACAAAACATAACAGTTCCTCTGGGTAAACAACAATGTGCGTTCACCCTATCTATGCACCCTCATGATTTCATACACTCTGTAAGGTCCCCACTTAGTCTCTTATGTCCCAAGGATTAATGTTCTTGGCTGACCAGCCTCCCAGACCCTCAAATCCTAGCTGTATCCTCGTGAATCATCTCTGCACTCTTTCCTGCTTAATGCTGTCTTTCCTATAACAGGAGACCAAAACATGTCCCCTAAATGCATCCAACTACACGAGTGGTATAGTAGTCAATTAGCCAATCAATCAGCAAACCTCTGGGAAATGTAAGGAGAGCAGACATCTGGGGAAATCTATGTGGTTACAGGGAGAATGTGAAGTCTTGACCGGAAAGTGACTTTCGGTGAAGATGGTGCCTGTGTAAAATGCTCCTTCAGTCGACATCTTTTGGATAGATCATGAAACCATATATTTCACTTCTTTTTTGTCTTATATGTTTGTTTTTCATCTTGGATGTGACCCTGGAACTGTTGGAGCCCATGATTTGCAGTTTGGAGACCATTTGGGTGTTCCAGCGCTTTGCCGTCTCCAAGAGGATCCTGGAAGGCTGAGACAGTGTGCACGAACCTCATGGTGGGCAGACTGCAGGAGGGGGCATGAGCCAACGCTTGACTCCATTTCACCGATTAAAGCTTCCATTATGCGCCAGCTAAAGCCACGAGGGAGATTGAAACATCAAGGCGAATGTGGAAGGTGATTGCCAGCTGCTTGTCTTTTAATTGCTCTGTACCAGAAAGGGGAGAGCTTGCTGCTGTGCCTGGAGAATGTTACCCAGGTTTTCTGCGTTGTGGGTATGGACTTGGACTATAGACTGTTTTTTCAGTCTTATAGTTTTTTTATATTCTGTGTTTTTCTTGTTTTTTTGTGCAGAGAGGGGAATTTGGGGGCTGATGCATCTGTTCCATTGTGTTCGTTTAGTGGGGGGGAAAGGTGATTTGGGGGCTGATATGCCAGCCCCATTTTTGTTTGGTTTTTTTTGTGCAGGGAGATGGGATTTGGGGTTGATGATACTGCTGCCTTTCTTTTCTTTTTTAGTCTCATGCTACCCGGAGAAGAAGAATTTCAAAGTTGTGTACTTCGATAATAAATGAACCTTTGAATGTTTTGAATCCTTTGAATTCCCACAGAGATCAGCCTCACATCCAATTCACTGGAATTGAAAGAGCGCCCCTGTGTCAGTCTGTTCTTCACTACTCTTTCCATTAAGGCTGTTATTTAAATTTATATTTTTGAAGAGGCATTTATTTACACCCCCTTCCCCCCACTTGATTTTGTTTTCTTTAACTTGGTCGAACAATTTTATCTGACTGCGTCTTTGTGGTGCCTCTCATGCAACATTCAAAGTTAATATTTAAAAAATAACACTGAGTTCAGGAATTTATGCTCAAATGAAAGAGAAATCAACAGTTTCAAAAGATAATTTTCATTCATCACATTCTTTCTTTCTTTTTCAATATTTTTATTGATTTTTTACATAAATGAATACAGAGTACAGTAGGATATATAATATATATCGATCACAATACATTGGAATTGCAAATATAGTCTCATTACCCCATATCCATATAAATTAGATTTAAACATAATATTGAAAAGAGATTATTTTATTATACAAGAAAATCTAAACCCACAACCAGAGAAAAAAAAACAGCTGTTTGGTTAAAAAAAAAGAAAAGAGAAAAGTCTTTATCATATAGTAAAACATATTATTAGCCAACATCCATGTTTAATAGCAAATCAAAGATTTTGAAAATAATTCAAAAAATGTCCCCACAATGTTAAAAAATCTTGTCTCAGTTCTGAAATTGAACAGGGAATCTTCTGTAAATTTAAGCGAGACATGACATCATTTAACCAATGAGTATGAATAGGCAGAGTGACATCCTTCCACTTAAGCAACAATGTCCTCCTGGCTATAAGAGAAATAAAGGCCAGAATATGCAAATCATGTGTCTCCAAGATAATATAATTTCCTCCAACAATACCAAATAAGGCAGTCAAAGGATTAGGTTTAAAATTTACTTTAAGAAGCACGGCAAAAGTTTGGAATACTTCCTTCCAATATTTTTCAAGACTTGGACAAGTCCAAAACATATGAATTAGTGAAGCTTCTCCATTGTTACATCTATCACAATAGGGAGAGATATCCGAATAAAAATGAGACAGCTTATCTTTAGTCATGTGGGCCCTATGGAACCACTTTAAATTATAGAAGGGAATGACGGGCACATAACGATAAGGCATTAACCAATTTAAAAATTTCATTCCAAATATCCTCAGAAACTGGAATCTGTAAATCTTGTTCCCAGAGATTTTTAATTTTGTCTAAAGGAATATTTCTCATTCCCAACAAAACACCATAAATGTTAGATATAGATCCATTATGGAAGGGTTTCAAATTAAAATTGTATCAAGTAAATTCTTATCTGGACTTTTAGGAAATGTATGTACTTGAGAACGCAAAAAATCTCTAATTTGTAAATATCGAAAAAAGTGGGTTTTGGGTAGGCTATACGTAGCTGACAGTTGTTCGAATGAAGAGAGACTATCTCCAACAAACAAATCCTGAAAACATTTAATATCCAATCTATTCCACTCTTTAAAACTACATCAGTCATAGAAGGTTTAAAAAAAGGTTAGAAAAAATGGGACTTGAAAGTGAAAAACTCAAAACCAAAATATTTTCTAAATTGTACCCAAATCCTCAAATTGTGTTTAACTACAAAATTATCAGTTAAGTTACTTAAAGATAAAGGAATTGAGGATCCAAGAAGAGAAATGATAGAAAATTTATTAACAGAATTAGCTTCTAAAGAAACCCAGACTGGACAGTCCTCTCGATTAATATAATATAACCAAAACATAAGATTTCATATATTGACTGCCCAGTAATAAAACGTAAAATTAGGTAAGGCTGAACCTCCATTCTTTTTAGCTTTCTAAAGATGAACTTTATTTAATCGGGAAATTTAATTTTTCCATACATAAGAAGATATAATAGAATCCAGAGAATCAAAAAAGGATTTAGGAATAAAAACAGGTACGGCCTGAAATAAATATAAAAACTTAGGCAAAATATTCATTTTAATAGAATTAATTTGGCCAATCAACGATAAAGGGAGGGGTGACCAATTTGTTAGTGCCTTCTTAACATAATTCATAAGTGCAAAAAAATTTCTTTAAAGAGTAATTTATAATTCCTAGTAATTGTTATGCCCAAATACGTAAATTGATTTTTTACAATTTTAAAAGGAAGGTTAGTATTAACTAATACCAAATTATTCAAAGGAAAAAGTTCCCTGTTATGAAAGTTAAGTTTATACCCTGAAAATTGACTAAGGCAGGAGAGTAAAGAAAGTACGGAAGGTAAAGAAGACTCCACATTAGAAATGTAGAGCAAAAGGTCATCAGCATAAAGCAAAACTTTGTGGGTAATACCACTCCTTAAAATACCAGTGATATCATTAGATTCCCGGAAAGCAATAGCTAAAGGTTCTAAGACCAAATCAAAAAGCACTCAAAGGACAACCTTGTCTGGTCCCACATTAAAGTTTAAATGGTTTAATATTTGTTGTTTATTGAATGTAATCTATTCTCCTTCTAAAGAGGTATCGGAATCCTTAGATGCTGAGAAAGCCTTTGATCGGGTTGAATGGAATTATTTATTTAAAACTTTAGAAAAATTTAACACTCATAACACGCTGGAGGAACTCAGCAGGTCGGGCAGCATCCATGGAAAAGATCAGTCGACATTTCGGGCTGGAACCCTTTGTCAGGACTGTAGAGGGAAGGGGCAGAGGCCCTATAAAGAAGGTGGGGGGAGGGTGGGAAGGAGAAGGCTGGTAGGTTCCAGGTGGAAAACCAGTAAGGGGAAAGATAAAGAGGTGGGGGAAGGGATGCAGGGAGGTGATAGGCAGGAAAGGTGAAGAAAGAATAGGGGAAAACACAATGGGTAGTAGAAGGAGGCAGAACCATGAGGGAGGTGATAGGCAGCTGGAGAGAGGGGGCAGAGTGACATAGGGATAGGGGAAGGGAGGGGGAGGGAATTACCAGAAGTTGGAGAATTCTATGTTCATGCATAGAATTTAACTTTGGGCCCGATTTTATTCAATGGATTAAATTACTTTATCTATCTCCCTCCGCTCAGGTTCTTACTAACTCTCAGGATTCTAAACCATTCATCACATTCTGTCAACATATTTGTGTTTAGGATTTCAAAATGTGCAAGCAATTGTGATTGCTTTTGCAAACCACATATAAATTAGTTGTAATTCTGACAGTGGCCTCTTGATGGCAGTAAATATCCACCATGTACTTCACTCCTTTCCTCCACACATTTTCAAAAATCTGTAATCCAGTAATTGAAGGAAAATTACTTCTGTATTTTAAAATAAAGCAACTATATTTTGTTTGGTTGGTTATATGGTGATATTTGTTAATTTCTACGGTGTTATAATGATGATGATAGTAGAAACATGAAGGATTTAACAGACTGGAGGAATTACCGTAACAAGGTTAAAAGCAGCCGGGCTGACTTTTCATGTCATTGTTTCAGAATTCATTACCATTGTGTTATTTGTATTTTTTCAGTTTCATATTTTCTATGAGCATCAGATGTTTGCAGCATCTGCCTTTAATACTTAACATGTACAAATGATTATATTCAGAGAGTGTGTCCAATTTGTAAATACAACAGTTTGTAAATCGTATCCATCTATAATGGCTGACACAATACGGTGTAATTCAGCATCAAAATGAATTAGCTTTTAAATCCATTGAATTGTGGTTACTAGGGAATCCGCTGAGAATGGTTTTGGTTGGTGATGAAACATATCAACTCTTGCCTGAGGAGCAACGTGGGTCCGCTCCAGTTTGCCTACCGTCATAACAGGTCAACAGAAGATGCCATTTCATTGGCTTTTCACTCAACCCCGGAACACTGGACAGCAAGTTGCAAACACCAGGATGCTCTTCATCGACTACAGCCCTGCATTCCATACTATCATCCCCTCGAAACTAATCAATAAGCTCCAAGAGCTCCTTGTGCAACTGGAAGAGTTTCTGTTACACCTCCTTGTGAAACTGAATTTCCTTACTTGCAGATTGGCAATAACATCTCCTCCACATCACCTTCAGCACAGGTGCACCACAAGACTGTGTGCGTAGCCTCTACTCGCTTTATACTTATGACTGCATGGCTAAGCACAGTTACAATGCCGTATTTACGTTTGCTGATAACACCACTGTCATTGGACAAATCAGCAAACAGGAGGGAGATTGAAAATGTGGCTGAGTGGTGCCACAACAACAACCTCTCACTCAATGTCAGCAAGACCAAGGAACCGATTATTGACTTCAGGGGGAGGAAACTGGAGGTCCATGAACCAGTCTTTCTTCTCAGGAGATCATATGTGGAGAGGGTCAGCAACTTTAAATTCCTTGGTGTTATCATATCAGTGGATCTGTCCTGGGTCCCGCACATAAGTGCCATTATGAAGAAAGCACAGCGGTGTCTCCACTTTCTTAGAAATTTGTGAAGATCTAGCATGATTTCTAAAACTTTGAAAAATTTCTATAGAAGTGCAGTGGAGAGTACACTGACTGGTTGCATCACAGCTTGTATAGAAAGACCATTGCCCTTGAATGGAAAGCCTACAAAAAGTAGTGAAAACAGCCCAGTCCATCATGGGTTCCAAATGTTCCTGCATTACTTTCAAGATATCAGCAAAGCTCAGTTCGGCTGCCTTGGTTGGAACAGTCAAACTTCTAAGCAAACTGTGTGCTTTTGAACTCAATACCATCAGTAAAACTGGTACTCATTGGTTATTTCATTTGCTTTAAAATACTGTTTAATTTGCTCAGTATACAAAGTACAGTTATCACTTGCCCAATTGAACATGTTAATCTTTCTGATGTAGCCAGCCATTTCTGCTCTTTTTTAATTTATCATTATTATTATCTGGTACTCAATGTTCATGAACCCATGAATTTCTCCATTTTCTGCCTTTTTTAAAACTCAACTGTCTTCTCTCTCTCTTCATTCTGAAGAGACATGTGCTGCGCTGCTTTTTGTTTAGACTCAAACATCTCGTTGCATTTCAACAGGTAGGAAGTCATCGTGGGTTCATTTTAAAACTTCCTTGTTGCCACTGTTATGTTTTGTAACTCCAAAATATAAAAATAATTGGAAGGAAAACAAGGGAGTCTTGCATGAGAGTCTAACTTCATTTTTACTTCAAACAAGGTGCACACATATAACCTGGTGGTGTGATGACGTATGCCATTCATGTATTAATATATATAACCCATAATGAACTCTTTAAATAAAAAAAACTTAATCAAGCAATGTATTTACAATGTTACTGAAATATTGCTGAAATATTAAATACTCAACCAGTACTGATGGGTATAAGCAAGGTGTGGGACTGTGCAGATTAATCCACAGGACTGTAAATGGAGAAGCTTCTTATTCTGAAAGTACTGGGAAGGTGATTATTTCTGTTTAATTGCCTGAGGAAATTTAAGGCATATTACTACTGAAGTTATATGATCTTACCTACAACGGTAGAGCATTTTCACCACGCTCATCTGCATGTGCTTAGGATTTGGATTTGTGGTTTAGAGTTGATGTTTAATTTCAACTGAAACCATTGTTGATTGCAGAACACTTTAGGTTTCACATGCAGAATCAAGAGGAAGGGGAGCCCATATCAGCGTACATGGCTGAATTGAAGAAGGTGTCTGAGAACTGTGAGTTCACTTCTTGAGCAGAGCAAATGCTCAGCCTATTTACAATATAAGTGTAGAATTGTAAAGAAGATGGAGAAAGAGAGAAATATGAGCACCTTGGCACAGTCTAGTGGTTCAGCACGAAAATCTGAGTAAATATGTATAATGTTGTGGTGCGCTCATAGGGCAAGAATTTGTAAGGCAAGGCATTCTGCCTTAACTCAGTACTAGACCTTGATCACTGACATGTAGCTGCAAAGAAGCAGCATAAAGAAGAGGAGGAAGTGGAGGAAGAGAATAGAATCCTAGAAATGTACTGAACAGGAGGACATCAGCTTCATTCTGGCCAAGTTTAAACAACTCGGGCTAATTCCATTTCCAGTCTCAGTCACAGCCCGGAAGATGATGGCACTTCAAGTGTTCATCCAGGCACTTAACTTCTCAAGGAGATGAACATTTCTGCCTCTACCATTCTTTTAGCCCAGGGGTTCCCACCCTGTGGTCCATGGACCCCTCGGTTAATGGTAAGGGTCCATGACATAAAAAAGGTTGGGAAATTTAGCCTGCCCTCCATATCCCTTGAGGGAAAACAATATTTCTCAATGTACGTAATCAAATTATTGTTATAATCCTCTGGTTTTAATCATATTTGGAGTAAAGTCCAGTTTTGTGGTAATAAATGGATGCAGCTGAGATTGTATGTTAATTCCTTTTATCCACCATACAGAGTTCTACACATTCCTTAAAGACAAAGCAGAGTTTCACTTTTACTTCCTGGTTAGTGTTCAGCTTGTACTGTCCGTGCTTGGTCTCCCCTATGTTGAGGCACTCACTTGTAATTTTATAAAATGGATGCAGTGGCGTTTCAAACAACCATCTGAAAGATTGGGAGTAATGGAACTGGCCCTGAAGGAGTGTGACAGAGCGGTGATGTGTATAGCGGATTTTCATGGAAGATCCTGGCAGTGACATCGATGTCTTCTACAAGGCCAAGCTGCCATGTGCAATCAGAACGGTTTTGGATATTGCCCAAGTGCAGAGAGAGAGGCACTGAAGCAGGTCGACAGTGGTCCTCTTCCCCTGACAAGGATCAGGGTAATCAGGGAACAAAGTGTTGCTGTGCTTTTGGTCAAGTCTTGACAATTGTACAACAAAATGATGGGTGTTAAATACCATCATAATAAAATGGTGATTAGCTGGAACGTGCATACTCACGAGCTCAATTGCCGAATCTGTTGCTTAGCCCGCCTGCGTCGGCACGTAGACTTCACAGCAGAGCCCTTGGTTATATGACATGCACCCTGAGCTTTGTACCTAGGGAACTTTCATCTGCAAGTTCCTGCCACTATAGGGAGTAGTGCTCATGCAGAAAGTGAGCTTGGGAGTGCTTTAAAGGATGCAGGTAAGAAACACAAGATGAGAGGAGATCATAGGGTGGGAAAAGGGAAATGAGAGACAGAGATTATTGGGATATAACTGAGTAGGCTTTCCTCAATGTTATCATAGCTGTGGATAGTGGACATAAACTCCCACTACCTATTAAATGCTCCCAATGGCTTGCATCTCAAATGGTCTCTGACAATCAAGTCCAGCTCCTGACCTTCACGTGTGGTGGAATTGTTTCTACTGCCAAGGAGCAAAAGCAGGTTACTGGAAACTTCAAATCAGTCATTTTGGACAGTTGGGGCTTGTCAGCTGTGGTTGACATCAAATCTAGGAGAAGGAAAACTCTGATCCCAAACCTCCGCTGGCTTGTGGCTATACCCACTCACGGGGAAGGCCTTGGGAGTAAACCCTGAGGAAAAATCCTGGGTAGGAGTCCTCTGTTGAGTTCACGCTGACGGGCAATTCCTGCCGCACCACTGCTCCCAAATTGTAAGGGTCTCTGTCATTCCTTTTGGATTCATCAGCTGCATGGAGGGGGGGAGCCTGCTGTATGGGTAACAGCTTGCTCTCAATTTGGACTGCCCTGGCTTGCGTATCAACTGACAGCGCTGCACCAGCAGTGTATGCAGCTTAGACGCAGCATCCATGGTCGAGCCCCTACCGACAGAGGGCTTCACAATTGATTAGGAGGCAGGAGAGTGTTGTGAGTTTGGGATAATGATTCAGGAGCTGATTGGGGATGTGGGTTGGGAAAAGGATTGAAAGATCCATCTGGGGAGAGGACCAAGGGGAGTCAGGGAAAGGAGCAGGGCTTACCTGGGGAGGATTGGCAAATCGCCATGTTGGGATGATAGGCTGGGGATTGGGATGGGATCAATTAACAAAATATAACCTACTTGGAAGACCAAAACCTTGCATTCCCTGACAATGGGCTGGGTAAGAACGGGCAGCTTTTCATAACACCCCAGTAGAGCTCACCTTCATGCTAAGATCTGCTTCAGCAAGGTTCCTGTCTCGCAAAGTTCCAGGCACAGTCGAATTCTGCACACCCATCAGCAAATGAGTGTGGCACATGACTAGATAACACTGTGAAACCCCGGCCTTCATCCACACCATTCCCCCCCCACCCCCCAGGTTTCCACGTCACATCTGAATTGGGGGCTAAATATGGTGATTTCTTTGATTAAAAACTCATACTCCAATTTCTCATCTCATCTGGAAGACAGAGGTGCTGACATAATTGGACCTCTTCAGCACCACACTAGAATGTCATTTGGGTCCATCCTGCTTGTATCTGAAACATAATTTGAACTTATAACCTTGAGCCTCTGGTGTATAAGTGCAGGCCACTAAGGCACCGCTGACAGAAATGAGCTTGTAATTGTGTAACAGTTACCTTAAGCCCTCTCAATGATATTATATTATTCAGCCCAATAAGATGCACTTTGACCTTTTCATCCTCCAAGAGGACCACAACCTTGTCATGTTTTGAAGACTTGTCTGCCTCAGTGACCCGGAGAGCTATGCTGGCTGGAGTCAGGGCTTCATGCTTTGGCTCTTGCCAGGGTCACCCACACCAAACAGGTCAAAAGGTAGAGGCCAGACTGGGAGTGGTCCATCGGTCCTCCAGGGTCGGGGGTTCAGCTCAGGGCTAACCACCCAGACCAGTAAAGCAAACTTGTCGCAGAAACAGCAATGGAGAATACTTCTACATCTGATAGTGATGGTATTCCTGAGTCCACCTAAGACCTGCATGGCTGACAGTAGTGAGAAATGAAAGGAAGGTAAAAGCACGATGAAGGAAGCCCTGAACACTGCCAGAGATGGAGGACCTTCAATGTTGCCCTAAATGCCAGTGGCGTAACGTCAGTATGTAAGTGACCTTTTCATCTATTTAATGGAATTGAGATTCTATTACAGTTGTGTAGCTCCCTCTGCTTAACCACTCTGCTGGTTTTTCTGTCAGAACAATATCTAAGCTTTCTCTTTGTAGTTAGAACAGTCCTCATGAATGATTCCGACAAAGCACAGATATAATTTTCAATGTTTCTGACTTGAATCGCTGAAGTGAAAAATATTATTTAAGATCCTTCCTCTTTCCCAATTGTCTTACAATGTAATTTTCTGGCAAATCTTCCAGGACACATGAGTTTTTCTTTTCATTGCTAGAAAATTGTAAAAAAAAGAGTTCAGAGGGAAAAAAAAACAATGAGAAAATGCATTTTAGCTACAATGCAAAGTAATTAGAGCAAATTACTTTTAATGCTCTCGCGGGCAACTATTTGTGACTTACTGCAGCAGTTATCAGTAAACTACATGCTGCAGGCAGTCTGCCAGTAGAATCAGAGTTGTCTTCTTGCCAAACTGCTTTGTACAAACTCAGTATGCGTTCACACGATAACTGCAGTATTGTCACAAAGCGGTTTTGTTCTGTAATAATACTGTGGTTCCAGTGCAAAGGCAGCATGACTTCAGTCAGAGAAAAAACAAAGCAGACGCTCCCAGCGGGGTTCGTCTCAGTCTGCCCTGTATTTGTGTGAGGGTCTGCTCACTTAATCAGTATAGACCTTGAAGCTTTATTCACTTTCAGGAGTTTAAAGTTGGCTTGTGATAGCCTCAATCTTTCAACTTGTTGAACTGCAAAGTACAAACTGGAGCTTCTCTACCTCTCTCCCTTTCTCTTGTTCTCTCGCTTGGTGACTTTGTTAACACAACAACAATTGCTTAAGATTGTTGCCACTGTGAAACAACCAGATGGGGGTGAATCTCACTCACATCGCCCTGTGCTGGTAACAACAGACGGTTGAACGCACACAAAATGCTGGAGGAACTCAGCAGGTCAGACAGCATCGATGGAAAAGAGTACAGTCAACGTCTTGGGCCGAAACCCTTCAGCAGGCCCGCTAAGTTCCTTCAGCATTTTGTGTGTGTTTATTGGATTTCCAGTATCTGCAGATTTTCTTGTTTGTGATATACGGTTGAAACCCCTTTGAGTGTACAGAATTTTTCTCATTGGACTCTGGGTTAGTTAGAAAAAAAAGTGGCAAAACGCAGTACATGATCTAGGGACAGTGCTCAATTTTGACCCCTGCCCCCCGCCCCCCATCCCCAAATAGTAACTGGATTCCTCAGGGATCAGTATTTGGGCTCCAGGTTTGAATAAGGAGACCAAGTGTAGTAAATCTAAGTTTCCTGATGATACACAGCCAGATCGCAGAATGAGTTGTGAGAAGGTCCAGGAGAGGCTTTGGGGAGATATTGACAAGTTATCTGGGCAAGAACCTGGTAGATGGATTACAATACAGAAAAACATGAAACCTTTCTCTTTGGTAGGAAACACAGAAAAGCAAGGTGTTATTTAAGTAGTGAATGATTTAAAATTATCAGTGTGCAGAGGGATCTAGTTGCCCTGTAAACAAATTACTACAAGTTAACAACAAAACAAGTTACTGTGCAAAAGTCTGAGGCTCATACAGTATATATAGCTAGGGTTCCTAAGGCTTTTGCATAGTACTCTCCATCTCCCTTCCCCTTTTCCCACGATTCCGCTTTTCCTGCCCTCTTCCCACTCTCAGTCCACAATAAAGACCCATATCAGAATCAGGTTTATCATCACTCACGTATGTCATGATAATTGATTTTGTTTTTAGTGGCAACAGTACAGTGTAATGCATAAAATTACTATCGTGCTATGCAAAAGTTTTAGGCACCCTAACTATATACTGTATACATGGCAAAGACTTTTGCACGGTACTGCAGTTACAGCAAATGATTAACATTGCAATTGGTACATTGGCTTTTGTTACAATGCATTTTGAGTACAGGGTTAGAGATGCCTAACTTCAGTTATGTGGAGCCCAGGAAACTGTACACTGGTACATGATGTGGGCATGTGATTTTGGCACCAGAATGTGCAGCGACACTTGCGGGCTGACCTCAGTACATCTTTACACAAAAGGCACATTTCACTGTATGTTTCTATATACATGCGGTAAGTAAATGTGGATTTGAATCTTCACCTACAATGATGGTTCGCCAACACGAGGAAATTTGCAGATGCTGGAATTTCAAGCAACACACATAAAAGTTGCTGGTGAACGCAGCAGGCCATGCAGCATCTCTAGGAAGAGGTACAGTTGACGTTTCAGGTCGAGACCCCTCGTCAGGACTAACCGAAGGAAGAGCTAGTAAGAGATTTGAAAGTGGGAGGGGGAGGGGGAGATCCAAAATGATAGGAGGAGGGGGAGGGATGGAGCCAAGAGCTGGACAGTTGATTGGCAAAAGGGATATGACAGGATCATGGGACAGGAGGCCTAGGGAGAAAGAAAAGGGGAAGGGGGGGAAAAGCCCAGAGGATGGGCAAGGGGTATAGTGAGAGAGACAGAGGGAGAAAAAGGAGAGAGAGAAAAAAAGTTTGTGCATATAAATAAATAACAGATGGGGTATGAGGGAGAGGTGGGGCATTAGCGGAAGTTTGAGAAGTCAATGTTCATGCCATCAGGTTGGAGGCTACCCAGACGGAATATAAGGTGTTGTTCCTCCAACCTGAGTGTGGCTTCATCTTTACAGTAGAGGAGGCCGTGGATAGACATATCAGGATGGGAATGGGAATGATGGTTCACCAATTTGGATAATGGGGATTGTCCTATCAAGCAGGGTTCAGTAGACAGAGACCATACTCTATAAATGTGAAAAGACAGTTGCAGCGCTTGACAAGGGAAATACAAGTTAATGATTTCTCTAGTTGAGCTGCCAAGAAAGCAAGGGTCAATCTCAACAAAATGGACATCTCTTCAGCACTTAGATGCAAAACAGTTTTTTTCAGCCAGGGTAGAGAAATTTGGGAATTTGCTATCTATAAGAAGAATGGGCTCAGTGGCTGGGAATACTTGCGGCAATAATTGGTACAGATACTCAGAGAATCAAAGAGTTTGTGTGTAGTGCCGGAAACTGGAACAAGACAGATGATCAGCCATGATTTTATTAAAGGGTGGAGCAGGTAAGAGAGGCCAAATGCGATAATAAGAACTCCTGGTGTTCTGATGCCTGAGCAGACATTAGGTAGACAGCTGTTTCAGGCAGTCAGTATCAGGCCGATAAAGTGAGTGACATCTTCTGCATGGTAACTTTCAGCTCTGTTAGTCAGCCAGGAGAGCAATCTGGAACATCAAATGGGACGTGTGATAATGGGATACATAAGCAAATTGTAAACCCAAATCTCTGCCATCTTTAACCATTACTGCTATGGTTTGTAACTTTAAAATATTAAACTAATTAAAGGAAGACATGCGAGTCAGAAATGTGGGCTTAACTTCGTGCATACTTTAAGCGAGGCATGCACGTATCACATGAGAGCATGATGATGTATGCAATTCACGTATTTATACTGTTGGAAACCACTGATTTTTTAATAGTACTGTTTGTAAGATTTGTGCTTTTTAACAAACTCATTCATTTTATCACACTCACTGGCAGAAAGTGGTATAGCAGCTAAACTAACAGTTTATCACCTTTCTCATCTTTCATTGGCTAAGTAGTAGCACATTACCCACATGATGTAATTGCTTTAGTTATGTAGCCTAATAGCTAGTTCATTCCTATCTAAGGAATTTCTTTATCTTACCTATAAAATTAATGCATTTTTCAGAGGCGCCATCTTGGCTTCTTGATTTCTTTATTCCTTTTTCTCTGCATCCATTCAACTCTTAGCATTGTTTCTCAGCTCTTTATTTAGTTTGCTTAGTACTTCTATGTTTGTTTGTACTCGAAAATAAACTGAAATCTAGGGGTTAAGATTGCTCGTCATTCCTATGCTGAACAGCAAGGCTAATCTATCCCTCCAAAGGCACAGTGTTCTGAATTGCTCAGGGTGTGTCCTCAGCACTGTGGCTGGTCTAGAGTGCCAAGGATCAGAAAATGAACAGGGATTCAAAAATACATAGAACCCATAATGACTTTTAAATGAACAAGATTGTTTAATCAAACAATATATTGTGATGTTCTGGGAGCCTGATCAAAAGCCTGCCCCAGCATTCCTAGTGACCGGCACTATTTGTTGTTCTAGTTTTAAAATTCTTTTGTGGGATTATGGTGGATGCTCAAGTTCATTTATTGTTACATTTTAGCTTGTGTTATACAGTTATTCGCTTGTGTGTTTGTGGGTCACCTTGACTGTAACCTGACTGTGTAATAATCACATCCCCTGTCTGTATGAGACTGAGTGGGTTCTCTCCCTGGGTCATAGTGGCTGGTCTGTTTTTAGGCTTGTCGCACTAAAGATGTCAGTTGAGATAAACGAGCTTTTTCCGTTTGTCATCATGGACCGAATACTCCTCACATCGCTGTCAGGGGTGGGATTGGAAATTGATGGTGAAAATGAAGAGCTACGATGTCGGATGGGATGTCTTAAGACCTGGGGAATAAGACTGACCAGTAGGCCTCCCCCACACACCTGGGCCAGGCTCCTGAAGATGGGACGCCAACCCCGAGGGAGAACCTGGGAACTGAGCATTGTGCCTGCCTGGGGAACGCCAACAGACTCCTCAACAGCTGCCACACCGGGAAACCCAAGATGCCACAGCCACGGGAGGATGGGCAATGCGGCAGGCACCACCAATACCACTGGGGAAAGAAGAGGACCAATGGGCCCCAGTAATTAATGCCATAAAGTCCACTCTGAAGCTCCCCAGATATAATGTTACTGGCCGCCTGGAGTCTTACCTGGCGCAAGGCATACTTGCTGCATGGTGCAATGTGTGGAGCCCCACTGAGATGGCGGTGGAGGGGGATGCCCTATGGGCCCTCCTCAACCTAACACCAGCTGAGCAGCGTAACTACAGGGCTCTTGTAGAGGCGCAGGAGCAGCGTTTCGAGCAGAGGCCATCGGAGGAAGTAGTGAGGGAACAACTGGGCAGCAGGCGGTGCTGGGTGAGAGAAACCTTGGGGGTATTTGCAGCAGCTCTCCGCCAGTGTGCTTGGCATGGCTCCCTCTCGCAGCCCAGCAGAAGTTTGCCCTCCATGGCTTTGTGAAGGCACTGATGCCAGAGCGCTTTTGACAGCATGTTCGCCTGACATCGCCGTCATCGCAGGCCGAGGCGGAGAGGGCAGATGCAATTTTATCCCTGCCAGGTGTTCCAGCGTCACCTGAGACTTCCAGCAGAACCCCTCCGATGTCAAGTCCCCGGGTGGGCTCTTTGGGTGAAGAGCAAGGCTAATATGTGGACTGTATCGTGCAAGACATCAGATGCCGTGCATTGGTGGACACAGGGTCAACCATCACTATCATCTGTCTGGGTGTCCTTCTCCAACATGGACCAGCCATCCCCGCCTGGGTGGACGATGACGGTGGTCCAGGTGGCTACGGTCACCAGCAAATGTGCAGTGATGCGAGGAAAGAGGAGGCAGCACATTGCAGTGGGGAAAAACACAGGAGAGCATGAGGTGTGACTAGTCGACTTCTGGGACTCCTGTGTCACTGGTCTGGACCTGCTGTCCCACTGGGGGCCCACGTGGATGTGCACGGGGTAACGCTCTGCCACAGTGCTGATGCTGTGGCTCTCCAGCAGAATGGCTCCAGGAAGCAGACCAGGCGGGCGTGGCAACCATCACCACCGATCACCCCTATGCAGCACATTGTGCCCCCGTCACCAGCAACCGCACTGGCGCAGCGCGATGATGGCGGCATTCTCCGAGACCGTCCAGACAGCGTGAGGGCTGCAGCGGCTGAAAGACCTCCTGGACCAGCATCTCGACATCTTCACAGCCAGGGACGAGGACTGCAGATGCACGGGGCTTGTCCAACGCCACATTAACACCAGAGGCGCCCAGCCCATCCGCTTGCCCTTGCCAAACGCCAGGCAGTGGAGCAAGCGGCTGGCATCATCGAACCCTCCAGCAGCCCGTGGGCAGCCCCAGCAGTGTTGGTCAAGAAGAAAGACGGGTTGTGGTGGCTCTACTGCCATCTCAATGCTGTGACCCAGCAGGACACCGACCCGCTGCCCAGGATTGATGATGCCCTGGACTGTTTCGCAGGTTCGACCTGGTCCAGCTCTCTCTATCTCCGCAGTGGCTACAGGCAGGTCAAACTGGCCCTGGAAGCCTGACCCAAGACCACCTTCACCATTGGTCGAGGGCTGCGGCACTTCCAGGTAATGCTGTTTGGCCTCTGTAACTGAGAGACTGTTGGAGAGGGTGCTGGCTCACATTCTGTGTGTGTCATCTATCTGGGCGATATCCTCGTGCACACCGCCATTTCTGATGACGCCCTGCAGAACTGGGAAGGGGTCTTCACCTCCGTACGCCAGGCGAACCTGCGCCCCAACCCCACAAAACGCTGCCCGTTGCGGCGTCAAAGTTCCTGGGGCATGTGGTGAGTGCAGGAGGGGCGATGGACCCTGAGAAGGTGATGGTCAGGGAATGACCCACCCCCTGCGATGTCTCCAGCTTCACAGCTTCCTGGTGCTAGCATCATACTACCACTGGGTTATTAAGGGCTTCGCCACCATCGCCAGTTCCCTGCACCAGCTCACCGAGAAGGGGAGGCCCTTTGCCTGGACTCAAACCTGGGCAGCACCTCCGATCAGCTCCAGGCTGCGCTCACCCAGGCCCCGGTGCCGGTGTACCCTGATCCAGTACGACCCTTCGTTGTTGACTCAGATGCCAGCAAAGGTGGGTGGTGGCGGGGTGGGGCTCTGGGTGCAGTGCTGTTGCAGAAGGGGGCGGGGGCCAAGGGGAACGCGCTGTGGCGGACTTCAACTACAGCCTGAGTGGCCCTGAACAGAACTATCGTGTCATCTGCTGGCCGGGAGCCCTTGGCCGTCATCCAGGCCCTCCGCCGTCTCTGCCCTGACCTCTTCGGCCGATGGTTCCTGCGTCGCTGACCTGACTGCTGAACCTCCGCGGCCCCGAGAGGCAGCTGGCGAAGTGGCTGGAGTGGAGGTTCTCAGGGCCTATGTTTTCAAGATACCGCACCGTGCTGGAAGGCACCATGGCAAGGCTGATGCCCTCTCTTGCCGTCCCTGTGAGGATACTGAGTGTCGCTACCGTCGCCGCCTCGAGGCGCAGAACCAGGAGCAAGCGGCGACCTCCCCCACCATTGTCTGCCAGCAACTGTGCAGTGAGCCGGTGACTGATGCCGTGCTGGCCCAGGCGAGGAGATGGCTGAGTGTGGGACGACAGCTGGGGAGGGGAGAGTTCTCCGGCCTGGGTCAAGAGACCAAAGCGCTTTACCCTCAGTGGGGAACGCTGGACGTGCGCGCCGGGCTGCTGTTCCATTGACGGCAGTTTCCCGATGGCGGAAGGCATCTCCTGCAGCTGGTGGTCCCCCAGGGGCTCTAGACCGCGGTGCTGTGTTCAGTGCACGGACTGGTGGGGGCCGGCCATTTCGGGAGGACGTGGAGCTGTTCGTGCACAGCCGCCATGATTGCATGTTCCAACAGGGGCCGGGCCGCCAATGCAGCAGTACCTGGTGGGGGCCGCCAATGCAGCAGTACCTGGTGGGGGCCCCAATGGAGCACGTAGGGGTGGACATCCTGGGCCCCTTCCCCCACACTGACGCTGGGAACTGCTACGTTCTGGTGGGCATGGATTACTTCACCAATCTGTCAGAGGCGCACGGGGTCCTGGACCACAGCGCTACCACCACTGCTGAGAGAGGCATGGGGGAATTTTTCAGCTGTTTCAGCATATCTGAGAAACTCCACAGTGACCAGGGGTGCAACCTTGAGGCGTCGGTGTTTGGTGAGGTCTGCAGGCTGCTGGGAATCGCCAAAACGCGGACCACCCTCTGTTCACCTGCAAAGTGATGGGCTGGTGGAGCGTGTTAACCACAGCCTGCCACCCTCGTCAGCCAGCACCAGGGCGATTGGCATCGCCACCTACCCCTAGTATTGTGGGCATACCGGACAGCAGTTCAGGAAGGCACCAGGTGTACGCCGGCTGTGCTCGTGTTCGGGCGGGAGCCGCGCACGCCAGTCGGTCTGGTGTTTGGCCCCTCCCGTTCCTGGGGAGGCCAGGTTGGAGTACCCGCAGCACCTCAGGGGGCGCCCGCAGCTTGGCAGAGCCAAAACGCAGCCAGCGGCCGCCAAAAGCGAGCTTACGATGCCCGCAGCCGGGGATGATTGACCACCCAGGTGGGGGCGGTGTGGAAAGTGTGGCACTCCTGAAGCGTGGTCGACAGTCCGCTGCCGCATTCCTAGTGGCCGGGCACTCTTTATTGTTCTTGTATTAAAACGCTTTTGTGAGATTATGGTGGGACGTTCAAGTTAATTTATTGTTACATTTTAGCTCGGGTTATACGGTCATTTGCATGTGTGTTTGTGGGTCACCCTGACTGTAACTGGGGTGTGTAATAAACACCTCCCCCGTCTGTGTGAGACTGAGTGGGTTCTCTCCCTGGGTCATAGTGCCCAGTCTGTTTTTGTGCCTGTCACAATAAAGATGCAAGTTGTGATAAACAAATTTTTCTCATCTGTCATCATGGACCGAATACTCACCACAATATATAGAAGATGACTCAAATATTACTGAAATATTAAATGCACAACAGTAATATTGACAACTGACAAGCATCAATTAGGGCAGGAACTCAAGACGAGAGCACCATAAAGCGTGGAGTGTGATCAACCAATCAGCTTTCAAGTAGGCACACACTTTCACAGAAGACCATCACTCACGCTTGAAGACTGTTGTGCAGCCTACATTCTCATACATATTCCTCTTTCTTTCCAGTTGAAACCCCCAAGGAGCAGCAGGAGCTCACAGTGGAAGAGTCGGCCTTCCACAACACCTGCATCATTTGCTGTAAGTACCAGCTTAAGTAGTGCAACCTCAGGGAATTAGACCGCCGACTACCGAGGCAAGCCTCAAGTGAATCAGAAAACACTTGTGAGACAGAGCATATGGTGTTGGAAAGAATCCCAGAGCAGCCATAGGGCTGAGGACCCACCCTGAGCAATTCAGGACACTGTGCCTTTGGTAGGATAGGTTATCCTTACAGTTCAGCACTGAAATGCCAGCATAATACTTGGACTCCAGATTTTTTTTTAGTTCTCAAGATATTAAAGAAAACTGTGAGGGTATTTCGGGAAATGTTTTTCAAAGAGCTTAGGTATACGGATATTTCTAAAAATTACAGCTAGGTCGTCTGTGGAGAGCATTCTGACTGGCTGCATCAATGTCTGGTATTGGTGGCGGGGAGTGGGGGGAGCCAGGGGGGGGGCTACTGCACAGGATCGAAGTAAGCTACAGAGAGTTGTTAAAATTAGTCAGCTCCATCATGGGTACTAGACTCCGTCATATCCAGGATATCTTTAAGGAGCACTGCCTCAGAAAGGCGGCATCCATCATTAAGGATCCCTATCACCCAGGTCATACCTTGTTCTCATTTGCTACCATCAGGAAGGAGGTACAGGAACCTGAAGACTCACAATCAACAGCTTCTTCGCCTCTGCCATCCAATTTCTAAATGGACATTGAACCCAAGAACACTACCTCACTACTTTTTTATTTCTGTGTTTGCAATACTTATTTAATTTAACTGTTTAATATACATACATTACTGTAATTCAATAAATAAACTCTTCTTGGACTTCCGTTCAGGTACAAGGATCGATTTTAACCGATGTTTCGATGACAAGCTGTCATCTTCGTCAGGGACGATGCCAGGGCAAGTCTAGTATTTATACCCCGGTGGTCTGTCCCTCCTGATTGGTTAGTCCTCATCCATCAGATTTCCACCTTGTTTACAATCAGATTCCAGTCTTAGAGCAAGACCTTCAATTTTGTTAAAATTCGTTTCCTCTAGTTCTATTTCAATGGCTTTCTTCACCAGGTAGTCCCAAAAACCACTGGCAAGGCACAGTAGTTTTGTGCGTCAAAGTCAGTCCTATGGCCTTTGTAAATGCAATTTTCTGCTATCAGCAATTTCTCTGGGTAACCCAGATACACATCCTGTGATCCTTGATGTAGGTTTCCACCATGCATCCTGTCTGGCTGATATATCCTTACTGTAATTCAGTTTTTTTTCCATATTTATCATGTTTGCTATGTACTGCTGCCGCAATGTTAACAAATTTCACGACACTTGCCGGTGATATTAAATCTGATTCTGATTCCAAGAGTCCCAATGGGAAATGCTTACATACACAAAGTTTCTAGAAATTTGGAATTCGCTCAATATTCAGTCTACTAAACCTGTATCAGTTTTTCTTGACCACACCCTTGTGGGATTAACGCATGAAGAGAACTTTCTGTGAAGACAAGATGGTATTTTTCTTTTTTTCACTGTGCCACTGTCATCTTTCCTTATAATTATTCCAATTCATCAGAACCAGTGAAGGTGATTCTGGTCAATTTCCCCCCCCAAAAAATACTAGACTGAGTATTTACAGATGCCTGCCAGTCCCAATGAAGGGTCTTGAACTCAAAACATTACTGTTTATTTCTCTCCATAGATGCTGCCTGACCTGCTGAGTTCCACCAGCACTTTATGTTTGCAGGTCTGTTATAAAGAAAGTCGACGAACTGCAGCTGAGTGGATTTGACAACAGGTGGTCAATTCAGAGTCTTTATTTTGAGGTTATAATCCATAATTCTAGAGACTCCGACCAGGGAAAGTATCCCTTCAGATTTGATACTATGGAGTTGCTTAAATGGAATATCTCTTGTTCTTTTACATTCCAGAGTGTCCACACAGCTTGTTTAATATATCAAACGCATCATTCACTGAATTAATCCAGTGAACTTTTGCTGGCTCCCTCCATTTCAAGTACTGTATGTCCTTTTATTGTTCTGTAAATAGGGAGGGCAAACCTCTGACTGAGTTTCACCAGGGTTCTAAAAATTGAAACAAAAGTCCTCATGCAATAAGTATCAACATACCGTCTGTATTCCTAATTGTTTGCGGAACCTGCTTCTTAACTTCCAGTGGTTTGTGTACAAAGGCGTCTAGATCACTCTATTGACAATATTCTATTTTACATCTGGTTTCACCTAATACCTGCCAGCTTGTACTCCTTCCTTTCCCCTTCTTCTTATTCTGCTATCTTCACCCTTTCTTTACAATCTTCATGATGAGTCCTGGCCTGAAATACTGACTATTTATTCTGTTCCATAGATGCTGCCTGACCTGCAGATTTCCTCCAGCAATTTGTGTGTGTTGTTCAATATTTCCAACATCTTCAGAATCTCTTGCGTTTATGATCTTACATCATTTTAAAAAATACTCGGCCCTTCTGCTTCTTCCACTGAAGTGGATAATTTCATTATATTCCATCTATCAGATTCCTGACTATTTCCTGAACCTGTCTACACTTACAAAATCACGGTATAATGGCACAGTAGCAAAGTGGTTAGCACAACACTTTCCAGTACAGGCGACCTGGGTTCACTTCCTGCCGCTGTCTGTCAGGAGTTTGTACGTTCTCCTCATGACTGCATGGGTTTCCTCCGGGTGCTCTGGTTTCCTCCCACAGTTCAAAGAACTACCGGTTGGTAAGTTAATTGGTCATTGTATATTTTTCCGTCATTAGGCCAGGCTTAAATGGGGAGTTGCTGGGCAGCACGGCCAGAAGGGTCCACTCTGTGCTGTATCATTTTAAAAAAGGCAGTTGGCACATTAAATCCATGCTGCCTCCCAAGGGCATAATTCAGTCAGCTCCATTCCCCCTCTAGTTATGTGAGGACCTACAACTTATGCTGTCTCGCATGCCCATTAACTCCTGCTTAACTTGTTTACCACTGACCTATACTGCCATTTACAGGCCACAAGAAGATAGAGGCAGAAGTTGGTCACCAGGCTATTCTATCTTGACCAATTATTCAATATGATCACGGCTAACCTGTGGCAGTCCTCAACTCCTCTTTTGGGCCAGTTCCTCAATTCCCTAATCCTTCAAAAAAAAAATTACCTGCCCATCTTTAAACACCTCTGGAGTAAAGAATTCCTATTATCATCACTCATTGTGAGAAGAAACTCCTGCATACAGTATTTTAGCTTCAACTGAATACCTCTTACCTTGCCACTGTGCTTCTCTCACTTGATAATCTTCCGCAGTGGAGGTATCTCAACATCTATCCTAACAATTACAAAATGATATAGAAACTGAACAGATCTAGCAGCAATAGGCTCTGATGAAAGGCCTTGGCCCAAAACATCAATTTTTCTCCACAGTCGCTGCCCGATCTGCTGAGTTCCTCCAGCGTTTTGTGTATTTTACTCTGGATTTCCAGCATCTGCAGCATTTCTTCTGTTCAGCACCTACTCTCTCAATCTCCTTAGGATCTGATACATTTCAATTAGATTACCCCTCATTTTGTTATACTCCAAAGAATACAGATCCATCTTTGGGAGTTGCTCGTGGTAGGGCAGACATCTACATCGAGGAATTAGCTTAGGAAATCTCATCTGGATTCTCATCAATGCTGGTATAGTGTTTCTTAAGCAAGGGGATCACAACTGTTCATAGTACATCAGCACTCTCTACAATTGTAACAATATTGTCCTATTTCAAAATACCATTCCCTTGTAATAAAGGACAAGATGCCATTCAACTTTCTATCTACATGATGTACTCATCTGTTAATTCTTTGTGTTTTATGCACTAAATCACCAGGTATTCCTTTCATTTCCAGGTCTCCTTATTGTTGAATCCAGTGTTACCATGTGATCTAATTAATGATGGAGTTATATAGACAGAGACTACTTGAGCAAATTATCCCATTCAGGGCCTTGGAGTCCATCTAAGTGACTATTTTTTAAGCTCATCACCCCTACTGGGACAAAGGCCACCAACAACAGCTCAGCAGATCCCTTTGTCTTGGGCCAAAGGTTGATCGGCGCTGTGGCTTCTCACTAAGTGACTTCATATGTCTTCTAGGCGAAGATTCTTCCTCTCATGGGGATGAGGTTTTTGGAACTTCTTTTGGCCTTTCTGTAGCTCCAGGTTTTTATGCAGTTGGGTTTCTAGCCCTATGCTCAACCCGCCTCCTTTTGCAGCCAGAGGCTTGGGACCACAGAACCATAAAAACCCTACAGCACAAACAGGCCCTTCAGCCCACAATGCTGTGCTGAACATGTACTTACTTAGAAATTACCTAAGGTTACCCATAGCCCTCTACTTTTCGAAGCTCCATGTACCTATCCAGGAGTCCCTTAAAAGACCCTATCATATCCGCCTCCAGCACTGTCACCGGCAGCCCATTCCACGCACTCACCATTCTCTGCGTAAAAAAACTTACCCCTGACATCCCCTCTGAATGTACTTCCAAGCACCTTAAAACTGTGCCCTCTCATGTCAGCCATTTCAGTCCTGGGAAAAAGCCTCTGACTATCCACACGATCAATGCCTCTCATCATCTTATACACCTCTATCAGGTCACCTGTCATCCTCCATCGCTCCAAAGAGAAAAGGCCAAGTTCACTCGACCTATTCTCATAAGGTATGCTCCCCAATCCAGGCAACATCCTTGTAAGTCTCCTCTGCACCCTTTCTATAGTTTCCACATCCTTCTTGTAGTGAAGAGAGCGGAAATGAGCACAATACTCCAAGTGAGCCTGACCAGGGTCCTACATAGCTGTAGCATTACCTCTCAGCTCTTAAACTCAATCCCACAGTTGATGAAGGCCAATGCACTGTATGCTTTCTTAACCACAGAGTCAACCTGTGCAACAGCTTTGAGTGTCCAATGGACTTGGACCCCAAGATCCCTCTAATCCTCCACACTGCCAAGAGTTTTACCATTAATACTATATTCTGCCATCATAGTTGACCTACCAAAATGAACCACCTCACACTTATCTGGGTTGAACTCCATCTGTCACTTCTCAGCCCAGTTTTGCATCCTATCGATGTCCTGCTGATACCTCTGACAGCCCTCCACACAATCCACAACGCCCCCAACCTTTGTGTCATCAGCAAATTTACAAACCCATCCCTCCATTTCCTCATCTAGGTCATTTATAAAAATCACGAAGAGAAGGGGTCTCAGAACAGGTCCCTGAGGCACACCACTAGTCACCAACCTCCATGCAGAATATGACCCGTCTACAACCACTCTTTGCCTTCTGTGAGCAAGCCAATTCTACACCTACAAAGCAAGGTCCCCTTAGATCCTATGCCTCCTTACTTTCTCAGTAAGTCTTGCATAGGGTACCATCTAGGGCGGAGTTACTGGCTCCAGTGTTGGGGAGGTAAAGAGCTGTCCCTTTGGGATGAGCTTTACTTGAACTGAGTTGGGAGTGATGTCCAAGTGAATCAAATAAAACCATAAGACATAGGACCTGAATTAGACCATTCAGCCCATCAAGTCTGCTCCGCTATTTCATCATGGCTGATCTCGAATCCCACTCAACCCCATACACCTGCCTTCTCGCCATATCCTTTGATGCCCTGACCGATCAGGAAATGATCAAATTCCACCCTAAAACATACTCGCAGACTTTGCCTCCACCGCAGTCTGTGTCAGAGCATTCCACAAGTTCACTTCTCTCAGGCTAAAAGAACTTCTGCTTAACCCTGTTCTGCTCCTTAATTTTGAGGCTGTGCCCTCTAGTTCTGGATACCCCCACCTGAGGAAACATCCTCTCCTCATCTGCCCCATCTAGTCCTTCCTAGGGTTTAAATTTAATTAGTGTTAAAAATAACTAGGGTTTAAAGTTAGTTATAAGATTTTAAGCCTAATTGGGGGACAGGAGGTAGTGGGTCCGGACGGGGGGAAAATTAGATAGCTGAAGTGAAAGGACGATGCTGCTTGACCAGCCTGGTATGTCCAACATTTTTGTTCTTCATTTAGACTAAACAGGTAGTAGTAATGAGGACGATTAACAAATGCTGAATACAAGAGCTAGTATCCTAAATCAATGTGCTGAGGAATTAACAAGGGAAAAGATTACTTTAGATCTAACAATGTGTAATGGGAAAGGAAATGTTTAAAATCTAGTAGTTAAGTGAACTTTAGGCAACAATAATCATAAAATGTTAACATTTTACATAAAGATTGAATGTGATTTTGTTCAATCTGAATCCAAAGATTCAAAGTACATTTATTATCAAACTATGCATGCAGTATACAACCCTGAGATTCATCTTCCACACAGACAGCTATAAAACAAAGAAAACAATGGAACTGTTCAAAGAAAAGCATCAAACCCCAAACCGCACCCATAATGCAAAAAAAACATGCAAACAGCAAAAAAAAAGTGAAAAACACAGAATATAGAACGCCAGCCTACAAAAACATCAAAAGGGACCAGGCATATTCATTTCAGTTCATGTATTGATGTGTTAACCAATGTGTTAAATCAGAATATAGCAAAGTATGAAGGCCTGATGTGTCAGTTTGCTATTAAGTGGCGAATCCCAATGAAAGGTTGTGTGATTTGCAAGTAATAATACACTAAGTGGCCACTTTATTAGGTGCACCTGTTCTCCTGCTCAGTAATCAGAAACAAAATTCGATTTAATATCACTGGCAAATATCATGAAATTTGTTGTTTTCCACCAGCAATATATGGCAATACATCATAATAAAAACTGTAAATTACAATAAGAAATATATATAAAATTTTAAATTAAATAAATAGTGCAAAAATAACGCCAAAAAATAGTGAGACAGTGTACATGTGTTTCAGAAATTTGATGCTGGAGGGGAAGAAGCTGTTCCTGAAACATTGAGTATGTTTCTTCAGCTTCCTGTAGCTCCTCCTTGATGGTAGCAATGAGAAGAGGGCATGTTCTGGGTGACAGGAAGTCCTTAATGAAAGTGGAAAGCAATTTCTCGCAATAATGCAAATACCTAATCAGCCTATCGTGCAGCAGCAACCCTAGACTTTACAGAGAATGGTGCAAAACCCCCCAAAAAACATCCAGTGAGTGTCAGTTCTGTGGGCAAGAACATCTTGTAATGAGAGAGGTCAGAGGAGAACAGCCAGACTGGCAGGAAGGTGACAGTAAAGCAATTAACCATGGGTTACAACAGTGGTGTGCAGAAGACCATCTCTGAGTGCACAACATATTGAACCTTGTAGTCGATGGACTACAACAGCAGAAGACCACGAACGTGCACTCAGTGACCACTTCATGAGGTACCCCATGTACCTAATAAAGTGACCACTGAGTGTATATCCTTTTAAGGAAAAATGGTGCAGCGATGGCTACCAAGTAAAGTTAGAAGGAGAGTTAGATCAAAGGGAAAAAAAACTTGCAAAAGCCTGAGGATTGGGAAAGTTTCACTATTCAGCAAGGGAGGACCAAGGTGATTGAGAGGAAAGAGAAAGCAAACCATAAAATAGACTGTGAGATCTTCTATAGATGTGTAATGACGTAGAGGTTAACAAACATTGATATGTGTCCCTTACAGAATGAAACAGGTAATTTATATGCGGGAATAAAGAAAAGATAGAGAACCCGATTAAATATTTTGTGACTGTCTTCATGAAAAATGATATAGTACAACTTCCAGAAATAATAGACTACAGCTCCTGTGGAATAAAATTCACATTTCAGACGAGTGATCCTTTGTTAGTTTATCATTGCTCCATTGAGTACATTCCCACATAACTGTTCTTTAATCTGACTTATAACACTCAGAATCATATTGTTAAAAATCAGAGATATCTTCTGTTTAAAGCCACAAATCATGAGATTCCAGGCTGTTCCAGAAAATAATCCCACTTGACAGCTTTGTAAAAATCTTCCTTAAAAGAATTAATTATTATTCAAATAGGTTCATAGCCCTCAGCATATATTTGTGTATTATGTTTGTTTCATCAGTTTGCTTATGAACTATCTGAATTAGCACAGCTGCTTATATTTCTGCAGAGTTGTTTCTATGACAACACACTTCCACATACCTCACCGTTTAAAAATTATCTTCAATTATATCCAGAGGAAAAATCAAATTGTTCTCATTCTTTATTCTTTTTCTTTAATCAGTTCCACATAAAGTACAATATGGGTTGATTGTTGCATTTGTCATGACTATTTCAATATTTTTAAAATAATTTGGTCTTGATCATAGTAAGAATAGAATATATTTCCATATATTCCCCCAGTATAAATTTTATATTCAGGAACAGCAATGATTACATGGCACACAAAATTTCTTTTAAGATCTATCAAGAATATCTCTCCGAGTTCACAGAGCACTGTCTGTGGCAAGAGTTTATTACAGAAATATGCAAAAGTCTTAGACACATACACATAGCTAAGGTGCCTAAGACTTTTGCACAGAACTGCAGTAATTTTGTGTATTGCATTGTACAGTTATCACAAAACAAAAACAAATTTCATGACATATGTAAGTGATAAACATGATTCTGATATGGGTCTCTATTGAGGACTGAGAGTGGGAAAAGGAAAGGGAGAGGCAATCATGGTTGGGGAAAGGGGCAGGGAGAGGGGAATCATGGTTGGGGAAAGGAGAGGGGAATCATGGTTGGGAAAAGGGGAAGGGAGAGGGGAATCATGGTTGGGAAAGGGGAAGGGAGAGGGGAATCATGGTTGGGAAAAGGGGAAGGGAGAGGGGAATCATGGTTGGGAAAAGGGGAAGGGAGAGGGGAATCATGGTTGGGAAAAGGGGAAGGGAGAGGGGAATCATGGTTGGGAAAAGGGGAAGGGAGAGGGGAGGGAGCAGGAAGCACCAGAGAGACATACTGCAATGATCAATAAACCGATGTTTGGAATCAAATTAACCCTTGCCCGGCGTCTCAGGGCTGGGTGTGTCTGCACCCAAGCCACCTCCTGTACCTGGTGCTCCTTTTCCACCACCTCTCCCATGGTGCTCCACCCTCACCATTCCCAACGTCCTTTGTTCCCGCCAGGTTTACTAACTCCATATTGACAAATGCAGTACTGTGCAAAACTCTTCGGCACCCTAGCGATATATGTGCAGCTGAGACTTTTGCACAGCACTGTATTGTATTTCCCTTGGCAGCTTTTCACGTTCATACTCTGGTTACACCTTCTCCTGGAAAGACCTCTCATTTTTACTTTCCATTGCGAGTCAGTTATGTTCTGTGTGGCTCAGGATACAGCTGTATCCTGAAAATAGTTTCCTGGTTTACCTGATGATCTGTCCTTCGTGTGCCGTTGGCGAGGGTCGTCAACTCTGTTCCAGGTGTTGCAGTTTTGCCTTCGGGTTAGAAACTTGTGGGATTAGCTCCCAGAGGTTTGAATAAATGTACTTGGTTTAGCAGCCTAGCCTGGCACCAAAGAACTGCTGCACTAAAAAAGCTGCTTTCGTTAGTCTGAAGCATTAGCACAAGGCTCACTCATGTGGGTGTAAATGATTTGAAGGCTTTATCAAAGAGGAGCAGAGTAATTGACCCTAGCTGGTAAATATTCTGCAATCGATATCACTGAAATAGATGATATAGTTCAGTTAATAATTCTCCTAGGCCAGCCTTCTGTTTATTTTCTTGTCCTGGTACACCCTTTTATATCCCTTACTCATTTGATTCCATCTGCCATTCATCCTATCGTAGCTCTTACATTTCATTTGTAGCTCTTACATTTTCTTCCACCTTGCTTCCCCTCCCCACTTTCCCTGCGCCTTAAAATCCATTTGAACCTGACATTTCGAGAGCATCAACTTGGCCTGTTGGTAATGTTTCTCCCTCCGCAGACAGCGCCTGACATGTGCATTTCCAGCACATTCTGTTATTATTTCACACAATGAAGGGTCAAGTTTCAGCAACAGCTGGATAACGAATCAATCTTTTGAAATGGTTGAGCTATTAGGAATGGTCTCTGCACCAGGTACAGCACTATGCAAATGTCTTAGGCAAACATATATAGCTAGGGTGCCTAAGACTTTTGCACAGTGCTGTATTTGTCAGCATGGAGCGGGGAGCGAGTTTGTAAATCTGGCGGGAGCAAAGGATGTTGGGCATGGTGAGGGTGGAGTGCTGCGGGAGGGGTGTGGGACAGGTGGCAGAGAAGGAGTGCCAGAATGGTGTGGGTGCAGAGACCCCCAGCCCTGAGACATCAGGCAAGGTCATTTGATTCCAAACAATTGGTTTATTGATCAGTACAGAGTGTCTCTCTGGTGCTTCCCACTCTCTCACCACTCCCTTCCCCTTTTCCCAACCATGATTCCCCTCTCCCTGCCCCCTTCCCACTCTCAGTCCACAATAGAGACCCATATCAGAATCAGATTTATCATCACTCACATATGACATGAAATTTGTTTCTTTTTGTGGCAGCAGTACAATGCAATACATAAAATTACCACAGTACTGGTGTAAAAGTCTTAAGCACCTTAGTTAAATATTAGTTAAATAACTCATCAGGGGTGATTGATAGGTTCATGGCCTAAGGTAGAAGGGGATGAGCTATTAACTTCAAACTTTCTGCATAATCACTCAAAGAGTTGAACTGCACGTGCATGTAATGAGAGCTGTATAACTCATCTCCTTCTACCTTAGGCCACAAACTTATCAATCACCCCTGCTGTGTACACTTTCTGGAGGTCCAAGATCCGTATGCTCCACGACCGCTGGACTTAGTGTGTAAATGTAGGAGCGGACTATGTTGAAAAATAAATGTGCTAGGTTTTCTAAAATTGACTCCTTGTACCTTAGGCCACGAACTTATCAATCACCCCTCGTAAAGTTTCAAATGGATTGACACAATTAGATCACAAGGCAATAAAGAAAGAGAGAGAAATTCATATCTCAAAGAACTCTGTTGACATCTTGCCTTAATTCTAAAGGTAAGAACAGAATCTGCCTAATTATACAGAGGAAGGCCCCACCAAATCAGCCAGGCAGATTCATTTATTAGGAACAATTAGTAAAGAATGAACGTTGGTCAGGACAGTGAGAAGAATGTCTTTGCTCTGAATTACGGTGAAGGATCTTTTACGTCTACTTTGTGGGGTAGAAGAGAGAGAAGAGTTTGTGCCTTGAAGGATCAGCTGAAGCAAGCTGCTGAGCCTGATCCTGTGCTGAGTCTAGAAATGAGGAAGAGCAATATTTTAGTCTCCAGTGTTCTGAATAGAAGCTAGGTGAAGATGCTTTAAGTTGCAATTTTCTGGAGACAATTATTCCTGAGGACTGAATTAAGATGGCAAATGTACAGTTTGATTAGATTAGATGATAGATTGGAAGTAAAACCATAGTCTTTAATCTTTATAAGTTGTAATGATTATCAATAAATTCAACATTCAAAGTTCATTTATTATCAAAGCACATATACGTTATACAACATTCACAACAAGCTGGAGGAACTCAGCAGGGCCTCTGCCCCTTCCCTCTTCAGTCCTGATGAAGGGTTCCGGCCCGAAATGTTGATTGATCGTTTCCATGGATGCTGCCCAACCTGCTGAGTTCCTCCAGCTTGTTGTGAGTGTTGCTTTGACCCCAGCATCTGCAGAATATTTTGTGTACACGTTATACGACCTTGAGATTCGCCTCCTTACAGGCAGCCACAAAACAAAGAAACCCAATAGAACCCATTAAAAAAGAAGACCACCAAATACCCAATGTGCAAACAAAGAACAGGTCAGGCAAACAATATAAGGTAAGCAAATAACTTTGAGAACTAAAGTTTACAAAGTGAGTTCACAGCCACTAAGCCAGTCACAGCCAATCCAGGAGCCCGTTAGTTTCAGGCCACAGCCTTAGTTCAGTGCAGAGACAAGTAAACTTTGTCGAGCAGCAAACTAAATTGGGGTGTAAATAAGATTTGTAAGTTGCCGATACAATATTTTCTGTTGTTTTGTTATCACTTGCAACATGAAATCACGTCCCCAATACACAATCTAATTGGGATGGAACTTTGACCTTGCTTTTAATGATTAATTTGGAGGTTTCAAGTTTTAAAGATTTAATTCACCGACCTCACCTGTTTTCTATATTTTGACGCTAAAAATAGGCATTTTTTCCCAACAGGGATGTCCTCCGGGAATGCTGGCAGCTGCTTTTGGTTACTCCACCACTCCTTCCGTTGGCACCCTGGGAATCATTTATCAGAGAATATCTTGCACATTAGTGTCGACTGCTTTGAAATTAAAAAAAAAACTAAATTCTGGAACACTCAGCAGGTTAGCCTCCATCTGGGGGAAAAGAAAATGAGTTAGTATTAGAGTTTGAAGACCCCACATTAGAGAAAATAAGTTAGTTCTATCATGTATGGGTGGGATGTTGGTGGATTGCAAAAGCAAAGGGAATGGTAAGACAAGGCCAGGCTTTTTGACGTCCTCCACTGTTTACAGGACCACCTAGCTGGTAACATGTGGCCAGTTTGAAGGAGAGAAATCAACTGAAGAACCTTCATCTGTCCCTTTAGATCAGAGATAAGGAAGAATTTCTTGAGGCAGAGAGTGGTGAATCTGTGGAATTCATTGGCACAGATGACTGTGGAGACCAATTCGTTGGGTATATTTAAAGCAGCTGATAAGTTCTTGATTAGTAAAGGGTGGCAAAGTTTACAGGGAGAAGGCATGAGAATGAGGTAGAGAGGGTTAATAAATATGTGGAGCAGACTGTGATGGGCTGAATGATGTAATTCTGCTCCTATGGTATGTCTTATGGTCTAATGACCTAAAGAGATATGTAAAACTGTCAAATGCAGGTCAGAGCTTTGCTGATACAGTAC
Organism: Mobula birostris; assembly: GCF_030028105.1. NCBI lineage: Eukaryota > Metazoa > Chordata > Chondrichthyes > Myliobatiformes > Myliobatidae > Mobula > Mobula birostris. Next base: position 38,536,574 of record NC_092392.1, on the reverse strand, counting down.
TGGAATTCAAGAGGTGAATGCTGATAATGCCCAGCAGATCAGCCAGTATCTGCAGAGAGAGAAATTGATTTAATGTTATAGAGTTAATGCTACAGGAGAGTTGACAAGTTCTGGTGCAAATGGAAAAATTCAAATGATCTGAAATGATTGAATTCAGTACTGCATCCTGAAGGTCAGGTGTTGCTCAGGCTTACTTTGCGCCCTATTGGAAGGTCAGAGGCAAGTAGTCAGAGTGGGAGTGTGACAGAGAAGCAACATGACTGCTAACTGAATGCTCAGATTCATCCCTGCGGTCTCAACAGAAGTTTTTCACATAGCACTCACCCAGTTTGTGTGCTGCATCTCTAATGTAGAAGACACATGATGTGAACACTCAATGGGGCGACTCTAGACAGGAAGAAGTGCACGTGAATCACTGCTTTACTTGGAAGGGCTGTTTGGGTCCCTGGATGGTGGGAAGGGTTAGATTAGATTAGATTATGAGAACACTCAGTCCTCTTTTATTGTCATTTAGAAATGCATACATGCATTAAGAAATGATATAATGTTCCTTCGGCGTGATATCACAGAAAACAAGACAGACCAAAGACTAACACTGACAAAACCACATAATTATACCATATAGTTATAGCAGTGCAAAGCAATACCATAATTTAATGAAGAACAGTCCATAGGCACAGTAAAAAAAATAGTCTCAAAGTCCCCGAGTCGATCGAATCCCGAGTCCCCGATAGCGGCGGCAAAAGTGAGAGACTCCCTGCCATAAACCTCCAGGCACCGTCAACTTGCCGATGCCTTGGAAGCAGCTGATCCTGAGTCCATCCATCCGAAAACTCCGAGCTTCCGAGCAGCCTCTTCGATACAGTCTCCTGAGCGCCATCCTCTGCCGAGTGCCTTTGACCTCTTCCCGGCCGCTGCAACACGCAAAGCCGAGGATTTCGAGGCCTTCAGCTCCAGAGATTCCAGTTACCACACAGTAGCAGCGGTAGCAAAGCAGACATTTCAGAAGTTTTTCAGATGTTCCGCTATGCACTCATGTCTGTCTCCATCAAATCAGGACTGTGCACGGTCCCATACTTGACAGATAACAGCAAGTGAAGATAAATGCAAAGCTATTACATTGACCGGAAGAGTGGACTAAGCTGTGAAAGATATGGTCTTTTCAAGATAATGAAAGGTGAGGGAAGGAAAGATGTATCTGATGATTGAATCCTGTTGAAAGTGGTGGAAATTATGAAGGATGATGTATTGCGTGGAAAGACTGATGGAGTAGGAAGTGAAGACCAGGGGAATTTTACTCTTTCCTTGGACAGATGGCGACAGACAAGGACTGAGGCTTTGGAAATAGATTAGGAATGATCCAAAGCTCTGTCAACTCACATTTCAGCTTCCCCAGCTTTGGGTTGTGATACCTAAGGGCAGATTCAGTGACTGTTTTGCAGACAGCTGCCATGCACAAGGCGAACTTGAACTTCCGGCTATCCCTTACCTTATTCCTCCATCCCACTCCCACTCTGACCTGTCTGTCTGTTTACTCCTGGACCGTTCCAGCAAATCCAATGAGACACACTTTATTTTCTGTCTGGGCCTTTGTGGCATAATTTCAAAGTCAGCAATTTCAGATGACTTGCTTTTTCAGTCGTGATACAGGGTCTCAGCCCGATTCATTGATGATCCCTTTGCCTTCACAGAGGCAGCCTGACCGCTGATTTCCTCAAATAGCTTGTTTTTGCTCCAGATCTGAGCTTTGCTTCATGACTGCCTGCTAGGAGACAAACAGGTTGCATACTGTATAACTCATTTTGAGACTTCTTCTCATGAGGTGTGTAGAGATTGATTTGGCAATGTTGACGTTAAGCGAAAAGGGAAGAAGGGAGAAGGACATAAAGCATTCGGTATGAAGGCGGCACCAGCTGCGGAAGAACTGGGAGAAAGTACACAGGAGGAGAAGGTGGGCTTGAAGCTGTTATGGAATGAAGTGAAGCAGACGCTGGCCAGGCTGTGAAGGGCTGAGCACATTTGTAAGCACAGAGAAAGAAGGAGAGTGAGAGGTCCAGCTTCTTCAGGAATTCTGACGGCTGTTGGAGGATAAAAAGAGCAGGAAGCTGAAAGCCGCCAAAGAGGAGCCGTTCATCAGGGGCCAGAACAGTGATCCAGGAAGGAAAATTGCCCTGTTTCACTGGGGAATGCTCCGCTCCTCCAACTGTCCAGTTTGACACCTCCCCACAAGCTAAGTGAAGTCAGACAGGTCATCAAAAAGGCAAGGTCGGTGTTAACACCAGGTCTGACAGAATTCCTTACGAGCTCGACAAAAACTGCCTTGGTGTGCTAAAGATCCTGTGGAACCTAATGAGAACTGCCTGGAAAAAACTGCACATGCCATCAGAGTGGCAAAGTGCTGTGGCAGTGTTCATCCCCAAAGAGCAGGACTCCAGTTTAGGAGCATGGCACTGCTGAACGTGGAGGAGAAAATCTTCTTCTCTGTCGTGGCTAAGAGGGTGACCAGCTACCTGATGGGCAATGGATACATTGACACCAGCTGCCGGAAGGCAGGAATTCCAGGCTTCCCGGGGTGTGTGGAGCATGCGTCATTGATCAGATCCAATGAGCTGAGCATGAGAAAAGTGACCACCATGTATGTGGATCTGTGCGTCGCCAGCTCATTAACTTTGTGGTGGAATTGTTTAGATTCCCGACTGCATTAGACGCCTGGTTTCTGATTACCTCAGTGACATCAGGTGGGCTTCTCTTTGAGACTGTACAACGGGGTGGCAGCAGCTCGAAGTAGACATCGCAATAGGGTGTTCCATCTCTCCCACCGTGTTTGTAGCAGCCTTCGAGATCATCCTTACTGGAGCAAGGCAGGTGGATGGATGGACAAAGCTACAGTCATGACAGAGGCTTCCTCCACCGAGAAGCTACATGGATGATATCACAAACAACCCTCAGATGGCTGCAAGCGCACGAAGGCTGCTGAATAGGCCGGTCGAGCTAGTGACATCAGCAAGGATGAAGGTCAAGCCTTCCAAGTTGTGAAGTATATCCTTCTAAAAAGGGGTCAGATGTGACAACATCACCTTTGTTGTAGGGGGTGAGCAAATCCCATTGTTGGCCAGGCAGCCCATCCGAAGCCTTGGGAGGCAGTACACCACAGAGCTCTCTGACAGGCAGGTGGGAAAAGTAGCACAGAAACAGCTTGCAGAGGGCCTGGCCAGAATCGACCAGAGACAACTACCCAGAAAGTATAAAGTGTGGTGCTACCAGTTCACACTGTACCAAAGGGTGATGAGGCCCCTGAGAATGTGTACAATCTCCTCATCAGCAGCCTGTAGGATGGATGGGATCGCCAACTCCTACATCCGTAAACGGCTGGGGCTGCCTTGGTGTTTCTCGGACACTGGCCTCTTTGGGAAGAGCATGTTGCACCTGCCACAGAGATCCTTCAGCCTGGGGTACAATCAGGAGAAAACCTGACTGGTCATTGAGCTGAGGGAGTCCATCGTCCCGCTGGTGAGGAGTGCCAATGCCCCGACCCATACTGGCCATTAGTGGAGAGATCAAGCAGGCTGCAGCACCGAGAGGTTGTTGGCAGAGTCCAGTCTGGACAGGCAGGACTTGGCTGGGAGAAAGCAGCTTCCCCATCAGGGCAACCCATGATACCTTTCCCTGTCCCTGAAATTTTCACCAGTGGTTCGGCAGTGAGGATAGCCGACCCCTGTGTGATGCCACCAATGCCGACATCCAACACATCGTGGCAGGATACAAGACTGCGCTGTCCCAAGGGTGCTATAGATACCCTAAAGAAGCTGGTGGAGATCCTAGAAACCTGCAGGTGGGATGCGAGAAGCAGCCTTTCCCCAGCAGGATAGCAACTCATCCCATTTGTTAAGGTTGGTAAGAGTGCTGAATGCACCTGCCCCAGAGCTCCTTCGAGACTCCTCTCCACAGGCAAGGAGTGGAACATGAGGGCGGGTCTCAGCAGAAAGTTCCCACGGAAATCGCCACCACAACTTTCTGCCCAAACATAGTCCTGTGGTCCACAGCAGCCAAGACAGTTCTCCTCATTGAGTTAACCATCCCATGGGAGGAAGGAGTGGAGGCTGCCCACGAGTGGAAGAGGCTGAAGTACTCAGACCTGGCAGCTGAGTGTAAGGATGCTGGCTGGAGGACCATCGTCCACCCTGTGGAGGTCGGTTGCCGGGGCTTTGTCGGTGCATTGATGACAAAGTTACTTCATGATATGGCAGTGACCGGAACGAGGCTCAGGAGGGCCAGCAGAGAGTTGGCTGAAGAGACAGAAAAGGGCAGCTTTTGGCTGTGGCTGAGGATGAAGGACAGAATCTCATCCCATTGAAAGCTGCAGGGGGTGGCAGGGAGATGTCCCTGTCACTGCTCCACCACCAGGAGATGTACCAGGGCCGAGGGAGTGAAACATCAGTGAATGGTGGTCCCCGGCTGATGACCAAGCAGCTGACCTAAGGCGCTGTTGGAAGTGTGGCAGACGGCAATGCCAAGCAGGAAACATCTTCCTGTCATTCTCATATTTTGATAATAAATGTACTTTGAACTTTGAATCTGCAGTCTCTTGTGTCTCTCACTTGCTTTTCCTGTTTGTTAAAATGATTTAGTTCTGTTGTAATGTTATCTACCTGTAACATTAAATTGATTTCTCTTTCCCTCTCATCTCTCTTTCTTCCAACTTAGTCACTGCCTAATCTGCCGATCATTTCCAGGACTCTTTCTTTGGTTTTAGTTTCTGCATCTACTCTGATTTGCATTTCACAGTTTTTACATCTTTTGCAGTTTTTATATCTCCGATTCCCTTTCCCATTTTGACATGTCAGTCCACGGTTTCCTCTTGTGCCAAGATGAGGCCACCCTCAGAGTGGAGGAGCAATATTTTGTCTGGGTAGCCTCTGACCTGATGGCATGAATATTGATTTCTCCTTCTGGTAAAAAAAAATCCTCTCCTCTCCCCTCTTCTTCTATTTCCCACTCTGGCCTCTTATCTCTTCTCAGCTGCCTACTACCTCCACCTAGTCCCTCTCTGTCCTGACTCTTAAAGTGATTTCCCCTCCTGGCAGAATGTTGGTGTAGGTGGTATGATCAGCACAGGCACAAAGTGTAAGGTGGATGGCAAGTGTGAGCAGGAACAGTACCCTGGGTGTGTTGAGAAGGTGGGCCCTTGCTGGATGCTGAATGGCACTTACTGGATATGCAGTTCCTAGGCTTAGCTATGGTTCCCACAGGGGGGCATGGTTGATATGTGGTGCCATATAGATACCACCCCAGTGCCCTGGATGGGCACCTTGCCCATACTGGTTGGTAAGAGGGCTATTACAAAGGAAGGAAGGTTTTGAATGATAGCCTTTCTCAGTATGGTGCAGCTAGACTGTCCCGGGAACTAATTTTGATTACCTTACATTACCTGCTCACAAAGGATTGTGCCACTTGTACTATTATTGGTCGAGACTTCCGCACCTACATTCCTGACAGGTCGGGTAACATCTCTCACCTGGCTGATCATATCTCAGTCAGTGTATAAGATTAAGCTCATTAGCTATTACACTCCAGGGTGGGGCTGCTGGCCTTTGGGACACAGGAAGGCTGGTGGTCTACTGTAGAATACTGGGTGAGTGACTATAGGGTTTACGGTACTGGGTATTGGACTTTTGTGTTTTATATTTAGCTTAGTTGGGAGTTCGTGAGAGTCATATTAGTCTGAGGGTTGGATCGTCACGTTTGTAATTTTCGAGCGATGGAGTGTCCTGTGGGGTCTAACTTATTCTGCATGTTGAAAGTTGCTTTGTTGTGATTGGTTAGTTTAGAAACAGCATCTGCTTTTCCCATTGGTTAGCTGCCTGGTGTCCAGTTTCAAATACCCTGGGTATAATTAGAATGTGAAAGGGGCTTGCTCTCTCTTCGTTTATTTAAGGCAAGCAGTGCATGTAACCTTTGGGAAAGTATGCTGCGTGTGCACTTTTGGCTATGTATGTTTGCTGAACGTATACCTGTTGAATACTTAGCTTTGTAGCTTCTGTAACTTGGGAAACATGAATGTTTGGTTGAATTTTTACTGTTTGTGAATAAATGATTAGTATTCTTATTCGCAGTCAGTGTTTTCTGTCTCAGTTGTCAGACCCGCACCTGATTCAAGGTTACACCCTCCTCCTTCCCTTTCTCCTATGGTCCACTCACCTCTCGTATCAAATTCCTTCCTCTCCAACCTTTCCCATCCGCTGGCTTCACTTATCACCTTCAAGCTACCACCTTCCCTTCCCTCCATCTTTTTATTCTGGCATCTTCCACCGCCCCCCCCCCTTTCCTTTCCAGTCTTGACGAAACTTCAACTGTTCGTTTATTTCCATAGATGCTGCCTGGCCTGCCGCATTCCTCCAGCATTTTTGTCTGTGTTGCTTTGGATTTCCAGCATCTGCAGAATTTCTTGCATTTACAGTTTTTACATGTTCCTTTGTTTTCACTTTCGTCTCTCTCTTTAATTGAACTCATCAAAACATGTTTACATTTTCACACATTTTTTACACCATTTTTACATGGATTGTTTTCCTTTGTGTATTGGTTGTTTGTTGGTCTTTGTTTATTTAGAGCTTTTCTTATACTGTATGGTGTAAAAATCTAAGACACATATATATAGCTAAGGTGCCTGAGACTTTTGCACAGTACTGTAGTAATTTTATGTATTCCTCCGTAGGGTTGCCAGAAAAATAATACATTTCATGACATACATGAGTGATGATAAACCTGAATCTGATATGGGTCTCTGTTGTGGACTGAGAGTGGGAAGGGGGCAGGGAGAGGGGAATCATAGTTGGGAAAGGGGAAGGGAGAAGGGAGGGAGTGGGAAGCACCAGAGAGGCATTCTGTAATGATCAATAAACCGATTGTTTGGAATCGAATGACCTTGCCTGATGTGTCTGCACCCGCGTCACCCCTCACCCCTGCACTCCTTCTCTGCCACCTGTTCCCACCCCTGCCACAGCACTCCACCCTCGCTATTCCCCACATCCTTCGCTCCCACCAGATTAACAAACTCGGTTTCCACTCCACGCTGGCAAATACAGTACCATGAAGAAGTCTTAGGCACCATATATATATATATATATATATATATATATATATATATATGTGACTAAGAGTTTTGCAGAGTACTGTACACCACAGAGTCCTTTACAATAATTTACCTTCCTGTATATATACAGTATGTGCCTAAAACATTTGCATAGCACTGTACATATTTCTTCTTTTTCCCTGTTAATGGCTTCAGGAAAATAAATCTCAAGGTAGTCTCCAGTAACATATACATAATTTGTTAATGAATTTACTTTGAAATTTGTGCTTTGACTTTTTAAACAATGGATCATAGAGTGACAGAGTTGTACAGCACACAAGCAGGCCCTTCAGCCCATCACATCTATGCAAGCCATTTTTCTCATCTACACTAATACCATTTGCCTGTGCAGCCCTGTCCTCACCCCATCAGAGGTGGCAACATTGGCAGAATCACCTTTCTCCCATGCTCGCCATTAACATTTTTTAAACTTTTCAACTTCTAATAAAGGGCTTTTGAACTGAATCATCAGCTGTGTCTCCTTTTCTCCAGGTGCCACTCAACCTACTGAGTATTTCTATCACTTTTTGTTTTCAGGTGGCCACTTCCTTGCTGATTTTTTTTGGTGTTCAGTTTTTATCCATTGCTTTAGTTCAGGGATTCTGAACCTTTTTTATGCCATGGACCAATACCATTAAGCAAGTAGCCTGTGGACCCCAGGTTGTGAAACCCTTTCTAGCTCACCTTTTGCCTCAGGAAGTCAATATTTTTGCCCTTGACAGAAGACAAGCTGGCCCAATGTAGGCATAGTCCTGTTTAACACCCAGCTTAGTCCTGCCTTGTTGACTTAGTTCACATGCAAGGAGCAAAGAATCAGAGCTAGAATCAGGTTTAATATTATTGGCATATGTTGTAACATTTTTTTGTTTTTGTGGCAGCAGAGCAATGCAATACATGATAATAGCAAAAAAGAGAAATTACAGCAAGTTTGTGTGTATATATATATATATCCACACTATAACTATATATAAAAAGTTAAATAAGTAGTGAGAAATAGAATAAAATGTAGTGAAGTAGTGTTCATGGGTTCAACATTCATTCTGAAATCAGGTGGTAGAGGGGAAGAAGCTGTTCCTGAATCACCGAGTCTGCACCTTCAGGCTTCTGTACCTCCTGCCTGATGGTAGCCATGAGAACAAGGCATGACCTGAGTGATGGGGTTCCTTAATGGTGGATGAAACCTTTCTGAGGCATCACTCCTTGAAGTTGTCCTGGATGCTATGGAGGCTAGTGCCCGTGATGGAGCTGACTGAGTTCACAGCTCTCTGCAGGTTCCTTTGATCCTGTGTAGTAGCCCCCCCTCCCCCCCCCACACCACCAATACCAGATGGTGATGCAGCCAGTTAGAATGCTCTCCACAGTACATCTGTAGAAATTTGGTGCAATACCAAATCTCCTCAAATTCCTGATGAAATACTTTTAACTCTTTATCTGTGTTTGGTAAAGAAAGGGTTAAAGGATAAAAGGAGGAATTGAAAGGCCTAGGCAGAGTGGACATGGAGAGAATGTTTCCAATAGTGGGAGAGAACCAGAGGGCACAGCCCCAAGAAACAAGGCCAGCTCTTTGGAAGAAAAATGAGGAGGAATATTTTTATCCAAAAGATGGCGAATTTGTAGAATTAATTGGCACAGGCAGCTGTGGAGGCCAAGTCATTGGGAACATTTAAAGTGGAGGTTGATAGGTTCTCGATTATTATGGGCATTAAAGGTTACAGGGAGGAGACAGGAGAATTGGGTTGAGAGAGAAAATGAAGCAGCCATGTTGGGATGGTGGAGCATACTCAATGGGCCAAATGGCCCAAGTCTCCTCCTGTGTCTTATGGTCTTATAGAAGGCACCAAACTTCCAAACCTCTCATCCACCTGCTAAAGAGCCGCCGTGTGCCCTGACCGTGGCAGAGTCTGCAGGTCCCACGTTTGCCTCATCCACCCATCTCTGCCGACAGAACAGCAGAGGAAATATATCATCCTTGGCCTCAAGGGACTGCTTAGAAGAATAATCAGAGTCCTTTCTCTTGAGGCCAGATATGCTACATACCAAATATTACAGAATGCTGTGTTCACAGATGACATTTAAATATAGATTTGATTTAGTGTTTTACATCACCTTGCCTCCATATAAACACAAATTTTCTCACTAATTATTCAATTCTAATGATTGCAGTCATTCAGTTTTATTATTTAAGGATACATTTTAATATCCATTTCTCATCAATCATACTTAAGCCTCCTTCCCTTTCTATGTTGCCATTATGTGTCAAATGGCCGTCTTGTAACGAGGTGGTTTCTAGTCACTGTCAGTTTATCTCAATGCAAATCTTCTAGTGATTTATTTTAATCATAGTTCTGAAGTGGAATATTTCCTGGAATATCTTATAAGATCAGAATGTGGTGCACAATTCCTCCTGGGAGATTCTTACATCTGAGCAAAATTTGCCTTGACGGATGAGCTCCTCGCTTCCTCTTCGCTGTATTGTTTCTCCTGGCTGCTGCAGTTCCCCACGTTTAACATGTACAAGAGTGGTAATAAAATTCAATTACTGCCTGTCAGTGTTACTTAAATTGCTTTGAAACCAAGTGAACAGAATTAGTTCACTGGATTTTTATTAATGCAGCTTTAATTACTTGATAGTTCTATTTACACATAAACCATTTTGATACGTTTCATAAATGTCATCTGTTTGCAAAAGAGTAGCAGATTGAAGATTTATATATTAGTGCTAAAAGTTCTTGTGGAGGCAACTCGCTTGCACAGGTGGAAGGTAGATACACATTGTTCCCCATACAATGAGGTACTCACAGGACAGAAACTGAAAGAGAATATCAGGTCACTTTCAGTGTGCACAAGGGAAGACTGGGATCCCTCAGCTGGCTGCCGTCCACCTCCAGGCAATCAGTTTGAAAGTAGCATTGGCAATGAGGAGAGAGGAAGCCATCTGGTCAGTCTCTTGAGATGGAATCAGACCAAGAACTGATGAGAGAAGGAAAATGAATTCCCCCTACATTAAAAATGAACAAAACTCTGAGGGTAGCAACTCAATGATGTCAATTTTGCCTAATTTGTCATTGTTCATTAATTCTGAAGCCTGACCTAAAATTTCAATTAAACTTTTAATGTACATACTTTGATAAGATTTTCATTTGTTGGATGAATCTCTTGTCCAGGTCTCCATTTAATTCAGAAATTTCTGAAATTACGTGTGGCTGTGATGAAGAGAATTCTAATCACTCTCTTGTTTGAGCTGCAGTGAAGATCACCATCAGGGCTTTGTACAGGAATTAAAATTTGACCGCTCTGAAATAGCACCTTAAGCAAATTTGTGTCATATTGATACACATAGATGTTTCCTCAATTTACTGAATGATGCTTGCGGAGGGAGGGGTGGGGGGATTTTGGTTCTGTGTATCTGATGCACACACGAGGCAATGAAATGATTTAAAAGATAGGGTACACTTGGCATGACTGTAGACTGAATTCTATCGTACTGACAGAGATATTGTTCTAATCAAGGATTCTCGGTAGTATCCTTTCTGTAAATTGTGCAAGCAGCGATTCAGATTCAGATTTATTTATCACATGTATGTCAAAACATACAGTGAGCTGCGTTGTTTACGTTAGCAGCTAACGCACTCATGAATGTGCTGGGGCAGCCTGCAGGTCAGCGCCAACATAGCATACCCATCATGCTCGGCAGAACAATGCAGAACACAACAGAGCAGGCAAAACAAGTGACAAAGCAACTACAACAAAACAAGCCCTGTTCCTGTCTGCCACCCACACACATACACAGTCTTTTAACCCTAGGATAGGCCACAGGCTGAGACTGGCACAGAAGTATACACAAAAATGGTTCTTCTCCAGGTGTCTCCTGGTCAGTCTCTATCCATATTCTGCAGGAAATGAGGGCTAGCCGGCAGACAGGGATGGAGAGAGATCAATAAATAGCAGAGAGAATGTCTTGACGACTGAGTGGAGGCCCAATCCTGGATTGGTAAAGACTCATTGAAGAATAGTCTTGCTCCTACAGCTCACACAAGGAATGAATTAATCAGACGCCAACACCTCATCTGGGTACATTAACCTGTCAACACCTACAAGTACATCTTTCCTTGCATTCTTACTGCCCGTTACGCCGCTGGCATTTAGGGCAGCAATGAAGGTCCTCCATCTCTGTCTGTCCTTGGCCATCTTCTCTGTTATGCCCCAGGTGTGCTTCAGGGTCCTCATTTCTGCCTCTAAGGTACAGCGCCGAGTTGTTTTTGATCTCCCGCATTTCCTCCACTCTTCATGGGTCCAATGAAGTGCTGTCTTGATGATGGAGTTGACCTCTCTTCTCATCATGTGCCCAATCCATCTCCAAAGTTTCCTCATGGTGATTGTGTCCTCTTGATGACACTGAAAGAGTAAGGCGTGGTTGGAGATCTTTCTTGGCCAGAAAATACGGAGAATCTTCCAGAGGCTTGTGGTGTGGAAGTGTATCCTTATTCAGTACCAAATTTTAGGTGGCAACTGGGTTCTGTAAAGATCAGCAGAACCAGGTCTGTGTACGCGAACACCCTGTCAGCTTCAGAAATGGAACTAAACATCTTGATGTTGACTTAAGAACCTGTTCCATAAAATTGTATGGATGAATACAGCATGACATTCCCACTGCTTGCCCTTCATGTTTGTCTTCAGAAGGTATGCTGTTAACTGGAAGGTATACGATTAACTAGAACTAGCCTACAAAATGCATTTCACATCCAACACATCACCAGCACCAGCTTACCTACCATCAAGGACTTATATAGAGAAAGGTGCCAGAAAAGGGCCAGTACACCATGAAGGATCCCATCCATCCTTATCATGGACTGTTTGTCCCGCACCAGTCAGGGAGGAAGCAACGTTATATCAATGCCCGGACCACCAGACTCAAAAACAGTACTTTCCCTAAGCAGTAAGGGTGATCAACACCTCCACCTAGTGACTGAACCCTCGCAACCCCACCACTACTACCTTATTATTTCCTGTCAGAGTCACCTTATGTACAGACACTGCAGTGCCTAGCATCACTTTATGGATATACAATCATCTATGTATATAAGCTATCTTATGCATTTATATTTATTGTGTTTTTATTATTGTTTTATGCATCTTTCGTGTGTTTTTTTGGCTGCACAAAATCCAAGGTAACAGTCATTTCATTCTCCTTTACACTTGGGCATTGGAAATGACATTAAACAAATCTTGACATTAAATAATTAGAAAAGAAAGATAAATTTCAAACTTGGCAACGTGACAGGAACAGATGTAACATAGAGAACAGTGTTGTTAATACACTGTATTGCAGAATAAAAAAAGCACTTAGGAAGAAGTTAGTTGAGAATCAGAATCAGGTTTAATAACATCAGCATATGTTGTGAAATTTGTTAACTTTGCAGCAGTAGTACAATGCAATGCATGATAATATACAGAAAGAAAAAAACTGAATTACAATAAGTATATATAATATATATGTACTGGATATTAAATAGTTAAATTAAGTAGTGCAAAAAACAGAAATAAAATAGTAGGGAAGTAGTGTTCACGGATTCAGTGACCATTCAGAAATCAGATGGCAGAGGGGAAGAAGCTGTTCCTGAATCGCTGAGTGTGTGCCTTTAGGCTTCTGTACCTTCTTCGCGATGGTAACAATGAGAAGAGGGCACGTCCTGGGTGGTGGGAGTCCTCGATGACGGACACTGTCTTTTTGAGATGCTGCTCCTTGAAGAACTCCTGGATACCGCGGAGGCTAGTGCCCATGACGGAGATGACTAATTTTACACCACTCTGCCACTTACTTCAGTCCTGTGCAGTGAATACCAGATGATGATGCAGGCTGTCAGAATGCTTTCCACGGTACATTTGTAAACCTTTTTATGTGTTTTAGGAAATATAGAGACTGTCTTGTCTTCTTTATAGCTACATCGATATGTTGGGACCAGGTTAGGTCCTCAGAGATCTTGACACCCAGGAACTTGAAATTGCTCACTTTCTCCACTTCTGATCCCTCTATGAGGATTAGTTTGTGTTCCCTCGTCTTACCCTTCCTGAAGTCCACTATCAGCTCTTTGATTTCACTGACATTGAGTGCAAGGCTGTTGCTGTGACACCACTCCACTAGCTGGTACATCTCGCTCCTGTATGACCTCTCCTCATTCTGCCAACAGTGGTTGTACCATCGGCAAATTTATAGATGGTGTTTGAGCTGTGCCTTGCCACACAGTCAGGGGAGTAGAGAGAGTAGAGCAGTGGGTTAAGCACACCCCCGTGAGGTGCACCAGAGTTGATCATCAGCGAGGAGGAGATATTATTACCAATCCACACAGATAGTGGTTTTCCGGTTAGGAGGTTGAGGATTCAGTTGCAGCGGGAGGTACAGAGGCCCAGGTTCTGGAGTTTTTCCAATCAGAACTGTAGGAATGATTGTGTTAAACACTGAGCTATATTCAATAAACAGCATCCTGACATGGGAGGAAGAAGAGAAAGGCGAGGATTTTGAAATACTTACTTTTATATAAGACTATATGTTAATTTTTCATATCATTTATCATTCATCATGGGCTTGTTATTGTCATTGTTAACTTAATTATTCTTTGTTTATCTTCTACATCATGTTGTGTGACCATGATGGTTGGCAGAGAACATTCTGGAATCTGTGGCAGTTTCACACTAAACTGTTCTTTTTACACTTGTATCTCAGCTTCATTAGTTCAACCCCAGATGGAACATTGTACTGAAATGTTCTGGGTGGTGAGGTTGTCTCCCAGTCAGTGACTTTGGGTGATACGGTAGTATATTGCTTAGCAAAATGCTTTATAGTACCAGTGCTGCAGGTTCAATTCCCGCTGCTGTCTGTAAGGAATTTGTATGGTCTCCCCATGACTGTGTAGGTTTCCTCCAGGTGCTCCAGTTTTCTCCCACATCTATAGATGTACTGGTTGAAGTTAATTATTTCATTTTAAATTGTCCCGTGATTAGGCTAGGGTTAAATTGGAGGTTGCTGGACAGTGTGGGTTGACTATTCCGGACTGTATCTCAATATATAACTGAATGTTCAGGCTAAATCAGTGGTAAAGGAGGCAAATGTAATTCATTTTGCGAGGACTAGAACATTAAAGCAAGGATGTATTGCTGAGGATTTATATAGCGTTTGGTCAGACAGCATTTGGAATAGGGTGAGCAATTTTGGGCCCTGGGATGAAAGGCTAGGCCAATGAGGAGTGCTCTACATCTCTGGACCTGCACTCAATGGAGTTCAAAAGGATGAAATGGGATTGCATTGAAACCTATTGGATATTGAAAGACCTGAAAATCAAATCGAACCTATTGGATATTGAAAGTCAAATCAAACCAAAGAACATTTATTATTATCATATTATGTATGCAGTATACAACTCTGAGAGTTGCTTTCCCCACAAACAGCCACAAAACAAATAAGAACCATGGAACCCATTCCAAGAATAAAACATCAACACTCCCTCCTCCTCCACGTGTTTCCATTAGCTGGTGGGGGGGGGGTCTATGATCTGAGAGCACAGCCCCAGGATGAATGGATGTCCCTTAAAACTGAAATAAGGAGGACTTTCTTTAGCTAGAAGGTGGTGAATCTGTGGGATTCATTGCCACCAAGGGCTGTGAATGCCAAGTCATTTGGTGTATTTAGGACAGAGACTGAGAGGTCAGAATTTGTATATAGATCAGATTTAATATCACTGGCATATGTTGTGAAATTGGCTTTTGATTGGGAAGGTGGTTAAATGTTGCAGAGAGAAGACAAGAGAATAAGAATTGGAAACAAATAAATCAACCATGATTGAATGGTGGAGCAGAATTGTTGCACTGAATGGCTTAATTCTGCTCCTACAGTACACCTTCAGTACTTATGGCTATTACCAGTCTGCAGGAACCACACTGATAATAAAGATGCCATATTATGGTAATGCGAGAGTAGTTTTTAACATCACAGTTGATTAGTTTTCCATCTTAAAAAGATTCTTTTTGTTAATGTGAGGTTAGCGAATACAATACTTACAGTAAGGTACTCAGGGTTATTAGGGCAGAAGGTGCCTTTTCAGTTGGACAAAAATAGGCCTCATTGCTGCTAGCCCAACATTACTATGAATTATTGATTGATTTTATTGCATATTTTCTCATCCATTAATTAGTGCAAATACGTTGGCGTCTGATGTATTTACCACAACTAATGATTTGTTCTGCATTATCAGTCACCCATAAAAGAAATTAACTATCCACCTTTATTTGTTCTGCAAGATTTGTTCAACAGTCTATTGCGAGCTAGACTTCAAAAATGTTAATAAATTTCTGCAGCTCGTCTACAGGCAGTCAGTTAGTTGTGAAATCTATATGGAAGATAAAAATGCCCTGATTATTTTTAGCCCAACCTAAACTATTATTCTGATTATGTGCATACATTTCACATTCAAATCGCTTCTTAAATTGTGGAAATGCTTTGCAGTGTTTGTGAGCTGGTCTCCAGAGCTGAGTATTAACCATCACTCTCACTCATCCGGACATGGAGCTTCATGTGAATTCAGCTATTATCATAGACAGTCTTCAGATGAATGGCAAGCATTGCGCTCATGGTAGATACATGCACAATCTCATAAGCTGTTAACAATTTGCTAATCGTAAGGCAACAGCTCCCTTAGCAGCTAAAGGATATACAGAACTGTAATATATATTGCTAGGGCGCCTAAGACCTTTGCACAGTTCTGTGGTAATTTTATGTATTGCACTGTACTGCTGCCACAAAAAATAACAAATTTCATATCAGGAGTGAGCGACCTGATTCTGATATGGGTCTCTGTTGTGGACCGAGAGTGGGAAGGAGGCAGGGAGAGGGGAATCATGGTTGGGAAAAGGGGAGGGGAGAGAGGAGGGAGTGGGAAGCACCAGGGAGACATTTTGTAATGTTCAATAAACCAAGTGTTTGGAATCAAATGACCTTGCCTGGTGTCTCAGGGCTCCACCCTCACCATTCCCAACATCCCTGAGCCAGCTTTACAAACTCGCTCTCTGCTCCATGTTGACAAATACAGTACAGCGCAAAAGTCTTAGGCACTCTGGGTATATGTATATGCCTAAGACTTTTGCAGAGTACTGTATGTATACCACAGAGTCCTTTACAATAATTTACCTACCTTTGGTTTGGAAAGTAATGAAAAATGTATTTTAGTTGATAGTTTTTGTTTTAAATAAATGATAATTATCATTGTTTTATAGCTTGCAGGTAGATGCATCTAATAAAGCTTAGACAGAACACCGAGAAAGGACTTATTTTGTCTTAGTAAAGGGGAGAATACCAGAGAGATTGTTACTAATTGGTAAGAATGTTTCTTCATTTGGAGAATGGTACTGATCTGATATAGACAGCAACTTCAAAGCATAAAACTAATTGAAAGAAAAAAAACACGGAGGTGGGAGATATGTATTTTAGTTTTGTTTTACATCTAGTGAGATGCGCACGTATGCCGCGGTGGCCGAATGACATATGCCATTCACATACTTTTACATATAACCTGTAATGAATTATATAACCAACAAAAAAAATGCTTAATTAAATAACATGTTTACAGTATTGCTCTGGTATTACAGAAATATTAAACATTGGCCTCATCAATTTGATGTGCATTTATGACCATAAGATATAGGAGCAGAATAAGGCCATTTGGTCCATTGAGTCTGCTCTGCCATTTCATCATGGCTGATCCAGTTTCCCTCTCAGCCCCAATCTCCTGCCTTCTCCTTGTATACCTTCATGCCCTAACTAATTAAGAGTCTATAAGACTTCTGCCCTAAATATATCAGAATCAGAATCAGGTTTTGTTATCACCGGCAGGTGACGTGAATTTGTTAATGTGACATATACCCAATGACTTGACCTACACAGCAGCCTGTGGTAACAAATTCCTCAGATTTACCGTTCACTGGCTAAAGAAATTCCTCCTCGTTCCCATTCTAAAAGGATGTCCCTCTATTCTGAGGTTATATCCTCTGGTCTTTGACTTCCCCTGCCTAGGAAACATCCTCTCCACATCCACTCTATCAAAGTCTTTCAGCATTTGACAGTTTTCAATGAGGTCCCTGCTCATTCTTCTGAATTCCAGTGAGTAGGGGCCCAGAGTCATCAAATGCTCCTCATGTGTCAAGCCTTTCAATCCTGGAATCATTTTAATGAGCCTCCTTTGAACCCTCTCCAACGTAAGCACATCCCTTCCTAGAGAAGGGGACCAAAACTGTTCACAATACTCTGTGAGGTCTCACCAGTGCGTTATAAAGCCTCAACTTTACATCCTTGCTTTTACATTCTAGTCCTCTCAAAATGAAGTTGAAACTTATAGGACTATGAGACCAGTGTTGGAAGGTAGGGTTAGACTGGGCAGTTTTTTGATACAGGGAAAATGGACCAAGCGCTGTCCTGCTTCATACATTTTCTATGATTCTATGACAATGCTGATCAAAATGCTTCTTCATACATTACATTCATATTGCTCAGTTCTAGGTCATGTAATTTAAAATTCCCTCTATTCCTGCTGCTTTTCTTGCTGCAAAGTGTCATGGCGCATCACTATTACATCACCATCTGATATGGGGGAAGGGCCACTGCAAAGGACTGGGAAAAGTTTAAGGGAGTTGTAAACTCATACAGCCCCTTCAGGGCCATCTTCAACGGCAATGCCTCAGAAAGGCAGCATCCATCATTCAGGATCCAACCACCCTTCTTCTCATTACTACCACCAGGGAGGAGGTGCTGGAGACTGAGGGCACACACTCAACATTTAGGAACAGCTTTTTCTCCCCCATCAACAGGTTTTTGAACAACCAATGAACCCATGAACACCACTTCCGAACTTCGCTCTCATTTTGCACTATTCCTTTATTTATTCTTTTAAAATACATTTCTTATTATAACGTATGGTATATATTATTGCACTGTACTGCTGCCACAAAACAGCAAATTCCATATCATATGTCAGTGATAATAGACCAGATTCTGAATCTGCTTTGACTGCTTCAAGCTTCACAAACATCTTGCTTTCTGTGCCTCTGATTCCCATGACTGTAAATTACATACCTCAGTCCTGATTTCACAGCAATAGGAACTCAGAAGTGTTTATTGCCTTTGGCTCCCCAAGTCCCAGACCATACCATCAAAAACACCCTAGGTACAATGGCCACACATTTTACTGCCTTTGTTGTACTTTTGCTGGCATTGAATAGTTGCTGCCTTTCCTAACATAAACAATCTTTCTAAAAGGCACAATGTAAGGCTCAGAAAGACATGTTAGCCACATAATAATGAGTCAAGGTGTTTTCTCCACTGTTTAAACTCTGCACTCTTTTGATAATTGTCAAAGGAGTGCTTCTGAGAATAAGATTTGATTTTGTAACAACGTTCAAATTAGCCGAAGAATATCTTAAACAAGTCCAAAACAGTGTGAACACTTTGCATTGTGAATTAGATCCCAGCCTGTAACTAATTTGATTAATCTAAAAATAATTCACTTTTAGCTCTCAGATAGATGTAAACCTGCAATTCCCTGTTATATCTCTCACATTAAATATTAAGTGTACAAATCTTCTGATTAGATTCCTGCCTTTAATGTAGCTTTTGATATCTGTTAATCTGTAAATTAAAACTAATTCATAGCACCCTGATAGGCTCAAACATTCACTACTGTTTCCCAGGCTGCGTTCTTCCTGTTCACTGTATTGAAGCATTGATGAAGCCACCCACAAGTAGGAGGAGCAACGCCTCATATTCTGCCTGGGTAGACTCCAACCTGACAGTGTGAAGATCAACTTCTGTAACTTCTGATATTTTCTCCCCACTCTCCCCTCCTCTCTTCTTCCACTACCCAATCTGACTTTTCTCTGACCCCTTCCCTTCACCTCACCTGCCTATCATCATCTCCTGGTGCCCTCTTCTTTCCCTTTCTCCCATGGTCTACACTCCTCTCCTATCAGATTCCTTCTTCTTTGGCCCCCTTACCTTTTCCACCAGTAACCTCACGGCTTCTCACCTCATCCCCTCCCACCTTCCCCAACCACCTTCTTCCCCTCTCACCTGGTTTCACCTATCACCTTCTACCTTGTACACCTTCCCCCCCTCCAAATTCTTATTTTGTCTTCTTCCCCCCTTCATTTGAAGGGAGTCGGCCCAAAACATTGACTCTATTCCTTTCCATAGATGCTGCCTAACCTGCTGAGTTCTTCCAGCAATTTGTTTGTGTTACTCTGGATTTCCCACATCTCGTGCATTAAAATAAATCGAAAATAAATCAATGTCTTCACATTGCATGGACCAGCTTTCCACTGACAGAAACCATTCTTAAGATTATATATATTGACTGCAACACGCACAAAATGCTGGAAGAACTCAACATGTCGAACAGTAACTATGGAAATGAATAAATGGTTGATGTTTTGGGCCAAGACCCTTCTTCTGGACTGGAAAGGAAGGGGGAAGATGCCAAAGTAAAAAGGAGGGGAGAGGGGAAGGAGGATTAGCTAGAAGGTGATAGGTGAAGCCAGGTAAAGGTCTGATGCAGAAGGAATCTGAAAGGAGAGGAGAGTGGACGATGGCAGAGAGGGAAGTAAGAGAGGCACCAAGAGGAGTTGATGGGCAGATGAAGAGAGGAGGGAAGAGGCCAAAGTGGGGAATGGAAGAAGAGGGAAGGGGGAGGGAAGAAATATTTCCAAAAAAAGAAATCAATATTCATGCTATCAGGTTAGAGGCTACCAGACAGAATATGAGGTGTTATTCCTCCACCCTAAGAATGGCCTCATTGTGGCAAGAGAGGAGGCCATGGACTGATATATCTGAACGGGAGTGGGAATAGAAATTAAAATAGTTAGCTACCGGGAAACTCCACTTTTGGCAGACGGAGTGGAGGTTCTCGCCAAAATGTCAAGAATATAATTAATGTTGGCTCTCCTAATGTGGATGAGGCTGCATAGGGAGCAGCAGATACAAAAGATTACCCCCGACAGATTCACAGGTAAAGTGCTGCTTCACCTGGAAGGACTGTTTGGGGCTCTGAACGGTGGTGAGGAAGGAGGTGTGGGGCAAGCGTAGCATTTCCGTCTTTATATTAACCTTAATCTATAACATGAGGCCACCTAATTTAAATAGCACTTCCAGAATAGTGTAGATGAATTCTCTGGCTATACAGTTGATTTCTGGTCACGAGAGGCACATAGAGGGTACTAGTTGCTTGTCAGAACTGTGTCAGTTTGATTTATGCAAAGACGTATCTGTGGAAGCTTACAAAGTGGTTGCTATTGCAAATAACGATTTGAGTGGAATGTGGGAAGGCCTTTAGCAGAACAGCGTGATACTTAACAAAGAAATTTTTCTACCCTTTGATCTCCCACCTTGAAATACCTCTTTCATCTCACTCCAGGCACTAAGGTTTGCAAAGCTAGGTTGAAATACTACATGAAGAGTGGGGAGTAGTTTTGATTTAACTGCAGCCCACAGTGTGAGATTTCAATCTCGTTACCCACAATGTCTTATTTCTCCATGTAGCCTGACTGATATTTATTGAGCGTATCCTACTAGGTAATTGTATAACTGACATCATATGTTACAGGCTTCAGTGCAGCCATTTGATCAATACATGTTGCAAGAACTTCCTCTTGACAGAAATGATTCAGCTTGCTGTATGATGGTTGTAAAGTCACACTGTGCAAAATTGCATTTATGTGCTCATTGGATTCTCTTGAGAAATAATAACTATTCCACAGATAATTGATAGATGTAATTCAGAGTGAACACACTGTTCTAGTTTGCCTTCAGAATTATTATCCCAGACTCTGAGGTTGAAGTGATAGTGAAATTGACAGGATTCATTGCATTACACCATGAAACTGACAGCAGATTTAGGAGAAATCACTATATATCCTTGCCTGGTACACCACTGGGATTCAGACCAGCAATGAAGGTTCTCCATCTCTGGCCATGCTCAGGGTTTCCTTCATCATGTCAGCAGCTTCCTCTCGGTTTTCACTACTGTCAGTCATGCAAATCCCGGGTGGACACTCAGGAATAACTTGTCGCACTCAGATGTAGAAGGATTCTTCATTGCTGCTTCTGTAACGATCTTGTTTTACTAGTCAGGGTTGTTAGCCTTGAGCTGAACCCCCAAGCCTGGAGGAATGGTAGATCACTTAATCTGACCTCTGCCCTTTGATCTGTTTGGCAGGGGTGGCCCTACCAAGAACCAAAGCACAAAGCTCTGACTCCAGCCAACAAGGTAATTGAGGCACGCAATCCTCCAAAC
The DNA here is from genome assembly GCF_030028105.1 of Mobula birostris. Taxonomy (NCBI): domain Eukaryota; kingdom Metazoa; phylum Chordata; class Chondrichthyes; order Myliobatiformes; family Myliobatidae; genus Mobula; species Mobula birostris. The sequence continues at coordinate 38,515,118 of NC_092392.1, read as the reverse complement.
CACAACAAGGTTGTGGTCCTCTTGGAGGAGAAGAAATCAGATTCAAGGTTCAATACAGATATGCAGAGGTTGCCCTTGGCAATACCCTGCTGCATCGTAAGGTGCACAATGTAATCAGAAATCAGTGACCTGTAAGACCATGGACTCCTGCACTACCCTAGACTTCAGTTGTTACTTTTTTTCCCACTATGGTCTTGTTCTTGCTGAATCTTTTATTTTCTCTCTAAGGGTGGAAGAGTAACATTTTATATTCCACCTGGGTACCTTCCAACCGGATGGCATGAATATTGATTTCCCCTTTGGTGACAAAATTCTCCCCCCCCCCGACCCTTCCTCTATTCTGCACTCTGACCTTCACTTCTTCTCACCTGCCTATTACTCCCCCTCCCCCTTCCCTTTCTCCTATTGTCTACTCTCCTCTCCTACAAGATTCTTTCTCCTCCTGTCCTTGACCTTTCCCACCCACCTGGCTTCACCTATCACCTTCCAGCCAGCCTCTTTCCCCTTCCTCCCCCCACTTTTTATTCACGTATCTTTCCTCTTCCTTGTCAGCCCGGAAGAAGGGTCTCAGCCCAAAACGTCGACTGTTTACTTTTTTTCCATAGACACTGCCTGACCTGCTGAGCTTTTCCAGCATTTTGGGTGGGTTGTTCTTCACCTGTACATGCAAATTTCCTTGTGTTTGTAACTCTTATATAATTTATATTGTGTTTTTTCTGAACAAACTCAACTTGACTAGTCTTGGAGAAACCTTGAGGTACTTTCCAGCATTAGTCACTATAAAAAAGCCGTAAAAGCATTACACTTTGCTATAGAATATGTAAGCTAATTTATAATGACATGAACTTCAATAATCCCTAAATAATAATTTCATGTTAGTTGCATTCCCTCAGGCAGATCTCTTAATATATATTAGATTTTAAAACATATGTTTAAGATAAATTATTTATAAAATGGAGACTTTTATCTTTACTTCATGTATACATTTTAATCATAACTTTTTCAATGTTAAAAGAGATTTTGAAAAATTTGTGCCTTTTACTTTTTGGTTTGCAGCCGATGACATTTCCTCGGTGATTGCCGGCATATCCTGCTTGGTCATATCACTTCGGCTCAGCTTCATTGTGGCTGAGAGGGACTGTTGTCATGAAAGGGCAAACACATGATAGAGATCACTAAAAAGTTGTAGTCAAGTTCCTTTGAGGACAGTGTCATGTGCATCACTTTGCTACGAACTGTATGTCCGTGCTATTTAATCACCAACATTTCTGAAAAATTGGATGAACAGTACCGTGCAAAAGTCTAAGACATATATACATATACAAAGTTTGTGTGTATATATATATATATATATATATATATATATGTAGCTAGGGTGTTGAACTGTACTGCTGCTGCTGAAAAAACAAATATCACGACATACGTGAGTGATGATAAACCTAATTCTGATATGGGTCTCTATTGTGGACTGAAAGTGGGAAGAGGGCAGGGAGAGGGGAATCATGTTTGGGAAAAGGGGAAGGGAGAGAGGAGGGAGCGAGAAGCACCAGAGAGACATTCTGTAATGATCAATAAACCAATTGTTTGGAACCAAATGACCTTGCCTTATTTCGCAGAGCTGGGTATGTCTGCACATGTGCCACCTCCCCGTCCTGGCACTCCTTCTCTGCCACCTATCCCACAACCCTTCAGTGGTACTCCACCTTTGCCATTCCCAACATCCTTTGCTCCTGCCAGATTTACAGATTCGTTCTCCACTCCTCATTGACAAATACAGTTACATGGAAAAGTCTTAAGCACCCTAGCCATATACGATGTATGTGCCTAAGATTTTTGCACAGTACTGTATTATTGTTCATTTAAATGATATATTCTGCACTGATATATTCCAACTAAATCTTATTAAATACTATATCATGTCCTTGTGAATTTATTGCTACCCCACTACACTCATTTTCTTTAATAACCAGACGGACCATTCCGTCAGTTTGCTCCAAACTGCCAGTAAATGCAGTGAACTCTAACCAAGAACAGTCACTGTTTTTATGGGCCATGGACAGGATCCAATTATTTTAATCAAATTACTTGCTCCGAGGAAAATCTGATAAGGGACTGAGAAAAAGAAGTCATTTAAAACTGGCTGCAATATCATTGTGGCTTTTAATCAAGCATCAAAGATGTTAAAATCATTAAACCTGACACTTGAGAAGGCTTTTCAAAGACTCCCACATCTTTAGGATGTCTCAAAATACCTTGTAGCCTTAGAAATGCTTTTGAACTATAACCATTTGTTGTTTAGGAGGATAATTCAGCAGCTTATTTGCATACAGCAAAGATTTTTAATTATTTCATGCGGTATGCTCACTATGGGAAAGTCCCCATTTTTAAATGTCCATTAACAATAGTCCTTAAGATAGTGGTGCTGAGGTGCCTTCTGAAACAACTGTATTTTCAAATCCTTCTGCTGATCGGCAATATTCATATCATGTGGGACTGGGATGGAACCTAGTGGGTGATGGTATTCTCTGACATTTTCTGCATGTGATTACCTGGAAGATGTTGGTGATGCTGTCAAGCCAGCTTTGGCAATTTATAGATGATACACACTTGGGTGGTGGGGTGGAGATGCTTCTCTACCAAAGGAGGTGTAAGGTTCTCCTTCCCTCTGCTGGCCTGAAGGTCACCCTTGGGAGAAATGTAGCACCTGCTTAGCTCCCCCCACCCCTGATCAGGGTCACGTGAAACCATGGGAGCAGGTGGTGGATGGTCGAGCAAGCAGCTGGTGCATATCATAAATCCTGGTGATGCGACCTCTGATGCCAGCCAGACAATCTCTGAAGAGTATGGATAATGGCTGGGGTCACCCATTTTGGAGAGACACTTCTCAGAAGAAGGCAATGGCAAACAAACCACTTCTGTAGAAAAATTTGCCAAAGACAATCATGGTCATGGATAGACCTTGATCGCCCACATAACGATGATGACACACTTACTGCAGAATGCAAGTGGTAGCTGGAGTGAAAGTTTAAGGTGCTAAGTGGAATGCCAGACAAACTGGCCACCTTGTCTGCATGGTGTTGAGCTTTTTGACTATTGCTGGAACTGGCAGAGAATATTACATCACATAGAATCTGGTATTAATCATCAGTTCTTCAGACATCCAGAATTAAACAAAGCTTAGTGACTATGACCATTTTATTGCGTTACAAGAACAAGCAGCAAACAAAGACAAAGAACAAGAAAGACTAGCTCAGACTAGAGAGATAAATCACATCCCATTGATAGAAAGGTAATCTCAGATACAGTCAGGTTCAGTGGCATGATACAGGCTGCAGAGAAACTTCTAAAATAATACAAAATCAGCTGTACTACACTATAATAATCACAGGAATGTCTGCAGATGCTGGAAATCCACATCAACACACACAAAATGCTGGGGAACTCAATATCTACAGAAATTAATAAACAGTCTACATTTGGGCTGAGACCCTTCTTCAGGAGAGTAAAGGAAGGGGAAAGACAACAGGATAAAAAGAAGGGGGAGGGGAAGGAGGATGGCTAGAAGGTGACAGGTGAAGCCAGGTGGGTGGGAAAGGTAAAGGAGAGGAGAAGAAGGAATCTGATAGGAGAGGAGAGTGGACCGCAGGAGAAAGGCAAGGAGGAGGGGCACCAGCATGAGGTGATAAGCGGATGTGAACAGGTAAGGAGACTGAGTTTGGAATAGAAGAAGAGGGGAGGGGAGTGAATATTTTTTACCTGAACGAGAAATCGACATTCATGCCATCAGGTTGGAGGCTCCCCAGAGGGAACATAAGGTGCTGCTCCTCCACTCTGAGGGTGGCCTCATCTTGGCACATCTTGGGAAAGGAATGGGAATCAGAATTAAAATGTTTTTCCACTAGGAAGTTCCGCTTTTGGTGGATGGAGCGGAGGTGCTATACTGCACTTACAGGATGTTCACTGAACAATCACACCCATACAAGAGATGATATAAAAATGACAAGCAAGCATAGGAATGTTAAACTACAAGCAAAATCACAATTCTACATCCTAATCCAACATACCCGTCTTATAACCTGGTGATGATGAGAAGGGCTCAGTGGGGAGGTGGGGTTGAGCGGAGTGCTTGTGATTGAATCACTCTCCACAGGATGCCCAGTTTCTAACTTGCTCTTTTCACCATGCTCTAAAGATCGTAATAGAACTGAAGGAGCCTATTCAGCCAATTTAGTCTCATGCTAGCCCCCCCCCCCGAGAGCCATCCAATTATTCCCATTCCTTTCTCTGTGAACAGAACATTGTCCCTGTACAAAATCCTTTTCAGACCATTTATGGACTCTGCTCCCGCTGCCCAGATAGGCAGCTGGCTCTGGGTCCTTAACACTTGCTGCATATGAAGAGTTTATCATCACACCCCTCCCACAAAGTGACAGAAATCATAGGGGTGAAAGGAATAGGAACTGGAATGGGGCATCTGACTCTTCAACCATAATCTTCTATTTGTTATGATCACCATTTTTCTCTGCACTATTGCCTTAGCAGGAGAAATTTGTCAGTCTCTGTTCTGATTGACCACAATGAGTAATCCTCCTCAGCCCTTCTGGATGGAGATCCACAAGTCCAATACACACTGAGTGAGGAAAATTCTCTTCATCTCAGTTCCTAAATACCTACCCTTGTTCTGAAGCTGTGACCCAGTCCTACACTACTCATTCTCTAAACATCCAATCCATCAACGCTTTAGGGATTTTGCATGCTCTGTTGAGATCTCCACATATTCTTGTAGACTCTGGAGAACAGCATCCAAGTCTACCTAATCTATTGTCACATGGCAAAAGCGACATACCTGAAATTAGGATGATGGCTGTTCATGGCACTTACTCCATGGCAAGTACATCTGTTCTTAAGTAAGGAGAACAAAACCACGTGCCAGGGTCGTATAAGATTGCAATTGTTCAGTCATTTTCACCTTGCATTAGGACATCATGGTAGTGTAGTGGTTAGCACAACGCTTTACCATACCAGCGACCCAGATTCAAACCTAGCCGCTGCCTGTAAGGAGTTTGTACGTTCTCCCTCTGATCCTGTGGGGTTCCTGCGAGTGCTCTGGATCCCTCCCACAGTCCAAAGATGTTGTCAGGTTAGTTGGTCATTGTAACTTGACCCATGATTAGGCTAGGGTTAAATCTGGGGGTTGCTGGGCGGTGTGGCTTGAAGGGCCAGAAAGGCCAAATCCGAGTAGTATCTCAATAAATAAGTAAAAGTAACATCTAATCTTCAGCCCCACGGCTACTGATATGCTTGTCCACACTTTGGCTGCATTTGACCCCCCCGAAGACTTTCCCATCATCTTCTCATCCATTATCTCCTAAATTCCATCAAACTTCATTCCGTTCCAATTTGTTCTGATGAGTTCTGTGTGAAAGGCAAAATGGAAGATGTTTTGGAATGAGCAAAATTATCCTTACTTATACAAGGTGGGTTGGTGCGAGCCAGTTATATTTCCTCTTTACAACTGGGAAGCTGTGGGATGTGGATGACATTCTTTTGTTGATTAACTGGGTTAATGTCATTATGGGCAATTGTTATGTAGAATGCTTTTCAAACTATTACACAAACAGTACACACAAAACGCTGGAGGAACTCAGCAGGCCAGGCAGCATCTATGGAAAAGAGTAAGCAGTCAATGTTTCAGGTCGAGACCCTTCATCAGGACTGAGAAGGAAGGGGGATGATGCCAGAATAAAAAGGTGGGGGCTGAGGGAGGGAGGGGAAAGAGGCTGGCTGGAAGGTGGTAGGTAAAGACAGGTGGGTAGGAAAGGTCAAGGGCTGGAAATCAAAGAATCTGAGAGGAGAGTGGACCATAAGAGAAGGGGAAGGAGAAGGTGACTCCAGGGGAAGTAATAGGCAGGTGAGAAGAAGTGAAAGGTCAGAGTGGGGAATCCAGGAAGGATGAGAGGGGCGAATAATTGTTCACCAGAAGGAGAAATTGAAATTCATGCCAACAGGATATAAGGTGTTTCTCCTCCACCCTGAGGGTGGGCCTTATCTTGGCATAAGAGGAGGCAATGGATTGACATACCGGAATGGGAAAGGAAATGGGAATTGAAATATTTAGCCACCGGGAAGTCCTGCTTGTGGCGGATGGTGGGGAGGTGCTCGACGAGGCTGTTCCCCAACTTACTACGGGTCGCACCAATGTAGAGGAGGTCGCTTTGGGAGCACCGGACACAGTAGACACCAACTGTGGTGTTGCTACAGGTACCTTCATCAGTGTTTTTTTCTCATCACAGGCAAATGCCTGTCAATCACCTGCCGGCAGTTCTGAAGATGCAAGGAGTAACTTCCCCCTATTGGGTTTCTAGCTGAGTTTTTCTTAAAGAGATTATTTAATGCTTGAACGGCTTGTCTACTCTACAAAGAATTGCCTTTGGTGCGTACTTGTTTGTCAGTAGCAATGAACTGTTGAACAGATTGAGACACATCCCATGAGGTGAGAGGAATCAAATGCTGTCTTTGGAGGGAAAAATGAACGCGAGGCTGAAAGGTGATGATTTTGTCAAGGTGACACATGAGCTATTTCAGACGAGAACTAAAACACATTCAGACAAGAAACATAACACATATTATACCATGTTTACATTACTTGCTTCTTGCCCATTACACCACTGTTGTTTAGGGCAGCAATTAAGTTCCTCCATCTCTGGCGGTGTTCATGGCTTCCTTCATCGTGTCAGTAACTTCTCCTCAGTTTTCACCACATGCACAATCTGGGTGAAGACTCAGGAATTACCAGTCAGGGTTGTTAGCCCTGAGCTGAAACTCCGAGCCTGGAGGACTGGTGGACCACTCTTAGTCTGGCCTTTACCCTTTGACCTGTTTGGCATGGGTGACCCTACCAAGAACCAAAGCATAAAGACTTCACTCCAAGCAGTATAGCTCTTTGGGTCGTTGAGGCACACAAGCCCGCAAACCCAACGACAAGGTTGTAGTCTTCTTGGAGGGTGTTTACGTTAGAGGGTAGTAAATATAACTGATTTCTCCTTTCAGTTGAAAAAAACCTCCCTTCCTCTATTCCCCACTCTCATCTTTTACCTCTTCTCACCTGCATATCACTTCCCCTGGGTCACCTCCTCCTTCCTTTTCTCCCATAGCTCACTCTTCTTTCCTATCAGATTCCTTCTTCTCCAGCCCTTGACCTTCCCCACTCACCCGGCTTCACATATCACTCTCCAGCTAGCCTCCATTTCCCTCCCACCACCTTTTTATTCTGGCATCTTCCCTCTTCCTTCCCAGTCCTGAAGAAGGGTCTTGGCCCGAAACGTTGACTGTTTACTCATTTCCATAGATGCTGCCCGACCCGCTGAGTTCCTCCAGCATTTTGCGAGTGTTGCTTTGGTTTGCTGCATCTGCAGCCTTTCTCCTGTTTAAACCAGAACTGAGGTTATGATGCCGCATTTGGATGTGCTACATCAGCTTTTAGACCTTGGCACCCGGCGAGGCAGCCTCACCAATGGTGGGAGCTGGAAACACTGCTGATGTGGTGCCAGTTGCTATGCTTTGCAGTGTTCTGGCTTTGGGATCATCTTCATTTTAGACACTAGGGAAGATTCATTGCCCAACACGCAGTCCCTGACTTGCAACAGGGCTTGTCCTTCTGTCCAGTGAGATATCACTTAGTGTGTCTGCACTGACTTAGCTGCTGGATCCTTTCCCTGAGAGAAGCATACAAACCCGTCTCTAGACAACTGAGTGTGTGACCCAGGCTGATGGTTCAGGGAATGTTGCTGGGCCAGACATGCTGACTTTCAGAAGAATGTAAGGTGGAGGCTTAAGCTGCATCCTTAGGTTGATACATTTACCTTTTATTGGTTTGTGTCGGCTTTATTAGTAGTACTTTTAGCTGAGATTCTTAAGATAACAGGAGTGGAGTATATAATGTTCAAAGTTCAAAGTAAATTTATTATCAAGGTACATATATGTCACCATATACAAGCCTGAGATTTATTTTCTTGTGGGCATACTCAATAAATCCATAGTAGAATAATAACTGTAACAGAATCGATGAAAGACCGCAGCAGCTTGGGTGATCAACCAGTGTGCAAAACGCAACAAATTGTGCAAATACAAAAAGCAAGAAATAATAATAATAACAAATAAATAAGCAATAAATACCAAGACTATGAGATAAAAAGTCCTTGAAAGTGAGTCCATAGTTTGTGGGAACATTTCAATGACGGGCAAGCGAAGTTGAGGGAAGTTATCCACTTTGGTTTAAGAGCTGAATGGTTGAGGGGTAGTAACTGTTCCTGAACCTGGCGGTGTGAGTCCTGAGGCTCCTGTACGTTCGTCCTGATGACAGTGACGAGAACAGAGCATGTCCTGGGTGGTGGGGGTTCCCTGATGATGGATCCCTCAACACTCTGTGCTGTGGCTTTAAGGAGAGAATGCTATCATGAAGGATCTGGAATAATTCCTAAGAGTTTAACGTCACGCCTTGCTTTGTTTAATCAGCAGGATGTACAAGGCCTCATCGACACTGAAAACAAAGATGTCTTCTGATATCTGGCTGAATATTCAATTTTATCGTACCCAGTACCTCTTATGAAACTTGCTAACGAATGCCACCAACATTGTATAATAGCTACATATCTGCAAAAAAAGAAACCTTAGTTAGAAATAAAAAAAACTAAAGGAAGAGGTGTGATATTTTAAAGTGAGAAATTATTCCAAGTATTTTAAAGGTTTTAAATAATCTGTCCTTGACAATGATTTTCTGTGTAATAATGCAAATTGTGCAAATCCTTCTGCTCGCTGAATCACGTCCATCCAAATATGAAGGGACACACGTACAAAGTGTTGCTAACATTTCATTAATAGACATTCAAGTATCACCAGAATTCATGACTGCATGATGCAATTATCTAAGTTTCTATGTAATCCTTAAGAGCTACTAATCATATAATATTGATTTTGATGCTGCAGAAATTGGTAATCTAATTGCAGTGTTGTGAAAGCTTCTGAAAGATTTTACAATGATTGCTTTTATAATCTGATTTGCAGGTGAAGGTTCTGAAACATATTTGTGAAGTGCATATTGAAAATGTGCCACTTGGTTAGTTTTCTGATAATCCAACAGCTGCGGGAGAAAATGCCAAGGAGAGCCAAGAACGTCAACTGTTGGTAGCTTTGGCTCCTGCTGTTGTGAGAGGTGGAGGGTGGAGACGCATAGGAATGGCGGGGGGCTGCAGTAACAGTCAGATGATGTAACTGAATGTTACACTCAAATCAGGATCTGGCGGTGAAAGAAATCTAAGGATGCAAAATAACCTTAAAAGACTAATCAATTTATTCGGTACTCGATGTCAAGGCATATTCTGCTGGGTATACAACAAATATTAATTTCACCAGCAACCAATCTTAGTTTTTGAATATAGATTGCAGATTGGATTTAAAATGCAGCTGACAACAATTAGACTTCAAGCTCCTGCACATGCATGAATGTTGCTGAGAGTCAGTGGGAATTAACTTTCATTTTGGGTGTCTGGAGTGTGGGCGCAAAGAAGGAGGTGTTTAAAACCCTATGTAATTCAAAGGAAGCATTGTAGATACATTGTAAGTATAGAATTGCCCTGTTGTTACCTTTGATCCTTAGCGTATAAAAGTCTCATGTAATATTGGGTTGAGTGGGCCTCTTCTTCCAAGAGTGTCTCAAACATGATGGCTGAATAAATTTCTACAGCCTCACTAGTTTTCATGTCTCTCCGGTGACTTTGTTTGCATCACAACACTCGAGGGAACATAAGCAACACCTATCTAAAGAGTCCACTGCAAAGTGCGTTCCTTCCCTCCTTTGTCCCTGACACAGCTCACGACACGGTTCGGTGGTGAAACCTCTCCGTAAGTATGGAGTGGTTGTGTTTGCCCCCAGTTTTACTTCTTCTTGGTAGCAGGAACGACATTTCACCTCTTGTGCAAACAAGTTCTCTTTCCCCACAGGTTGCCAACGCAACCGTGCCCCGGCAAAGTTCAGCAAGACAAACAAGTTCTGGGATATAAGAAATTTAGCACAGCGTGTCTAACTGTGTTCCGCAATTTTTGTTTCAATCAGCTCAACTACAGGCACGTAGCAGATGCTCAGAATGTAGTCGTGTTCTGCAATTCACAATGGGCTCAGCCACCGCTCAGCTCACTCGATTTAGCAAAGCCGCTCTCAGGGTGTTCAGCTTTCGTCTGCCTTTGCATTTTATCCTGCTGTACTCTGAATAACACCATCCAATATCTTTAGCATTTCACATCCAGCTTCATTGTGTACTTCTGTGGGATATGTATGGGTGATAAAGCTTTTAGATGATGTAAGTTCACATCTCAGTGAAAACATTAAATGTGTTTTGGAAGCTGGTGGCGTAGAAGGTTGGAATCTCAGACTTAAAAGAGTCTCTCATTGTATCCATGAGGCTCCAAATGACAGAGGTGCATAAGGCATCAGGACCAAGGCTATGACACGTTTCTTTTGGGCCTGTTGTGAATGGCATAACCCTGCAGTGGCTTGCTAATGTCCATTAGACAGCATTCACAGCCTTGCCTTCATTAACTTTCCTGATAACTTCCTTGAAGAACTCTCTAAGACTGATTAGGCAGAACTTAGCATGCACAAAGCCATGTTGACAATCCTTAATTAGTTTTTGTCTATTCAGATAGTTATATATATCCAGTCCCTTAGAAAGCCTTCCAAGAATGTTCCCACCACTGATGTCTGGCTCACAGGCCTATAATTTTCTGGCTTACTTTTTAGAACTCTCCTTAAGTAACGGAACAACAATAGCTATCCTCCAATCCTCCAGCACCTCACCAGTGACTAAAGGTGTTTTAAATATTTCTGCTAGGGGCCCCTGCACTTTCTGCATGAGCCTCTCACAGAGTCCGAGGGACACCTGGTCAGGCCCTGGGCATTGCCTCACATCTATAGATTCTGTGTCCATCTCCCAAGTAAATACAGATGCAAAAAATCTATTGAAGTTCTCCCTCAGCTCTTTCAGCTTTCAACATAGATTTTCACTCTGATCTTCCAGAGGACCCATCTTGTCCCTTGCTATCCTTTTGCTCTTTTTATATCTGTATATGCCCTTCGAACTCTACAGATATATTACAAATTCTACAGACTTTTCCTTTTTACCAACATTCATGTCTGAACTGTAAAAGAGGCCAGAGCAATGACTGAATTGATTTAAGCGTATCCAGGCCAAAATCCACATCTGTCGGCAGGTGTTTCTCAGCAGTCTCAGTAGCCAGAGATGCTTAAGAAGACTGTTTATTTCTTTTCCATAGATGCCACCTGTGTTGCTTTGGATTTCTAACGTTTGCAGATTTTCTTGTGTTTATGCTTAAGAAGATACTTGTTCTCCCGAAAGCCATTGATATTGTGATCCTTATCTCAAAGGTAGAATGATGACTTTGCTTTTACACAGTGTTTTTAGAAACTAGAGCTCCCAGAGTACTTTAAAATACCCTTTCACTGTTATAAGTTCTATGCAGAAATTTGGGGAATATGATTAACTCATTACCAGCATTTCCTTTCGTCTTACTCGCTCAATGTTTAATTGCATGAAATTGGCTTCAACAACATGCAAGAAATATGATGGCAATCAGAACAAATTAATTCATCTGATCAACGTCTCCTGTCATACGCCTGGTTCTCACTGCATGCTATTTCTAGATAATTAAAATTAGCACAAGTAAAAAGGAAGCAGGTTCCAAAACTATTGGAGCATTCTAGGCTAAATTAACTCATTAGTGCTTCCACCATCCACCCAAGATATTGTTGAAAGATTTGGTGGTTAGTTTCTGAAGGGATGTACTCCCACTACATTTAGAAGAACTCAGTCAAAATCCAGCTGAAAATCTGGCTGTATGGTAAGGAAAGGGGAATCGAGATATCTGTTCTAGTTTTGTTGTTTGATTATGCTGGAGAACTGTGAAAACATTCTAATGATCTTTTCTTGACTCAGAAGAATCAAGCTTAATATAATAATTCTCTCCCTTCAGGCTTGTAATTATGCCAAATAATCACCAATTAATTACTTGTTGGCGTAAAGTCACCAAGAATGTGAATTATTTTAATCTTGCCCCTTTAGCAGCTGCACAGGGTGGGCTGAAAGGTGTTTGCAGTAATGAGGCAGGAGGATACTGAAGCACTGATGGATGACATTTGGGGCAATGGTGCTTCAAAAATACTGTCACCCAGTGACCTGGAAATGTTTTCAAACTCTTCATATATCTTTCAAACTACTTTAGAAAACTCACAATTTGGATGTACTGTATCAAGCTGTAGACCTCTTTAAATCTATATTGAAGTCCTGAAACATTGTTATAAAAGCTATTAATCTTTGGCAGATACATTGTAAACATTCATCACAAACTGATGCTCAGACAGAAAATATTCCTTTTGCCACATGGACTGGGAGTATCAAGGACAGGCAAACTTCCCTTGCTAAAGATGAATAGTGTTTTTTTTTGTAGAAAGAAAAATACTTGGAGTTGAATGTGCCTTTTACTTAGAATGAAATGATCTTTTTTAAAGAGTAGCTGCTGCTGACATCATGGTAAACACATCAGTTACTTTTGTTATTTGTAAAGATAATAACAGAAAAGAATTTTGGTACAAGGCCAATGTAAAAACTGCTTTAAGCTGAGCACTAATAGGACATGGTCAAATACCTGAATAAATTAACACATGATTAAATGTCTCACAATCGCATCTTTGGGAATATAGAATAAGCAATCTGACATGCAATGCAATATTGAGGGAAAATAAGAGCACTTGACAGTGTGACTATTCTAACAGAAATCTTGATGCTTTGAGCAATCAAACATGGTGATGCACCATCAATAACTCCAAAAGACTGGAAGTAGAGTAAATACTAAAAGGTTTTTATTAGCAGCAAAATGTGACCTCCACCTTGCTGAGTATCTGCCCCTGGACTGAGAGGAGGAGCAATGGCTCAACTGCCTTTATTCCGGGGTCTGTGGGAGGAGCTACAGGAGCAGGAGGGACGTGTCCAGACAGGTAACCCAGTTACAACATATATATATGGTTTGCCACACATGGCATCTGCATAGAAGTATGGAGATTTGATAACAACTTCTGATAGCTCTTCTCTGAGCAATCCCTTTCCTGGATTTGTAGAAAACTTGAGATAAAGATGGGTGGAGGGATGGAGATGTGTCTCTACCAAAGGACGTGTAAGGTGCTTCTTCCCTCTGCCTGGCTGCAGGTCACATTTGCTTGGCCCTCCATTTAGGACCATATGAAGCCATAGGAGCAGGTTGCATGAGCAGCTGGGGCACATCACAAGTCCTAGTTATGTGACCACTGACGCCAGGCAATCTCTGAAAAATATTGATCCTGTCATGTAAGGACACTGTCCAGAAGAAGGCATTGACAAGCTATTTCAGTAGAAAAATTTGCCAAGAACAATCGCGGTCATAGATAAGACCATGCTCGCCCACATCATATGACACGTCACATACTAATGATGATGATTGGGTAGCGACCCACAGAAAAAAGCTTGTGTGCAAAATTTAACTGCACGTTACTGGGCTCATAATGTTGATATGAATTGCAAATTAGTTTACAGACTGGAAGTAGTTGAAATAAAAACATGAAATGCTGGAGAAATAAATGGGTTTATGAGAATTAGTGATTGGTGCTTTAGCTTCGGTCACAATGAGACAAATGAACATTTTGCCAGTGATACTAATATGGGCGAGACATTGAATTCTGAGGAGCTGCAAAGAAGTTTCAAGGTGACCTGGATGAACAAGGGACAAAAATTGGCCGTTACAGTATAACATGGATTTGGTAAGAAGAACTAAAAGGCTGCTGATCATTTAAATAGTGTTAGATTAGGAAATGTTGATGTACAAAGAGATGTGGTGCTCAGGGAACAAATAAAGCTAGTGAAGCAACTAGTTAAAAGTACAATTGTATGTAGCTTTCATGGCAGAGGACACTTAACCAGAAACTTCATGAGACTGTATTTGAAGTATTGTGCAAAGTCTTGTTTTCCTCACTGAAGAAAGCAGACATTTGCCATAAAAGGAATGCCATGAAGATTCCCCACACTGATTCAGGTTGCAGATTGTCCTCTGAGAAGTTAAGTTGATTATTTTGTTGTCGATAGAGCCTAGAAAATTCTGCCGGGAGTAGGCAGACTGGATGTGGGGAAAATGTTTCCCCTGGCTGTGTGTCTAGAATGAGGGATTGCAGTCTCAGATTTAAGCACAGGGGCTACAGACTCTGAATGGAAAGATGCCCCTATAGAATAGAGATGAGGAATTTCTTTAGCTAGAGGGTAGTAAATTTGTCTAATGCCACAGGCAGCTGTGGGAATCAAGTTACTGGGCGTATTTAAAGCAGAGGTTAATAGGTTCTTGATTAGTAATAGGGACAAAGGTTATAGGGAGAAGGCAGGAGAATGGGGTTGAGAGGGAAAATAAATTAATGTGATCATGTGACGATACAGACTTCATGAGCCAAATGGCCTAATTCTGCTCCTATGTTTTATGGTCCAAACCGGGGCAGAACTTGCACCAGTGGGTAGTGTTGTAGAACAGGAAGACCCAGGCGTGCAGGTACGCCCTTCCTCAAAGGTGGTGACACAGGTGACCAGGTGGCGAAGAAGGTATTTGGCACACTTGCTTATTTGGTCAGAATATTGAGTACAGGAGTTGGGACGTCATGTTAGATCTGTACAAAATATTAGTGAGGCTACATTAGGAGCACTGCATACACTTTTGGTCTTGCTGGAATGAAAGGATGTCATTAGACTGGACAAAGAGCAAATAGATGTACGAAGTTATTATGGAGACCAGAGGGTTTGATTGAGATTGAATAGGCTGGGGCTTTTACCCCTGGAGCATACAAGGCTGAGGGGTGACCTTAGAGAGCTTTATAAAATTATGAAGGGGATAGGCAAGGCGAATGCAGGACTATAGGCGTTATATTTGAATGTGCGCAGTATACAGAATAAAGTCGATGAACTTGTAGCACGGTTGCAGATTGGCATGTATGATGTTGCAGGCATCAGTGAATCATGGCTGAGACAAGATTATAGCTGGGAGTTCAATGTCCAAGGATGAACATTGTATCAAAAGGACAGGCAGGAAGGCATGGCTCTGTTGGTTAAAAATGAAATTAAATCATTAGAAAGAGGTGACATATGGCTGAAAGGTGCTGAATTGTTGTGGATAGAACTAAGGAGCTGTAAGGGTAAAAAGCTGCAGTTCTTTCTCCAGGGTAGTGGAGTCCAAAACTAGAGGGTGTAGGTTTTATTGAGAGAGAGGCAATATTTAAAAAGGAATGGAGGGACAAATTTTTCACAAAGAGGGCAGTTTATACGAGGAATGAAGAAGTGGTAGAGGCAGATATGATAATGCAACTTAAAATACATTTGGACAAGAATATGGAGAGGAAAGGTTGCAGAGGTTCAAAACCTTTTTATGCCATGGACCCCTGCTGTTAACTGAGGGGTTCATGGACCCCTGGTTTAGAGGGATGTGGACCAAATGCAGATGAATGGTATGAGGCAACTTGGCTGGCGTGGTTGAGTTGGGCCAAAGGTACTGTTTACCATGCCGAGTAGCTCTCCATCTCTAAAGACTGGTTTATTTAAGCCTGAACACTGAATTGTGTCTGTGCCCATCACATCTATTTTTCTTCAGGTAAATCTAAATTGCTTTCTTAAGGAGAAGAACTATTCTGCAGCTGTGGAGCTGTTTAATTTCAAAATGCCCCTGGCTTTCTATGTAGGAAATAAGCAACAGATCCAAGAAGTGAAAAAAAAATACTTGACAGGTAGCAACAAAAGTGCAAATATCTAACTAGGTGTTGTGACAGCAGTTACCAACCTGAAACTCTGACTGCATAATCTGATTTAATTATGAAGCCATGCAGCCATAGAATACAATAGCACAACTAGTGCAAGCCAAACCATTTAAAATGCCTGCTCCCATCGTCCTGCACTGGAACCATAGCCCTCCATATCCCTACCATCCTTGAACCTATCCAAACTTCTCTTAAACATTGAAATCAAAATCGCATCCACCACGTGTGCTGGCAGCTCTTTCCACACGTTCACCAGCCTCTGAATTCTCCCTCCATTTCTGCTTAAACATTTCACCTTTCGCCCTTGACCCATGACCTCTAGTTGTAGTCTCACTCAACCTCAGTGGAGAAAGCCTCCTTGCATTTACCCTTTCTATACCCTTCATAATTTTGTATACCTCTATCAAATCTCCCCTCAATCTTCTACGTTTGAGGGAATAAGGACCTAACCTATTCAATCCTTGTTCATAGCTCAGGGGTCCTCCAGTCCCAGCAGCATCCTGGTAAATCTTGTCAACTTGTAAATGACAAAAATATGTAGAAGACCCAGACAGCTGCTCCTTGGGCATCCAGACCAGATAGCCACCATCAGGTCTGCCTTACCATGAAGTGCAGAAGGACAAGCATGAAGTCATGTCACTTACCGAGGTCTGTTCTCCTGTGTATTCATACCTTGATATACCTTATGGTACATATTTAACTGACGCTGTAACTTGCATGCATTTGCTATTTTAATAGGTTTGAAGCTTGACCTTAAGCTGTCTACTTCCTCTATTCACAGCCAATGACTCTACTCAAGAGTCAAGGGAAGCCATCTAGAAAAGTTCTTTTAAGCAAGGTACTTGATGGAAGTGATATTCATAAATATTATCTTACAAACCATTTGTTCATTATGTGCCGTTATGATGTGGGTGATCATGGTCTTTCCATGACAATGATGGTTCTTGGCAAATTTTTCTACAGAAGTAACTTGCCTTTTCCTCCTGGGCAGTGTCTTTACAAGACAGGCGACCCCAGCCATTATCAATACTCTTCAGAGACAGTCTTCCTGGCATAATCGGACCTGCGATATGCACCAGCTGCTCATAAGAGCATTCACATCTGCTCCTATGGCTTCATGTGACCCTAATCGGGGGTGGTGCGGAGTGCTTAGCAGGTGCTACACCTTGTCCAGGTGTGACCTGCAGGCTAGCTAGCAGAAGGAAGGAGCACCTTACACCTCATTTGGTAGAGTATGTATCTCTACCCCACCACCCAAATCTTACAAAGACAAGTGCCAAAAATCGGATTATTCTAAAAAGCCAAAGCAAGTCAGTAACTGGAGTAGATGACAAGGGCGTTGATGTGAAATAAACTGGGTGAGTGAGAGAAAGGAGAAATTTTACCTGGAGATTTTGACCTGGGCTGAGCTCTCAGTTGGTATCTTCCACACTCCAGTGAAATTCAGAAAAATCAAGAAACAATACAACAAGAATAAGTGCACTTGGTCCACCAAGCTTTTATGCATGCTTTGAAAGTTGGCTCATGTAGCCCTAATCCCCTGTTATCAAGGCCCTGAAACTGTTTCCTTTTCAAGCATACCTCAAACTCCTTTACAGCATTCTTTGAGAACATGCTTCCATTCTCTTAGGCCATAAAGTCCAGATCATAAAGCTCATTAGGTTGAAAAAACAGGTTCTCCTCAATTGTCTCCATCCTTTGATGCTCTGCACTCAAAGAGGTCATGGTTCAGACTTGCTTGTTTATAAGTTTGTAGGGATGGCTTTGTCTGCAGTGTGGGGGGTGTGGAGTCAGATTGGTATATTCAACAGGGATGAGTGGGAGTTAAGAGGTCAGCTGCATGAAATGAGAAGTTGGATGCAGGAATTGATGGTCAGAATCCAGGTTGGAGTGCTCTGCAGTCGAAGGCCAGCAATCCCAGGGATCGGATCGGCATCCACTGAGGATGAAGACCAACATTTCCTATGGTTGAAGACCATAGCTGGTGGGCTTCAAAGACAAGGGCAGGTGAAACCCCTGGTTACCTGGGATCGAAGGTCTACTAGAATCTGGAGGTCGAGGCTCAGAGTACAGAGTCCCACGATTGGCAAGTCCTTGGGTTGATTCTGGAGGACAAAACCCTTGGGTCAAAAGTTGAAGTCAGCAAGTCCAGAGATTGAGGTCCAAAGGTCGAAAACTGTGTCAGAGTATCTGGAAGTTGGAGGCCAATGTCCATGAATCTTCGAGTCCGGACGAGGGACTGGAGGCTGGAGGCCTGATGTCTGAGAGTTTGGGGCCCAGAACTGTAGGTCAGGGGCCCAGAGGAGCCTGTCTGTCTGTGCGAGTGGGTGGGAAAGGGTCTTACTTCACTATTGTTGTACTGTTATTATAGCTTGGGATGTTCTGCAGAATATTGTGGGTGTGTTATATTGATGGCAGAATGTGTGGTGACACTTGTGGGCTGCCCTCAGCACATCCTCACTGTAAACACAAACAACGTACCTCACTGTTTGTTTCGGTGTACACGTGATAAATAAATGAATGTGAATCTGAGCTTATTCTGAATTGTAATTGTTCAGAGCAAAACAAGAGCAGCAGGGAGAACTCAGTAGTTGAGGCAGCATCAGTGGAGGAAAGTGGCAGTCAATATTTAATAGTCAATGCATTGATAATATTCTAAAAAGCTGTAGACACTGGATATGTAAAATGCAGACGGCAAACACTGGAAATACACAGCAGGTCAGGTCTTATCTGTCGGAAGAGGGTCAGAGTTAATGCTTCAGATTGAGGATGGGGTTCATGATGTGGTCTCCTCTACACTGGGAAAGTCAAACAGAGATAAGGTGCTCATTTTGCAGAACACCTGCATTCAGTCTGCTGGGGCAACTCTGTTGTTTGCCACTTTAATCCTCCATCCTACTCTCAATATGACCTCTTGGTGGTCTTCTCTTTTGCTCCAGAGGGGCACAACACAAGCATATGGAAGAGCAACTTCTTCATCGTCTCGGCTGGTTGGAGCCTTCTGGAGTTAATATTGAATTCTGCAGCTTCAGATTACTCGATTTCTCTGCGTCAAGTTATACTTCAGCAATAATGGCCCAGCTTGTTCATTATTTTCTGTTTGGTGGTGAACAACATGCTCAGCCTGATCTGTCATTTTCTGCCTTTTGCAACTCCTACATTCTTATATTGACCTTGTTCTCCCTCTTCAACCCCCCCTACTAACTCATTGACCACATAGCTTTGTTCACAGCTTATTCCCTTTGTTACACTAGCTTCATAGTATCAGAGATATCCCTCCTCCCTGCCCACCCTGCAGTCAAACAGGTTCCTTTTGTCTCCTTCCCAGTTTTGATAAAGGGTTATTGATATGAAATGTTTGCTCTCTTTCTTGTCCCAAAGATGTCACCTGAACTGCTGAGTGTTTCCAGCATTTCTGTTATATTGATAAATGTTGTTTGTATTGGCAATTGCTGGTAAGAAAAATTGATCAAACATTCACTTTATAAAAATAACTCTATATATAATAACACAAGCAGATTCTCACGGGTGTTTTTAAGACTATAATCTAATTTCATATATCATTGTTATACAGTGCTGTGCAAAAGTCTTAGGCACGCATATATAGCTAAGACGTTTGCACAGTACTGTAGTAATTTTATGCATTGCACTGTACTGCTCCTCCAAGAGGACACAACCTTGCTGAGGGGTTTGGAGGCTTGTGTACCTCAATGACCCAGAGAGCTTTGCTGGCTGAAGCCAGGGCTTTATGTTTTGGCTCTTGGTAAGGTCACCCCTACTAAACAGGTCAAAGGGAAAAGGCCAGACTGAGAACATTCCACTGGGCCTGCAGGTTCGGGGGTTCAGCTCAGGGCTAATAACCCTGACTGGTAAAACAAAATCGTTACAGGAACAGCAATGAGGAATCCTTCTACATCTGAGTGGCCAAGGACAGACAGAGTTAGAGGATCTTCATTGCTACCCTAAACACCAGCAAGCACAACAGGCGGTGAGTAATTAAGTACTGTACTGCTGTTGGTGCAAAAACAAATTTCATGACGTTTTTGAGTGAAGATAAACCTGATTCTGATATGGGTCTCACGTGTAGTCTGAGACTGGGAAGGGGGCAGCGAGAGGAGAATCATGGTTGGGAAAAGGGGAACAGAGAGGGAAGGGAGTGGGAAGCACCAGAGAGACATTCTGCAATGATCAATAAACCAATTATTTTGATTCAAATGACCTTGCCTGGTGTCTCGGGGTTGGGAGCGTCTGCACCTACACCACCCCACCCCCCTCAACTGCTGGCACTCCTTCTCTACCACCTGTCCCACACTCCACCCTCACCAGTCCCAACATCCTGTGCTCCCACCAGATTTACATAACTTGCTCTCTGCTCCACATTGACAAATACAGTACTGTGCAAAGTCTTAGACGTCTGAGGTATATGTATTTATCTAAGTTTTTTTGCATAGTACTGTATCAATACACTCTTGTGGTTTATGGATTTAACTTTTGCTTGTTAATCACTCCCAGAAATCCCTTATTTTACGTGTTACAATTAATGATCCTTTATAATCTAGTATGACTGAAAGATACATCTCTTACTATGAGTTTTAAATATAACATTAACTTTCAAAATTCAAATTGTATTTATTATCATTGTATACAATACACATCCATGAGATTCATTTTCTTACTGGCAGCTGCAGAAAACAAAGACATGCAATAGAATCCATTAATAAAAGCTAAGACCGACAAAAATCCAATGTGCAAAAGAGGACAAATTCTGCAAAATAATAATTAAAAAATAAATAAATCATCCTGAGACAATGAGCTACAGATTCCCCAAGGGAAAAACATCTTTGCAAGCAGCCATTAAATCTTCAGTTATTAAAACAGCTTACTGCCCTAATGGTTGGGTGGCAGGGTGAAGATACTCTTTGACCTCTACCCTTTGACCTGTTTGACATGGGTGTCTCTACTCATGAAGTGCTATTTCTAAATAGTAAAATATACCTAAAGCTAATTGAATCTTAATTTCCTTTCTGATGCATGTAGCTGAGAAACATTATATTCATTAAGAATCTCTGTGGCTCTTGGATAGGTTAAACGGTCATTAATTACACTGCCTTCTGAATGAAGATGCACCCTCCCTCTCTAAACAGTGTTATAACACACACAAAATGCTCACAGAACTCAGCAGGTCAGGTAGCATCTACGTAAATTAATAAACTGTTTTAGGCAGAGAATCTTCTTCAGGACTTTGCCCAAAATATCGACTGTTCATTCATTTTCACAGACGCTGGCCTGACCTGCTGAGTTCCTTCAGCATTTTGTATGTGTTGCTCTGGATTTCCAGCATCTGCAGGATCTCGTGTGTCTATAAACAGCATAACAATTCACTGTATCTTTCATGCAGGTGGATTTGGAACAAGAGCTCATTAAGGGACAAGCATTAGGACTGAGATGAAGAAAGTAACTGAATGAGCAAATCATTGGGCTTGTCCCATGGAAATGGAAAAGGAAAAGGTCAAGTGACTTCAGTAACTCTGCGCCGTCAAGGCAATTTGCTACATCAAATAGATGGGAACATTAGCAATCTATGTATGCTTCTCAAACCTAGAAATCATATCATAGGTTATTTACAAACACTGAAAAGTGACCTTTTCCAGCTTCACACATAATTAGAATGTATCTTTGGGTGTCACTTTAAACTGGAAATGTTGCCATTCTTGTTTGAAAATGTCCTCAAGGAAACAATATTACCTAGCTGAATCAGTAATTGAAGTTTGTTCCCCTTTGTCAGAGTCACTCCAACATCACTAGTCACAATGGACAAAAATGTCAGTCTTACGGGCTCTGTAACAAATAAGGGAATGAAACTATCAGCTCCACTCATTCAAAAAGATCCAATTATAGAGTAATTTGCACTTCATCTGTGACTTTGGATGACATGTATATAGCAGGACCAATGATCTGGAATATATTTGGATCCCAAATTTCATGTTGAGCTTCTCATTCTGGCTGAGCACCACAGAATATGAAAGGTAACGTCCCAAAAGAAACTATTGCACTACTGTATAAGGGAATTTGTATCAAATTCACCTTTGATTGTCACCAGGCATTCAGTTCCATCAGAATGTAAAGAGGTGAATATAATTGGCACCTGTTTAGTAATAGTAACAATCTAGCTAATACACACCTCAAATAAAGCCAAGACACTGCAACTGGATCCTTGACTTCCTCACTGGAAGATCAGTCTGTATGGATTAGAAATAACATCTCTTCCTCGCTGACCATCATTTCTGGTGCACTTCAAAGATGTGTGCTTAGCCCACTGCTCTACTCTCTCTACACCCGTGACTATGTGGCTAGGCACAGCCTAAATGCCATCTGTAAATTTGCTGACAACATGGCTATTGTTGGCAGAATTTCAGATGATGACAAGGAGGCGCACAGGACCAAGGTAGATCAGCTGGTTGAGTGGTGTCCCAACAACAACTTTGACTCAACAGAAGTCCACTGCCAAGGAATTGGCTGTGGACTTCAAGAAGGGGAAGTCGAGGGAACCTAGCCCAGTCTTCAATGTGGGATAGAGAGCAAGTTTATAAATCTGACAAAAGCATTGGGAAAAGTGAGAGTGGAGCACTGGGAAGTTGCATGGGACAGGTGGCAGGGAAAGAGTGCCAGGAACAGCGGGTCGCGTGGGTGCAGACACACCCAGCCCTGAGACACCAGACAAGGTCACGATTCCAAACAATTAGTTATTGATCATTACCGTATGTCTCTCTGGTGCTTCCTGCTCCCTCTCCTCTCCCTTCCTCTTTTCCCAACCATGATTCCCCTATCTCTGCCCAATTCCCACTCTCAGTTCACAACAGAGACTCAGAACAGGATCGGATTTATCATCACTCACATACTTCATAATTTTTTTTGTGGGAGCATTACAGTGCAATACATAAAATTACCTAGTTACGCAGTATATGTGACTGACTTTTGCACAATACTCTATATACAGTGCCTTGAAAAATTATTCAGCCCCCACAACTATTTTCACTTTTTACTGTCTCATTTTCTAAATTTAAAATGTATTGAAGTAGGATTCTTTTGAGTTAATCTACAAAACATTGTGCATTATGTTAAATCAAAAGAAAAATTCCAAAACCTGTCAACTTACTAAAAATTAAAAACCAAAATTGTGAGGCTGAAAAAGTATTCATTACCATTGTAATTACTAGGCTAACTTTCCCCAGGTGCAATATACTAAATTCCCTCCCCAGATCGCCCAATTTATTGATGTGGAAAATTGGAGGATCATAAACATGAAAAATACTGAAGGTGCTGGAAATCCAAAGCAACACACACAAAATGCTGGAGGAACTCAGCAGGTCAGGCAGCACCAATGGAAATGAATAAACAGTTGACGTTTTGGGCCAAGACATTTAATCCTGAAGAGTAGGAAGGAAGAAGTCCTGGCCAAAAAAAGGCCTATATAAAGACTTTGCGAAGTATCCACTTATAAGATATTGTGAAGATGTAGAGTTCTTTGGACTCAACATTAAGTAGTATGTGTGTCATAAATATAATACACATCAGCCAGGTAACAACCATCCAAAAAATGGTGGAGACAGCATCATGCTATGGGGATGCTTTTCAGCAGCAAGGACAGGAAATCTGCTCAGGATTGATGGGAAGATGAATGCTGCTAAGTACAGAGAGATCTTGGATAAAAACCTGCCAGCCTCTACCAGAAAGCTTTAACTGGGGAGGAAGTTCATTTTTCAGCAGGACGACTCTGCCAGAATAACCATGGAAAGCCTTCAGATGAAGAAAATTGATGGCTTTGAGTGGCCCAGTGAGAGTCCTGATCTTAACCTGATCAAACGTCTCTGGCAAGACCTCAAGATTGCTGTCTACTGCCCGTCCTGAACTAACCTGGCACAGCTTGAGCAATTTTGCAAGGAGGAATTGGAAAATCTTGCTCCATCACATTGTACACAGCTAATGGAGACTTATCCAAAAAGACTACTGGCTGTAATAACTACAAGAGGTGGTTCAACTACGTGCCGAGCAAAGGGGGATGAATACTCTTGAACGGCCGCAATTTCAGTTTAGCTTTTAATGCTTTACAATTTTCCGTGTTTCAGGGCTCTGCTGTGGGAAGGAAGGTGCATGTGATTCATAAATAAAAATTCTCAGTTAAATTCTCAAAATCCCTGGCTATAATACTCACTTATATGAACAAACGGTTACAGCCTGAATACTTTTTTAAGATACTGTATATATTTATTGTAATTTATGGTTTTTATTATTATCTATTGCAATGTACTGCTGTCACAAAACAACTAATTTCATGACATATGCTTGCGATATTAAATCTGACTCTGATTCTAACATTTCAGCCAGTTAGGTGGCTATGGAGCAAAGCCAGAAAGTTCTAGAAAAAAACAGCAATGCAAAGAGAGAAATAAAGTTAATGTTTCAGGCAGTGCTGAGAGTGATTATAGATTGCATTCACCCACTGCAGTTTGTTACAATCCTGAAGTTGTTCAGGATCAAGTTGAAACAGACCTCAGATCTCAAGGTTCAAAGTACATTTATTATCAAAGTATATGTGCTATATGCCAGCCAGGGGCATAGTGGCATCAGCACCAGACTTTGAAGCCAATGGTCCCAGATTCGAATCCAGCTGGCTCCTTGCATTCTTTCCATTCGTGCTCAGTTGAGTGTCAAGCTAGCAACTCAGTAAAAAGATGCCACCACAGGGCGCGAATAGGAACTACGAGCATGTATACTATATACGACCATGAGATTCTTCTCCTTACAGGCAGCCACAAAACAAAGAAACCCAATAGAACCCATTAAAAAGGAAGACTGCCAAACATACAATGTGCAAAAATAAAAGAACAAATCGTGCAAACAATAAAAGTAAGCAAATAACATTGAGAAGTGAAGTTCACAAAAGTGAGTTCACAGTCATGAAGCCAGTCACAGCTGATCCAGGAGCCTGTTAGATGCAAGCCACAGTCTCAGTTCAGTACAGAGATGAGAAACATCACTGAGCAGTGAGTTGAAAATCGGCCCATCCCTTGCCTCTGGCCTTGACATCCTCACCTTTTCCACCTGGCCTGGCACTTAAACTGTCAAACATTGACTCATTCCTTGCTCTCAGGCACAGGCCCTGCTGCCTTGACTATGCCTTGCCTCAGATCCACCGCCTCGAATCGGCTCCAAGTTTGCTCCAGCAATGGCCACACATAGGTTCCTTCCTCACTCTCGGACCCATAAATGCCATACCAGAACTGTCCTGAAACTTTCGAGTCTTCAGTTCACACCGCAAAAAAAATGTCAGGTCATACAGGCAGTTCAAAAGCTTAGCTCCAAAAGAGAAGTTACAGGGTATTGACTGCAGTGATCCTTTTTCAGAAAAAGTACAATTAATAAAGTAGCTAGTAGTTTTGTTTGCTGCCAGTAAGTCGTTGCTGTGTTTTCCCAGCACCATCTTAAACTGGCTCAGCTGTATACGAACACCAAATATAATAGAGCTGACACAAAGTGAATAGAAATGCTGAGCAAAGTGGAGAAGGCAACAGAACGTGAGGAAAAAGCCATAATTAAATTATGCAGTGTTCAATTCACTTTGAGAACTTTGTCCGTGTTTGGGCAGTGAAAAACAACAGGGGCATTTAAGCATTTGATGCAATGCAGATGGGATAGTGAGTCCAGTCCCTGGTGCTGGTGCATAGAATTGTGAAGCAAGAAACCTAGATTGCTCTGTCCCTTCCCTGCACATCAGAAAAGTAGCATATTTCACTTCAAATGACTCATCAATGAAGATCGAGTGGAAGCAAAGGGATTACCACTAGTTAAGATTCAATTATTTGCAACAGTGGATGTGATTTAGTGTTGTTCCAGGCGGATGAAGTAACAAGGGACCAAATGCTCTTCATCCATCAGTACCTTGTAAAGAATGAGGATCAAGCTTCAGTAATCAAATTGATTCAATCTGAGCCAATTCAGATTATGTGGGCATTATCTTGATCAAAGCCAATATTAAGGACATTAAGTCAAATGGTGATAATCAAAGATACATAGTGTGAACATTGACAAAAGACCATAGGAATAGTGAAGTACAGAGCAGCTTTGATGATTCCCACTGTCTCCCCTCCCTGAGACACACTTTTTTCTTTGCCTGTGGAAGACAATGCAGTCTAACTTGCTGGGTATGTCCTCCACTTAGAACTTAGAACAGGGTCAGACTCTTCAGCCCAAGATGTCTGTGAGGATCATGATGTCAATTTAACTTAATCTCATCTGCCCACACATGATATACATCCGTCTATTTGCAATTTGTTCTTTAATTTTGCATGTTGCATGTTTGATAATTCCTTTGAACAGGTTCTGTGCTGTTTCTTTGTTTCGTGGCTGTCTGCGGGAAGATGAACCTCAGAGTTGTATACTGCATACATAGAGTCATAGCAAAGTACAGCTCAGAAACTGGCCCTTCAGCCCATCTAATCCATACTGAGCCATTTAAACTGCTACTCCCATTGACCTACATTGGGACCATAGCGCTCCATACCCTTACCATCCACATACCTATCCAAACTTCTCTTAAGTGTTGAAATCAAGATCGCATGCACCACTTCTGCTGGCAGCTCAGTCCATACTGTTACATCCCTCTGAGTGAAGAAGTTTCCCCTCATGTTCTCCTTAAAATTTTCACCTCTCATCTTTTTAATCCATGACCTCTGGTTGTAGTCCCACCCAACCTCAGTGGAAAAAGCCTGCTTGCATTTAGCCAATCTATGCCCCTCATAATTTTGTATGCCTCTGTCAAATCTCCTCTCAACTTCTACATTCCAATGAATAAAGTCCTAAACTATTCAATCTTCCCTTATAATCAGGTGCTTCAGACCTGGCAACCTTCTCGTAAATTTTCTCTCAACAATTTCAACCTTGTTTTGATAACAATTATATTTTGATAATAAATGTACTTGAATCTTTTGAATCCCTACCTGTTTATATGCCTAACCATCACTAAAATGTAACTATCATATCTGCTTCCACAACCTCCCCTGGAAGAATGGTTCAGGCACTGACCACTCTCTATAAAGAACTTGTCTGTAACCTTTCCCCCTTCTCACCTTAACACTGCACCCTCTGGTATTGGACATTTACACTCAGGGAAAATGACTCTGATTATCTACTCAAAAGAGGTTCTGTGGATGCTAGAAATCTTCATCAAAACACATAAAATGCTGGAGGAACTCAGCAATCAGGTAGTATCTATGGCAATGAATACGCAGTCAACATTCACACCAAGACCCTTCATCAGGCATGAACTTTTACCTCCCCATCATCCTCAACATGGGTGACCCCCAGAGGTGTTTCTGAACCCTCCACTTCACGCTTCGCTCATACACGAGTGCATGGCAGCATGTCTGAGTAATCACCCTGTCAAGTTTGCCAATGACACTACAGTGGTGGGGCTCACCAGCAGCGATGAGATGCCCTATAGAGAGGAGGTGGAAGAGCTTCAGACCTTGTGCTAGGCAAATAATCTCTTGCTCAATGTCAACAAGACAAAAAGATGGTTAACGACTTCAGGAGAATTCACATCACTCACATCTCTTTTTACATTGGCAGCACAGCAGTGGAAACTGCAAGCGCTTTCAAACACCTAGGAAAGCACATCTCGCACAACCTCTCATGGTCCCATGACATTTCCTGCACAGTCAAGAAAGCTCACCAATGCCTCTACTTTCTGAGGAGGCTGAAGAGAACTGGACTATGCACATTAATACTCATGACCTTCTACCAATGCACAAAAGAGAGCATCCTAATAAACTGCATCACTGTATGGTATAGAAAGTGCTTGAGAGTGGACAGGGAGGCTTTACAATGGGTAGTCAAAACTGCCCAATACGTCACCGGTGTCAATGTTATATATACAGAAAGGTGCCAGAAAAAGGCCAGGAATACCATGAAAGATCGTAGACAGTTTGTCCCACTCCCATGAGTGAGAAGGCTACATAGCATCCACGCCAGGACCATGAGACTCAAAAACGGTTATTTTCCCCAAGCAGTAAGTCTATCAACACCTCCACCTACTGACCCACCCCTCCACACTCCCCACTACCACTGCCTTATCATTTCTGTCAGAGTCACCTTATGTACAGACACTCCTGAATCTAGTGTTACTTTATGTACATATAATCAATCTATGTATATAAGCTATCTATGTATTTATTGCGGGTTCTTAAAATTATTATATTCTTTATCTTAGGGTGTTTTTTATATGATGCAATGGATCCGGAGTAACAATTATTTCGTTCTCCTTTATCCTTGTGCACTGAAATTTACATTAAAGAAAGTTCAAACCTTTAACAATATTGAATCTTGAATATCTACTCTATGTTCCTTGGAATTTTATAAAATTCCTCAGCTTCCAGTGCTCAAGAATACCTTACTGAATGCTTTCCAAGGTACAAGAAGAGAACGGCCACTTCCCTACCTTTACCAATCATCTTTATGACCTCCTTCACTTCCAGAGAAATAAAAGGGAAAAAAAGTGAAAATATAAACAACCTGATCCAGCCTTGTAAGTGATTAACCAACACAGAAAAATCAAGTTAACAGAAGTTATAGAATTCAATAGAGTCCAGAAGGCTGCAATGTGCCCAGATTGATGAGGTGCTGTTCCTCAAGCTTTTGTTGTGCCTCATTGGAACAGTACAAGAAACCATGGAAACCACACTACCAAAGTGGTAGTGGGATGGAGATCTCAAAGTTCAAAGTAAAATTTATTATCAATTATCAGCGTACATACATGTCACTACTTACAACCCTGAGATTCTTTTTTCATGCAAATCTATAACTGTAAACAGGATCCATGAACAACAAACTGCGAAGAGTGGAGATGGATAAATATTTCAGGAATAGAGGGTATAGTAAAATGGCACAGATGAGGAGTTGAAGATCGTATAGGCCACCCACAATCATATTAACTGGTGGGGCAGGCTTGAGGGGCCTATGCCTGCTCTTATTTTCTTGTATTCTACCATTACTTTTGGATATCTATATATTAAAATATTAAAATATTCTGTATATTAAAATATACAAATACTCATCTAAAATTTGCAAAAGTAGATCTGCACAGCTGAGAGAACATGCTTTCATCCAACCAGCCTCTGTGCCATTTAAGCACTGTTGGAACCTCCTCATTCCTCCTCTATCAGAATAACTATCTTTTCCCTTTTCATCTCTTCACCTTGCATCCTTCTTAGTTCCTCCCTGCACCTTGTGTGGCACATTGGATGGCAACCTTGCTGTTTCTTTTGCGATTCGTCTGTTTTACAAGGCCGAGTTGCCAGCTCGATGCTCAGCCCAGCATGAGTGGTAGGTGTGCAAGGAGCTGGCCAGATTCGAACCGGGTACCACTCGCCCCGAAGTCCAGTGCAAATGCCACTACAGCACTGGCTGGCTCCATCCCTCTTAACTCTACCCTTACCATTTGCCTACCCATTCCCTGAGGAAGCAAGATCCATCCTCACCATTCTCCAGCTACTGAAGCTGCTCTGAATTCCCTGTTTGACTCTACATCTGAAACCTCCCTGCCCCTAGTACTGTTCTTCCCCACAGGTGTTCTCTAAGGATCAGCAAGCCCTGAGAGAGAATTAATTTCATAGCAGGTAAAGGAAACTAAGCCCAGATAGAAAAAAGATCAGATATTAGAAGTCGATGCAAACTCATTTACTTCCTGATTTAATTCCAGCACATTTCACAATTGGCAGCAAACTGGGAATTCCTGTAGGAAATCACTGCTAGTAATTTAATTACATTAATCACCCATGAAGTACAACTTTGACTATGGGTTTTGGATTTAACCCAGGACCCACTGGCTTCTTAAGCTCCATGAAACTCTCCAGTGAAATATCTTT
This sequence comes from Mobula birostris, assembly GCF_030028105.1. Classification (NCBI taxonomy): domain Eukaryota; kingdom Metazoa; phylum Chordata; class Chondrichthyes; order Myliobatiformes; family Myliobatidae; genus Mobula; species Mobula birostris. The sequence continues at coordinate 38,485,310 of NC_092392.1, read as the reverse complement.
GAGAACAGATCAGCGCACTATGGATTCTAACCAGCTGTTGCTTCATCTCACAATAAACACTACAACTTCATAATTGCTCCCCCAGTGACTCCTTTTCTCCTGTGATCCCTTTCCTCCGCAGGAGCTACACTGGTTCTCAGCCAATCTAGAAGGTTCTTTGAAGAAGGTTAGAAAGGCTGCTTGGTAGCCTTCTGCTTCTAGTAACTGCAGTTAGCAAGTCTCCACAAGGACCACTGTGGATGTGCAAGGCCTGGAGGAGGAGAGAGCAGGTCGACCACAGGAGGCAGGGGGTCTACATCTGGCAGCTGTCATGACTCTTTCATCCACACTGATCTCTTTCATCCACCAGGTGGCTGGGGGTGGGCAGAAACAGCCCATTGAAAACCTGGCTCTGAGCCCAGGGAGGATGCCAAAAAACAAATTGCAGAGGAGTTATGATCAAAACCACCTCCACCTGCAATGTAGAATGTTGAAAATATACTTTGACTGTTCTGGGGGAATTATCCAATATGGACGTGGCAGGGTATTAACATCGGTGGTGGACTGCTATGCACTCCCCAACACAGCGCAAGGTCCTTCAGGTGAGAAAAGGCAGAGGAGGAGGACAAGTGTCTAGAGAATACCTGGACTGCTTAAGCAATGCCGTTAGCATGAATCTACTACAGCTCAGGGCATTCCGGAGATTGGAGTTCAATTCCTGGTCCGCCTGTAACGAGTCTGTATGTCCTCTCTGTGGAATGCATGGGTTTTCCTCCTGGGGCTGCAGATTCCTCCCAAAGTACAAAAATGTATCCGGTAAGTTAATTGGTCATTGCAAATTGTCCTGTGATTGTGTTAGGGTTAAATCGGGGTTTTCAGGGGTTGCTGGGGCGGAACAACTTGAAGGGCCAGAAGGGTCTACTCTGCCTTGTATTGGTAAAGAAATAAATTAATGCCATCACAATACAACTAATTGGAAGCCTCCTTTGCCTTTTCTCTTTCTACGACAAAAAACATTCCCACAAGCATTCACCAATATTCATTTAGATGGCAGGGTGGAGATAGTTCTCTACCAAGGGAGGTGTCAGGTGTTCCTTCTCTCCGCTAGCCTGAAGGTCACCTTTGGGCAAGATGTAGCACTTGCTTAGACCCCCAATCCAGGTGGTGGACGGCTGTACTTGCAGCTGGTACATATCACAAGTCCTGGTTATGCGACCACTGACGCCAGGCAGACCATCTCTGAAGAGTGTTGATAATGGCTGGGATCACCCATCTTGTAAAGACACTGCTCAGAAGAGGGCAATGGCAAACTACTTCTGTAGAACAATTTGCCCAGAACAATCATGGTCATGGATAGAGAAGGAAGACCTTGATCGCCCCTGTCAAAAGACATGCCACATAATGTTGATGATGACGACGATGATTCATCAATAAACCTTGTTCAGTGTCCCATGCTCAGTTTCATCAAGAATTAGAGCTATTCAGCACATCTGGTCCATGTCGCATCAATTTGTGGTTCTCCCATTCCACTCAATGGCCTCTCCCATTTCGTCAAAACTCGGCTGAATTGCTTCCTTCTTTGCTGTAGCAAGTCTGTGATTGTACAACTCTGTCATTGTGCAGATCAGAATGGCCTAAAGCTGTTAGGCACAGAAACAGAATTTTTGGCCCAAATTATCTATGACAAATGTCACAATATCTATGCTAAACCCATTTGCCTACATGGGGCTTATACATCTCTGATCTTTTCCATTCCAAATACTTAGCCAAATACCATTTAAACCTTGTAATTGTAAATAGTCACTGCCAGTTTGTTCCATGTAACCACCACCCTCGGTATGAAAAGCTTTGATCTTCTTGAAATGTCTCCCCTCTCGCATGAACCCTTTTGCCATTGAATCCCCCGGGGAGTGACTTGTGAAGCTCTGTCTAGTGAAGTGACCCAGCTATTGCAACACTAAGCAGTTTTCTGTCTGATTGTGGAGCCAAGTGGGAGAAAGTGAACTACTTTGATCAGAGCCCCCACTTCATGCTCCCCTGCCAGCTAGCCCTCCTGCCCTGCTCAGTCAATGCCAACAACCATTCTTCATCGGCAAAACTGGAGTTTTGATTGATGATCTGGAGGGTCATTCCACAAGGCACTTGTCAATACGGAGAGCCAGAGTGATGAGACTCTGAATTACACTACAGAATTCAGAACCCTGATGCTGGAGTGCTACTGGAAATGCAGAAGTGCTGCTGGCCCATTACCATCACCGCCTCTAGAATGCTTGAAAGATAAGCTGTCTACCTGGGTGATGCCCACCGATCTTGAAAGCCTCATCACTCTGGCTCTCCGGATTGGCAAGCATCTTGTGGCACGACCCTCTAGATCATCAGACAAAACTCCATTTCCATTTCCGGAACCATTTCAGGCTGCAGGACCGTCATCACCAATACCTCCAGAACTCATCCAGTTAGGGGGAGCACCCTGAACTCCCAAACAGCGTGAGTGTTGGTGGGGAGTCACTTGTGCACCTGCAGCTGATCACCAGTGCAACAAGTACCCACTGTGTCCGGGGAACAGCACCTCTGGGTAGAGCTTTCTATCCGGTAAGCTCACCCTGGCTCCTCATTCCAGCACAATAGCCTGTTTCACTGTCCTCTTCCACACTCTACATGCACAGGAGGCTCTGATGGATTCAGGCACAGCAGACAACTTTCTGGGTCGGACTCTGTATGTACAGCTTGAATTCCCTACCAAGTCTCTCTCTCTCACCCTTTCGACATTAGGGCAATTGTCGTACATCCCTTGAGATCTGGGATGGACGGAGTGTGCACAAGGCCTGTGCATATGACCACAAGTCCATTCAATTCATCCTTTCGACTCACTCAACTTTCCCCTCATCTTGGGTTGCCCCTGGCTCTCCACTCACAACCTTCACAGCGCCTGGTCTCCTAGTTCACTGCTGGACCACTCAGCTGCAATCTGAGCTGACTTCACCCTGTAAATCTGTGGAGACAGAGGCCCTCGGCCTTCAATAAAAGGGAGGGAAGCACCTTGCTGCCTCACAGACCACACGACTGCACAATTGACCTCCTCCCAGGCACCACCCCTACCCGAGGCAATTGTTTCTCTCTCTCATCCTGAGACACAAGCAATGAGTGACTACATCACCAAAGCACTACAGCACAGCATCATTTGACCTATCCAGTCCCCAGCCGGTGCAGGATTCTTCTTTGTCAAGAACAAAAATGGGGATTTTCATCCCAGTATTGACTACTTAGGACTCGACAAAATCACTATTAAGGACTGCAACTCTCCCCCTTGAAGGATAGCGCATTAGAAACATTCTGCAGGCTCCAAATCTTTATCAAACTGGATCTACGGAGTGCATACAACCTGATCTGCACATACCAGAGAATAGTGTTCGTAACACTCACTGACCACAACGAATACTTGGTGATGCTCTTTGGATTTTCCAACAATCCAGCCATTTTTCAAGCTACTTCTGACATTTGCCTTATACTTTACTTCAATTACCTTAAAATTACATGCCATTGTAGTAGCTATTTCTACCATGGGAGTGTACAGTCTCTGGCTGTACACTCTATCTATGCCTCTTATCTTATATAACTCTATCAAGTCACTTCTCATCCTCCTTCAATCTAAAAAGGAAAGCCCTGGCTTGCTCAAACTTTCCCTCATAGTCATGTTCTTTAATCCATGCAGCATCTTCTTGTGCATCCTCTCTAAAGCTTCCACATCCTTCCCATAATGAGGTGACCAGAAATGAATACAATACTCAAAGTAGCATACAATAAAAGTTGGAAGAACTCAGCCATTCTATACTACTACTACGTCGACTCAGGCCTAGGGGGCCGCCGTCGGGCACGATGATGGACTCTCCACTTCTCCCTCTCCCTCATCAGTGTGTTCAGTTCACCTACATCAGCCGCGCCGCTGTCTTCTAGGAGGGTGTTGACCATAGTCTTGGGAGGGCGCCCAGGGTCCATCCTCCCATGCTTGGGCTCCCATATGATGACTGGGCTGGCAGATAGCTCAGGGTGGCATAGCCAGTGCCCCGCTAGTTGCAGTCTTCTCGCCTCGATTTTAGTGGTGAGCATCGGTAGGTTGTTATAGAGCTCAATGTTCGTCACGAGCTATTGCCAATTCACATCAAGAGCCATCCGGAGCATTCATGTATAGCAACCATCTAGAGACTTTCGCATCGTCTTGATGAGTGTCCACGTCTCGCATCCGTACATGAGAATGGACTCTATGATTGCTATGAAAATCCTCTTTTTAAGCCTCTGGTCAGGTTTGACTTCCAGATTTCCTTCATGTTGTTCATAGCTCTCCACGCCAGCGCCTTCCGAATCTTTATGTCCTTCTCCGAACTCATCATTCTTGACCCGAGGTATTTGTAGTCAAAAACTTTCTTAATGGTATCATTCTCTACGGTCTTGAGAGTACCTTCATCGCAGTTAAACGCCATGTACTCTGTCTTTTTAGCGTTTAGGTGAAGTCCAACTTTATTGCACTCAATTTCCACTTTTGTCAGTAGCTGCTGTGCTTCCTCCATCTAGTCAGAGAGCAGGACTATGTCATCTGCAAAATCGAGATCTGTGAGCATAACTGGTCTGACCCTTTTGGTTCGCCCTGGTTTTATGGTAAAACCAAGCTTGTCATGATCTTTGGTAGCTTGATGCATTATAAAGATGTAGGGTGCCAGAGTGTCTCCTTGCAGCACACCAGCTAGGAGCTCGAACACTGCTGTTTCTCTGTCTGGTGATACAGCTTTCGCCATGGTTTTGGTATAGCTGGGCTCTATTGCTCTCAGTAGATGGTCTGGCACTCCGTAAGCTTTCAGGATCTTCAGCACTTTACCTCGGTGAATGGAGTCAAAAGCTTTGTGAAAATCGATATGAGTAAGCACGGCTGGTAGGTTGTTCTTCTTGACTTCTTCAATGATCCTACGGAGAGCAAGTATTTGCATTACTGTTGTGCGCTTCTGCTGAAAACCATTCTGATTGAATCTTAGTTTAGGGTCAATGGCGGTTCGAATCCTGTTCAAGATGATCCGATTGTATGACTTTGCTGAGATGCAGAACAAGCTGATACCGTGGTAGTTATCTGACTTTATGAGGGATCCAGACTTGGGGACTGGGATAATGTTTGAGAATGACCACTGTTCTGGTTTGTCGCCTTTCATCAGTGCCGTATTACATATGTCCAGCAAGATGTCGTCCAGGTCACAGTTCTTCAGGACATCTGGCGGTATCCCATCTGGTCCAGCGCTCCTGCCCTGTTTGAGTGCATATTTGGCCTTCTTCAGTTCCTCAATGGTGAATGGGCTGTCATCGATGTCGACTTGCGTCAGTACCGCGGGTATGTCCTCTTCTTCTTCCGTGGTCGTTGGAGGGCTTCCCAGCAGGTTCTTAAAGTGGGTAAACCATGTCAGGACACGGTCCTCTGCTGTTTAACCACTTATTTGACCTGATGGGGACTTCTTCCATCTACTGATCTCATTGACAGGGCGTCATGCTTCTCCATGCTGCATGTCTTCATTAGCAGCTTCTATCTTTCTAATCCTCTCAGCTCGTTCCTCTTCCTTCCATTCTATGGAGAGCAATAAAGAGTCAACGTTCTGGGCCATTACCCTTCATCAATACTCCAAGTGTTGTCTAACCTGAGTTTTACTCAGTTGCATTATCACACAGTCTTGAACTCAATTTCCTGACTAATGAAGGCCAACGCATCATACACCTTCTCAATCACCCATCAATTTCACAGCAACTTTGAAAGATCTATGGATGTGGACCCCAAAATCCCTCTGTTCCTCCACACCTAACCCTATACTCTGCCTTCCCAGTTTGAACTTCTCAACCCAGCTCTGCATCCTATCAATGTCCTGTTGCAACCGATGACAAACCTCCACACTATTCACAACACCTCCAACATTTGTGTCATCTGAAAACCCACCCTTCCACTTCCTCATCCAAGCCATTGATAAAAATGACAAAGAGTCAGGTTTCAGAACAGATCCGTATGGAACACCTTTGACCACCAACCTCCAGGTAGAGTATGCTTCATCTACTGCCACTCTCTGCTTTCTGTGGGCAAGCCGATTCTCAGTCCACACAGACAAATTTGTCTGCTAATGGCATGCTGGCCTTCATAACAAGGGGAATTGAGTATAAGAGCAAAGAGGTCCTTCTGCAGCTGTACAGGGCCCTGGTGAGACCACACCTGGAGTACTGTGTGTAGTATTGGTCTCCAAATTTGAGGAAGGACATTCTTGCTATTGAGGGAGTGCAGGGTAGGTTCACAAGGTTAATTCCCGGGATGGCGGGACTGTCATATGTTGAAAGATTGGAGCGACTGGGCTTGTATACCCTGGAAGTTAGAAGGCTGAGAGGGGATCTTATTAAAACATATAAGATTATTAAGGGATTGGATATGCTGGAGGCATGTTCCCCAGAGGCCACAGTTTAAGAATAAGGGGTAGGCCACTTAGAACTGAGTTGAGGAAAAACATTTTCACCCAGAGAGTGGTGGATATATGGAATGCTCTGCCCCAGAAGGCTGTGGAGGCCAAGTCTCTGGATGCTTTCAAGAAAGGGATGGATAGTGCTCTCAAAGATAGCCGAATCAAAGGTTATGGGGATAAGGCAGGAACTGGATACTGATTGTGGATAATCAGCCATGATCATAGTGAATGGCGGTGCTGGCTCGAAGGGCTGAATGACCTACTCCTGCACCTATTGTCTATTGTCTATAGATTTCCCTGGATCCCATGCCCCATGACCTTCTGAACCTTCTCTCAGTTACTGCTCTGCTCACTAACTCAACTCCAAACCATTATTGGAAGGTAATTTTATGATTTAAAAATTAAATTATTGCAAAAGAATTAAGAGAGCAGCTTTAATAAATGTCCACAGATGGCATAAACAAAGGCAGACTTTAATTATTTTGTGAATACATTATTAAGATGAGAATATTTAATTGTATGAAGGGCCAATAATTTGATAGATTTAATCATGAGTTAATTGTTTGGGAATATATAATTTAAATAGATTGTATGTAAAAGTAGATCCAGCTATTGAAATGGTGCAGAACTGATTGCTCTTTACTTGTTCAGCCTCTCAGATCAGCATGATTTCCCATGTGGTGCGCTTTCCCAGCATGCTGTGTGCAAATGAACGTGGGTAGCAGAGCCCAGCCACTGAGTGGCACTGTATGTCCATGAGAGTAGGATCAAGTGAAACTCAGTCACTATATCTATCATCGATCTTACTTAGAGACAGCTTCAAACTATGAGGGAAGGATCTTTTCTATTTTAGAGTGTTTTTGCAGGATGTGAAATTTCAAAACAGTGTGCCAGTTCAAGTTACGCCTTTGAAGTCAACCATTTGTCTTAACGTTTACCTATCTACTTACGGCCATTGGCATTTAGGGCAGCAATGAAAGTCCTCCATTTCTGGCGGTGTTCAGGGCTTTCTTCATCGTGTCAGTATCTCCTCTCGGTTTTCACTATTGTCAGTCGTGCAACTCCCGGGTGGAGACTCAGGAATACTGTCGCACTCAGATGTCGAAGGATTCATCATTGCTGCTTCCGTAACAATTTTGTTTTACCAATCAAGGTTGTTAGTCCCAAGCTGAACCCCTGAATCTGGAGGAATGGGAGGGAGGAGAAGATGGCTGCGCGACACTGCGCGCGCGGCCGTTCCGAATGATATCGATATGTGTTAACTATGGGCCGTGCACAATCCTGATTTGATGGAGACAGCTGTGAGAAGCACAGAGGAACACCTGGAGAAACTTCTGAAATGCCCGCTACGCTGCCGCTGCTACTGTGCGATCGAGAATCTCCGGAGGGGAAGGCCCAAAATCCTCGGCTTTGCCTACTGCCTGTTGCCGGGGCCGGGGGCGAAGCGCTCAGCAGAGATGGTGCTCGGTGCTCGGTGTCGGAGAGCTGGTCGGAGGCTCGGAGTTTTCGGACGGACTTGGAGTCGGACTGTGGTCGGATGCTTCCAGGATGCTGCATCAGCAAGTTTACGGCGCTGGAGCTTCACCGTCTGCGTGAGATGATGGGACTTTCGAGAGACTTTGAGACTTTTTACCGTGCCCATGGTCTGTTCTTTATCAATTACGGTATTGCTTTGCACAGTTGTAACTATATGTTATAATTATGTGGTTTTTATCAGTTTTTCAGTCAGTTTGTCATGTGTTTCTGTGATATCATTCTGGAGAAACATTATATCATTTCTTAATGCATGCATTACTAAATGACAATAAAAGAGGACTGCGTGTCCTCATAATCTAATCTAATCTAATAATCTACTCTTAGTCCGGCCGCTACCCTTTGACCTGTTTGGCATGCGTGATCCACCAAAGGCCAAAGCATAAAGCCCTGACTGCAGCCAACATCACTCTCTGGGTCACTGAGGCACGCCAGCCTCAAACCATGACAAGGAGGCTCTAATGTTTAAGCATGTTAGAATCCAGCTGACTAGCACTCTACACAACCTTTAGATTCACACTCACTTTCAAGGTTTCTACTTCTCATGTTCTTGGTATTATTTATTTACCTGTTTATTTTGTATTTGCACACTTTGCCGCCTTTTGCACTTCACTTGCTTGTCAGTCTTTTTGTGTGTTTTTTTCATTGATTCTATTGTATTTTTTAGTTCAACTGTGCATGCTTGTAAGAAAATGAATCTCCGGGTAGAATATGGTGATATATATGGACTTAGATTAAAAAAAACTTTGAGCTTTGAGCAATTTGACATCCTCCTCCAGTTTAATGTCTCTGGTATCTTCTAGGTGGCATTTATGAGCCCCATTATTTTATTCAATTTGGGGTCCAGTACATCAATTGGTTTGGTATGTCGCTGGTTTGCAGTTACCTGGTGACTAAAAAACAATGCCACAGAACCTGGACAAACTATCACTGTGAGGCTGGAGATACCACAGCACTTTTCCACTTACCATCAGGGGGAGTCACAGCCACTCTTGCAGGTACCCCAGCCTTTGCACAAAATGTACTGGGAGTTAACATTCAGAAAATCCCCTAACATCCGAAAAGCTCCAGCAATAGGCTTAAACCTAGAACAAAACAAGGTAAAGAGATAAAAAACAAAGAAAAATAATGCTTCAGAAGTTTGTCTCAATAGACTTTCTCCAAAGTATTTGTCATTACAATGCGAGGCAATCCCAAGGCAGTAGAGGTGCTCCACTGGAAGTGCTACTGGTTTCCCACAATCAGGAAGTCTTTCCCCACATCCTATCATCCACCATCCTGGTTAGCCAGCCGGGCTGGAGCCTTGGAGTTGCTGCTGAGATGTAGCTACCAAGGCTTCCATGGTCCAAACTCAAGCTGCTAACCACAGACCGAGGCCCCCAGGTTGAGCCAAAGTGACTGGAATGAATCATTTTTGGAAGATGCAAAAAGGAAGGTTAATGAGGACACACACACACACACACACACACACACACACACACACACACACACACACACACACACACACACACACACAAACACACACACACACACACCTGATCAAAATAAAGCTTCTAAGATTCAATGGTAAAATAAGGTCAAAGTTATCTCAAAGATTCAAAGGTTCATTTTATTGCCAAAGTATGCATGTACAATATAAATCTGATATCTGCCTTCTTAAAATAGCCATGAAATACAGAAAAACTGCAGGAGTCATTGAAAGAAGAAACAGAATCCCCCCCCCCACACAGTAAGGAAAAAGAAACAAAACTTGAAAACTCCAAACCCCCACCTCTGCCCTCACATAAAAACCAACAGACTGCCCATATGGAAGACAGCATCTCTCAACATACCTCTACGGTATGATACCAAGTTGTCTTTGGCCTTTTCTGTTTCCTCCGCCAATACCATCACACACAGATGTAGAAGGATTCTTCATTGCTGTTTCTGTAACAATTTTGTTTGACCAGTCAGGGTTGTTACCCCTGAGCTGAACCTCTGAACCTGGAGGACTGTTGGACCACTTTTAGTCTGGCATCTACCCTTTGACCTACTTGGTAAGGGAACTCTACCAAATTGGTGGCAGGTTGGAGAGGCGTCTCTACCAAAGGAGGTGTAAGGTGCTCCTTCCTTCTGCTAGCCTGCAGGTCACCCTTGGGCGAGGTGCAGCACCTGCTTAGCTCCCGATCAGGGTCACATGAAGCCATGGGAGCAGGTGGTGGATAGTCGTATGAGCAGCTGGTGCACATCAGAAGTGCTGGTTGTGCAACCACTGATGACAAGCAGTCAATCTCTGCAGAGTATTGATAATGACTTGTAAAGACACTGCCCAGATAGTGGCAATGGCAAACAACTTCTGTAGAAAAATTTGCCAAGAAAAGTCATTGTCATGATGAGACCATGATTGCCCATGACATACAACACAGTGATGATGATGATTCTGCCAAGAGGCAAAGCATAAAGCTGGTGGGAGGGAAAAAAAGGTTAGCTAGAATGTGATATGTGAAGCCAAGTGGGTGGGAAAGGTCAAGGGCAGAAGTAAGAATCTGACGGGGCGGGGGGAACAGATGACAATAGGAGAAAGTGAAGGATGAAGGGGAACTAAGAGGCAGGTGAGAAGAATTGAAAGCTCAGAGTGGGGAATAGAGGGGGAGGGGATTTGTTCACCAGATGGAGAAATCGATATTTTTGCCATCAAATTGGGGAATACCCAGATGGAATATAAGGTCTTGCTCCACCAACCTGAGGATGGCCTCATCTTGACACAAGAGGCAGCCGTGGACCGACATGTCAGAATGTGAATACACATTTTACAGTGCCTATAAAAAGTATTCTTCCACCCCCACCCCCATGGAAGTTTTCATGTTTTATTGTTTTACAATATTGAGTCACAATGGATTTAATTCAAAGGTTCAAAGATATAAGTTAATGTTAGAGAAATGTATACAATATACATCCTGAAATGCTTTTTCTTCTCAACCATCCACAAAAACAGAGAAGTGCCGGAAAGAGTTTGGCTTTTTTTGACACTGATTAACAGAAAAAGACTCTTTCATGTCAAAGTGAAAACAGATTACTACAAAGTGATCTAAATTAATTACAAATAAAAAGCACAAAACAATTGTTGCATAAGTATTCACCCCCTTTAATATGACACACTAAATAATCACTGGTGCAACCAATTGGTTTTAGAAGTCACATAATTAGTTAAATGGAGATCTGTTTTTGGAGATGTGTGTGCAGTCAAGGTGTTTCAATTGATTGTAGTAAAAATATGCCTGTATCTGGAAGGTTCAACTGCTGGTGAGTCAGTATCCTGGCAAAAACTACACCATGAAAACAAAATAACTCAAGCAACTCAACATAAAGATGACTGAAAAGCACTAGTCAGGAGATGGATACCAGAAATTTCCAAGTCGTTGAATATCTCTTACAGTACAGTTAAGTCAATCATGAAAAAATGGAAATAATGTGGCACAGCTGCAAATCTGCCCAGAACAAGCAGTTCTAAAACACTGATTGTCCGTGGAAGAAGGGGACTAGTGAGGGAGGCCACCAAGAGACCTATTACAACTCTGGAGGAGTTATAAGCTTCGATGACTGAGATGGGAAATACTGTGTATTCAACTGTTGCCTGGGTGCTTCACCAGTTGCAGCTTTATGGGAGAATGACGAAGGGAAATCTTGGCTAGAGTTAGCTAGAAGGTTTGTGGCAGACTCTGAAGTCAGCTGGAAGAAGGTTCTATGATCTGATGAAACCAGAATTGAGCTTTCTGGCCTTCAGACTAAACGCTATGTTTGGTGTAAGCCAAAAACTGTGCATCATCAAAAACACACCATCGATACTGTGAAGCATGGTGGTGGCAGTATCATGCTGTGGGGATGCTTCACTGCAGACGGCCCTGGAAGGCTTGTGAAGGTAGAAATACCGAGTGACCCTAAAATCCTATTAAATGACTCCACACATTTTGCCCTACCAAATTACACAGCCCATAATTTTGGATTGTTTAAGCAACTCATATTACCAAAGTGGGTGACAACTAAATTGATTCTGAGATTCATACATTCAATGCTTTTCTGGCCGACTGAAAATCACATCAGTCCAGTTGTAGGCCTGAAATGAGCATTGATGTGGTTAGCATTTTCTTTGCTACCCAGTCCATACTCATTGCGGGTGTTAGAGAGTGGAAAATCACCTTCCAAAAACTTTTTTTTGAAAGTTTTGGACATTTGTTTGAAATACAAACTCTGAAATGTAACGAGGCATGCAGAATCGGCTTGGGTAATGCACTAAGGGACAGATACAGTACATGGCTGGACTTGACTGGAATGAACGTGCCACTTCTATGCTGTAGCAATTTACGATTGAGTGTTGTTTCACTTCTCCTCAGCTAAATCTAGCTGCTTTCATCTTTTTATAAGTTAGTTTTCAAAGTTTGTCTTCATATTTTGCATTGATTCTATGTTCAATGTCTGTTCAGATGTGTATCAATATAAAATAGAAGCCAATATGATGTAAAATATAATGTAATTCAGCTCAGCAAAAGTAAAAAGGTATTTAGAGTGATAGAAAAGTATAGCACAGAAATATGCCATTTGGCCCATCTAAGTCCATACCAAAGCATTTAAACCGCCTAGTACCATTGACCTGTACCCAGACCACAGCCCTTCACACCCCTACCTTCCATGTACCTATCCAAACTTGTCTTAAATGTTGAAAATGAGCATTCACCACTTTGTTAAAAATAATTCCTCCTTGAGCTTGAAGGATATTGTGCCCGGTTTCAGTCTCCCCCCGCCAACCCCCCCCCCCCCACCCCGTGCACATTGTCAATGCCATAGTGAAACAATTGAGGTTCAAAGTGAATGTGTTCTAGCCAAAGTGACAAGGCTTCCCTTATTTGACTATTCCAAGGGCTAATTGGTATCAAGAACAAAAATGGCTTCAAGATCCAGCCAAATACATCAATCTTCAGCCTAGGATTGCAAACTGAAGTTCTCTGGGAGATAAAAAAAAGACAAACAATTTTGTCAAATTTAAAGATTTGTTAATTAAAAACTTATACCAATTGATGAGATAGCTATTAACAAATCCATTTGACAATCTTCTTCACAGGTTGTCTTGGTCATAGGATTGTAGAGCAATACAGCAGAGAAACTGGCCATTTGGTCCACACCATCTAGTGGTATCCATCCATATTATTCCCATTTCCAGCACTTGGCCCGTAACCTTCAATCCCTAAACCATAAATTGCCACCTGGACACTTCTTTTTAATCTTTTTATTGAATTAGTACACAAAAGGTAAACCATATAGGCACTAATACACTGTTGCAGTATAACTTTACAAGAGATATTAATACACAAAAAGAAGTTAGTACAAACAGTGCAGTTTAGACATAAAATAACAAGGTAATATAATAGTATACTAATTTTCATACATATCAATAAGGAAAAGAAAAAAACCCCAAAAAACCCCCCCAAAAAACCCCACCGTGCAACTAATCTAAAAAGCAAAGCAAAGCAATGGGCTAGCTAGGTATCAAGTAGAGTTAAACAACTTAAAACAATCACATCCTCAAACCCGACCTCCATTAAAAACAGCTAAAAAGCAAGAAGGGAATGTAAATATGGACAGAGAGAGAAAAAAAGTTACATTAAATGAAAATGTTGAATAAAAGATCTCCAGGTCTGTTCAAATTTAACTGAAGTATCATAAAGATTACTTCTGATTTTCTCCAAATTTAAACATAGTATCATCTGAGAAAACCAAAAGAACGTAGTTGGGGCATTAATCTCCTTCCAATGTTGTAAAATACATCTTTTCGCCATTAAAGTAAGAAATGCAATCATTCTACGGGCTGAAAGGGAAAGATTACTGGAAATTTTAGGTAATCCAGCACTTCTTAAATGCTGTTGGTGAATCTGCTTCCAGCACTCTCTCTGGCTGTGCATTCAAGCTGCTCACCACTCACTGGGTGAAAAAGGCCCCCATTGGATTCTTCTAACTCTCTTACTCCTTAATTTAAATCTAAGTCCACTCTCCTCTCCCAACAGATTCTTTTTTCTCCAACCTTTGACTTTTCCCACTCACCTGGCTTCACCTATCACCCTTCAGCTAGCCTCTTCTCCTTCCCCCCCACCCCCACACACCTGTTTATTCTGGCATCTGCCCCCTTCCTTCTCAGACCTGATGAAGGGTCTCAGCCTGAAACGTCGACTGTTTATTCATTTCCATAGATGTTGCTTGATCTGCTGAGTTCCTCCAGCATTTTGTGTGTGTTGCTCTGGATTTCCAGCATCTACAGACTTTATTGTGTCTATGTCCTCTAGTTCTATTCACTTCTGATAGGGGAAAAGATTCCTGCAGTCTACTTACTGATACTCCACACTATTTCATGTAACTTTGCCATGTCATCTCTTAACCTTCTCTGCTCCAGGGATGACAAAATTTTTCCAGTCTTTCCTCATAAAAAAAATTCTCCATCCCAACCAAAGTCCTGGTGAATCTCCTCTGCATCCTCTCCAGTGCTAATGCATTATTCCCATAGAATAGTGATCATGTGCTCTTTGTTCTGAAAGATTTCCAACAAGTAAAAAATATTTTCAATGTGTATACACAGGGATCTGAAAGAGACTTTGGTGTTTAATCATTAGCATGAATTTATTCTGACAGATATATATGTTTTTTGCTAAGTTCCAGCAAATTATCTAATCAAACATGAGTTTTATGCTTATTGCAAATAACTGTTAGTTTTAAAAGATTACATCTTATTAAATTGAAAATAGTCCATGTCAATATTTCTTGAGAGCTAATGCTGGTGGAAATAAAAAAGGATTAGAACAGTGGTTCCCAACCTGTGGTCCACAGACCCCTTAGTTAATGGTATAGGTCCATGGAATAAAAAGTTTGGGAACGTCTTGATTACAGGAAAGAATTTAGAATATCATTAAGGGTAAGAACCAAGAAAAGTTCTCAAAAATTTCAAAGCACTTTGGGAACAAACTAGGCATGAGAATTCACACGGTTCACCAAATTCACAAGAATGACAAAGTACAAAGTAAATTTATTTTCAAAGTACATATATATCACCATATACCAACCTGAGATACATTTTCTACTGAACATTCATAGTAAGTACAAAGAAACAAACAGAATCAGTGAAAAATGGACAAACAACCAAAGAAAAAAAAGATAATAATAAATAAATAATATCGAGAAGACGAATTGTAGAGTCTTCTGAATTGTCCCCTCTGGTTCAAAAGCCTGGTGCTTGAAGGGTAATAACTGTTGCTGAACCTGGTGGCATGGGACAAGAAGGTCCTGTACCTCCTTCCTAATGGCAGCAGTGAGAAGAGAGTATGGTTTGGATGGTAAGGGTCCTTGATAATGGATACTGCTTTCCTGCGACAGTGCTCCAGATAGATGTGCTCAATGGAGGGGAGGGTCATGACAGACTGGGCTGTATCCTCTACTTTTATAGGTGTTTCCATACCAGGCCGTGATGCAACCAATCATTATACTCTCCAATTTGCATCTATAGAAGTTTTCAAAGTTTTTGATGACATGCTGAATCTTTGCAAAGTTCTAAGAAACTAGAGGCACTACTGTGCCTTCTTTGAAATTGTACTTACACGTTGGACCGAGGACAAATCCTCTGAAATGATAACACTGAGGAATTTAAAGTTGTAGTTCTCTCCTGGATATGACTCTAAACTGTAACCGGTGATGAGGTTCTTACTGGGGACTTTCAGAGCTTTGGGGAAAGTGGAGCTACCCCTTAGTCATTCATTGCTCCCAGGCCCGCTCTGACCTGGAACGGTAGCACCTGCAAGGGTTCCTGCTCAGGATATGAGCGAAGGCCAACGGCGGATCAGGCAGGTTTAGTAACTGAACTTATGATGGAGAAGACGGATGAGCTACGACCTCAAGTGTCAACAGCTATAGTACAGGCGGATGAATATTTGGGAAGAGAAATGGTGATTTCTTTAGTTCGCCCAATGAAAGGCAATAGCAAACCACCGTTGCTACATACTAGGTTTCCTAGAATTTACTTGCTAAGAAAACCATGGTCAAACTCACAAAATGTATCGCACTACAACAACATCAAGAGGATCTTCAAGACAATTCTGAAGATGCTTCACTTGGTAGGGTTGATCCTGGCCAGCAGGGGATCCCCGACCGTCATCAAGCTACTGCTCATAAAATTCACGTAACAAAAAAGAAAATTATTGCCACTTGGAATGTAAGAACCCTATATCAAGCAAGAAGATTGGACAATGTGATAAATGAAATGGAAAGACTAAAGATTAACATCATGGGAATTAGCGAAGTTCGGTGGACAGGTGCTGGAACATGTCAGAATAGAAATAAAACACTAACTTATTCTTGTGGAGCATCCCATACTGATGGAGTAGGAATTCTTATGGATGAAAACATGGCAAAACGTGTTTTAGGACATTGGGCAATATCAGAAAGAGTGCTCCTTGTTAGATTCAGAGGACAGCCATTTGATTTAGCAATTATACAGGTATGTGCACCAACAACAACAGATGGAGCAAATGAGGATATAGGTAAATTCTATGAAGAGCTTGAACAAGCAAGGAATGGATGCAAATCTCAAGATATCGTTATTGTCATGGGAGATCTAAATGCTAAAGTAGGACAAGGTGCTGATGGAAATACCACAGGAAAATTTGGACTAGGGGAAAGAAATGAAAGAGGCAAGAAATGGGTAGAATGGTGCAAGATGAATAATCAGGTCATTATGAATACCTACTTAAAAAACCATCCAAGAGGCTTGTGGACCTGGAAAAGTCCAGGTGATAACACTAGAGATCAACTTTACTACTATAAACCACTAAGTTACTACTAACTTTATTACTATAAACCAAAGATTTAGAAACTCAGTGACTCAATGCAAAACATATCCAGGTGCAGACTGTAATAGTGACCATAACCCATTAATATGTCATGTAAAAGTAAAACTTAAAAAAACTAAAGAAACAAAAACCTGAACAATCCCTTGACTACTTACAATTAATTAAAGAAGAAAACTTAAGACAAAAATTTACAATTGAAGTAAGGAATAGATTTCAAAGTCTAGAAATAGAATCCATTGAAGATGATAGCAATC
This sequence comes from Mobula birostris, assembly GCF_030028105.1. NCBI lineage: Eukaryota > Metazoa > Chordata > Chondrichthyes > Myliobatiformes > Myliobatidae > Mobula > Mobula birostris. The sequence continues at coordinate 38,468,210 of NC_092392.1, read as the reverse complement.
ATGTAGAAATGAAGTTTAACACTCTAAAGGATGCCTTGGTAGAATCAGCAAAGAAAAAAGCACAAAGAATAAATGGATAACAGATGGAATCAAAAATCTAATGGAAGAAAGGAGACGGAAGAAAGCAAATCCTATAGACTAAAATTCCTTAGATAAAAAAAGTTAAAAGCTTATGTCAAAAAGCCAAAGAAGAATGGTTAAACTAGGAATGTGAGCAATTAGGAAGAATCCCTATTACTGATCCAAAAAGATTACATCAACAAATCAAGAATATCACTGGTAAAAAGCTCCTCTGTTCTTCAGCTGAATGTTTGAAAGCAAAGGATGGCACCATTGTCATTGAAAAAGATGAGATTATGAACAGATGGACTGAGTATATTCAGGAATTGTTTCAAAATGATTGAGGCGAAAAACCAGAAATTGAGAAGAACATTGAAGGTCCAAGTATTTTAAAATCTGAAGTTTGTATTGCAATATATGAAGAAAGGAAAGGCAGCAGGTCCTGATGAATTAGTAATAGAACAAATGATCACCCTTGAAGATTACGGAATTGAAAAACTTACTGATTTAATCAATGACATTTATGAGACTAGAATAATACCAGAAGAGATGAAAAAATCAGTATTTATCACTCTTCCTAAGAAACCTAGAGCAATAGAATGTGAATTACATAGGACCATAAGTTTAATGAGTCATATCACTAAGAATTTTGATGATAAGAGCTAAAAGTAAGATAGAAGCTCAAATAGGTAAAGAACAATGTGGTTTTGTGAAAGACAAAGGTACAAGAAACACAGTATTGATGTTAAGGATACTATTAGAACAAGCTATTCAAGTGCAAAAAGATTTGTTTGTTTTATCGACTGCACAAAAACATTTGATAAAGTGAAGCATAATAAGTTATTCAAATATTACAGTAAACTCTAGATCTAGATTTGAAAGACCTCCACCTAATCAGAAATCTGTACTGGGAACAAACTGCCGCTGTAAGAATAGATGGAGAAGTGAGTCAGTTTACGAAAATCAAGAGAGGCGTAAGACAAGGGTGTTTTCTCCCCTGATTTATTTAATGTGTACAGTGAAACAAAGTTACAAAATATAAGAGATATCTTAGGAATCAAAGTTGGCAGTGAAAACATCAATAATTTTAGATATGCGGATGACACTATGTTAATTGCAAGTACAGAGGAAGAACTACAAAACTTAATTGAATAGTTGTTGAAGAAAGTGCAAAATTAGGCCTATTTATCAATTGCAAAAAGACAGAATGTATGGTGATATCCAAAAAGAAGGAGAATGCTATCTGCAGGCTGAGAATAAACGGGGAAGACATAAAACAAGTACAGAACTTTTGCTACTTAGGAAGCTGGGTGACATCAGATGGCAGGTGCGACATGGACATCAAAAGAAGAATAGGGATGGCAAAAGCCACCTTTACGAGAATGAAGAGTCTATTGACCAACACTAAACTAGGCATGACAGCCCGGCTCAGAGCACTGAAATGTTATGTTTATCCAGTTATGTTATATGGCTCAGAATGCTGGACAATACCTAGTAACATGAGGAAACGAATTGAAGCAGCAGAGATGTGGTTTTTGAGGAGGATGCAAAGAATATCATGGATGAAACGAATATCTAATGAGGATGTCATGAACAGAGCAAGCACAAAAAGAGAAATAATGTATGAGATCATGAAAAGGCAACGTGACTTCATTGGACATGTGATTAGGAAATAGGAGTTAGAACGCACGGTAATTATGGGAAAAATTGAAAGGAAGAAAGCAAGAGGAAGGCAAAGACAAATGATGATGAAGACAGCAGGCAGAGAACTGGAAATGAATACAAATGAATTGATCCACTTGACCCGAAACAGGAGTGTGTGGGCCATGGCAGTCAAAGCTCAAACTGGGCACTGCACCTGATGATGATGATGATGAATCCTCTCCACCTCTGATCATCTGATGAGGACTAGCTTATGGACTTCTGGTTTCCTCCTCCTGTAGTCAGTAATCAGCTCTTTGGTTTAACTGAGGTTGAATGAGAGGTGGCTGTTGGAAAGATACTCAGCCAGTTTTCAATTGCACTCCTCTCTCCTGATTTGTCATCATCTTTGATTTGGCCAACGACAGTGGTGTCATCAGCAAACTGAAATTTGGCATTGGATTTGTACTTATCTGTACTTAATGGTCTCGGAAATGAAAGAGGACCACTTAATGGCTCTGGGCTTGTACTCAGTGGAGTTCAGAATCTTTAAGGATGGGAATCTCTGTGAAACTACCACATACTGAAATGGTGGATAGAGTGGCTGTGGAAAAGATGTTTCCTTTTGTAAGGGAGTCTAGGATTTGAAAGCAATTCCCCACGATAAGGATGAGGAGGAAGTTTTTCAGTCAAAGGCTGCTGAATTCATTGCCATGGAGGGCAGTGTGGTTCCTTTGGATTGTTTTGGCTGGCAGTGGTAGTTGGGATCAACTCCTACTCCATGTTAAATGCTCCCAATGGAATGTGTTTCAAATAGCCTCTGAAAACCAAGTCCAGCTCCTGGCCTTCACATGTGGCATAGCTACTAAGCCCAGCAGAACCATTTCTGACAGGGGAAGGGGCAAAGGCAGGTTAAATCAGTTTCTTTGGGCAGATGGGACTCATCAGCTGTAATTAGCAACTCACCTGGGAGAAGGAAAACTCTGATCTCAAACCTCCGCTGCCTTGTGGCTATACCCACTTATGGAGAAGACTTTGGGAGTAAACTCTGAGGAAAAATCCAGAGCTGAGTCCCTAAGGCCGTCTTATGTTGAGTTCACCGCTGACGGGCAACTCCTGCAATGTCACTAGTACCAAACGGTATTGGTCTCTGCAGTTTTTTTGGATTCATCAGCTGCGTGGAGAGGGGCAGCCTGGTACATGGGCAATAACTTGCCTCCATATTTATCTATGTAGCTCCTCGGTAATCCTCAGGCTCGCTCAGCTCGCTTTCGTCCAGGGGGAGCAGCCTTCGGCCCCACCAAACTGGATAATCAAGTTTGTGTAGATGCTGTGTGATGTATCCCACCATGCCAAATATCAGACAGTACACTATACATGATTAAATGATTACACTTTATAAGTATTTACTGGAACTATGTAATTAATAGAGATACAATATAAAAGGAAAGTAAAAGGCACCAAACTTATCAAAGTTCAACCACTTCGTGCACACCGTTGGAGCTCAATTAACGGAGTCTTCTCTCCCCCATTCGATCCTCTCCGACCTCCTCGACCCGCCGCCTGGGACCAACGACGGTGGTCGACCAGACGCTCCACATGAGTCTGTCCTCGTCTCCTCTCCTCGCCGAAGACCCTGGGCCTCGGAGTCCGTTCTGTCACCCAGCTTACAGCATCGCGTCTCCTCTCTCTGTCCCATCGCGCCTTCTGCCCAAAACCCACGAAAACAATAGCTTACAGACATACAAGAAAGAATAACGTCTATCCCAATTGGTTAGCAAATGATTACAATTCTCATCATCAGTAATTATAACCCAAACAAGCTGCTAGAGAGAGAACCACTGCCTCAGCAGTTAACATAACAAAGAAGCCATTTTATTAGCCTTAGCAATAACATAAAAGAAACTCCTTACATGTGTTTATTGACATACAGCACAGAATAGGCCCTTCCGGCCCTTTGAACCACACCACCCAGCAATCCCATAAATTAATGTTAGATTAATTATGGGACAATATACAATGAGCAATTAACTTACTAACAGGTACATCTTTGGACTGTGGGAGGAAACCAGAGCACCTGGAGGAAAACCACGCAGTCACGGGGAGAATGAGCACACTCCTTACAAGCAGAGGCAGGAATTGAACCCAGGTTGCCTTGTACTCTAAAGCATTGTGCCAACCACTATGGTATCGTACTGCGCTGGCTTGCATACTGGCTTGTGTATCACATAGACAGCCGGGACACAATATCCGAAGTCAATCCCAACCAACGGAGGGCATCAAAAGGAGGGCTGTGGAAGCCAAGCCATTATGTATACTTAAGGGAGAGGTTGTTAAGTCCTGGATCAGTAACGGGAGATAGTAGGAGAGTGGGACACACAAAAAAAAAATCAGCCTTGATTGAACGGTGGAGCAGGCTGAATGATCTAATTCTGCTCCTATATTTTTTTGGTCTTGTGGTCTTACTGGACTCAGACTACTGCCTAAGCTCATTACATGTGCTTCCCACCCAGCTGGATCTAGGTAGAGGACAAGATGAGTTAATCCTATGCGTTGTGGCAATGGCCGGAGGGAGGCTGGGCTCTCAGGGGTGACTTTACCTCAGGCACCCTCATCATGAGGTCCTGCTGCTGGATGCCTTAGGCTTTGGTTTTTAAATGTCTCTCATGGAGATATTTAACCTGGGTTTTAGTAAGTAAAAAACATGAAAATAATATAAATTAAATTTAATTGAACATCATCAAAACATTAAAGTAAAATCACCTGGGAAACCTACCTCCAGCCAAGTTCCTGACTGCACTACTCAATGCTGAACCAGATGCAACACTAACTAACTCCTTTCTTGTCGAACTGGAGAATTAACAAGCAAGGATTTTATCCCTCGAACATAACAATTGTCTGTTCTTAGAGATGTGATTTGTCCAGTGTCCTTGAGGACACTTAAAATCATTTAAACGGCATACCTGTACACACAAGAGATTCTGCAGATGCTGCAAGTTCAGAGCGACAGTCAAAATGTTAGAGGAATTCAGCAGGTCGGGTAGCATCTATTCAGGGGAATAAACAGCTGATACTTCAGGTCAAGCCCCTTCATCAGGACTCATCAATTCTATTTGGTATCAAACAGCGCCTTTTCTGTTTATCTACAAATTGGAATATCTACCTCTCAGTAGACTTTCTTTTACATAAGGAGCTGAACTGAATATGGACTCTTTTGATTTTGTGTTTTATTTTCTGTTTTTGCTCTTTCTTTCTTGTTGCTGTTTACGTGATTTATTTCTTTTACGCAGGGGTGTTGATGTTCCTATTGCTGTTTGTGCAATTTTCTTTTTACACATGGGGGTTTAATGTTTTCTTTCTTTGAACGGGGTCCATGGTTTTCTTTGTTTTGTGACTATCTGTGGAGAAGACAGATCTCAGGGTTGTATTCTGCATACGTACATTGATAATAAATGTACCTGAATATTGAACTTTGATTGTTCCTGCTCTGGTTCAGGGTATAGAACTCTTTAACATTAGGAATTCCCCAACACTCTAGGCAAGAAGGTGGTACTTTTCTGGTTTAACCTGTCTGTCTTACACTGATGCCAGATATACAGAATTAAGTTTGATGTATCAGGATCATGATGCATTCTTTTAGAACCAGATATTCAATTGCACAAGTTTCCCACTTCCACAATGGGAATAATTTAGGTATTAATCACTTTGACGCCTTTTTAAGATTTACTGATATAGTAAACTCTTGAAACCTGTTCTGTACACTTCAATATTTGTTTTCCTAAGGCATTGTGTTCAATTATACTGGGTTTGGTTCACCTCACAGATGCACTTCCGACTGGCTTAGTAGGGACTGGTTACCGTGACGAACTGAAGAAGCAGAACAAATTGCAGCAAAAGGTGAAGCTCATCAGGAGGGCCTTTAGACCATTCACTGCTGTTGAAGCCTAAGACCAATTTTAGATACACCTCATTTAAGACATTTAAGAACAATTCCAATATATTAAAAATTATTAAAGACAAAATACTCTGCAGATGCTGGGGTCAAAGCAACACTCACAACATGCTGGAGGAACTCAGCAAGTCGGGCAGCATCCGAGGAAATGATCAGTCAACGTTTCGGGCCGGAACGCTTCGTCAGGACCGAAGAGGGAAGGGGCAGAGGCCCTATAAAGAAGGTGGGAAGGAGAAGGCTGGTAGGTTCCAGGTGAAAAACCAGTAAGGGGAAAGATAAAGGGGTGGGGGAGGGGAAGCAGGGAGGTGATAGGCAGGAAAGGTGAAGAAGGAATAGGGGAAAACACAATGGGTAGTAGAAGGAGGCGGATCCATGAGGGAGGTGATAGGCATCTTGGGGAGGGGACAGAGTGAAATTGGGATAGGGAAAGGGAGGGGGAGGGAATTACTGGAAGTTGGAGAATTCAATGTTCATACCAAGGGGCTGGAGACTACCTAGACGGTATATGAGGTGTTACTCCTCCAACCTGAGTTTAGCCTCATCATGGCAGTAGAGGAGGCCATGTACGGACATTTCCGAATGGGAATGGGAAGCAGAGTTGATGTGGGTGGCAACCGGGAGATCCTGTCTGTTGTGGCGGACGGAGCACTGGTGCTTGACGAAGTGGTCCCCCAATCTGTGTCGGGTTTCACCGATGTAGAGGAGGCCGCACCGGGAGCACCGGATGCAATAGATGACCCCAACAGACTCACAAGTGAAGTTTTGCCTCACCTGGAAGGACTGCTTGGGGCCCTGAATGGTGGCAAGAGAGGAGGTGTAGGGACAGGTGTAGCACTTACGCTTACAGGGATAAGTGCCAGGTGGGAAATCCGTGGGGAGGGACGTGTGGATCAGGGAGTCGCGGAGGGACCGATCCCTGCGGAAAGTAGAGAGGGGTGGAGAGGGAAAGATGTGCTTAGTGGTGGGGTCCTGTTGAAGGTGGTGTAAGTTGCGGAGGATAATGTGCTTTATCCAGAGGCTGGTGGGGTGGTAGGTGAGGACAAGGGGAACTCTGTCCCTGTTGTGGTGGCGGGAGAATGGGGTGAGGGCCGAAGTGTGGGAAATGGAGGAGATGCGGGTGAGGGCATCATTAATGATGGCAGAAGGGAAACCACGATCCTTAATGAAAGAGGACATTTGAGATGTCCTGGAACGGAAAGCCTCATCCTGGGAGCAGATGCGGCGGAGACGGAGGAACTGGGAATAGGGAATGGCATTTTTGCATGTGGCAGGGTGGGAAGAGGTATAGTCGAGATGGTTACAAGAGTCAGTGGGCTTGTAGAAGATGTCAGTGGACAGTCAGTCTCCAGAGAAGGAGACCAAGAGATCGAGAAAAGGGAGAGAAGAGTCCAAGATAGACCAAGTGAAGTTGACGAGCTCAGCATGGGTGCAGGAAGCAGCACCAATGTAGTCGTCAATGTAGCGAATGAAAATTTGGGGAGCAGTAGCAGAATAGGTTTGGAGCACAGACTTTTCCACATAACCAACGAAGAGGCAGGCATAGCTGGGGCCCATGCGAGTGCCCATAGCTACACCCTTGGTCTGAAGAAAGTGGGAAGAGCCAAAAGAGAAGTTATTAAGTGTGAGTACCAGTTCTGCCAACCGGAAGAGGGTAGTGGTGGTGGGGAACTGGTGAGGTCTATTGTCCAGACAGTAAGGGAGGGCTTTGAGGCCTTCTTGATGGGGAATGGAGGTGTGTAAGGATTGGACATTCATGGTGAAAGTGAAGCGGTCGGGACTGGGGAACTGGAAGTTATTGAAGAGGTGGAGGGCATGGGATGTATCCCGGATGTAGGTGGGGAGGGACTGAACTATGGGTGACAAAATGGAGTCCAGGTAGGCAGATACAAGTTCGGTGGGACAGGAGCAGGCAGAAACATCCGAAGGTTGTTCTTGACTTCCCCAAATCAGCTCAACACTTAAGGTGATCCAACCTTGCACCCAGATTAGTTGGACAGACATTGAAACTCCTGTGCCTCAACTCCTCCTCTTCAAATCGCTCACTCCAACTCCATATGTTTCGATTTTGCAATGCACCAACATGGCTCATCCCTCGAATTAGCTTCGCCTTCATTGATTGTGATGATAGTTTACCACAATTTACTTCAATAAAGGTGTCATTAATAATGTTTTTAGTCGAATTTCTTGCCTTTCGAACTACCAGTAAGCTGTCGCTCACTTTCAGTAGCACCATCTTAATCCGGAAGAAGATCAATATTGCCATATTCATGGGGGATTTCAGTATGCAAGTAGGTTGGGAAAATCTAGTTGGCACTTGATACCAAGAGAGGGAATTTGTAGGATGCTTATGGGATGAATTTTCAGAGCAGCTTGTGGTTGAGCCTACTAGGGGAAAGGCAATTCTCAATTGGGTGTTATGTGATGATCCAGATTTGATTAGGAAACTTAAGGTAAAGGAAACCTTAGGAGACAGTGATCATAATATGATAGATTACACTGTGCAGTTTGAGGAGAAGATAGAATGAAATGTATCAGTATTACAGTGGAGTAAAGGGAATTACAAAGGCATGAGAGAGCAGCTGGCCGAGATTCTTTGGAAGGGGGCACTAGCAGGGATGATGGCAGAGCAGAAATTACTGGTGTTAATGGGGGAAACTCAGAAGGTGCAGGAAAAATAGATGCAAAAGCTGAAGAAGTATTCTAAAGGGAAGGTGAGGCAACCGTGGCTGACAAGGGAAGTCAAAGAGGGGGCAAATAATATTGCAAATATTTGTGGGAATGTTGAGAATGCTTTGAAAAACCAAAAGAAGGCCATTAAAAAGCTATAAAAAGAGAAAAAGTAAAATATGAAGATAAGCTAACCAATAATATGAAAGTGGATACATAATGTTTTTCAGCTATATACAGAGTAAGAGAGAGTGAATATTGGAGTGCTAGAAAATAATGATGGGTTGGTAGTAACAGGGAAGAAAGAAATGGCAGAGGAACTGAATAAGTAATTTTACATCAGTCTTCACCGTGGAAGACACTTGCAGAATGTTAGAAAAGCATAAGTGTCAGAGGGCAGAAGTGAGTGCCATTGCTATTACTAAGGAGAAGGTACTTGGGAAACAAAGATCTGAAGGTAAATAAGTCACCTGGTTCTGATGGGCTACACCCCAGAGATCTGAAAGAGGTAGATTAAGAGATTGTGGAGTCATTAGTAATGATCTTTCAAGAATCATTAGCTTCTGGAATAGTTCCTGATAACTGGAAAATTGCACATGGGAGGTAGAAGAAAGGAAATTATAGGCCAATTAGCTTGAGTTCTATGGTTGGAAAGATGCCAGGGTGTATAATTAAGGATGAGGTTTTGGGGTATTTGGAGGCACAAGACAAAGTCATCGTGGTTTCCTTAAGTGGAAACCTTGCCTGACAAATCTGTTGGAACTCTGAGGAAATAAAAGGATAGATAAAGGAGGGTCAGCAGATACTGTTTATGTTGACTTTCAGAAGGCTGTTGATAAGCACGTGAGGCAGCCTAACAAGATAAGAGCACATGGTATTAGAGAAAAGGTGCCAACATGGATTGAAGATTGGCTGACAGGCAGGAGGCAAAGAATGGGAAGAAAGGGGGCTTATTTTGGTTAGCTGCCAGTGACTGAATCCATGTTGGGAATGCTTCATTTCCCTTTGATATGGATGAAGGAATTGATGGCCTTGTGGCCAAGTTTGGGGGTGGCACAAAGGTAGGAAGAGGGGCAGGGAGTGTTGTGGAAGCAAGGTGTCTGCAGAAGGACGTAGACAGATTAGGAGAATGGGCAAAGAAGTGGCATTTGGAATATTGTGTAGGGAAGTGCATTGTCATGCAGTTTGGCAGAAGTAATATAGGTAGACTATTTTCTAAATGAAAGAAAATTCAAAAATCAGAAGGCAAAGAGACTTGGGAGTCGGTGTTCCGGATTCCCTAAAGGTTAACTTGCAGGTTGAATGGGTGATAAGGAAGGTAAATGCAATATTAGCATTCATTTCAGGAGGACCAGAGAGGACTGGAATATACTGTAAGAGCAAGGATCTCATGCTGAGGTTTTATAAGGCCATCAGACCATATCAGACCATACTTGGAGTGTTGTGAGCAGTCTTGGCCCTTATCTAAGACAAGATGTGCTGGCATTGGAGAGGGTCCAGAGGATGTTCACGAGAATGATCCCAGGAATGAAAAGGTTAGCATATGTGGAGCATTTTATTGCTCTGGACCTGTACACACTGGAGATGAAAAGAATAAGGGTTGATCTCATTGCAACCTATTGAATGTTGAAAGATTTAGATAAAGTGGAGGTGGAGAGGATGTTTCCTACACTGGGGGAGTCTAGGACCAGAGAGCACAGTCTCAGAATTGAGGCACATAAATTGAGAAAAGAGATGAGGAAAAATTTCCTTAGCCAGAGGGTGGTGAATTTGTGAAATTTACTGCAACAGACGGCTGTGCAAGCCAAGTCGTTGGGTATATTTAAGGCAGAGGATGATAGGTTCAGAGGATGTCAAAGGTTACGGGGCGAGGCAGAAGAATGGGGTTGAGAGGGAAAATAAGTCTGCCATAATGGAATGGCAGTGCCAAATGGCTCAATTCTGCTCCAAAGTCTTATGGCCTCTTCATCCAAAAATAATTGTGAAATGTGATGCATTCACTTTAAAACTATCGGTCTTCTTATTAAATAAGGTTGTTAATGTTCTGGAAGGAATTCAGAAAAGAGTACACATCATGTGAGATAAGAGGATTATATAAAAGCAAGCATTTATCCTTATACCCTTTTGTACAAGAAAAAGATTAATGTTTTCTAATAGATTTGGCCAGGATGGTAAAAGCATCGGGGAAAATTGTGTGATACAGGTAAAACCATTGAGAAAACATCATTTTCAGTATGACTCAGATCTCTCTTACAAAACCAGAATAGCTCTGTTGACTACATGTACATTATGAAAAAGGCATAACTCTAATTCATATGCAGTTAAAAAAAAACCTACAATCTGTGCACAGGCTGTCTCTGGTGAATATATACTGCACATGCTTTAATCTTTAGTCGTATCCTTAATTCTGTGTCCACATCAGCACCAACAATCTATCTGAGGGCTGTCAGATGTTTAGTATATATCCATCATTATCTCATTACTTTTGTAGTAAATGTCCCCTTACATAGATACAATGTTTCTCTTTTATTAATTTTCCTTTGTTCGAGCTCCTTTCCTTTGTACAGATAGGAAGAGGGAAGGAGAGCTAACACAAGCAATCTGTGATCCATTAACTCGTTAGCTGAATAGTGATCTCACTCATTCTGTACAAGCTGAGATCAAAGGGGAAATTAGATTTTTAAATGTTAGAAAATCTTTAAGGCGTTTTTTTAAAAATTTCATTCACTTCTTGTAGAAATAGTTATGCCAAATGAAAGCAATTTTTCCTGTGGTTTTCCATTCACTGTTGTTGATTAATCATTAAAAAGGAAATGTATTTATTTATTGAATACAGCACTGAACAGGCTCTTATGGCCCAGCGTCCTCCAATTTAATCCTAGCCTAATCATGGGACAATTTCCAATGACGAATAACCTACCGACTGGTACGTCTCTGGAGTGTGGGGCACCTGGAGGAAACACTGGCAATCACAGGGTGAGCATACAAATTCCTTACAGGCAGCAGTGGGAATTGAACCCAGGTGGCTGGTACTGTAAAGTGTTGTACTAATCACTACACTACTGTGCCTGCCGTGAAAAGTAGACTGATGAGATACGAAAACACGAGGAATCCTGCAGGTGCTGGAAATTCAAGCAACACACATCAAAGTTGCTGGTGAACGCAGCAGGCCAGGCAGCATCTCTAGGAAGAGGTACAGTCGTCGTTTCGGGCCGAGACCCTTCGTCAGGGCCCTTCGTGCAGAATTCCTCGTGATTGCGTTTTTAAATTCACTACTGCGAAGCCCCTTCTGGTGATGCCTACACTGAAGAAGTTTAAATCTTCTCTTCAGTCCTGACGAAGGGTCTTGGCCCGAAACGTCAACTGTACCTCTTCCTAGAGATGCTGCCTGGCCTGCTGCGTTCACCAGCAACTTTGATGTGGGTTGTCGGATGAGATATGATAGAGCTTGTGGGCCACACCAGAAGAATGCCCTCCTTTATAATTTAAGTCTTGCAGTAAATCTGAGATGTATGGCTCCATTTTCACTATAACCTCACTGTAAAAAAGGAAACAAACGAAAAACAAATGCCAATTAATAGAATGAGCTTCTTTTCTTTGAGGTAGGTTTGTAAAGTGGTAGGGCGGTTCCAACATACTCTAGTCCTTGATAAGTCCTAGTTAGAAGGGAGAAGGCGTTTCTTTAGATTAATGTGATCAATGTGTTTATTCGTTAAATGCAAATTACCTCACATTAATCATATATCCTGTGGCTCAAAAATAGCCTGGTGAGCATGGCAGAACTACAAAGATGAATCATTGAACGCAGGAGTCGGTATCATTTACGTTCCTTAGTACAGACTGTCCTTTAAAGCTTTCAAAAGTGGAGAGACTTTACTGAATAAGTGGTATAATACTTCCGATGTTCTGACGAAAATTAGCATTATTAATCCACACATAATAATTCCACCCTAACGCTTATTCACTTTGAATGTATTTAATAAGATCTTGTTTCTTTAACTTTTGATTAGAATCGGGTTTAATAGCAGTACAATGCAATACATAATAATAGAGAAAAAATCCTGAATTAAGTATATATATATAAAATAGTAAATTAAATAAGTAATGTAGTTGTGGATTCAACGTCCATTCAGAAGTTGGATGACAGAGGGGAAGAAGCTGCTCCTGAATCATTGAGTGTGTGCTTTCAGGCTTCTGTACCTCCATTCTGATGATAGCAGTGAGAACAAGATATGACCTGGGTGATGGGGGTCCTTAACAATAGATAACACTTTTTCAAGGCATCACTCCTTGAAGATGCCTTGGGTACTATGGAGGCTAGAGCCCACGATGGAGCTGACTGAGTTTACAAGTCTCTGTGCAGCTTGCTTCAATCCTGGGCAGTAGCCACTCCATAACAGGCGGTGATGCAGCCGGTAATTAACAAAGAGTCTTGCAAACATTGTAATTTTTGACTACATATCTGTTTAAAAATGACGATGATGAGTTGACACTGCAAAGCAAAGAATGATTAGTTGATGGGAGGGAGAGAATTTCAACACCACAGGGGCACTTTGGTTCCCAGACAGGGATCATCATCTGGTGATAGATATCACCATGCAATGCTAAACTAACTCTTAAAATCTCTGCACAAGTATGGGAAAATGGGAATTGAAAATATTTCTTTTAAAGAATAAATTTAATTGTTGCTTCTACTAATAAGTTAAATCAGAATGCTTTGACAGTAATATGCATTTCTCAGGGAAAGCATGGTGAATATAAACACCTACATTAACATAAAGTAGATGCATTTTTTGAATATTTGGTGTACTATGTATGTTTAAATTTAACCTATATTTCACAGGCTTTTTGGAAATTGTGATGATTTTTAAAGGACTAATACATGCTCTTGAGTTTTTATTGTGGTGTCTCTTTGAGCTGACATTCCTAAGAGTATTTATGGAACTACCATGCTGCCACATTGATGTATATTGCAAAGCCTATTAAGGAAGACAACACAGCATGAGAAACAGCTGTTGTGACACAACCTGTACAAATGTTTTATTGTAGAACAGTATTCCAGAATCATATTCATTAATACGTAAATAAGTTATATTTTTTTAATTTTCTGTTAAGTTCTCCACTAACAAACTGAATTGAAGACACATTTCAGATGCTTCTAAATATAAAGAAGAAGTCGAAATACATAGTAGGTCATGGAACATCTGTAAGAAGAGAATTAATTAACGCAGTGGATGTGACCTGTATCAGTATCTCTGTCAGGTTCTGGAGATGAGCCAGGTGAATTAAACTATTAAAGAGCTTTACTAGGCAAGGTACTTACAGAAAGAGACATGGCATTTCTTTTCCTGTGCACCTTCTACCAGACAGATGACCACTTCAAATCTTTTCAAAACTGAACATAGGGAGCAGGTGGTCACATGGTAAAATTCTTAAAAGACACGTGACCAATATACGTACATGTCTGAAATGGTGCCTCATTTCGATTCAACTTTCCATTTCCCTTCTGACATGTCTGTCCACGGCCTTCTGTACTGGCATGATGAGGCCACACTCAGGTTAGAGGGGCAATACCTCATATTCCACCTGGGTAACATCTGACATGATGGCATGAACATTGATTTCGCTAACTTCAAGCAATTTTTCCACATCCCCCTCTCGTTTTCAATTCCCAATTCTGGTTACGCCTTGACCGTTTCTCTTCCCTTCACCTACTTATCACCACCCACTGGGTCACCACCTCCTCTTCTCCCATGTCCTTTTCTAATGATCTCTTCTTCTTCAGCCCTCTATCTCCTCCATCTGCCCCCCCCCCAAGCTTCTGACTTTATTCCCCCCCCCCCCACCTTCCCCTCACCTGGTTTCATATTTCACCTGCCATCTTGTACTTCCTCTCCTCCCCTGCCTTCCAATTCTGGCTTCTGCCTCTTTCTGTTCCAGTCCTCATGAAGGGTCTCAGCCCAAAATACCTATTGCTAATTCCCCTCCATAGATACTGCCTGAAATGCTGTGTTCCTCCAGCAATTGCTGCTGTTGATATCCCTGCAACTCTTGCTTCCTGGCTGCACCATTAAAGTGAGGTGACAGGAAGGAAAAAATGTAAGTTTGATGTTATTCATTTCATTCTGTTTGCAACCAGACCTGATTGAAATTGGGAGCCATTGTTCAAACCAGAATATTTCAATGAAGCATGACATGCACGTGCAGACATTAACTCCATGTTTTGCATACTGTGTTTAGTATTGGTATCTATCGTGCTTGCATGCCAATTCAGTTTGAGTGACTATTGAACAGTACTAGAGCAGTGCCATTTCTTATTTTCTCAAATTTACATGTACTCTTTGATAGGATTTAAACTGGCCACATGCAAGACTGCAAAGGAATTTTTGGTTGTAAGCACCATAAGGTCACCAGTTTGTGGAGGGATTAGTAGTGATCTTTCAAGAGTCAATAGATTCTGGACTGTGTCTGAGGGACTGGAAAATTGCAATGTTACTCCACTCTTTAAGAAGGGAGAGAGGCAGAAGAAAGGAAATTACAGGCCAGCTAGTCTGACTTCATTGCTTGGGAAGATGTTGGAGTCCATTATTAAAGATGAGGCTTCAGGTACTTGGAGGCGTATGATAAAGTAGGCTAAAGTCAGCATGGTTTCCTGAAGGGGAAACTTTGCTTGACAAATCTGTTGGAATTCTTTGAGGAAATAACAGGCAGCTTAGACAAAGGAGAGTTGGTAGATGTTGTTTACTTGGATTTTCAGAAGACCTTTGAAAAACTGCCACACATGTGGCTGCTTAACAAGGTAAGAGCCCATGATATTACAGGTTAGTGTCGGGACTGCTTCTTTTCTTGTTATATATCAATGATTTGGCTGACAGATTCGATGGTATTGTGGCCAAATTTGAAAATGATATAAAGATAGGTGGAGGGGTTGGTAGTGTTGAGGAAGCATGGAGTCTACAGAAGGCCTTGGACTGTGAGAGAATGGGCAAAGAAGTGACAGATGGAATATAGTGTAGGGAAGTGTATGGTCATGCACTTTGGTAGAAGGAATAAAGGTGTAGACTATTTTCTAAATGGAGAGAAAATTCACAAATCGAAGGTGCAAAGGGACTTGGAGGTCCTTGTGCAGAATTCCTTAAAGGTTAACTTGCAGGTTGAGTCTGGAAATGCAATGTTAGCATTCATTTTCAAAGGACTAGAATATAAAAGCAAGGATGTAATGCTGAGGCTTTATAAGGCATTGGTCAGACAGCACGGAGAATTGTGAGCATTTTTGGGTCTCTTATCTAAGAAAATATGTTCACAAGGATGATTCTGGGAATGAAAGGGTTAACATATGAGGAGCATGTGATGGCTCTGGACCTGTACTCACTGGAAGAATGAGGGAGGATCTCATTGAAACCTATTGAGTATTGAAAGTCCTAGACAGGGTAGATGTGAAAGGATGTTTCCTATAGTGGGGGAATTCTAGGGCCAGAGAGCGCAGCCTCAGAATAGAACCAAAATGAGAAGTCATTTGTATAGCCAAATGGTGGTGAAACTGTGGATTGTATTGCCGCATATCACTGTGGAGGCCAAGTCATTGAGTATATTTAAAGAGAGGGTTGATAGGTTCTTGGTTAATCAGGGCGTCAAAAGTTACAGAGAGAAGTCTGGAGAAAGGGATTGAGTGGGGCAATAAATTAGCCATGATGGAATGGCAGAACAGACTCGATGGGCCAAATGGCCTAATTCTGCTCCTATGTTTAATGCTTTTATAGTATAAACAGGGCTGGAAGAAGAAAGCTTCTTGCCATGCCGTTCATACTGTCTATTCCTCTGCATTCAGTGTGAGGTTCAGATGAGATCTTTTCCATTTAAATAAATTGAACTAGTTTGCTCACCTCTTCTTCAATAGATTGAATTGGAATACAGTTAAAGGCATAAAATGGAACAGGATGGAGAATTATTCTGTAAGTACCAGCAAACTCAGACTAAATGGATATAGCTCTGAAACAGGAGTTTGCAATGTTTTTTATACCATGGACCTCTACTATTAACTGCGGGGTCTGTACACCCCAGGTTGGGAACCCCTGCTGTAAAAGCTTCATTGAACAACTTAACCAGTGGTAAAGAAGAAGCCCCTAATGACCCTGTGAGTCTGACGTGAAAGCACCCTTGAGAATGAACTCACTGAAGGCATCCGGCCCAAATGGGGTACTTGACTGAATACTAAGGAGCTGTACTGATCAGCTGACTGGAATGTTCACCGATATCTTTAACCTCTGGCTTCTACAGTCTGAGGTCCCCACCTTCTTCAAGCAGGCTTCAATGCTAAAGGAGAACTTGGCAACCTGCCTCAGTGACAATTGTCCATTCGCACTTACTTCCACTGCGATGAAGAGCCTTGAGAGGCTGGTGGTGAAACATATCAACTCCTGTGACTTGGATCCACACCAATTTGCCTACCGTCACAAGGCTCACAGATGATTCTATTTCATTGGCTCTTTACTCAACCCTGGAACAGCTGGACAGCAAAAGTGTATACATCAGGATATTCATCATCAGCTACAGCTCAGCTTTGAATATTATCATCCCCTCAAAACTAATCAATAAACTTGAAAATCTTGGCCTCAATACCTCCTTGTGCAATTGGATCCTTGATTTCCTCACTTGCAGACCCCACTTTGGATTGGTAAAAACAGCGGTCCCCAAGCACCGGGCCACAGAGCATGAGCTACCGGGCCGCGAGGAAACGATATGATTTGGCGATAGGAGTCAGCTGCACCTTTCCTCATTCCCTGTCACGCCCACTGTTGAGCCATTACGCATGCGAGGTCATTACCCGCACGTCATCCATTTCTGCGCGGGAAGAAGATCAATTCCTGGAGCTTGCAAATGACGGCGGGCTGAAAAGTATGTTTGACATAACATCTCTGGCGGCATTCTGGATCAAAGTCAAGGCTGAATATCCTGACGAAGGGTCTCAGCCTGAAACGTCGACTGCACCTCTTCCTAGAGATGTTGCCTGGCCTGCTGCGTTCACCAGCAACTTTGATGTGTGTTGCTTGAATTTCCAGCATCTGCAGAATTCCTGTTGTTTGCTGAATATCCTGAGATAGCCACGAAAGCACTGAAAACGTTGCTTCCATTTCCAACATATCTCTGCAATGAATGCAATGAAAACTAAATTGCAGAATAGACTGGACATAAGGAACCCCCTTCGAGTATCGCTGTCTCCCATCACCCCTCAATGGGACCATCTTGTTGCAGGGAAACAAGCCCAGGGCTCACACTGATTCAGCGATATTGGTGTGTTGCAATGATTTTATATGTTCATACAGGGAAAATATGTGCTGCGTGTTTAATATCCAAACGTTACTTAAAATGTTATGATGCTATTGACTTATATAACTATATAACAATTACAGCATGGAAACCGGCCATCTCTGCCCTTCTAGTCCGTGCCGAACGCTATTCTCACCTAGTCCCACCGACCTGCACTCAGCCCATAACCCTCCATTCCTTTCCTGTCCATATACCTATCCAATTTTTCTTTAAATGATAATATCGAACCTGCCTCGACCACTTCTACTGGAAGTTCGTTCAACATTTACTTCAAGCTCCCCTGTCCTCCCCTGATAATTGACTTATCATTATATTCATGCGAGGAAAATATGCGCTGTGTGTTTAATATTAAATTCATTAGATAAACCCTTTTAGAAACGAAATTGAGTGTATTAGCTATTATCATCTGTATTCCAGTCATGATTAACACCCCCCCACCCCCCCCACCGAAAAGAATCGCCAAAAACAATTTGTGGAAAAAAATCGTACACGCATGTGCAAGGTACGCATGTGCATTGGTACCCGCGCAAGGCTTCATGGTCATTGTAGTCTTTCTCGGGGTAAACCCAGCGTATTTGACTGCTACTCTTGTCCGTTGGCAATGGCCACCCCCCCCACCCCCGGGTCAGCCGGACCGCCAGAATATTGTCAATATGAAACCGGCCCGCAATGCGAAAAAGGTTGGGGACCCCTGGGTAAAAACATCTGGTCCTCAATCTCCATCAGCACACAGTGCACCATAGGTGGTGAACTTAGACCCCTGCTCTACTTGCTTTGTACTTAAGACAGTGAGGCTAAGCACAGCTTCAAATCTGTATTTAATTTTGCTGATGACACCACTGTCATTGGCCAAATCAAAGGTGGTGACGAATCAGCAGTGCAGTACTGTGCAAAGTCTTAGGCACATGTATATAGTCAGGGTGCCTAAGACTTTTGCATCGTACTGTATGTTACCATATGTTTTTCCAGTTACCAAACAACACTTAATACTTCTGAGCTAATTCAAAACTAAGTACTCTTATTTCTGTTTCCTAACCACCTTCATAATTTAATCTATATATAATACTATGTATCCTATGTATATGTGTGTGCCTAAGACTTTTGCACAGTAGTGTAGGAGGGAGGTTGAAAATCTGGCTGAGTGATGGCATAACAACAACTTCTCACTCAACGTCAGCAAGACCAAGGAGCTGATTGACTACAGGAGGAGGAAACCAGAGGCCCATGAGCCAGTGCTCATTGGAATTGGAGAGGGTCAGCAACTTTAAGTTCCTCGGTGTTATCATTTCAGAGTAACTTTCATGGGACCAGCATGTAAATGTCATTACAAAGAAAACATAGCAGTGCCTCTAATTCCTTGAAAGTTTGCAAAGATTCGGCATGACATCTAAAACTTTGACAAACTTCTACAGATGTGTAGTGGAGAGCAGGAGGGGTGATTGATAAGTTTGTGGCCTAAGGTAGAGGAGTCAGTTTTAGAAAACCTAGCACATTTATTTTTCAACATAGTCCCCTCCTACATTTACACACTTAGTCCAGCGGTCGTGAAGCATATGGATCTTGGACCTCCAGAAGGCGTCCACAGCAGAGGTGATTGATAAGTCCGTCCCCTAAGGTAGAAGATGAGTTATACAGCTCTCGTTACATGCACATGCAGTTCAACTCTTTCAGTGATTATGCAGAAAGTTTGAAGTTATTCACTCATCTCCTTCTACCTTAGGCCACAAACTTATAAATTACCCCTGATGAGTTATTAACTGATGAGTTATTAACTTCAAACTTTCTGCATAATCACTGAAATAGTTGAACTGCATGTGCATGTAACAGGAGCTGTATAACTCATCTCCTTCTACCGCAGGCCACGGACTTATCAATCACCTCTCGTATATTGTCTAGTTGTACCACGGCCTTTTATGGAAACACCAATGCCCTTGAACTAAAAGTCCTATGAAAAAGTATTGGATACAGCCCAGACCATCATGGGTAAGGTTCTCCCTACCATTAAGTATGTCTACACAGAGAGCTGTCACAGGCAAACAGCGTACATAATCAAAGACCCCCTACTACCCAGGCCATGCTCCCTTCTCCATTAGGAAGAAGGTGCAGGAGCCTCAGGACCCACACCACCAGGTTCAACAGTTATTATCCCTCAACCATCAGGCCCTTGATCCAGAGGGGATAACATCACTCAACCTCACTTGCCCCATCGCTGAACTGTTCCCACTACCTATGGACTCACTTTCAAGCTCTCTTCATCTCGTATTCTCAATATTAATAATTATTAATATTCTTTTGCATTTGCACAGCTTGATGTCTTTTGTACAGCGGTTGTTTGCCTGTCTATTGTGTTTCTTAGATTTATTGTGAATGCCCGCAAGAAAATGAATCTTGGTGTTGTACATGGTGACATATATGCACTTTGGTAATACATTTACCTTGAACTCTGAACTTTGAACGTCTTACAGAGTAGGTCAGTGGTAAAGGGGAAGGGTTCATTAGGATGTCAACATATTAAAATAGTGACCAGAGAAGGGGAAAAGCAACCAATAAAACATGCTGTTTACATGATGTTACTTGATTCTGCTAATACGTACTTTATAGTGAATGAGAAGACACAGACCAGTTTTTAAAAATCCTTATTTTATTTGCCAGTCATATATTTATTTCTGTCTTGACACCTCTACAGCCTGACTGCCCTCTGAAAGCAAAGGTCCTGATGGATTTGAAAAGCTTAATTACATGGTTACTCTTCCAGGAATAATCAGGTCTTTTCCAAAGCCGAGCAGACCAGTGTAGCTGGTGGATCATCTGCAGTCACTCAGTTGTATAGTATCTAAGTTTCAAATTATTGCAAACAGCTGGAAGCTTATTCTCCAGATAGTTTTGACATTTGTTTAGACCTTGAACTGCAGTCTTTTGAGAGGCGGTGGCAGCATCTGTACAAAATCTAAACCATGGAGTAACTCCCAGTAGGCTTGAAAGACACCTTTAATACTGTAACAAGTCAATTGAACTGATAGGTTAAATGTACAAAAGGGACGCCAGATTGCGGTATTTTTGGAGGTCAAACCATTTGCCCTTCAATCAAGTACATCGTCAGCATTCAAGGAAATTCCTTCAGAACAGTTCACGGACTCACTAACCAATCAGCAAAGGTTCGAGGGAAATTTGATCATAATGGACAATTAAAGCTGTAGTTCCTCCAACGTGTCTGCAGTGCAGCAATTGAAAAGTTATTTCATTGTCTCCTGTGGAAAATGATCACTGTTGCTTCATTAAAATCACAGAATTGTTACATCCATTGATTCTATTATTTATTAGTTTTGAGCTAAACTGTACAGTACATTTACAAAACAGCAGAAGAATTAGTCGGGCTATTAGGCCTTGAAGTAGATAAAAATCATCGTAACAATCTTAAAACCATGTCAGTGCATGCAGGTGTGTGGGAATCTTTTAGTCAGATTCCCATTGTTCCTCATGCACAAATTTTATGGAGGAAGACAATCAGGGTGATAGGCATCAGGATTCTAACAGCAAATCAGAGAAACATATTGCATTAGAGGAAAGACTTGTTCAGAGATGAGATGGGTTGGAATGCATATTGTGAATGCAGTAACATATAAAAGCCTGCTCAGACCTAAAACATTAACTGTTTCTCCTTCCACAGATTTCATATTTCCAGAATCTGCATTTTTAAATTTTATTTTGTATGTAGATCTTCTGTAGTGACAATAGAGAGGCCTACTTCAAAGAAAATTAAGATATGAGAACTTATTGTGTACATCCATGAGGTATTCAGAAAGATAGAGAAGGATAAAAGGAAGGGCAGATGACTGTATGGATATTATTATAATATTATTATTATGATATATAAGTAAGTTGGCACCATTAATAAGGTGATTCATGCTAGCAGCTCTGATGGAAATCTTCAAATATTCTGGTTTTAGACTGCTACAGCTGAAATCCACAGACACAGCCATGGACAATACAGTAAGCAACGTTGTTTTAAGGTGTTTAAAAAACCTATTGCAACTCAAAGTCGACGAATTTCGGACGTCGGTCTCCGGTTGCGAGTGCAGTTCCCCTTTAAGACAGCGGACGTGAGAATGCCGCACTGGTTTAAATGTTCGTCTCAGGAGAAGAGGGGTCCGACTTTCTCTGCCGTCTATTCTGCTGGCTGCGGTGTACTGCTGCCACATAACAACAAATTTCACAACATGTGCCGGTGATATTAAACGTGATTCTGATTAAGTATATGAGCACTTGAAAGAAATAGCATTTATGTGAAGTCTAAGGAAGATTTGATTTGGTAAGAATTCAGGAAAACTTGAAGAGTTACTTAGTGTGTATTTATAGGCATCTGCTAGTCTCATGAGACCATGGATTTGCACCTTGGAAGGTTTTCCAGGGCGCAGGCCTGGGCAAGGTTGTATGGAAGACCAGCAGTTGCCCATGCTGCAAGTCTCCCCTCTCCACACCACCAATGTTGTCCAAGGGAAGAGCATCAGGACCCGTAGAGCTTGGCACTGGTGTTGTCGCAGAGCAATGTGTGGTTAAGTGCCTTGCTCAAGGACACAAAACGCTGCCTCAGCCAAGGCTCAAACTAGCGACCTTCAAATCACTAGACGAACGCCTTAACCACTTGGCCAGGCACCAACACTTGGTGTGTATAATAGGCCAACAAATAGTGGGAAAGAGAGAGGGAAATCAATTTCTGGAAAGGCGCAATGACTGCAAAATTTTATTAATGGCGGTCTTCAATCACCTTAATAAATAATGACAGGGGATGGAATATATAGGACAACTTCCTCAATAAGCATAATAATGATCTGATTTTGGGGAATGAGGCAGGACAAAGTTACTAAGCGGTTATGAACTTCATATCATCAGATTTATGAATACAACAATATTCTGATAATTCACTCAGTCAGATCTGTGGTGGTGCCAGACTAACAAATTTTTCAGACCAACTGTAATATAGTTACGTCTTAGATGTCTGCATAACTTTTCTTCTGAGCTTTGTGGGTGTTCCTTGTTGGTGTCGGAATGTGTGGCTACACTTGTGGGCTGCTCCCAGCATATCCTCAGGTTGGGCTGTTTGTTAACGCAAGTGATGCTTTCACTATATGTTTCAATGTACATGCGTCAGATAAATGCACCTGAATCTGAATCTGAACAAGTTTTCTGGTGGTGTCATGACAAGTTAATGGAAAAACGGTGAGACTGGTTGAATGGAACTGCCAAAGAGCTAATGTATACATTATTAATTGAATGTTAAGTTCAAAGTTTATAGAGTGTAGAGACAAGGCCTCCAAGAGGACCACAACCTTGTTGCAGATTGGAGCCCTGCGTGCCTCAATGATCCAAAGAGCTACACTGGCCGGAGTCAAGAGCTTTATGCATTGGCAATTAGAGTGGTCTATCAGTCCTCCAGGTTTGGGGCTAACAACACTGCTTTGCAAAACAAATCTGTTATGAAAACAACAAAGAAGAATCTTTCTACATCTGAGTGGTCAAGGACAGACGGAGATGGAGGACCACCACTGCTGCCCTAAATGCCAGTGGCGAAGGATGCAGTAAGTAAGTAACCAGGACCGCAGTGTATTGATGGAAGCAGAGGAATCCAAACCAGCATCTGATAGCCAGACACTAAAATATCCTGACAGGGGATTATTGGACATTTACTGTGTTTATCAGGGAATCATCAAGCTTAAATACGTATTTGGAGAATGGTTAATCACAGTAAGCTGACGAAGCATCTGGCTCATCTGAGAATTAATGAGTAAAATAGCAATTTGACAATGGGATGATTTCAAAGAGGAGTTGATTGAGGATCAAACAGATTCAGTATACTCACAGGGGAGAAAAGAATGGCAGGCAAAAATAGAACTCCTTATTAGATAAACAAAATACAGTACTGTGTAAAAGTTTTAGGCACATACTGTATATATAACTCGTGTGCCGAAGACTTTTGCACAGTACTGGAGTAATTTTATGTATTACACTGTACTGCTGCCACAAAAGAAAACAAATTTCATGACATATGTGAGTGATGATAAACCTGATTCTGATATAGGCCTCTATTTTGGTCTGAGAGTGAGAAGGGGGAATCCTGGTCAGGAAAAAGAGGAAGAGAGGGGGAGGGAGCAGGAACCACCGGAGAGAGAATCTGTGATGATCTATAAACCAATTGTTTGGAATCAAATGACCTTGTCTGGTGACTCAGGGCTGGGTGTATCTGCACCTGTACACCACTCCCACCTCGCCCTGTCCCTGATGCTCCTTCTCTGTCACCGGTCCCACAAACCTCCCACAGTGCTCCCCCTCACCACTCCCAACATCCTTTGCACCGGGACAGATTTACATACTCACTCTCCACTCATGATACAGCTGGTCCACATTAACAAATACAGTACTGTGCAAATGTCTCAGATACCCAAGCTATAAATTCAGTATGTGCCTCAGACTTTTTCACTGTACTGTAGTTACAATAAAAAAGTTTATAGCAAATAAAACACATAACACCAGAAGTACAAAGGAAGTATAAAACTAAATAAGAGGAAAAGAGAATATATTTGCACATATGAAAATAAATTAAGTGCTGAAACAGGAAAAACACCCAAATGTTTTTCATAAATATATAAATAGAATTAAAGTTAAAGGGAAAGCAAGGATGGCTTGAAACGACAAAGGAGATGTGTTTTTTTGTCAGAACACACAATTGAGTACCTGCTAATGTATCAATAAATGAGGTATTCATAGTAATATTGTTTACATTAGATAAAATTAAAGAGCAGAAGTCAACACATCATGAAAATCGAAGATGATCCGATGAAAGAAGTAACTGAAATTAGAGTCAGGAACACCAACTTTCTTGGAGTGCACTTGATGGATGATCTCACCTGGATGCTCAATGCCATCTCTTTAGTCAAGAGGGCACCTCTGCTTCCCGAGGAGATTAAGGTGAGTGAGACTCCCTCCCCCATTCTAACCAAAGTCTACCATTGAGAGTGTCCTGACCAGCTGTATCATATGTTATGGGAATTAAAAGTCATCAGAACTGCAATGGCTTGTGAAGATTGCTGAGAGGATCACCAGGATCTCTCTCTCCCACCTCATCCACGACAAATAGCAGAAGCACTGCGTTCACAGAGACCCCGGCATTGTCAGGGGGCCCTCCCATCCATCCCACAACCTCTTTGAGCTCCTGCCGTCCAGCAGAAGGTACCAAAGTATAAAAACAAGGACAGTTCAGCTGGGTAACAGGTTCTTCCCCCAGGCTGTGAGACAACTGAACACCCTGCTACCACCCAGTATGCATTATTTATGACAGCACCAGCAGCTTTATTCTGTTGTGTACTTAACTATATGTCATATATGCACTTTATGTCATGCTGTACTTTGAGAGAATTATTTTACTATCTGTTAAGGTTATTGTGTTAATATTATTTTATGTGCTGTATGTGATGGATGTACTGTGTTTTGCACCTTGCTCCCAGAGGAGCATTGTTTCATTTAGCTGTAGACAAGCGTACAGTGGAGTGATGATAAAATTGAACTCGAACTTGAGCTTGAAATTGTTGGAAATGTAATGGCCTTGGTCACAACCTTTCAATCTCTCTTTGGTATAGTGTAATGACAGGGTCATGGGAGAACCAGGAGACTGCTTGAACTGTGCACCCCAGAGAGTCAACACATACATTACTGATTGAATGGACTCTGGAGAACATGAGGATTGCAAATTGTGTACCCCGTTCATAAAAAAAAGGGCAAACTTCTCAACTCCAGGCTGGTGATCTTAATGTTGGATGTAAAGAAGTATCTAGAGGCACTGATTTGAAACAAAATGATTCACATTTGAAAGTAATAAGACAATAAGACCATATGGGCCCTTCAGACCATCGAGTTTCCTTCGCCATTCTATCATGGCTGATTTATTATCCTTCTCAACCCCATTTTCCTCCTTTCTCCCCAAAACTTTTGACACTCTGACTAATCAAGAACCTATCAACTCTGCTTTAAATATACCCAATAACTTGGCCTCCACAGAAGTTTATGGCAGTGAATTTCACAGATTCACCACACTCTGACTAAAGGAATTCCCCCTCATCTCTGCTCTTCAATTCTGAAGCTGTGTCCTTTGATCCTAAACACCCTCACTACAGGAAACATCCTCTCCACATCCACTCTATCCAGGCTTTCAATATTCGATAGGTTTCAATGAAATTCTGCCCTCATTCTTCTGAACTCCACTGAGTACATGCCGACAGCCATAACACGCTCCTCATATATTAACTCTTTCATTCCCGGAACCATTCTCGTGAACCTCCTCTGGACTCTCTCCATTGCTAGCACAACTTTTCTTAGATAAAGGGCCCAAAATTGCTCATGATTCTCCAAGTGTCATCTGACCAATGCCTTATAAAGCCTCAGTATTACGTCCTTGTTTTTATATTCTAGCTCTCTCGAAATAGTGATAATGAGTGTTCACATTGCATTTACATTCCTCACCTCTAACTCAATCTGCAAGTTGGCTTTTAGGGAATCCTGCAGGTCCCTTTGCACCTCAGATTTCTGAATTTGCCCCCAGTTGGGATAGCATGCTCAAAAATACAGTCCTAAAGAACGGTCTCAGCCTGCAACGTCGACAGTTTACTCATTTCCATAGATGTTGTCTGACCCGCTGAGCTCCTCCAGCATTTTGTGTGTGTTACATCCACTTTCTCTTAGTGTCTCTCTGGGTGATCAATAGGAAATTCATTTCCTTAGTCGCTGTTGGGTGCCATGTCACTTTGCAGCAACTCAGTGATAAAATAAGCATGAATTTAACAACTCTAATCATTTTGATCTGCCACCATATGCTGATTAACATTAATTCCTCTAAATCCTCAGTGACTTGAAGATTGCATTGTTCTATTAACTATGCTGGCAAATGGATTGTAATTGTTTGGTACAAGCACATAAAATATATTGCATCTTAACCACATAATGTTCTCTATTCCTTCCTTAGACATGATAACAAAAGACACAATGGAACTTCTAGAAAAGAACAGGTAAAGAAATAGTTGTTTTATCTGGGTTTATGAAATCTTATCTCAATATGAGAAGAAAAATGAAATGGTTTTTTTGAAAAAGTAACTTAGCATCGAGAAATAGGTCTTGTTTTTCTATTTGTTGCATTTCTGTTCTCACCTCTTTTACTCCTGGCCAAAACAAGAACAGAAGTCTCCTGGTCCACATTTTCCATTCTACCAAACTTCATATTCAACAGCTGATTCCTCGCAACTTCCAGCAGTTGCTGGATTCCACCACCAGACACATATTCTCCTCCCGCCCTCTTTTAGTAATTTGAAGGGATTCTTTTCTTTGTGATTCTCTGGTCCACTCTTCCATTCCACCAATCACTGCTGAGCTTACGGCACTTTCCCTAGCACCCATAGGTGACGCAGCACCTTTCTTTCCAACTCTTCCCTTCCCCCATCCAGGGACCCAAACTGTCTTTCCAGCTGAAGCAGAGATTCACTTGCACTTCCATCAGTCAGGTGTACTGTTCACAATATGGCTGCCTTAACAACAGAGAAACCAGACATAGACTGGGTGATAGCTCTGGGGAACACTCATCCTCTTTCTGTAGGAGCGACCCTGAGCCACTGTAACTCGTTATAGCACTCTCACTCATGTATGTTATAACAAAACCTAATGCAATCTCAAGGAATAACATCTCATTTCTATCTGAATCGTTCACAATCTTTAGGACTCAATATTGAATTCGTAGCTGTGGATAATTCATTTTTTCTGTCTGTCTGTATCATTACTATTTCTGCTGTATTCCTTTTGATTCCGTTTTCTGTTGCATATTCAGTCTTGCTGTTCATGTCCTACTGCTTTATTATGAAGCTCGTCCAAATAAATTTATCAGAGTGCATATACAACCCTGAGATTAATTTTCTTGTGGGCATTCGCAGTAACTACAAGAAACACAATAGAATCAATGAAAGAGTGCACCCTACTGGATAGACAAGCATCTGATGTGCAAGCTATGTAAGTACAAAAGAAGCAATAATTATAATAAAAATAGCAATAATAACTTCTAAGGATATATTTTCATCATCAAAATCAGGATTCAGCACTCCACGCCAGCATATGCAATTCTAAAAAGAAGTAGACTCAACTAAACTTAAATGAGAGCACAACCCAGAAAGATGAAGAAATTATCACTATAGAAGAAAAAGATAACGATGACCCTCCATGGAAGTCACCCCCATGATCTGAGAGACTAGATGTCAACAAAGAGATGCCGAACACCGGGCTCAGAGTTGGAGCCGTCTTCCCAGAAACAGAAGAGTTCCTTGTGGCAATACAAGACCAGGTGGTTAACACAAAATATTGTCAAAAACACATAATAAAAGACCAACAAATTCAAGATGATAAATGTAGAAAATGCCAAGAAAAACCAGAAACAATCCAACACATTGCAGGATCCTGCAGCAGTTTAACTCATTCTGATTTCGTACACAAGCACAATCAAGTGGCAAACATCATTCATCAAAATCCTGCTTTAAAACACAAACTCATAAAAAAAACTTACCTTATTATAAGTACAAGCCTTATCCAGTTTTAGAGTCAGAATCCCACAATTTATATCATGACTGATCCATTATTACAGATAGGACAATCCATAATAACTTTTTGGATATAATATTACAGGATAAACACGAGCAAGAACAACTTTCATAGTATATACAGCCAGTCCAAACACATATAACTTACAGAAATCAACAAGTGAAGAACACCAGAAATTTGCTGAATTAAAAGAGGAAATTGAATGACAATGGAACACGAACATGAATATCTACAACTGGTATCCTCTCAAAGTCACTACACAATAGCATTAAACAATTGGGGATTTTACAGCAATATCTATGTAAATCTTCGAAGGCCAAAATACTGAACACCACTTATTTAGTAGATTGATTATACCTGTACCTCAGGTTTTACCAGCTTGAGCTGAGAAAAAGATAAAATAATAATAAATAAATAAGCGATAACTATAAAGAACATGAGATGAAGTCTTTGAAAGCAAGTCCTTAGCTTATGGGAACAGTTCAGCGATGGAGCGAGTGAAGTTCAGTGAAGTTATCCCCTCTCGTTCAAGAGCCTAATGGTTGAGGGGTAATAACTGT
The DNA here is from genome assembly GCF_030028105.1 of Mobula birostris. Lineage (NCBI taxonomy): Eukaryota > Metazoa > Chordata > Chondrichthyes > Myliobatiformes > Myliobatidae > Mobula > Mobula birostris. Next base: position 38,439,380 of record NC_092392.1, on the reverse strand, counting down.
TCCTGAACCTGGTGGTATGGGTCCTGAGGCTCCCGCACCTTCTTCCTGATGGCAGCAGTGAGAAGAGAGCTGTGGTGGTCCTTGATGATGGATGCTGCTTTCCTTCAACAGCTCGCCATGGAGACATGCTTTATGGTGGGGAGGGCTTTACCCGTGATGGACTGGGCTGTATCCACTACTTTTTGGAGGCTTTTCCATTCAAGAGCATTGGTGTTTCCATACCAGGCTGTGAAGCAACTAGTTAATATACTCTCCACCACACATCTGTAGAAGTTTGTCTAAGTCTTAGATATCATGTTGAAGCTTCGCAAACTTCTAAGAAACTAGATTTGCCACAAGGAACTCTTCTGTTTCTATTGTGTTTTCTTCATCATGGCACTTACGTGTAGGACCCAGGACAGGTCCTCTGAAATGATAACACCAAGGAATTTGAAGTTGCTGACTCTCTCCACCTGTGATCCACTGATAAGGACTGGCTCATGGACCTCTGGATTCCTCCCCCTGAATTTACACAGACATGTCACATATACAAAAGAACTTAACAACTACTTGTCTTCCACTTTGAATCATCTGGTCTCACCCTATCGGAGATATTTTCTTTGGTCTATTCCTCTCTCTGCTAACTATCATCAACATGTTTCTTTCTTTGCCTGGTATGGCAAAGGATCCCAGACATGAAATGTCAAATGGTAATCTTTCCACACAAGCTGCCTGCCTGACCTGCTGAGTACTTCAAACATTTTCTGTTTTCTAAGCAGGCAATGGATGCCCTACCTGAGAGCTTTAGGGATACTTTCAAGGTAAATGCCAGGCTCTTGTACAAATGAAGACACCAACTCAGCACTCAGTTTCTCTATTTTCATTCATCTTGAAAATAAAGTACGCTAAAGGAAGTTAATATTCTTCCACAAATTTGTAAAACAAAAACAAAAAAGGACGTGATCAGGGTAAAAACTGACTATCAATTCATCATCACTTCAGAGTAGGATTGCCAAGAATTACTATAAATCAGAATCAGAATCGGAATCAGGTTTAATATCACCAGCATATGTCGTGAAATTTGTTATGTGGCAGCAGTACATTGCAATACATAACAATAAAAACTCTAATTACAGTAAATATACATTAATAAAATACAAATGTTTGTTGTTAAATTAAGTAAGTACTGCAAAAAAATAGTGAGGTAGTGTTCATGAGTTCAATATCCATTTAGAAATCTGATGGCAGAGGGGAAGAAGCTGTTCCTGAAACATTGAGCGTGTGCCTTCAGGCTCCTGTACCTCCTCCCCGATAACAGCAATGAGAAGAGGTAGCAATAAAATCACATTTTATTGCAGAACACAGAAAAAAAATAGAATTGAATTGAAATAATAGTACACAGCAAAATTCCCCCTTTGTGAGGGATAGTAAGTTCCTATTTTTATTTCATAATGCTTTGAGAAACTAAGATTAAAATGGAATCAATTTTTGAAAATGCAGTCAACCCAGGACATTTGCTTCAGCAGTCAGGCAGCTAAGAGAGCTTTATCATAGAAAAATTTCAACATGGATGTTGTTCAATCTATTAGCTGGTCTTTTGTAAGCAGACAGAAGAAAAAAATTAGGGAAATATTCAGCAATTCAGGGCACTTCTTTGGAAGAAAAGCACCATCCCTGGTCAAACACGTTTCACATGCTTCTTCATAAGCTATCATGAAGGGAAGCAGGATGGCAATGCTTGGTTGTTGGTAGGTAGGGTTAATACCTGACTTTCAAGAGCACTTGTGAGTTATATTCCAGCTGGACTTAGTCCTTAAACTGCTGGAGAACAGTGTGGAAGGAACAGGTGCTGTTTTCTCCTGGTAGGGATTAGTTTTTAGTTCCAAGTGCTTCTGCCACGATTTGTCACCCTGCAGCCTTATCCTTCAATCTCTTTGAATTATGGAGGACAGCATGTGTATAAATGTCTTTCTCCAGCAGACTTCATCATGATCATCATGACTCTAGTATTTCTACTGTTTTTTTAATGTTTCTTAATTGTACATATGATTATTTTGTGTTCTATCGCTGAGCAGTAGTGAGCCATCTGATTGGCCTATCAGAATTCTCTTTGGGAACTAGTTGACTTGATCAGCATTTCTGATCTGGCTATTGTTTACAATTGCACTTAATTAAAAATAAAAGAAAACAACACACACAAAATGCAGGAGGAACAACAGGTCAGACAGCATCTACGGAAAAGAGTCAACAGTTGACGTTTTAAGCTGAGACCTTTCTTGAATTGAATTGAATTGATTTTATTTCTTACATCCTTCACATACATGAGGAGTAAAAATATTTATGTCATGTCTCAATCTAAATATGCAATGTGCTTTCATAGTAACTTATAATAATTTATAACACAAAGTTTGTAAATAGAACAGTCAATGTAACATAGAGTACACTTGTGTCAGCGTGAGTTCATCAGTCTGATGGCCTGGTGGAAGAAGCTGTCCTGGAGCCTGTTGGTCCTGGCTTTTATGCTGCGGTACCGTTTCCGAGATGGGAGCAGCTGGAATAGATTGTGGTTGGGGTGACTCGGGTCCCCAGTGATCCTACGGGCCCTTTTCACACACCTGCACTTGTAAATGACCTGAATTATGGGAAGTTCACAACTACAGATGCACTGGGCTGTCCACACCACTTTCTGCAGAGCCCTGCAATTAAGTCCTGAAGAAGGTTCCTGGCCTGAAACACTATTTACTCTTTTCCACTGCTGCTGCCTGACCTGTTGAATTCCTCCAGCATTTTGTGTGTGTTGCTTTGGATTTCCAGCATCTGCAGACTTTCTCATTTTCATGAAAACAGTTCTGATGAAAGGTCTTCAGCCTGAAATATTATCTTTGTATCTTCACACAGATGAGGCCTAGCTTACTAAGGTAGCTGTTTCCAGTATCTTATGTTTCTGTTCTCTGTAAGCAGAGAGTGTTTGAAAACATGTTGCTCGCTTATTTTAAGATTCATATCCTTCATTGTTCATTTTTGTTATAATTGATTGACAATTGTGTGCCTAAATATTGAAAGGATTCGAAGTACGTTTATTACCAAAGTATGTATAAACTATACACCTTGAGATTTGTCTGCTTATAGGCAGTCACAAAGCAAGAAACCCAAAAGAACCCAATTTTAAAAAAAGACCAACACCCAATTTATAAAGAGAAAATTCACAAATCATGCAAACAATAGAAGCAAACAACTGCATTCCGAACTGAATTGAGTCCATAGGTCTGAATACCCGGAGCAGTCAGAGTAGGCCCAAAGCCTCGGTCTCAGTTCATCATGTAGCTGGGCAAATGGCTGCGAAGCTCACGGACATGAAACATTTAGCAGCCTGACCAGGCTCACAGCCTCAGTGCCGCAGGGAGAGGAGTAAACATCGTGGGAGAGCGAGCAAGATCAGCCTGACACCCTGTCTTTCCAATCCATCTGGAATATGTTTGACTTGAATTAAACACTGGAGATCTATATCAATATCTTTGATTACAGTCTGGCCCCTACATTACAGGAAATGAGCGATTGCACTAAAGAGTGTGAACTGGGGATTTATTACAATGTTGCCAAGATGAAAGATTGAATAAGCTTTTTTTGGTTTGGATCAAAGGAGGCTGAGGAACATTTAAATGATATATATAAAATGATGACAGCCCCAAATAGAGTAAGTGGAATAGATTTATATTCCTTAATAAAGGGTGGAAATCAGGTAGCCATTTCAATTAGCAGTGAAATGGCCTGTACCCGATCCTCAAACACTTTTCTCACTGCTTAGTGAGGGAGGCCCGTTCGTTTCAGTGTTCTGGGTGTACAAATAAAATATTCATCAGGCATCTTAAAACTGTAAAGCAGGATCTTAGCCGTTGCCAAACTACCCCACTGAGATGCCAAGTGTTGATAAGTGAAACAGACATCCAACCAGTAACTTCAGATATATCTGCTTTCCCTTAGAATCCCATCTTTGCAGACAGCAGGTGGAAGAGAACATAGAAACGTAAACAGACAAAAAGCAATGAAGCAGAAAGTGGCAATAATAACGATAGCCAGTGAGATGAAACGAGATTGGTGACGATTGAGTGAAAATCAGGCAGCATATCACTACTCAGGTGTTATCGAATTTTTACATTTTGGTGTTTGCATTGAAAATTTATTTTTCTAATATAGTAAATCTTTATTTTAAGCAAAGATTTTTAAATCAAAATCAGAATCAGGTTTAATATCACTGGCATATGTTGTGAAATTTGTTAACTTTGTGGCAACAATACAAGGAAATACGTCATTGTGAGAGAAGAAAACTGCAAATTACAGTATGAATATATATATATTAAATAGTTAAATTAAATAAATAGTGCAAAAATAAAAATAAAAAAATAGTGAGATCGTGTTCATGGATTCAATGTCCATTCAGAAATCAGATGGCAGAGGGGAAGAAGCTGTTCCTGAATCATTGAGTGTGTGTCTTCAGGCTTCTGTACCTCCTACCTGATGGTAGCAATGAGAAGAGGGCATGACCTGGGTGGTTGGAGTCATTAGTGATGGACTCTGCCTTTTTGAGGCATCACTTCTTGAAGGTGTCCTGGATACTACAGAGGCTAGTGCCCATGATGGTGCTGGCTTACTTTACAATTCTCTGCAGCTTACTTTGATCCTGTGCAAGTAGCCTCCCCACCCTCCCCACCCCACCATACCAGACATGATGCAACCAGTTAGAATGCTCTCCACAGTACATCTGTAGAAATTTGTGAGTGTTTTTGCCTTAACAATAGATTCTGTATGATGAAAGTTTTGCTTGTGATAAATGAGAATTTATCATGGTTATGTAATTGCTCAAATTAACAGTGGACTATTATTATGGGCAGTGTTAGCACTGATGGACCAGATCTGCATATATCAGGAATTATACTTATTACACAGAAAAACAAACTTCAATTTAGTGACAACTTAGATGTATCTAGAATCTGTTTTTATTAATTCACATATATTCTGTGTATTTTGGTAGATATTTCAATGTAATGCTACACTGTAGGTGAAAATAAATTGCCTATAAGGAGTAACTATTTTATTTCTTAATTGGTAGACTATATTTAATTGGAGATTGTGAATACTTTTCTGAGCAAATTGATTTGATGTCCATTTTACAGAAAATGAAACTGACAGATGCATATAACTGGCTGATAGTGACTGCTTTCTGTGGCCGTCAGATGTACTTTGTGAGAACAAAAACCAGAAGGAAAATGAAGATGAAAGAGTCATCTGCAGCCTTAATGGATTGTCTCCTGGAATTGGAATGTTTATTCATCTTGCAGTGTGAGGAGGTTTTACTAGCACCTTGTATTCGTGCTGCAATAAATCAGTTTGTACAACCATCGGCTGCCATTGCATAAACAACAGTGACTTTGAAGATAAACAGAAAAGCATATTTTATATGTGAAAAGTACTCATGGCTAAGTACTTGATCTATTTTGGCTCAAGGAACATTTCACAAAGCAAAGACCAAAAACTGAGATCGGTTAGAGGCTTGCATTGTATGGTCACTGTTCTCTCACTGGAGTGCTGTAGCTACTGGCTGAATCAAGGCAGCGGAGTCCTCGCCCCAGAGCGTGTCGAGGCAATTGAACCTGATGTTTGGATGGAGATTTAAGTGCTGGGCCGAATCAGAAAGTACGACAATGTTTGGACACTGATTTAGGCACCGGGTCAGATTGAAAAGGTCAGGGTGTCGGGGTCCGAGATGAAGGATGGGCCGGTTCAGATCACTGCTCCCTGACTCACCTGTGTGCTGAACAATGGGCCTCTCTTTGTGCACTTCAGTTCAGAACGCTATTTTCTTGTGGTTATTGTTTGCATGAAGTGTTCTTTTTCTCTGTGCATTGGGTATTTGACGGTCTTCTTTATTTTTATGGATTTTTTTATGGGCATGATGTGCATATTTTTCTCTCTGCAAACTGGGTGTTCTTTCTCTTTTTTTACATATGGGTTCTTTTGGATTTCTTTCCTTTGTGGCTGCCTGTCAGAAGATGAATCTCAAGGTTGTATAATGTGTACATACTTTCATAATAAATGTACTTTGAACTTTGAACTTTTGAAGTTATTTTCAATAAGTTTCTTGCTTAGATGATCCCAAAAATGGCCAATATTAGTATTGGTGCGAGTAAGCATAACTCTCTCTATCAAAACTGGGGCAATTCAAATTGCTGATGATAAGTTTGGTGATGTTGTATATTTAAAATGATCAATCTTACTTGCATCTTTTGTAGTGCTTGCACTGCCGCTGAATAGTTACTGTACATTGTGATAACCTCCACAGATTCCTGGAGTAAGGCAAAGTGAAGTCGATGGAGTTTATTTATCCCAAAAGAGTTCATAATAAGAGTGTTCTTTCAGTGAAATCCAATCTTCTACTCAGCTGATCGCTGGGAATGTATTTTACCATCGGACTTTGCAACTTGCCATCAGACACTAGTCCAGTCAGTCTATCCATTTGAACAGATACCAGCTGTGAGGGAGAAGGGTAAGTAAACGAACATTCAATTTACATCTTTGATTACCTTTGTAAGAGATCTTGGCAAATTTGCAATCACTTTGATGGTTCTGACAGCCAGTAAACTTAGATTGGCTATCAGAGCACTTTTTAGGGATGCTCAGCATGAGAACGGAAAAATCCTGTTCTGAGCAGGAGCTGACTTACTTGTGGAAGTTTGCAGTCCCACACATCTTCCTGGAATCTGCCCTGGGTAAGAGTGGGTTTAGCAGACAAATGATCAGCGATGCCACTGCCGTGTCAAAATAAAGGCATGAAATTTGCTGTTTTGTTGAATCAGTACATTGCAACACATAGTAATAAAAACTATAACTTACATTTAGAAATATATATATGTATATATATATATATATATATGTAAAAAGTAAATTTAATAAGCAGTGCAAAAAGAGATGGAAAAATTACTGAGGAAATGTTAATGAGTTCATTGTCCATTCAGGTGGTGGAAGGGAAGAAGAAGTTCCTGAATTACTGAGTGTGTAACTTCAGCCTCCTGTACTTCCTCCTTGGTGGCATCACTCCTGGGTGATGGGGGTCCTTAATGATGAATGCTGCCTTTTTGAGGCATCACTTTTTGAAGGCGTCCTTGTACCCATGTTGGAGCTGGCTGAGTGAACAGATTTTTGCAGCTTTTTCTGATCCTGTGCAGTGGCCCTTCCCCCACACCTGTTGTTGATGCAGCCAGTTAGAACGCTGTCCACAGTGCACCCATAGATACTTGCGAGTGTCTTTGTAAACTTTGCAAATCTCCTCAAACTCTTAATGAAATGTAGCTGCTATCATGCCTCCTTTGTAATTGCATCAATATATTGGGCTCTGGATAGGTCCTCAAAGATGTTGACAGCCAGGAACTTGGAAATACTTATCCTTTCCAGCTCTGATCCCTTGATGAGTGTGTATTCCCTCAACTTTACCTTCCTGAAGTCAACAATTAATTTCTTGATCTTACTGACGTTGAGTGCAAGGTTGTTGCAGTGACACGACTCAACCATCTGATCAATTTTGCTGTCAGAGGCAGATCCCAACACGGTTACCATGTGGATCAGGAACCTAAAATGAAATCAAGTTAGTGGGATATGATGGTACGAGCAAGTTGAAATAAGTCAAAAGCAAAATTATGACTGAATTTGGGAAGATCTGTTTCATGCAAAAAAAATGCATGCATTTGATGAAGGTTGGGTGGAGACAACAGAATTATTGGAATTATGTTTTGAAAAAATTGTTGCATGCTGTAACGTGGAAACAATGGATTTTTTTGAATGGATCTTTAAAGATTAACAGAATTGCCTGTTTTCAAAAGCACAATTTAATATGAAAGTTTCAGTTTCCAGTTGAAATTAATTAAGAGCCAATACTCCATATTAGTTTTACAGTTTTCCATATCTATGTTCAATATTTTCTATATCACTGAGAATAAAATCATTCAATTTCAGAAAGACTTGATATCACTAAGTTATTATCAATAATCTTCAATGACTTTAACTTCAATTTGGTTGTTAGAGTACTTTAATTCAGAGTTTTACAGAAGATTGAAAATAGTTCCTGTAAGACTATCAAAGTCGAGAAAGAGGGATGAATATGTCATTCCTTTGGCATATGGAAAGTGAACAGATGGTCTAATTAAAGCTTATGTTGCATATTTTGACAGATTGCTAGATTTTACCCACCTCTCTAATCAGATGAGAAAATAGTTCTCCACAGTATAGGGAAAGTCATTGCAGACATTTGATTGCCTTATTGTACAAAGTACATTTAGAGTTCGAAGTTCAAAGTACATTTATATTAAAGTATGTATATATTATCCAACCTTGAGATTCACCTCCTTCCAGGCAGCCACAAAACAAAGAAACCTAAATGAACTCATAAAAAACAGACCATTAAACACCCAATGTGCAGAGGGAGAAAGAAACAAATCATGCAAACAAAAAAGAAAGCACAACACCCTGCCTTTTTAATCCATCTGACCCGGCATTAAACCATTCAAACATTGAGTTTTTGCTCGCACTAAGACCCAGGCTCTGTCGCATCAATATACTCTGGGTCTGGAAACCGCTGCCACATTTCAGCCCGTAGCCGACCTTTCCCAATCGGTTTGATGTTTAGGTCGATCAAACCTCGTTCTCGGTTTAGGAGAATGGGCCTCAAATCTGCCTCTCCTCCACTCTGCTTGCCCCGACGTTGTCTCGAATGTGCCTCGACCTCACCTCGCACCCGAACCCTTCGGCCTTTGACACAGCCTCACCTTCGCTCGCCTCTCCATCATTTGCGATGGTCGCTTACCATAAACTTTACAAGAAAAAATGTTACTAATGAAGTATTTAGTTGTATTCTTTGCTTTGTTTGCCACCAGTAAGTAGTCGCTGGGCTTCCCCAGTGCCATCTTACACCTCACTAAAAAAATTTGTGAGAAATTGTTGAGTGTATGTCTGAGAAGAATAAGAATGGAAGGCCTGCTGATGCCAAAAAGTTTGAACAGATATCCTCACCACATCCTAAATCACCCCTGTTAGCAATCTTCAACAACTGTTTCTTAAATTATATAATTTCATAGTTTAAAACTGGTTCCTGGAATTGGAAAAGGTTTATCTATTACAGTATAGTCCTGTCATGGCCTATTGCAGAAATAGCTAAAGATGTCCTTACTCTAGTTGGAAGAGCCACAAGGAACTTAATCTTCAATCTCCATATTTGATTAATCTGCTCTAGTTGACTGCAAATTCCAATGATTTCAGTACCCAGCCATTATACTAACCACATGAAGGCTATTCCCATTAATGGTTAGCTTCAGTAGATGATTTCTCTGCATTGGTTAAATCTAAGCTGCATCATTTCAAAGAGAAGTTGCAATCTGTCTGAAGCAACTGTAAGCTGTTTGTCGGAAATGGATGACCAGAGAAATTGTGAAGAATCGCGGTTCATGGGAGAGGGTGGGAGATGAGACTCTGCTCCAGATTCTTTGTTTGAAAAGATGCACAGCAGCATAGAAATCCATTAGTAGACTGAATACCTTCCAAATATGCGGCCAGAAGACAGAGCATAAATGCTGGTTCAGTGTTGAAACGTCTAATGGTCTTGCTTATACTCAAGTTCAGTGATGGCATCTTTCATTGTCATATTCTACCTTCTCCATGACTTTCAGGCATTCCTCCCATCACACACCTGCCAATAATGCCCATAACTCATCTCTAATGTTCACGTGCTACATCTCACCATGCCATACCTAATAATGTTGTAAGCCTCACTCACAACACTATGCAAGAACCTCAACCAGAGAGTGAAGCCCTCTAAAGCAGGGGCCCCCAACCTCTTTTATGCCATGGACCCCCGACATTAACCGAGGGGTCCATGAACACAGGTTGGAAACCGCTGTTCTAGAGAGATCAGCAGCTGATTAAATAGGATCAATCATGCCTGCATTCCTCATCAATACAGGAGAAATCTGTTGCTGAGGCCATGTCAGCAGTGGAACTGAAGCCATTGACAACAGCAATACCATTGGAACTAATCCACTTTTACCCCTCCCAAGCTACACTTTTCCTGATTATACGGTAGAAATGATGGCAAGGTGCGCCTGTAACTTTTTGTTTCTTCTGACTTCCTGGTTCACTCCAGGTATGCGGGAAATGCAGTCTTGCCCATCAACACAGTAGCAGCAGGCAAGATTGGCAGGTGGTAAGGGCATACTATCCCTGGCAGACTTGCTCCTACCATCTCAGGCAATGACACTGCATGTAATTTAGAGCCAAGTGTGGATCTGCATTTGAATTATTGAGTTGGGCATGAACAAATACAGAGCAGGTATCAGCTTCCCAGCGGGCAAACGTCACACAAATGTTCATTGCAGGTTCTGGTAGGAGTGGTTTGATTGGGAAGGCTACAGAAAACACCCGAATGGTGGGCACAGTGAAATACTCATTGTAGCAAGGATGTCTGCTAGAAATCCTGCTCTCATTATCAATAAAAATATTCCAAAGCCTTGGCACAGAGTTTTGCTATGAGCTCAGAACACATCCCATTAAGTGTGGAACAGATAGCTGGTTTGTTGACAAATTTGTGAATCCAACCAAGACCACATGTCTTCATTGCAGCACAAAGAACCACATGCCATACCTCATTCTAGTAGTGGAAGATCGCATTTCTGAAATGCAAGATCAACTTGTTCTTGTCCAAGGTCTGTCATGCACTGCCATGGGTGTGGATTACAATGTGCGTCAGCAGGTGGGTAACCTGTTTGTCAGGTGATCTCCAGGATCATTGACGTGCCTCCCAAGGACAGAGGCAGTGGCTCCAATAAGCGCAGACCTGCTGATCCCTCTCAAGAAGACAGCTTTTGACATTGTCCTGGTCAGAGCCTATTACCCTCCAATGCGGGGATAGAGCCATAGACAATCCTAGCAGAAAACTACTCATGATGAAAGGTCTTGGCCTGAAGTGTTGACTGTTAATTCCCATCCATAGACACTGCCTGACCTGCTGAGCTCCTCTAGCACATTGTGTGTATTGCTCTAGATTTCCAGCATCTGAAGTATCCCTTGTGTCTAGAAAGCTACTCAAAATCACCTTCCTAATCCTTCTGGACTATAAGTCAGGAGGCTTCCATCATGGGCTAGATAAGGACACATAGTCTCTAATAGTAACTTTTCAGACATAAGAGCCACTGTAATATAAATGTTTCTATACTAATCAGGACATTTGAAACATAAAATAAAATTATTTTCAGCAAGTTACCACATAGCATTGCATGGAATGCACAAGAGTAACCTGTTAACTTCAGATTACAAATTTGACTTGGATTTGACGGTGACTATTTGAAGAGCGTGATGACTCATGGCAGAGGTATAGGGCGGCGATGTATGAGAATGGGGATCATGGTTGCTGAGATCACATGTTCTTCACAAGCAGCCTCAGCTTGAAGGGGTTGCTTTCTCTCCCCCATCTCTTTCTTCTCCTGCTTATAACCTGATCTACTCAACCACTCAAAGTTGATGATGAGTATTATTGCCTCAGAATAAGGTAACTGTTTAGCGTGTAGCAAACAGTACCAATCTGGGTAAACACTCTGACTGGAACTCCTCCAGAGCAGCGACACTACAGAAATGTTATTTCAGCATTTCAGTCTCATTCAGGTTACACCATGATCCCTTAGAGCTTGTATTGCAGTTTGAGCATTACCATATAATATATATAACAATTACAACATGGAAACAGGCCATCTCGGCCCTTCTAATTTATGCTGAACTCTTACTCTCACCTAGTCCCACCGACCTGCACTGAGCCCATAACCCTCCATTCCTTTCCTGTCCATATAGCTGTCCAATTTAACTTTAAACGACAACATCAAACCTGCCTCAACCACTTCTGCTGGAAGCTTGTTCCACACAGCTACCACTCTCTGAGTAAAGAAGTTCCCCCTCATGTTACCCCTAAACTTTTCCCCTTTAACTCTCAACTCATGTCCTCTTGTTTGAATCTCCCCCACTCTCAATGGAAAAAGCCTATTCGCGTCAACTCTATCTATCCCTGTCATTATTTTAAACACCTCTATCAAGTCCCCCCTCAACCTTCTATGCTCCAAAGAATAATGACCTAACTTGTTCAACCTTTCTCTGTAACTTAGGAGATGAAACCCAGGCAACATTTTAGTAAATCTCCTCTGTACTCTCTCAATTTTATTGATACCTTTCCTATAATTTGGTGACCAGAACTGTACACAATACTCCAAATTTGGCCTTACCAATGCCTTATACAATTTCAACATTACATCCCAACTCCTATACTCAATGCTCTGATTAATAAAGGCCAGCATACCAAAAGCTTTCTTCACCACCCTATCCACGTGATATTCCACCTTCAGGGAACTATGCACCATTATTCCTAGATCCCTCTGTTCTACAGCATTCTTCAATGCCCTACCATTTACCATGTATGTCCTATTTTGATTAGTCCAACTAAAATGTAGCACCTCACATTTTTCAGCATTAAACTCCATCTGCCATCTTTCAGCCCACTCTTCTAACTGGCCTAAATCTCTCTGCAAGCTTTGAAAACCTACTTCATTATCCACAACTCCACCTATCTTAGTATCATCTGCATATTTACTAATCCAATTTACCACCCTATCATCCAGATCTTTAATATATATGACAAACAACATTGGACCCAGTACAGATCCCTGAGGCACACCGCTACACATCGTCCTCCAATCTGACACATAGTTATGCACCACTACTCTCTGGCGTCTCCCATCCAGCCACTGCTGAATCCATTTTACTACTTCGATATTAATGCCTAATGATTGAACCTTCCTAACTAACCTCCCGTATGGAACCTTGTCAAAGGCCTTACTGAAGTCCATATAGGCAACATCCACCACTTTACCCTCGTCAACTTCCCTAGTAACCTCATCAAAAAATTCAATAAGATTTGTCAAACATGACCTTCCACGCACAAATCCATGTTGGCTGTTCCTAATCAGACCTTGTCTATCCAGATAATTATATATACCATCTCTAAGAATACTTTCCATCAATTTACCCACCACTGACGTCAAACTCACAGGCCAATAATTGCTGGGTTTACTCTTAGAACCCTTTTTAAACAATGGAACCACATGAGCAATATGCCAATCCTCCGGCACCATCCCCGTTTCTAATGACATTTGAAATATTTCTGTCAGAGTCCCTGCTATTTCCACACTAACTTCCCTCAAGGTCCTAGGGAATATCTTGTCCGGACCCAGAGACTTATCCACTTTTATATTCCTTAAAAGTGCCAGTACTTCCTTTAATCGTCATACTTTCCATAACTACCCTTCTTGTTTCCTTTACCTTACACAATTCAATGTCCTTCTCCTTAGTGAATACTGAAAAAAAGAAATTGTTCAAAATCTCCCCCATCTCTTTTGGCTCCGCACACAGCCATCCACTCTGATTCTCTAAGGGACCAATTTTATCCCTCACTATCCTTTTGCTATTAATATAACTGTAGAAACCCTTTGGATTTATTTTCACCTTACTTGCCAAAACAGCCTCATATCTTCTTTTAGCTTTCCTAATTTCTTTCTTGAGATTCTTTTTACATTCTTTATATTTCTCAAGCACCTCATTAACTCCAAGCTGCCTATATTTATTGTAGATCCTTCTCTTTTTCCAAACCAAGTTTCCTATATCCCTTGAAAACCATGGCTCTCTCAAACTTTTAATCTTTCCTTTCAACCTAACAGGAACATAAAGATTCTGTACTCTCAAAATTTCACCTTTAAATGACCTCCATTTCTCAATTACATTCTTCCCATAAAACAAATTGTCCCAATCCACTCCTTCTAAATCCTTTCGCATCTCCTCAAAGTTAGCCTTTCTCCAATCAAAAATCTCAACCCTAGGTCCAGACGTATCCTTCTCCATAATTATATTGAAACTAATGGTATTGTGATCACTGGGGACCCGAAGTGCTCCCCAGCACATACCTCTGTCACCTGCCCTATCTCATTCCCTAACAGGAGATCCAACACCCTCCTTCTCTAGTTGGTACCTCTATGTATTGCTGCAGAAAGCTATCTTGCACACATTTGACAAACTCCAAACCATCTAGCCCTTTTACAGTATGGGCTTCCCATTCTATGTGTAGAAAATTAAAATCTCCCACAATCACAACCTTGTGCTTACTACAAATATCTGCTATCTCCTTACAAATTTGCTCCTCCAACTCTCGCTCCCCATTAGGTAGCCTATTATACACCCCTATAAGCATTACTACACTGTTCCCATTCCTCAATTCCACCCAAATAGCCTCCCTAGACGAGTCCACTAATCTATCCTGCCAGAGCACTGCTGTTATAATTTCTCTGACAAGCAATGCAACACCTCCACCTCTTACCCCTCCTATTCTATCACACCTGAAGCAACGAAATCCTGCAATATTTAGTTGCCAATCACACATCTCCTGCAGCCACGTTTCACTAGTAGCTACAACATCATATTTCCAGGTATCAATCCATGCTCTAAACTCATCCACCTTTCTTACAATGCTCCTAGCATTAAAATAGATGCATCTAAGAAACTCTCCACCTCCTACTCTCTGTTTATTCTTAATGGAGCAAACAACTTTGTTATCTTTTTCTTCCTTGTCCCCTACATCTTTGGTCTGAGTGCTCCTGATCTCTGTCCCCTGCCTATCCTCCCTCACACACTGTCTACTAGCTTTCTCTATTTGTCAACTAACCTCCTCTCTCCTAGTCTCTTTAATTTGATTCCCACCTCCCAACCATTCTAGTTTAAAGTCACCTCAGTAGCCCTCACAAATCTCCCCGCCAGGATATTGGTCCCCCTAGGATTCAAGTGTAACCGGTCCTTTTTGTACAGGTCACACCTGCCCCGAAAGAGGTCCCAATGATCCAAAAACTTGAATCCCTGCCCCCTGCTCCAATCCCTCAGCCACGCATTTATCCTCCACCTCATTGCATTCCTACTCTCACTGTCACGTAGCACAGGCAGTAATCCTGAGATTACTACCTTTGCGGTCCATTTTCTCAACTCCCTTCCTAACTCCCTATATTCTCCTTTCAGGACCTCTCCCCTTTTCCTACCTATGTCATTAGTACCTATATGTACCACGACCTCTGGCTCCTCTCCCTCCCACTTCAGGATATCTTGGACGCCATCAGAAACATCCTGGACCCTGGCACCAGGGATGGAAACTACCATCCGGGTCTCTGGACTGTGTCCACAGAATCACCTGTCTGACCCCCTAACTATCGAGTCCCCTATTACTACTGCCCTTCTCTTCCTTTCCCTACACTTCTGAGCTATAGGGCTGGGCTCTGTGCCAGAGGCACGGCCACTGTTGCTTCCCCCAGGTAAGCCGTCCCCCCAACAGTACTCAAACAGGAGTACCTATTGTCAAGGGGCACAGCCACCGGGGTACTCTCTATTACTTGACTCTTCCCCTTCCCCCTCCTAACCGTGACCCACTGGTCTGCCTCCCGTGGCCCCAGTGTGACCACCTACCTGTAACTCCTCTCTATCAACTCCTCACTCTCCCTGACCAGACGAAGGTCATCGAGCTGCAGCTCCAGTTCCCTAACGCGGTCTCTTAAGAGATGCATCTCGGCGCACCTGGCGCTGATGTGGACATCCGGGAGGCTGGGAGACTCCATGATCTCCCACATCCGGCACTGAGAACAACAGGCTGCCCTCACACTCATACTTCCCCTCTCCTCAAATAACAACAAAAAATGAACACCAAGCCTTCCTCACCTCGCCCGTTTCCGCCTAAGCCCATTGAGCCAAAGCCCTTAAGCCTTCACTCTACTCCCAGCTTACTCCGCTGCCCGCAAAATGATGCTGCCCGCTGTATAAGGCTCTGTTCCTTTTAAATCTTCTGTGCTTCACTGCCTGACGTCCCACACCTGCGCAGTCCCGCCTCTCTGAACGCCGATGAAAAAAAACCGAAAAATTCAAAATGGCTTCCTCAGCACTCCCGCTCCGATTCTCAGACTTTCTTCTCCAAATTATACTCCATCGCTTCACCCAGGCAGCAGCAGAAATAAAGTCAGTCATTAATCAGGAATTAAAATTGAACAACTGGTTTTACCAATGGTGACCGCCAGTCTATTGCTAAGTCATATAAAAAATTAATTGTCCGTTCATGCCATTCAGGACATAAACTTTGCCATTCCTACCCGGTCTGGTCAGTATGCAACTGCAAGCCTGTAGCAATGGGGTTAACTCTGAAATGTCCCAGAAGCCACCTTGTTCAGGTTAATAATGAGTGGAGAATAACTGCTGGCCTTGCCAGTAATGACTAAATGTTGATAAATAGATCGATAGGTAGATAGGAAGAAAGAATGGGTGGAGGAAAGGAAGAGAGAGAGAAAAATGGAAGGAAGAAAGAAAGAGAAAGAAAGAAAGGAAGGAAGGGTAGGAAGGGAGAGAGAGTGAAAAATAAAGAAATAGAGAAAGAAAGAGAGAGAGAAAGAAAGGAAAGAGAGCATGAAAGAGAGAAAGAAAAAATGAATGAATTTCCTCTCAGTCCTGAAGAAGGGTCTTGCCCTGGAAGCAACTATTTACCCTTTTCCATAGATTCTACCTGACCTGCTGAGTTCCTCCAGCGTTTTGTGTGTTGCTTAAGAAATTAAATGCATGCATACATACCCCTGGTTGTTATGCTATTCTGAGGCTGTGTTATAGCTGAATCAGGCTCAAATTTCAGTGAAGCTCAGGCTTCTAAGGTTCTGGTAGGAGATCTACCTTCTGTACATCCTGGACAAACGTGAGTTCCTGGTAAATCCTTCTCCCTCTCTTCCTCCTGTCCCATCCAATTGCTTGCCTGATTTGTACGGCTTCTGCTCAGCCTCCCAGTACCACTGTTTTCCAAGGGGAACAAAGATTAACAACTGAAGCTGAAGTTAGCAGAAGAAATCACAATCATTTCGACTGGCTTTTGCAACAAACTTGTAAAATCAAAACATTCCTACCAGTAAGGCACTGGTGAAACACTCGGAACAAAAATTCAAGAGCAATGCAAAAGTTATTTTGGAAGCCCATGTACGTATACTTGTTTCTAATAGGTAGATAGATAGATAGACATACTTTATTGATCCCGAGGGAAATTGGGTTTTGTTACAGTTGCACCAACCAAGAATAAAATATAGCAATATAAAACCATAAATAATTAAATAATAATATGTAAATTATGTCAGATGGAAATAAGTCCAGGACCAGCCTATTGGCTCAGGGTATCTGACCCTCCAAGGGGGGAGTTGTGAAGTTTGATGGCCACAGGCAGGAATGACTTCCTATGATGCTCTGTGTTGCATCTCGGTGGAATGAGTCTCTGGCTGAATGTACTCCGGTGCCCAACCAGTACATTATGTAGTGGATGGGAGACATTGTCCAAGATGGCATGCAACTTGGACAGCATCGTCTTTTCAGACACCACCATCAGAGAATCCAGTTCCATCCCCACAACATTACTGGCCTTACGAATGAGTTTGTTGATTCTGTTGGTGTCTGCTACCGTCAGCCTGCAGCCCCAGCACACAACAGCAAACATGATAGCACTGGCCACCACAGACTCGTAGAACATCCTCAGCATCGTCCGGCAGATGTTAAAGGACCTGTCTCTTCAGGAAATAGAGACGGCTCTGACCCTTCTTGTAGACAGCCTCAGTGTTCTTTGACCAGTCCAGTTTATTGTCAATTCGTATCTCCAGGTATTTGTAATCCTCCAACATGTCCACACTGACCCCTGGGTGGAAACAGGGGTCAACGGTGCCTTAGCCCTCCTCAGGTCCACCTCCATCTCCTTAGTCTTTTTCACATTAAGCTGCAGATAATTCTGCTCATACCATGTGACAAAGTTTCCCACCGTAGCCCTGTACTCAGCCTCATCTCCCTTGCTGATGCATCCCACTATGGCAGAGTCATCAGAAAACTTCTGAAGATGACAAGACTCTGTGCAGTAGTTGAAGTCCGAGGTGTAGATGGTGAAGAGAAAGGGAGACAAGACAGTCCTCTGTGGAGCCCCAGTGCTGCTGATCACTCTGTCGGACACACAGTGTTGCAAGCACACATACTGTGGTCTGCCAATCAGGTAATCAAGAATCCTTAATACCAGGAAAGCATGCACCTGCATCGCTGTCAGCTTCTCCCCCAGCAGAGCAGGGCGGATGGTGTTGAACGCACTGGAGAAGTCAAAAAACATGTCCCTCACAGTGCTCACTGGCTTGTCCAGGTGGGCGTAGACACGGTTCAGCAGGTAGACGACGGCATCCTCAACTCCTAGTCGGGGCTAGTAGGCAAACTGGAGGGGATCTAAGTGTGGCCTGACCATAGGCCGGAGCTGCTCCAGAACGAGTCTCTCCAGGGTCTTCATGATGTGGGAGGTCAATGCCACCGGTCTGTAGTCATTGAGGCCACTGGGGCGTGACGTCTTTGGTACAGGGACGAGGCAGGACGTCTACCACAGCACAGGAACCCTCTGGAGACTCAGGCTCAGACAGCCAATTTACCCAATTTCTCACTGACCTTATTTTAAAGTTGTAAAAGCTTTGAAGTAAAAACAGAACAGACTGAACTTGAAGTATCGGTAAATTAAACTTCTGCCTGTGTTATGTAGAACTACCTTAATGATTTAGTATCCTTAATTGAAGTGAGCAAGCTTCTAACTCATGAGGCAAGGATAATTTTTATTCTGGTTTAATAAAGCTCAGATATTCATCAAAAGGGAGTAATGTTTTCTCCTAATACTCCAAACTCACACAACTTCTTTTGTTTTTGAATGAGTGTCATTCAATATAAAGTAATCAGTTTCAGTACACACCAGGTTCTTGACAAAACACCAGTGGACCAGACTCTGAGTAGTCACTTCTTTCGTATTATTATTTAGTTACTGCCGATCCCCGACCGCAGCAACAGAATCTCAATCAGGTATGACAATAATTTTTCCCAAAAGTAAAAACTGATAACTTGACAAAGTGTGGAATGAGTACTATTCTCATAAACAAAGTGTTAAGATCCAAAACCTAAAACATGTAAATAAGCCCCTGGAATAATCTGCTGGTGTAATTTAAACATTCAAAAGGAAATGTTGAGGAAAACTTAATCAAACACATTCCCTTATTAATTGGTACCATCGAGATTGGCCAAGAACTGCAAACATGTATTGCCGACTTTCCTTGTTCTGTTCTGTTTTATGCTGCCAACAATGAAAGTTTGAAGTCCATGGTTAGGATCAAAGAACTTATTCTGATAACATTGAAAATAGTCTGAACTAAATATATAATATAGAAGAGTAATAGAAAATAAGAACATAATACGACCGAATTCATCATTGTTCAGAAAAAAAATTCTGTTTTAAGTAGAACACAAAACATTGTTAGCCCCTGTTCAAAGCTACCTAAATTTCTCACAGTTCTATCAAGGTTATGGAATGTAAAGATAACCATTTTTTTTTACTGCAACTTGTCTCCTTAAACACTTCTCCCCTTCATTTTGTAATTGTCATGAACATCAAGTGAAAATGGCTTGTGAAATGCTCTTTGCTAAAACTAAAATCATAATTTCTGCTGATTCTTTC
The DNA here is from genome assembly GCF_030028105.1 of Mobula birostris. Classification (NCBI taxonomy): domain Eukaryota; kingdom Metazoa; phylum Chordata; class Chondrichthyes; order Myliobatiformes; family Myliobatidae; genus Mobula; species Mobula birostris. The sequence goes on along the minus strand of NC_092392.1, from coordinate 38,419,753 downwards.
TTTCCTTAACCACTAAGCCAATCTTCCAACTGACCACAAACATCCATTTTCTCTCAAGTGCCTGCTCTATTCATACATCACTTTATTTTTGAGACCCATTTCCTGATACCTCAGTTCTATATCTACTAATTTGTTGACCTGGCTTCTCTTAATGGTCCTTGTTTTAAATGATGATGTAATGCCTCTGTCTCTTTAGACACTATTCCCATCACCCGCAGGTCTTCTGTCATCATCTTGCTTGTCAGGGGAAAACAGACGCTACCATGTAGCGGATATTTTTGCTGAAACCCTGTGTTTTTTTTGCTACATGGTTTGAAAACACAAGGTTGGAATACTCTAGTTTGAATGAAATGAATCAAAATGATATCCTTACATTTCTCTGCATTCCTGCCCATTCAGCCACTACGACCTCATTGCCTGCATACATAATCATAATAAATAACGTCTACAAATCCATGATAAAATCAAGCCACAAAGTAGATCTTTGAGCACCCCTTCTCGTGTACAGTTAGTCAGAAGACATCCCCTTTAGCCTTGCTTTCTTAGAAGGTTGTCTCTCTGTTTCTACGTAATTTCCTCAAATGCAAACATAAAATTTCATGCTATGATTTACTTTTACAGTACTGCACACTTAATTATCAAAGTTGCATTTTAGTTGTTCAAAAATGCCTTTAAAATAACGTCAAAGAGGCGCATTAAAGTGATTTGTCTTTGTACCGGAACAATTGTTACCCATCAGCCATCAGACTCCTGAACCAACGTGGATAACTTCACTCATCTCAAATCTGAACTGATTCAGTGACCTATGGAATCACTTTCAAGGACTTTACAAATCATGCTGAGTGCCACAGTAGCATTGCCGTCGGCGTGACGCTACCGCAGCACGGGGTGTCGGAGTTTGAAGTTCCTCTGTAAGGAGTTAGTACATCCGCCCCTGGTGTGTACGGGTTTTCCCTGGGTGCTCTGGTTTGCTCCACAGTCCAAAGATGTAGCAGGTAGGCTGACTGGTCATCTTAAATTGTCCTGTGATTAATTTAGGGTTAAATCAGTGTTGTCGGGGGTTGCTGAGGTGGCGCTGCATGAAGGGCCAGAATGACCTACCCTGTGCTGTTCTGCTAAAATAAAACAAAATGTTCTCCATGTTATTTTTTTTTTACTTATTTATCATTATTATATTTTCACAGATTGTCTTCTGTTCCTCATTGGTTGTTTTCAGTCTTTGTTGCTTGTAGTTTTTTATTGATTCTATTTTATTTCTTTGTTCTACTGTGAATGCCTACAAGAAAATGAATCTCCTGTTAGTATATGGTGATATATATACATACTCTGATAATAAATTTACTTTGACCCTTGAGCAGATCTTGAATGAAGTGAATCAAAATTTCTGTCACTGAACACAACAAAACATTGTGTCCATTTCCAGCAATGAGGCAAGAGATTGCAGCTTTAATAGGAAGAGTTGAAAAATATTGGCCAAGGTTTGAGGACTTGCTCCTATTTTCCAAACCAGGAACTGGGAATGTTTATGTCCAGAATAGAGAGTAAACAGCTCTTCAATTTATTGCCTCGTCCAAATGGCAAGGAATAAAGAAATAAATTGTGTTAAGTTAAATTGAAGAGACGCGGAGAATAGTGAGCTGAGCCATTACAAAACAGGAATTCAATTAATTCATATCATTTGATATAAGAAGTGGATTGGCAGAGCACTTTTAAAATGATGAGCTTTTGAAAAATGTTTGTTTTCATAAGGACCTGGGTGTTCTTGTACAGGAATCATTGATAGCTATCTGTGTAGATACAATGAGGAGTTGTGAGGGTAGATGGTATGTGGACCTTTACTGTAATACTATTAGTATATCGAATCTGAAATGTTTCATAGATGCAGAAATTGCAATATGTTTATTTATGCTGAAAACATTGTAGTTATCATGTAAGTATTTCTTTAGCAGGAAAACGACAGTATTAACAATTACCAGGAGTAATATTATTCTTTGTAATTTTAAAGAAGTTGAAAATACGTAATCTTGAATTTTGCCAGTTAAGGCTTGTCACCTGCAGCCAGCTCCCACATTCACCCTACACTCAGCTTTACATCTCTCAGAAGGAAGTCTCTTTCTTTGCTCATCCACAAGCACCTCATTCTAGCAATGAGGCTCTGAGAGATGTCATCTGAGAAACCTGCTTCCCTAAACTAACCCAACAACTCTGATAATCAGTGAAGCCCCAACCCTTTCTTTGCCAACTATGAAAGCTTTTTAAAAGTTATGGAGTGCTTCTAACTTCAAAAACATTTTAAAATATTGGAAATGAAATAATGTGTTTTAGAAAATAAAGATTAAATTTTAAAAATAAAAATATCGATTGAGATGGTAAAAAGATTTTCAAATAATTAAACACAAACAATTAGAACAAAACTTATACTTTTTTCCTTTTAGTTCTACATTGCCAATAAACATAATGCATCCCAAAGTATGTATTGACATTTCTGGTGGCAATTAATGATAGGTTTGAGCCTTCCATATTGTACCACAGGGATGAAATGTCTAATGTCAGAGGGCTTGCATTAATGGTGAGAGGGGGTAGATTCAAAAAGGATGTGAGAGTTAGATTTTTTACTCAGAGTGGTGGATGCCTGGTATGGTGGTAGAGGCAAATGCATTAGAGGCTTTTAAGAGCTGTTTAGTTAGGCACTTGAATGTGAGGACGGTAGAAGGATATGGACATTGTGTAGGTAGGAGGGATTAGTTTTTGGGAGTTTTTGATTTACTTTTTAGCTGGTTCGGCAAAACATTGTGGGTCAATGGTCCTGTTCACATACACACAAACACGTGCACACACACTCAGACAGTCAGACACACACACACACACACACACACACACACACACACACACTCACTCAGACAGTCACACACACACACACATACACACACACTCACACTCAGACACACAAACAGTCAGACACACACACACACACTCACACTCAGACACACAGATGCACACACACTCAGACAGTCAGACACACACACACACACTCACACTCAGACACACACACACTCAGTCAGACACACACACACTCACACTCAGTCAGACACACACACACACTCACACAGACAGTCAGACACCGCCCCCCCCACACACACACACTCACACACACACACACACACACACATACTCAGGCAGTCAGACACACACACACACACACACACACACACACAGCCACACTCAGACAGTCAGACACACACACAGACACAGACAGACAGACAGACACACACACACACACACACACACACACTCAGACAGTCAGATACACAGGCACATGCACACACACTCAGACTGTCAGACACACACACTCACACACTCACTCAGACAGTCAGACACACACATACACACACACACACTCAGTCAGACACACACACACTCACACAGACAGACACCCACACACAGACACACATTCAGTCAGACACACACACGCACTCAGTCAGACACACACACACACACACACACACACACACACACACACACTCACACTCAGACAGTCAGACACACACACTCAGACAGTCAGACACACATACTCACACGCACACACACACACACACACACACAGACACGCAATCAGTCAGATACACACACACAGTCAGATACACACACTCACACTCTCACACACACACTCACACATACACACAGACTCAGACGGTCAGACTCACACACACTCACTAACACACACAAACCCAGTCAGACTCACACACACACACACACACACACACACACACACTCAGTCAGACACATACACACAAACACAGGCACACACACTCAGACAGTCAGACACACACACTCAAGTCCCACATTTCTTGTCCAATAGTGGCAAAAACCAGTATTATCACCATTTTAAACCTGCATTGCAAACCATCTAAATAAAATAAGCCCACTCTTTTTTTCATCAAAAACTTTTAATTTCCATCCTTTCAACATTCCTTGTAAAATATTCTAAATTCTTTAGTGGTTTATAATTTCAGTTACTGTGAAGCTAGCTAGCAATATTTAACAGAAATTTAGATGAGAAATCTTTCCTGCTCTTTTGAGTCGGTTGGAAAATGTAGCTAACCAACTTGATGAGTTAACTAAAGCCTGACAGGTGATACTAGAAACTCTATCTCTCAAACAGTGACAAGACTACTCTGATATAGCAGTGACTAATGGTATTCATTTATCACAGCCATGCAGCAGAGAAGTTAATATAACTGAAGTATGGCGATGATTAAAGCTGATGATTAAGAAAGTACCAAAGAAATGAAGACTGATGACCTATTCCATAAAATCAGGAGGTTAATCAAAGAGCAGACTAAGTTCAGAGCCGATAAATATCAAAGCCTTTGAAATGCACCCCTAACAGTAACGACACTGCAAAAAGAAATTGGTAACAATTCCATTAATACCATCTTTCTATTTTAATTCAAATTGATAACAATTCTAAGAAAACAAACTTTCTTTTTTAAATGGGTGTCCTTCTATTAGAGGGATGTCCATTTAGAACAGAGACAAAGAGGAATTTCTTTAGCCAGAGAGTGGTAAATCTGTGGAATTTGTTGCCACAGGTGACTGTGAAGGTCAAGTCGCTGGGTATTCTTAAGGCAAAGGTTGATAGGTTCTTGACTAATCAGGGTATGAAGGGAAACGAGGAGAAGGTTGGAGACTGGGGCTGAGAGGGGAATGGATCAGCCAGGATGATATAGCAGAGCAGACTCGATGGGCCAAATGGTCTCATTCTGTTCCTATATCTTATGATCTCATTTTACCCTTCGATAGTCAGAGTGGATTTGAGATCGCTGTACACAACAAATGGCAGAATACACTCAGTGGCCACTTTATTAGGTACTGGTGTGGAACCTGTACCAGTGTGGTCTTGTGGTTTTCTACTAAGGTCGCCCATCCACTTCAAGGTCGATGTGTTGATCATTCAGAGATGCTCTTCTGCTCACTACTGTTGTAACGCATGGTTATTTGAGTTACAAACAAGAGAAAATCTGCAGATGCTGGAAATCCAAGCAATACACACAAGATACTGGAGGAATTCAGCTGGCCAGGCAGCATCAATGGAAAAAAGTACAGTCGACGTTTGGGCCAAAACCCTTTGGCAGGACTGTACTTCGTTCCATAGATGCTGCCTGGCTTGCTGAGTTCCTCCAGCATGTTGTGTGCGTTATTTGAGCTATCAGCTTGAACCAGTCTGGCCATCCTCCTCTGACCTCTCTCATTAACAAAGGTGTTTCACCCACAGAACTTGATGTTTTTTAAATACATTGAGCTGCTGCCACACGATTGGCTGATTAGATATTTGCATTAATGAACAGGTTTACTGGCGTATCTAATAAAGGGGTCACTGAATAAATGCTTACCACATTAGAAAGTAAATTAAAATTAGGATTACATGTTACAAAACACCTCAGTTAATAAAAGTTGTGGAACTATTTGAAAAGCGGTTATACATATACTGTATAGGTGATGTTGAAAATGATCAATTGCATTAAAAAAAAAGACAACCTGATAAGTATGTCTTTCAAGGAGATGAAATTATCTGCCTGGAAGGTGAAAATATTAGAAAGCAGCAGGAAAAGCTTCGCTGCAAGATTGATTCTTTTGATATTTAATGATGATAGAAGCTGGATTTAAACATAGCTGGAAAGCTACAGAAACCTGATACTGATGTTGAAATAGATTTAATATGTGTTCAACAGATGGGATTACTTTCAATCCAAGACATGTCGGATGTCAGTACTGGCATGCAACATCAAACATCAATGGATACAGTTAATAGCTCAGGCCCATGGGAAATGCAAGGAGTGGTGTCCCTGCTTGGTGATCTTTGAGAGTATAAGGTAACTTCAGTGACCTTCCTTAACCAAAGTGGGAGCTGCTGCAGATACCTTCAGCTCCTAAATGGAAGGAGCCAAATGCAGATCTGACAGTAATTGATAAGTGGGTTCTTGCCCTGCTGAAGCTGAAAATGTGCCAGCTTAACGTGGAAGTTTTCAGTGAAGATGTCCTCACTGTAGTATAGTTACCCTGCACTTCGTTTATGCTGAGGTTATAGAATTGGTCTCTGAACACATTGACCTAAAAATTCTTCTTTCCTCGAATCCAACTTCAGCAGCTCAACTCACACTGCATGTTTTCTTTCATTGTCCCAATTATGCTTCCAGGGGCAAAGCCAACCAAAGCTTACAAGTCTGACAGCAACCTGGCTTGTGTACGAATTGCAAGTTGAGCTTCAAAGCGAACAGCGCCAGTGACACTGCTCCCTGTAGATATCTGCAACTAGGAGCATCACTAGAAAGGCCCACTTGTAGAATAACAATGGATCGAATAAATCAATTGGCAGCTAAATTATGATCCCTCTTTATAGTAGAATTAATAGGGATTTTACAGCTGCCTATATGTATTCAAAAGCAGCAAGTTACAAAGGCATCAACTTGTAGCCCAGAATAGCTGCACTAAGGTCAAATCCACATTTTACACTAACATCCATTCTGATGTGGATGCTTTGTATATTCTCAGTATGTGCCAACTGCATGTGTGTAAAGAACTCCCTTCCATGATGCCAAATATGATCGTAACAGAAAAAGTGTGCTCATCCAAAGATATTTTTAATCCTTCGAAATCACACAAGACATCCAAATTCCAACTCAAGATTTTGCATATTCCTTGTTTTGGTTCACTTTATTCCAACTCTATTGTGGAATTAATAACTTGAGTATCTTTCTTCCTAACTCCTCATGGGCTATCAGCCATCTATAAGGCTCAAGTAGGGAGTGTGATGGAATACTCTCCCCTTGCTTGGTTGAGCACAGTTTCAACAAAAATCTCATATCAATGTATGTGATGACTGGTAACACTTAGCTGAAATTTCAGTGGCAATATTCTGCCAGGAGGCAGAATATATTCTGTATATATTTAGGGCTGTAGAATCAAAAAAATGCACAGGAGAGAAATGGGTCATTTGGGCCAACCACATGCCTGTTGGCTGTTATACCTAGCTACATCAGTCCCAATCACCAGCATTATGTCTATAGTCTTCTACTCCTTGGTAATTCAAGAATTGGTCTAGAATGAGAATATTTCCCCCCACCACTTCTTCAGGCAGCATATTCCAGATTCCAATCATGCTCCGCATGAAAATTCCTCCTTGGATTCCCTCTAAGTCGACGCCCGTTTGCCTTACGACACTGTCACCATGGGAAAGTTTATTAATTGGGTGGCATGGTAGCGTAGTGGTTAGCACAATGTTTTACAGGTGACCCGGGTTCAATTCCCGTCACTGCCTGTAAGGAGTTTGGTTTTTCCTCCATGACTGCATGGGATTCCTCTGGGTGCCATGGTTTCCTCCCACAGTCCAAAGACGTACTGGTCGGTAGGTTAATTGGTCATTGTAAATTCCCGATTTATTAGGCTAGAATTAAATTAGGAGGATTGCTGGGTGGCATGGCTTGATGGGCCAGAAAGGACTATTCCATGCTGTATGTCATAGAACATAGAATAGTACAGCACATTACAGGCCCTTCAGCCCACAATGTTGTGCTGACCCTCAAACCCTGCCTCCCATATAACCCTCCAACATTAAATTCCTCCATATACTTGTCTAGTAGTCTCTTAAACTTCATGAGCGTATCTGCCTCCACCACTGACTCAGGCAGTGCATTCCACACAGCAACCGCTCTCTGAGTAAAAAAACCTTCCTCTAATATCCCCCTTGAACTTCCCACCCCTTACCTTAAAGCCATGTCCTCTTGTATTGAGCAGTGATGCCCTGGGCAAGAGGTGCTGGCTATCCACTCTATTTATTCCTCTTATTATCTTGAACACCTCTATCATGTCTCCTCTCATCCTCCTTCTCTCCAAAGAGTAAAGCCCTAACTCCCTTAATCTCTGATCATAATGCATACTCTCTAAACCAGGCAGCATTCTGTAAATCTCCTCTGTACCCTTTTCAATGCTTCCACATCCTTCCTATAGTGAGGCGACCAGAACTGGACACAGTACTCCAAGTGTGGCCTAACCAGAGTTTTATAGAGCTGCATCATTACATCACAACTCTTAAACTCTATCCCTAAACTTATGAAAGCTATCACCCCATAAGCTTTCTTAACTACCCTATCTACCTGTGAGGCAACTTTCAGGGATCTGTGGACATGTACCCCCAGATCCCCCTGCTCCTCCACACTACCGAGTATCCTGCCATTTACTTTGTACTCTGCCTTGGAGTTTGTCCTTCCAAAGTGTACCACCTCACACTTCTCCGGGTTGAACTTCATCTGCCACTTCTCAGCCCACTTCTGCAGCCTATCAATGTCTCTCTGCAATCTTCAACAATCCACTACACTATCTACAACACCACCAACCTTTGTGTCATCTGCAAACTTGCCAACCCACCCCTCTGCCCCCACATCCAGATCATTAATAAAAATCACGAAAAGTGGAGGTCCCAGAACAGATCCTTGTGGGACACCACTAGTCACAATCCTCCAATCTGAATGTACTCCCTCCACCACCACCCTCTGCCTTCTGCAGGCAAGCCAATTCTGAATCCACCTGGCCAAACTTCCCTGGATCCTATGCCTTCTGACTTTCTGAACAAGCCTACCATGTGGAACCTTGACAAATGCCTTAGTAAAATCCATATAGATCACATCCACTGCACTACCCTCATCTATATGCCTGGTCACCTCCTCAAAGAACTCTATCAGGCTTGTGAGACATGACCTGTCCTTCACAAAGCCATGCTGACTGTCCCTGTCAGACTATGATTCTCTAAATGCCCATAGGTCCTATCTCTAAGAATCTTTTCCAACAGCTTTCCCACCACAGACATAAGGCTCACTGGTCTATAATTACCTGGACTATCCCTACTACCTTTTTTGAACAAGGGGACAACATTCGCCTCCCTCCAATGCTCCAGTACCATTCCAGTGGACAATGAGGACATAAAGATCCTAGCCAGAGTCTCAGCAATCTCTTTCCTCACCTTATGGAGCAGCCTGGGGAATATTCGGTCAGGACCTCGCTCACTTCCACAGCCTCCAGGCACATCTTCCCACCTTTATCTCTAATTGGTCCTACCTTCACTCCTGTCATCCTTTTGTTCTTCACATAATTGAAGAATACCTTGGGGTTTTTCTTTACCCTACTTGCCCAGGCCTTCTCATGCCCCCTTCTTGCTCTACTCAGCCCCTTCTTAAGCTCCTTTCTTGCTTCCCTATATTCCTCAATAGGCCCATCTGATCCTTGCTTCCTAAACCTCATGTATGCTGCCTTCTTCCACCTGACTAGATTTTCCACCTCACTTGTCACCCATGGTTCCTTCACCCTACCATTCTTTATCTTCCTCACCGGGACAAATTTATCCCTAACATCCTGCAAGAGATCTCTAAACATCGACCTCATGTCCATAGTACATTTCCCTGCAAAAACATCATCCCAATTCACACCCGCAAGTTCTAGCCTTATAGCCTCATAATTTGCCCTTCCCCAATTAAAAATTTTCCTGTCCTCTCTGATTCTATCCTTTTCCATGATAATGCTAAAGGCCAGGGAGCGGTGGTCACTGTCCCCCAGATGCTCACCCACTGAGAGATCTGTGACCTGACCCGGTTCATTACCTAGTACTATATCTAGTATGGCATTCCCCCTGGTCGGCCTGTCCACATACTGTGACAGGAATCCATCCTGGACACACTTAACAAACTCTGCTCCATCCAAACCCTTGGAACTAATCAGGTGCCAATCAATATTAGGGAAGTTAAAGTCACCCATCATAACAATCCTGTTATTTTTGCACCTTTCCAAAATCTGCCTCCCAATCTGCTCCTCTGTATCTCTGCTGCTACCAGGGGGCCTATAGAATAGCCCCAATAGAGTAACTGCTCCCTTCCTGTTCCTGACTTCCACCCATACTGACTCAAAAGAGGATCCTGCTACATTATCCACCATTTCTGTAGCTGTAATAGTATTCCTGACCAGTAATGCCACCCCTCCTCCCCTTTTCCCCACCTCTCTATCCTTTTTAAAGCACTGAAATCCAGGAATATTGAGAATCCATTCCTGCCCTGGTGCCAGCCAAGACTCTGTAATGGCCACTACATCATAATTCCATGTACGTATCCAAGCTCTCAGTTCATCACGATAATTTAAAAAATTGCATTCAGTCTTTCCTTATAACTGAAATGCCCCAGATTAGTACTATGATTGAAATAGGATGCTTATAATATGAGGATGACTGGCAAGGCTAGGAAACATCAGCAAAAAATTATGTTTGAAGTAAAATGCAGATGCTGGAATCCTCCACACATGCACAAAAAAAATCAGGAAGTGCTGTAGGCTTTCAGCAGGTCAAACAGCCACATGGGAAAGAAATGAACTGGAGAACTGAGAAGATAAATGTGTCTCGTTGCAGAGGGCTGCAGGGTGAAGAGAACAAAGAGAATGTTTGTAATAAAGGAGTTACTTTTCTTTTGAAGTCTGGCTCTCCAGAGATATAGCTGTAACTTTTTGTTTCAATTTGTTCCTTTTTCTTTTGTCTCCAATTGCAGTTTGTTTGAAGTAATTGTTGCATTGCAAAGTTTGGTCTGCCCTCTGTTACAGACATTCTCTTTGGTCATTTCATCGCTTCCCTTACTCTGAAGCTTAAAGCTCACTTGACTTTTTACTTCTCCGGTTCTGATGAAGGGCCCTTGACTTGAAATGCTGAAATCTGCTTCTTGCCTTGCTGATATTGTCTGATCTGCTGAATCTCTTAACGTTTTCCTTTTCTCAGAGTCAGGGTCAGGTTTAATAGCACTAGCAGTAGCGGGCAGCACAGTAGCATAGTCATTAGCAGAACTCTTTACAGTATAGGCGACCCAGGTTTAGTTCCCACCACCTCCTGTAAGGAATTTGTATGTTCACCCCATGTCCACGTGGAATTCCTCCAGGAGCTCCGGTTTCCTCCCACAGCCCAAAGACGCACCAGGCGCTAGGTTAATCGGTTATTGTAAGTTGTCTCATGATTAGGCTAGGATCAAATCAGGAGATTGCTGGGTGGCAAAGGGCCAGAAGATCATATTCCATGCTGTAACTCAATAAATAAGTCATGAAATTTGATTTTTCTCAACAAAAAAAAATTACAGCTGGATAAGGCTAAAGCAGCAGGAAAAGGCTCAAAGGCTCATTTTATTATCAAAGTATGTTGGTAGCCAGAGGCTTTTTCCAGGCTGAAATGGCTAACATGAGGGGACATAGTTTTAAGGTGCTTGGAAATAGGTACTGAGGGGATGTCAGGGGTAAGTTCTTCACACAGAGAGTGGTGGGTGCATGGAATGCACGGCCAGCAGCAGTGATGGATGTGGATACAATAGGGTCTCTTAAGAGCCTCTTAGATAGGTACATGGCGCAGAGAAAAATAATGTGCTGGGGAAACTCTAGGCAGTCTCTAGGATAGGTTACATGGTCAGCACAACATTGTGGACTGAAGGGCCTGTAATGTGCTGTAAATTTCTATGTATGCAGAATACAGCTCTGAAATTTGTTTTCTCCAGATAGCCATAAAATCCAGAAAACCATAGCAATAGTTGAAGGGAAGACATCAATCTCCACATGAAAAAGAAACAAAAACTCACAAACCTCAAACCCCCACAATCCCTCCCTCTCACAAAACCTTGAAGATCACCTTCATAGAGAAACAATAGCAAGAACATCAAACCCCAAACCTCCAGCCCACAATCAACAGCAGGAAACAATGGGTGAGAACACAAAAAAAAAGGCCCATAGAACTGAACAAGGCCAATATGAACAAGAGCCCAATCTATAAATCTCAGAATTTTGATAACAACTCCGAGAGCATTGGGACCCAGCTGCCCCTCCGAGAGAAGCAACAGAAAATAGCATCCCCTCCGAGGGCAGTGACACGAACCCAGTGGCCTCGCGAGAACTGCTCACTCTCCTCTGCATTTGCCTCGATGTTTCAATATTACTTGACACTTTAACTGGCGAGAAATGTAGTCAATCGTGGACTGTCTCATCTCTGAGCTTCTCCTTGTGGTAGCTCATTCTCTGATCTCTCTCCTGGAGTTTTCTAGGGGACAGTAGAGTTCCAGCTCACTCGATCGAACTACAGCCTGTAAGTCACAGGCTCCAACAGTTTCAAGATCAAAATTAAGATTAAAAGTATAAGTTGACAACATAGAAAAACTGAAATGACTGATTATCTGGAGATGTCGCCCGAGGAATCATTGTTCACTGGCACCATCTTGACTGAAGCGTTTAAAAGAAGAGCAGAATTATATAAAGAATTATATAAAGTGAATAGAAAAAGTAAATTAGGTCCAATGGAGACAATGACAGGAGATCTTATAATGCCAAATGAAGTGACTCAGAGGACAGAGATCTTCCCCACAGAGAACACGACAGATGAGCTGCAGAGTAGAAACATAACAAAGCTTTGTAACAAAGAAAGGAAAAAATAGTAAATCACTGACCAGACATCAGCAAGATGTATTTGTTTGTTGAGATACAGCACAGAATAGGGCCTTCAAGCCACACTGCTCAGCAACCTCCGATTTAATTCTAGCCTAATCACAGGTTAATTTACAATAACTAATTAACCTACCAACTGGTACATCTTTAGACTATGGGAGGAAACCCAAATGGTCACAGAGAGAACGTACAGACAGCGGCAGAAATGCTAGGAAAAGGAACATAATGGATACTGATTTTCAAAAGGCATTTGATAAGGTACCACACAAAAAGTTATTCCATTCAATAAAATCTCATGAGGTTGCAAGTAACATTATAGCACAGAAATGTTAAAATGAAGAGTAAAATCAGGAGCAGACCAGGTTGCCCTTCAAACCATCCCTGCTCTCATGTGATCTGTACATACTGGCTGTGTGGTGAAAAAGGCACAATTGCATCTCTTTCACCTCAGATGGTTGAAGTAGTTTGGTATGGCCCCCCAAATCCTAAGAACTTTCTATAGGGGCACAATTGAGAGCGTCCTGACTGGTTGCATCACTGCCTGATACGGGAACTGTACCTCCCTCAAGCGCAGGACTCTGCAGAGAGTGGTGTGGATAGCCCAGCGCAACTACCCACTATTTGGGACATTTACAAAGACTGGTGTGTAAAAAGGGCCCAAAGGATCACTGGGGACCCAAGTCACTCCAACCACAAACTGTTCTAGCTGCTAGCATCCGGGAAACAGTACCACAGCATAAAAGCCAGGATCTACAGGCTCCAGGATAGTTTCTTGCACCAGGCCATCAGACTGCTTAATTCATGCTGACACAACTGTATTTCTACTTATAAATTACTACAAATTGCACATATAGATGGAGACGTAACAAAGATTTTTACTCATGCGTATGAAGGATATAAGCAATAAAGTCAATTCAATTGTTGTTCTCCATAGCACTTTATTTTCCTCATGTTCAAAAGTCTATTTATATTGCCACTGAATAAACTCTATGCCTCAGTCACTGGAGCTCTCTGGGGTAAAGCATTTTAATGATTCATGGCAGAGACAATTTCTTTTTTCCCTTGATTCCTAAATCATCTTATTTGAAAATTCTGCCATTTCTACATTTCCCCATGGGTATGATACCCTTAGAAAAAACCACCTTGTCAGCCTCTTGAGATAATCATAAATGTTTCCACATTAATTGGAGAAGAGGAAATGGTAATAGACACACACACAAAATGCTGATGGAACCTCAGAAGGTCAGGCAACATCTGTGTAAATGAATAAATATTCAATGGTTCAGGCAGGCACCCTCCTTCAGGACTGAAAAGGGATGAGGAAGATGCCAGAATAAAAAGGTTGTGGGGTGGGGAGAAAGAGAAGAAAGCTAGCTGGAAGGTGACAGGTGGGTGGGAAAGGTACAGGGCTGGAGAAGGAATGTGATACCAAGAGAGTGGACCATAGGAGGGAGGAGGAGGGGACCCGAGGGAGATGAAAGGCAAGTGAGAAGAGGTGAAGGTAATAGTATATGGTTCTATTCAGGTTGACATATTGATAATGGGGGGGGACTGCGCCTTCAGCAAATCGTATTAATACAAACGGTCAAAATGAAACAAACTGTCCAAGTCTGCTGAGAATACGACCGTAGACAGGAAAGTGTAAAGATGTTTGCAGGCGAAATACAGCCATTCAACAGTGAACAGTCAGATGGAAGGCTGTGTCATGTGGGAAAATGTAAGACCATGAAAACTGGGTGCTTCTTGCTGCTTAAAATATTTTTGTACAAAGAAATTTGGGTGTATGGTTTTAGAAGTTCCAGAGAGCAAGCTTACTAAACTCGTGTGGAATTAGGAAGACAAACTGCATTGTGGGAAGTTGGAGAATGAGAAGTCGTTGCTGAGATTTCCAGGATTTTAAATAATGGACTGATTAACTAGCATTAAATTTGGCCTTGTATCCAGCAACTTGAAACTTCCAGTCTCTCTGCTTATATTTCAACTTACTTCCATCTGGGATTCTGTCTTTCAAATCTGCTCCTTACATTCCTATCCCAGGAATCATCAAGTTTCCTGTTGTCAACTCATGAGCTATGAACTCACGTCCTACTGCACTTGCACATAACAGATTTGAAACATATGTACATTCTCAGACAGAGGAAAGTGAACATTCAAACAGAAAGATGGCACCAGTAGGCCACTGGTTTCAATTCAACCAAGGCATCTGGCTCCTTACAGCCCACTGTGAACCAGTTTGCTCTCTTACTGTTATCTTTCAAAGCAGCCTAGTTCAGTTAAGACATTGTTGAAAGAATACAATTTTTCATTCCCTAGGATCTACTAAAACATTCAATTTCTAATAATTATATTTTAAGCTTTATGTAGAGAAAGAAAGGTACCATTCTAGAAATGTAAAAAGGCAGGAAGAGGAAGCAAATAGATTAAACCATTGAGTTTAATTCAATAATTTTATTTCCATATTCTATCCTAACAAACACTTTTTTTTTTGCATTTTTTAAAACAAGAGACTATCAGCAAATTTATTTGGTCTGGATTTAAAGCAGGTCAACAAGAAATAGCCTGCTGAATGAACTTCTTAACAGAAAGCTTCCCTGAATAGGAAAAGTTTCAAAACACTAATAAAACAGAAAACATAATGGGGACAAAGAATTTTTTAAAAATATCACACCTTTCAAGGACATTGTGAAGTATATCCTTGCTGGCTATTTACATTAGCTATGTAAAGAAAATACAAGGACCTAAATATTCACAACACATGTTAAGAATTAAGCAAATACTTTTGAAATGACTGATCAAAGAAACAAAACTTGTTCAATGGAATAAGGATCAGTAAGTAACAGCATCAGTAATTTATTCTAAGCAACACGCAATTCTTGTAAAGTATGAAAGAAGAATGTACGTAATACAATGAGTGAATGCCACTTTCTATTGTTAGATAGTATTCTCTATTAGTGCATTAACAGGACTGACTACATTCTATTCACATAGTGAACACATACTAAGCTAAGCAAAATCTAGCTTAATCATATACAATAAATATATTTTTTATATTTGTTATTTACAAACTCAAATATTCAACAATTCATAATTTATACATTTTCCTCTATTAACATTTACTAAAATAAACTGTTTCAAACTATAGTTTCTTCATTATTATTTAGAAGTTGCAATCAAGTTGCATTGATAAGTTGCAAGGTGCAGTAAAAGAAATTGGAAAATATCTAGATTTTACCTTAAAATTAAGAATGTAATTACAAAAGCAATTTTGGAATCCATGTTTAAAAATAAGTGAAATCTATCACCTAGTTTGAAGTGGCTGTCACTAAATAATGACAGACACATACTTCAATTTAAAATAAGGCTGATGCATATAAATGATTCCCTTCCAAACTCTGACCCACAGTTTAAAAGCACACCTAAAAAAAATATTCTGCCAATTTCCCAAGGACAGCTTCTTGCAACATACCAACGACTCTAATTCTTAAATCTCAAATGCCATGTATTAAACAGATACTTCATTTGAAATCTAATCCATAAAAGCAGAATTTACATTTTGAGATACATGAAATTTGTTGTTTGTTGCTTTTTATGCTTACACTGCAATAAATAAATATTCATGAATTTATTAATAATGTAAACAAACTTAGAATCTTAAGTTATAAAAGCAAGTTCAGAAATTCGATGTCAGACTTCAATCTTTGAAATGAGTTTGTGGAATCCTGAGATCATTTTGGAATCTGCTTAAACAACAGAATTGCCGTTGCCTTTTTCGGAAGGAAGCATTTCTATTCCTCTTGCAAAGAGTCTTAACAGCTGGCAGTGAACTCTGTAAACAAAGAAAATCAAGTTATTAAGAACATGTTTATTACCTTTCAACAAGATTAGTGAGGAAATGTGAAAATGACAAAAGGGAAAATAGTCAATGATAAGGACCATTGACCTTAACACCTTTCACTGAAACAAGTGTTTCCTTTTAGTGTCATGGATATCAAATTAGCTCCAATATGGCATTTGATGCAAGTACTACGTTCTTCATAAATTGTAACATTGGTGTCATATTGTTAGCAGACAACTTTCAGAGCTGGCAAAGGCAGTCTGTAGTTTCAGTGTGTAACACACATCTGATGCACATAAATACTGTCAAACTCGAATGTTCAGCAACAGGAGGGGATCACCAATGATCAGCATAGTGATGCTGCCTCAATTGCTACTCATTATTACTGCCATTCTGACAATTGTTGATGGTTTGTAGATTTCTTTTATGCTGCAGATTTTTACAGGAAAGAGCATGGCAGATGCTGATACAGCATCACTACAGATGCTGTACAGACCTCATAGGATTTGCAGAACTGAGACGTTCCTAAGGATGGGTGCTTTTGGAGGCGTTCCCTTAATGAGAAGTGTGATATGTTATAACAAATTAAGGAAATGGAAAAGGGAGGGGTAGAGGGGAAGAATGCCACATCTCAGCCTGCTCAGAGAGCAACATTACTATCTGCAAGTCTTCAAGGAATAAAACGTATGCTTCCTATGTCTCAGCAAGCAAGTACTCACTAGATTTATATTACTTTATTGTCATGTACACCAAGATACAATGAAATTCCTCACATGAACAGAGTAAGCAGTATTAATAGTAATAATAAATGCAATTAATAAAATCACAAGCACAAAACAGCAGAATGGTGCAAAGATTATATTGCATAAGCTGCAGAAATGCTAAAGTGACAATAACAGAATAAAAACAAAGTAGAATTCAAGAGTACAAGAATGTGGCAGTATTACTGGGAAAGGGATGAGAAGGAAGTGATTGTTTCAGAGATGTGATAGCAGTGGGGAAGAAACTACTCTTCAGTCTGGAGGTCTGGGATTTCAAGCCTATCTTCTCCCAGAAGGGGAAGGGTGGCAGACAACTTCGACAATACTATCAGCCTTCCCAAAGCAAGGCACTGCAAAGTGGACTGAATGGAAGGAAGTGATGAGTTTGTAAAGGCCTGGATCACGTTACTATTCTCTTCAGGTTCTATCAGTTCAGGGCCGGGCAGCTGCCATACAAGGCAGACGTGCAACCTGTCAAGATAACTTCTGGAGTGCAGCTAGAGAAGTTCAAGAAAATCATCAAGGATATTCTGAATCTTTGGAGCCACCCAAGAAAGTAAACCAGCCCCCACTCCAGCTTCTTGACAATTCCTTAACAACTAATTTCCCTCAACTTGCTGATGTTTTGGGCTGGGTTGCTGTCCTGACACCACAACAAAAGGTTCTCTTCTAAAATTTATAACTACTCCAGTCACAAATGCAATTTCAAAGAAGGTGGGGCTAAATTGTCAAGGGCTGTTAAGCACAGTGAACAATTATACATTGGTTTGCTTCCAGGCTAAAGTTGAAAAAATATCTGCATATTCTTGTAATGTGTGTACTGGGCGTTGCTGCTGCTTTCTTTTCAAAGACAGCTGATCATATTTCATTTCCTCTTCTGAGTAGGCAGGTGATTGGCATTGCACAAAGTTCTGAAATGATAACTGCCTTACTATGTTACACAATGCCACAGAACACAGTTAGCATCCTGAAATACATTACAAAAATAGGGATTCCAGTCCCATACATGACCTTCCTATAACACATTGTGCAGTGTTTCAACAACATTCATGATCCCTTTCTTTTGTTGCAATATATTTGAGTCACCAACCAAATCAGCTACGAGGGTTGGCTTCTCATGATTCAAGATTTATGCGCCTGCATGCAGACACATATGCATACCAAGGGATTGTCCTCACAAAATACAGGTCTATTATGTTGAAGCAATCCTGCACTTCGAAAAACATTGAAGGATTGAATAAACTGCGCTTCAAGATTTGTAGAGGTCTGCTGCATTCTAAAAAATCTCACCATGCGAGTAAGGACAGGACAAAGGAGACAATCAGACAGCAACATTCTGCCACGATTGACAGTGAAACACTAATCTGATGACAATCTCGTGAAAAATGTCAATTCCTGTAAACTTTTATTGAAATCAAAAGAAATTTTGCAGAAATCATCTGCTTCTCTTCTTCGGCTGTCCATCAATTTTCAATGTTGACTGAGGCCTGGGCAAGGTTGTATGGAAGACTGGCAGTTGCCCATGCTGCAAGTCTCCCCTCTCCACGCCACCGATGTTGTCTAAGGGAAGGGGACTAGGACCCATACAGCTCGGCACCGGTGTCATCGCAGAGCAATGTGTGGTTAAATGCCTTGCTCAAGGACAGCCTCAACTGAGGCTCCAACTAGCGACCTTCAGATCACTAGACCGACACTTTAACCACTTGGCCATGTGCCACACAGCAATCTTTAAATATTTTTAAATGCCACCGTACATCAGGAACACACAAAATAAAACTGTCTCTTATCAGCTGCCTTTGGGGTGGGCTGTAGCAATATGCCACTTGGTGCTGCCCAGATGCTGAGTGCTCGGGGGGGGGGGGGCAGGGGGCTTTCATATCTACTCCAATTGAGTATAGGGACAAGAAACAAGACAGACAAGAAAAGTAAATTAATTGTGTTCGTGCATTTGCCTGGAGCCTTGTCTTCTGTTCTCCTCCTTCCCCCCTCGCCCATTGAATCACTCCTAGGAAATGATGTCTTAGAAGCTGGAATCCAGGAAGTAGAAGGATGCTATCCATTATTGAAAGCTGCAGACAATCTTGGAGGAGAATGTCAAGAAACCAGGCTTAGAAGGCATAACTTTGTACCTTATCATCAGCTAACATGAAGAACAAACAACATATTTGTATTCAACCCTCTCAGGAATATGTCTCAGCAATTCCAGTAATCTGATGAAAGACAGATTACTGGTATTCTAAGACATCTTCAAGTCATAAGACACGCTGATAGCCAAAGCTTTAACGGAGCAATCTGCATCTTCAGGGCAATACACGCGCTACTCAAGCAATGGGAGGCTTGATTGTACTACATTACAAGATGAAATGCAATGCTGCATGATCCAATATCTATGTTAATGGAATTGGCCACCAGCTCCATACCGGAAAGCGTGGTTTCCAAGTGCTGTAATTATCTCTGCACAGTTGACACTAGGCCTAAATGTCTCTTAACACTGCATTACGTTTTTCCGCCAGGCTTGCCAATTCACTGGGCATTTCATTGTGCATACTCTATCTTTCTCTTGTAGGTTGTTCTTTCAAAATGTTTGATACTCTTGCAGTAGAACTCTTCAGTAACCCTGGTCTGGCAGAATTTGACATCAATATTCTTCTTTCCCTTTGCCACATTTGAATGAATTCATGGCACAAACCTCAAAATTTGCAATACATCCTATAAGCCCACTTCGAAATTATCTTATCTAGCTAATATCTTAGCTGGTATAAATTGCTGTTATACTGAGAAATGATGACATTTTTAATGCAACTGTCATTTTGTTCCTTTACCAATGCTTGGTCAGTGTGCTGTTCTTAATGGGGAAAAAGTCACGAACACAATAGGTGCAAGCAGGAAAGATGTCAATAAGATTGAAGATGTAGAGAAAATTTACAAGGTGTTGCCAGGATTTGAGGACTTAAATAATAGAGAAAAGTTGAGTAGGTTAATACTTCAGTGTAGAAGAATGATGGGAGATTTGGTAGAGGTGCATAAATAGGGTAAATATAAGCAGGCTTTTTCCACTGAAGTTGGGCAAGACTAGAACTAGAGGCCTGGGTTAACGATGAAAGGTGAAATGTTTAAGGGGAACACAAGGGGCAGCTTCTTCATTCAGCATTGTAAGACTGTTGAACGAGCTGCCAGTGTAAATAGTGGATGCAGGATCAATTTCAAGATTTAAGAGAAATTAATATAGCTGTCTGCAAGGAGTTTTTATATTCTCCTCGTGACTGTGGGTGTTTCCTCCCACAGTCCACAGATGTACCAGTTGGTAGGTTAGCTGGTCATTGTAAATTGTCCTGTGATTAGGCTAGGATTGAATTGAGCAAATACTGGGAGACGTGGCTATTCAGCACCTATATCAATAAATAACATTTGGATGGGGACATGGATGGGAGGGGCATGGTGCCGGTGTAGGTCGAAGGGACTAGGTAGATTAGCAGTTTGGTGCAGACTAGATGGGCTGAAGGGCCTGTTTCTGTGCTGTAGTGTTCTATAACTCTATGACTGAGTGGAGAGATGATAGCAAGTAATAAAACACATTTACACTACAGTACTTGCAATTTGTACATTACTAGAAATTGTGGCAGAAATGTAAAAAAATGTTTTCATTTTGAGAATGCCAGACCTTCCTATGGCTTTAGTCCATAATTAAAGGTATCATACCCTATGCTTTGAACTCAACAACCAGTTGGTCTTGGTAAAGGTCATTCTATTAATTGAGCCTGTAGTTGAGCCCACACACCCTCTCCAGTTCTATATCTATTTTTCCCCTTGCTAGTGAGGAGAAAGTATGCCCCTGAGTATTGATTAATTATATAAATCACTAAATAGCTAACAATGTGTGCAAGCTGTGAGATGTGAGGGGAAACCTACAGTTGAATTAGATGTATGACTATATACTATACTATATTACACACACACAAAACAGGTAATGAATGAAACAGGCAAGAACTGTTGTTGGGATTCTGCCAGCATGTCTGAGACCTAAGGGGCAATTGTGAAGAAACTGGATTTGAAGATGAACTCAATGACATTTGAGCACAGGATAAGGTCACTGAGATGAGTGCAGGTCTTTCTTCTCAGTTTGGCTTTGAACCCCATTAATACATGCCATTGCAGTACTTAACTGAGAATACTCTGGTTCCCTGGAGTTAAAACCTCTCTTTCCTACTTTGCACCACCTCCAAAATACCTCCAGGGTAGCACTGGTAAACCACTCATGTGTTGCATCAGGATTACAGCTTTTCGATGTTGATTAGTTTATCAATGACTCCAGCACTTATTCAATGCATCACAGCTTCCCTTAAGGGTTGCTAGTCATTCAAGATGCAGGTATACAGTATGAAGCGTATAAACTGGGCAGTAAGCACTGGCTGCTTAAATAAATTATTCAAAAAAGAACAGACATGAATTTGGCATGCTACCAGCATCAGAAGCAATAGCTGTGGCTTAACTGAGTTTTGGAATTCCCCAATCCCATTTTCAGGGATTGTTGAACTTAATCTCAGGGCATAATATCCTTTTATGATTAGTAATATGTGCAAATATGTGAGAAGCTTTCCAAACAAGTACTGAGCAACCAATGCTTGCTTATAGATGAGAAACACTGGGGAAAATTGACCTAAGGTTGCTATCTCCTATTATATACTTTCAAGTTCTCCCATAAATGCAGTCTCCTTAGTCTGCGTGCACCAAATTGTAATGTAAATGTGAACATGCAAACAAGTCACATACAAGTGAATGATCAAAACAGGCAGGTATAGTCAGTACTGTAGAAAGAGCTTTCAGTACACTTCTCAGTTACACTAGTGTTCAAAGACACTAATTTGGTTGTTACAGTGCAGTTTAATAATGCTATCTTTGATGAGAAAACAAATTGCTAGGCAATAATTAATTTCAAAGGAACAAAAAAAATCAAAGACAAAATGCATCAGCTTACCTATTCTAAAACCAGTAGAGAGAAATGGAAATAAATAAATGAATCATAAGCAAGTTAAAGCATCTCAAAGTGTAACCTTATGTCCTCATCATGAGAGGTGGAAATGGATAAGGCTGGCCAATCGGCCTTTGGTGAAGCTGTTCAGGCTGATGTCATGTACAGTGGATACAATGAATTGAAGAAACTTGATCTCCAACCATACCATTGACTTTGTACAACGAAGATGGGAGGTCATTAATGGCCTTTGCTCCACTAGGAGCCAAGGGCCCAAGAAGAAGAAATAAGTTAAGATACATTATAATAGCTTTTTAAACTGCAGAACAACACATGGAAACAGGAAAGGGGCTGCAAGACTTGGTCCTTTCCAACCAATTTTAATGGCTTTATAAATCACATAATAAAGTGTAGGCAATCAGTACTATATTCCACAGCAGCTGAACAAATACAATATATGTGGATTTATCATTGATTTGAAAATTAAAAGAGATGAGCAGATGGGTTTTTGCATCTGTTAGTCTTGTCATATAGTATGCAAATAAATTCACTCCAAGTGCATTGTACAGTATTTCTCAGAAATCATGGTTGCGGGCAGTGTGCTCACTTCACCATTTACATCTAGCTCATAGGCTCGCAGTGATAATTTAGGCACAAGAATAACTCAGTTATTCAGATTATGAAAGGTGAAATCAAATTTATGAAGACATGAAATATGTACTGCATTGATTTAAGTCAAACATCACACATTAATGAATAGTACCACAAAGTCAACAATTTTGAGTTAGATATGGCCCTTGAGTTAGATTATGGCCCTTGTGAGTTAGATATGGCCCTTATGAGTTAGATATGGCCCTTGTGGCTACGGGGGTCAGGGGGTACGGAGGGAAGGCTGGGGCGGGGTTCTGAGTTGGATGATCAGCCACGATCATAATTAATGGTGGTGCAGGCTCGAAGGGCCGAATGGCCTACTCCTGCACCTATTTTCTATGTATGTTTCTATGTATTTCTCATGAAGACAACAATCAGGTGGTTGGCTGACAAAATTGACAATATATTAGGAAATAAGCGAATAGCCTACCTCACTTCAATGGCTGCATGCTCAATTATCTCTCCATCACAATCCCAACAGCTAGTAAGCTGCACACAGCTACAGGTGGGATGATCTCTACAGAAGTGTCCAAAGAGATTTTTGCTAACTTCCTGGATATCACTGTCCTCCTCATCACAGTATTTTGGAGTAAATTTGAATCTCTTCACTCTGTATACCTCGACAAAAGCAAGGTCAAACTGAAAATATCAAAAGAACTGTGTTCAGCATGTTAAGACTTTATAATAAACAGGCATCTCAAAATATACCACAAATAAATATTTAAGTGAAATATTGATTTAAAAAGTCTGAATAGAAAGAGATTCTATAGTAGTTTTTCCACCTCATTATAACCGTACTTGAGTATCACCCAATTCACTTGACCCAGTTGTCTCTTCACTTACACAAAACCAACTTCTATCTTTCCTTCCTTTTCCATTATTTTCCCCAACTTGGAAGTATTTAGGCCTGCAAAGTGTCACATGTGTCTAATACACAAATACAGAGGAGCTTATGGATGCACACTGGTGCATAAAAACAGGCATGTGGATGCCTTTTTCATGATTTTGTTCCAAGTGCATCTGGCTACGTATGCAGAAGGAGGTTTTCATAATACCTGCAGGACCTGCTTTGCCATTGTTAAAAGGGGTTGATTCTCAAGTCAGTCTTAAACGTTAACCTGCAAGCAACTCTAGCGCGATCCTTCGCTCTTCCCCATCTCCATCACTAAATAAACCCTCTCTACAATACACCACCTTTACCAAAGCTCTACCTGACCTTTGTACTGGTTGTACCTTTCTAATGTCTTGGCCTATCCTTTTACTACCTTCTAGGACATGAACTTTGGCCAGCCTCTTCAACTACCCCCACCCACCCAATAAACATTACCCCTTTGACCTACCCTTATTTGGTCTCCATAACACAGCAATTCCTCACACCAACCTCAAAACTAACTCTCTATGTAGTCGGGCATGGCAGGGAGAGTTTTCTTCCTTCTCCCGTCTGTGTGAGATGTGGGACTTTCGAGAGACTTTGAAATTCTTTTTTTTTTTTTTTTTTTTTTTTTTTAAACTGTGCCCATGGCCTGTTCTTCATCAAGTTATGGTCTTGTTGCACTGTTATAACTATACGTTATAATTATGTGGTTTTTGTTAGTTTTTCCAGTCTTAGTCTGTTCTGTGTTTCTGTGATATCACACCGGAGGAATATTGTATTATTTCTTAATGCATGCATTACTAAATGGCAATAAAAGAGGACTGCGTGTCCTCATAATCTAATCTAAAAGAAACATTGAACAAGATATAAAACTCAGCTGGTCAGGTAGCATCGGTGGAATAGAATAGCCGACATAGAAAGGAAGGGGGCAGAAGCCCTGGATCCCTTCCCTCCACTTATGAGCACAAACTTCACCATCCCTATTAGGTGAAGGTATTCCCGCGCCCTACCTTCCTAACATTAACGATTCCACATGATCCAATCTCACCGTTGTAGAAGTGTCTGCCTTTGGGCTCTCAGCTAATGCTGTCTGAACTGCTAGGTACTTCCAGCATTTTGTTTTTTAATTTCAGATTTCCAGCATCTATAGTTACTTATTTTTCCCACCTTTCCTTCAAATTCTGTCATTGCACAATGCAGGAGTCAAAAGATGCTCAGATATGCTGCAAGGCCTACTCTGTATTGTACGATTTTTTTTTAAAAGTAGAAAGTGTCATCTTTCAAAAAAGTGCTCACGAACTACATTTACTCCTATTTTATTTATTTTTTTTAAACACTTTATACACTTTCTAGGTTTTAAACTTAAATTTCTTAAACATTAAAACATATTACAAGGTAACAGACTCTATTGCAACAGAAACTTCCCTACAATGGAAAAAAAAACAATAGTTTGTCGAAATACTGAATGTATACAGCATGTCTTTCAGCAGCCAATTCCCCAAACCGTTAAACCTTTCCTCTGTATTGATTAAATTACCTAGAGTCTCAGATACCAGCTCAGGAAAGCTTTGTTTCGATTGGTTAAATTGCAGCTTGTAAATTCTATCAAAACAGTATCAACTCCTTCCTAATATGACAACATGGAGGCAAGTTTTCATAAGGATTAAAAGTGCTTACCATAAAATATTCAATGTTTACTGCATTTCACAGTCAATTTTATAAAGCTTTTTGAATTTCATATTGTGAGGAACATAGTACTGAAAGAAAAATTCAATACATCTCTACCTGATCATTGCTGGTTGTGTGCCTGATGAGATACCTGAGGAAACTGAGCCTTGAACATTTGCGGACTACAATGAGGTCCATGGTCCCATCAGCTAAGTGTGCAGCAGGCGAAAGACCCTTTGGAGATTTTGGACATGCACAACTTATATTTGCTGAATTTATAGCTAGGAACTTTCCTTTAATCACTTTCCATTGCTGGTGATCATCTAAATCAAAGAAACAAATTTTCACATAAACTACCAAGTTGCAGATTACAATCTCTATAGCCATCGTTGCATCAGGCCATTTTATTTTATAGAAAGATACCATGTAACCAAAAAGGTATTAGATAATAAGAACTTCATTACTGCAAATGCTAGTTGTGCAAGAATGATCAGAAACAAGTAATTTTCGGTAAAAATAGAGATTTAAAAATGATTAAACAATGTTATCCATGACCCAGAACACTGGACAACAAAGATTTTGCTTCCTGTATACTTTTGGGTGTAGCTTACAGATTTTGGGCTGCTGATCCTAAAAATCACCAAGAAATTTCTCAATCATGCACAATTTTTTTTTGGAATTGCCTATATTTGTTATTTCAAATCATAATTCAAGTCAATTAAAATGTTACCTATAATGCAAGCTGAAAAGTTTTCTATCTTGTACAGGCATGCCTAGGCAGAGCAGATGCTGCATGGCAGGATAGGCTTTAGAAAGAAAGGCTATAAAAACGCCATGCACACACTGTTCTGTGCATTGTGCTTAGATGTATATTGGTTTGTGACCACATTGATGCACACGCTCTACACGCAGAGCATATTGTGTGCACTCATTATAATACAATAATTGTATTTTCAAGAGCTTTTGTGATAGCAAAATGTCTGGCCAATGTTGCAACAGCTGTGATGCTTAAATCTCAAAGACAGACCATGACTCCCCTTATTAAAAACTACCAGCTCTACTTTAGGTGTAAAATTGGTGACCAAGACAAAGCCTGGGCTCCTCACATTTGTTGCTGAACATACAATTTGATCTTAGAGCTTGGCTCAGTGGTACTTGGAAGTCAATGCTGTTCGCTGTCCTGATGATATGAAGAGAACAGAAGGATTATGTGACAGACTGCTACTTCTGTCTGACAAGTGTCTTTTGTTTCTCTGCTAAAAACAAGAAAACCATGGAATACCCCAATCTCCCTTCAGCCATGAGACCTGTGCCGCATTCCAATACCGAAGCCACCAGAGATACAGGAGTCTAACAAAGGCTGATAAAGATGCCATGATGTACAAATCACAAATGAAAAACAACAATAATACTAAGAGGTTTTGATCCCCTTGTGTTAAGTGAGCTTCATGTGCTAACTGAATTGAGTTAAATGACTTGGGTTTGTCAAAGGGAAAAGCAAAATTTATTGGGTTCAAGACTGCAGGGATGGAATCTGCTGTCACCAGGCACAAAAATTTCTGTGAAGAACTTCGGTATTTGAGACAGATGTTTCCCAGAATAAATGATGTCAAGGTTAAGGAAAACATTTGTTGGTCCACAAATCAAACAGGTCATCAATGATAGGCAATTCCAAGAACTTATCATGGGACTGGAGAAAATTGCATGGAAAGCATTCAAGGATGTTGTTGAAATCTTTTTTGGCAACTACAGAGCACCAAACTATGTGCAGCTGGTTGACAACATGCTTCAGGCATACAAAAGTATGATACAAGTAGTCTGAAATTATATTTGTGTTCAGCTTTAAGCGGTCTATCATAACCACAAAAGATTTCTGAGGAAGCAACATTTTTGTAAAAAAATTGTTGCCCAGTATTGTTATAGACAACCCCCATTTCTCAGTAATGTGAGGCCCCTTTTCCTACCGAATCCCATGTTATAAAAAGAGATGCGTTCTTATGCGATGTTTTCTCCCAACAGCAATGACTCCTCAGATGTGAGGTTTAAAACCAATGGAATTATGAAACTCTTAAATTGCAGTAATTTTTTCCTAGCTTAGTTCAACTAAGAAAATGGAAATATACACTTTGATGTATATTGTTATATTAAAATAAAGCAGTTCTTTCTGTGGTTGGTAACCCATCTGTACAGTAATCTCCAGCCAGGGGATCAGCAGGATTGTTTCAATTTAATGTATTGAAATTTATTTTATTCTGTGAAGTACACCCCACTTCATGGAAAGACTGACAAGAAAAATACAGGAAGTAGAAAATAAACAGAAAAACAATATGAAAAAAGTCCAAATTCCTGAAACAATGTTTATAAACAACCTGGTTAGAAATTGTGTTATTGAAACATAGGACTGATCTAGATTGGTAGATCAAAGCACAGTTTGACTTACAGGCAAAAATTGAAGAGCAGTGATGTAATGGATTATAACAAATGAACTGGAGTTCACATAGTCATTTACAAGCAGATTATCAATGCTCTTGGAAAAGACCTCCACAACTGAATCAGTATTCCTCAAAATTCATAGAGGCCTCAATCTACATTTTCATGAAAACTAACAAGATGCAATCACATCAAATACTTAAAGTAAGGAATTTGAACAATACATAGGGCATCCAAATTGAATGTAGACTGAAGAGAAAGGGTATGGCTTTGATTAATTAGAAAGTATTAATAAAAAAGATTGCCTTGTCTGTTTCCAAAGCAAAACTCTTAAGTGGACTCCTGTTTAACCTGCACCTGTGGTATTTACCGAAATGGGTCTGTTTGATTACTGCTGAGAAGCTTTAAGTATATATGTTTTTTTTTCCTATACAAGTTCCATGGAAATTTGTATTCCATCTCTCAGAATTTTTGATGGGGATGTGTGAATTTCTTTCTACCTAAGATGATGTAACACAATGGTTGTCTGTATTGCCATTATAACAGATTTAAAGTCATACAACATGGACACAGGTCCTTCAGCCTGCTATGTCTTACCAACCATCAAGATTAAGATAGTAATTCAATTTTCCAGTCATGGCATTTCTGTACTTAACTAAATATTTCTTAAATGCTGTGAGTGTATCTGCCTCCATCATCACTCTCAGGTTGTGTATTAAGGATCTGAACTATCCACTGAGTGAAAAAAAAAACCTCTTCCTTTAAAATTTCCTACATCTTACTTATACACTCCCATTATAGTACACATTTGCTAATGTAAAACACTTTCTTTCTGTATCCTAGCCATATCACCAATCTTCGTGTCATCTACAAAGCTACACTAACATAGTTCTATATTCATCAGAAAGACATCAGCCTTTTCTGGTCTAGAGAGAAACAAAGCCATCCTATCCAGCCCCACCTCATCGCTGAAACCCTCCATCCCACTGGATACATTTTGGTGAATCTCCTTTCCACCCTCTCTAGGGTAATCACATCTATCTGATAGTGTTTTGACTAGCATGAGACACTATTCCAAATGTAGTCCAACTGATGTACCGTATGATTGCACCATGATTTTCTAGATTTTATATTCTAGTCATAATTAACTGTGTGTCTTTTAATCACCACATCTAGCACAGCAGTTTAGTATAATGCTTTACAGTGCCAGTGATCCAGGTTTAATTCCCACCACTGTCTGTAAGGAGTTTGTATTTTCTCCTCATGACTGTTGTATTTCCTTCAGGTGCTCTGGTTTCCTGTCAAAGTCCAAAGACAAATGGTTAGTCTTAGTAAGTCCTGAGCAGGCTATGTTGGCACTGGAAGCATGGGACACTTGCAGTTGACCCAACACATTCTCAGAGTGTGTTAGTCATTGACGCAAACAAAGCACTTCACTGCATAATTCAATGTATATGTGACAAATTTACTTATCTAATTTACCTTTGTTTGTATATATAGAGTCTTGTTTTGTTTTTTTTTAATTTTCTAGGGCCCTAGTCCATTATTCCTCCAAAAATGGAGGCTCTCACATTTTTCAGGATTAAATTCCATCTACTATTTCACTGCACATCTTCTCAATGTGTCACTATCATTCTGTAGGGCCAAAATCTATCCTTAATCAATATCACCAATCTTCGTGTCATCTACAAAGCTACACTGACATCCAAGTCATTAGAGTATGTGACAATAACCAAGGGCCCTATCACTCAACAACATTTTACACCAGTGGTCATAGGCTTCTAACCAGAAAGTCAACCCTTGACCATCACCTTCTGCTTTATATCATTAAAATAATTCTGAATCTCAGACACCACTTGCCCTGGATCCCATGAGCTCTTAATGTTTGGACCAGCTTTCCATGTTAAACACTGTCAACAGTTTGACTGCAGTTCATCTGAACTACATCAATCATACTGTCCTCATTGACACACACACAAAATGCTGGAGGAAATCAGCAGGCCAGGTAGCATCTACGGAAAAAGTACAGTTGACGTTTCATGCCGAAACCCTTCAGCAGGATTGGAGAATAAAGGCTGAGGAGTAGATTTTAAAGGCCTGCTGAATTCCTCCAGCATTTTGTGTGTTGCTCGGATTTCCAGCATCTGCAGGTTTTCTCTTGCTTGTGATACTCATTGACATATTTAGTCATCTCCTCAAAACAAAGTTCAAACAAGTTTATCAGATATGAATTTGAAACAGTAAAGCCATTGTGACTATCCCTGCAGAACCTTTGCCTGTCCAGGGTTGGATTAATCCTATCCCTCAGAACTTATTCCACTAATCTCCTTTTCATTGATGTTAGAATTACCAGCTTATAATTATATGGCTTATTCATGCTGCCAAAAAAAAATTACATTCACTGTGCTCTAGTCATCTGGATTTGAAAAATTCTGTCATTTTCCCACAATCTTCTCGCTTGCCTCTTGGAATATATCTCATTGTGCCCTGGGGATTTATCATGCTTTAACCTGTTAAGACATGTAACAGTTCTACTTCACTGGTAATTTGTTCTAGAATTGCACTGCCTCACTCCCAATATTGTTTTCTATAGTGAATAAAGATGAGCAATATTCATTTAAGACTTCACCTGTATCATCACCTACTGGACTGTAGTCAGGGATTCTTGTAGGCAGAAAAAGAACAAAGATGAATTGATTCCTTAAATTCATCTTATATAGTACAAAAGGTCTGTGGATTCAACACGGTTATCAGGCTTAATGTTATCAACTGTCATAGACCTATCCATAGCACGTGCTGGTAACAAGATTTGAGAGTGCATGGATAAGCCTATTAGCTACTTCATGTGACCAGAGAAATTTGTAATCTTACCACTATTAAGAAATTTGAATTCCCTTTCTTTTTTTGATGCCTTCAGTTGCTCTCCACTGTGCTGACAGATACGACATCTAAAAGAAGAGCATCCAATATTAAGGTCAGAATTATGTTTTCATATACTGGCATGCAAGAACATACATTGGAGCAAGCTGGATATGGAGTTCATGGTAGTCTCATTATGCATTTCTATCAATACACCGATACAAGGATGTAAATCTGGTAGGATTTGGGATTCCAAACAATTGTAACAGTAGAAAATTAATATCCAAATGGCCTGGTTTCATAAAATGTTTCATTACATTGGTGTTGCATTAAGAATGAATTTTCATAGACCATAGTGTGCAAAAGCTTGGGGGGGGGGGTGTGTGTGTGCAAGCACACGCGCGCACACACACAACACTTATATACACAAGGGAGCTAGGGTGCCCAAGACTTCTGCATGGCATTTGTCAATGTGGAGTGGAGAGCGAGTTTATAAATCTGGTGGGAGCAAAGGATATTGGGAATGCTGAGGGTGGGGCACCATGGGAGGAGTGCCAGGGGAGGGGGGTGGCACATGTGCAACCACATCCAGCCTTGAGACACCAAACAAGGTTATTTGATTCCAAATAATTAGTTTATTGATCATTGTGGAATGTCTCTCTACTGCTTCCCACTCTGTCCCCTCTCCCTTACCCCTTTCCCAACCACAATTCCTCACTCCCTGCCCCCTTCCCAGTCAGACGCAATAGAGACCCATATCACAATCAGTCACATCATGAAGTGTGTTTTTTTTTGGTGGCAGCATTACAGTGCAATACATAAATTACAGCATTGTGCAAAGTTGTAATATTTACTACTTGAACATAAATTACTTTCCACTCAAGTACATTATGTCTTAATTACTTACAAACAACTTGACTGGCACTGGATAATTACTTACTATGCCTCTGGTTCTAATTATTGTTTATGATTCAACTTCTGATAGTCTCTTTGTTTTATATTTTTCTATCATATTTCATTCCACCTTATATTATTTTCTATTAATAAATTCTAACTTATATGGTTTAAATTTCACATTTCCTGGTAGAAAAAAATTGCAGGTTGCAAAACAATTGTTCTCAATCACTCTTGATTCAGGATTACAACACAAAACGTGAATTATCCCTTTGCCTCCACAGATGCTGCTTGACCCACTGAGTTCTTCTAGCAGTTAGCTTTGCACAACAAACTGTTCATTCCATCCACAGGTCCCAGATCCCCTACAGATGTCGGCTACTGCTTTCTCTGATAACCGCAAATCAAAGAACAAGTGGCTAGTGTCACTTGTCTGACATTGATCAGACCATTTTATACTACTGCTGACTTTAGAAAAAGATAACTGAGAAGCACCAAATTAATGTTTAAGATTTCACCTTTTGTTTGAAGTAATTACTCCAAAACAATCTAAGGTTACATATATTTAAGATTGCAATAACCTTCTCAACCATGTAACCTTTTGACAGGTTTGTTAGTTAGCAGAAAGTAATTCATTGATGAGATCTCAGCAAAAATATACAATTTTAAAAAATGGGCAAGATACATGTTTATTAGTCGGGAAAAAAGTTTGGCAGGGAGAACAAGGTAAGACTACTCACCCAGCTGCACATGGTCTCTTATCTCTTGGACTACCAAGCGTTTCAGTTGCTGGTAAATAAGAAATTACTCCTTCATAGCACTGGTGAGTTAGAAAAGCCTTAAAACCTACATGGAAAAATAAGTTAAACTGTGATAACTTGGGTTTTGGGACTGTAGATTTTAAATCACAAATTGATGTGAATGAATACAGAGCATTCACACCAGGACCACCAGACTTCAAAAATAGTTACTTTTCCTCAGCAATAAGACTAATCAAAACCTCCAACCACTAATCCCCCCTCCACATCCTCAACTGCCACTACTTTATAATTTTCTGTCAGTCACCTTATGTACAGATGGTTCTGTAACTAGTGTTACTTTATGGACATACAATCAATGTAGGCTCATATTTACATATCTCATTTAAAACAAAATCATTATTGCTTTCTTTATCTTGTGCTTTTTGGAGCTGAAGTAAAATTCATAAGCCATACATTTCACTTCTTTTGCCTTTTATATTTGTTTTTCGCCTTGGATATGATTCGGGAACTATTGGAACCTGTGATTTGTTGTTTAGAGATTGTTTGGGTCTTCCAGTGCTCTGTAGTCTCTGAGAGGATTCCAGGAGAGGCAGCATGCGTGACCCTCTAGGTGGGCAGGCTGTGGGATGGGGTGCCAGCCAATGTTGACTCCATTTCGCCAATTAAAGCTTCCACTGAGCGCTGATTAAAGCAAAAAGGGAAGCTGAGGCATTGAGGCGGGTTCAGAGGGTGAGCACTGGCTACCTGTGTTCTGATCAATCTGCTACCAGAGAGGAGACAGTCTGCCACTGTAACTGGAGAGCATTGCCCAGGTTTTCTGCACTTTGGATGTGGACTTGCACTAGACTTTATATTCAGTCTTAAGTTTTTTTTTAAATATTGTGCTTTTTTTTTTACCCGATCTTTCTTGTTTTTTTTTTGCACAGGAGGGGAATTTGGGGGTTGATAAGCCTGTTTCATTTTCTTTGTTATTTTCCTTCAGGAAGATGGGATTTGGGAATTGATGATCATGCTGCCTTTCTTTTCTTCCTTGGTTTCATGGCTACCCGGAGAAAAAGAATTTCAGAGTTGTATACTTTGATAATAAATTAACCTTTATTTCATTCTTCTTTCCTGTTGTGTACTGGAAATAATATACAATCATGCATCTAAATTCCATTTTCCTTCCTTGTCATAGGCTTTTCCACTGGCAAAAAATTGTTATTACATTTAACACAGCAAAATAACCCAAGTTAGAAGGGAAAATTGATAACAAACCAAAAGAGCTGAAAAACTGTTCTGAAGTTTGGTGAAATATGAAACAGAAATTGAGGGTTAAACAAGGAGGGAAAAAAAAGAGGAAATTCAGAGAAGGGACAGCTGATAACAGTATCAGCATAGTGCAAAAGGGAAGGGATGGAAAAGTGGACAGTTCAGGTAAAGATTAAGAGATGGAGTAAGTTACAAAAATAAAGAAGGGCAAGACTATGAAGCAATATGGAAGCAGGACTGAGAATCTGTAAAATAGTAATTTTCCACACTCGGACTAATGCAAGTTAGCAAGCAGAGATTAATAGGATTTCATGAAAAGGTATATACACTGAAGTTTTGGACGGACACCCGCTTTTAGGATGTAAAAGTGGGCAGCGTGGAGAACTTACTGATAGTTGACTCCAGAGGTTACAAAAGAACCGATATCTTCAGCAACAAGTTTATTTAGGCAATGACTGAGAATATATCCTCGACATCAACAAGCAATAAATATATTAACAGGAAGTAGATGATGTTTTAGAGCAGAAAACTGCACAAAAGCCATTTTTAGTCACAAATAGAACTGAAGGAAACAGAAATGATACAATCATGACAGTTCTTTCAGAGGTACACAATGTTACAACTAACACAAACTGGCATCTAGAGCAAGAAAAAAAAAATGTCATATCAAATGTAATTACCAGAAAAATTGTATCTTGATGGACCCATCCAACGATTCTTTTCACTGTCTGATACTGTATCACCATAAAATCCATATCCTAATAGAGATACTGAGTATTTCAAAAACGTATTTTTATGATGTACTGAACTGACATCAATGGGTTGCGAATCACCTGTGGGGAAAACAATAACAAAGTACAAGAATTATCTCAAAGAAACCTTTCAACTCCAGAAAGAACAAACATTATGTTGTTAAATTTGGCTGTATTTGTCATTAATGTGGTTCCACATTGCACTAAATCTGACAATTGAACAATCCGTTAAAAGATTAGAAATATTAAGAACAAATTAAAAGTGGGGATAAGCTGAAATATTTTTACTACTGTAGGAATGAGATTATTCTAAAGAAAATGTGATAGGCACTTTTAGAGGTTTAACTGCAAGCTGGCTGTTATTCAGATCTACATATGCCAATATAAAGGATTTTCACAAGAAAGCTATGCTATTGATGAAAAGATGATCAGATCATGGGAATACATTAAGGAGAAGTGAGAGGATGCTAATGTTTGGGAGGAGCCATCTTTCAACTACCTGATGGTAATGTAGTGGCAGTGGGATGCATCATTTCCTTCAAATTTTCTGCAATGTCAACGTCTTCAACCTATGCTATAGTTTCATACACTGGCAGCTGAAGCAGTTAAATCAATACATTTTAGAGTACATTTTTGAATTTTTTTAAGCACAAAATGTATTAAAATCAACAAGATAGGACACTCAAAATTTAGAGATTAGTAGTGAATGAAAATTAGAAAATAATCTGGAAGGAACAGAACATTTTGCAACTAGTTTTAATATGAATACAATGTCAAGCAAAAGGAGCAATGTTAATTAAAGCTTTGCATTTAAAACAGTGACATTCAAGGGGATGGAAAATAACTTGTTCACAATACACTATTAATTGGCAAATCTATATAAAATACAGTACAAAACCAAACATGAAAGGAAAATCTTCTTGGTAAAACAAAAAGCCTCAATAAAATGTGACAGAACTGAAAATCTAACACATTGTTAAAGCTATATAACCAACAAAAACATACAAGAAAAATTACAAATAGAAAGCATGAAAGGAAAATGCTGACCCAACAGCCAAAGATGCAAATGGGAATCTGAGTGATAATATAGTACGACATTCAACTAAAGACAAATGTCATTCATACTATAGTAATTAGATATAACATGAAAATATATGTTCACAGTAGAGGACAACACTAAAATAAAAATAGTACAGGGAAAATAAAATTAATTCAAGGAAAGGAACCTTGTGAATTCAGTAATGCAAGAAAATAGAAAAAAGAAAATAACAAGACTTCAGAGAAAAATATAAAGTGCTTGATGGGAATGATAGGCTAACATTAACTGACTTCCTCTCTAGGATGTGAGTACTGCCACAATATATTGTTAACTACCGACGAATGTTGCTTATGTGAATATTTGATTAAGACATTTGAACAAGTCTGCTTTCTGAAAAGCAAAAATAAATGGTATTTGCAGGCAAGCTTGTGATATGGACTGGTATTTAGTGGGGAGGTTGGAGAAGTAGTACCATAAATTAAATATCATCAAACTGGTAGAAATTTCTTCAAAGATTTACCCAGGTATTGCACTTTTTCCAATCATTGACTTTAACATGTTGGCAAGTACCCTTTCGCACACTATTTCTATGCCGATCATCTATATTAATCCCATTTGCCTAAATCAATTCAATATCCATCTATGACTTGCTTATTCAAGGATTTGTCCAGATACATTTTAAATCCAAAATATATAGCATTCATTTGTCAAGGTAAGCCCAGTAATTTAAAGTTATTTTCAGGAAAATGGACCTTTCATAAAACTTTTTAAAAGCTGATCTGTATTTTCTGGCCATTTGTATCTCAGATTACATATAACATCAAGATACCAACCTACAATGATGTGCAAGGCAGAAGTCACTGGATCATTTGTTCCAACTGTTGCATAGCAGATGCAGTCTGTAGAACCTGGAATACACAACATGTCTTAGTTGAATTTTCCATTTCTTTTATTTTGCTGTCATGATTATAGTAACAGAAGTTTTAAAACTCAGGATTTTTGTCAAAGTGAGATGATGTTGCTCTAACTTAAATTAAGGTGGCGAAGTAATTACATCAAAACAACTTCCTTGATTGGCATTATTCAAACCAACGAGGAAGAAATTAATGTCAGATCTGATTCTTGGAAAGGAGGTGGGTCAAATGGACTAAGATAGGATAGTGGTTAGCATAATGCTTTATAGTACTGGCAACCTGGGATCATTTCTCATCACTGTCTGTAAGGTGTCTGTACATTCTCCCCGAGACCGCATGGGTTTCCTCTGCATGCTCCAGTTTCCACCCCCAGTCCAAAATGCACTTGTTGGTAAGTTAATTGGTCATTGTAAATTGTCCAGTGATTAGACTAGGATTAAATTGAGGGGTTGCTGGGCAGCTCAGCTCGAAGGTCCACACTGTATCTCAAAAGAAAAGTGTCAGTGGAAGAATATTCAGAAAATAGTAACCATCAGATCAAAATGTTTAGATGAATAGTAGAGACTAGAAAGCAGAAAATAGCAGAATAACATGACTGAAGGGCTAAGTTCAAAGGGATGTGACCAGCATAAAGTGGAACCAAATTAACAATAAATAAATATGAAGTAGACAACTTTAAAGATGAAATGCTTCAAATAGTGGCTAGATTTATATTACTGTGCAAAAGTCTTAGAGAGATATGTTCTGCACAGTACTGTTACTGTAAAAATAAACAAATTCAATGACATATCTGAGTGAAGATAAACCTGATTCTGATGGGTCTCTATTCTGGATGAGTGGGAGAGGGCAGGGAAAGCAGAATTATGTTTGGGAAAAGGGGAAGGAGAGGGAAGTATTACAATGACATTCTAATAACCAATGAACCAATTATTTAGAATCAAATAACACTGCTTGATGTCTCACGGCTGGGTGTGTCTGCATCTGGGCCACACCCCACCCCGGCACACCTTCTCTGCCACCTGTCCCACAACTCTCCCGCGGCACTCCATCTTCATCATTCTCAACATCCTTTGCTTCTGCTAGATTTACAAACTCGCTCTCTGAGCCACATTGACAAATACAGTACTGTACAAAAGTCTTAGGCACCCTAACTATAAACTCATTTGTCTAAAACTTTTACACAGTACCCAAGGTTAATGGATAACAAAATCAAAGCCAGACCTGAGTGGGCAAGATTTGATTGATGTCAGTCTGTATTTATTTAAAAGGTGAATAACTCCTTTGAGATCCAGACTCAATACTGAAAGCTGAGAGTCCAAATCAAAGAACATCTGGGGCTAGCAGAAAGTGAATGAGAACTAAAACTAACATAAACAAGAGCCAAAAATCATCCTTAATAGGCAAGTAAATACAAGTGGACAGTAAGTAAAAGCTTGAGGCCAATTAAAAAATGTGATCTATGCACAGAGGCAGAGGCATAACTAGAATATTAAATGAGTTCTAATGGCAGAGGATGCTGCCAAAAATCTCAGAAGGAAAGTGATAGTGATAATGGACCAGATGTGGTGAAAATTTTTTGAACAGGAACAGCACTGATTGGCATTGTTTTAAGTAAGGTTGCTGAGGAAGATGAACACAAGCTTACCATAATTATCTTTCCCATGAAACTTACCAACGTGATCAAAAATGGCAACCATGTTCAGAAAATGGGTAACAAAATCCCTAGACCTGTTTAAGCTAAGATGTGAGGAGGAACAATCAGGGAACAAATAAATAAGCACTTGAAGTTTAAGCAAATAAGAGCCAGAATTGAGTTTTTAAAAATGACAAGTCCATGTTTGACTACCATAACTGAATATTCAGCTAGCATAACTGTTAAGGTGATTAGAGGAATGTGGTCATTGCCATGCACATAATTTTTAGAAAATCTTTGATAAAGTATAACATACAAGGCTTACTAGAAAAAAATGAGGGTTGTGGTATTCAAGGATCGAGAGCAGCATTGATCAGAAATTAGCAGAAAGCAGAGTTATGACAAACAGCTGTTTTTAAACAGGAGATGGCAATGAAATGCTGTTCCACAGAAGCCAGTGCTGGGATCAGAGGTTTTGCATCGCTCCCATATACAGAATGCAAAGGGCAGCAATTACAAGTTTGCAGATGACATGCAGAAGGCAGCGAGGAACACAATATCATTCACTGACAGGCTGGTAGAATGAACATGTATTAGATTAAATTTAGAACTGTTAAATACTTCCAGGACCTAACGATCCTGCTTTCATTCATCCTGCCAAAGTATAAGTGCAGAGAATTTTCTAAGCATGGTACAGCAAGTGCAGCATATGGTATTCTGAGATTCAGAGGTACAGCCTACAAAATCAAGGAAAAAATGTTGAACCTAGTTAAGCTACCACTGCAATACTACATCTGAAACTGGTATCTTACATTAAGGTTGTGAAGAGCCTAAAGAGGTGCAGAAAAGGTTTACTAGAATGATGGACGCACTGTAATTTTGAAGGTGGGCTTTTCCTGTTGAGCAAAGAAGGGAGTGCTGGGATTTGATTGAGCTGTGGAGGGAAATTTGAATGCAAACAGCAACATGGCTGGTGTAAACAGAGGGAAACCAAATAAGATGGGACTCCTATTAGAAATCAAATAGCAGCCTGAGTGTGGAGGAAAACATTAAAATGTCCTCCTGCTCAATCATTAACAGTTTTTTCTTTCAGCAGATGTCACTGAAACCTTTTTCAACTACATCCTAATTCAGATTGTCTCGTTCAATCATTGACATCGACTCTTGAAAAAGCAACAGCGTTTAAGAAATTTAAAAAGTTTCACTCTTTTTGGCTCAACCAGTTTCTGCACTAAACTGGGAAATCTTCCCTTTAACATTTCTTACGATCCACCTTGAACAGCCATAACTTTAAACTCTGCAATTCACTCATTAAACACTTCCTTCTCTCGAGTTCTCTGTCCTCCTTTAAGAATGCAGAAAGGGAAGATTCATGTGGTACATTGTTCCTTGTTTCCGAGATTATGATTGAATTGTACAATAATATATGGAAGATAAAAGCACAAATTTATAGATGTTATATATTCTACATTGTGTTTTTAAAGGAAATGTTGACCTTTTGTGCTGCTTTTTTTTATATAAGAAATACTTCTCACCTGATGGGATAATTCCAATCCTCAAATCGCATGGAACTAGTTCAGCATTGGGATGATTTTGATTAATGCATGCATTCTTCTGTGTCCGACCAATCACACCATGCATTACCTCACTGAACATACCATCTCCACCGACAGAAACAATCCTGGCAAAAAGACAAAAGTCAATTAATACTCAGGTCAAAATTTGATTAATATGCCCAATATATTTCAAATGCACTTGAGTTTTTCCAGGAACACATTAGCCTTACTAAACTACTCATTATCAAATTAAGCCAAGATCACCACTGATTATTTTAACAGTGAAATAGTGGACAGAAAAAAAATTGAGAGAGTAGAAAGGAATGAGAGAAAAAACTAATCTGGTGCTTGCATTAGAACTGAGTGATGCAGAGTAAAACAAAATACAAGATACACAAGACTACTTATGGTTGTTATTTTGAGCTTGCTAGCTAACAAAACACATGTATTTTCCTTATTTTGAAAGGCCTTGGATTACATCTTTTTTTCTAAAATGGTGGTTCAGTCATTTGTAAGTGAACACTCACCCATCATATTTCTCTAGATCAGCTTCCAACAGGTAGTTTCTGGCATGGTTAGCATATTCAGTAACTGGAAACAATAAGAAAAATTGCTCAAAAGTTTTAAAACTACATTCACAATAAACTGAGAATTTTTGTTCAAGTTTTTCCAGCACAAGCTGTTCCACCAATAAGTTTCAAAGAAACAACAAAGGCCCATAATTCAAACACATTCCACCAAAGCTCTGAACTGACCATAGAAGTGAAGAGAGTTTGTACGAGGGTAGCGCATTGAGAATTATAGCAATGCCCTTGAAAGAATGTCAGTCTTAAGTGATGACAGCAACCTTACATTCTGGTAAACATGGCTCCACACAATACCTGGACTATTCTACCTGGTTTGGTTTCACCAGGGTTCCTTTTTATTTTAAAACAGCAGCCAAATCTTCCATTCCACTTCACTGACAAGCTCAATTTGTGGTTGTCAAATGGAGCTAGCCAGCTCAATATTAATGAGGGTTGTGGTACAATATCAGTTGTTTCTGATCATTCACTCTTTTCAAGTGATTGGTCAAAGACACACCTGATATTGGACCTGGGATCTCACCAGCACTCAAGGTGTGTTCCCAGGAATTAGAACGCTAATTAATCGCACTAAAAGAGGTCACATTACTCATATTGTTATGTTTTACTTCCAATAGTACAAGAGGCCATTCAGCCCAAGTTTATGCTGTTAGTTTTCCCTGAGTCCTATTCCTCTACTTATTTCCTGGCCCTAAGCACACTCACGTGCCAATGAACTCCCTTGATGTCCCTGCCATCTACACATATCAAGAGCAATTTTTAGTACAAAATTAACTTAGCAACCATTATCACTGAGGGATGTGAGATGACGGTGGAGAACATGAGGAAAATCAGGGAGAAAGTGCAAAATCCACCTAAAACCCTGGATTGCAGCACTAATTGCTGGCTCATTGCACCACTCGAGACATTACAGTATCTTATCGCAGTGCTCAGTTGCTGCACCTGCTACCCTAGCCTGCTTAACACTAGTCCACAGAGGCAGCTTCACTACATTGAGTTACAATGGGAGAGCACCAATGATATTCGAGCCTTCACACCCAGATTCCCAGAACACAGCAGCATGCAAGGTGGAGCAGATAGAGGGTTGCACCAAATTTCCGGTGCAGCAGTGCAGGTCCTGAACATATCTTTTGTTTTACAACACGAGGAGTTTATACATTAGTGTTTGGATGTATTATAGTAAATGAACAATCTGCACAGCAATACTAATCTAGGAATCAGTATAATCAAAATAAATCACACTTAACAAAAAAAACTGATTGCTATTCCATCATTCCCTGATGCAATTTACTCTACTCAAGCAAACATTCAGCACAGTGGGGCAAAGATACTATTTTGTCCTGTTCTAACCCAGCAAAAAGTC
This sequence comes from Mobula birostris, assembly GCF_030028105.1. Classification (NCBI taxonomy): domain Eukaryota; kingdom Metazoa; phylum Chordata; class Chondrichthyes; order Myliobatiformes; family Myliobatidae; genus Mobula; species Mobula birostris. The sequence continues at coordinate 38,378,458 of NC_092392.1, read as the reverse complement.
AATTCAGTAGCTCTATAGCTGGTTTTAAAAAAAACAAATAATGTTTATTAATATATATTGAAAGATGAATAATGAAAAGATGGATAATAAACTAACTGAATTATATTATTTAACTACTAGTTGCGGCAATAAATGTTGGTATTACTTACATGATATACTATATAAAAATTTGTATATAGGACATGCACATTTACACAGGATAATAGGCCTGCTTCCAAAATCAAATCCCTGATGATTAATGAAAAAAAAATGGTTAAAATATACCAGTAAGCAAAAGCTGTCATTTTACTAGCCTAATTTAAGATTAACAAAGAGTAGGTCATGCGTTCCTTCAAATTTTGTGAACTTGCAAACCTAATTGTTTTTTAGGTTAATTATGAAGACACTCAGTCCTCGTTTATTGTCATTTAGAAATGCATGCATACATTAAGAAATGAAAACAATGTTCCTCCAGAGTGATATCACAAAAAAAAAGGACAAACCAAAGACTAACACTGACAAGACAACACAACATAATTATAACATATAGTTACAGCAGTGCAAAGCAATACCATAATCTGATAAAGAGCAGACCATGGGAATGGTAAAAAAAAAGTCTCAAAGTTCCGATCGACTCCCGATAGCAGGCGGCAGAAGGGAGAAACTCTCTCTGCCATTAACCTCCAGGCACCAACAACTGTCGATGCATTGGAAGCACCCAACCACAGCCGACTCCATGAGTCCATTCAAAAACTTCGAGCCTCCGACCAGCCCTTCGACACCAAGCACTATCTCTGCCGAGCACTTCGACCCTGCCCCGGCCGCCAAGCAACAAGCAAAGCCGAGGATTCGGGGCCTTCCCCTCCGGAGATTCAGGATCACACAGTAACAGTGGCAGTGAAAGAGGCATTTCAGAAGTTTCTCCAGATGTTCCTCTGTTCTCTCATGTCTGTCTCCATCAAATCAGAATTGTGCATAGCACGCTACTTGACAGATTACAGATATCATTCACCGGAGTGGCCGCACAAGCTGTGTCACGTCGCCATCTTCTCCTCCGTAGAAGATGGGCTGTACGTTTTAAATTTGTCTGGGTTTTGTGTAATCCAGCATTTTTAAACATGTAAAAAAAAATTATAAAAGGCAGATGAGTAAAATAAATAGCTAACTAGAAATGGATTCATTTAAAAATTAATAAAACAAATTAATATCAATGTTAAACAAGTGGACTTGAACATATGAAAACAAGTATTGATATGGAAAGCAGAGTTGGTGAACAACAAAGAGATCCTCAGAGACCACATCCTCAGTAAATAACCTCATCTGCAGGAGCTTTCATTCAGAGTTACTGAGCTGGAGTCAGAGATACAGATCCTATGATAGATCCCGAGGCAGTTACAAAGCTCACAATACTCACTTGAATTTGGCAAAGAGAGAGAACAGTGAGACAATAAGTCCAACTGATTTGGGACTCATGGATATGGTGATGCAGGAGCCTCAGCTTTTTATCCAATCTAACAAGTATAAGGCAATCATCACATAATAGTAAAGATGACACAAGAGATATTATAGATGCTGGAAATCTACAGCAATACAAATAATGTGCTGGAGGAGCCCAACAGGTCAAGCAGCATCTATGAATGGGAATAAACAGTCGATGTTTTGGACTGAGACCCTTCATCAGGTAGAGATAGCTATTTTGACTACAGTATGTGACTAAGTAAGGGAATTAAAAAGGAATATGGTAGTGGTAGGGGCAGGACAGTCAGGCAGATAAATACTATGCTCTGATGCCTAAGTCTTGAAGACTGTGCTTGTTGCATTTCTGGTTCTGGAGTGTAGGACATCTCCTCTGGGCTGCAGATAAATGGTTCGCAAGTGGAATTTCTGGTTACCATGGCGCAAATAGATGATGTAGGTAGGACCAAAGAACAGGTTTAATGAGGACCCAGAGGAAACTGGGTCAATTTACATCCACAACCACAAAGGTAATGATCTCTAGCTTACTTTTGAGCCTCACAAAGATTGACATAGGTAAACTGATCAAAGAAATGAAAATGAGGAGCAGAAATTCATGAGAGAAGGGATTTTGATCCATGGGGCACAGGTATCAAGAAGTACTAAGGAGAGGGAGCAAAAAGGTGGGAGCAGATGTCAGGAAAGGAGGAGAAATTCAAACATCGGTTCTCTGCCGCTCGGCTGACAGCCCAAGACATGACATCGGACACTTAGGAGCCATAACTAAACATTTCAAGCACAAAATCACTGCACCGTAGGTAAAATCAACAAAAGTTTAAGATCGCACATCCACACCTTGCCAAAACCAATGCGAGAGTGGCGGGAGACTGTGAACCATGCTCACCTGACTTGTATTGGCGGGAAAGCGGTGCATCTCATCTCAACAGTGAGACCGTGAAGCTAGTGCACCTGACTTGTATTGGCAGGAAGGCAGTGCTGCTCGCATAACTGTGAATTTTGGACGCATATAACAGGACGATGGTAGAAATAGGTTCCTCGCATAACTGTGAATCCCCATAGTCTGAAGACGCATATAACGAGGATAGGGTGTAGTTGTTATAAAGCAAACAGGATAGGGAATTAAAAATTCCAGGGTACTTGACAAGTTAGAGACAATATTAACAGAAAAGGCAGCAGGAATAGGTAAATCTACTAACAAAGGGTTACTTCCAACAGGTTTCAGGAAGGGCTCACTGCAGATCAGAATTATCTTGGATGCTGATACAGAATAACAAAAGGTTAGAAAATTTAGGTTAGTAATTTATTGACTGAGGCTGATGTGATCTTAATTCAAGAGAGAAGACAATGAAGGCAGAATAGTTCCCATTTATCCCACTGATTAACTTTTGTGGAAACTTAAGAGGTGGGCCATAATGTTACAGTAAGGAAGGGAGTTGGCTTTGTCACAGCTTTGCTTGGACCTGGATCACTGGTTAGGAGAGTATAGAAGAGTAAGTTATTCATTGCGATACTGGGGTAGATCAAAAACCCCAAACACATTGAAATCAATCAAAGTCCAAGACTTTGCTATCAGTTTAATTTATTTCCATATGTGTACGTACCTATATGCACAGACAAAATGATAAACTTACTTGCAGTAGCATCACAGGCACATGGTGTCATACAGTACCATTTACAAGACAAAGTTATCACAATTGATTTTAAAATATTTTATGCTTTATAAATTAGAAAGTATTTTATCAATTTACATCGCAACAGAACAAACTTTACAATGTGCATCACTCTCCAAGACTTCCTCACAAACCAAACAGTATACCCCACAATGCAAACCAACATGGAATGCATGCACAATTGGAATTGGTGGACCATGTCACCACCAAATATCCCCAAAGACCCACCTCCCTACTCACTCCCTAGCATGGCTCCAAGAACTTCTTATCATCCCAAGTCAGGAGATGAAACCTAGTATTTTGCTGGCCAGATACTTGTACTACCATGGCACACAAGTAGACTGAGAATATTTTGAGTACAAGATTCAATGATTCCTTCGGTGAAGCTTTTCAAAAAGACACCAGACTTCTATATTAGTTTCAATGAAGGACAAATTATGCGATTCTAGTTGCAAATCCATGCATGCCCTCCAAAACTGCCGTTGATAATCAAAAGTCATATCAGGACACCACTAAAGCCTCTGCCCTAACCATTAAAAGCAGTAGCTCCTTCATATTCAATGCCAAACTCAGAGGATTTTCCCGGTATTTGCTCACCAACTGTTGTTATTACCATTTCAACACCAAACTGATTCCTTTTGCTCTGGGTACACATATGGATTAAGTAACTCTGATATAGCACTAAACACTGACTTGCTAGCCTAATACCATAGGAACAGACAGTAGCAGCTATACTTTGGTGCTTGATCTGGGAAACATTTGTTCTAGACAGGCTTCCAATTTACAGGAGGCAAGTGCCGCAGCACTTTGTGGACAGCATATAATAGAGGAAATATCTGGACACACCAATGCTATCTACAAAAGATGGCTCTAACTTGTGCACGATATTTTATTGTACACCTAGGATTCTTCCATATGACTGTACCAACACAAGCTCTGTCCAACCATTGCATTACCTTATGCTAATCCCAAATGAACATGACGTTCTATACACTTACAATGACAGAATGCTAAAGTTCAAATTCCATGCAAAACTTGTAGTAAGTCCAAGACCAGAGCTTCTGCTGCATTGATGTGGTAACTAGCAGTTTTCCACAATCATTTAAAAGATCATTAATAAGTGACCAAATGCCAAAACTTTGTTTATATTGGCAGGTCTCATTTGTTCCACAGTGCAGGCCTGCTATTAATACTTATACCAATTTCAGGAATTACTCCAATTGCCTTCCAGTTATGGTGGGAGTGTTGCAACAGATTAGGTTGCACTAATGCAACACTAACTAAATGTCAAATGCAACTTCTAGCTGAACAATCTTGAATCAAAAAGAGAATTCAAATGTGAAATTATTAACACATCAAATCAATATTCCAGAACTGTTGATAAATGACAGAAGTCAACGCAAACAACGCAAGCTAGAGAATGGCATCACAGCCAGACAATGGAAAAGTTGTTAGTACAATTAAACTGACCATGTTAGTTGCACAAAATAATTAAAGAAACTAAATATAACAATGGTTCGATGGGAGGAGAAAAAGATGTTTGTTTCAATTCATTAAAAACTTCCAAAGAAGCTACCTGCTCAGTATGTATCAGTTTCCTCATTTACACATCCAAAAGGTGATTCCCACCTCAATCAGAACAAAAGATAGATAAGAGTTTCCAGTCTAGGATTTATCTGGTTGGGGGATGAAGTCAGATAAGAGATATGTGCATGCTCACTCCCACTCCCCTCATAACCCAAGAATTATCACTCCTGAAACAACAGTCCAACTTCCTCAAAATACTCCAAAGCAGCATTAATCACAAAAGAACTTTGTGTGACTAATATAAAAACTGTATTGTGAGTGGAAGAGACAAACAAGTCTGGAATATCTGGTAAAATTCCTGACATGGAATGATTTTACTTCATAATGCTCACAATCAAGCAAATTAGTATATAGTGCTGGAAAAAGGAAAATAAAAATGTTCATATACTTTTGTCCAGTAAATTTAAACAACCTTCTAATGGCAACATTTATTATTAATGCAAAGGGGATAAGACTAGATACAGTTGTTGGCTTTATGCCTTGTTGTACAATGGAAACCATGTTTTCTTCCTCAATGTATAATTTATCTCATAGCAAAATGGGATTGACACAAACTAGTATTTTCAGCAATCTTACAATTCCAGTCACTCCCCATCAAACTCTCTTCACATTGCTAGCGCATGCTGTCTAAAATACTTCGTGGCAAGGTAGGAAGTCAGAAGAGTATCAAGTAGTAGGAGTCACAATGAGAATCGCTTATTCTAGCAGTGATGATCTTTTATAATCATTGCAAATGAGCAGTAAGAGAATACATAGAAAATATGCACAAATGATTCAATTCATTCTTATAGAAATATTAAGTCACCATTATCAGGCATTAAGAATATCCATGAAAAGCTTGCAGGAGCCCACCAAGTAGCACTCAGTGTTACACTACCATTCAATAAGATCATGACTGATAGTTTCCTTCAGCATCACACTGTACTAATCCAACTTTCCTCGATTTAACTTAAAACAAGATCTATTGATTTCTGCCTTGAATATTTAGGGGGAACGTAACTCCACTGCCCTCATGGATAGGGAGCTCCAGATTATTAATTATTCTCCATATGATGGAATTTCTTTTCGATTTTGTGAGATTCCTCATTCTAAACCCTGCTTCTGGACACTTTATTCCCAAATTTACCTCAATTTATTTTATATATTTTTTTTAAATATAAATTTCAATAAGATTACCCCTCATTCTAAACTCGAGAATATCGTAGATCCAGTCTCATTAATATCTCCTCACATAAACCTGCTACCCCAGGAATCAATCTGATAAGCTTTTGCTAATGTCCTCTATGGTTAATACATTCATACTTCCTTTCGTGGTGAGTTTAGGCACACACGCAATATTTCTGAAGTCCTCATCAGGGCACTTTATAACTGAAGCAAGACATACTAAAATCCTCTTGCACCAATGCCAAGCTCACCACTTTTCTTCTCAACTCCATCATGCACAAAATAAAGCTCCTTTGAAAAAGCAGAGCTGTTTCAAAAAAATAAAACCTGCATATTCTGGTAATTTAAAAATTAGAAAATGCCAGAGAAACTCAGGTTAGGCCACATCTCTGGGGAGAGAAGTACAATTAATGTTTCAGTTTGAGGATTGTTCAGTAGAATTAAGAAATTTTTTGGTATGCATTTGTATAATATCTGATGGTTCAGGATGAAATTCGTTATTAACCTGGTTTGTCCACTTACCATCATAAACTAGTATTTAAATGCTCAATATGTAGACAGTAACTTACCAATCACATCTGCAGTAATGGAAGCCAATTGAAACAGAGGAGACACCTTCTCATCATAGATCTGCTTTCCAAGTTGCTTCCCTCCAAAAGGATTAATAAATACAATTAAGTTCTTTGGTCTCATAGCTACAAAAGGAAAAACAAAGTGCAACTTTAGGAATCACTAGTTAACTACAAAAAAGCTACAATAAGTTGAAATTTAATCTACTTGTCAAATCAAAGTGAAAGCATTGGTTATTGGCATTTCTTGTCAGGATCTCAAATCTTTAGATTTTTGTTTTTAGTATTAACATAATTTATTGCTGGGTAACAGAGTAATTAGTAAATTGCAACAAAAACATGACAGTCAACCTAATATATCGTGAACAATATTTCTGATGAAAAGACTGAGCAAGTCAAACATAAGAAAAAGCAAAGTATTCATTTAGCAATGTGTTGAATCAAGTAAAAGACATGAAACATGTACAGGAAGTCACCCATTTGGAGAGGTGCTCTGCAAACATCTTTGACTACAGTAAATCAATAAAATGCTGATGTGGCGCCATTTGCTTTCATTTCCTGACAGCAATTATGTTGTTTTGGCTGTAAATACATTTTGGCATTTTATAACAAAACAAGCTATTATCATTGTTTAGATTAGAGATACAATTGATTTTGAATGTTTTGTTGCCAGCAAACAAAAAAGGCATCTACCGTATGAGGCTAACACAAATTAGAATTTGTCTTTATTTTGAATTCATGTTAATTTGAAGAGCCTATTTAGTGGCTATCTGATTCATTATGCCTGATGAACATTATGAAGGTGCAAAAACATGAGTCTACTCACACTCTCCCTTCTAGATGAATGGATCAAATTTGTAAGGAAAAAAGGAAAACAGACCGTGACAGGAAACTTGAAGGCACGAAATAATGTGGGAAATGCTCAGTGGAAATGAAATCTATTCATCTATTGGATGAAATAACTTGTACAGCCTGATGCAAAAGACTAACAAACACAACGAATGTGGAAGGATATGTGAAATGCTACAGCACAGAGCTACATATTTTCTATAAACACACTCTGCTTTTAAATAATTTGAAGAAGGAAAAATATATCCAATTAAAGTAGTCACTGGCAGCCACAAATTCAACCCTGACAAAGATGTGGTTGCAAATATCATTGAAACAGTTATGGATCGTGGGTTGGAATGGAATCTGGAGAATTTATTTCGCAATACAGCATGGAAAAGGCCCTTCAAGCCACACCGTCCAGCAACCCCAATTAACCCTAACAACCTAATCATGGGACAATTTAGAATCACCAATTAACCTACCCAGTAGGTCTTTGGAATGTGGGAGGAAACCCAAGCATCCAGGAAAATCCCATGCACTCCATGGGGAGGACGGTCAGAGACTCCTCACAGAACAGTGCTGGAATTGAACTTTGGAATACCATGAGCTGTAATCGTGTCATGCTAAGCACTACACTACCAATTTTTAACAAGCCAAATGCTGTGTACAAATATCAGACTATGCTAGCAAGAGAGAAATAATGCAGTTGAAGAGAATTGGAATCCAAATTAAAAACAAATCTCATCAATACTCCATAAAGGCAAGGAGCCACCCTAGCAAATGTCTTCCTTAATATCTTTGAACATTAGCACTCTGACTGCCAGAATTTAATCTGACATCCACAAGCTAACTTCATGGATCTTAGCAAATTACTTGTCATTTAGGTGTGCATAATTATATTCAACTTTATCATGTGAATTGATGGAATCCAGTTGCCCTGATACCTTTTCTCCATGAACACAATGGTCTGGTGAAGCCTTTTACCATGGTCATCACTGACAGAACCAAGATTTGCAGAGAACAAATCTAAATGGGAATGCAGGAAATGAATCTTTCATGACATGCTGTTTTTCATAATTTTGTATGATTGAAGCATGCTGTCAACCAGCTGCACGGAGCTTAGTGCGCTGTAGTTGCCAAGAAAATTTTCAATAACATCCTTGAATGCCTTCCATCTGATTTTCTCTCACCCCCTTCTAGAAGTTCTTCTAATTGCCTGTCAGTGATGGCTTGTTTGATTTGTTGACCAACAAAAAAAATGTTTTCCTTAATCCTAGCATTAGTTATTCTGGGAAACATCTGTCTCAAATATCAAAATCCTTCACGGAAACGCTTACGCCTAGTGACAGCAGATTCCATCCTTGCAGAGTTAAACCCAGTAAATTCTGCTTTTGCCTTTGACAAACCCAAGTCTCTGACCAGGTCATTTAACTCAGATTGAGTTGTCAGATGAGGCACACTCAACATAAATAGTTCAAAAACTGTATCAGTTATCGGTGTCATTTTCCATTCTTGGCTCGTGCATCACAGCATCTTTGCCTGCCTCCCCTAGACTCCATGTGCTGTTTTTCTAAACCCAGTCCTGCTGTGCAGTATCCACCCTGCCCAAGCATGCCCAGGCACGCCTGGGATAGAAACCCTTCACAAACACGAGAGGATCTGCAGATGCTGGAAATCTAAAGCAACATGCACAAAATGCTCGAGGAACTCAGCAGGCCAGTCAGCATCTATGGAAAAGGGTAAACAGTTGATGTTTTAAGCTGAAACCCTTCATCAGATTGGAAAGGATAGGAAAATGTCAGAATAAGAAAGAGGGGATGAAGGGAAGAAGTAGTACAAAGTGTTTGGTGATACATGAAACCAGGTGAGGGGTTGGGGTCAAGTAAACAGCTGGAAAGTTAATTGGTAAAAGAAATAAAGGGCTGAAGAAGCAGGAATCTGAGAGGAGAGGATAGAAGACCATGCAAGGAAAAGGAGGAGGAGCACCAGAGAGAGGTGATGGACAAGTAACGAGCGAAGGCAAGGGAGGGAAACAGGAATGGTGGAGGAGAGGCAATTACCAGAAGTTCGAGAAATCGATGTTCATGCCATCAGACAGAATAAATATAAGGTGTTGTTATCCCAACCTGAACGTGGCCTCATCCTGGCAACAGAGGAAGCCATGGACTGACGTGGCAGAATGGGAATGGGAAGTAGAATTGAAATGGGTAGTCACCAGGAGATCCCACTTTTTCAGGCAGACAGATCGTAGATGCTCAGCAAAGCAGTCTCCCAATGTACGTCGGGTCTCACTGATATATAGGAGGCCACACCAGAAGCACCGGATACAGCAGATCACCCCAATAGACTCACAGGTAAAGTGTCACCTCACCCCAGTAGGGCCATTTGAGGCCCTGAATGGCAGTGAGGGAGGAGGGGTAGGGGCAGGTGTTGCACTTGTTCTGCTTGTAGAAATAAGCACCGAGATGAAGATCTGTAGGGAAGGACGAGTGGACAAGGGAGCTGCGTAGAGAGCAATCCATGCAGAAAGTGGGGGATGGGGAGGGGAATAAAGATGGAAAGATGCACTTAGTGGTGGGATCTTGTTGGAGATGGCTGATGTTATGGAGAATTATGTGCTGGACACAGGCTAGTAGGGTGGAAGGTGAGGATAAGAGGAACGTTATCCCTGGTGTGGCAGTGGGAGGATGGGGGTGAGGGCAGTCGTGCGCGCTATGGAAGAGATGCGACGAAAGCAACATTGATGGTGGAGGAAGGGAAACCCCTTTCTTTGAAGAAGGAGGACATGTCTGTAGTTCTGGAGTAAGCCTTTTCCCAAGAGCAGATACAACAGAGATGAATGGATTGAGAGAAGAGGATGGCATTTTTACAAGAGACAGGGTGGGAAGAGGTATAGTCCAGGTAGCTGTGAGAATCAGTGGGTTTATAGAAGATATCAGTAGCTACTATCTCCAGAGATGAAGACAGAGAGAGATCCAGAAAGGGGAGGTGTCAAAAATAGAAAACTCAACTTACAGTGTGTGCATCGATTTAAATAATGAAATGAAATACAATACAATACCAAATATAGGCATTTTCAAAACAGTAGTGCCTGATAGGGAAATGTTGTGGCAAGATTCATGATTAGCAGCCCCAAATCCACAAGATACACTGAAAAGTATTCAGAAAGCAAACTTCATTATCCAGAGTAGTTCACTGAGGCATGTTCATTTTTCTTTAGCATGAAACCCCATTTAATAAAGTTGTTAAAACATTTAGGATTTGAATTATACAAGAACGTGACAGTAGTATAAAACATAAAATGGAGTTGAAAAACATTGGCCTTAATTGTAATTACAAAGTGACATTGACAGAAACTACTGCGTTCTGCTGGCACGTGGTAAACTCAGGTATCCAGAGGTGCTGTTGTTAACCGTCCATCTGGTGCACTATGAAAGTCCTTACAGATTGAAATCTTAATTAAATTTGAACGGCAGAGCCTCTGTATGGGGATGAATGGCTGCCCTTAACCCTTGTTCTTAGGCTCACTGAACTGAATTAACCAATTTTTCACAGTGAAACTCTTGAACAAGTTGAGCCTTGTTGAAAGATTTGTAACTGAAAAGTGACTTTGACATTAAATCAGACTACTGCACTGCAGCTCTAGGGTTTCAAACTCAGGTGTTATCTGCTTGGAGCTTGCACTTGTTCCAAGACCATACGGATTTCTTCAGGGTGCTTTGGTTTCCTCCCACAATACCATATGGGGTAACATATGGTCACAACTGAGTTAGCCAATGTACCTTATGTTACTCTAGAAAGACAAGTATAAAGCAAAAAGAATGAAACGGGGAGTTAATGAGCATATGTAAGAGAACAAGCCACCAGAATACAGGGAAAATAAGGAGTGGAAATAGGACTAACAGGATTGATCCACAGGATCTGGCACAAGGCTCATGTTGAATAGCTGTCTTCTTTCTAATTAAAAGGTGCAAGGTAACACCACAGCTTCTATGCTGATTTCATTGGAACGTTCCACTCTTTACCTTGGTCAATTGAAAGTGTTTAAAGATTTCAATTCAAAATTACAGCTACTCATTTCCTGGTTTGCTGACTGTAAAAATACTTAAGTCTTCCATTAGTCCCCCAAAGCCAACAGCAAAATTAAAGCAATGCTAGGGAATGACATATCCGCGTCACTAAGACAGATGCATCATGCACACCATTGAAGGCAACTACAAATGCTGTTGAGTAGAAAATCTATGCAGTGCTTACAGTGGAAAAAGTAACATTTCAGATTTATATAACTTCTGCAAAGCCAAAAGATGGAGTAACTTTACACAATTTGTAAAATAAAAGGCATTTGACAATTTTATCATTATTCCACAAAAACACAGTACCTTGTAAATCCAACTGTTCCTCAACAGCTTGTATCCATTGACTACAGAGTTGGCGATCACTGCTGCTAAAGGTTACCTCACTACACAACCAGTGGTGCTCTTTTGATCTCTTCACATGATATACTAAAACATGAACACAGAAAAATGCTATGATCTTACCTGTAGACATTCCAAATAAGCTGAAAGATAATTTTGTACAAATACTTCTGTGACTGGTTAGATCAGGGACCCTTTGGTTTATGGTAGGAATCCATGGCATTAAAAAAAAGGTTGGGGGCTCCTGGGTTAGGTATTTTCAAAACAATGCCGGTAATCAAACTTTCATTTTAAAATTATGAATATTCAATGAATTCATACTTCTACACAAAAGAAACATGAAACAATATTAAGACAGAGGCACAAGAGTCTGCAGATATTAGAAACCTGGAGTGACACACAAAATGCTGGAGGAACTCAGCAGGTCAAGCAGTATCTATGGAGGGAAATGGACAGTTAACATTTTAGGCCTAGACCTTATATCAGGGCAGGTAAGAAAGAAGGGAAAAAAGTTTAAAGAGGGGGAACAGATTGGAATAGAAGCTGGTAGGTGAAGGTGGATCGAGGTGAGGGGTGATAGGCAGATGAAGGAGTGATAGAAGGAATATGATAAAGAGCTCGGAGGTGCCAATTGAAGTGACAGAGGGGTAGAACCTGATGGGTGAGGATAGTGGACCATAGGATCAAGGGAAGGAAGAGAGGAGGTGATAAGAGGGAAGAATATATTGGTGATGGGCAGATTGAGAGGGTGGGGGGAGGGGAAGATGGAGTGAGGCGACCAGTGGAATAAAGGGGATGAAAAATGAAACAATGGGGAGTGTAAGTAACCTGAAGTTAGAGAAGAGACTAAGTTAGAAAAGTTAGAGAAGACCATAAGACCACAAGACAGAGGAGCAGAAGTACGCCATTCAGCCCATCTAGTCTGCTCCGCCATTTTATCATGAGCTGATCCATTTTATCCTATTTAGTCCCACTGCCCCCCCTTCTCACCATAACCTTTGATGCCCTGGCTACTCAGATACCTATCAATCTCTGCCTTAAATACGCCCAATGACTTGGCCTCCACTGCTGCCCGTGGCAACAAATTCCATAGATTCATCACCCTCTGACTAAAAAAATTTCTGCGCATTTCTGTTCTGAAAGGGCGCCTTTCAATCCTGAAGTCATGCTCTCTCGTACTAGACTCCCCCATCATGGGAAACAACTTTGCCACATCCACTCTGTCCATGCCTTTTAACATTTGAAATGTTTCTATGAGGTCTCCCCTCATTCTTCTAAACTCCAAGGAATACAGTCCAAGAACAGACAAACGTTCCTCATATGTTAACCCTCTCATTCCTGGAATCATTCTCGTGAATCTTCTCTGTACCCTCTCCAACGTCAGCACATCCTTTCTTAAGTAAGGAGACCAAAACTGCCCACAGTACTCCAAGTGAGGTCTCACCAGCGCCTTATAGAGCCTCAACATCACATCCCTGCTCCTATACTCTATTCCTCTAGAAATGAATGCCAACATTGCATTCGCCTTCTTCACTACTGACTCAACCTGGAGGTTAACTTTAAGGGAATCCTGTACGAGGACTCCCAAGTCCCGTTGCATCTCAGAACTTTGAATTCTTTCCCCATTTAAATAATAGTCTGCCCGTTTATTTTTTCTGCCAAAGTGCATAACCGTACACTTTCCAACATTGTACTTCATTTGCCACTTCTCTGCCCATTCTTCCAATCTATCCAAGTCTCTCTGCAGACTCTCCGTTTCCTCAGCACTACTGGCCCCTCCACCTATCTTCGTATCGTCAGCAAACTTAGCCACAAAGCCATCTATTCCATAATCCAGATCGTTGATGTACAATGTAAAAAGAAGCGGCCCTAACACTGATCCCTGTGGAACACCACTGGTAACCGGCAGCCAACCAGAATAGGATCCCTTTATTCCCACTCTCTGTTTCCTGCCAATCAGCCAACGCTCTATCCACGTATGTAACTAGTAGTAGTCAGAGACTACAAAATCAGAATATGCCAAATTGATGCTAGGTACACATTAAGTGTGGTTCCTTTGATCTATGTCTAGTCTCAATTTGGCAATAGAGGCAGCAGTGGACAGACATTTTGGTGTGGGAATGGGAAGCAGAATTAAAATGGCTGAACATTGGAAGATCCTGGCTGGCACAGCAGTCTGAATGAAGGTGTGCTCGACAGAGTGATATAACCTCAAGATGTGAACACTTATAATGAGGGAAGATCTTTAACTGAAGTAGCAGCATTCCTATTGGCTTCGCTCTAGAAAACAATTCCAGGAATGCTCAAGTGACCATGATACCTCTGGACAAATCCGGTTTGTCCACTGAAATCATTGGGAAGAAGCAGAAAAACAAGTAGACTTTTAAAAATTTAATGAAGTCAGATTGAGTAAATTTAATTGTTTCAAGAATGCACGAATGTTATTAATGGGAAGAATTAAAGAGCTGTGCACAGTTGTGATTGTAAATTGCACTGTTGCATTTGAACAGTAAAACTTAGAGATCCAGTCTTACTCAACTCCACAGACCCTATATTAGTTGGGAGTTACTGATATCATATCGTACATATTTATCATCACTCCTCAAGTATTAACATATCCAACATATCCTTCTGAAGTCAAAGGTTACTTAGTGGTTAAGGGGGTTTGCCAGATCATCTCCTATAATGTGCTTCAAGTCGAAAAAAAGTAAACACAATTGGTGCCATATATGCAAGTTGCAAATAACTAAAAATGTTAAGCCTGTTTAAAGTTGAAAGTTAAATAAAAATCAAATAATCCTTTTTCACTTCACTCTCTTCAACCCACACAAAAAGAAGAATGTTAAGTAGTAAATAGATAAATTAGAGACCAACATCTTTTAAATAAAGTGAACAAGATTTTTAAGGCAGATAAGAGATGTGTCACTTTTCTTGATCTATTATCAGAGAAATGTCTGGAAAATGGACACGCTAGGCACAGAGCCAGGGTTACAAAGAGCAAATTTGCAATAAACATTATGATTGTGAAATTAGGTGGAAGAATGGAATTAAAAATATCAAGTCTTGAAGTTACAACTGAATTATCTGGAAGTATACAACTATATAATCATTTGTATTGATATAGATGTATCTTCACAGAATCTTGCTTAAAATATTTAAACAGAATGCGAGTCAAAATACAGCAGGAAGTTTAATATTAGATTTTTGCCCAGGCCTTGATTTTCAAACAGCTCTGTGTGCTATCATTGAAGGATTTTCCCCACCTCAAAATGGGAAATAGTAAAACTAGACAAATGTATTGATTGGAATATGGACAGATGTACCTGTGAAAGCATGGAACATTTTCTCATTGGAAATAGAAGGCATTTTTTGCCATCGTCTGCATTCTTTATTTATCACATCTACTTCAGTTTCACGAACAGCGATGATCTCAGGTACAGGCACAGAACATTTTTCTGCATGAAAAGAGATTACATTTTGTTAACATGCTTTTCTACAATATCATTGTATGATCAAATGTACACCACCAACTGCAATTAAATTTTGCTGAAGTCATTGATTTCTGAACATGCAACAAACAGAGAATCTGCCATCAGGGCATCAAAGTCCCCAAGCTACCAGATGATCAGACTTCTATTGTATTTCATGTACTCCATTTAAAGCTGTGGGCCACAAAAAAGTGTTTGATTTCTTCATAATTTTCTGCCATCAGGAAACAACTAAAATTATTGTTACTTTAGTTACATATCCTGAAAGAGGTCCACCATGTTTATGAATAAAAACAAAATAAACTTTGTTCTCATCCTCTCCTTGGCAGATAGACTGAAGGTAGCTGTTTTCTTGAATTAAAGGTGCAGAAGACTCCAATTGCATTGTTAGATGCCCAGAAGTTAATAATGCATTTATACCCCACCCATAATTTGGAGAGAGAAGAAATAAAGGCTCTTCCTGATAAAGAAATTGCTACCTTGGTTAACATAATGGCTGCTAGCATTGACAGAACAACTGCAGAGTCTACAAATGCTAAATGGAAACATCAGATTAACAATGTGACAGATATCAGATTTCAAGGTACATCAGCAATGCCTAAATAATAAATGCAAATGATCAATTTGGAACTCAAAATGCAGGAAATAATGTATAAGTATTCTAAATAAAAATAAATAAAACTTGGACGTGGTGACAGAATATAAAAACCACACCAAAAGCAACTGAGGTAGTTCAGTTTGAGTGAATGCCATGGGTTGCCCTCAGTCTGTCCACATTGGCTCCCTTGTTTACTGTAAGAACTCCCATAGTATTTTTAAACTCCAAGGTGAACATTAACCCAAATCTGATGAAAGGTCATGGAAGTGAAATATTAACTCTCTCCATACATGCTGTTTATGATACTGAGTACAGTGAATTCTGGTCAACTGGGACACATCAGGACTTGAACAATTCGGCCCATATCTGCCAGTGCCTCAATTAGCCAAAATTTCATGGATATATTTAAAAAGACAAACTACTGTTTAACTGAGTAACAAATTATGTATTTAAATGAAATGCAGAGCAAATTAGAACACTATCAATACTACTACAGCAGCGGTCCCCAACCACCGGGCCGCAAGGCATGCGCTACCGGGCCACGAGGAAACGATATGATTTGGCGATAGGAGTCAGCTGCACCTTTCCTCATTCCCTGTCACGCCCACTGTTGAGCCATTATGCATGCGAGGTCAACCCGCGCGTCATCCATTTCAGCGCGGGAAGGAGATCAACTCGAGCTTGCAAATGATGACGGGTTGAAAAGTATGTTTGACATAACATCTCTGCCGGCATTCTGGATCAAAGTCAAGGCTAAATATCCTGAGATAGTCAGGAAAGCACTGAAAACGTTGCTTCCATTTCCAACATATCTCTGCAATGAATGCAACGAAAACTAAATTGTGGAATAGAGTGGACATAAGGAACCCCCTTCGAGCATCGCTGTCTCCCATCACCCCTCGATAGGACCGTGTTGTTGCAGGAAAACAAGTATTCAGCCCAGGGCTCCCACTGATTTAGCAATATCGGTGTGTAGTAATGATTTTATATGTTCATACGAGGAAAATATGCGCTGTGTTTAATATCCAAACGTTACTTAAAATGTTCTGATGCTATTATAAGTGACTTATATAACCATATAACAATTACAGCATGGAAACAGGCCATCTTTGCCCTTCTAGTCCGTGCCGAACGCTACTCTCACCTCGTCCCACCGACCTGCACTCAGCCCATAACCCTCCATTCCTTTCCTGTCCATATACCTATCCACTTTAACTTTAAATGATAATATTGAACCTGCCTCTACCACTTCTACTGGAAGTTCGTTCAACACTTACTTCAAGCTCCCCTGTCCTCCCCTAATAATTGTCTTATCGCTATATTCATGCAAGGAAAATATGCACTGTGTATTTAATATTAAATTCGTTAGATAAACCCTTTTAGAAAGGAAATTGAGTGTATTAGCCACTTATCACCTATATTCCGGTCGTGATTAACACCCCCCCACCCGATCAGAATCGGCAAAAACGATTTTTAAAAAATTGGCGCGTACACACATGCACAAGTTACGCATGCGTACTGGTGCCTGCGCAAGGCTTCATGGTCTTTCTCGGGGTAAACCCAACGTATTTGACTGCTACTCTTGTACGTTGGCAACCCTACCTCCCACCCCACCGGTCCGCAAGAATATTGTCAATATTAAACCGGTCCGCAGTGCAAAAAAGGTTGGGGACTCTTGTACTACAGTACTGTAAAACTGTATTAGTTCCGAGGTTATCGATGAAGGAATTCATCCAATGCACGGCTGCGCATTTTTTTTGATGATTGTAAATGGGGGTGGGGGTCGACCCAGACTCCTATTACAGGTAATGGACTGCCTTTATGTGAAGGTTGCATCCTCCAAATCTTCATTTTCCTTCTAACATTCAAGTTGATTGTCAAAACCTTCAAATTCTTCCTAATTCACAATAATGAAATCATTTCTATTTCACTCCTGACCATTTCTGGCTTTTCCAGGATCGAATGCTTGAATCTGCAGTGTGCAAATCAATTCTGAATTGCCAAATATCAGTGACAGGAATTACTGCTTTTTGAACACAAACACACACAAATGACATTTAATAACTGTTCACTTTAAGCACAGTGTAATATCTAACAGCCACACGAGTGCATGAAACTGATGGTTAGAAACTGTTCAGCAACAGTCTCCTGTCCCAATTAAGGAGCACAATGTCACAAATAAACAAAGGAAATCCCGGCTATTTTCTCATTAGTTTTTGTTCTTTAAGAGTTGCGTCAAATAAGCAGTTGCCCTGACTAACCAAAGGCCCACTTAACCAGAATTCACTGTATTTTAACATTTGCTTCAATTTACAATTTCCACTATAAAAAGAGCATTTTGCTAAATCATTATTCATCAATATGTTCTCTACATGAGAGTAACTAATATGTAATGAACTTAGCTATTTAATTTCTTCTCATTAATGGATGCAAACACATTGGAGGGGTGAGTTGTGCAGCATGCTACTGTACTAATCAAAAATTCTGAAAGCACAAATCACTGAACAGTTCAATCACGGTGTTTTTGGACGGCAAAAACAACTGTTGATAGAACATTTTAAAAAAAACCAAAAGAATCAGTCATCACCCAAACATGCCAGACTCTTCCAATCCAATCAATTCAATCTCATATCTCTGCTCTACATCTGCAGCCATATTTATCCTGATATCTGTTCAAGCCCAAATGACTGCTTCCACACCCTTGCAGGCAGCAGGTCCCAGATCATAGCTTGTAAAGAGCAGAATAGTAGAGAATAAAATTGCAGTCAAAATCTGCTGATGTTTGCATAATGGTATACTAGAACTGCAAAAACTAAATGCAAGCCTTTTGCTAAGCATCCTACACCAGTAACAATATATTTCAGGCATCACCATAAAGGACATTATATCAGTGCAAGTATTGTTTACGATGGTGCTGCTGATACCCAGCAAATACTTATCACTGGCAAAATACATTAAAAACTACTAAACATCTTATTAATAACAATCACTGCTAACAAAGGAGAGAGACATGCAGAGGTGAGTTGAGGTGCTTAGAAGCCGAGGCAGAGGTGGCAAAAGGTGAAGGCAAGGAAATTCCCGAAATTTGCTTGACACAAGTGCTGAATCAAATTGGAAAACTCAGTTAGGGGCCAAACCTTGATGTCCGGGTCCAGGCCCCAGAGATGTCCAAGAGCGAGGATTAATTTAAGTGCTGGGCCAAATTGAAAAGGTCAGGGTGTTGGGTTTGGAGGTGGGATATGGGCCTTTTCTGCTCGCTGCTCTACAACATTTATTCAGCCTTGTGCAGAACTGTGGCTCTGGCTTGCTGTGTCTGCAGTGATGCTTGGCTTCATGTCTGTGGTCCCACGATGTTTACTCAGTTCTGTGAGGAACTAAGGCTGTGGCCTGCTCCAGCTGCAGTGAGGCTGGCTCCATGTTTTTTGTAAAACTATTCTGTAAATTTTGTAAAAGTATTCTGAATACTATTTGCATTTTGTCCGCAGGATTTTTTTTTCCTCTCTCTGAAGAGTGGGTGGGTTGACAGACTTTTTTTTTGAAAGAAGTCTTTTTTGGGGTTTCTTTGTTTTGTGGCATCCTGTGAGGAGATGAATCTCAAGGTTGTTTAATGTACACACACTTCAGTAATAAATACTTAGAACTCTCTCCCCCCACCCCCCCAAATAGGAACCTCCTTTACTACCAAAAATATTAAAAGCCATTTTTACAACAGGGAATATAATTAAAATACTTAAACCACTACAATACTTCTTACAGATTATAGCTACTTTGTCTCAATAAGAATTCTAAGCGATAACTGAATAACAGAACATTAATGGCCAGTTTAAAAAAAACAGGATGTCCACAATATTTTAACCAATAAGTACTTTAAATAAATGAATTATAAACTGATTAGTCAGCTTAACTACTGCTTTCATCTATGCAGAAAAAAATAAGTGGAGCTTTTATCTAAAAACATGCCAACTAAAACAACCTAATGAAGACTTAAGCTTCTTTGAAAATGTTGGTTGAGGGAATCAAAATTGTTTTAAACATTGGAGATAACTCCTTGCTCTTTTTCTTGTAAAAGTGCCTTAGGATATTTTGCATCCCCTGGGAAAGCAAACAATCTCTTTTTAATGTCATGCACAAAATATGGCAATGTTTCAAGTGTATCAAACATACATAGTGAATTAGCGGAGTTTTTGATAGAGTCTCCTCCAAGATGACTACAACCTTGTTGTGCTTTGGAGGTTTGCATGCCTCAATGATCTAGAGAGCTACATTGGCTGGAGTCAGGGTTTTGAGCTTTGGCTCTTGGTCAGGTCACCCAAGCCAAACAGCTCAAAGGTTAGAGGGCAGATTAAGAATGGCCCACTGATCTTCCAAGTTCTGGGGATCAGCTCAAGGCTAACAACTCTGACCTTGATTGGTAAAACAAAATTGTTACAGGAACAGCAATGTAGAATTTTTCTACATCTGAGTGCGACAGTATTCCTGAGTCTCCACCCGGGAATTGCCACGACTGACAGTAGTGAAAACCAAGAGGAAACTGCTGGCGTGATGAAGAATGCTCTGAACGTCAATGAAGATGGAGGACCTTCATTGCTGCCCTAAACACCAGTGGTATAACAGGCAGCAAGTTGACTGAGACTCTAGAATAGGCATTTAAATATCCTACTGGGCAAAAATATGCTTAACTGTGCTACAGTTGACAAAAGGTATTTCACAATATTTTACAACCAGAAGGTCTGTTCTTTACCTTCAAACTTATAATGCACCTATGTACAAAATAGACTGTGGGATACCACAAACCTGAAATAAGGGAAGTTTATTAATCCCACACAAAACATTAATTCATAGAAAAGTAATAAATCAAAATGTTTTCATAATCATGTTTATTCAGGCAAGCATTCTATCAAATGCAGTATGTTCTAGTTTAGTGCAGAAGTATAGCTTGTATGTACTGCAGGAAGGTTTTGCGTACCCAAATTTATGGAACCAATAAAATAATTTACTGTATTGCTTAATTGATCTAGTGCCTTCAGAAGTGTATTTATTAGGGGCAGGTGGTGAACAGCACACTGAGCTGCAGGTGGTTTTTTGCCCAGATTCCATGATAGCTTATTGCAAATCATTGTACATGGCTAAAATATGTTTGTAAAAGTAATTGCTTTAAACTACACAATATAAATAACAAAGTAGTTGCCTTTTTGTAGTATTCATGCATTATTGAACTTTAGGCAAATGAATTTTTCACAACATACAATGTGAATATAAACTGTACAAGGTTTAAAATGTGGACTCAGCCACTTACAGATTGTTCACATGAAATGAAATAACGTCCAAAAAGCATTCTTATTCACAGTGGAGTGTTAGTTATTTGGAGCAAATGTAAAATTTTTATTATTATTGTAATTGATCTTCATAAAACTTAACTGGACAATGTGCTGACAAAAGTAGATTGATAAACTGAATATTTAAACTCTTGATGTATTTGGGCCAGTCAGTACCCAAACACCAGAAACATTCATCAACTCTACAAGTCACGTTGCAATGATTTGCCTGGGTTACTACACTTCCCAATGCCACAACTTCAGTCCAGTGGGAATACCACTGTCAGCAGGTTCCCCTTCAAGATGCACACCATCTTGAAATAGAAATGCTATCCTGACTTTGCTACTGGGTTTAAATCCTGGAATTTCCTACCGACCTTTTCAAACCAATAAATACCAGAGCATTCTAGATAAACATTGTAGTTCTTCTATTTTAGATTGGAATTAATGTCAGGACATGATAATGCATACTTAGAAATGTCACCAATTTATCTCAGTGGATCAAAGAGAAAATATTTCTGAATAAAACTTGCATCTTGCAAATAACTGCAGAACAAATGAAGTGAATTCAAGCAAATTAGTTGTGGAAATTTGGTGTGAATTCCTGCATTAAATTATGGTCAAAATAGGTAGTTCTCCTTCCTTTATTTCAAATGTTTACTTCTTTAAAAAAATCTTTCTCCTTGTCCCTCTCTCTCTCCCACCCAGCCACACACAAAATATTGACCTGACAATTTATTTTTTCAGGCAGCGGCTTCTCAGTGGTTTGCTACTTCCACCTTGCACTTCTCCATTAGAGTTACATTAGAGACAATAATGAGCCACTTTACATAAACTGTCTGGAAAACAAATCTAGGGCCTTAATGGATTAAATGGCCCAGTATGCTGAATTACTGAGAGAGCTTTTAGTCTCTTCCTGAGTAGAATCTGATGATTCATCCAAGTTAGTCAACATGAAAATATTTTGTATAAAACATTTTAAGGCCATGAAATACAATTTAGAAACTAAAAAAGTTCAGTTTTCATTTACGAAACATTTATACCTATGTGAAGTCAAAATCCCCTTATGCTCATGCAATATATAGATCAAATGGCAGCCATTCAGAGCCAAACATATTCTGATAATTAAAACATTTATTTTTATCTACTGGCTTTGATCATTGGCAACACTTCATCATTTAGGGGATGAAAAATACAAAGTGTTGGGTGTACTTGGTAGATCAAAGCGTTAATTATCTCGTTTTTATTTATAATCATTAATCTGCTTTGCAAAGTGTAGAAAGCTATGCAGGCAGCATGGGAAGCTAAAACAAAGGGAAACATGAAAGAGCATTTTAGATTGAATCAATGTATTCATTGTTAAGTAGAATATTTTGGAAATTAATGCAAACAAATGTGGAAAATACAGCTGATATTTGCACTGACGTGAACTTCTTTGAAGCGCCTAAAGTTTCCTAAGCTGTTATCCAAGTATACAGTGAGAACAAAAGCAATTGTGAAGTGTCATTTTGGGTTCACGAGAGAGCACTGAAGCCAAAAAGCGCAACTGAAGCAGAAACATGAGGAAGTTGGAGCGTACTCAAAGTTCATGGAATAAAGTCCATTTATATTTATTGCCCACTTTAAAACACCAACTTTACTGCTTGATGATGGGGATTTTGAAGCTTAACACTTAACTACAGGACATTCCAGGCATCTCCATCCATTTTTGTTTGTTCTCCACAGAAAGTTGACATGGAGTTTCAGCCGATTTTCCCGCTTCCCACAGGGATCAAACATATTGACTCCCGGTCGCTTGCACTTATTAATAAAATGAAACACTACTTCTTTTGATTATAAACAAGTCGCCAACAGCAACCTCGCTCTCCCCACACCCCAAACCTTCCCAATCGAGTAACAGCTGCTCAACGTTCCCCTACCGTCCCGTCGCCGACAGGCACCGATACCTACGAGGGTGGGAGCTCAGTGGCATCGGCGGCTGGCGACTCACCTCCTCCCGCTGACGAAGGCTTCCTCGGCCGCAGCGGCTGCCAGGAGAACACGGACTTGGTTAAGGTGACTTGGAATGGTCGGTCATTGACCAACAAGTGCGAGAGCAGCAGCGGGGGGCACCCATCCATGGCTCGCCGGCAACGATCGTCACAGTTTACGACCGATGGCAGTGACCTTGTGGAAAGGGTGCGAGGCACCGGCTTGCTTTCACTGTCAAGAAGCGATCATCGCGAAACTGCTTCCGCCGTCGCTCCCGTTGCCCTCAAGCCGTTCTTCCAGCGGTTTCCCACACCGTCCTCGCCAGCTCCGTTGGCGACGGCCTCACGTCATCACGCAAACTCGTAAATGAGCACGCGCTTGGCTAACTGCCTTCGGAGGAGGGGCTTGATTTGGAGGCGGAGCTTGAACTGAAGACGAGTCTGATCCTCAAACAACCTTGGAGGTGGAACTGGAGGTGCTACCTGAACCCCAGCTAGTTGGGTTCTCTTGCTAAGGGATGGGTTGCAATGTGGGTAACCTGTCAGCTAATCATCATCAGGTGCCGTGCCTAGTTTGAGCTTTAACTGCCATGGCCCACACACTCCTGTTTCGGGTCAAGCGGATCAATTCATTGGTATTCATTTCCAATTCTCTGGCTGCTGTCTCCATCATCATTTGTCTTTTCTTCCTCTTGCTTTCTTCCCTTCAATTTTTCCCATAATTACCATGCATTCTAACTCCTCTTTCCTAATCACATGTCCAATGAAGTTTTGTTGCCTTTTCATGATCTCATACATTATTTCTCTTTTTGTTTTTGCTCTGTTCATGACATCCACGTTAGATATTCGTTTCGTCCATGATATTCTTTGCATCCTCTTCAAAAACCACATCTCTGCTGCTACAATTCATTTCCCATGTTACTAGATATTGTCCAACATTCTGAGCCATATAACATAACTGGATAAATGTAACATTTCAGTACTCTGACGTGGGTTGTCATGCCTAGTTTAGAATTGGTCAGTATACTCTTCATTTTCGTAAAGGTGTCTTTTGCCATCCCTATTTTTCTTTTGATGCCCAAGTCGCACCTGCCGTCTGATATCACCCAGCTTCCTTAGTAAAAGTTCTTTACTTGTTTTATATCTTCCCCGTTTATTCTCAGCCTGCAGATAGGATTCTCCTTCTTTTTGGATATCACCATACATTCTGTCTTTTTGAAATTGATAGATAGGCCCATTTTTGCACTTTCTTCAACAACTATATCAATTAAGTTTTGTAGTTCTTCCTCTGTACTTGCAATTAACACAGTGTCATCTGCATATTGGAAATTATTGATGTTTTCACCGCCAACTTTGATTCCCAAGATGTCTCTTATTTTTTGTGATATTGTTTCACAGTACACATTAAATAAATCAGGGGAGAAAACACCACCCTTGTCTAACGCCTCTCTTGATTTTCGTAAACTGACTCACTTCTCCATCTATTCTTACAGCGGCAGTTTGTTTCCAGTACAGATTTCTGATTAGGTGGAGGTCTTTCGAATCTAGACCTAGAGTTTTCTGTAATATTTCAAATAACTTAGTGTGCTTCACTTTATCAAATGCTTTTGTGTAGTTGATAAAACAAACAAATCTTTTTGCACTTGAATAACTTGTTCTGATAGTATCCTTAACATCAATATTGCGTTTCTTGTACCTTTGTCTTTCACAAAACCACATTGTTCTTTGCCTATTTCAGCTTGTATCTTACTTTTAGCTCTTGTCATCAAAATTCTTAAAATGTCAGCTGATAGGAAAGTTTATTTTGCAGTCAAAAATACCCTAACCACCATCATTTATGTCTGCTTGTTACTAAGTGCAGCTTCTATCTTAAAGTTCAGCAGGTCAGGCAGCATCTGTGGAGCAGAAGACAAAATCATTGAAAGCTCCAAAATCTAATCTGGCAAGTCATGAATAGTCTCCTCATTCACCCACTTCTGGATTTGCAAAACTATTGTAATTGTGCCTGCAGTGGTTTGGTGAAATGGCTTTTATCAAGACCAAATATCAGTTTTAAGATACCAACTCATTACCTTTCTCTGAACCATGACCCCAACAATGAACATAAGGCTGTTGTCTTCCAGAGAGTAACTGAATTCAATTTTTTCTCATTTTCCAGTGTCTCAATTCCTTTTGTGCCACGTCCCCAAACGTACCTTTTCTCCCACCACCCCAAGATTTACAATACTGTCTCAATGGATCCAGTATTTCATCACTCTGTTGTGCTACATAACTACACCAATGCAGAGGAGGCTGCATCGGGAGCACTGGACACGATAGAAGTCTCTAGCAGATTCGCTGGTGAACTGTTGCCTCACCCGGAAGGACTGTTTGGGGCCCTGAATGGAGGTGAATGGGCAGGTGTCGCACTGAGACTGCTTGCAGGGGTAAGTGCTGGGGGCGGCGGGGCGGGGCGGTTAGTGAGTAGGGGTGAGTGGATGTGGGAATCATGGAGGAACTATCCCTGCGGAAAGCAAAGAAAGCAGGTGAAGTGATGATATATTTGTTGGTAGTACTCCTTTGGAGATGGTGAAGTTGTGCAGGATGATGTGTTGGATGGGATGCCCCCTCTCTGAACTGGTACAACTAGTATATTGATGACAGCATTGACTTGATTCACGAATTTGACAGCTCCAAATTCGATGTGTCACCTGAATAGTCGTGGTCTCTGTCTGATCCAGACAGCCCATTTATTCTCTCCATCCTTTCCGTCTCTGCAATTTAACATATTTCCTCAGTGTAACTGATCCAGTGAAGGAAGTGAAATGTTAATTCTAATTCTGTCTCCACAGATGCTCTCTGTCTTGCTGGGTATCTACATCAGTTTTTGTAACAATCATTTACCTTTGTTGATAAAAGCTATTGTGTGCAATTATGGTCACCCAATTACAGGAAGGAATTTGGGGATTTGGAGAGAGTGCAGAAGCTGCTGCCGGGTGAGGCAACACTTCACCAGTGAATCTGCTAGAGTTGTCTATTGTGTTCAGTGCTCCCAGTGTGGTTTCCTGTACATTGGTGAGACCCACCATTGAGGAAGTGTCTCAGCCCAAAATGTCAGCTGTTTATTCATTTCCATTTATTTCCATCTGTAAGAGAGAGTGGACAAACTTGGGTTGTTTTCTCTGGAGCAGCAGAGACTCGGGGGAGATTTCATAGAGGTTTATAAGATTATGAATGGCATCGATTGAGTAGATAGACAGAATCTTTTTCCCAGGTTTGAAATGTCTAAGACCAGAGGGCATGCACTTAAGGGTATCAACATCTCTGAAGATCTATCCTGGGTTCAACATTTTGATACATTATGAAGAAGGCATGTCAGTGGCTATATTTCATTAGGAATTTAAAATTTGGAATGTCACCAAAGACTCTAGCAAGTACTTACAGATGTACCATGGGGACCATGGTCTGGTAAGGAAGCATTAGTACACATGTGACCCCACCATTGAGGACAATTTCAATTGGCGATACCTCAAGAAGTTGGCATCAAACATTAAGGACCGTCACCATCCAGCACATACTCCCTTCTCATTGTACCATCAGGGAGGAGGTACTGGAGCCTGAAGACACACACTCAATGTTTTAGGAACAGCTGCTTCCCCTCTGCCATCTGATTTCTGAATGGACCATGAATCCAAGTGCACTGCGTCACTTTTTGTCCTCTTTTTACACAGCTTATTTATTTTTAAAAGTATTTCTTATTGTAAGTTATAGTAATTATTTTGTATTGCTGCCGCAAAACAACAAATTTCACAACATATGTCAGTGATAATAAATCTAGTCCTGATTCTGATTCTGATAACCAGATTTTTATAGAGCTGCAACATTACCTCATGGCTCTAGAACTCAATCCCACAACTAATGAATGCTATGTTCCTTCTTAACCACCCTACAATCTGCACAGCAACTTAGAGAAATCTGTGGGTATTGTCTCAAGATCCCTTTGTTCCTCCAGACTGCTACAAATCCTGCCATTAACCCTGTTATCTGCCTTTAAGTTTGACCTTCCAAAGTCCAGTTCTGCATCCTGTCAATGTCCTGTTGTAACCTTTTACAACCTTCTACACTATCCACATCACCTCTAACCTTCACGTAATTACTATCGTTCTCTGTAAAAAGCCTACTGTACGTCTGGCAACCCCCTCCCCCCATACTTTCCTCCAGTCACCTTAAAATTATGCCCTCCCATATTAGCCATTGCCCTCCTTAGTAACCCACCCTTCCACTTCATCATCTGTCATTTATAAAATTCAAAAAGAGCAGGTGTCTTGAAACAGATTTCTGCGGAACACCAGCAGTCATGGTGTTCATGCAGGCAAAATACCTTCCATCTACTACAGCCCTCTGCCTTCTGTGGGCAAGTTAATTCTGAATCTGCCAGCCAAATTTCTATGGATCCCATGCCTCCTGACTTTCTGAATGAGGCTATCATGGAGAATCTTGTCAAACAATGTACAATAAAATCCATATCCACCACATCCACTTCCCTACCTTCATCAAATTGTCTTGTCACTCCATTGAAGTATTCACTCAGGCTCATGAAGCATGATCTGTCCAATGCTGACTATCCCTGTTCAGACTATACATCCACAAATGCTTATAAATCCTGTCTCGAGGAATCCTGTCCAATATTTTTTCCGCCACTGATAAAAGGCTCGCCAATCTAATTCCCAGGATTACCCCTATTATCTTTCTTGAACAAAGGAATAACATTTGCCATCCTCCAGTCTTCTGGCACTACTGCTGTGGCCAGTGAGGATGCAAAGGTCATTAAGTTCTTCCCTCGCTTTCTGTAGTAGCCTGTGATATATCTCATCCAGAATATGGAACTTATCTATCTGAATGTTGTAGAAAAGTTCCAGCACATCCTCTATCTTAATGTCAACATGTTCCAGCATGTTCTACACTGTCTTCACAACTGTTAACATCCCTCTCACTGGTGAATACTGAAGCAAAGTATTCATTAAGGACGTCGCCTGCTTCTTCCAATTCCAGGCACAGATATCCTTTTTTGTTTCTGATGTTCACTCTACTCATTCTCCTGTTCTTCATGTATATGTAGAATACCTTAGGATTTTCCTTAATCCTACTCAGCATGGCTTTCTCATGTCCCTTTCTATCTCTCCTAAATCCCTTCTTAAGCTCCTTTTTAGAGCTCTGTTTGATCTTTGCTTCATAAACCTTTAGTACTCTTCCTTCTTCCTCATGAGGAGGTTCAATGAGCTGATTATCCCGCTCCTGCTTCTGATTTGTATCTTCTTATGTTCAAGACCCATTAACACCATTGATTAGAATTAATGCATACTGTGAGAAACTGTGGACTAGAATGAGAACCTCATTAAACCACATAGACCATGGAGCTCTCACCACTTAATTAGATACCTCTCCTCTCTGTTTTCTTAACCCTCAGCCCATTTACAGACTAAACATCCGTCTAGCCTTGCTGTGAAATATGTTTAATGAATTGGTCTTAACAGTTTCGTGAACTGAAGAATGCAGAGGTTTACAATCCTCCAAGAGGAGAATTTCATCCCTGTCACCATCTTAAATGGATGATCCCTTAACTACATTTGCTCTCTAGTTATAGATTCTCTCGTGAGATGAAACATTTCATTGCCATCTATAGTATCTGTCGTGCATGCTCAAAATATTATGTTTCAAAAAGATCACCTCTGAAAGCTGCACAGGTTGGTAGGTGGTATTGAAGTCAGTTCAGATGAGCAACAACATCTCCTCCACTATTCCCCTCAACAGAAGCACACTACAAGGCTGCTTGCTTAGCCCTCTGCTCTACTTGCTTTGTGCTTATGACTGTGCGGCTAAGCACTCCTTCAATGTCATATTTAAGTATGCGGTCAACACCACTATTATAGGTTGAAACAAAGATGGTGATGAATATGCATTTGGGGGGAAATTGAAAATCTGGCTGAGTGGGTGCCACAACAACAACCTCTTACTCAATATCAGCAAGACCAAGAAGCTGATTATGGGCTTTAGGAGGAGGAAGCCAGAGGTCCATGAGCCAGCCCTCATCAGCAGTTCGGAGGTGGAGAGGTTCAGCAACGTTAAATGCTTTGGTGTTATCATTTCAGAGGATCTGTCCTGGATTCGGCATGTAAATGGCATTACAAAGAAAGCACAGGTTTCCGTAGGATGCTCCAGTTTCCTCCCGCATTCTAAAGATATACTGGTTGGTAGGCTAATTGGTCATTATAAATTGTCCCATGATTAGGCTAGGTTGAATAGGGGTTTGCGGGTGGTGTGGCTTGAAGGTGCTGGAAGGGCCTGTTTTGTGCTTTGTCTCAATAACATAATAAATAAATTAGCACAGTATCATAGAAATTTACTGCATCGACAGAGAATTCTTAAGGGTTTCGGCCCAAAATATTGACTGTACTCTTTTCCATAGATGCTACCTGGCCTGCTGAGTTCCTCCAGCAGTTTGTGTGTTCTGCTTATACATTCTTGACTACATTAGGCAGGTCTTGCCATTCACATGTCCAACAGGAATACACAGGACTGACAGCCTGTTCTGAGTTCTGTCATGGGGAGATGTTATCAAGTGAACAAAGGAAAAGATTCAAGGATATACTCAAACCTTTATTGAAAAATATACAACATCTCCACAAACACTTGGGAATGTCCGGCCCTTGATCACCCAAAGAGAAGGAGCATTCATGATGATGTTGTGAAGCTTGTAGGCGTTCATCAGGTGCATACAGAAATCCTGCATATGTAGTGGAAAGAACAGACCACCACAAAAACTATCCATCTATATGTCCCATTGTCTCTGATTCCAAGATTGGTGGAAGCAATTATGTTTCCTGCATTGGTCATACTAGCCTCCTCAGTGGTTAGAAAACTGGGGTGAAAGTCAGTCATTATTGATCCTGAGGGATTGCTTAAGAAAATAAAAGTATAATGAAGACGTTTGAGATTACAGATACTGGAAACTGGGCAAAGAACAAACCATAGGAGGAATTCAATAGGTCAAGTGGCATATGTGGAGGAAAAGAAAAAGTGGTCCATACTTTGGCTTGAAAACCTAAATCAGTATTGAGGGTGTTGAGGGAAGTTAGCCCGTACAAAGAGATGAGACTGATCTGTCTGGTAGGTTATAGGTGGAACCAAGTAAGATGAGGGATGATGGGCAGATAGAGGCAGGTGGCAAAGACACAGAAGGGAGAGTTTTAAGATGGTGGCTGCCTAGTAATAGTTGGAAATGGCTGAAGGAAAGATGGGGTCATGGAACCTGATGGTTCAGGAGAGAGGAAAGGTATGCCAAGGCAGAAGTTTTTATAAGAGAGATAGGGACAGGTTATCACCATCAGTATGTGCCTTGTCATGTGATGTAGGGGATCATGGTCTTGCCATAACCATGGTTGTTCTTGGCAATTCTTTTCCACAGAAGAGGTTTGTTGTTGCCTTTTTTTCGGCAGTGACTTTATAAGACATGTGATTGCAGCCATTATCAATACCCTTCAGCGATTGTCTGCCTGGTGTCAGTGGTCACACAAGCAGGACTTGGTGATATGCACCAGCTGCTTATACAACCATCCATCACCTATTCCCTTAGCTTCTTGTGATCCTGATTGGGGTGGGGGGGGTGGCTAAACAGGTGTACACCTTGCCCAAGGATGGTCTGCAGGGGGAAGAAGTGCCTTACACCTCCTTTGTTGGAGATGTATCTCCATGCCAGAGGTATGGGTGGTTTTTGCTGAAGAAGGTATCAAAATATTTCACCTCATCCTCAGCAAACTAACTCTTGCAGATAGTATTCGTAGAAATGACTGCAGCACTGAATTTGTGGAGAACACAATCCTATCTTCCCACCAATGACCCTGTTATACTCTATGCTGAATCAGATGGATTCTGGAGAGATCTGGCTTGTCAGAAATAAGCAGTAGAAAGGTATACTCCTGCAGTCTATATCCTCACAGCCTGCCCTATTTCCCTCACAGGAATTACAATTGAGCCAGGGAATTAACAACCATTCAATGTGGAGTCCAGAAGAGCATGCCATGAGCTGCACCTAGAAATGAGGAACCAATGTGGTAACACTGTAGCTTTGGACTACATGCATGCTAAGCAGCAAGATAGCATGCGATGGGCAGAGTGAGATGATCCAACGATCAGCAAATTGGCTCCAAGTTCTGGGACCTTGCCACATCTAGTTGTGAATGTTGGTGGGCAATTAAACCATTAATGTGAGTGGGAGGTTCTGGGAACATCTTCAACAATGGCATATGCCAGCATGTGAGTTCCAAAGGTGAGGCTTAAGCATTTACAACCATGTTTCCCCAGAAATGCCAATTGGATGATCACCACCACAAAGCATCTCCTGAGATCTCCACCACCACAGCAGACCCTCTTCAGCCAATTCAAACAATTTCATATTATATCAAGACAAGATTGAGAGAACAGAATATTGGAAAGGCTGCAGGTTGAGACAACATCCTGGCTGTAGTACTAAAGATCTCAGTGCCTCTAGCCAAAATATAAACTGGCAGCTATCTAACAATGTACAACATTGTGTGACAACATACAGCTCCTGATAACCAGGACAAATCCAATCTAGCTAATTACCTCCCAATAAATTTACTCTCAATCATGAGCAGAATATCATGTGCTTCCATTTGCCTATCACACATGACAATATAAGAAGTAGAACCACAAATGGTCACCCAGCCTGTGAGCCTCCTCTGCCATTCATTAGCATCATAGCTGATCTTATACAACAGTACTTCATGTAATTCTTAATTCCTTTAAAGTTGAAAAGTCTATCAATCTCTTTGAATGAACACAATGATCAAACCATCTTCAAAGTTTGAAGTAAATTTATTATCAAGATACACATATGCCATCATATGCTCCCCGGGATTCATTTTCTAGCGGGCATTCACAGTATCTGCAATATGTGGACCCAGGCTCTAAACTCCTCAGCCATGGGAAACATCTTCCATGAATTAAGTCTCAAAACCTTTAACAACATTTGTAAGTTTCAATGAGATCTCTTCTCTTTCTTCTAAACTACTGGTTTTCTCAGTCTCTCCTTACATGGTAAACTTGCTTCCCTGGAATCGGGGGAATGAACCTTTACTACTCCCCTGGGAAAGGAGACCAAAACCGTGCATAATAATTCTGATGAGTTTTACAAAATCAAATGAGACATCTTTGTTCCTGTATTCAAATAATTTCACAGTAAAGACGGCCATGGCATTTGCTATTAATTGTTTAATGTACCTATGCTTTGGCCATGGCACTTGAGTGGGATGGAGAGGGAGAAATTGATGTTGTTGTGGAACATTAAATTCATAAAATCAGTTTAGAAGCCTTCCCAGTTTGATTCTGAATTGGTCAATTCCAAACTAATCTGTGAATGTTAAGGGTACATGGAATTCAGAAGAATGACGGGGGATATCATTGAACCTTATCGAATGTTGAAAGGCTTCAGTAGAGTGGATGTGGAGAGGATGTTTCCTCTGGTGGGTTAGTCTAGGAACAGAGAACATTGCTTCAGAATAGAGGTACGTCCATTTAGAATGGAGATGAGGGAGAATTTCCTTAGCCAGAGAGTGGTAAATCTGTGGAATTCGTTGCCACAGGCGGCTGTGGAGGCCAATTTATTGGGTATATTTAAGACAGAGCTTGATAGATTCTTGATTAGTCAGGGCTTGAAGTGATACGGGGAGAAGGCAGGAGATTGGGGCTGAGAGGGAAATGAATCAGCTATGAAGAAATGGTGGAGCAGACTCAATGGGCCAAATTGCCTAATTCTGCTCCTATATCTTATGATATTATGGTCTTATGTTTGAGTAGCAAAACTGGAGTTTCAGTTCATTAATGTTTCAAGGCGGGTATTTGACTTGGGGCCTGTTTATTTCTCTGTAGGTGCTTCACAATTGCCTGCGTGTTTCCAACACTTTCTTTCTATGGTTCAGATTTTCAGCATCTGTATTTCTATCTCTTTACAATCCTTGGCCAGTTCTGATGTCATTATTTGTTTGTGTCTCCACAGATGCTCACTGACTTACGGTGCTTTCCCAACATTTTCTTGCTTTCAGGTTTACTGTAACTGCTGTGCTGCACAGATCACAGATTGCAGCATTTTTTTTATTTAGGCTTTTTATATGTGTTGACTCCCTACTTATCTCCTCCAGAGAGATTAGCTCCCATCAACATTGACATTCCCTTTGTCCTCTTCACCTCCTTCCCCTTCTCCACAACTTAAAACATACTTATTTTCTATTTTTATTTTATACTGTAGAAGAGTTGCTTGGGGAGGTCTCTCTGCAGCATGTCCTAGATAAACTGTCACACTGAGTCCTGCATTTGGAGCAGGTTGAGAAAGCTGCCGTTATCATCAGATCAGAAAGACATGTGAAGGAGAAAGGATAAAAGAAATGAGAGCCATATCAGAACAACGCCCTGATATATCAATAATTTTGCTTATTTTCTTGAATCTGAGACGGAGAATACACTGATTGGGGTCTTCAGTTATATTTTTCCTCACTCTGACTATCTCACATCAGGAATACACAGACATTTCTGACGGCGAAGTTTCTGATGCTGCATGGGACCAAGCTGCATAATAAAATGGCAATCTGATATAATCCAAGCATAATTAATATCTCCTGTTTAATTCTCAACTGGACAGCTAACTGAGAGTTATTTTCTTTGAAGTTAATTTAAAAATCATTTCAAAATGTGCACCCCCAAGATGTTGTGAACAGCACTGGTGGAAAACTGCGAAGCTCATGCAGAGATCTTTAAAATACCCATATATGGTGTTATCTGAGCAGTTCAGCCTATGAGAGCTTTCCTGAAGGCTGTGGTACTTAGCATTTTGTAAATACAGTCTGGCTTAATTTCCTTACTGAAATTATAGTGAATATTATTATAACAGATAACTGTCCAAATATGCTGACATTCTTATCTAGAATGGCACGGTATTGTAGTGGTTAGCACGACGCTTTACAGTACCAGCGACCCAGGTTCAGTTCCTCTGCTCTCTGTAAAGAGTTTGCATGTTCTCGTGGGCTTCTTCTGGGTGCTCTGTTTACCTCCCACAGTCCAAAGACATACCAGTTGGTAAGTTATTAATTGTTCTGTGATTAGGCTAGGGTTAAGTCAGCGGTCAGCGGTTGCTGGGCGGCGAAGCTCGAAGGGCCGGAAGGGCCTGTTCTGTGCTGTATCTGAATGAATGAATGAAAGAAAAAAAAATAAACAAATAGATTAATAAGCACGACATCATAGAAATTTAATGCACATATGCAGATAATTCAGCCCATTATTCATGTTTTTGCTGAAAATCAGCAATCGTGTCTTAGTCTCCGCCTCTGTGGCCACTTTATTAGGTATACCTGTACACCTTGTTAATGCAAATATCTAATCAGCCAATCTTGTGACAGCAACTCAATGCATAAAAGCATGCAGGCATGGTCAAGAAGTTTAGTTGCTGTTCAGACCAAATGTCAGAATGGTGAAGAAATGTCAACTAAGTGACCTTGACTACGGAATGGTTGTTGGTGCTAGATGTAGTTGTTGTGTGTTTAATATTTCCAGTCCAAAAAAAGGTAGCGAAATCTATGGGTTCATAAAAAGTAAGTACCAGATGATAATAATAATAATAAAAAACAGAAATGGCTGTCTATGTTGGAAAGATAGATGCCTTTGATTGCACAACAGACAACTGGGTGATATATACTAAATGAATTGAGAAAAGTCATTGCTCCCGGTTGCCAAGAAGAATGGGTCTGACATGATCTGTGGTGATTTTAACGTCACAATCAACCCAGTACTGAAAGTAGTTCAATACCCTTTGCCCAGGATAGAGGATACCTTTGCAAACCTTTCTGGAGGGTAACTTCAGCAAAGTGGATTTATCTCACCATAAACATTCACAAAGGGCTTTATTGCTGTAATAAGCTTATTTTTGGAGTACCACTTGCACCTGCATTCTGGCAGAAAGCTATGGAACAGGGGCTACAAGGCTGCCCAGACACTCAGTATTACCTGGATGACACAAATGTTACTGATAAGGATGACTAGGAACATCTCCAAAATCTCAAGACAGTGTTTAAAAAAATAGAGGATTATAGGCTCAGAACACAATGCAATAGGTGTGAATTCTTCAAACCAAGCATCACTTATTGTGGTCACACCACTGATACTCAGGAATTACAAGTGTGCTGAGAAAATTCAAGCAGTGATGGATGCCCCAAGGCCAAAGGATGTGTCATGGTTTGGATTTCTCAATCACTGTAACAGGTTCCTGCCAAACCTGGCTACTGTGCTCCACTCCTTGAGATCATTACTACAGATCTGGAAGAAATGGCAATGGACAAAGCAATGTGAGTTGGCTTCCCAAAAGGCAAAGGAAATTACACTGTCAGTTATTGTACTCTCACATTGTAATCCATATCGTTCAGTGAAGTTTGCCTGTGATGCCCTGCCTTGTGGTCCAGCTGCAGTCACGTCACATGTAATTAGTGATAAAGTGACCAGACGAGATGTACCCCAGGCTACTGTGGGAAGTGGGGGAGGAGATTGCTAAGCCTCTGATGATGATCTTTTCATCATCAATAAGGATGGGAAAAGTACTGGAGGACTGGAGGGTTGCAAATGTTGTTCCTTTGTTCATGAAAGGGAGTAGAGACAACCCAGGAAACTATAGATCAATGAGTCTTACTGCAGTGGTTGGAGAAGGTCCTAAGAGGCGGGATTTATGAGAATTTGGACAGACATCATCTGATTAGGGATAGTCAACATGGTTTTGTCAAGGGCCGGTCATGCCTTACGAGCCTGATTGAATTCTTTGAGGATGTAACAAAACACATTGATGAAGGTAGAGCAGTGGATGGACTCTGTCATGGTGAGCACTAGCAACGACTGAACCCAGGTGAGAAGGAACGTCAGAGTCTGTCACAGTGGGCACTGGCAATGACTGAGCCCAGGTGCGGAGGAACGGCAGACTCCCCTGCAGAGCCAAAAAACAAGAAGTGATACATGGGAATTCCAACAGAGGATCAGACGCATGACTGAGTGACGCTGTGAGAAAATGATCATTCTCAACACAAGGTCTCCGCAGCAAGTGCTAAACGGGAAGCTGCATTAAATAATCATAGAAAGTGGAAAACCTGTGCTGCTCACAATTAACTCGACAAAATTACACATAAAGTACAAGGGCTTAACGGTGCTTGATCAGACTGAATTAGTAAATACAGGTGCTCGAGAAACCTAGGAGCCCAATGCTCTATGGCATGCCACTGAGGTCTGTAGGGCTCATGACACTAACTAAAGTAACTGGTAATTTCATGAAGAAATGACCACATCAGCATGGGTTATATCAAGCTAATGGATGAGATATGAACACTATCTGCGTCAGAATTCATTCATGTTCATTCCTCATAAGGCATAAATCAGAATTGCAATATATGTCAGAAACACTGTATTGTAATCATTAACCCTTTCACCAAAGAATTTTTTTCCAACAAAATACAAGGTCAAATTTAAATGCATATTGCCATGAAGAACCATAGGGTAGTTACTTAGATAGTTAATTACCAAAAATACATTATATTTCTTTGCTGCCAATCTTTAAAGGTGTGTCATCTGGCCAGAGTTGTAATATTCTACTTTTACAAGAAGCATAGTACCTTTTGGTGCTTGTTGCAGGTCAGAATCGTAATGTACTGCTTTTAAACTTGAAGGCTTAAGTACTGTGTATTGTTCTGTTGCATTGTTCTGATGTAACACTAACTAAAGAAACAAAAAAAAAGCATCAACCTAATATTACAAGTAGATTTTATTTCATGTTATTCGCACTACTTCCACATTCAGCTTTATATCTCACCCAGAAGGGAATCCCTAAGTGGCACTCCCTTAATATCGGACCGAAGAGTTAACATGAATTTTGAGCTAATCTCTTGGTGTTACCTTGCATTGTGAAATTCACTGACCAATGAATTTCAGACTTAATTTATATTATTAAAAACATACATAAAATGAAACAAAGCTCCTCAGTGAGTTCATTTGCAATATTTTTCTTTCTTGAATCATATAATGAAAATAACAATTTTTTTACAAAATAAGAAAATATTGGATAAACATAAATATAGCCATCAAATTAAATATATTTTTCCTCATCCATTTGGAAAGAAGCACTTTTACATAAAGACTTAATGAAAATATTTTGTTTTTTTATGCTTGGCCTATGGACTACAATGACCTAGTTGTAGTTCTCAAGGGCATCATTATCAAAGCATTGCATTTCTCCTTAGAATACGGAGCACTTCAGAACTTCAGAATCTTTAATTCAAAAGATGTGAAATATTACTGCTGATCTGTGGTGCTGAATTGGTTGCAGTTATATATATCTGGTGAGTGGATTAACTTTTATTTATTTTGTTATCTTTTACTTTCTCGCTTAGCAATATCTTGATATGGTTTTGAGCTCCCCAATGCTGCTTTGTCCATTTTCCATGTTTGTAAGGCAAAATCTCACTGGGAAAATGTATTGGAATGGTATACCTTACAGTTCTGGCTCTTAAAGTAGTCCAGATGAAAAAAAATGTTCTATTGCTCCCAAGGATACAATGGAAGTCATAAAATCTTTTGCAGCAAATTAATCTGGCTAACAGAGGAGGTGGGGAAGGGGGAATAGGTGTAACAAAGGTAAATGCCCTATCTGAGATATTGCCTTTGTTATACCTATCCTCTCCCACTTACTCTGCTACTGCTATAAATTTGTTTTACCTCCTTCCGATTACGAATGTAGAGTCCAGGAACTGAAATGTTAACTGCTTCTGTTCCAGCAGAACTTGCTCACTGCGTCTAGCATTTTCTGCAGCTTACTGCATGGGTACAATGAGGCCAAAGGAAGCTTAAGGAATACCCACATCATCTTCTGTCAGGCCATTTTGCAGCCTTCCAGACTCAGTATCAAATTGTCTAATTTCAAATAAGTTATATTCTTTGCCCATTTCAGTATTGTCCATTTTTGTTTCAAATCATCCAGCTGTAATATTGGCTTAATTTTACTCACAACGACTTCCATGAGGATTTCAGGGCTCATGATTCTTTGTCACCACTTGATTGTTGGTGTTGTCAGGGGAGCTCCAAATCCTGACTCACTTGTGAAATCACCCTGAGCCCTAGGCAGCAATGATGATTCCCAGTCGAGGGGTGAACTCCAAAGAACTGAGTGCAAGGCACCCCAATAAATATGAATTTCACAAGCACAGAGAGACACACAGAGACAGACAAACGTTATGATCTTTTATTTTCATGCCATTATCTCAGCATGGTTTCTTCCATTCAAACAATACATGCATTCTTTAACACAGTGTTCAGCGTACCCTTATAAACGAATTAGACACTTTAATGGCCACTCCTTATCTATCAGTCCACCTATGTTTTTGACTTAACATTCTTACAGTTATAAAAGAAATTAATATTACACATAAATAAGCTCAAATCCAAAAAAAAGAATCTATCAAGCCAACTTGACAGACACTAAGAAAGTATCCATCAAACTAGCTCTCAAAGTGAACAAGTCATTAACAGTCATGCTCATGTTAATGGTGCCTGAGACTAAGAAAGAATCCAGCTGCTATCAGCAAACATTAGACATTAACAAGCCCACAGTGTTTACCTAGCACAGGCACACTATATACTGTGAGCACACAAAGAGTTAAACTGTCATTTTGAACTGTCCAGAGATTCTTCCAGTTATTGACAGAATTTAATACAACACAAAAGGTGTATAAAATCACAAGAGCCTAGATAGAGTGAATGTATTCAGTCTTTTTCCTTGAATTAGGGAATCAAGAGCTAGTGGGCATAGGTTTAAGGTGAGAGGAGAATAGTTTAAGAGGAACTTGAGGGGCAATTTTTTTTGCACAATGAGTGGTATTGATGAGGAATCAACTGGCAGACAAAGTGGATGGGACAGGTACAATAACAACTTTTACAGACAATTCAGCAATTCCATGGATTGGAACGGTTTAGAGATTGTAGCCCAATGCTGGCAAATAGGACTCGCGTGGGTGGAGCATCTTGGTCAACATGAACTATTTTGGGTCAAAGGGCCTGTTTCTCTGCTGCCTGACTCTGCGCTTCTGTGAATCTGTTTTAAGTATTTTTGTTCTATATAGTAAGAAGTGTCCTCATTTTGCACATAGTCCATATTTTGTGATCAGTGGCAAATTGCATCACACAGCGTGGGAAACAAAACCAGTCATTGTGGTGAGGGCTTCCACATTGACAAGGCATTATGTTGAGATGGTGTAGTGAGATGGAAGATGCAGTTTTGCATGTGGGGACAGGACAAGTCCTCCTCATGAACAGCTGAGAAAGATCCTACCGTCGATTAAGCTGTTCCCACGATTAGCTGGCTGTCAAAGCTGCCTTTATTGTACATTCCCATTTCTGACTTGATTTCTTCCCCACCACATAGTTAGTTACTACTCCAGTCTCAATTCTATTTGCCATTTTTTGCCCATTTCAGTGTTCCGTGAACTCCCAGA
Source organism: Mobula birostris (assembly GCF_030028105.1). Lineage (NCBI taxonomy): Eukaryota > Metazoa > Chordata > Chondrichthyes > Myliobatiformes > Myliobatidae > Mobula > Mobula birostris. Next base: position 38,338,831 of record NC_092392.1, on the reverse strand, counting down.
TTTCAGAATATGATAACATATGGAATGAGCAGGTGAAAAAATTCATGGATGTGCTCAAAGCTTCCTCAAAGAGATTTGACTTCCCCATTAACTCCTGGGAACCTGAAATGGAGGAGGAGTATTCAGGATGCCACTGAGAAGGTCAGTATCATGCATCATGAGCACAAAGAATCCATTCATTTGTTTTAGAAGGAAACCACTGCTGTGGAAACAAGGGTTCAGATTTCTGGACCTTTGGGATCTCTTCTGGGGAAGGTACAATGTGTACAAAAGGGATGGGGTGCACCAGAACCCCAGGAGAACCAATATTCTCGTGGGCAGGTTTGCTAGAGCTATTCATGAGTGTTTAAACTTATTTAGCAGAGGGATGGGAACCGAAGTGATAGGCTTGAGGATGGGGTAGTTAGTATACAAACAGAGGCAATGTGTAGGGAACAACAGGAATTCTTCAGATGCTGAAAATTCAAGCAACACACATCAAAGTTGCTGGTGAACGCAGCAGGCCAGGCAGCGTCTCTAGGAAGAGGTACAGTCAACGTTTCAGGCCGAGACCCTTCGTCAGGACTAACTGAAGGAAGAGTTAGTAAGAGATTTGAAATCTTTGATTTGAGATTTGAGATCTTTCAAATCTCTTACTAACTCTTCCTTCAGTTAGTCCTGACGAAGGGTCTCGGCCTGAAACGTCGACTGTACCTCTTCCTAGAGATACTGCCTGGCCTGCTGAGTTCACCAGCAACTTGCAATGTGTAGGGAGACAGGTAGCAGGGAGAAGCTGAAGATAGGGCAAAATTGCAGTCAATGGGATGAGTTGCATTGTTAAAGGGGGACTAAATCAAAAAGGGTGATGAATGCAGGACTGAGGGTGTTTTGTTTGAATGCATGTCGTATACAGAATAAGGTAGATGAACTTGTAGCACAGTTATAGATTGGCATGAATGACATTTTGGGCATCATGGCTGAAGGAAGATTATAGCTGGATATTTAATGTCCAAGGATACACATTGGGTCAAAGACAGAGACAGGCAGGCAGAAGGGGTGGTATGGCTGTATTGGGAAAAAATGAAATCAAATCATTAGAAGGAGCTGACATAGGATTGGAAGGTGTAGAACCACTGTGGCTACAGGTAAGAGACTGCAAGGGTATAAAGACCCTGATAGGAGTTATATGCAGACCTCTAAACAGTAGCAAAGATGTAGTCTACGAATTACAACTTACTCACTTGTTGCCCATTACATTGCTGGCGTTTGGGGCAGCAATAAAATCCTCTATTTCTGTCTGTCCTTGGCTATCTTCCCTATTGTACTCTAGATGTGGGTTCAGCATCCTCAGTCACACTCAGATGTAGAAGGATTCTACATTGCAGTTAGTGCAACAATATTTTTTGACTAGTCAGGATTGTTATCCCTGAGCTGTATCCCAAACCTCAAGAACCAGTAGGCCACTGTTTGTCTGTCCTCTACCCTTTGACCTTTAAGGCATGGGTTACCCTACCAAGAACCAAAAGTACAAGGTGCAAAATTGCAGCTAACATAGCTCTCCATGTCACTGAGGCACGCAAGCATCCAAACCCTAGACCAAGTTTGTGGTCCTCTTGGAGGATAAATTGAAATGGGAGATAGGAAGTTTATGCCAAAAGGGCAATGTTACAATAGTCATGGGAGATTTCAATATGCGTGTCAATTGGGAAAATATGGCTTTTTGGAACAGCTCGTAGTAGAGCCCACTAGGAGCTCAGCTATTCTGGACTGGATGTTGCAGAATGAACTGGAATTGATTACAGAACTTAAGGTAAAGCTACCCTGAGGCGAAGTAATCATAATATGATATGACAGAATTCACCCTGCAGTTTGAGAAGGAGAAGCTAAATTAGATGTATCAGTACCTCCAGTTGTACAGTACTGTCAGTACCCAGAACCAGCTGGAATCCATGTTCAGGGCAGTGGAGTCAGCAGCGAGGATGCGGAGGACGGGGTGGCAGAAGCAGTTACAGAATGTTGGTGGGTGCTCTGGGACAGCTGGAGTGATTGAATCTGGGCCATATAATCGGCTACATTGGCAGAAAGCAACTCCACTACCCTGAACACAGTTCTGGCTGTCAGGGCGCTAGAGCAGGGACCCAATCACAGACCAAGTGCTGAGCACACTGTGATATTTATTGAGTAACATATCCAGAGGGGCAACAAAGTTGGCGTCAAAGTTCAGGCTGAGATAAAAAAAAAAAAATCCAGAGAAATCCAAGAATCAGAATCAGGAAACAGGCAGAGTCAAAAACCAGAACAATCAAGATAAACAGGCAAAATCAGGGTCAGCAGACAGGCAGGGTCAATACTCAGAAGGACAGAGTTCCGAAATGAATGCTGGAAAGGCTCAGGAAAACTCTCTGGCATAATCTGCCAAAACACAGGACTAAAATACACTGAGAAATAAACAGAGAGGCAGATGATAGGTGGAGCGCAATGAGACACAGGTGGCAGCAATACAGGTAATAATGGGAAACAGGTGAGAGATAGAGTAATCAGTGATACAGGGGCCAGAGTAGGGCATGGGCAGGGACAGGAGCACATGGCAATACGAAATACAGAATGATGGCTGGGGGAACACACAAAAAGACAGAGTTCAACTGGAGGTACTGACACAGTGATACAATGGAGTAAAGGGGATTACGGAGGCACGAGGGAGGAGGCCTGGCCAAAGTTAATTGGAAGGAAACACTAGCAGGGATGATCACAGAACAACAATGGTTGGATTTCTGGGGGCAATTGGGAAGGTGCAGATACATTCCAAGGAATAAGAAGTATTCTAAAGGCAAGATGATATAACCATGGCTGATAAGAGATATGAAAGTCAACATAAAAGCCAAAAAGAGGGTATATAATAGAGCAAAAATAAGTGGGAAGTTAGAGGATTGGGAAGCTTTTAAAACCAATAGAAGGCAACTAACAAGTTATAAAGAAGGAAGAGATGGAATATGAAGGTAAACTAGTCAAAAATAGTAAAGAGGACACCAAAGGTTATTTCAGATATATAAAGTGTGAAAGAGAGATGACAATTGATAACGGACTGCTGGAAAATCATGCTGGAGAGATAGTATTGGGGGAATAAGGAAATGGTGGATGAATCAAATAAGTATTTAGTATCAGTATTCACTGTGGAAAACACAAACACTATACCAAGCAACACACATAAAACTTGCTGGTGAACGCAGCAGGCCAGGCAGCATCTATAGGAAGACGTACAGTTGACGTTTTGAGCCGAGATCTAGCACTATACCGGTAGTTTGAGAGCGTCAGGAGGCAGAAGTGAGTGATGTTGTCATTACTAGGGAGAAGTGCTTGGGAAACTCAAAGATCTGAAGGCAGATAAGTCACCTGGACCTGATGATCTACACCCAAAGGTTCTAAAAGAGAAAGCAGTAGAAATTGTAGAGGCATTAGTAATGACCTTTCAAGAATCAATGGATCCTGACCTGGTTCTGGAGGACTGGAAAATTGCGATTGACACTCCATTCTTCAAGAAGGGAGAGAGGCAGAAGAAAGGAAACTATAGGCTAGTCAGTCCGACCTGAGTGGTAGGGAGGATATTGGAGTCAATTGTTAGGGATATGGTTTCAGAGTACTTGGAGGCACATAATCGGCTGTAGTCTGCATGATTTCCTTAAGGGAAAATCTTGCCTGACATATCTGTTGGAAGCAACAAGCAGGATAGACAAAGGAGAATTGGTGGATGTTGTGTACTTGAATTTTCAGATGGCCACTGACAAGGTGCCAGACATGAGCCTGTTTAACAAGTTAAGAGCCCATGGTGTTAAAGGAAAGATACTAGATAGAGCATTAGCTGATCAGAGGGAGGCAAAGAGTGGGAATAAATGAAGCCTTTTCTGGTTGGCTGCTGGTGACTAGTGGTGTTTCTCAGGGGTCTGTGTTAGCACACTTTTTTTTATGTTATATGACAATGATTTGGATGACAGAATTGATGGCTCTGTGGCCAAGTTTGCGGATGACACTAAGACAGGTAGAGGGGCAGGTAGTTCTGAGGAAGCAGAGGGGCTACAGAAAGAGTTAGAAAGATTAGGAGAATGGACAATGAAGTGGTATATGGAATACATTGTTGAGAAGTGTATGGTAATGTACATTGGTAGAAGAAATTAAAGCATAGATTATTTACTCAATGGCGAGAAAATTTGAAAATCTGAGGCACAAAAAGACTTGGGAGTCCTTGTGTGGGATTCCCTATAGGTTGCTTTATAGGTTGAATCTGTGGTGAGAAATGCAAATGCATTGTTAGCATTCATTTTGAGAGGACTAGAATATAAAAGCAAAGATGTAATATCGCAGCTTTATAAGATACTGGTGAGCCCTCACTTGGGGTATTGTGAGCAGTTTTGGGCCCCTTTTCTAAGAAAAGATTTGCTGACGTTGGAGATGGTTCAAAGGAGTTTCACAAAAATGAATCCAAAAATGAAGGCATATCATATTTGGAGTGTTTGATGGCTCTGGGCCTGTACTTGCTGGAATACAGAAGAATGAGTGGGATCCCATTGAAAGCTATCGAATGTTGTAAGACCTCGATAGAGTGGATATTTCCTATGGTCTAAGGCCTGAGGTTGCAGCCTCAGATTAGAGTGATGTCCATTTAGAACAGAGATGAAGAGGAATTTCTTTAGCCAGAGAGTGGTGTATCTGTGGAATTCCTTGCCACAGGCATCTGAGGAGGCCAAGTCTTTGGGCATATTTAAGGCAGTGGTTGACAGATTCTTGACTAGTCAGGGCATGAAGGGATATGGGGAGAAGGCAGGAGATTGGGGCTGAGAGGGAAATAGATCAGCTGTGATGAAATGATGGAGCAGACTCGCTAGACCACTTGGCCTAATTCTGCTCCTATATCTTATGGTCTCATAGAAACTACTGACATCAGAATTGTTTGATGGATGCATTGTTTCAACTTAAAACAATGACAGTTCCATTTCACCCACAGATTGTGCTTGACCTGCTGAGTTCTTCCAGCAAACTGATGCTCTCAATTCCAGGATCTCCAGTGTCTTATTTTCCATCTGTGGAAGAATCTGGCATTTGCCATTGCTCTTAATGCACCACACTGCCCACAAAACTGGAATGGAATCAAATCTTCCTGAATCCACAGTATGATGGATATTCATTCCTTGGCAGTGGGCCTCTTGGTTGTTTGCTAATCTTGGCTTTCTGAACACAGCATCTGTGACTTGTAAGATGAAACACAGATGTAAATAAACTTCCAACAAGTTTGTTTAGTTCCTGGTCGTAAATGGGAGTCAATCATCAATAGAAATTACTAATCAGCTTGAAGTTAAAAACACAACTTTGCAAACAAACTTTGTAGCTAGAAGACACTCTTTGTTGGAAAATTAAGATGCTTGCTCCCAGCATCCTTTCTTACTGATTATGTGTAGAGTATAAAACAATGGGTTTTTAAATTGGTGTTGTTTCAAACAGAAAAATTGACTTAAATTGCTTAGTTCAAGGGAGTTTGCAGAATAGATGGCTATATCATTTAGCACATCAATAACTGATGTGTTTATAGCTGTAAGGTTTTATGTAATCAAGGAAGTTAGCTTTGCTTAAGTTAGATAGTGGAATCAAAGGTTATGGGGATAAAGCAGGAACTGGATACTGATAGTGGATGATCAGCCATGATCACAGTGAATGGCGGTGCTGGCTCGAAGGGCCGAATGGCCTACTCCTGCACCTATTGTCTATTGTCTATTTACAGCGTTTATGAAGTCATCCAATTGGGAGAAAAAGGGTATAAATGTAGAAAGCAGTTCAGGCTTATCCGAATTGAGGTAAGAAACCTGGAAGAAACATAGGGTGAACTAGAATTCATTCCTCCAGCTTCAGTTTCCGCAACAGATGACTTGTTCATCTGCATCATGTTATGTCTTTTCAGTTTATAGGAATTGTACCTGTATTCGTAAGGCCAGTGATGTTGCGGGGATGGAACTGGACTCTCTCACGGTGGTGTCTGAAAAGAGGATGCCGTCTAAGTTGCAAGCCATCTCGGACAATGTCTCCCATCCACTACATAATGTACTGGGTGGGCACAGGAGTACATTCAGCCAGAGACTCATTCCACCGAGATGCAACACAGAGCGTCATAGGATGTCATTCCTGCCTGTGGCCATCAAACTTTACAACTCCTCCTTTGGAGGGTCAGACACCCTGAGCCAATAGGCTGGTCCTGGACTTATTTCATAATTTACTGGCATAATTTACATATTACTATTTAACTATTTATGGTTTTATTACTATTTATTATTTATGGTGCAACTGTAATGAAAACCAATTTCCCACAGGATGAATAAAGTATGACTATGACTATTATGGACATCCTTAATCCTTTGTGCTTTATGTTTTAGAAATCATTTGTGTTTTGGAAATGGTTTTAGTGTCAGAAATAGCTTGTAATTTGGAAATGTTTAAGATAGAAATCCACTATAAGTTTTAAATGTGTTTCAAGATTGTTGTTTGAATTTAAACATGTATCGCCGAGAACAAATGAACTGTGTTTTAAATCACTTTGTTCACTGGAAGTAAACTGCTTGTTGGGAGAGGACCTACCACTTGCATTGTGGGTATTGGCAGTGAAACTCACTGTGCTGAACAAACAGGGAAGTGAAATTTTCTTTTTAACATTGGGTAGTTACAATATAATTTCCCTTTAGTGAGAGTACCTGTGGCTATTTATATCCAATAGGGCTTACGGTCTTTGTTTGAGTTTAGAATTTCATGGTCTGCAAACCCAATACCACCACATCAGTGGCTACCAATGAAGAAAGTTATATATTGTTCAATTTGCACAAACCCATCAAAAGATTCAGAAAACACTCATTAAATCATCAGCAAAATCGGTTTCAGCTTTGGACCTTTTGCACTCGTGTCTATGTGGACTAGCAGAAATGGAGACACAAGAGACTGCAGATGCTGAAATCTGGAGCAATACACAAAACTGTAGGGAACTCAGCAGGTCAGGGCAGCATCTCTGAGAGAGAAATCGTCGACGTTTCAGGTCGAGACCCTACACTCTCTTTACAGGCTACAGATGCTGTCTGACCTGCTGAGTTCATGCAACGTTTCGTATGTGCTGAAGTTGGCCGCCTAGTTGTAGTATTACTCAACATTGCGGAAACGAAATTAATGACAGCAGTTTGTCAATAAAGACAAACGTACCGGGAACCATGAAAAGCTACATTCCCACTGACGTCACGAATCGGGCCGCCCACTTTGTGACATCACCGATCGTAGATGGGAACATTGACAGAAGGCAGCGTCTAATTGGTGCGGCGGTTACCTTGGAAATTCAAGCCAATAGAAAAGATGTTTCTTGGGAATGGAACATGGCGCTCTTGTAGCAGTGAGCCAAGCGGCTGTAGACTGGAGTAAATGTGAATGGTCGTTGTCAGGGGACAGCTGCGCCTGTGTCCGGCACTTGGTGGGACTGGACGCTTCTTCCAATGGCAAAGATGACAAGTGACGGCGGAAAGAAGCAGTTTTGGAAGCGGAATGTTTCCAAAGTTCCAGGCAGGTCAGTGACGTGTTTAGTGGATGACCGGGCCGGACCGAAGCGAGTGGTCCCACGGACTGTGTCGCTGGTCCGCGGTCCAGCCGATCTTCGGTATCAGGCTTCAGGTGCACTGCCTTAAGGGTGATCGTGTTGGGCGACTTTTAAGTTTTGTGGCGCTGCTTGGAAAGTGGCTAAAGTTTTAAAAATCATCAAGTCAGAGCACCTCGAAACTTAAGCATAGATCTATCAAAATTTAGTAGATCGTGTGTCAGTTAAGCACCGTGTGCTGTGTATTTTCCGTGGCCAAAAATGAAAGAAAGGCAGAGGTTAGGCTACTTGTCTGTGGGCTTATAGAAAGGATTTCGGAAGTGAAAGTTGGAAAGTGGAAGCTAGTCATTTAATGTTCTTCAAACTCTCATGGAAACATAATTATATTTATGCGATTACTTTCTATAGTTAACGAGGCTATAAGTAATTGGCTCGTTCAGTGTCAAGATCAGTTTAAAGATGAATTTCATGAAGAAATATTGATGAAGTTTACCTGAAGATGCAAACGTTTTAGGAGTACTAAAATGTATATTAATTCCAAAAGTTTTGGGTAGTAGTTTGTGAAGTCATGATTGTCATTTGGTGAAAGAAATTGTGGATTCTGAAGGCTTTGGAGTTGGAGAATCTGGATGTAGTTTGGGGGATGCAAACTGCTCATTAGTTTGTCAAATCAGTCATCCAGTGGTCATTAATGTCAGATGAAGAATGCAGGTGCTCATGAGTTTTTATCCTTTTTTTTTCAGACTCCTTTCCATTATTCTAGTTAAAAGTTGTTAATGGTTTTCCATGATGCAAATTTAAAATATGCTCAAGTATTTTCTCTATCCCTTGCAGTGAAGAAAATCTCCATTAAGTAACAAATACATTCCTTTTATATAGTGGATATTCAAGTGTTAGTCAGGGGAGATGTGCTCTCTAGCTTTAATTTCCTTGACCATGTTATTACACAAGGACCTGGCATAGGAGCAGGTATATGCTCTTTCATGCCTTCTCTGCCACTTTGTAAGACTGATATTGGTCTCCTTAATTTGTGCCTGGGCACCAGAAACATTTGAATTTCATAAGATCTAATTTGGTTTTGAAAATAGTAAATAACCTGTTCTGGGAATGAGAGGAGAAATCCATCCTTGTCTTATTCTTGAGAGAGTGACACTTCATCCAGTAACAGTAACCTCCAGTTCCAAATTCCTCCACCAGCAGACATGCCCTTGCAGCGCCTACTCTATCAACCCCTGTAAGAAGTTTGCATTTGCTGATGAAATCGCATGATGCTTTTATACACTCTGGATGATGTAGGCCTTGTCGATCTGATGACTCCTCAGAAAATAAGACTTTAATTCCTGGAGTCAAACAAGTGAAACTTCAGTATGCTACAAGTTTCAGGAGCCTAATGTCAGGATATCTTTTATGACGGTGAATCCTTGCAAAGTGTCAGACCCCAATTTGAAGTGGTAGGTTAGTGAAAATTGGTGTCAAGTAACTGGCTGTAGTGTTCAAGGCCATCTTCAATCTCTTGCTGTAGTTGGAGATTCTCACCTGCTTTGAAAGGTCAACAATTGTGCCAGTGCCCAAGGAGACCAGGATGAGCTGCCTCAATGACTGCTGCCCAGCAGTACTCAGATATACTGTGATGAATCGCAGTGACATGTTGGTCATGGTTAAAATTGACTCCTGCCCGAGCAATGATCATACAGTTTACCTACTGCCACAACAATAGACAATAGGTGCAGGAGTGGGCCATTTGGCCCTTCGAGTCAGCACCGCCATTCACTGTGATCATGGCTGATCATCCACAGTCAGTATCCAGTTCCTGCCTTATCCCCATAACCTTTGATTCTGCTATCCTTGAGAGCTCTATCCAGCTCTTTCTTGAAAGCATCCAGAGACTTGGCCTCCACAGCCTTCTGGGGCAGAGCATTCCATACATCCACCACTCTCTGGGAGAAAAAGTTTTTCCTCAACTCCGTTCTAAATGGCCTACCCCTTATTCTTAAATTGTGGCCTCTGGTTCTGGACTCACCCATCAGCGGGAACATGCTTCCTGCCTCCAGCGTGTCCAATCCCTTAATAATCTTATATGTTTCAATAAGATCCCCTCTCAGCCTTCTAAATTCCAGAGTACACAAGCCCAGTCACTCCAATCTTTCGACATATGACAGTCCCGCCGTCCCGGGAATTAACCTTGTGAACCTATGCTGCACTCCCTCAATAGTAAGAATGTCCTTCCTCAAATTTGGAGACCAAAACTGCACACAGTACTCCAGGTGTGGTCTCACCAGGGCCCTGTACGGCTGCAGAAGGACCTCTTTGCTCTTATACTCAATTCCCTTTGTTATGAAGGCCAGCATGCCATTAGCTTTCTTCACTGCCTGCTGTACTTGCATGCTTGCTTTCAGTGACTGATGTACAAGAACACCTAGATCTCGTTGTACTTCCCCTTTTCCTAACTTGACTCCATTTAGATAATAATCTGCCTTCCTGTTCTTACCACCAAAGTGGATAACCTCACATTTATCCACATTAAACTGCATCTGCCATGCATCTACCCACTCACCCAGCCTGTCCAAGTCACCTTGCATTCTCATAACATCCTCCTCACATTTCACACTGCCACCCAGCTTTGTGTCATTGGCAAATTTGCTAATGTTACTTTTAATTCCCTCATCTAAATCATTAATATATATTGTAAACAGCTGCGGTCCCAGCACTGAACCTTGCGGTACCCCCCTGGTCACCCACAGGCCTACAGTGGGTGGAACTTCTGGTTTCCCACTCTGCTTTGAAGCATTTAGGTGACATGTCAGACTGTTGTTTATCAATTACAGCTCAACATTCAACACCATCGCCCCCCTCAATACTAATCAACAAGCTTCAAAATCTGTGCCTCTGCAACTTGATCCTCGAACTCCTTTCCGGAAGCTACAGTCAGATTGGTAATTACAATTTGGGTGTTCAACCAATGTGCAATAGACAACAAACTGTGCAAATAGAAAAAGAAGGAAGTGATAATAATAAACAAATAAGCAATAAATAGCAAGAACATGAGATGAAGAGTATTTGAAAGTGAGTCCATGGGTTATGGGAACATTTTAATGAAGTTATCCTTTCTGGTTCAAGAGCCTGATGATTAGGGGTAATAACTTTTCCTGAACCTGGTGGTGTGAGTTTTGAGGCACTTGCACCTTCTTCCTGATGGCAACGGCGAGAAGAGAGCATGTCTTGGCTTGTGGGGGTCCCTGATGATGATGGATGCTGCTTTCCTGTGACAACGTTTTGTGTAGATGTGCTAAGTGGTAGGGAGGACTTAACTGTAATGGACTGGGCCGTATCCACTAATTTTTGAAGGATTTTCTGTTTAAGGACATTGGTGTATCTATACCAATCTGTGACATAGACAGTCAGTTTACTTTCCACTGCACATCTATAGAAGTTTGGGAAAGTTTGCATGTCATGCCGGACCTTTGCAGGCTCATGAGGAATTAGAGGTGTTGCTGTGCTCTCTTCATAATTCCACTTATATGCTGGGCCCAGGACAAGCAGGTCCTCTGAAATAATAACACTGAGGAATTTAAAGTTATTGACACTCTCTATCCTCGGTGTTTATTTTTGTAACTTCAAGTAATTTTTGTTCTGCACTGTATTTTTACTACGAAACAACAAATTTCACAACAAATGTCAGTGTCAATGAATCTGATTTTGATTCTGTGTTTGATCTTGCCATTTTTTTGTGGATTTTTGTCACAGTTACTTAATTTTTGTATTCCATCCTATTTGCAATAAAGACCAACATCCCATTGAAGTTCCTGGTTACTTGGTGTTACTTTTCGATGATTTTAAGTTACACTTCTCACGCTCTTAAACTTTTCGATGATTTTAAGTTCCCTGGCCCCCTCCGCTTTATTTTCACCATGGATGTCCAGTCCCTATATACTTCCATCCCCCATCAGGAAGGTCTCAAAACTCTCCGCTTCTTTTTGGATTCCAGACCCATCAGTTCCCCTCTACCACCACTCTGCTCCGTCTAGCGGAATTAGTCCTTACTCTTAATAATTTCTCCTTTGGCTCCTCCCACTTCCTCCAAACTAAAGATGTAGCTATGGGCACCCGTATGGGTCTTAGCTATGCCTGCCTTTTCGTTGGCTTTGTGGAACAATCTATGTTCCGTGCCTATTCTGGTATCTGTCCCCCACTTTTCCTTCGCTACATCGACGACTGCATTGGCGCTGCTTCCTGCACGCATGCTGAGCTCATTGACTTTATTAATTTTGCCTCCAACTTTCACCCTGCCGTCAAGTTTACCCGGTCCATTTCCGACACCTCCCTCCCCTTTCTAGATCTTTCTGTCTCTGGAGACAGCTTATCCACTGATGTCTACTATAAGCCTACTGACTCTCACAGCTATCTGGACTATTCCTCTTCTCACCCTGTCTCTTGCAAAAATGCCATCCCCTTCTTACAATTCCTCCGTCTCCGCTGCATCTGCTCTCAGGATGAGGCTTTTCATTCCAGGACGAGGGAGATGTCCTCCCTTTTTAAAGAAAAGGGCTTCCCTTCCTCCACCATCAACTCTGTTCTCAAACGCATCTCCCCCATTTCACGCACATCTGCTCTTACTCCATCCTCCCGCCACCCCACTAGGAATAGGGTTCCCCTGGTCCTCACCTACCACCCCATCAGCCTCCGGGTCCAACATATTATTCTCCGTAACTTCTGCCACCTCCAACGGGATCCCACCACTAAGCACATCTTTCCCTCCCCCCCCCCCTCGCTTTCCGCAGGGATCGCTCCCTATGTGACTCCCTTGTCCATTTGTCCCCCCCATCCCTCCCCACTGATCTCCCTCCTGGCATTTGTAAGCGGAACAAGTGCTACACATGCCCTTACACTTCCTCCCTTACCACCATTCAGGGCCCCAGACAGTCCTTCCAGGTGAGGCGACACTTCACTTGTGAGTCGGCTGGGGTGATATACTGCGTCCGGTGCTCCCGATGTGGCCTTCTATATATTGGCGAGACCCGACGCAGACTGGGAGACCGCTTTGCTGAACACCTACGCTCTGTCCGCCAGAGAAAACAGGATCTCCCAGTGGCCACACATTTTAATTCCACATCCCATTCCCATTCTGACATGTCTATCCACGGCCTCCTCTACTGTAAAGATGAAGCCACTCTCAGGTTGGAGGAACAACACCTTATATTCCGTCTGGGTAGCCTCCAACCTGATGGCATGAACATCGACTTCTCTAACTTCTGCTAATGCCCCACCTCCCCCTCGTACCCCATCCGTTATTTATTTTTATACACACATTCTTTCTCTCACTCTCCTTTTTGTCCCTCTGTCCCTCTGACTATACCCCTGACCCATCCTCTGGGTTCCCCCCCGCTTGTCTTTCTTCCTGGACCTCCTGTCCCATGATCCTCTCGTATCCCTTTTGCCTATCACCTGTCCAGCTCTTGGCTCCATCCCTCCCCCTCCTGTCTTCTCCTATCATTTTGGATCTCCCCCTTCCCCTCCCACTTCTAAATCTCTTACTAACTCTTCCTTCAGTTAGTCCTGACGAATGGTCTTGGCCTGAAATGTCGACTGTACCTCTTCCTAGAGATGCTGCCTGGCCTGCTGCGTTCACCAGCAACTTTGATGTGTGTTGCTTGAATTTCCAGCATCTGCAGAATTCGTGTTGTTTACTTGGTGTAGCTTTGTTTTCTTGATATAAGGGATAAACAACATTAAATAATCTAGTACCATTTAAATAATTTGTTTTTCTGTTTTGCATATTGCAGTAGAAACCCAATATTATTATGCATTACCTGTTATGACCCAATCACTTAACCTATTTATACCCTTTGCAAATTCTGTGTCCTCTTCACAATTTGCTTTCCTGTGACTTGTCAGCCAATCTTTATACAAAACATCCAGTCCCTTCATCAAATCACCGGTTATGGATTGCTTGTGTGAACATCACTTCATCTTATGGGCAGCACAGTAGTGTAGCAGTTAACAGCAGCGATACAGGTTCAAGTTATTTATTGAGATATGGTGTGGAATAGGCTCTTATGGCCTTTTGAGCCACGCCACCCAGCAATTCCTCGATTTAATCCCAGCCTAATCATGGGACTGTTTACAATGACCAATTAAACTGCCAGCTGGTATGTCTTTGGACTGTGGGAGAAAAGCGGAGCACCGGGAGGAAACGCATGCAATCATGGGGAGAACATACAGGTAGCTGTGGGATTGAACCTGGATTGCCTGTACTGTAAGGCATTGTGCTAGCCACTATGCTACATGCCGCCCCTTCCTTGTTTATAAGGAACTTGTACATCCTTGCCATGACTGCTTGGGTTTCCTCCAGCTGTTTCTGTTTCCTCCCACATTCCAAAGACGTATTGGTTCCTAGGTTAATTGTTCACATGGGTGTAGTTGGGTAGTGTGAGCTCACTGGGGCAGAAGTGTCTGTTACTGTTTTATATCTTTAAATTTAAAAACAATTCTGCTTTTCTTCAGTTAAGCAGTCCTTTAAGCTAGGAAATTATCCTAAGTAATTTTTTAAAAAAGGATAACTTTGGTGTTTAGATGTCCAAAAACAGCCATTGATTTCCTGATGTCCACTTGCTAGTTCCAACCTTGAGGAATGCAGTTAAATACAATTACCCTTTCATAAATCCATGTTGACTTAAGCTGATGCGATCACGATTTTGAAAGTATTGTTACAACCTTGGCAATATATTGTAGTATTGTTGTTAATGTCAAATGGTAGGCACACTATCTACATGATCCTTTGCGCCTTTACCAAATGTGTTCTTTTATGATGATTGGACTTTTTCTTGTCAAGATCTTGAGGAAGACGAGAACTAGTATGTTCACCATATCTGTGACCACTTCCTTGAGAACCTTGGGATGGAGGCCATTGTTCGAAGTTCAAGATACACATATTTTCAAAGTATGTATACATTATACAACCTTGAGATTAATCTCCTGACAGGCAGCCATGAAACAAAGAAACCCAGAAGAACTCATTTTTTAAGAAAAAGATCGACAAACATGGAGGGGAAGAAAAACAAATCATGCATATAGTGTTCTGAACTGAAGTCCACAAAGAGAGTCTGCCCGCAGTCCCTTAGTTTAGTGCAGAGTGGAGCAGTGAGCTGATCCAGCTCAGGCCATGACACCCTGACCTTTGAAATCTAGCCTGGCACCTAAACTGACGTACAGTCATCAGGTCAATACACATTGGGACCTGGGTCTCGCTGCCTCGATTCAGCCGGGACTTGGCCTTTTCAATTCGGCCTGGCACTTTAATCGATCAAATCTCAAGTCTTTCTCGCTCTCGGCGACCGCCCTGTTGCATTGCCTCACCTCACCTCGGCTCTACCACATTGAAATGCCTCCAAGTCCAAAGGGAAGTACACACTATTGCTTGCAATTGTTTGCAAGAAAAAGTGTGGTTAACAAAGTTGGTTGTTTTCTTTGATTTTAGCCACCAGCCAGAAGTCGCTGAGGTTCACTGGATGTCCAGTGGACTTACATCAGCTCAACTAATTTGCTGGGTACCTCTTCTCTCAATAATGGTTGTTCTTCATTCTCCTTTTGATTTCCTATATTTTTGTAATTTTTGTCTTCTACTGTGAAGATGGCTATGAATTATTTTACATATTTGTCATTTCTTTATTTTCCTTTTTTAAAAAATTATCCCCTCACACTTCCTTCTCACAAAATCAATACATGTGCACACTTGGGATGTACTCCTTGTGTAATCACTGTGTGCTGCAGTTTTCTGGTTTTGTCATGTTGGCTTGGGTACTCAAAGGGCTCAATCAAGTCCTAGGCATATGAGGATAAGATAGGGCAACTCAGGGTGTATGGTGAAATTTGTCAGTGTATTAGTAATGCTTTTGGCATAATAAATAAGGGGCATGGTGAGAAAGGAGTTTGATGTGATTGGTGGGTGGAAGAGGAGTGTAAGATGACTGGTTGTGCCAGGTATGGTGAAGTTGGGAGGCTTTGGCAGGTGAATGACAGATGGAGGTAGATAAAGATGGTGGGGTGGAGGAAGAGGGACAGAGACAGCAAGGTGGTGGAGGTACAAAGAAGTGTGAGGTGGAGACAGTTGCTGGAGGAAGATGAGTAGAAACACAAGAGTTACCACTGCTGGGCTCTAAAGGACATAATGCTTGCTTTTGGCTGGACTGAATCTTTGGGTCCGACTGAAGTGGCAGGACCCGAGTCTGAAAGCCAACAATGAATTGATGTTTGGCTGAACCAGATTAAAAAGATTATGGTGTCGAGGCCGAGGGTGGCGGACTAACCAGTGTTCAGCTCACTATGCGAGGCTTTGCTTGCTTCAGCGCTGAACTGACTTTGCAGCTGTAGACTGCAGTCATCGGCGTTCACTTCAGAGCTGAACCTGGCTCTGGCGGTAGCCTGCAGACATCAGGCTCCTGGACTGGCCACAGTGCTAAACTGGCTACGTGGCTTTGGACTTGCTTTCGGGGACTCTACGATTCATGTTCTGTGGATTGTTTGTTTGCTTGTTTTGATTTGTTTGCACAATTTGTTCTTTCTTGCATATTGGATGTATGACTGTCTTTGTGATGTGGGGTATTTCGTAAATTGTACTGTGTTTTTGATTTGTGGCTGCCTGAAAGAAGACTAATCTCAAGGTTGTATATGATGTACAGTAGTGGTCACCAACCTTTTTAAGCCCAAGATCCCCGACCTTGACCTTAGTGAAAGACAAGATCTATCTACTAAATCGTTTAGAGAAAAAAACAGCTCAGATTGTTCTTCCAATTTGAGGTCTTTTATTTGGGCCAATTGTATTTGAATTACACAAAATACTTTTGTCAAACTTTCAAATTAATTCAAACAAGAAAACACTGTAACTAGCATATCAAGCAGGCCATAGCTGTCTTTCTTTAAGAATATTACAATACTTCACAGCTTGAATTCTAAGTTTCATTAGTTAATTTTATTTCAACAAGAAAAATAAATGAATAAAAATTGACTGTTGCACTCAGTGTGATGACTGGGGCTGAATACTTTCTGCTAGTTCCCTGAAATTTGGCTCATAACTACAGACAGCCAGTCTAACAGCTCCCATACTTATATTTAATAATTTTCCTCTGTGAAAATGCAATTTCACATAGATAAGTTGACCTGTGTCGTTTTTGTTTTTAAAGTCATTAAAAACAGTCTCTGCGGTAATGGCCATTGCTCCCTTGAATAAATCGCCATCTGTAAAAGGCTTCTTGTGTTTAGCCAAAAGGTGACTTACACGAAATGATGCTTCAATAGCAGCCTTATTTTGAGCAGCAGGTTTTGTGAAAAATGATTGCTGGGCCTTCAACCCTGATCTCAGCTCCTCAACTTTCCAGGCACGAATTGTGCTCTTTGGGGGGTAGGTGTCTTTAAATTTCTGGTGGTTGGTGTTTTGGTGCCGCTCCAGATTCCCTCTTTTAGTCAGTGCTTGTGTTTGGTGGCACAACATACATACACACTTGTCTCTCACCAAGGTAAATAGAAATTCCTTTTCCCATTCTGGATGGAATTTGTATGTTTTCGCCTTCTTTCGTGGAGCCTCCGCCATGCAGTCAGGACTTCACGAGTGAGTGCCGTATATTGATGTTTGCGACAGTCTGTACTCTTACCTAATCTAATTGGTCACTTTGATGCAGCACAAGCTACGCTGAAAATGCAGTTCATGGCGGGGGAGCTACACACATGCACACTGGGCAGAAAGAACGGAACTAAAACCCCGCAACTCGGAAACAATCTCTCTTTACAAACAGCTTTCAGTAGCGAAAGTATTGCTATTTTACCATTATCCTAATTAGTATTACTTATTTTTATAATGCTCACATTAGAACAGTATTTGTGTATTTAATTTTGATTTTTTTCGGGATCTACTGGGAAAGTCTTAAAGATCGACCGGTCAATCGCAATCGATGGGTTGGCCACCACTAGTGTACGTACTTTGATAATCAATGTACTTTGGAAAAATTGGAATCTCTAGGCAATTTCTCCCCATAGATGATGCCTGACTTTCTGAGTCCCTCTAGCATCTTGTGTGATGCTTTTGGATTATTGATTTGTTTGCAGCTTCTTAAACTGTTAAGTATTTAGAGTGAGATGTTAAATGAAGTACTAAATATGATGAGTTGGGAATGTGCTGTTCAGTTTGTCTTTAAAACAGGGAACAGTCCAAGGGAATTGTAGGAAGTCAGTTCTGAGAGGTGAAAGCTGGGGACACTAACTAAAACTTAAAAATAACGTAACGGGATGCTGACTTTATGGATGGTTGGCTGAGATCTGTTGTTGTGATTCCTGTGTTACAGGGGAACTCGGAGTTCAGTGTCCTGGGGATCACCAGTTTTTAAAAAAACATAAGATATAGCAGAATTAGGCCACTTGGCCCATTGACGGTTCTCCGCCATTTCATCATAACTGATTTATTCTTCCTCTCAACTCCCTTCTCCTGCCTTCTCCCTGTAACCTTTAGATGCCCTAATTAATCAAGAACCTATCAACCTCTGCTTTAAATATACCCAGTGGACTGACCTGATCAATTGTCCGATTAAACACCTTCTGGTTAAAGAAATTCCTCATCATCTCTGTCCTAAATGGGCGTCCTTCAGTTATGAGGCTGTGCCCTCTCATCCTAGTCTCCCTCACTATAGGCAGTATCCTTTCCACATCGACTATGTCTTAGCCTTTCAATATTTGATAAATTTTAATGAGATTCCCCCCCCCACCACCACCAATTCTTCTGAACTCCAGTGAGTACAGCCCCAGAGCCATCAAACACGCCTCATACATTCACACTTTCATTCAGAATCGGTTTTATTATCACCGGCAAGTGATGTTAAATTTGTTAACTTAGCAGCAGCAGTTTAATACAATACATAAGCTAGCAGAAAAAAAATAATAAATACAATAAAATTAATAATAAGAAATAAAGATTTATGTTGAGTAGATTAAAAAAAGTGCAAAAACATAAATACTGTATATTTTTTTTAAAAAAAAGTGTGGTGGTGTCCAAAGATTCAATGTCCATTTTGGAATCGGATGGCAGAAAGGAAGAAGCTGTTCCTGAATTGTTGAGTGTGTGCCCTCAGGCTTCTGTACCTCCTACCTGAAGGTAACAGTGAGAAACGGGCATGCCCTGGGATTGTTCTGGTGAACCTCCTTTGGACCCTCTCCAATGCCTGCATATCTTTTCTTAGATAAGCGGCCCAGAACTGCTCAAAATATTCCAAGTGCAGTCTGCTGAATGCCTTCTAAAGCCTCAGCATCAACTCCCTGCTCTTTTATTCTAGTCCTCTTGAAATGAATGTTAACATTGTCTTTCCCTTCCTTACCACTGACTCAACCTGCAAGTTCACCTTGAGGGAATCCTGCATGAGGTCTCCCAAGTCCCTTTGACTTTTCAATTTTCTCCCTGTTTGGAAAATAGTCTATACTTTTGTTCCTTCTATCAAAGAGCATGACCATACACTTCCCTACACTATATAGGTGTACCCTGCTTTTCGAACGTTCGCTTTATGAAACCTCGCTGTTACGAAAGACCTACATTAGTTACCTGTTTTTGCTAACAGAAGGTGTTTTCACTGTTACAAAAAAAGGCAGCGCGCGCCCCAAGCAGCTAAGCTCCTCCCTCGGAACTGCATTCTTGCTGGCATTGCTTAAACACGTGCCTGTGAGCAGCCGTTAGCAAGGTGAGTTCTCTTTCTTTTTAAATCTTTTTATTGAATAAGTATACAAAAGGGTAAGCCATATAGGCACTAATACACTGTTAGAATATAATAAAATTACAGGAGATATTAATACAGAAAAGAAAGTGATACAAACAATGTAATTTAAACAAACATACTAAGGTAACATAATAGTATACTAATTTATTTATATATATCTATCTCAATAGAGAAAAGGAAAAAAAACCCCACCGTGCAATTAAACTAAAAGCAAAGCAAAGCAATGGGCTAACTTAGAACCAAATAGAGTTAAAGAACTTAAAATCATGTCCTCAAACCCGACCTCCATTAAAAACAGTAAAAAAAAACAAGAAGGGTATATAAATATGGAGCAAAAAAGAGAAGAAAAAAAAATTACATTAAATAAAAATATTGAATAAAAGATCTCCAGGTCTGTTCAAATTTAAGTGAGGAATCATAAAGATTGCTTCTAATTTTCTCCAAATTCAAGCATAATATCGTCTGAGAAAACCAAAAAAAGGTGGTTGGAGCGTTAAGCTCTTTCCAATATTGTAAGATACATCTTTTTGCCATTAAAGTAAGAAATGCAATCATTCTACAGGCTGAAGGAGAAAGATTACTGGAAATTTTAGGTAGTCCAAAGATAGCAGTAATAGGGTGAGGAGAGATATCTATATTCAATACCTTTGAAATAATATTAAAAATGTCTCTCTAAAAAGTTTCCAAAGTAGGACAAGACCAAAACATATGAGTTAAAGATGCTATCTGCCCTGGATATCTATCACAAAAAGGATTAATATGAGAATAAAAGCGAGTTAATTTATCTTTGGACATATGTGCTCTATGAACAACTTTAAATTGAATTAGGGAATATTTAGCACAGATAGAGGAAGTATTGACTAATTGTAAAATCTACCTGCAGTCATCCATGGAAATAATAGACCCCAATTCCTGTTCCCAATCTACCCTAATCTTATCAAATGGAGCTTTCCTAAGTTTCATAGTAATATTATAAATCATAGCCGATGCACCTTTCTGACATGGATTAAGGTTAATTATAGTATCTAAAATGTATGTAGGAGGAAGCATTGGAAAAGAAGAAAGTATAGTACTTAGGAAATTTCTAATTTGTAGATATCTAAAAAAATGTATTCTTGATGAATTATATTTATTAGATAATTGTTCAAAAGACATAAGGGAACCATCCAAAAATAAATCCAAAAACCGTGAAATACTCTTAGTCTTCCAAATTTGAAAAGCACGATCCGTAAAAGAGGGAGGAAAAAATGTTACCTAAGATAGGAATGGCTAGCCCAAATTGGTTAAGATCAAAAAATTTTCTGAATTGGAACCGAATTCGTAAGGTATATTTAACTATCGGGCTAGAGACCTGTTTATGGCGTTTCAAATCAAAAGGAAGAGAGGAACCTAAAATAGTGCCAAGTGTAATCCTGAACAGATTGTAATTCCAATGCTACCCATTTAGGAATGGATAGTATATCCTGGTCAAGTAACCAAAATTTCATATGTCGAATATTGATTGCCCAATAATAGAATCTAAAGTTAGGTAATGCTAAACCTCCATCTCTCTTAGCTTTCTGTAAATGTATTTTACCCAGTCTCGGGTTTTTATTTTGCCAAATAAATGAAGAAATTTTTGAGTCAACTTTATCAAAAAAGATTTTGGAACGAAAGTCGGTAATGCCTGAAATATATATAGAAATTTTGGCAGAAAAAACATCTTAACTGCATTAATATGACCAATCAAAGTTAAATATAAAGGAAACCATTTAGATGAAAGTTGAATAATATGGTCAATTAAGGGTAAAAAGTTAATCTTAAATAAATCTTTGTGTTTACAAGTAATTTTAATCCCAAGATATGAAAAATAATTATTAATCAATTTAAACGGAAAGTTATGATATAAGGGAAGTTGTTTATTAATTGGGAAAAGTTCACTCTTACTAAGATTTAATTTATAACCTGAAAAGAGACTAAATTGTGCTAATAACCCTAAAACAGCAGGGATGGATTTTTGAGGATTAGAAATATATAAAAGTAAGTCATCAGCATAGAGTGATATTTTATGGGACTTTAAGCCCCGAGTTATCCCAGTAATATTTGGAGATTCTCAAATGGC
Source organism: Mobula birostris (assembly GCF_030028105.1). Taxonomy (NCBI): domain Eukaryota; kingdom Metazoa; phylum Chordata; class Chondrichthyes; order Myliobatiformes; family Myliobatidae; genus Mobula; species Mobula birostris. The sequence goes on along the minus strand of NC_092392.1, from coordinate 38,317,398 downwards.
AATTGCAAAAGGTTCGAATGCAATATCAAATAATAAAGAGGACAACCTTGTCGAGTACCTCGAAAAAGAGGGAAAAAGGTGAGCTTAGAGAGTTAGTACGGACCGAGGCCACAGGAGAATGATATAACAGTTTGATCCAAGATATAAATTTCGAGCTAAAATTAAACATTTCAAGCACCTTAAATAAGTAAGGCCATTGTACTCTATCAAAAGCTTTCTCAGCATCTAAAGAGATAACACACTCAGGAACATTTTGTGAGGGAGTATAAACAATATTTAACAGTGTGCAAATGTTATAAAAAGAGTAACGACCTTTAATAAAACCCGTTTGGTCTTCCGAAATAATAAAAGGAAGTACTTTTTCTAATCTGTTTGCTAATAACTTAGAACAAATTTTAGAGTCAACATTTAATAAAGATATTGGTCTGTAAGATGCACATTGAGCAGGATCTTTATCCTTCTTTAATATTAGAGAGATTGACGCTCTATTGAAAGATTCGGGAAGTTTACCAAGATTTAATGAAGCGTCGAAAACCCTACAGAACCAAGGGATTAATGAAGGTGCAAAACGTTTATAAAATTCTATGGTAATCCCATCAGGGCCAGGAGCTTTCCCCAGGTTCATAGAGGAGATAACATTCTTAATCTCATCAGTGGTAATGGGAGTATCTAGCATAGAAGACATATCCTGTGAAATCTCAGGGAAGTCTAGATTATCTAAAAAATCATTCATATATTTAGAGTCTTGAGGAGACTCTGATTGATATAAGGAAGAATAAAAATCAAAGAAAGTTTGATTAATCCCCGCATGATCAAGTATCAGTCGATCATTTTGATTATAAATCTGATTAATTTGAGATTTAGCATAATTAGACTTCAATTGGTTAGCCAACAGTTTGCCAACTTTGTCACTGTGTACATAAAATTCACTTCTTGTTTTCTTTAATTGGTTTACAATCGAGGACGAAAGTAATAAACTGTGTTCCATTTGAAGTTCAGTTCTTTGTTTATATAACTCCTCAGAGGGAGCTGTAACATATTTCTTATCAATTTCCTTAATCATATCCACAATTACCAACTCCTCCTGCTTCAGCTTCTTCCTCAAAGCAGCAGAATACGAGATAATCTGACCACGAATATAAGCTTTAAACGTATCCCGAAGAAAATTCACAGAAATGTCCTCTGTATAGTTGATTGTAAAAAAAAAAGATCAATCTGTTCATTCATAAAGTTAACAAAGTCCGAGTCCTGAAGCAATAGCGAATTAAAACGCCATTGTCTATTACTTTGTGTATTGGCCTGAATTTTAATAGAAAGCTTAAGTGGAGCATGATCCGAAATGGTTATAGAGTCATAATCACATTTAATCACTGAAGAAATAAGACGAGAGTCAATAAAGAAATAATCAATTCTTGAATAGGAATGGTGAACATGTGGAAAAAAAAGAAAAATCTTTTTCCTGAGGATGCAGAAAATGCCAAATGTCCGTCGACCCAGAATCAGAGAGGAATGAATTAATTAAAGTTGCAGATTTATTAGGTAAGGTCCGTAGAGGAGCCGAACGGTCCAAAGCTGGAGATAAACAGCTATTAAGATCTCCGCCCCAGATCAATGAAAACTCATTCAAATTCGGGAACTGATTAAATAATGATTTATAAAATTCCGGACAGTCCATATTGGGAGCCTAAATATTAACCAAAGCTACCTTTCTATTAAATAGTAGACCACTAACCAGTAGAAATCTACCATTCGGATCAGAAATAATATCTTGTTGTATAAAAGTAACTGAGGAGTCTATAAAAATAGAGACGCCTTGAATCTTAGCGTTAGAGTTCGAATGGAACTGTTGTTCCTTCCAGGATTTAAAAAAACGTAGTCTGTCCCCCCTCCGCACATGGGTCTCTTGTAAAAATAAAATTTGTGCTTTAAGCCTCCGGAACACTTTAAAAACTTTCTTCCTTTTAATAGGATGGTTAAGACCATTAGTATTCCAGGAGATGAAATTAATAATAGACTCCATAAACCCTAAAGTCAACCCGCAACAAGGAGGATTGACGATAGGCTCGACCCACGAACCTGGAAAGGGAACAGAACAAATGAGAGATACCGGGAAGGAGAACGCAACCAATACTTCAATAGTATACATAGCCCAAGAAGAATAAAACTAAAACGTGAAGCCCCTCCCACCACCCCCCACCTCATGACCCCAAGGCTAAATCGAACACAGACCAGCTGGAAAGAAGCAAGCACTAAAACTACCCCCATGACTTCCGATAGATGCTCCCTAAAAAAAAGTGTAAATATAAAAAAGATCAGCTAGTTATAAAACAGTAAAAGAATAAAAAAGTAAGTCAGTTAAAACAAACACTTAATATAACAGAGAAAAAGCCAGAAAATATAAAAAAAACCGCAACAAACCCCAGACCCTATGAATAAACAAAAAAAAATAAAATTATTAACATAAACTAGTTATGAAAACCTACAAAAAAAAATTTAAAAACTACAAAATTTAAGGCCTCAAAGGAAATACGTAGAATGACGCTGAGGGAATAACCACCCAGAATCCCCTGGGAAAAAGAAAGGAATGACGCAGATAGAAAGAAAGTTTAGCAACCATATTAATTAATCAAAAATAAACTTTTCTGCCCATATAAGGCAAAAAAAAATGAAGGCCGACAGATTCACAACCTCCGATCAAACGGAGATTGTTAAAAATTACGATTAAGATGTTGAAGGTGAAAATTGATCCAGATAACTCTGGGCGTCCGATGGAGATTCAAAAAAACGAAGGGCTCCATCCAACGTACGAATCCTTAAACGTGCTGGGTAAAGCAGCGCTGGTTTTAAATCCATCCTGTAGAGTTCCGACATCACAGATTTGTAACGAATCCGTTGATCCCGAATTGGTTTACTGAAATCCTCCACGAATCGGAACTTAAGATCCAAAAAATCAATGTAACGTTTAGATCGAACGAAACGAAACAGTTTCTCCTCGTCTTGAAAGTAATGAAAACGTAAGATGACATGTCGAGGTTTATCTGACTTAGACGAGTATGATGGAACTCTGTGAACACGATCCAATAACGGTGGTTGGTCAGGAAATACAGTAAGAAATGCGTCTTTTAAAAGTTAAGAAAAATACTTCATAGGGTTATCAGATTTGACAGTTTCACGCACCCCAATCATTCGAAGATTCTGCCGTCGCATTCTGGATTCTAAGTCAGAATTTTTAAAAGTCAGAAAGTCAAGTTTCTTCTTCATTACCTTAATTGTTTCTTCGATTTTCTCCATCTTGAGTTCATTTTGTTGCGTGGATTTTTGAAGATCAGATATAACTGACTGATGTTCCGTAATAGATGTTTGAATCTTATCGATTGAATGGGCAATTTTCTGGAAATTAATTGAAATTTCCGCACGATTCAGCTCCGTAATAGAGGTTGAAATTTCCCTTTGAATTAGATCCGATATAGCTTTCAAAGTCACCGGTGGTTCAGTCGAAGGAAAATCGGTACCTTTCGGTCTAACCAGAGGTTTGCCGTCCTTCCCGTTTTTTCCATTCTTTGACATAGCAGACCTTAAAAGCATCCGATTATCAAAGAGCCCAATTTATTTCAAAATATTGTAAAAGTCGGTGCCTTAATGGTTAATTAAAATATAGCTGATCATAAGAAAAAAAACTCAGAGGTAATGGAGCGAGTCAAGAACACGACTTCACTCCATGAGCTCTACCGGAAGTCCCCAGCAAGGTGAGTTCTAAGGTATCGGAAAAGCCTAGAAGAGCTCATAAGGGTGTTACACTTAGCGTAAAACTAGACATAATTAAGCGTTTTGATCGTGGTGAACGAAGTAAGGACAAAGTGAGTTTGGCTTGTGGAAGTTGTCGAAAATGATGTTGAAGAGGTTTTGGCATCCCATGACCAAGAGCTGATGCAATTGGAAGAGGAAAGTATAACAATTGAAACCGAATGCAGTAGCGAACAGACCGAAAGTGAAGTCATCCAGGAACTGAACGTGAAGCAACTGCGTGAGATGATAGAAAAATGCGCGAGGATAAGCAGCCAAGCATACTGTCGTTTTTCAAGCCTTCCACATCAGCCACAGCAGATGATGAACCTCGACCTTTGACATGGAGACAGGCAGGCATGAAGATAACCTGCCTGCCTTGATGGAAACAGACAACGATGAGATGACACCCCAGTGTTCCACCACCCCAACCCCTGGGCCACTGACAGATACATTGCCGCGGAGAATATAGCGGTAGCCGGGGCGCACCCAGCACATCTTTAAGAAAAAAGCCGAAATAAACAAGCTAATTGACTAGGTGCCGCCTGGCACTTAATTGTCGGCCCAGATCAGAGGCGATTGCTGATTGCGTCTCCTCTGATCTGGGCCGACATTTACGTGCCGGGCGGCACCTAATCAATTAGCTTGTTTATTTAGGCTTTTTCCTTAAAGGTGTGCTGGGTGCGTCCCAGCTACCACTGTACCGCTGCATTCTTTGTGGATCGGTATTGTTTGGTGGCCTGGAGGTTGGGGTCCACTGCACCACCCCAACCTGCAACGACCCAGCCTAACACACCATAATCAGTGTGCTGGACGCTGTCTTCCCGATTCCAGTAAGTGATACTACACTGTACATACATTATTTCTACTTTATATAGGCTGTGTATTTTTATGTGTTATTTTGTATGATTTGGCAGCTTGATAGCTTAAAGGTTACGGAGAGAGTGTTTCTGCCAACAGCGCTTGCATGAATTTTTGCTATGGAGAACAGTGCGGCAATGATTGTAGAAAAGTATTTCTACTTTATTTAGGCTGTGTACTTATCATATCACTCCTTCTTTTATTATATGTTACTGTTATTTTAGGTTTTATGTCTTACTTGGCATAATTTGGTAGGTTATTTTTTGGGTCTGCGAACGCTCACAAATTTTTCCCATATAAATGGTAATTGCTTCTTCACTTTACGACATTCTGGCTTACAAACCGTTTCATAGGAACGCTCTACCTTCGGATGGCGGGGGAGACCTGTATTCCATCTGCCGCTTCTTTGCCCATTCCCTCAATCAGTCTGAGTCCTTCTGCAGACACCCTGCTTCCTCACACTATCTTCTGCTCCACCTTTCTTCATATCATCCACAAAGCCATCAAATTCTTTATCCAAATTATTGACATATAATGTGAAGAGAAACGATCCCAACACCAGCACACCCCTAGTCACCGGCAGTTAAACAGGAAAGGCCCTCTTTATTCCAACTCTTGGCCTCCTGCCAATCAACCAAATTCTATCCATGCTTGTATCTTTCCTGTATTACCATAGGCTCTTATCGTGTTAAACGGCTTCATATGCCGCACCTTGTTAAAGGCCTTCTGAAAATCCAAGTACACAACATTCACTGACTCTCCTTTGTCTATCCTGCTGGTTATTTACTCAAAGGAGCCCAACAGATCAGTCAGGCAAGTTTTCCCCTCGAGAAAACTATGCTATTTTATCATGTGCTTCCAAGCATCTGGAAACCTCTTTGTTAATAGTAGACCCTACCATCTTTCTAACCACTGAAATCAGGCTGACTGGCCTATAATTTCTTTTCTACTCCCTACTCACTTCTTGAAGAGTGGAGTAACATTTACAATTTTCCAGTCCTCCAGAAGCATTCCAGAATGTAGTGATTCTTGAAAGAGCATTACTAATGCCTTCACAATCACTTCATCTGCCTCTTTGAGACCCCTTGAATGTAGTCCATCAGGTCCAGGTGACTTATCTACCTTCAGTCCTTTCAGCTTCCCACGCACCTTCTTCTTAGTGATAGCAAAAACACTCACTTTTGCCCCCCTGACACTGTTGCATTCCTGGAAATCCGCTAATGTCTTCCACACTGAAGACTGATATAAAATTCTCAAGTTCCTCTGCCATTTTTTTCACCCCCATTACATTCCATCATTATTTTTCAGTGGCCCAATATCCACTCTTTTACTCTTTATATATCGGAAAAACTTTTTGTATCCTTTTTTATATTATTAGGTAGCTTAGCTTCATATTTTATCTTTTTGCTCCGTATGGTTTTTTTAGTTGTCTTCTGTTGATTTGCTGTTGAACTTCCCAACCCTCCAACTTCCCACTAATTTTTGTTCTATTATATGCCCTCTCTTTTGCTTTTGTTAGCTTTGACTTCCCTTGTCAGCCAAGGTTGCCTCATCCTTTAGGAAATTAATTCTTTGGGATGTATCTATCCTGCACCTTTTGAATTGCTCCCAGAGACTCTAACCTTTGCTATTCTGCTATATTCCCTATTAGTGTCCGTTTCCAGTTAACTTTGGTCAGCTCCTCGTTTGTGCCTTTGGAGTTCCCTTTACTCCACTGTAATAATGATGCAAACTGCAGGGTGAATTCTATCATACTGTGATCACTGCCTTGTAAGGGTCCCTTTATCACATCTGGGTCTTTACATAGCACCCAATCCAGAATTGCCATTCCCCTGATGGCCTCAACCACAAGCTGCTTGAGAAAGCTAATTTATAGGCATTCTACAAATTACTTCTCTTGGCATCCAGCACCAACCTGATTTTCCCCATCTTCCTTCATATTGAAATCCTCCATGACTATCGCAACATTGCACTTTTCACTTTGCCTTTTCTGTCTCCTGTTGTAATTTGTAGCCCACATCCTGGCTACTGTTAGCCCTATATATCAGGTTCTTTTACTCATTCAGTTTCTAAACTCTACCCGAAAGATTCTGTATATTTCAATCCCATGTCACCTCTTTCTAAGGATTTGATTTCATTTTTCCCAACCGAGCTACCCCATCTCCTCTGCCCACCTGCCTATCCTTTTGATACGATGTGTATCCATGGATGCTAAGCCCCCAACTGTGATCTTCCTTCAGCCACGACTCAGCGATGCCCGCAACATCATACCTGCCAACCTCTATCTGTACTACAAGATCATTTATTCATTTTGTATAATGGTGGCAGCCATTTTGTTTTCCTATTCCTGTCCCCACACTGACCTGTCAAGTCCAATGTCTTCTGCACTACCAATACCAATGTGAGGTCAATCACCAACTTGAACAGTGCTTCGTAGACATATTCTTCAGTGTTTTACAGTCCAATCGTATGAACATTGTAATTTCCCATTCAAACTAACTCACTCTACCTATACTCCTTTCTTTGTGCTTCTCATGTCATTCCACCAACCCTACCCCTGGCTCCCCCCAATGTCAATTAGTTTATTCCTTCCTCTCACCATAAACCTCTGCCTTTGCCTTTTTAATTGGGAGGCAAGGTGGAGATGCATCTTTAGCAAAGGAGGTGTAAGGTGCTCCTTCCCTCTGCTAGCCTGCAGGTCACACCTGCCTAACACCATCTCCACGCCACCCCCCCCCCCCCCCCCCGATCAGGGTCACGTAAAGCCGTGGGAGCAGGTAGTGGATGGTCATATGAACAGCTGCTGCATATCACAAGTCCTGGTTATGTGACCACTGACACCAGGCAGACAATCTCAGAAGAGTGTTAATGATGGCTGGGGTCACCCATCTTGTACAGGCACTGTCTCTTAGAAGGCAATGGTACACCACTTCCATAGAAAAATTTGCCGAGAACAATCATGGTCAAGATCATGCTTGGTCATGTTTTACGGCACGGCACATAATGACTGAATGCACCATGGGGAAAAACATTTTGGCTGTCTCCCTTATCTATGACCCTCAAACTGTAGATCATAAGAATTCATGTATCCCATAGGGAGATTCACTAAGGTACTCGAAGTTGACAGCAAAGCTTGCTCTGAGGAAGGTGAATCAACTACCTTGTTTGTTGAACTGGCTCCCTTGGTAATGAAACTTAAAACAAGACAGGAACTGGCCTTTTGGTTCACCATGTGTATCATATGTCCATGTTAATTTGAACAAATCTCATTTGCCTGCATATGGTCTACATCCTTTTTATGTACTTGTTTAAAAGCCTCTTAAGCATTCCTTTTAGATCTCCTTCCACCAGCATTGCTATCGGATGTATTTCTCTCACTACCCCCTATGTATCAGAGTTCACAACTGATATTCAACGTATCACGAGGAAAGATAATGCCATGACTGATTACCTTTCACTGCCAGTCCCATATTCAGAGGTTGACTATGCCAGTATGGCAACAGACCAAACTACTGACCCAGAGCTCCAGGCTTACTGAACAGCAGTCAGGGCCTGCGGACAGCTGACATTAAGTTTGGGGAACCTGGGGTTCTCTCTTATGCGATGTCTCAACTGCGCAGCCTTGCCCCATAGTGCCCGCAAACTGGAGGTGACGGCTTATGACTGCATACAGTGGCCTCTTGCATTCAGGTTGGAAGGCCTCACAGAAACTGGTTGCACTAAAATTCGTGTGGCACCACCTTAGAAAGAACATGTGTGGTTGGATTGCAGCCTGTCTGGATGCCGGCAGGCAAAAATTAGCCATCATACTCCAGGTGCCCTTGGCACCTTTGAGTTCCTGAGCAATGGTTTGACCATGTCAGTGTGGACCTTATTGGTCCTCTTTTCCTCCTCCTGACATTTCACATGCCTCCTTACCACGGTGGCCGGAGGTCGTTTCTCTAGCTTTGACAATGGTCACAGGCATGGCTCAGGCATTCATCAGCACCCGGGTTGCTCAGTTTGGCACCCATCTGATATTTCTTCTGACCATGGTCCCCAATTCATATCAGATCTCTGGGCTGCATTGGTCTAAAACCTTGGCATTAGACTACATCACTGCCCAATGAGTATCACCCATGGTCCAATGGCTGATGTGAGTTGTTTCACTGCTCCTTAAAGGCTGCTCTCAGGGCTTCCCTGACTGATGAGTGTTGGCATGAGTGTCTCAAATGGGTCCTGCTGGGACTCAGAACTGATCCAAAACAGGACCTGCCGTTGTTTGTGGCTGAGTTGGTATATGGGCAACCGTTATGAGTGCCAGGTGATTTTATTCCTGATGTCCTGACCGCCTGTTTGGCCTCTAAACAATGTTCCATCCTCCTCAGTAAAGTCAGTTACGCTTGACCAAAGTGCAACCCCTCTCACTTGCATTAATTAAACACTATATGCTATTTCCCTAACTAAATTTCCAACTGATCTAAATTGAACTAAATCCTTTGATAACTTTCTCACTATCCACAACACTGGCAATTTCATGTCATCTGCAAACCTACTATTCTGTCAACTTGAAATTTTGTTCAAATCATTGCATGTTACCTCACAAACTGAGGTCCCAGCATGGATCTCTGTAGAACGGCACTGTTTGCAGGTCTTGAGTCAGAATAACATCACTTTTCTAGTACCCTCTGTCTTCACTAGCCAAGCCAATTTTGTATGCAATCTACCAAGTGACCATGAATCCCATTTGCCTTAATCTTTTGGGTCAGTCTGCAATGATGTCAATGTTAAAGTGTCTGAATTGTTGTGCTGTAATAGCTGGATGTAGCTTACAGTTGGAGCTGTGCATCTTGGTGCAAATGTTTCAAGCTTGAGCTTTCAGAATGGTGATTGGCCCTTTTAATCTGGTATTGCATTTGAACATGAACTATTGGTGGTCTTGATTCAGAGATGAGCGACCAGAATGTTAGACAACAAGTTCTCTATGATATCGGTATTCATGGGTGTCTTTAAGCATATCTCTTTGAGTGTTCTCGTTAAGTGCCCTCCTAACTTTCTAGTTGAACTTCCTATTATTCTGCCTGTTTAAAAAGTTGGGAGATATCTCTAAAACTGCAGCATTCTTGGAATTTGTTTTCAGGAAGGTTTGTATGTACACAATTAGAGACTTTAACAAAGGTTTAAACTGTATACAGGTTTTTTTTAAAAAACAGAAATTATGTTTTTGGTGCTACATGGTTATGCTTTGATTGAACCAAACAAATTATTCTGCAGTAGTTAACAGTGAGTCTATTGTGTGTGCTACTGTGCTAGGCTGTGCCAGGAAAATGAGGTAAAGCTGAAGGGGTGGGGGGAGACAAATAAATTGGACTTTTTAAATTGATGTTTTTAATATAAGTGCACTTATTAACATATTTAAAAATACTTAATAAATGTACAATAAGAGAGCTGTATTTTCTTAGATCACGGTATTAATAGAGTAATTCTAAAATTTTAAAAATTTAATTAAGCTGTTCAGAGCTCCATGAATAGCACCAGGAATAAGGGTAAAATATTTCTCACATTTTCTTTCTGATATTTTAGAAAATAATGTTTGGAATCTGTCTGGTAAAATTGCTTTGCTGTTGTCACATGTACTGAGGGACAGTGAAAAGCTTGTCTTGCATGCTTTTCATACAGATCAGATCATTACACACTGTATTTAGGTAGTACAAAGTAAAACAACAGAATGTAGAATAACATGTAACAGCTATGAAGTGCAGTGTCGGTAGACAATGAAGCATGAGCTCATAGTGAGGTAGATTGAGAGGTTAGGAGCTCATCTTATTGTACTAGGAACCATTCAGTAGTCTTATTCAGTGAGATAAAGCTGTCCTTGAGTCTAGTGCTATGTGCTTTTAGGCACTTCTGCCTGGAATGTGAGGGTCACTTCCCGAGGCCAGCATTTAATATCTGTTCTTTTTTTTTTGGCGTGTGCTGCCTGCATGTGTGCGCGTCTGCGTGTGCGTGCGGGTGTCCGTGCGTCTGTGATGATGTCTTTTTCATGGCTTTTTACAAGGTGCAGAGAGAGAGAGAGAGAGATGCCACGCCACTCCTCACACAAACATTTTCGCAGTATTTTTCCTTTTATTGTACGAGGTCCAGTTGCGATCTTGACACTCAACCAGGCACGGATGGAAAGCGTACTCGGGAGCGGACCCGACTGCTTTCGAACCCGGGAACCTCCGCTTCTAGGTCCGGCACCGATGTCATTGCACCACCAGCCGGCCCTTAATATCTATTTCTAATGATCCTTGGGAAAATGGAGCTCGCCTGTTGTAGTGTTAACATTCTTTTGACGAAGGTATTTATATCGTGCTGAGTGGTAGGGATTTCTGTGAGTCAGACCCTGAAGGAATGTATTTCCAGGTTAGCATGGTGTGTGATTTGATGAAGAACAAGTAGATTCTCATGTTTGTGTGTCTGTTGACCACGTCTTCCTGAACACCTTGGAAATGCTGCGGAAGCAACCTTGATGAAAAATTGTAGATTTTTTTTGCAAATGATGCATGCATGTTTCTACTATTTAGAATATTCATGGGGAGGCTGAATGTTTAGGGTGCCTTTTTCAGATGCCTTTTTCTTGGGCAGTGCCTATGGAGTTTCATCTGCTTCTAACTTGTGCAGTGTCGATGGTGGAAAGGCTTTGCAGGTTGAAAGTTGTTACCTGCTGCAGGAAATCTAAACTCTGGATTATGTGAAATAAATATTTGTGTAGTTTGTTCAAGGTAGCTTGCTGTTTGATTTCCAGTTCTTTGGTTTCACTTTTGGGGAAACGAAGGCATTTTGCATTTCCATTGCACATTTTTGTTGGACTTTGAAGATACATATATGTTGATGATTTGACTGACGAGACCCAGGGAATTGAAAATTGAACTAGTTTCCAACAGTTTTGTTACATACATTTTAAAATTTGACTTTTGTATGTAGAGTTAATTTAAAGAATAACATTACATCATGCATTATTTTTTTAAAATATGTACCAAATTGATCTCAAAACATGGACGAGTGAAGCTTTCTGGATGGTCTGAGTGATAAGGACAAGAAGACAAATATATCTGTTGTGAGGAAGGAAGAAAGTCATTGTGAAATTTTAGCAGGGGTAAGAATGTCAATATGCTTTGAGGAAGGGAAAAGAGGTGCCATTATGTGTTGGGTGGGTGTACAGAATGTTTTATTACTGGGCTGTTGGGAAAAGAAAAATGAATACATATATAGTGGATAATATTACCTGAAAGACTATCGTATAACCATGGTTTGTTGTTTAATTTCCTGTGACATTGCACTGATCCTATCACTTTTACTTTGCAGTATACAACATGTTTATGGAGCTCAGCATCCTCCAATAGATCCTCTGTTGCATTCAAAGTAGGTGTGAATTTTAAATTTTAAATTATTTTAAAATTGAAAATATATATAGGACTGCATAGCCGGATACAATACTTGCCTAGACTCATTTGTTTAGATATCTGTTTCTTTTAAAGACTTGAAAAACAAACAAGGCATTGGGGGAAAACTCGGAAGGGCTTAAACAAGAAATTAGGAAGGCTAAAAGAGACCATAATGTCCATGGCAAGTAGAATACATAGGTGTTTTACATTTAGATTAGGAGCAAAGTGTACATCACTCAGAGACAAGTTGTGTGTGGGTTTGGAGAAAGTGATTGAAGTCCTTAAATGGTATATTGTATCTCTAGTCGCTAGAGGGGACAGTATGGATGATGGTGAGTCTATGTGGCTATCTTGCATTTTAGAACATTGTCACCATTAAAGAAGAAGAGGTAGGGAAATACGAAGGTGGTTAAGTCCCCAGTACCTGATGGGATTTATCCAAGGATACTGAGATAAGCAAGGCTAGAGAGTGCTGCAGTCACAATAGAGAACTTTGGAATCCTGTTAAACCACAGGCAAGGTGCCAGAATACTGAAAAATACACAATGTTGTTCTAATGTTTAAGAAGAGCAGCCGGGCAAACCAGGATTTTGTTTGCCAGTGTGCCTTAAATCAGTGGTGGTGAAGAGTAAGGCATAATATTCTTCGGGACTGGATTTACAAGCATCTTAAAAAGCATGGACTTAATGAGGGACAGTCAGTATGACAGTATGCAAGGTCCTCTCTCACAAACTTGAATGTTTCAAGGATTATCAAATGATTAAGGAAAGTAGGGCTGTAGATGTTGTCAACATGGACTTCAGTAAAAGATATGACAAAGTCCTCATGGTAGGTTGATCCAAAATATTGACAAATTTTTGTTTATTGGATTGGTCATGGAAGATAGTAGTGGGAGAAGACTGAAGGTCTGTGACCAGTAATATTACACAATGATCAGTGCTGGGACTTGTTGATTGTTCCACATATTAATGATTTGAATGAAAATGTGAATAGTATGACTTGTAAGCCTGCAGTAGCCACAAATTGATAGTGTTAAGGCTTGTGAGGAATCTTGACAAGGATGCAGCAGGGTATAGGCCAGCTGGAAATGTGAATGGAAATGTAACAGATGAAGTCTAATCTAGACAAGTGTGAAGTGTTGTACTGTCAGAAGTCAAATGTTGGAGGAAAGCATATAGTAAATGGCAGGATATTTGGAACTTTTGATGTACAGCAGGGTCTTTTGGTGTCTCTAAAAGAGGCAACACAAGTGAATAGGGTGGTAAAAGTGGCTACACCATGCTTGCCTTCATCGATTGTGCATTCATTCATTCATTCATTTTGTGCCATGCTGTATGATATGGGTGATCGTAGTCTTGACCATGATAGTGGGCAAATTTTTCTACAGAAGTGCTTTGCCATTGCCACCTTCTGGGCAGTGTCTTTACAAGCTATGGAGCTATGAGGGAGGAGCTGGCCAAAGTTCAATGGAACAATACCCTAGCAGGGATGACAGTGGAACAACAATGGCAGGTATTTCTGGGAATAATGCAGAAGGTGCGGGATCAATTCTTCCCAAAGAGGAAGAAAGATCCTAAGGGGAGGCCGTAGCTGGCAAGGGAAGTAAAGGACAGTAGAAAAATAAAAGAGAAGTAGTGTAACATAGCAAAGATGAGTGGGAAGCCGGAGGACTGGGAAACTTTTAAAGAGCAACAGAAGATAACTAAAAAGGCAATACGCGGAGAAAAAGTGAGGTACTAAGGTAAACTAGCCAAGAATATAAAGGAGGATAGTAAAAGCTTCTTTAGGTATGTGAAAAGGAAAAAAACAGTTAAGACCAAAATTGGGCCCTTGAAGACAGAAACGGGTGAATTTATTATGGGGAACGTGGATAGAGCGTTGGCTGGTTGGCAGGAAACAGAGAGTGGGAATAAAGGGATCCTGTTCTGGTTGGCTGCCGGTTACCAGTGGTGTTCCACAGGGGTCCGTGTTGGGGCCACTTCTTTTTACATTGTACATCAACGATTTGGATTATGGAATAGGTGGCTTTGTGGCTAAGTTTTCTGACGATACGAAGATAGGTGGAGGGGCCGGTAGGGCTGAGGAAACGGAGAGTCTGCAGAGAGACTTGGATAGATTGGAAGAATGGGCAGAGAAGTGGCAAATGAAGTACAATGTTGGAAAGTGTATGGTTATGCACTTTGGCAGAAAAAAATAAACGGGCAGACTATTATTTAAATGGGGAAAGAATTCAAAGTTTGGAGATGCAACGGGACTTGGGAGTCCTCGTACAGGATACCCTTAAAGTTAACTTCCAGGTTGAGTCAGTAGTGAAGAAGACGAATGCAATGTTGGCATTCATTTCTAGAGGAATAGAGTATAGGAGCAGGAATGTGATGTTGAGGCTCTATAAGGTGCTGGTGAGACCTCACTTGGAGTACTGTGGGCAGTTTTGGTCTCCTTATTTAAGAAAGGATGTGCTGACGTTGGAGAGGGTACAGAGAAGATTCACTAGAATGATTCCGGGAATGAGAGGGTTAACATAGGAGGAGCGTTTGTCCGCTCTTGGACTGTATTCCTTGGAGTTTAGAAGAATGAGGGGAGACCTCATAGAAAGATTTCGAATGTTGAAAGGCATGGACAGAGTGGATGTGGCAAAGTTGTTTCCCATGATGGGGGAGTCTAGTACGAGAGGGCATGACTTAAGGATTGAAGGGCGCCCATTCAGAACAGAAATGCGAGGAAACTTTTTTAGTCAGAGGGTGGTGAATCTATGGAATTTGTTGCCACGGGCAGCAGTGGAGGCCAAGTCATTGGGTGTATTTAAGGCAGAGATTGATAGGTATCTGAGTAGCCAGGGCATCAAAGGTTATGGTGAGAAGGTGGGGGAGTGGGACTAAATAGGAGAATGGATCAGCTCATGATAAAGTGGCGGAGCAGACTCAATGGGCCGAATGGCTGACTTCTGCTACTTTGCCTTATGGTCTTATGGTCTTATGGAACAAGGAAATGGCAAACAAGTTGAACAGGTACTTTGGATCTGTCTTCACGAGGGAAGACACAAACAATCTCCCAGATATAATAGTGGCCAAAGGACCTAGGGTAATGGATGAACTGAAGGAAATTTATATTAGGCAGGAAATGGTGTTGGTTAGACTGTTGGGTCTGAAGGCTGATAAGTCCCTTGGACCTGATGGTCTGCATCCCAGGGTACCTAAGGAGGTGGCTTTAGAAATCGTGAACGCATTGGTAACCATTTTCCAATGTTCTGTAGATTCAGGATCAGTTCCTGTGGATTGGAGGGTGGCTAATGTTGTCCCACTTTTCAAGAAAGGAGGGAGAGAGAAAACAGGGAATTATAGACCGGTTAGCCTGATGTCAGTGGTGGGAAAGATGCTGGAGTCAATTATAAAAGATGAAATGATGACTCATTTGGATAGCAGTAACAGGATAGGTCCCAGTCAGCATGGATTTACGAAGGGGAAATCGTGCTTGACTAATCTTCTGGAATTTTTTGAGGATGTAACTATGAAAATGGACAAGGGAGAGCCAGTGGATGTAATGTACCTGGACTTTCAGAAAGCCTTTGATAAAGTCAAAGGCGATCTGGAAGACCGTGTAGGAATCTGGAGCAGCAGCTGGGTGACCTTCGACTCATAAGGGAGAATGAGGCAGTCATAGATGAGAGCTACAGGGAGGTAGTCACACCTAGGCTGTTGGAAGCAGGTCGTTGGGTGACAGTCAGAGGGGGGAAAGTGAAGGTGAGCAGACAGGTGGTGCAGAGCACCCCTGTAGCCATTCCCCTGAATAATAAGTTTACTATCCTGGATACTGTTGGTGGGGACGACCGACCAGGTGTGAGCCATGGTGGCAGGGCCTCCAGCACTGAGTCTGACCCTGTGGTGCAGAAGGGTGGGACGGAGAAGAGGAGAGCTGTTGTCATTGGAGACTGTATAGTCAGGGGAGCAGACAGGAGATTTTGTGGACGTGAGAAGGACACCGCATGGTTTGTTGCCTCCCGGGTGCCAGGGTCCGGGGATGTCTCTGACCGGGTGCACGACATCCTGGTACGAGAGGGAAAGCAACCAGAAGTCGTGATACATGTTGGGACCAACGACATAGGCAGGAAGAGGGATGAGGTCCTGAAGTGTGAGTTTCGGGAATTAAGCAGAAGGCTGAAGAACAGGACCTCAAGGGTGACGTTCTCAGGATTGCTGCCAGTGCTACGTGACAGAGATGGTAAGAATTAGAGGAGATGGCAGTTGAATGCGTGGCTGAGGAGTTGGTGCAGGGAGCAGTGTTTTAGATTTTTAGATCATTGGGATCTCTTCTGGGGAAGGTGGGACTTGTACAGTTTGGATGGGTTGCACCTGAACTCGAGGGGGAGCACTATCCTTGCAGGTAGGTTTGCTAGCATGGTTCGGGAGGGTTTAAACTAATTTGCAAGGGGGATGGGACCCAGAGCGATAGAGCAGTGAAAGAAGTGCATGGAGTAAAGCCAGATCTAACATACAGAGAGGCTTTGAGGAAAGAGAAGCAGAATAAACAGTGTAAAGACAGTAAGGTAGAAGGGCTGAAATGTGTGTACCTCAATGCAAGAAGCATCAGGAACAAAGGTGATGAACTGAGAGCTTGGATACATACATGGAATTATGATGTCGTGGCCATTACGGAGACTTGGCTGGCACCAGGGCAGGAATGGATTCTTAATATTCCTGGATTTCAGTGCTTTAAAAGGGATAGAGAGGGCGGAAAAAGGGGAGGAGGGGTGGCATTACTGGTCAGGGAATACTATTACAGCTACAGAAAGGGTGGGTAATGTAGCGGAACCCTCTTTTGAGTCAGTATGGTGGAAGTCAGGGACAGGAAGGGAGCAGTTACTATATCGGGGGTATTCTATAGGCCCCCTGGTAGCAGCAGAGATACAGAGGAGCAGATTGGGAGGCAGATTTTGGAAAGGTGCAAAAATAGCAGGGTTGTTATCATGGGTGACTTTAACTTCCCTAATATTGATTGGCACCTGATTAGTTCCAAGGGTTTAGATGGGGCAGAATTTGTTAAGTGTGTCCAGGATGGATTCCTGTCACGGTATGTGGACAGGCCGACCAGGGGGAATGCCATACTAGATCTAGTACTAGGTAATGAACCGGGTCAGGTCACAGATCTCTCAGTGGGTGAGCATCTGGGGGACAGTGACCACCGCTCCCTTGCCTTTATAATTATCATGGAAAAGGATAGAATCAAAGAGGACAGGAAAATTTTTAATTGGGGAAAGGCAAATTATGAGGCTATAAGGCTAGAACTTGCGGGTGTGAACTGGGATGATGTTTTTGCAGGGAAATGTACTATAGACATGTGGTCGATGTTTAGAGATCTCTTGCGGGATGTAAGGGATAAATTTGTCCCGGTGAGGAAAATAAAGAATGGTAGGGTGAAGGAACCATGGGTGATAGTGTAGAGGATTGTCAAAGATTGCAGAGAGATATTGATAGGATGCAGAAGTGGGCTGAGAAGTGGCAGCTGGAGTTCAACCCGGAGAAGTATGAGGTGGTACACTTTGGAAGGACAAACTCCAAGTCAGAGTACAAAGTAAATGGCAGGATACTTGGTAGTGTGGAGGAGCAGAGGGATTTCGGGGTACATGTCCACAGATCCCTGAAAGTTGTCTCACAGGTGGATACGGTAGTTAAGAAAGCTTATGGGGTGTTAGCTTTCATAAGTTGAGGGATAGAGTTTAAGAGTCGCAATGTAATGATGCAGCTCTATAAAACTCTGGTTAGGCCACACTTGGAGTACTCTGCCAGTTCTGGTCACCTCACTATAGGAAGGATGTGGGAGCATTGGAAAGGGTACAGAGGAGATTTACCAGGATGCTGCCTGGTTTAGAAAGTATGCATTATGATCAGAGATTAAGGGAGCTAGGGCTTTACTCTTTGGAGAGAAGGAGGATGAGAGGAGACATGATAGAGGTGTTCAAGATAATAAGAGGAATAGATAGAGTGGATAGCCAGCGCCTCTTCCCCAGGGCACCACTGCTCAATACAAGAGGACATGGCTTTAAGGTAAGGGGTGGGAAGTTCAAGGGGGATATTAGAGGAAGGTCTTTTACTCAGAGAGTGGTTTGTGGGTGGAATGCACTGCCTGAGTCAGTGGTGGAGGCAAATACACTAGTGAAGTTTAAGAGACTACTAGACAGGTATATGGAGGGATCTAAGGTGGGGGCTTATATGGGAGGCAGGGTTTGAGGGTTGGCACAACATTGTGGGCCGAAGGGCCTGTACTGTGCTGTACTATTCTATGTCTATGTTCTATAAAGTCCCATATAGGAGATTAGTGGGCAAAATTAGGGCACATGGAATTGGGGGCAGAGTACTGACATGAATTGAAAATTTACTGGCTGACAGGAAACAAAGAGTAGCGATTAATGGGTCCTTTTCGGAATGGCAGGCGGTGACCAGTGGGGTACTGCAGGGTTCAGTGCTGGGACCGCAGCTGTTTACAATATACATTAATGATTTAGATGAAGGGATTAAAAGTAACATTAGCAAATTAGCAGATGACACAAAGCTAGGTGGCAGTGTGAAGTGTGAGGAGGATGTTATGAGAATGCAGGGTGACTTGGACAGGCTGGGTGAGTGGGCAGATGCATGGCAGATGCAGTTTAATGTGGATAAATGTGAGGTTATCTTCTTTGGTGGTAAGAACAGGAAGGCAGATTATTATCTAAATGGAGTCAAGTTAGGAAAAGGGGAAGTACAATGAGATCTAGGTGTTCTTGTATATCAGTCATTGAAAGCAAGCATGCAAGTACAGCAGGCAGTGAAGAAAGCTAGTGGCATGCTGGCCTTCATAACAAGGGGAATTTAGTATAGGAGCAAAGAGGTCCTTCTGCAGTTGTACAGGGCCCTGGTGAGACCACACCTGGAGTATTGTGTGCAGTTTTGGTCTCCAAATTTGAGGATGGACATTCTTGCTATTGAGGGAGTGCAGCGTAGGTTCATAAGGTTAATTCCCGGGATGGCGGGAATGTCATATGTTGAAAAATTGGAGTGACTGGGCATGTATACTCTGGAATTTAGAAGGCTGAGAGGGGATCTTATTGAAACATATAAGATTATTAAGGGATTGGACACGCTGGAGGCAGGAAGGAAGCATGTTCCCGCTGATGGGTGAGTCCAGAACCAGAGGCCATAGTTTAAGAATAAGGGGTAGACCATTTTGAACAGAGTTGAGGAAACACTTTTTCACCCAGGGAGTGGTGGATATGTGGAATGCTCTGCCCCAGAAGGCAGTGGAGGCCAAGTCTCTGGATGCTTTCAAGAAAGAGATGGATAGAGCTCTTAAAGATAGCGGAATCAAAGGTTATGGGGATAAGGCAGGAACTGAATGCTGATTGTGGATGATCTGCCATGAGCGCAGTGAATGGGGGTGCTGACTTGACGGACCGAATGACCTACTCCTGCACCTATTGTCTAAGACGGGTGACCCCAGCCACTATCAATACTCTTCAGAGACTGTTTGCCTGGTATCATTGGTCACGCAACCAGCACTTGTGCTATGCACCAGCTGCTCAAACGACTATCCACCACCTGCTCCCATGGCTTTATGTGACCCTGATTGGGGGTGGGGAGGGGTGCTAAGCAGGTGTTTCACCTTGCGTAAAGTTGACCTGCAGGCTAGTGGAGGGAAGGAGTGTCTTACACTTCCTTTGGTAGAGATGTATCGCCACCCTGCCACCCAGTCAGTTGTGAGTATTAATGTTGGGAAGTCATTGTATAGTATTATTGAACTTTTGTTAGGCCACATTTGGAGTATTGCGCTGTTTTGGCTGTCACATGATAGGAGGTGTATGAAGAATTTGGAGAGGGTTCAGAAAAGGTTCAGTGGATGTAGCTTGGAATGCAGAGTTAACAACTATGAGAGAAGAACTTGGATCGTTTCCTCTTCAGCATCAGAGATGGAGTGGTGACCTAATGTGTTTGAAAAATGCTGAGTGGCATAGATCTGGTAGTTACTCTTTTTTTTCCTGGGGTGCAAATGTCACATAGTGGAGAGCATTAGGTTTAAGCTGAAAAGGGAAAAGTTGAAAGGAGACATTCGAGCTGAGTTACTACTTTACAGTTTTCAATGCCTGACAGGGAAGGTAGCAAAAGCAGTTATTAATATAATGTTTAGATGCTTTAGGCATATAAACGGGTAGGGATTAGAGGGAACCGGACCATATGCTTCTCTGACATCCTGAGATAAATACTACTTGTATATGTGTGATTGAATTATCAGCTGTTTAACCACTTTTTTACATCTACTTTGCCTTCATCTATTTTGTCTCATTTTGCTGCTTCTCTTGGATAGCACTTGCCCACAATCTGAAATCGAGTTGGAATGAGATCATGGACTTATTTAATTGACAGATATCATCTTGTTAGCTGCCATTTTCTCTTCTCCAGTTGCCAATATTTTACGACGTTATCCAATGTCAAATGTTTTTTGGTATTACTGAGAAATGCACACCTCTGAGTGGTCTGACCATTTAAAAAAAAATGCAGATACATGTATTATACTTGGTTAGTATAACTCAGTATCAATTACAGCAAATAGCCTTGTGAAGCACTCAGTATACAACCTCCTTTGATTGGCTTTAGTCTTTGTGTAATAAAGTAATCTAGTAATCTAGACACTTGTCTAGATTAAAGGACGTGACGAAGGGTCTCGGCCGAAAACGTCGACTGTACTTCTTCCTATTGATGCTGCCTGGCCCGCTGTGTCCCACCAGCATTTTGTGTGTGTTCCTGTACTCAAAACATTGATTTATGAAGGCCATTAGGCTGAAAGCTTTCTTTACGACCCTATCTACCTGTGATGCTTTCAAGGAATTATGGATCTATATTTCCTGATCCCTCTGTTTTATCGCACTCCTCAGTGCCCTTCTGCTTACCATGTAAGGCCTACCATAGTGCAACACCTCACATTTGTCCCCATTAAATTCTATCTCCCATTTTTCAGTCTACCTCGTCAGCTGGTCCAGGTCCCACTAGAAGCTTTGATAGTCTTCCCCACAGTCCACTACACCCCCGTTCTTGGTATCGTCCACAAATTTGTTGATCCAGTTCACCACATTATCCAGATTGTTGATATGGAGGACAAACAGCAATGGAACTAGTGGACATCCCTGCAAAAAAAAGTCACAGGCCTCCAGTCAGAGAGGCAACCATCTGCAACCACTCTCTGGGTTCTTCGTCAAAGCGATATCTAATCCAATTTACTACCTCACCTTGAATACTGAACCTTCTTGACCAACCTCCCATGCCTTGCTAAAGCCCGTGTAGACAACGTCCACTGCTTTTTCTTCACTTAACTTTTCTGGTAGCTTCCTTGGAAAACTAAGATTGATTTACCATGCACGTAGCCATGTTGACTGTCCCTTATCAGTCCCTGTCTATCCAAATACTTGTATATCCAGTCCCTTGGAATACTTTCCCGCAGGGTCTGAGGGAAAGTATTATTAGGCCCTGGGGATTTATCCAGCCTAATTTGCCTTAAGACAGCAAGCACCTCCTCTTCAAATTTCAAAGTACGAGGGGTGATTGATAAGTTCGTGGCCTAAGGTAGAAGGAGTCAATTTTAGAAAACCTAGCACATTTATTTTTCAATATAGGCCCCTCCTACATTTGCACACTTAGTCCAGCAGTCGTGGAGCATACGGCTGTTGGACCTCCAGAAAGTGTCCACAGATGGATGATTGATAAGTCCGTGGCCTAAGGTAGAAGGAGATGAGTTGTACAGCTCTCGCTACATGCACATGCCGTTCAACTCTGAGTGATTATGCAGAAAGTTTGAAATTAATAACTCATCAGGGGTGATTGATAAGTTCGTGGCCTAAGGTGGAAGGAGATGAGCTATTAATTAAGTGTGTAAATGTAGGTGGGGACTATGTTAAAAAATAAATGTGCTAGGTTTTCGAAAATTGACTCCTTCTATCTTGGGCCACGAATTTGTCAATCACCCCTCATAAAATTTATTATCAGAGTACATACATGCCACCACACACAACCCTAAGATTCCTTTTCTGTGGCATACTCAACAAATCTATAGCATAGTAACTGTTATAGATTAAACAGGAACAAACTGTAAATGCAGATATAAATAAATAACAAGCATGAAATACCAAGATAAGAGTCGTTAAGTGAGTGTAGTTATCTCATTTTGTCCAAGAGCCTGATGGTTGAGGGGTAGTAACTGTTCTTGAACCTGGTGGTGTGAGTCCTGAAGCACTTGTACCTTCTACCTCATGGCAGCAGCGAGAAAAGAGCACGGCCTGGATAGTGAGATTCTTTGATTATGGTTGCTGCTTTCCTGCGGCAGTATTTCATGTGGATGGAGGGTTTTACCTGTGATGGACTTGGCCATATCCGCTACCTTTTGTAGGATTTTCTGCTCAAAGGCATTGATGTTCCCATACCAGGCCTTAATGTAACCAGTCAGCATGCTTTCTGCCACGCATCTATAGAAGTTTGCCAAGGTTTTTGATGACATGCTGAGTCTCCGCAACTCCTGAAGAAGTAGAGGTGCTGTCATGCTTTCTTCACAATTAGATTTGTATGATGGGGCCAGGACAGGTTTTCTGAGATAGTGACTCCCAGGAATTTTAAAGTTATTGACCCACTCCACTTCTGATCCTCTGCTAATTACTGGCTCATGGACCTCTGGTTTCCCTCTCCTGAAGTGTACGATCAGTTCCTTGGTCTTATTGACATTGAGTGAGAGACTGTTGTTATTACACCACTCAGCCAAATTTTCAATCACTCTCCAGTATGCTGATTCATCACCACCTTTGATACAGTCCACATCAGCAAGCTTGTATATGGTGTTGGAGCTGTACTTGGCCACTTTTCTGTAATATATATAGGGTCCATGACCTTGCTGCTGCAATCCTGAGATTAGAGCCTTGGAGTTCCTAAGTAGCAATCCTGAGATCACAACCCTGTAGGCCCTGTCCTTTAACTTAGCATTTAACTCCCTGAACTCACTTTGCAGGACCTCACTACCCCTCCTACCCATGTCATTGGTACCTCTGGCTGCTCACCTTCCCCTATCACTACAGCTCACCTATTTTCCCCCTTCACTTCTGAGCCCCAAAGCCAGACTCAGTGCCAGAGTCCTGACTACTGTTGCTTTCCTGTGCTAGGTCATTCTTCCCCCAACAGTATCCAAGGTGGTATCCCTGTAACAATAGACAATAGGTGCAGGAGTAGTCCATTCAGCCCTTGGAGCCAGCACCACCATTCACTGTGAACATGGCTGATCATCCACAATTAGTACCCTTTTCCTGTCTTCTCCCCATATCCCTTCACTCCGCTATCTTTAAGAGCTCTATCTAACCCTTTTTTTTGAAAGAATCCGGAGAATTGGCCTCCACTGCCTTCTGAGGCAGAGCATTCCACAGACCCACGACCGTCTATGTGAAAACGTTTTTTCTCAACTCTGTTCTAAATTGTCTACCCCTTATTCTTAAGCTGTGGCCTCTGGTTCTGGACTCCCCCAACATCGGGAACATGTTTCCTGCCTCTAGCGTGTCCAATCCCTTAATAATCTTATATGTTTCAATCAGATCCCCTTTCATCCTTCTAAATTCCAGTGTATACAACCCCAGTCGCTCCAACCTTTCAACATATGACAGTCCCGCCATCCCAGGAATTAACCTCGTGAACCTACGCTGCACTCCCTCAATAGCTAGAATGTCCTTCCTCAAATTTGGAGACCAAAACTGTATACAATATTCCAGGTGTGGTCTCACCAGGGCCCTGTACAACTGCAGAAGGACCTCTTTGCTCCTATGCTCAATTCCCCTTGTTATGAAGGCTAGCATGCCATTAGCTTTCTTCACTGCCTGCTGTACCTGCATGCTTGCTTTTAGTGACTGATGTACAAGAACACCTAGATCTCGTCGGAGAGAGCACACCCACTTCAACTCTGCTTCCCACTCCCATTCAGATACGTCCATATGTGGCCTCCTCTACTGCCATGATGAGGCTAAACTCAGGTTGGAGGAACAACACCTCATATACCGCCTAAGTAGTCTCCAGCCCCTTGGTATGAACATAGAATTCTCCAACTTCCGGTAATTCCCTCCCCCTCCCTTCCCCTATCCCTATGTCACTCTGCCCCCTCCCCCAGCTGCCTACCACGTCCCTCTTGGTTCCGCCTCCTTCTACTACCCATTGTGTTTTCCCCTATTCTTTCTTCACTCTTCCTGCCTATCACCTCCCTGCCTCCCTTCCCCCACCTCTTTATCTTTCCCCTTACTGGTTCTTCACCTGGAACCTACCAGCCTTCTCCTTCCCACCCTCCCCCCACCTTCTTTATAGGGCCCCTGCCCCTTCCCTCTACAGTCCTGACGAAGGGTTCCGGCCCGAAACGTCGACCGATCTTTTCCACTGATGCTGCCCGACCTGCTGAGTTCCTCCAGCGTGTTGTGAGTGTTGCTAGATCTCGTTGTACTTCCCCTTTTCCTAACTTGACTCCATTTAGATAATAGTCTGCCTTCCTGTTCTTACCACCAAAGTGGATAACCTCACATTTATCCACATTAAACTGCATCTGCCCACTCATCCAGCCTGTCCAAGTCACCCTGCATTCTTATAACATCCTCCTCACATTTCACACTGCCACCCAGCTTTGTATCATCTGCAAATTTGTTAATGTTACTTTTAATCTCTTCATCTAAATCATTAATGTATATTAATGCATACTGAGGGGAATAGCCACAGGGGTACTCTGCACTGGCTACCTCTCCCTTTCTTCCTCTTGACGGTTATCCAGTTACCTGTCCTGCACTTTGGGTGTAACTACCTCCCTATATGCCCTGTTAGCCAACCCCTCAGCCTCCTGAATGATCTGGAGTTCATTCATTTCCAGTTCCAACTCCTTAACACAGTTTGTTAGAAGCTGCAGCTGGATACACTTCTTGCAGATGTAGTTCTGAGGGACACTGGAGGTCTCCCTGCTGTTCCACATCTGTAATAGGAGTATTTAGCTGTCCTGCCTGGCATCCTCATTGCTCTAAGTGCACAAAGATAGAAAGAATAAATAATTACCTTTGGCCTAGCATTTCCTTGCTAAAGCTTTGATGAACCAAAGCCTCAACTTCCTACTCCAACATTGGCCCACGGGACTGTGGCATGCAAAATATGTCACATTTGCTTCTTTCAAGCTCTTTTTCCAAGAAATCTGGTGTCTCCTCAGGACCATGGGGTGTAAATGATGGAAGTACTTTGAATGCAAATATTACAACATATAGTCTGGATCTAAAAAGAAAAATCATGCTGCATTGAAAAGCATGCAATATTTATGATTTAACAAAGTTAAATAAGTAAGATAATGAACATCTATGATACACTAGTGAAACTGTACATTGTCATTCTTGTTAATTAGAATATTGTAACAGTGTATCTAAAATTATGTTTCTTGGTCAACAGTATACTCAAAGCAAATTCAAAGCCTCTTTCAGTGTCGATGAGGACAAAGAAGGTTACGACTTTCCAAGAGTTTGAGAGTATAACAAGTGATGCTTGGGATGTTGGGGATGATGACGATGACCTCTTGGCGATGGCTGCTCAAAATCTGAATACTGACGTTGTCATGGAAACAGCAAATAAAGTAATTCAAATACACAGCAAATTACAGGAACAGAAACAGCAGGACAAACCAACAGAGACAAATCCAGAGCAATTGAACGATTTGGAACAAGCAGACAGCAAAAGGGAAAATGTGAAGTCTAATTCTGGCTTGGAGCTTGATACGTCAACAGGTAACTTTGAGTTCTTTTAAATACTATTACGTCTAAATTGAAACTTTGTGAAGTGGAAGATGTTATGTTTCCTTCCATGTGTTTCTCCAAAGACTGGGCTTACTTGGGCTCTTGGCTTCCAGTGGAGCATAGGCCATTGATGATCACCCATCTCCCTCGTCCTCTGAAGTTGATGGTGTGGTTGAAGTTCATCAATGCTTCTGCAATCCATTGCATGCACTGTTCAGGGGATCGGCCTATACAGCTTCACCAGAGCCATGTTGGTCGCCCTTACCGGCTTCCACTTCTCACAATGGGGACATAGGGTTGGGCTTTGAGGTGCTTTCTCTAAAGATGCAGGCCTCATTTTCTTCAGAATGTAGGGTTTGGGCTGTAAAATCATTACTGGGTGAAATGAATACTGAGTAACTGAAAGCAGTTATAGTTACTTATGGGCATAAGAGACTGGACTTAATTCACAATTGACCTTCTTTACTGCACATTTAACTCCTACAATCTGTTAAATCTAGATGCTTTAATATCTGCATTTTCTGAAGGATGTTTGCAGCTATAGGGCCTGCTTTATTGAGCTTTTAATGTCCTTAGCTCAAACATTTGCAATTGTTGTTGTTTTGACTTTTTTTTACAAAATAAACTTTAATTTTTTTTATTAGACTATGAGGAGGCAATTCTGTCTTTTGGCCCTGTACTGTCTGTTTGTCCCATTTTGCTCTAATTATGGAACTAAACAATTCTTAATACTTGTGTAACAAAGTTAAATAAGAAGGACAATGAAAATCTATGTGTGGTGAGGTGGAGATGCATCTCAACCAATGGAGGTGTAAGGCAGTTCTTCCCTCCGCCAGCCTGCAGGTCACCCTTGGGCAAGGTGTAGCACCTGCTTAGCCTCCCCTCACCCAATCTGCATCACATGAAGCCATAGGAGCAGGTAGTGGATGATAGTATGAGCAGCTGGTGCATATCACAAGTCCTGGTTCTGCGACCACTCTCGCCAGGCAGACAATCTCTGAAGAGTATTGATAATGGCCGGGGTCACCTGTCTAGTAAAGGTACTTCCCAGCAGAAGGCAATGGCAAACCACTTCTGTAGGAAAAATTTGCCAAGATAATGATCACCTATGTCATGCAATATGGCACATAACGGACGTATGAATGTAAATCTGTAACACTGAGTAACTTTACATTGTTATTCCCATTCATGTAAAGGTTGTTCCAGCACATCTAAAGTAATATTTCTTGGACAGCTGTCAGAACAATCACATCTATCTCATTTCCATCCTTCTTCCTCTGTCAGCTACCGCACTAAACCATTTTTTTCTACAGCCCAACAACAGGAGAGTTAATTTGCAGTAACCAATGAAACTATCATGTCTCTGGATGTGGGAGGAAACAAGAACGCCCAGCAGAAACACACATTAGAATGACATGCAAACTATGCATAATAACACCCAGCTTCATGGTTGATGGTGGATCCCTGGAATTGAGAAAGCAGCACTAACCACTATCTGTTTTACTGTCAATACAAGTTACAGTAAAAATATTTAAATCATGTTTTAAGTTAATTATTGACTACAAGATTGCATTTTTATGTTAGAACAATTTTTGAAAACCACTGATCCAGTAGTTCATCATCCCACCAGCGAGGGATTAGTCTTTCTCAATGTGACTGGAAGAACACTATGTGGAATATATCTGGACATTTCAAACCAGTTTGTTGTTCACACAGACTCTCATAATACATCTAAAATGTACCTGCAAGAGTTGAATTTATTTAAAATTTGGTATATTTTTCGTTAACTAAATTGAGCATTTTTACCCTCATGGTCCAGAAGCTATCAGTGGATAGCATCAGAAAACTTAAGTTTACAATGTAAAGCATTCAGAATGTTGCTCCCATTACTCCAGCCCATCTGGACAATGTTTCTCAGCCTCTGCATGCCACTTTGGCTGAACAGAGGAGCACTTTTAGCAACAGACTAAGACAACTGCACTGGTCCAAAGAGCGCCATATGAAGTCATTCTTATCCTTAGCCATCATGCTCTATAATGAGTCAACCCATGGATGGGAAGTGATTACCCCTCCTGTTAGACTGTTAGAGGGTACTATTTATTCTTTCTACTTACCTTCTAATATTTATATATCTGTGCACTTGTAATGTTACTGTGACACTGTAATTTCCTTTGGGATCAATGAAGTATCTATCTCTCTAAAAGGTGTATGGGACACAAATAAGGGTAGTAAGTTGATTTTTTTTTTTTGGTTGATTGGAGTCCTGCCTTCTGTAACTCCCGTGCTCTTGTTTTTATTTGTAAGGGAAGACTAACAAAAGGCAGTAAATAATATCAGAATTACTGTGTGTCATTGAGTACTGAAACGGCAGTCTTGCAAATGTATTACAGATGGAAAGACTTTGGACTTCTGAGATATGGGGGAAGCTGAAATAATGTACTCAAATTTCTTTACCAACTTGTAGTTTTAAAAAAAAAATCACAGGGACATAGCAACTTGAATTTTCAGAAATGTGAGCTTCAAAGTTGGATATAGAATATGTGGTTTAGAAAAAGAATAGGCAAGGGTGTGACATGTTTAAAAATAAGGAGAAAGAGAACTAAAAGCATTAGGTGGCTCTTAAGACCTTGCATTTAAATATAAATGATTTTGATGAAAATCAATTAAATATTGAAACTAGTTAGTTATTTTTTTCTGTTATTAATCTTAGTTGGAGTTGCTGTACTTGTATTGGGTTTAAGATGATACCAGCTCACCAGGCAGGCTTTCTATTTTAAAAATAGCACAGCAGCCACAGGAGGAAGATGCTGCTTGTACTTGCAACCTCTCTGGATAGTTTGGTTAGGTGTCAGCACAAATGCCCTACCAGCTGGTTGGCCAAATTTAAAATTTGATAGTGGAGGGTTTTGTAACAGGGACAGATGGGGAGAAAACTTTTAGTTCAGTGGATATGAAGTGCAACTCACCTTTTCCAAGTATTCTTTAGTGAATAAGCTGGAGGACTTGGAGCTTAGCTTCAGAACATGCAGCTGTGTCTGTAATACATACAAAGCATACGCTTTGGCTCGTAGTGTTTGCCAACCATAATGCCAAATTAAAGTAATCCCAGCTATTTGAACTTTGTCTGTATTTATCCAATCCTTACGTTGTAAATTTTGCTGTCCTTCCTGTTTCCACCATTTCATCTGGCAGAGCATTCCAGGCATTTCCCACCCTGTTTAATAAAAGAAAAAACTAGCTTCATTCATCTCCATATCTTTAAGCTGTGAGGGAAAAATTTAAAGCTATTCCCTCTAGTATTTGACATTTCTACCCTGGGTAAAAGATTCTTTCAAATCTCTCCATACCTTGTATAATTTTATCGACTTTGTCAGGTTGTGCCTCCACTTTCAATACACCAGAGAAAAGAATCCAAGTTAGGCCATTCGTGTTGCCACTTTCAGGAATCTACTGACTTGTACCCAAGTCCTTCTGTACGTCAGTGCTCCAAGGGTCCTGTCATTTATAGCATACTCATCTTTTTTTTTTGTATCTGGTCTCCCAAACTGCAGATATTGTAGAAGTTAAGTAGTTTCCCATTTGTCCTGTAGATCAACTTCACTCCAGCTGGAAGCTTGTGGTAGGTGACCAGTAGCAATGCAATGGAGAAAAATATGGTATCATTGGGAGAATGAAGCAGACTTGCTTAACACTAGCCTTCACTCAATGGCTCAATGTGGATATGTAATTTAGGATCAATACTTGTATGGCAGCAGGTACAAGATGAATTTCTGCTGGCAGCCTAATTGAGAAGAATGCTCTATAGTCCCTCTGTAGTGACCAAATTAAAAATTCTTGTGAGCTCACGTAAAAAGTTGTTTGATGATATTCTGAGTATTTCATTTGGGAGTTGATGCATGGTATTCCTGTATGTTGTGCATGTTGATGGATGGAATCTACACTGTGGTTTGAGAAACAACTTGTCTGTCATATGAAGGCACCCAAGGAGGATCTTAATGATGGCTTAATGTGGAAACCTCTCTAGTTATCACAAGAGGTTTAGTCATTATTTGAAGATGGATATATTTATGGCATATGTGCGGTCCCCTGGCATATCCTCCCATTTCTGGCCATCGACGATTAGATCGTTGAATTGCAACCAATGTCCCTCTTTACCAATTTTTAGAGTTCATTGGAGCCATCTGCGCACCTCGTCTTGTTTTGTATTCAGTTGATTTATGGCCTTTTGCTTTTATTGGTCTTGAGTGCAAAGAGGTTGAATTGGAACGATTGCTGTGAAGTAGAGTCAAAGATGGCACATTTCGAGGGTGGAGTTACGATTGATTCTTTGAAGTGTTTTCTCCAGCAGTCATCTGCTCTTTCCACTGATCAGAATTTAAAAACACAATGGGTTTTCTGCTGAACCTCAGATTTCAGGTGCTTGCAGAATTACTGCTCAAGGTGTGGCAGTATTTGTAGCTCAAGGACACTCTGTGTTTGGTATTATTTTGCTCCCATACCTCTTGATCAATCTCGCCATTCCTGGTGTTTTCCAATTGGAAATGCAGAATCCCTTTACAGGCTGATTCTGGAGGATTTCAGAGCAGTCCTGGAATCATGGGTACTTCTCAGCTTTAGCGAATAAAAGGTTGTCTGTGAGTTACTTTCCTGTGGGAAATTCACAATTATTTGTGGCATTATTTCTATTGTCACCAGTGTATTGGAGGCCAGCTGATGGAAATGAGGAGACTGGCAGCAGTATATCTAATAGAAAGAACATCCACAGGGAGAGAACCCTGGACAAGGAGGCATTATTTTAAAGCGTGGGTTGGTCATTAAGTGACTTCTTCTCCCAGACCATATTCAATCTCTGGACTTCTTTGCTCCTGAATGTTTATGGAGGCTATCTTATTAATAGTGTTTGAGGTGCAAGTAGATAATTGCATTAAATATTTGGGAGATTGACATATTGGACACAGAGGAGGAGTTGAGGTCTAGGGAAGATCAATGATGATCATATTAATAGGCTTGAGAGGCCTAGTGACCTATACCTGCTATTTTTTGTGTTCCAGTGGTAGAGATAAAAATCCTTGAATTTTAAATGTACTAGTATAGGCACTTGATGCAACCTGCTACGCTCTCTATTTCTGTCTCCCTCTATTCGTTGACATGAGTTGTAGATAGTTGTGTGCAAGCTTCACAGTTCAGCATTCATGCATGCTTATCCTGGAGTTCTGAACTTCTGGAGTGATGTGGGGAAATGATAGTTTACTTCCGTCAGTTTAAACTGCAGGGGAAAGGTTGCAAAGAGGGGGTGGAAATGTCTGCATTAGTGTAGAATGAGATTCAATAAAAGTTTGTTTTAAGACAAAATATATTTGTTTTGGTGTAATCGCCTGCCTCTAGACCATTATAATTTAGCATTTCTGTGCATGTGTTGAATTGAAATTGGTTTATTATTATCACATGTATGGAGACTTAAGTGAAAAGCTTGTCTAGCATTCTCTCCATACAGATCATATCATTACATGGTGCATTGGGGTACAGTACTGTTAGGTTAATTGGTCATTGTAGATTGTCCTGTGATTCATCCATGGTGATATTGTGGTTTGCTGCGTAGTGTGTCTTGAAGGTCCAGAAAGGTCTATTCCACACTGTACTCCGCATTCTTTTATTGTTTTACCTTGCTTATTCATTTAAAGATAAAGTGTAACAACAACAACAGGGAAAGTACAGTACAGGAAAACCAAGCTGGTGGTGAAAGGGTATAACAGGAATGGTAGAATTACAGGAATTGGTAGAATCTAACCTTGCTGCTTGCTGGACTGTGCATTCAGTATTGTGCTTTGTTAATTGATATGATGCGAAATTGGAGTAGAAATGGTGTAGCAGTTTGTGATAGGTGATGCCCAATGGGAAACATAAGGTTTGAACTAAGATGTTCCCCAGTGTGCCTGCTAATCCACATGTTCTTCCCATGAATGTATTAGATTTTTTTGTATATTAGAGGAGATTTAAGCAATAAATATAGATTATGAAATTGAAAGATGTTGCTGATTTTTTTTTTTGTGGGGTGGAATTCTGGCCTATTGGTTTATTTCTTTTGTTTCTGGGACAGAATTTGTCATTGGAAAAGTAATGGTATTGGTGATGGAGAACTGACTTACTTGTTCAGGGAACTGGCCATTTTAATGTTGAGGGTTGGTGGTGATATGTTGAAATGCTGGAAATGGCAACAGAGAAACTATTGCAAGTGGATGCTGGTGGATTAGAAGACGGGGAAAGCCTGTTATGCTTTCTGCAAAGGAGGATAAGGGTGAGAGTACAATTTGGAGTGATACAGAAATGTCTATTCCATCTCTCTAAACCAAGGGTTCCCAACCTGGGATTCATGGACCCCTCAGTTAATGGTAGGAGCCTATGGCATTAAAAAAAGTTGGGATCTCCTGCTCTAAAAGATGCGGCCCTCATGTACAGGAGGGTAAAATGAAGGAATGTGGCATTGTTGGAGCAGATTTAGCTCACTGGAGAAGAGCTCAGGTGAGGGTATAGATTTTTTGTCTGTTATAAGCAGGTATGATTTGGAATGCACCACCAGATCAGTTCAGATACAAAATGTCACAGTAATATTTAGAAGAAATTTTATTTTGGTGTAATTAAAAAAATAATTGGAATGACATTGGGAAAGTCAGCCTAGCAGGTTGCTCTTACGGAAAGGTCAATGAGTGAATGGTGGTTTACTGCATGACTCAAAAATATATTAAGGGCACATTACACTGTGAGTAGTCCAAAACCACAATATTCTAGTTCATTCACTGATTGCATGGAAATGTGTGCAAAACAACACCACCTGTGAGATCAAAGTCTCTGACATAAGCTTCTCTATTAGGATATTTAACAGCAAATAGTGTTCCAGAAGTTGCTGCCAGTTTCACAGAATAAATACAACATGTGCTGACAGTTTTGTTGTGATTCCAACAGCAAAATTCCACTATATTTGTACTGCAAACTTGTTTACTTGATAAATGACAAATCATATAAAATCTAAGGCTTGAAATTTTTAAAGCATGACCCTGACAAACACATGCCACCAAAGCTTCAATAATCTCTCCTGTTTTCTTTCTTTTTCAATCTTTTTATTAATTTCAAAATATAGAAACAAAACATAGCAATAATACAGATAATATGAGATGTATTGTTACATTTAAAAAAGAGTAATTGCAAAACCAAATAGTGGAAATTACCAAAACTCCCATACATGTAGAACTGATCACGGATAATATAAAGCAAAAAAAAAAGGAAAAAGACAAAAAAAAAAGAAAAAAAAACCCCATCCCAAAAGAAAAAAACAACTAAACTAAACTAAAAGACTTGGGCAAAACTAACAACTTAAAAATGGAAAAGAAGAAAACCTCAGCGTCGACGCCTCCATTCCCCTCCAACAACAGCACAGAGAAATAAAACCAGTTTGGAAATGATCAAATTACATCAAATGAAAATGCTGAATAAATGGCCTCCAAATTTTTTCAAACTTAGTAGAAGGGTCATAAACTGCACTTCTAATTTTCTCCAAATTCAGACACACCATAGTTTGTGAAAACCAATGAAATACTGTAGGAGGGTTGATCTCTTTCCAATTCAACAAGATGGACCTTCTAGCTATTAAAGTAAGAAATGCAATCATCCTTCGTGATGAAGAGGTTAAATTATTTGAGTCTATCATTGGTAGTCCAAAGATAGCAGTAATTGGATGAGGTTGTAAGTCTATATTTAGGACCGTTGAAATAATATCAAAAATCTCTTTCCAATATTTCTCCAACAAGGGACATGACCAAAACATGTGAGTTAAAGAAGCAATCTCAGACTGGCATCTGTCACATATTGGATTAATATAAGAGTAATAACGAGATAGTTTATCTTTGGACATATGAGCCCTGTGAACTACTTTAAACTGTATCAACCTATGTTTAGCACATACAGAGGATGAATTCACCAACTGAAGAATTTTTTCCCATTTTTCAGTCGGTATATTAATCTCAAGTTCTCTTTCCCAGTCAGCTTTAATTTTATTAGAGGCATCAGGACATAAATTCATAATTATATTATATACAATTGCTATTACACCTTTCTGAGAAAGATTTAAGTCTAAGATTTTTTCCAAAGTGTCCATTGGATATGGGTGTGGAAAATTAGGAGAGACAGTAATTAAAAAGTTTCTAATCTGTAAATATCTAAAAAAGTGAGATCTGGGTAAGTTATATTTATTAGAGAGTTGATCAAAAGACATAAAACAGTTATCTAAGAATAAATCGCGAAAAGATATTATACTTTTGGTTTTCCAATCAAAGTAAGCTTGATCCATCATGGAAGGTTGAAAAAGAAAATTTGATATAATGGGACTTGCTAGAATGAATTGATTAAACCCAAAAAATCTTCGGAATTGAAACCATATACGTAAAGTATGTTTAACTATTGGGTTATTCATTTGTTTATATGATTTAAAAGAAGTAAAAGGAAGTAAAGTTCCTAAAACCGAATCCAAGGAAAACCCTTGTAATGAATTAGATTCAAGATTTACCCAGTGAGGGTTTAAAGATGCGTCCAAATCTTGTAGCCAAAATTTTAAATATCGAATATTAATTGCCCAATAATAGAATCTAAAATTTGGGAGGGCAAGTCCCCCCTGCTTCTTGGATTTCTGTAAATATCTCTTACCTAACCTAGGATTTTTATTCTGCCAAATATATGAGGAAATTTTTGAATCTACGTTATCAAAAAAAGATTTTGGGATAAAAATTGGAACCGATTGAAATATATACAAAAATTTAGGCAAAATGATCATCTTAATAGCATTAATCCGACCAATCAAAGACAAAGAGATTGGGGACCATTTGGTAAATAAAAGTTTAATCTGATCAATTAAAGGTAAAAAATTAGCTTTAAATAAATCTTTATATTTTTTGGTAATTGTTATCCCTAAGTGTATAAATGAATCAGTAACCAATTTAAATGGTAAACGTCCATAAATAGGTACATGCTTATTTAAAGGGAATAATTCACTCTTACTAAGATTCAATTTGTAACCAGAAAAGTTACTAAATTGAGCTAACAGATCTAAGATAGCAGGAATTGACTTCTCCGGGTTAGAGATATATAACAACAAATCATCTGCATATAATGATAGTTTATGTATTTCATTTCCACGGGTAATACCAACAATATTTGGCGAGTCACGGATAGCAATTGCTAAAGGTTCAAGAGCAATATTAAATAGTAAAGGACTAAGAGGGCAACCTTGCCTAGTACCACGAAAAAGATGAAAAAAAGGAGATCTATAATTATTTGTACAGACCGAGGCTACCGGGGAGTAATATAACAATTTAATCCAAGATATAAGTGTCAAATTAAAATTAAATTTCTTAAGAACATTAAATAAATAAGGCCATTCAACTCTGTCAAAGGCTTTCTCAGCATCTAATGAGATAATACATTCCGGGGTAGTAAGTGAGGGGGTATAAACAATATTCATTAACCTCCTAATATTAAAAGATGAATAACGATTTTTAATGAATCTGGTTTGATCCATGGAGATAATTTGAGGTAACACCTTCTCCAGTCTAGTAGCTAGAATTTTTGAAAAGATTTTTGAATCTACATTCAGAAGAGATAACGGTCTGTAGGATGCACAATCCATAGGATCTTTATTCTTTTTAAGAATTAAGGAAATAGAGGCTTCATAAAACGATTGTGGTAATTTACCTAAACTAATTGCTTCCTTAAATATTCTAGACAACTTAGAAGAAAGAATGGAGGAAAAAAATTTTAAAAATTCCACTGTAAACCCATCGGGACCGGGTGCTTTACCGGAATTTAATGATGAGATTGCAGATATTATTTCTTCCTCTGAAATGGAAGTTTCTAATGATAGGCAATCTTCAGGAGATAGTTTCGGAAAACTCAATTTACTTAAAAAATCATGCATGAAATTAGAATCATGAGGAAAATCAGAATGATATAAAGAGGTATAAAATTCTTGAAAGGTTTGGTTTATCCCAGCATGATCAACTGTGAAAGTATCATCCTGTTTGCGGATCTTAGTAATTTGACGTTTTACCGAATCAAATTTCAATTGGTTAGCCAGTAATTTACCCGATTTATCACTATGAATATAAAAATCACTTCTAGTTCTCATTAATTGATTTTCAATCGAGGATGTTAATAATAAGCTATGTTCCAATTGGAGTTCAACTCTGTGTTTGGACAGCTCCTTGCTAGGAGAAATAGCATATTTTTTATCAACTTCTTTAATTTTATCAACCAGTAGAAGTATTTCATTGTTAATACGTCTTTTCAAACCGGCCGAATAGGAAATAATCTGACCACGGATATAAGCTTTAAAGGCGTCCCAAACAGTTCCGTTGGAAACTTCATCCGTAGTATTAGTTGAAAAGAAGAAATCAACCTGCTCCTTTATAAATTTGACAAAGTCCTGATCTTGAAGCAAAATAGGGTTAAATCGCCATTGTCTGGTAGTACAAAAGGTATCCATTAACTTGATAGAAAGTTTCAATGGAGCATGATCTGAAATAGCAATAATGTCATAATTACAATCAACTACATATGGAATCAAACGAGAGTCAATCAGGAAATAATCAATTCGGGAAAAAGAATGGTGAACATGTGAAAAAAAGGAGAATTCCTTATCATTTGGATGTAGAAATCTCCAAATTTCTGAAATCCCAGCATCCAACATGAAAGAGTTGATAATAGTAGCCGACTTATTCAGTAAAGCCGGACTACTTGTGGATCTATCCAACATGGGATTCAAACATAAATTAAAATCACCGCCCATTATCAACATATACTCGTTTAAATTAGGAAGGGAAGTAAGTAAATGTTTAAAGAATTCAGGATAATCCACATTCAGAGCGTAAACATTAACCATAGCGACCTTTTTATTAAAAAGTAGCCCCGTAATTAACAGAATTCTGCCATTAGGATCTGAAATGATGTCTTGATGAATGAATGTAATTGAGGGATCAATAAAAATTGAAACGCCTTTAATTTTGGCTTGAGCATTTGAGTGGTATTGTTGATCTTTCCAAAACTTAAAGAAGCGTTGACTGTCCTCTTTCCTTACATGAGTCTCTTGAGCAAAGATAATATGAGCATTCAGTCTTTGGAATATTTTGAAAATCTTTTTCCGTTTTATTGGATGGTTTAAACCATTTGTATTCCAAGAGACAAAATTAATAGAGTGAGCCATAACTAAAAATTAACCCTTTGGTAAGTAAGGGGTTAACCATAATGTAAGCTCATGAAATCGGAAGAGGAATACATGATTAGAGAGGAACCGGAAATCTCGACACTGGGGACATCTTTGTAGTTCTGAATCAGCCCAATAGAAAAAATTAAAAAAGAAAAAGACCACCCCCTCCCCCAACCCCAAATAGAAACCCGAACTGAGCCAGAGAAGGCTGAAAAAAGCGCTAACTAATACTAACTTTAACCCCATTTCTGCAGGGGGCAACTCCAAAAATATATGTTAGATAAGTGACCTCCCAAAGACTAATATATGAAAAATAAGCAGTATTGTAAATTAATCTCCATAGTAAAAATTACTGAAATATATAAAATAAAAGAAACCAGTATCAGTGCATATAATTAGTTAATTATAAACGAGTAAATAAAAAAACGCTTCCAAGATAAGAAAAATGGATTATGGGAAAAAGAAGCATAAGAACATGGCGTCCCAAAAAAAAAATAAAAATTATAGAAAAAGAAAGACAAGTCGCCATTTTAATTATGCGAAAATCCAAAATAGGAAGCATATAACTACAAATGACCGTCAGATCGGATCATTAGTAATAACAAAAAAGGATAGATTAAAACAAAAGGTAAACTAAGGGAAAGTGATGTTATTCACAGAAGATAAATATTCTAAATAAGGTGTAGAATAATCACTATAGTAAAAAAACAAAGAACAAAAATCTTAAACTTATAAAAAACCTTCATCGCACAGTAGTAGAAGGTTTATTTTGAAGAAAAACACCAGAGAGAAAAAAAAATTGGTGCTGGAAGCACCCGACACAGATTAAGAGAGGGTATCTGTATCAGATGGGAAATTATCATCCAAAAAGCTCCGAGCGGCAGTTGTAGAGTGGAAAACACGACGATTTCCATCGGGAAGAGAGATTCTGAGTCGTGCAGGATACAGTAGTGCCGGTTTGAGATTTTTTGATAGCATTCCGACATTAAAGGTTTAAAAGTCAGTCGTTCCTTCATCACTTCAGGACTGTAGTCTTGAACTATTCTGAAGGAATGCTG
This sequence comes from Mobula birostris, assembly GCF_030028105.1. Lineage (NCBI taxonomy): Eukaryota > Metazoa > Chordata > Chondrichthyes > Myliobatiformes > Myliobatidae > Mobula > Mobula birostris. Next base: position 38,279,244 of record NC_092392.1, on the reverse strand, counting down.
GTGGTACTTGATCATCCCTTGTCGACGAGCGATCTGGAGAAGTTGTTCTTTAACATTAACATAATGGAAACGAATAATAACTGGTCTGGGTTTGGAAACAGCCGCTACCGACTTTACCCACGGTATACGATGGTATACGATCGAGTAATGGAGGATCGTTGGGAAAAACTGAACCTAACGAATCCTTTAAAAGTTTAGCAAAGAATATTACAGGATCTCCAACCTCAACATCCTCGGGTAGCCAATTAAACGTAAATTTTGTCTTCTCGATCGATTCTCAAGATCAATAACTTTGGATTTAAGTTGTTGGAGCTGTTTAGTAGTCGAAGCTAGATTCTTCTCTAAGATTTCAACTTTTGTATCCGTCTTCTGAGATTTAATATCCAGCTCAGAAATTTTTGCATCGTGTTTTTGAACATCAGCATTCAGGAATTTCAGAGATTCCGTGATTGATTTTAAATCTTCATTAAGGCTTTGACGATGTTGTTCAAATTGAGCAGTTAAACTTTCAGATAATTTTATCCGATGCTGCTCAAACATTTCCTCCAAACACTTCACCATAACTTCGTAAGTTAATTCCGTTGGTTTAGAGTCACCTTTCTTCTTTCCTCCGTTCCCATCAGCGTCTTTCCCATCTTTGGTTTTAGATCTTGTACTCATTTCTTTAAGCTCAAAAGTTACGATTGACAAAACGAAGTCAATTAATCGATAATTCAGAGAGATAAAGTAAGTCTTCTGGTGTACTTAAAGTTGATTAGATCAAGGAGATCATAGGTTAAAAAGGATAACGGGAATGGAGCGAAGCCAGAGAGACGACCTCACTCCATGAGCGCTCCCTGCAGAATCCCATCTCTCCTGTTTTAATGGGTGTTTCTGTTGGAGTGTGATGGTAGACTGCTCAATCAGCCTTTGAAAACCTTAATTTGCATGGAAATTAGTTTAGTAATAGCACTATTCATATCAAAGGGAAGGGATAGCTTGGAGTTCAAAAATGATTTGTGGCCTGCAGTAGAAGTTGGGGTTAGATTTGAAATTCTATATTAAAAGTTATTTTGTTTGAAATTCTGAGTGATGTATTTTTGTTTGTGTAAATATATTTTTATCAATTTGCAGGTTTAAATTATCTTGAGAAGACCTCATCACAAAGGCAGCTGTCTGTCCCTTGTCGATCACCAACTCTTTCGGCAGACCAGAATCCCTCAGATGGCTCACTAATGACTGAAAGGGAAATAACTCGATTAGAAAAATTCAAGCAGCTGTTGGCAGGCTCAAATCCTGATTTGGGTAAGCTTTAATTCTGAAGAGGGCATGTGAACACAAATAAAGATTCTATTCTGCGATAAGCAAATTTAGATGTAGCCTATTTCAGTGAGGACATTCATTCATTTAATCTTCACCCATTTATTTTAACATTATCAGAACAAACTAGAGACATCAGAATTACTACAAGTGAAGGACATCTAAAGGTTTACATTTGTGCAAAAGTCTGAAGCACATATATGGCGAGGGTGCATAAGACTTTTGCATAATACTGTAGCAATTTTATGTATTGCACTGCTGTCGCAAAAAAGAAAACAAGTTTCATGACGTGTGAGTGATGATAAATCTGATTTTGATATGGGTTTCTATTGTGGACTCAGAGTGGGAAGGAGGCGGGGAAAGGAGAGGGGCAGGGAGCAGGAAGCACCAGAGAGACATTCTGTAATGACGAATAAACCAATTATTTGGAATTAAGTGACCTTGCCTGATGTCTTAGAGCTAGGTGTGCCTGCAGCTGCAACACCTCCGGCCTCTGGCACTCCTTCTCTGCCACCTGTCCCACACCCCTCCTGTAGTGCTGCATCCTCAACATTCCCAACTGCCTTTGCTCCCGCCAGATTAACACACTCTCTCTCCACTCTCTCTCCACTCCACATTGACAAATACAGTACTGTACACAAGTCTTAGGCACTCTAGCTGTGTATGTGTGCCGAGGACATTTTTTCACAGTACTTTATATTTGGAGGCTGGGAACAAGAGAGACTGAAGGTTTTGGAATGCTGGAAGAACTTGTTGGGTCAAGCATTATCTCTCCTGATGCAGTGTTTGCCCAAAATGTTGACTTGAACTTAATACTTTTGGATGCTGTTTGATCAATTGAGTTCTTCTAGCATTTTTTTTAACTGTGTACATTGAGGTTGTTGGTCATTTAGAGCAATTAATGAGATAGAAGCAGCAATAATAAGTCATTCACAAATATTTATACTTGCTATGAAGGTATTTAGTCAGCTTTAATCAGTAAAGGGCATTAATTTTACTTTGTGGGAGGGGGAGCTATGTCCAACATTTGGTTCTTAGTGCTTTATATTGTGTTTTCGTCACTAAATAACTAGTCTCATAGGTCTGTTGGTTCTGAAGAAATAACCAATTTGGAAATTACGATTATGTGATTAAATGTCTGTCTTCTTTAATGTTAGTTATAGGTTGGCAAAATTAAAATCTTAAAGCCAGCCATGATTTCATGTTAGGAATATTCTAGTTTTATAGAATTCTTCATTGGCCTTTACATCCTGCAAATATATCAAAACTGGTTGATTAAATTCCTCTGTGAGCCCAGGTACAGTTCAGAAAGCCACATAGTGCATATGTGGAATCCTCAGAAGCTATACAACTAGCTGTATCTTGCATATAAATTTTACTCCCTGATTGCTCTTTTTTTCTTGTAGCATTTTACTTCTAAGATCATCACTTTCAGAAATAAAAGGGTGTTTGGAGTTTGGATGTTCTCTTGCGAATGTGTAGATTTTCTCCTACGTCCTCATAAAAGAGCCGTTAGGAGAATTAGCTTTTGTAAATTAAACCTGGTGTAGAAAAGTGACAAAAAAAAACTAAAGGGGACTTGTAGAGCATGGAAATTTGCCCTTTGGCCTATCTTGACCACTATGCCCATCAAGCTGGTTCTGTTTATCTGCATTTCACTCATATCACTCTTTTTAAAAAAAAAAGGAGGGGAAGAGAAGATGGCGGCGTGATGCAGCACGCGCGGCCACTCCAAAATGATACCGTATTTGTAAGTAGGATGCCATGCACAATCCTGATTTGATGGAGGCAGACATGAGAAGCACGGAGGAACATCTGGAGAAACTTCTGAAATGTCCGCTTTGCTGCCACTGCTACTGTGCGATTGAGAATCTCTGGAGGGGAAGGCCCCAAATCCTCGGCTTTGCCTATTGCTTGTTGCCGGGGCTGGGGTTGAAGCGCTCGGCAGAGATGGTGCTCGGTGCTCAGTGTCAGAGGGCTGGTCGGAGTCTCGAAGTTTTCGGATGGACTCAAGAGTCGGCTGTGGTCGGTACTTCCAGGGTGCTGCATCGGCAAGTTTGCCGTGCTGGAAGCTCATGGCAGGGAGAGTTTTTCTTTCTTCTCCGTCTGCGTGAGATGATGGGACTTTCGAAAGACTTTGAGACTTTCTTTACCGTGTCCATGGTCTGTTCTTATCAAATTACAGTATTGTTTTGTACTGTTGTAACTATATGTTATAATTATGTGGTCTTTGTCAGTTTTTCAGTCTTGTTTGTCCTGTGTTTCTGTGATATCATTCTGGAGGAACATTGTATCATTTCTTAATGCATGCATTACTAAATGACAATGAAAGAGGACTGCGTGTCCTCATAATCTAATCTAATCTAATCTAATAAAAAGCCCTTCTAGTCACATGGTTATCCAGTTGATGGGCATGTGAGAGAAAATATCTTGCAGGGAATGAGGGGGAATGGAACTGATGGGATTGCTTTGCTTGAGTTGGCATAGGCAAAGTGGATTAAAAAGAACCTGCCTCTACCACTTTTATTTGAAATTCGTTCAACCCTTACTTCAGGCTCCCCTGTCCTCCGCTGATAATTGACATCACTATATTCATGCGAGGAGAATATGCGCTGTGTGTTTAATATTAAATTCGTTAGATAAATTGAGCGTATTAGCCACTTATCACCTATATTCCGATCGTGATTAACACCCCCCCCGAACAGAATCGCCAAAAACGATTTGCAGAAAAAAGAAACCGGCAGGTACACGCATGCGTACTGGTGCCCGTGCATGACTTCATGGTCATTGTAGTCTTTTTGGGTAAGCGCAACCTATTTGACTGCTACTCTTGTCTGTTGGCAACTGTACCCGCCCCCCCCCCCCCCCCCCCCGGGGTCAGCCGGTCCGCAGTGCAAAAAAGGTTGGGGACCTCTGTTATAAGACAAAGCAAAAACATGTACGACAGAGGGTACTGACTGGTTACATCACAGCCTGGTATGGAAACACCGATACCCTTGAACAGAAAACTGGAAAAAGTAGCGGATATAGCCTAATCCATCATGGGTAAAGCCCTACCTCACCATTGAGCACGTCCACACAGAGTGCTATCACAGGAAAGCAGCATCCATCATCAGGCACTTCCAACATCCAAACCATGCTCCTTTATTGCTGCTGCCATCAGGAAGAAGATACAGGAGCCTCAGGTCCCACATCACCAGGTTCGGGAACAGTTATTATCCCTCAACCATCAGGCTTTTGAACCAGAGGGAATAATTTCACTCACCCCAATACTTAGCTGTTCGCACAACCCATGGACGCTATAAACACACCCTCTTTATATTTATTGCTGATTTTTTTTTTATTATTGATTGTTTGTTTCTTTTTGTATTTGCACAGCTTATCTTTTGCACATTAGTTGTTTGTCTTTGTGTACATTTTTCATTGATTCTACTGTGTTTCTTTGTATTTACTGTGAATGTCTGCAAGAAAATGAATCTTAGGGTTATATATGGTGACATGTATGTACTTTGATAATAAAATTTACTTTAAACTTCGAAGTCCTCAATCAGTTCCTTAGTCTGATACTGTTATGATACTTGAAATGCTCCTTGAGACTTAATATTTGAACTTATTACTTTTGATAATTTGAAAACTTTATTCATTTGTTTTTCTCTTATGCTGAATAGAATTAGAATAATTAAATTGGGCATATCCAAACTTTTGGAAAACAATAGTAAATTGGTCACTAAGTGTATGGATGTGAATTCTTTTATTACTCTAAACTGATTTTTCTCTATTATGTTCATAGATCATCAGGACTCCAATGCTGAAAATCTCATCTAACAATTTTTTGTTTACTGTCATCTTGTACACCGTTACCAATTTAGTGCAAGCTGTGTTAGACCCAGCGATATGAAATAAGATGGGATGAAGGTACCCTAAAATAGCAATAATCATTCAGTTTGCGGGAGAGAAGAAGAGGTTCAAATTGAGTATTTAAAATGAAGGCAATTTATGAAAGCAGACCTAACTTGCTAGTTTATGTCAGCAAAGTGAACAATTCAGTTAGTCCTCGAGTGTAGACGGAAGCAGCTAGGAAAGTAGTGGATATGGTGGTATTCATTTTTCCAAATCCCCAAGATTTTGGATAAGACCCCCAGCAAATTCTCCAACTCTGATCATTGACACAAATAGCAGATTTCATTTATATTTTGATGTACATGCAGCAAATCAAACTAATCTTTTATATTTCCTTTAAAACCTTAACTGGTTGCCTTCCCACCTTTCCCCCTCCATTGCTCACTCCTCTCCACCGTGCTGGGGAATGAAGCACAGCACTCAAGTGCAATTGCCAGTTCTTCTGTGCATGGTGTATTTGTACATCAGATGCTTTAAAGCAGTAGTCCTTGTGCAGAACAAATTTGTGGGTCTCTGTGAAACAGTTCTTCAGTTTTTCCACATTTCCACATGAGGTAGAGTCCTGGGGGACTTGCATCATTGGAGTAGGCTCTTCAGCCCATTGAATCTAAATTAACCATCGATCAGTCATTGTCATGAATCCAGCACATCCTTTTTGTTTCCTCCTCTCTTGCCCCCAGTGAACTCCCACTGATTATCCAGCCACTCATCTGCACTTCAGGTTATTCACAGTGGACATTCAAGAGATTCTGCAGATGTTTTTTGGACTTGTTCTTCTGTAGGGGTGGAAAGGAGTGCATTCCATGGAACAATGCCCAACTGAGAACACAAGCACATATGTATTTAAATCTATTATCTGCTCTTGTTTTTTTGAAAAAGGAATTTCAGGCATGAAAATATGTATTGTTTGATGAAATGAAGTTGGGTCAGGTGTACTATAGTCAGGGGATGTTGTATTAGAACCAAGCCATTCCAGTAGTAAAAATAGTAAGCCTTTACCCATCTCAGTCTGGGAATTTCACAATATTTTGTTTTTTGTAAGCAAGGAATTGTTGCTTTTAAACTTGCAAATTAAGCCTTTTCGGCAAGCTTTCCTATACCTAATATTTGATTTTTTTTGGAGTGTTTCATTCACAACTTGGCAGTGAACATAGTATAGCTTAATTGCTGGAAAAGTGGAGAAAAATCAGGTAGCCCTCTTTAAATTTTATAGATAAATGTCATTGAGTTTTACTATTTTTAAAATTTCTACAAGTAATTGCTTTAATGTTTACGTTGTTTTAAAGGAATTGCTCCCGATGCTTTTTTCCTAATCTTTGCTCTGCTTTGTAGTCAATATGCTGCTTTTAATTGTTGCATTTGTTTTTATTTCTGGGATCTGGACTCAGCCGTCTAAACTATTTCCAACTATCTTCATGATTAACCACATCCCACCTTTGGAGGTATCAGAGTGATAGTTAGATTTTCTTTTATTGGATAGTGTGATGCAAATGTTACTTCTTGCCTATCAGTTCAGAGTTGGATATTGTCCATACCTTACTGCATCATTCTCTGAGGAGCTGCACAAGAAGCTGAACCTTGTGCAATCAATCTGCTTCAGACATAATGGTAATGTGATGGATGATGCTTGTTACCCTTGTTAGATTTGGATGTGGTCTGAGTCCCACATTGGCAATTGGTGCACAAGGTTAGAGCTTTTTGCAAATTGGATGTAAAGTTGGTGGAAGAGGCCTGTTCAGCCCAATATTACATGACATTTTTGTGTGTTAAAGATCAAAGGACAATTCTATAGTTGCTATGTTTCTACAATGCTTCCTTAGAATTACATATAATTTTCACACCTCCTTTGCACCCATACTCCAGACATCAAAAATGCCTTGCCTGGTTTACTGTTGACTCCAGTCCACAGCTCCAGGTAACTGTTGTCCAGGGCTGCATTTTAAATGTAATCTACAATCCACATTTAGGTCTAAAGATTGGTTGCTGAAGTTAATATTTTGGTATATAACCTAACTCCAGAATATGCTCTAACAGTGACTGTCCCATAATTATTGATCAGGTGGGGGGGCTTGGTTTTTGAGATTTGTCATCCGAAGAATAATTCAGAATTTACCTCAATAGTGAATTACACTTCTTGTGAGAGAAGGGAATATAAAAATGAATTAAAGCTTTTTCAAATTTTATTTTTTAAACTTGGCAGATTTTACAGTTGCTGCATAAAAAGTCATCTTTACTTTGATTGACCAAATTTGCACTTTTACTTATTAACAATACACATTTCTTTTTAATGTTTTCTTTAATTGTGTGTACACTCTGAATGAATCTCAAATATAAATGAAGGTGTGCAAAGCTTGCCTTAACCTATTTCTCATCCACTCATGTTAATATCTCCTTGTAGAGCATTTGTCAGATTTCTTGATGATGTTCCTATGAAGCACTGACACTGTACAAAATGTGGTATTTAAATGTTGAAAGCCTGATATCCTGATGGAACAGCTCCAGTAATTTGCTGACCTGCTCTGTTTTATTGGTAATTGAGAAATTGTCTGTTTATAACTGCAAACAGTGTCAGCGGTGCAGAGTTAAAGTTCAAAGCTTCATTCCTCTCTGTCAAATTTATGACAGGATTAGAACAAGAGGGTTGGCAGATCCAGTTACTTCATTGATTTTTTTTTTGCATACACAGGAAGTTAACATGAGATGATAAATGGTGGCTCTGAATTAACTTCATGATTGATAAGGAATCTTTGAATTGGGTGGAAAAAACCACATTTGGGATTTCTCACAAAGGCACACCAGTTAATTGTACCGCTCATGGCAGACTCAGTTTTATTAATCACAGCCTGAGGTTTTTTCTGTCTTCCTGTGGGTTACTGTAAATAAAGTTACAGGATGGAATTCTGATAAATGGTGCTCATCGTGGCAGTGAAGTCGCATAATTTTTTCATGTCTTGCATAGTCTACTGTTCACAAATGAGATGTCACTGGTAGAGTATTCATATCCAAGTTACATTTTAACTAAAGAGTTCTGATCCAAGAAAACTTCTATTTTCTATAAAGTTAATTCACAGACATACAGAAAAATTATTTTAGTTGACAAACTATTGATGCTTTGAATTTGCTGAAACAGACTATGGTGTTATGACAAATTCCATCCATTCCTTATTAATCTCTGCATCTTGGGTTCTGATCAGAATACTTCTGGGCCTATAGCAACTCACATACAAGCTCTGACATTTGCAAAATAGGATCATAATTGAATTGACTTTATTACTTGCATTCTTTCAATACATGAAGAGTAAAACTTTGTTACGTTCCGTTCAAATGTGAAAATTCCATTTAAATTCAATAGTAATGTATAATAAATATGTACAACAGGATAGTCAATATAACATAGAAATACAGCAGCATTGGCATGAATTAACAGTCTGATGACCTGGTGGAAGAAGCTGTCCTGGAGCCTGTTGGTCCTGGCTTTTATGCTTCAGTGCAGACTATATTTGTAAAAGAGAAATTACATTTAGTTCAACTGTTAAAAATAAATTCATAACAAAACTGTAATTGTCATAATCTGTAGTCTTTTTATCAGATGGTATACATTGTTTTTTTAGAAGAAAATAAAAATAAGTTTATTTTTTCAATCTTGTGCTCACAATGCCGGGACCTGTTTCTCTTGAGAAATACAGCCTCTCAAATTTATTTATCCTCTTCAGTCTAACTGCTATGTAGAAAGTTCCATGTTCTTTTTTTTTTGAGTAAAGAGGTTTCTTGTGAATTCCCTTTGGTCATTGTTTTTCATGATTATTATTACAGAGAAAACATTCCCTCTGTTCACAACCTTTTCCCTTTGTCATTTTAAATTGTAAGTAAATTTTTAGTCCACTGTAAGTCACTTCTCTTTTAAGGAGAATGAGAATAACCAGTCCGTAAATACTTTGCTGATATAGTCTTGCATTTCTTTCTTTTTCCGATATTTTTATTGATTTCTATATAGAAGAATACAGAGTCCAGAGAATACATATTTTTTCTTTTGTTTTACAATATAATGATACCAGATACAGTATATTGAATCACATTTACTCTATATTCATAAAGATTAGATTAATTTGTATACTAGAATGTAAACAATTTTATTAAAAAAAAATCTACACCCACTACCAAAATCGAAGCTGTTTGGGGGAAAAAAAAAAGAGAAAAAAAAACTTAACAGATAATAAAATATGCTATTAACCAACTTCTGTACTTTTTAGATTATGAGGACACGCAGTCCTCTTTTATTGTCATTTACTAATGCATGCATTAAGAAATAGTACAAATGTTCCTCCAGTATGATCTCACAGAAACACAAGACAAACCAAGACCAAAAAACTGACAAAAACCACATAATTATACCATATAGTTACAACAGTGTAAAACAATACCGTAATTTGATAAAGAACAGACCATGGACATGGTAAAAAAAAATCTCAAAGTCTCTCGAAAGTCCCATCATCTCATGCAGACGGTAGGAGGAAGAAAGACTCTCCCTGCCATGAACCTCCAGCGCCGCAAACTTGCCGATGCAGCACCCTGGAAGCACCCGACCACAGCCGACCCTTGAGTCCGTCTGAAAACTTCGAGCCTCCGACCAGCCCTCCGACACCGAGCACCAAGCACCATCTCTGCTGAGCGCTTCGACCCCGGCCCTGGCCCCGGCAATAGGCAAAGCGGAGGATTTGGAGCCTTCCCCTCCGGAGATTCTGGATCGCGCAGCAGCAGCGAAGCAGGGATTTCAGAAGTTTCTCCAGATGTTCCTCCATGCTTCTCACGTCTGTCTACATCAAATCAGGATTGTGCACGGTACCTACTTAACAAATACCAATATCATTTCGGAGCAGCCGCGTGCGCTGTGTCGCGCTGCCATCTTCTCCTCCCCTCCTTCCTTTAATGAGAAGTCAAAGATTATGAAAATAATTTAAAAATCATTGCATTTCTGACCTTTCCTTGTCAACCTATTGTACACCCTCTAAAGTAGGGGTCCTCAACCTAGGGTCCACGGACCTCTTGCTTAATATTATTGGTCCATAGCATAAAAAAGGTTGGGAATCCATGCTCTAAGGTGTTACTATCCTTTCTATGAGGACGACAGTTATGTGTTGTGTTCTGTGTATGGCTTAAGTTTGAGTACTGTCTTGGCTTTTGCACATTTTCTCATGTTTGTGATTTGTTAGTTTTTGTCTGTTTATGTATAGTTTTTCATAAAAGTCCTTTTGTATTTTTTTTACTGTAAATGCCTGCAAGAAAGCAAATCTCAAGGTACTATGTAGTAATGTATATATACTTTCATAATATATTTGAACTTGAGGTGGACAAGGAAAGGAATGGGATATTCCCATAGATTTTTCTCTCCTTGTGTGCTAATTGTTAATACTAATTATGATTATGAAGACACATAGTCCTCTCTTATTGTCGTTTAGTAATGCGTTCATTAAGAAATGATGCATTATTTCCTCCGGTGTGATATCAGAACAAACCAAGACTGAAAAAACTGCAAAACCACATAATTATAACATATAGTTACAAACAGTGTAACAATACCATAACTTGATGAAGAAGTCCGTGAGCACAGTAAAGTTCAAAGTTTCTCAAATGTCCCACATCTCACGCAGACAGGAGAAGGAAGAAAAACTCTCCCTGCCATGCCGACCACAATCCGACTCTGAGTCATCCGAAAACTTCGAGCTCTGATCAGCTTTCCAACACCGAGTACTGAGCGCCATCTCTGTCCGAACAATTCGACCTCCTTCTCGGTCACCAAAAGTGGGCAAGGCTGGGGATTTTGAGGCCTACCCTCCGAAAGTTTCCCGACCACACAGTAACGACAGCAGCGGATGGGCGTTTCAGAAATTTCTCCAGATGTTCCTCTGGGCTTTCACGTCCATTCTCCATCAACATTAACATAGAATTAACATAGAATTCTATTTGGAGTACAAACTTTTGCAATTATCATGCATATCTCCAGACAGGCAGTTTTTGTTTTGTGTCCACTGTCTTGGCATAACTTGCCTATTCCTTCTTGAAACAGAATCAGGTTTATTATCACTAACATATTTCATGAAATTTCGTTTTTTTTTTGTGGCAGTAGCACAGTGTAAGGCATATTATAAAATACTTTAGTCACAAAAATGAATACCTCCTCAACTGAGTAGAACATATTCCAGGTGATGAGGGTATTTAATGATGGATTCTGCATTCTTGAGGCACTGCCTCTTGAACATGTCCTCGATGATGGATGGGGTTGTACCTGTGATGGAACAGGCTGACTTTATAGCCCTCTGCAGCCTCTTGCAATTCTGTCCGTTGGTGGTTCTTTCCGATGTAAACGGTCAGAATCCTCTCCACTACACATCTGTAGGAATACAGGTGCAGGTATAGAATCCATACAAATTGGTGCTAAGCCCTTGTATAGTAATTTAAAGTTTATTATTATAACGTACTGCTGCTGCAAAACAACAAATTTCACAACATTTGCCAATGGTATTCATTAAATTCGATTCTGATTTTGGTTCATGTTCTGTGCTCTTATCAACAATAATTTTAATGCTGGCAAATTAGAATTAATATTTAACTGAGATATAAATGCATATGTATGTAGTTCAGATGTGGCTTTATGCATACATCTGCACTTTTAGGGAAATCTATCTCAAACATATTTCCAAGGAATGTGTACATCCAAAGCAAGTGTTGAATAGTTAGTTGTTGTAAATGACAAAGGCAGGATAAATGTTTAGAAACTGGATAGGATAAGGTTGTCTCAAACCGGCGTGATAATGGGAGTGAAAGTGACTGGAGTCCTTTGTATGATGTAGAGTATGTAGGACCAGAGCTTTGGGAGCATCAAATGGGATGCCCAGACTGGGACTCTATTCTGACTGATTTCTATGATTTGAAGTGTTACTTTCAAGGATTTGTTGTATCTCATGTTCTTAGTATTTGCACAGATTGTCTTTCACATATTGGCCCCATCTCCAATGGGATCCCACCACCAAGCACATCCCTCTCTTCCACCCCCCCCACTGCACTTTCCACTTCCCACAGGGATCACTCCTTACACGACTGGTGAGAAGGCGGGGGAGTGGGACTAAATGGGAGAATGGATCAGCTCATGATAAAATGGCAGAGCAGACTCGATGGGCCGCATGGCCGACTTCTGCTCCTTTGTCTTATGGTCTTATGGACTCTTTTGTCTTTCTTCACTGATCTCCCTCCCTGGTACATCCTGGCAAGTGGAACAAGTGCCACGCCTACCCCCCTACGCCTCCAACCTCACTACCATTCAGGCTCCAAATAGTCCTTACAGGTGAGGCAACACTTCACTTGCAAGCCTGTTGGGGTCATCTACTGTATCCAGTGCTCCCAGTGTGGCCTTCTGTATATCGGTGAGACCCGACGTTGATTGGGAGACCGCTTCACTGAGCACCTTTGCTCTGTCCGCCACAAAAAACAGGATCTCCCAGTGGCCACCCACTTCAATTCTACTTCCCATTCCCATTGCGACATGTCAGTCCGTGGATTCCTCTACTGCCGTAATGAGGCCTCACACAGGTTGGGGGAGCAACACCTGATATTCTGTCTGGGTAGCCGCCAACCTGATGGCATGAATGTTGATTTCTTGAAGTTTTGGAAATTGCGCCCCCCCTCCCCCCACCATTCCTCATTCCTATTTCCTTGTCTCACCTTATCTCCTTACCTGCCCAACAGCTCATTCTGGTGCTCCTCCCCCTTCCCTTTTTTCCATGGTCTTCTCTCCTCTCCTATCAGATTCCCCCTTCTCCATCCCGTATCTCTTTCACCAATCAACTTTCCAACTCTTTACTTCACCCTTCCCCCCTCCCAGTTTCACCTATCACATTTCCCCCATCTTCTTAAGGCTGATTTATACTTGTGCGTCAAATCGACGCCATAGGTACGGTGTAGCCGCGAACCCTACACAGTACTCTACGCCAACCCAATGCTGTAGCTTGACGTGCACCTTTCCCAAATGTAACTACAAGTCGCAGCAATGCAGACCACAACAGCTGTGGTTGGTTCGCTTGGTAGCATCGCATTTCCTCCTACGCTGCAGTAGCTTCCCATTGGGTCACTGAAGGGCAGGGAAGGAACTTTGGCTGCAATGCTTTCCATAAAGCTTTACAGACCTCTGAAATTATGGAGGACACATTTCGCTTTTACGAAAAAAGACGCTCACTTTAAACTTGTTTACCCCGACAAAGACTACCATGACCATGAAGCCTTGCACGGGCGGGTGTGCGCACATGTGTGACATGCGCGAATTGCAGAGCGACGCAGACACACCAACGCACAAGTATAAATGCTCATAACGGCGTAGCCCTCTTGCGTAGGCTACGGCATAAACTGGTACACAAAAGTATAAATCTGCCTTTACCCTGACTACTTCTCTTACTTTCCAGTCCTGATGAAGGGTCTTGGTCTGAAACTTCGACTGTTTACTCTTCTCCATAGATGCTGCCTGATCTGAATTCCTCCAGCATCTTGTGTGCGTTGCTTTGGATTTCCAGCATCTGCTCGTGTTTGTGATTTTTCAGTCTTTGTTTATTTATGTGTTGTTTTACATAAAAATCCTGTAAGTGCTGCAAGAAAACGAATCTCATGGTAGCATGTCCACTGGCATAATATATTTACTTTCCACTTGAGTTAGGATATTCCCATAGACCTTTCTCTCCTTATGTGCCATTTGTTAATTCTAATTAACATTGAATTCTATTTTGAGTACAAACGTTTGCAAATTATCTTGCATATCTTCAAACTGGCGGATTTTGTTTTATGCTCCTGATATGATCTTAAGCCAATCATTGTTGTTTTTCCTCTTCCAAACGCAGAAGAGTTGAGAAAGCTCAGCTGGTCTGGAATCCCAAGGCAGGTCCGACCAATAACATGGAAGCTACTTTCAGTAAGTGTGATGATACTTTTTAATTCTTTTCCCCTTTAATATCCAAGAAGTATAAGCTATGGATGCGAATGTGTTTAAGGGAGAATTGTTTTTTGCTTATGATTAAATCTTGTAAATTTACTAAATCTAATGGAATTGTGTCTAGATTTTAGTCAAGGCTTTTTTGAGTAGATGACTAGAGATGGGTGTGGAGAACACTCAGTAAACGTACTCCTTGCACATGGGCATTTACACACACACAAACATTGCCTTGTCATTCTGGTTTTGTTGCGCTGAATGTTTTTTCCCAGTATATTCTCACAGTGGGTCCTAAACTGAGCTGATGCACTTGGGTTGACTTTATGGTACCTCTTCTGCCATACACAGTGGAATATTCCAATGCTTTAGATGTGTATATATTGTATACTGTATTTAATGTAGATACTGCTGTTTTGTAATATGATTGTAACTACATTGTGGGGTACATCATATTCCAAGAGAGTTAAGCTAAGATGGTATATGCTAGTGCCAAATAAAAAGGAGCTCATCTCCTCCAGAGGGGGAGAGATCAGGGCTGTCAGGAGTTCACACTAGACATAAAAATAGTATGGAGCTATTATTGTGTTTTCTGGTAGATTTTTATTGTTAATATTAACAGTTTTCTTTTTGCCATTTTTGCAAGTTTGATTTTTGACACATCTAATAAACACACTTGCACGAAAGTGCAAAGCAACTCCAGCCATTTTTTCCTGTGGTCATAAGCCACGTATCTAATAAGGTGTTTTTCAGTTTTTTAATCTACTTGGAGCTAATGAGTATTGGTGTTAATTTAAGTGAAGGCTGAGCTTCAACATTTTCAATTGTCTCAACTAATCTGAATTTGTGAATGATTCATTGTGTTGGGGTAGAGGACTCAGCAAATGTGCAGATGATAGAATTTGCAATGAAATTTAGGAACTAGTGACTTGCTTTGAAGATGTCATGCTTGAAGCTACCTGATTTTGAAGATTTTTTTTCTTGGTAAGACAATCTTGGTTGCAGTTTATAAGTTTGCACTTGAGTTTCGGTATACCATTTGAAACTACAATTGTCCTGACTTGGATAGCATTATACAGGTGTGCACCTGCATTCAATCATTTGGTTACAGCACTTCTGTTTGGTGAACTGTTTATGCCAGTCTGCATCCTAATAAGGGAAAAGCCCTCTTGCTCCATAAAGTAGAAATGGATTTTTTATTTGCTTTGTGTTAAGAACTGTTCTTTGAATAGAGAAACATAGAAACATAGAAAACCTACAGCACAGTACAGGCCCTTTAGCCCACAAAGCTGTGCTGAACGTGTCCTTACCTTAGAACTTACATAGGGTTACCCATAGCCCTCTATTTTTCTGAGCTCCATGTACCTGTCCTGGAGTCTTTTAAAAGACCCTATCGTATCCGCCTCCACCACTGTCGCCGGCAGCCCATTCCACGCACTCACCACTCTCTGCGTTTTTTTTGAAAAAACAACTGACCCCTGACAAAATACTGTTAGCTGGCTGACTAAAGAAAAGTGGTTCTAACTTTAAAGTGCAAAACTTTAATGCTAAGTTGCTACCAGACTGATAGTTGTATTCTGTACTCCATAGCTGGAATAACTCAGTAGTTGAGAAAAAATGTCTTTAGTGGATGAGATGTTATTTCTTGTTAGATTTTAATAATTTTAATAAAGTTCATGATGTCAAAAAAAGAATTTTCTAATGCTAATCTTTAATTTTCTACATTAAGATATCTATTAATTATTAGAGTTTATATGTGCAAAATATGGATATGTACTTATGAATAGACTAAAATATTTTGAGTTATTTCTTGAAAAGCTTCGTGTTGCACCTGGGTCATTAAACCAATATTTAAAATTCTCCAGTTTTGGCCACCTACTCCCATGTCCCTTCATCTCTCCTTCAGATTCACCCAGATCGTCTGACACCCTTCTTTCCAATGTTTATCAACCTTTCAGCTCTTGATTTGTTTGCACCACATTCTAGTGTCTACAGTTTTTTGTTTCCAATGACTGTATTCCATCAGCTTTTCAGTAGCACTTCAGGAGCTCTACAGTAGATGGGCACCAGTTTACTGGCAGTTCATAAAGCAAGAAATGCAACTAAGTAATTTATTAATAGCACTTTTTTTGTGGAAAATTGTGGTAAACAAGCACCACGAACAATTAAGAGGCGAACGAAGGTGAGGCTGACTTGAGAGTTGAGGCATGAAGATGCAAGATAATGTCGGAGCGAGGTCAAGGCATGTTCGAGGAAAATTGGACAGAGCGAGGTCAAACGTGGTCGAGATGGAGATGGGGTGTGTGAAGTGGAGATAAGTTGAGCCTGTCCAACTAAACTGAGTGAGATCTGATCGATCTAAGTGCCGGGTCGATTTAGAAAGATTAGTATTGTGGCAGCCCAGAGCACATGGATGTGGCAGGGGCTGGCTCCTAGTGCAATGGATGACTGGTGCTTGATCAAGTTAAACACTGGCCTGGATGGATTAAAAAAGTTGGGTGTTGGGGACTGGAGGCGACGATGGAGCTGGTTCTGCTTGCTGCCCTGTGATCTTTACTCTGCTGTCCGCAGTGCTGAGGCTGTGGCCTGCTCTGAGCTTCACGGCCATTTGCCCTGCTGTGTAATGAACTGAGGCTGAGGCTATCGGCCTGCTCCGTCTACGCTGGGCTTCGTGTCAGTGGACTGACTTTAGTTCTGAATGATGTTGCTTGCTTTTTTTTCTGTTTGCATGATTTGTGTATTTTTAAAGATCTCTGCACATTGGGTGTTTGTTAGTTTTCTTTTGGATTGTTTTGGTTTTGTTGTTTTGTGGCTGCCTACAAGGAGATGAACCTCAGGGTTGTATAATTTGATATAAATGTACTTTGAATTTTAGTAAATGATGCATAAAGACAGCCAGATTTGTCTGTAATCTGATAGTTTAGAGGAACACTTTGGTAATAGGAGTAATTGTATGAATTTTGCCAGCTGATGTGCATTACAATGGCCTTAGTTAGTTGTAAGATGAGATAACTATCAATTTAATATGATGAATCTCTGTCTCTCAATGTAGGCTGTAAATGGGATGATGCAAAACAAATTTCTGCCAATGTTGATTCATTCAGCAGTCATTGTGACTGTTTTGAGCTGGTACATGAAAATGAACAACTGCTTAAATAGTCAAAAATAAATGTTAAGCAACACACAAAAACGTTGCTGGTGAACACAGCAGGCCAGGCAACACCTATATGAAGAGGTACAGTCGACATTTCGGGCCGGGACCCTTTGTCAGGACCAACTGAAAGAAGAGCTAGTAAGAGATTTGAAAGTGGGAGGGGGAGATCCGAAATGATAGGAGAAGACAGGAGGGGGAGGGATGGAACCAAGAGCTGGACAGTTGATTGGCAAAAGGGATATGAGAGGATCATGAGGCCCAGGAAGAAAGAAAAGGGGGAGGGGGGGGAAAAAGCCCAGAGGATGGGCAAGGGGTGTAGTGAGAGGGACAGAGGAAAAAGAAGGAGAGAGAGAAAAAGAATGTGTGTATATAAATAAATAATGGATGGGGTGGTGGGGGGAGGTGGGGCATTAGCGGAAGTTTGAGAAGTCAGTGTTCATGCCATCAAATTGGAGGCTACCCAGACGGAATACAAGGTGTTGTTCATCCAACCTGAGTGTGGCTTCATCTTTACAGTAGAGGAGGCCGTGGATAGACATATCAGAATGGGAATGGGACGTGGAATTAAAATGTGAGGCCACTGGGAGATCCTGCTTTCTCTGGCGGACAGAGTGTAAGTGTTCAGCGAAACGATCTCCTAGTCTGCGTCGGGTCTCGCCAATGTATAGAAGGCCACATCAGGAGCACCGGACGCAGTATATCACCCCAGCCGACTCACAAGTGAAGTGTCGCCTCACCTGGAAGGACTGTCTGGGGCCCTGAATGGTGGTAAGGGAGGAAGTGTAAGGGCATGTGTAGCACTTGTTCTGCTTACAAATGCCAGGAGGGAGATCAGTGGGGAAGGATGGGGGGGGACAAATGGACAAGGGAGTCGTGTAGGGAGCGATCCCTGCGGAAAGCGGGGGGGGGGGAGAGGGGAAGATGTGCTTAGTGGTGGGATCCCGTTGGAGGTGGTGGAAGTTACAGAGAATAACATGTTGGACCCGGAGGTTGGTGGGGTGGTAAGTGAGAACAAGGGGAACCCTATTCCTAGTGGGGTGGTGGGAGGATGGAGTGAGGGCAGACGTGCGTGAAATGGGGGAGATGTGTTTGAGAGCAGAGTTGATGGTGGAGGAAGGGAAGCCCCTTCCTTAAAAAAAAAGGAGGACATCTTCCTCGTCCTGGAATGAAAAGCCTCATCCTGAGAGCAGATGCAGTGGAGACGGAGGAACTGCGAGAAGGTGATGGCATTTTGCAAGAGTCAGGGTGAGAAGAGGAATAGTCCAGATATCTGTGAGAGTCAGTAGGCTTATAGTAGACATCAGTAGATAAGCTGTCTCCAGAGATAGAGACAGAAAGATCTAGAAAGGGGAGGGAGGTGTCGGAAATGGACCAGGTAAACTTGAGGGCAGGGTGAAAGTTGGAGGCAAAGTTAATAAAGTCAACGAGCTCAGCATGCGTGCAGAAAGCAGCGCCAGTGTAGTCATCGATGTAGTGAAGGAAAAGTGGGGGACAGGTACCAGAATAGGTTTGGAACATAGATTGTTCCACAAAGCCAACAAAAAGGCAGGCATAGCTAGGACCCATTCAGGTGCCCATAGCTACACCTTTAGTTTGGAGGAAGTGGGAGGAACCAAAGGAGAAATTATTAAGAGTAAGGACTAATTTCGCTAGACGGAGCAGAGTGGTAGTAGAGGGGAACTGATTAGGTCTGGAATCCAAAAAGAAGCGGAGAGCTTTGAGACCTTCCTGATGGGGGATGGAAGTATATAGGGACTGGACATTCATGGTGAAAATAAAGTGGTGGGGGCCAGGGAACTTAAAACCATCGAAGTTTCAGAGCGTGAAACTAAATAAATCAAAAATAAATGTTAGTCTGGAGGAAAGAAAGCACATTACCAGTGCTACCTAAATATTTTTTAACATACTGGAATCTGACAAGCTGTTAAAAGCTATAATTTTCTCTGGATGTCCTTCATTTTTATTTTCTAGGATTTGCAGTTTATTATTTTCTGTGCTTTTGATCATTCCCTTCCCCAATCAACCACCAAAATGTTTGTGTTTACCTCAATCCTTGACACCATGGTATTCCTTATCTTTATCTTTTCGAGCAAAGATATAAAGAACCCATTGTAAACACGAGGAATTCCGCAGATGCTGGAAATTCAAGCAACACACATCAAAGTTGCTGGTGAATGCAGCAGGCCAGGCAGCATCTCTAGGAAGAGGTACAGTTGACGTTTCGGGCCGAGACCCTTCCTGGGTCTTGGCCCGAAACGTCGACTGTACCTCTTCCTAGAGATGCTGCCTGGCCTGCTGCGTTCACCAAGAACCCATTGTACTCAGCTTATCTGTCTGAATTGGGTTGAGTTGTTAAGCTTGGATGGTGCTATTTAATGTTAAGTATTGAATGAATTTCAACTTTTTATCAGGTTCATAAAATGTTGATGCCTTTGGTATGGTAGTGTGCATTCCCAATTGCTTTTGCAATGGAGACCTTCCAGATTAAATTCATAGTTCTGGAGCTATTGACTAGGTTGGGTCAGACCCTAATCAGAATCAGGTTTATTAGAAACTGAATTAGAATCAGGTTCATTATCACTGTGATATATTTTTAAATGTTTTTTGCAGCAGCAGTATAACGTAAACACAAGTGTAAATTACCAAAACCAAATATTGCAAAAGAAGAACAATGAGATAGTGTTTATGCACTGCTCAGAAATCTGATGGCAGGGAAGTAGTTCCTAAAAATGTGGAGTGTTGGATTTCTGGCACCTGTACCACCTCCCCAGTATTGGTAACAAGAAGAGGGTAATACCTGGATGTTGAGAGTTTTTACCAGTGGATTCTGTCTTCTTCTGGAACTACCCCTTGAAGATATCCTCGATGGAGCTGGCTGAGTCTACACCATCTGCAGCCTCCTTTGATCCACCAGATGTTGTCGAGATTTGCATAGGTGTAACCTTGTTCTCCCTTTCAAAGTGTACATAAAAGGTGTTGAGCTCATTGGGCAGTGAAACATCACAGCCACTATGCTGTTAGGTTTTACCTTGTTCTTTCTTTTTAAATCTTTTTATTGAATAAGTATACAAAAGGTAAGCCATATAGGCACTAATACACTGTTAGAATATAATAAAATTACAGGAGATATTAAAACAGAAAAGAAATGATACAATGTAATTTAAACATAAAATAATAAGGTAACATAATAGTATACTAATTTTTATATATATAGAAAAAGGAAAAAAAAACCCCAAAAAAACCACCGTGCAACTAAACTAAAAGCAAAGCAAAGCAATGGGCTAACTTGGAAACAAGTAGAGTTAAAAGACTTAAAATCACGTCCTCAAACCCGACCTCCATTAAAAACAGTAGAAAAAAACAAGAAGGGAATATAAATATGGAGCAAAAAGGGGAAGAAAAAAAAATTACATTAAATGAAAATATTGAATAAAAGATCTCCAGGTCTGTTCAAATTTAAGTGAGGAATCATAAAGATTCCTTCTAATTTTCTCCAAATTCAAGCATAATATCGTCTGAGAAAACCAAAAAAAAGTAGATGAAGCATTAAGCTCTTTCCAATGTTGTAAGATACATCTTTTCACCATTAAAGTAAGAAATGCAATCATTCTACGGGCTGAAGGAGAAAGATTACTGGAAATTTTAGGTAATCCAAAGATAGCCGTAATAGGGTGAGGAGAGATATCTATATTCAATACCTTTGAGATAATATTAAAAATGTCTCTCCAAAAAGTTTCCAGAGTAGGACAAGACCAAAACATATGAGTTAAAAGAGGCTATCTGCCTTGGACATCTATCACAACAAGGATTAATATGAGAATAAAAACGAGCTAATTTATCTTTGGACATATGTGCTGTATGAACAACTTTAAATTGAATTAGGGAATGTTTAGCAAAGATAGAGTAAGTATTGACTAATTGTAAAATCTGCCCCCAGTCATCCACGGAAATGATAGAGCCTAATTCCTGTTCCCAATCTACCCTAATCTTATCAAATGGAGCTTTCCTAAGTTTCATAATAATATTATAAATCATAGCCGATGCACCTTTCTGACATGGATTAAGGTTAATTATAGTATCTAAAATATATGTAGGAGGAAGCATTGGAAAGGAAGAAAGTATAGTACTTAGGAAATTTCTAACTTGTAGATATCTAAAAAAATGTATTCTTGATAAATTATATTTATTAGATAATTGTTCAAAAGACATAAGGGAACCATCTAAAAATAAATCCAAAAACCGTGAAATACCCTTAGTCTTCCAAATTTGAAAAGCACGATCCGTGAAAGAGGGAGGAAAAAATGTTACCTAAAATAGGAATCGCTAGCCCAAATTGGTTAAGATCAAAAAATTTTCTGAATTGAAACCAAATACGTAAGGTATATTTAACTATCGAGTTAGAGACCTGTTTAAGGCATTTCAAATCAAAAGGAAGAGAGGAACCTAAAATACAGCCAAGTGTATAGCCCTGAGCAGATTATAATCCCAATACTACCCATTTAGGAATGGATAGTATATCCTGGTCAAGTAACCAAAATTTCATATGTCGAATATTAATTGCCCAATAATAGAATCTAAAGTTAGGTAATGCTAAACCTCCATCTCTCTTAGCTTTCCGTAAATGTATTTTACCGAGTCTCGGGTTTTTATTTTGCCAAATAAATGAAGAAATTTTTGAGTCAACTTTATCAAAAAAAGATTTTGGAACAAAAATCGGTAATGCCTGAAATATATATAAAAATTTTGGCAGAAAAAACATCTTAACTGCATTAATACGACCAATCAAAGTTAAATATAAAGGAAACCATTTAGATGAAAGTTGAGTCAATTAAGGGTAAAAAATTAATCTTAAATAAATCTTTGTGTTTACAAGTAATTTTAATCCCAAGATATGAAAAATAATTATTAATCAATTTAAACGGAAAGTTGTGATATAAGGGAAGTTGTTTATTAATTGGGAAAAGTTCACTCTTACTAAGATTTAATTTATAACCTGAAAAAAGACTAAATTGTGCTAATAAATCTAAAACTGCAGGGATGGATTTTTGAGGATTAGAAATATATAAAAGTAAGTCATCAGCATAGAGTGATATTTTATGGGACTTTAAGCCCCGAGTTATCCCAGTAATATTTGGAGATTCTCGAATGGCAATTGCAAGAGGTTCTAATGCAATATCAAATAATAAAGGACTAAGAGGACAGCCTTGTCGAGTACCTCGAAAAAGAGGGAAAAAAGGTGAGCTTAGAGAGTTAGTACGGACCGAGGCTACAGGAGAATGATCTAACAGTTTGATCCAGGATATAAATTTTGAGCTAAAATTAAACATTTCAAGCACCTTAAATAAGTAAGGCCATTGTACTCTATCAAAAGCTTTCTCAGCATCTAAAGAGATAACACACTCAGGAACATTTTGTGAGGGGGTATAAACAATATTTAACAGTGTACGTATGTTATAGAAAGAGTAACGACCTTTAATAAAACCCGTTTGGTCTTCCGAAATAATAAAAGGAAGTACTTTTTCTAATCTGTTTGCTGATAACTTAGAAAAAATTTTAGAATCAACATTTAATAAAGATATTGGTCTATAAGATGCACATTGAGCAGGATCTTTATCCTTCTTTAATATTAGAGAGATTGACGCTCTATTGAAAGATTCGGGAAGTTTACCCAGTTTTAATGAAGCCTCGAAAACCCTACAGAACCACGGGATTAATGAAGATGCAAAACATTTATAAAATTCTGTGGTAAACTCAGCAGGACCATGAGCTTTCCCCAGGTTCATAGAGGAAATAACATTCTTAATCTCATCAGTGGTAATGGGAGTATCTAGCATAGAAGGCATATCCCGTGAAATCTCAGGGAATTCTAGGTTATCTAAAAAATCATTCATATATTTAGAATCTCGAGAGGACTCTGATTGATATAAGGAAGAATAAAAATCAAA
This sequence comes from Mobula birostris, assembly GCF_030028105.1. Taxonomy (NCBI): domain Eukaryota; kingdom Metazoa; phylum Chordata; class Chondrichthyes; order Myliobatiformes; family Myliobatidae; genus Mobula; species Mobula birostris. The sequence continues at coordinate 38,255,981 of NC_092392.1, read as the reverse complement.
AAAGGTTTGATTAATTCCCCGCATGATCAAGTACCAGTCGATCATTTTGATTATAAATCTGATTAATTTGAGACTTAGTATAATTAGATTTCAATTGGTTAGCCAACAGTTTGCCAATTTTATCACTGTGTGCATAAAATTCACTTCTTGTTTTCTTTAATTGGTTTACAATCGAGGACGAAAGTAATAAACTGTGTTCCATTTGAAGTTCAGTTCTTTGTTTATATAACTCCTCAGATGGAGCTATAACATATTTCCTATCAATTTCCTTAATCTTGTCCACAATTACCAACTCCTCCTGCTTCAGCTTCTTCCTCAAAGCAGCAGAATACGAGATAATCTGACCACGAATATAAACTTTAAAAGTATCCCAAAGAATGTTCACAGAAATATCCTCTGTATAGTTGATTGTAAAAAAAAGATCAATCTGTTCATTCATAGAGTTAACAAAATCCGAGTCCTGAAGCAACAGCAAATTAAAACGCCATTGTCTATTATTTTGTGTATTGGCCTGAATTTTAATAGAAAGCTTAAGTGGAGCATGATCCGAAATGGTTAGAGTCATAATCACATTTAATCACTGAAGAAATAAGATGAGAGTCAATAAAGAAATAATTAATTCTTGAATAAGAATGGTGAACATGTGAAAAAAAAGAAAAATCTTTTTCCTGAGGATGCAAAAAAACGCCAAATGTCCGTCGACCCAGAATCAGAGAGGAATGAATTAATCAAAGTTGCAGATTTATTAGGTAAGGTCTGTAGAGGAGCCGAATGGTCCAAAGCTAGAGATAAACAGGTATTAAGATCTCCGCCCCAGAACAATGAAAACTCATTCAAATTTGGGAACTGATTGAATAATGATTTATAAAATTCCGGACAGTCCATATTGGGAGCATAAACATTAACCAAAACAACCTTTTTATTAAATAGTAAACCACTAACCAGTAGAAATCTACCATTCGGATCAGAGATAATATCATGTTGTATAAAAGTAACTGAGGAGTCTATAAAAATAGAGACGCCTCGAACCTTAGCGTTAGAGTTCGAATGAAACTGTTGGTCCTTCCAGAATTTAAAAAAACGTAGTCTGTCCCCCCTCCGCACATGGGTCTCTTGTAAAAATAGAATTTGTGCTTTAAGTCTCTGGAACACTTTAAAAACTTTTTTCCTTTTAATAGGATGGTTAAGACCATTAATAAATAGCCCAAGAAGCAAAAAACTAAAACGTGAAGCCTCTCCCACCACCCCCCACCCCATGACCGCAAGGCTAAATCTAAAACAGACCAGCTGGAAAGAAGCAAGCACTAAAACTACCCCCATGACTTCTGATAGACGCTCACTAAAAAAAAGTGTAAATATAAAAAAGATCAGCAAATTATAAAACAGTAAAAGAATAAAAAAAGTAAATCAATTAAAACAAACACTTAATATAACAGAGAAAAAACCAGAAAATATAAAAAAACCGCAACAAACCCCAGACCCTATGAATAAACAAAAAAAAGAAATGAAATTATTAACATAAACTAGTTATAAAAACCTACAAAAAAAGTAGATTTAAAAACTACAAAATTTAAGGCCTCAAAGGAAATACGTAGAATGACGCTGAGGAAATAACCACCCAAAATCCCCTGGGAAAAAGAAAGGAATGACGCAGATAGAAAGAAAGTTTAGCAACCATATTAATTAATCAAAAATAAACTTTTCTGCCCATATAAGGCAAAAAAAAATTAAGGCCGACAGATTCACAACCTCCGATCAAACGGAGATAGTTAAAAATTACGATTAAGATGTTGAAGGTGAAAATTGATCCAGATAACTCTGGGCATCCGATGGAGATTCAAAAAAATGGAGGGCTCCATCCAACGTACAAATCCTTAGACGTACTGGGTAAAGCAGCGCTGGTATTAAATCCATCTTGTAGAGTTCCGACATCACAGATCTGTAACGAACCCGTTGATCCCGAATTGGTTTACTGAAATCCTCCACGAATCGGAAATTAAGATCCGAAAAATCAATGTAACCTTTAGATCGAACGAATCGAAACAGTTTCTCCTTGTCTTGAAAGTAATGAAAACGTAAGATGACATGTCGAGGTTTATCTGACTTAGACGAGTATGATGGAACTCTGTGAACACGATCCAATAACGGTGGTTGGTCAGGAAATACAGTAGGAAATGCATCTTTTAAAAGTTGAGAAAAAAACTTCATAGGGTTGTCAGATTCCACAGCTTCACGTACACCAACCATTCGAAGATTCTGCCGTCGCATTCTGGATTCTAAGTCAGAGTTTTTAAAGGTCAGAAAGTCAAGTTTTTTCTTCATTATAGTAATTGTTTTTTCAATCATCCCCATCTTGAGTTCATTTTGTTGTGTGGATTTTTGAAGATTAGATATAGCCGACTGATGTTCCGTAATAGATAATTGTATTTTATCGATTGAATCGTCAATTTTCTGGAAATTAATGGAAATTTCCGAGTGAATCAGTTCCGTAATAGAGGTTGAAATTTCCCTTTGAATTAGATCCAATATAGCTTTCAAAGTCACCGGTGGTTCAGCCGGAGGAAGATCGGTACCTTTCGGTCTAACCGGAGGTTTGCCGTCTTTCCCATTTTTTCCATTCTTAGACATAGCAGACCTTAAAAACATCCGATTATCGAAGAGCCCAATTTGTTTCAAAGTATTGTAAAAGTCGATGCCTTAATGGTTAGTTAAAATATAGCTGATCATAAGAAAAAAAACTCAGAGGTAATGGAGCGAGTCAAGAACACGACTTCACTCCATGAGCTCTACCAGAAGTCCTCCAGGTTTTACCTTGTTGACAGTAATGGTATGTAAACCCCACTGCAGCTGTTGTGCATCTGATTGTGTCTCTAATGTCTCAAGGAATTGCCTTTTCACTCTCACAATGGCTTTCCGTAGATTGTATCTAGACTTGCTGTTGGGTTCTGGATTGCTATTCTTGAATGTCACAGATTTGGCCCTCAGCAGACAGAAAATCTAGTTCATCCAAGGCTTTTGCTTTTGTAGGACTTAGAACATTCTTGAAGGCACACATACTTCTACGCTGGTCTTGATGCAGTTGATGACGGCTGTGACACAATCATTCAAATCTGAAGATGAATTACTGAATATAGTTAGGAATTCAAAGGAGTTCTGTAAACACGCTTCTGCCTCCCTTGAGCATACCGTTGCTGTCCTCACCACTGGTTCTGTGGTCCTCGGTCTCTGCCTGTATATTAGGAGTAGAAGTACAGTCATATGATTGGATTTGACAAAGTGCATGTGTAGGATGGTGTGATGAGCACTCTTGATGGTGCTGTAACAACGATCAAGTGTGTTACTCCTCGGGTTTCACAGTGGTATGCTGGTTGGAGTTCCCTGCGATGACCGGGAGCCCGTCAGGGTGTGCTGTCTCTTGATTGCTGATCACTGTGCTCAGCTTCTCTAGCTTGATGTCTGTCAGGGTTAGAACGTGGACTGCTGTCAGGGTGATGGTGTAGAACAGCATTGGCAAATAGAATGGATGGTGCTTAACAACCAACTGTTCCAGATTGACTGAGCAGGACTGGAAAGAGAGCTGCCAAGTCTGTGCACTATGAGTTAATCCTAAAATAAACGCCCCTGCGTCTGCCTTTACCTGGTGCTGCTGTCTGCTGTACTTGGTGGATGATGAAGTCCTTAGGCTGGAGCACTGAGACCACAGTTGCAGAGGTGAGCCATGTCTCTGTGAAGCAGAATACATAATGGTCCCCGATAACAGTCCTAGTGCTACAGTCTTGCTCTGAAGTCATCAATTTCATTTTCCAGAGATGGCAGGACATTAGTGAATCAGATAGATTTTTGCAATAATCCACTGCATTTCAGGGTTGCAACTGTTGGATCTGTTCATATAGCCAAGCTCAAAATAATTAATTGCAGTATTAAGGTTTGTACTTGTGTCTCAAGATTAATGCTATAGGAATTGAAGTATTGCAGCATTGTATACCTAAACTTTTCCAGGTGTTTTTTTTTTAAAACAAATACCTTTATATTTGGGGAAATATTTGTAAATGTAATTCAGTTATCTGGATATACACAAACTTGTAAGTTTTCCTATCAATGTGTTAAGTGTTCTCAATAGGAAGCAATATTAGTTGTAAGCTCCAGACAAATATTAATGCTGTCTTTTAGTTTCTGAACAGAATTTGAAGCTGTACTGCCTTTGATTCCAGTTTTAAAAGTTTGTCATGAGTAATTGTGAAATTACTGTAAATGCCTTTAAAAGGCACCTTGAAGATGTCCACATTTTAAACCTCTGGCAAGAAGGATATGATAGATGGATATTCTGTGTGCATTGCCTCTTCAAGTTTCCAGCCAGGGTCATTTAAATGATGGATTCAACTAATACATCATGATGTACTGCAATTTATATAGGCACAGCTGTGAATTTCGATGCAATAATTAAGAAGCACCTTGTGGTTAGGTGTTTGGGAGCAGTGAAAAAGAAAGCAGGCTGGTTTTGGGTGTCATCGTTGAGAAGAGATGTTGGCATTATCAAAGGAAAGACAGCCATGTTGATAATTAGTGTTTAATCCTAAAAGACATTAGTGGAATAATTAACTTTATCTACTGTGGTCTTTTAAAATAATCAGCGGCTGAGTTAAATGTGATTATGATCGCCTGGCTTTTATCCCTTTATAGCGGTTACTTGAAAACAAATCAAAACTGCTTAGACACTGAGTGAGGAGCTCGACACCGTATGACATGCTTCCAAATAACTGACTTCCAATTTAGCAAAATGTATGTTTGATCCTTTATTACAAAACCAGCAAAGACGAACAGCCTTGTATGGCGATATTAGAAATTAGCATAGCCAAAATTCACAAAATAATGAAGTAAGCAGAATAAGAGTAATTAGTGTTCAAGTTAGCGGTCAACAAAAAAATCTTTCATGTCCCTGGTTGTCTCTAACTAAACTAACTAACTAGGACAAAGTGTGAATGTGTAAATATACTCATTTGCTTAGGTACACCCCAAACGATGTGACAAATTACCATAACCCACAAAACATGCAATGCAAAATACAATACAGACAGACAGAAAATACGTGTGTGGCTCTTACACCTGAATTGGTTTTAACACTTGGAAACTTCATTCTAAGGAAAAGTTGTTCACACTTCAAAATTGAAATAAACTAATTAAGACTAATTACCTGTTTTATTTTTTAAATTTTTTTCTTAAAAAATAAAATAGTTATATTTAAAAAAAAATCTACCCTACCTACCAAAATGAACTGGTTGGTTTTAAAAAAAAAGGAAGAAAAAAGAAAAATACCTTACCATATGATATAATAATAATAATAATGGCTGAGATCCATACTTTAATAGCAGTTCAAAGATTGTGAAAATAATTTGGAAATGGTCCCCATAACATTAGAAAATCATGTTTAGAATCAGGAGTCGTACAACAGATCTTCTCTAGATCAAGGCACAACATAACGACAGATAGCCATTGAACATGAGTGGGCAGGGCAGCCTCCTTCCACTTGAGCAAGATCGCCCTCCTGGCCATAAGAGACATAAAGGCCAATACCCGCAAATAATTAGATGGATTCAATTTTGTAGCACTATCCTCAACAATACCAAACAAGGCAGTCAAAGGATTGGGCTTAAGGCTGACATTGAAAAGTGCAGAAAAAGTTTGAAATACATCTTTCCAAAATTTTTCAAGGCTTGGAAGTGTCCAAAACATATGAATTAGTGTGGCCACTCCATTAGTACATCTATCACAGTCAGGGGAAATATCTGCATAGAAATGGGAAAGCTTGTCTTTAGACATATGAATTCTATGTACCAATTTGAATTGTGATAAAGAATGACGAGCACATAATGATGAATTAATCAATTTTAAAATAATCTTCCAGCTCTTCAGATATGAAAATCTGTTAATTCTTTTCCCAATCTCCTTTAATTTTATGTAAAGAGGCCTTTTTCAGTCCCAACAGTAGACCATAAATGTAAGATATAGAACCGATATCAAAGGGTTTCAGATTAAAAGTTGTATCTATTATATTCTTAGCTGGACTTACGGGAGCCTTTGATATCAAAAAGGATACCAAAAGAATTTTCAGATATAACAAGAGTAAAAGAAAGGTGAGAGTAAATATTGGACAGTTGAAAAAAGACCTTGGAAATGCAGTAATGGGAGACAAGGAATTGGCAGGCAAACTGAAGGTATTTTGAATCAGTCTTCACAGTGAGCAGTATGCTGGAAGTTCGAGAGTGTCAGGGCAAAAATGAGTGCAGTTGCTTTGACTAGGGAGAAGATGCTTGGGAAGCTGAAAGTTCTGAAGGTAGACATATTACCTGGATCATATGAACTGCACCCTGGGGTTCTAATTTGTGGATGAATTAGTAATGACCTTTCAAGAGTCAATAGATTCCGGCAAAGTTCTGGAGGACTGGAAGATTGCAATGTCACTCCACTCTTTTAAGAAGGGAGGGAGGCAGAAGAAAGTAAATTATAGGCCAGTTAGCCTGACTTCAGTGATTTGGAAATTGTTGGAGTCCATTATAAAGGATGACGTTTTGGGATATTGGAAGGCATAAGATAAAAAAGCCGAAGTCAACATGGTTTCCTTTAGAGGAAACCTTGCCTGACAAATCTGTTGGACGACTTTGAAGAAATAACAAGCGGGATAGACAAAGGAGAACCAGTGGGTGTTGTGTACTTGGATTTTCAGAAGGCCTTTGACAAGGTGTAGCACATGAGGCTGCTTAGGAAGATAAGAGCCCATAGTATTTCAAGAAAGGTACTAGCTTGGATAGAGCATTAGCTGATTGTCAGGACGCTAAGTATGGAAATAAAGGGAGCCAGTTCTGATTGGCTGCCATGTGCCACATGAGTCAGTACTGGGACCACTTCTTTTTATGTTGTCTGTCAATGATTTGGATGACAGAATTGATGGCTTTATGGCCAGTTTTGCACATGATGTGGTAGGTGGAGGGGTAGGTATTGTTGAGGAAGCAGGGAGACTGCAGAAGGACTTAAACAGATTCAAAAAATGGCAAAGAAGTGGCAGATGGAATAGCGTTGGGAAGTGTATGGTCATATAGTTTGGCAGAAGGAATAATAACATAGTCTATTTTCTAAACAGGGAGTAAATTCAAAAATCTGAGGTGCAGAGAGTCTTCGGAGACCCCACGCCCGGAAGATTCCCTGAAGATTATCTTGCAGGTTGAGTTGGTGGTTAAATGTTAGAACTCGTTTCCTGAGGTCAACAGTATGAGAGCAAGGATCTCGTACTGAGGCTTGAGGCTTTATAAGGCTTCAGTCAGACTGCACTTTGAGAAGTGTGAGCAGTTTGGGGCCCCTTAACTGTGAAAGGATGTGCTGACATTGGAGTGGGTTCAGTGGAGGTTCACAAGAATGATTCTGGGAACAAGAGTTATCATATGAGGAGCGTTTGATGGCTCTGGGCCTCTCCTCACAGGAATTTAGGAAAATGGGGGGGGGGAATCTCATTGAAACCTATGGAATGTTGAAAAGCTGAGATGGAGAGTATGTTTCCTATGGCTGGGGGGAGTCTAGGACCAGAGGGCACAACCTCAGAATAGAGGGGCATCCATTTAGAATGGAGAGGAGGAGGAATTTCTTTACCCAGAGGGAGGTGAATCTGTGGAATTCGTTACTACAGGTGGCTGTTGAGGCCAGGTCATTGGGTGTTTTTAAAGTGGAATTTGATAGGTCCTTGATTTGTAAAAGGTTACAGGGAGAAGGCAGGAAAATGGGGATAAGGTGGAACTGGATCTGTCATGATGAAATGGCCAAAAAGTTCTATTTTAACTTCATCAGTCTGCAGGACTAGTTTCCAAAATGCATCAGGCTTGTTTAGATGTTCCTTTGAACACTTTGAATAGAACTTCTTGGTCGCAATGAGCAAAGGTATGTTTGGAGAAAAAAGGGTGCAGAATTTCATGAAAAGAACCCCTCTCCAACTGTTAAGCATGGGGATGGATCAATCATGCTTTGGGCTTGTGTTGCAGCCAGTGGCACGGGGAGCATTTACTGGTAGAGGGAAGAATGAATTCAATTAAATACCAGCAAATTCTGGAAGCAAACATCACACCATCTGTAAAAAAAAAAAGCCTCAGATGAAAAGAGGATGGCTTCTACAACAGGATAATGAACCCAAACACACCTCAAAATCCACAATGGACTATCTCAAGAGATGCAAGCTGAAGATTTTGCCATGGCCCTCACAGTCCCCTGACCTGAACATCATCGAGAATCTGTGGATAGACCTTGATAGAGCAGTGCATGCAAGACGGCCCAAGAATCTTTCAGAACTAGAAGCCTTTTGCAAGGAAGAATGGGTGAAAATCCCCCAAGCAAGAATTGAAAGACTCTTAGCTGGCTAAAAAAAGCATTTACAAGCTGTGATACTTGCCAAAGGGGGTGTTACTAAGTACTGCCACGCAGGGTGCCCAAACTTTTGCTTCGGGCCCTTTTCCTTTTTTGTTATTTTGAAACTGTAAAAGATGGAAATAGAAATTTTCTTGCTTAAAATGTTAAAGAAATATGTCGTCTTTAACTTTATGCCTTTTGGAAATCAGTTTATCTTTTACTCACTTAGCTATTCACAGTAACAGAAATTCTGATGGGGGTGCCCAAACTTTTGCATGCCACTGTATGTCTAATAACTATTAATATTAACTGTTTGCTTGATGCAGTTGATAACATTTCTTCTGAAGGACACAGTTTCTTTGCTGTATTCTGTGTACTTGGATGCCATATCATCTTCTCTTTTTCCCTCCACCAACCACCTTTTGAAAAAAACTTTATGATTATGAAATGTCCTAATGTTGATATACATCTTTGAATGTCTTAACAAGCATTCAAACAATTTGGTATGCTATCTTTTTAAATAAAAATCCTTGGCCTATTGATCAGATATGATGTATTTTTGACATGTTACCGCATTTTTTGTTCATTCCTGTTTTATCCTGGTTTGATTCTGGCAGATGTAAAGGTTAGCTCTGTTGTTGCTGGCTTAGGAAGCAACTGTGTGGACCTTGAATCTAGGCAAAATGCCTTTGTTTCTAGGACCCTTTCTGTGAATAATGGTGATGGAAGCTCTCAAATTATGGCCATTTTCATCTTGCTTAAGAACGATAGCTGTTAGTGAACCTTGCAGCACAGGAACACCTTTGACCCAGAATGACCAGGTGAACTCGTCCCTTGTGCACATAATCTATATTCCTCATTTCTGCCTACCTGAAAGCACAATGAATGCCACCTTTGTATCTGCTTCCACTACCACTCCTCGCAGCACATTTCAAGCACCTACCAACTCTTGTTTAAATGTTTTAAAAAAACAAAAAGGATAGAATTAAGCTGCAGAAAGTTGTAAACTTAGTCAGCTCCATCACTGGTGTTAGCCTCCGTAGGATCCAGGACATCTTCAAGGAGCGTTGCCTCAGAAGGGCAGCATCCATCATTAAGAACCCCATCACCCAGGTTATGCCTTGTTCCCATTGCTACCATCAGGAAGGAAGTGCAGAAGCCTGAAAGCACATACTCAATGATTCAGGAATAGCTTCTAAACTTAAAGCAATGCCCACAAATGTTCAACATTTATTCTATGAAAAAGATTCTATCTACCCAATCTATGCCTCTCTTTTGTGAACAGTGAACTCCAGTTCTCCCCCCCCCCCCCCCCACCCCACCCGGCCTTCACTCCAGAGTAAGCAATCCAAGTTTGTTTAACCTCTAGACCTCTAGGAGAGGAGAATTATCTGGGAAACAGATGGTTCACTTTTGATTTCTTGAAATACATTGCAAACTCATGTTTTCTTTGCGGCCCTTTTAAATTTTATCTTGTTTTGCTGTTGAGGCAGAGGTCACCTGCTGAAGAAAGTTTGGATACTGTTGACGTATCTGCTGTTTGCTCATAGAGTTTAGTTAAATTAGAAAATAAGTGGAAACATTTTTAGGTATGTTTAAAATGCTTGATAGAGGTGCAGGTGGATTACTTTAAATTATCCTCTGTCCTTGTAACTCATCAGCAAAATTCTAAACTCATCATGCAAACGGTCTTTAACATCACTTTTAAATATGTGCTACTTGCAGAAAAGTTGATGATTTTTTGATAAACTGCTGTCATGAAAGTACAAAATATGTCATAAAAATGAGATGTTAAGGAAATTGAGCTAGGTTTGGAAATTGAATCTCAAGATTTTGCAACAAAACTGAAGAGTTTCACAAATTTAGGTTCTGGAGAAGATCCTTAAACACAGTAATGCAATTCTTCACTTCAAAATGATGGAAGTAGAGAAGAGTAGTCCTTTTTTTAAAAAGTAGAATGTAGCGTATTGATCACAAAAATAAAATAAGGAAAATGTAGTGAATACTTTTGGGTGGTATTAGAGATGAGCCAAGAGAGAATCTGCCAGAGAACAGTCTTCTTCTTGTGTTCAATGAATTGCTGTATATAGCAATAATTTTATTAAAATGCAGACGTAGTAGAGGTAACAATTTTAGATGAGTGAATAATGTTTTAAAATCGTAATGAAATGTACTTCATTGAAAGGGTAATAATATGAAAAATGTTTCAGTAAGGCTACATTTTTAAATTGTATTAAGTTTGCACAGATATTGTGTGAAGAATGGCAAGTTTGTGTGGTAGGACTAACGATGGAGTCACCTAACTAAAGCAGTAATAACTACTGTTTGCTTTGAAAATGGAATAAAAAACCACAATGTTAAAACTCTAATTATTTAAAATCTATTGATTTGTGAACTTGAATAGAGCCAGAATGAGGGCTTGGCTCTTGAGAATTGAGCTGAGATGTCATTTCTTTATGTAGTGAATTTTACACTTCTAATAAACTACCAATAGGTGGTGGATATTCAGTCATGGAGTGTATTCAAGATGCTCTATTATGAGCTCTGTCATGGGAGCAGTTTATGAAGTGGAAGGAGGAAAAGATGCAAGAACATTCTCGAAGCGTCCTTGATAACTCCAGTGAGTCCCTTGCTTAGGATCAGTCAAAATAGAGAAGGAACATTGGGGATGGACCATAAGATATAGGAGCAGAATTAGGCCATCGAGTCTGTTCGGCCATTCAATCATGGCTGATCCTTTTTTTAAAATCTCTTCTTCAATCCCAGTTCCCGGCCTGTTCCCCATAACCTTTGATCCAATCAAGAACCTATCAATCTCTGTATTAAGTACACCCAATGACCTGTCCTCCACATCTGCATGTGGCAACAAGTTCCACAAATTCACCACCCTTTGGCTGAAGGGAGCTTGGAGTCCATGTGCAAAGAAGGCACAGTGGCCAGTGTGAAGCAATAGGAGTATGCCACCTTGTGTATCACCTACTGCTGAAGGCATAGAACCAGTGTGGAAGCAAGTTACCTTCTGTTCTAAATGACTATGCGGATATCTGATTTAGGTCACTGAACATCAAGGGAATTAGGGGAATATAGGATGCAGTGGCAAAGTCATCCACCTTGGTTGAAAAGAGTAAAGACTGAGACTGTCCCACTTTCATTAGGGAGGAGGCGACATAGCATCCATGCTAGGGGTACCATATTCAAAAACAGTTACCTTCCCCAAGCAGTAGGGTTGATCAACACCTCCATCCACTAATTTCTCCGCTACTTTATTATTTCCCATCACTCACCTTGTGTACAGCCTCTCGTCACATTTTACGGACATGCAATCAATCTATCTATATAAACTATCTTGTGTGTTTATTGTGTATTTCTTAAAATTATTGTTATTGTGTTCTTTATCTTCTGTGTTTTTCTTTGCGCTGCATCAGATCCGGAATAACAATTATTTTGTTCCCTTACACTTGTGTTTTGGAAGTGACATTAAACAATCTTAAATCCTGGTATTGAACAGCAAGTTGTTAAAAGGGCTTCATGGTCAGAGAGTCTTGAGTGGCCATAAACTGTATAAATATCTTAAAGTCATTAAGGCACATCAACCAGGGATATTTATTGTCAGATGATCTGAGTGCATTTTGCTCCTTTGTTATGGAACTCAGTTGAGAATGTGGTGACATGTTGGAAAGTTTAAAAACGGCAGATACTGTGAAATGGAAATTAGAACAGTTTGCTGGAGGTATTCAAAGGTTGTGCAGTATCTGTGAAGTTAACCTTTTCAGGTTTATGGTCTTTTATCTTCTGAGTATCTCCATTTAAAAAAAATTCTGAAAGGTCTCCCTGTCCACGGAATATTAGACTTGAAATTGAGAGAGTTCAGCAAAGAAGGTTTGACAGATTGATTTCTGGGACAGCTGCTTTGTCATTTGAGAACTTACGCATGAAAGGGTCGTATCCTGTTTGATTGGAAGAATGACAGATGGTCGTATTGTAACTTGTTGAATTTTTACAGCACTTGATAGGTAGATACAGGACTGATGTTTTACTTGACCAGGCTGTGATTTCTGGCTTTAAGCAGCCTTAGAGCAAAGGATTACTTATTCAGGACTTGAACGAAAAGCAATTGCATTACCAGAAGTTAGTGCACATTTGGATAACCTTGTGGGAAATTAGAGAAAATAAAAGATGTAGATAGATATGGCAATTCTGGTTCAGTGGCTGCATCCATTCAAGGTGGAAATTGCTTGCATTTCTATATCCCACACTTCTCTTTTTCCTGCATCCCTGCCCCATGCCTTTCAACTCGTCATTCTCTGTATCCAGCACATCATTTTCACTATATCTGCCAGCTGTAATGTTATCCCAATCATCTGTTACATCTTCCCCTTTCCATCCATGTCTGCTTTTTGTAGGGACCACTCTCTTTGTGGCTCTCTGTTTTGCTCGTCCTCATCATGCCCCCCCGCCCCCCCAGGACCTTTCCATAATACTTTTCCTGACCTTCTCCCTCACCACGGATTGAAACAGCCCTTTCAGGTGAGGCAGAGATTCACATGCATCTCCAAAATCGTCTAGTGTATTCAGTACTTTTAATGTGGCCGTCTCTACATCAGCGAGACCAAGTGCAGACTTACTGAGTACTTTGCTGAGGTTTTCAAGAGATTGGGGTTTGGAGGAAATAGTGCTAAAATAAAACATAAGCTATAATCTTATTAAATAGTAGGACAGGTGCAAGGGGCCAAATGGCCTACCCCTTTTATGAGGGAATTTGAATATTAGGAGCGTTCTGACAAGCTGTATCTCCATTTGGTGTGGGAGCAACAGGGCATCAGACTGGAAGTCTTTACAAAGGACTGTGATAACAGCCAAGAGGATCATGGGGGTCTCTCTGCCATCCATCGGGGACATCTATTAGGAGCACTGTGTATGCAGGGCCCTTAATATTATCAGGGGTTGCACGCATCCATTTAGCATCCTCTTTGATATTCTACCATCAGACAGAAGACTGTGATGCATAATGACAAGAACTGACAGGATAGGAAACCAGTTCTTCCCTCAACCAACACACATCAAAGTTGCTGGTGAACGCAGCAGGCCAGGCAGCATCTCTAGGAAGAGGTGCAGTTGAAGTTTCAGGCCGAGACCCTTCGTCAGGACTAACTGAAGGAAGAGTGAGTAAGAGATTTGAAAGTTGGATGGGGAAGGGGAGATCCAAAATGATAGGAGAAGACAGGAGGGGAGGGATGGAACCAAGAGCTGGACAGGTGATTGGCAAAAGGGATACGAGAGGATCATGGGACAGGAGGTCTGGGAAGAAAGACAAGGTGGGGGGGGGAACTCAGAGGATGGACAAGGGGTATATTCAGAGGGACAGAGGGAGAAAAAGGAGAGTGAGAGAAAGAATATGTGTATAAAAGTAAGTAACATTTTAATTCCACATCCCATTCCCATTCTGACATGTCTTATCCACGGCCTCCCCTACTGTAAAGATGAAGCCATGCTCAGGTTGGAGGAACAACACCTTGTATTCCGTCTGGGTAGCCTCCAACCTGATGGCATGAACATCGACTTCTCTAACTTCCGCTAATGCCCCACCTCCCCCTCGTACCCCATCTGTTACTTACTTTTATACACACATTCTTTCTCTCACTCTCCTTTTTCTCCCTCTGTCCCTCTGAATATACCCCTTGCCCATCCTCTGGGTTCCCCCCCGCCTTGTCTTTCTTCCCGGACCTCCTGTCCCATGATCCTCTCGTATCCCTTTTGCCAATCACCTGTCCAGCTCTTGGCTCCACCCCTCCCCCTCCTGTCCTCTCCTATCATTTTGGATCTCCCGCTCCCCCTCCAACTTTCAAATCTCTTACTCACTCTTCCTTCAGTTAGTCCTGACGAAGGGTCTCGGCCTGAAACTTCGACTGCACCTCTTCCTAGAGATGCTGCCTGGCCTGCTGCGTTCACCAGCAACTTTGATGTGTGTTGCTTGAATTTCCAGCATCTGCAGAATTCCTGTTGTTTGCGGTTCTTCCCTCAGACCATTAGACTTGTGAACTCTCTGCCACGTTGCATTTGAAGTGTCACCGGATAATTTGTACTGTACCCTACAATATTTTATTTATACACTTTGTCTATGTGTAATTCATTTATTTTTAAATTTAACTATTACTTGCCTGTGTTATATATGTGTTATGTGTACTACTGTGATTTACACCGTGGTCCAGATAAACGTCTCGTTTTAGTGGAATACCTGTATATAGTTAAATGCCAATAAACTTGAACTTTATTATTCTGCATGTGTGCAAAAGTCTGTGTGGGTGCATCTTCTGCTGTTTCTAATGTTCTTGTGTTCATATCAATGCCAGAAAAGTTGTTGGTTAGTAATTAAGATTTTTAACTAACTTATGTCATGGGTTTCATGGTTAATCAATAATTAGAACAACTTTGCATCTTTCGATGAATTTCACTTTAGTATTGGCATTGCACACTTTGCAGAAAGTAAGGTATGTTTGTTAACATCTTGACTACACATTTTACAGAGATTATGCGGATGTCAGACGTAGATGTCTGCTTGGCATGTTCAGTCTTCATTCAAGTGAATACGTTTGCTAGACTTGACAAATCTAATCTTGTGCAGGTTCAGTGGGCAGGTTTTTCTAATGCAAGTGCTGAAAAGCTGTGTAAATTTGCACTCCTTTCCAGGACTCCTTGAACTTGAGTGTACCTGTGGTGTTTTGCGCTCAGAACTATTGGTATTTCTGTTAGTATTTGTTTTTAGTGTTAGTATTTCAGCTGTCTGGCTATAGACTTTTTACTTAGTTGGAGGCAAATCCTAATCTGTTTCTTTCTTGACAGATATTTTGTAATCTTTTTCTTGGAAAACAGTGAATTTATTCTATATTTCATCACTTCCAAATGTGCACAATTTAATTTGCGTTGTGAAAATATTAAGGTTGTGCAACATGCATGGATCACAATTAATTTGCTGTGTTGTTTTTTAGGGCTACTTGCCTGCAAATGTGGAGAGAAGAGAAAGTACACTACAAAGGAAGCGGGCCGAATATTTTGCTTTTGTTGAACAGTATTACGATTCCAGAAATGATGAGCATCATCAAGACACATACAGACAGGTATTTATTGTTATATATGTTTAAATTGATGCATGTTTTATTACATTTCTCAGAGTAATGTACAATCTATGGTGCAGTCGTAACTTTCAGTTTTGAGAAGTTTGCCATAACCTTGAAACGTGCTTTCTAGTGCAGGAAACTTGGGTGAATTGAGAGTGATGGTAATAGAGTTGTAGTATGGGTTGGGATAGTCAGCAGAAGGTAAGGTAAGTTTGTTAACATTGTGACTACACATTTTGCAGAGATTATGTGGATATCAGAGATAGATGTCAGCCTTCCAAAAAGAAGCATGAAGCAGAATTCACTGAGCTTGGCAATTAGCTTGCAGACATTTCATCACCAGTTGAGGTGACATCGTCAGTGCACAATTGTTAGTGGTTTATTGATGTTCTCTAAGAACCCCTAAGAGCCAAAGAAATGTGAGCCAGTAGACTTCAAAGATTAACTGAAGGAATAGCCAATCAGCACAGAGGGAAGTGAAAGGGATCCTGTATAAACGCAAGCACTCCCAGAGAGAAACACCAACAACTGTACACTGAGGATGTTACCTCAACTGGTGATGAAACATCTGCAAGCTAATTGCTAAGCTGGGTGAACACTACAACTCAAGCGCCTCAAACTGAGCTACCAATGTTCACCACCATCCTAATGAAGCAGAAATGGAGAAGTTTGCTTACCTATCTTGGGCAATAGAGAAGATTTGCACTGTTAACTGCAGTTTATTATGCAACACGCACAAAATGCTGGAAGAACTCAGCAGATCAAGCAGCATCTATGGAAAAGAGTAAACAGCCAACCCTCCTTCAGGACTGGAAAGGAAGGGGAGAAGTCGAGTAACAAGCTGGGGGGAGGGGGAGGACCTTTCCAGTCCTGAAGAAGGTTCTCGGCATGAAATGTTGACTGCTTACTCGTCTGGCCTGCTGAGTTCCTCCAACATTTCATGTGTGTCACTTTGGATTTCCAGCATCTGCAGAGTTTCTTGTGTTTGTGAGTTTATTATGCAGTTTAGGTACAGAAAATGGAATCTACTTTAAATAACTTTGTTTCCTAAAATAAATATATATATTTTCTTTAAACAATCAGATTGCCATTGATATTCCCCGCATGACACCTGAGAGCTTAATAATGCAACCAAAAGTACAAGAGGTAAGATCTTTGGAATTAAAATAATTTCTTTTAATTTCTCCTTCAATCATTCCTGAAACTAAAACTCTAATCGATGGCCATATAGTTTGTTCTTGCAGCTTGTCATTTGATCAAATGTGATACTAAATTCTTGCAATGATTTAAGGAACGTCAAGAATATACAACACTGATTGTTCTGCCTTAGTGCATCACCTGATTGCAACATCTGCATCATTTTTATATAGGTAATGAAATATGATTTGAGAGTCATCCATTAAATTTCTTCTTGCCTGCATATTAACGCTTGACTGAATGAGCATATTGATATTGTATGCAAGTCTCCCTCCTATTACTAACATCTCTATTGATCAGGCCATGGGTGAGAGGACAAGCAGAAGAATTGCATCAATTCTTCTACCATCATAAACCAGATTGGCTTTGAGAAATCCTGTCAGTGGTACTGGAAGTCTATTGAGAAGAATTGTAACTTCGAATCAGCAGCTTCCATATTGTCAAAGATGTCATTCAGTTTCATTTCACAATCATAATTTTGGATTTCTGTAGTTAGCCATAACTTGATTGATAGTTCCACTTGTTAATATTCCCTCAAATCCAAGTTGCAGTAGCATACAATTATACCAAGTGTATTTTCTGTTTTGACTTTCTTTAGTGTTGTTTTCTGTGACATTATCACTGTAAGAGGCTCCTCAGCCTACGGTGTTTGTGCCTACCCTGATATCAGTTTAAATTAATCTCATCTGCCTGCATATGTCTATATCTCACTACGCCCTTGCTGACTGTTCATGTACTTGTCTAAAATGCCTTTTCAAGATTGCAATCATATCTGCCTTCATATTTCAGGTACCTACCACTCTCTGTACTATTTGACCAACCAAGACTTGCCTCAGAAATCTCCTTTGAAGTTTATCTCTCACCTTAGATCTCTGTCCTCTCGTATTTGATATTTATACTCTGGGCAAAAGCTCTACCTACCCTTTCTCCGCCTCTCATAATTGTACGTGTATCAGGTGATTCCTTGACCTCCGAGGCACGAGAGAAAACAATCCAACTCACCATGTAGCTCTAAACCAGGCAACATCCTCATGAACCTTTGATGCTCTCTCTCCAGCAACTCTGCATCCTTCCTGTAATACAGTGACTTGAAATGCATAGAAACTTCATGTGTGGCAGGAATCAAAATCAGAATCAGGTTTATTATCACTGGCATGTGACGTGAAATTTGTTAACTTAACAGCAGCAGTTCAATACAATACATAATCTAGCAGAGAGAGAGAGAAAAGAAATAATAAAATAAAACATAAAAACTAAACAAGTAAGTCAATTACATCAGGGGTCCCCAACCTCTTTTGCACCACGGACCGGTTTATTATTGACAATACTCTTGCGGACCGGCCGACCGGGGTGGACAGGGTTGCCAACGGACAAGAGTAGCAGTCAAATACGTTGTGTTTAACCCGAGAAAGACTACCATGACCATGAAGCCTTGTGCGGGCACCAGTGCGCATGCGTGTACGTGCTGATTTTTTTTCTACAAATCGTTTTTGGCGATTCTCTTCGGGGGGGGGGGGGGGTGTTAATTGCGACCGGAATATAGGTGATAAGTGGCTAATACACTCAATTTCCTTTCTAAAAGGGTTTATCTAACGAATTTCATATTAAACACACAGCGCATATTTTCCTCGCACGAATGTAATGATAAGTCAATTATAAGTCACTTATAAGTCAATAGCATTATAACATTTTAAGTAATGTTTGGATATTAACACACAGCACATATTTTCCCCGTATGAACATATAAAATCATTGCAACACACCAATATCGCTGAATCAGTGAGAGCTCTGGGCTTGTTTCCCTGCAACAAGACGGTGCCATCGAGGGGTGATGGGAGACAGCGATACTCGAAAGGGGTTCCTTATGTCCAGTCTATTCCGCAATTTAGTTTTCGTTGCATTCATTGCGGAGATATGTTGGAAATGGAAGCAATGTTTTCAGTGCTTTTGTGGCTATCTCAGGATATTTAGCCTTGACTTTGAACCAGCATGACAGCAGAGATGTTATGCCAAGCATACTTTTCAGCCCGCTGTCATTTGCAAGCTCGAGGAGTTAATCTTCTTCCCGCGCTGACATGGATGACGCATGCGTAATGACCTCGCGTGCGTTCTAGCTCAACAGTGGCTGTGACAGGGAATGAGGACAGGGAGAGGAATGACTCATATCACCAAATCATATCGTTTCCTCGCAGCCCGGTAGCACATGCTTTGCGGCCCGGTGGTTGGGGACCGTTGAATTATGTATATTGAATAGATTTTTAAAAATGTGCAAAAACAGAAATACTGTATATTTAAAAAAAAAAGTGAGGTAGTGTCCAAAGTTTCATTTAGGAAATGGATGGCCGAGGGGAAGAAGCTGTTCCTGAATCACTGAGTGTGTACCTTCAGGCTTCTGTATCTCCTACCTGATGGTAACAGTGATAAAAAGGCATGCCTTGGGTGCTGGAGGTCTCTAATAATGGATGTTGCCTTTCTGAGACACCGCTCCCTAAAGATGTCCTGGGTACTTTGTAGGCTAGTACCCAAGATGGAACTGACTAGATTTACAACCTTCTGCAGCTTCTTTCTGTCCTGTGCAGTAGCCTCTCCATATCAAACAGTGATGCAGCCTGTCAGAATGCTCTCCATGGTACAACTATCGAAGTTTTTGAGCGTATTTGTTGACATGCCAAATCGCTTCAAACTCCGAATAAAGTATAGCTTATTATGACTACATCAATACGTTGGGACCAGGTTAGATCCTCAGGGATCTTGACACCCTGGAACTTGAAGCTGCTCACTCTGTCCACTTCTGATCCTTCTATGAGGATTGGTATGTGTTCCTTCGTTGTACTCTTCCTGAAGTCCACAATCAGCTCTTTCGTCTTACTGAGGTTTGGTGCCAGGTTGTTGCTGCGGCACTATTCCACTAGTTGGCATATCTCATTCCTGTACGCCCTCTCGTCACCACTTGAGATTCTCCCAACAATGGTTGTATTGTCAGCAAATTTGTAGATGGTATTTGAGCTATGCCTAGCCACACAGTCGTGTGTATACAGAAAGTAGAGCAGTGGGCTAAGCACACATCCCTGGGGTGCACCAGTGTTGATTGCCAGCGAGGAGGATATGTTATCACCAATCCGCACAGACTGTGGTCTTCTGGTTAGGAAGTCAAGGATCCAATTACAGGAGGTACTGAGGCCCATGTTCTGTAACTTTCACAATCAGGATTGTGGGAATGATGGTATTAAATGCTGAGCGATAGTCGATGAACAGCATCCTGACATAGGTGTTTGTGTTGTCTAGGTCAGTGGTCCCCAACCTCCGGACCGTGGACCGATACCAGGCTGCGAAGTATTCAGGGGTGCAGTGGTAGCCAGGACGCACCCAGCACTTCTTTAAGAAAAAAGCCGAAATAAACAAGCTAATTAATAAGGTGCCGCCTGGCATGTAAATACCGGCCCAGATCAGAGGCGATTGCCCATTGCATGAAATTACAGACTAGATATGTTACTGATGTGAAATTTTCAGTTATCTTTGCCAAACAAGGAAGTAGGAAATCTGGATGAAATGCAAGTGCCCAGTAAAATAATTGCATTCTACACAGTCGTTTGCTTGCAATTATCCCATCCAGAACTAAGAGGAGGAAAACCACATTGTGGTGCATTTCATTTAAAATAGAGCAGAAACATTGAAAGTATCCAGTAGAATGCTGTTGGGTGCTGATCTGCTTCTTTGTATTTTGCCCAGTGCTTTAATTTCAATATATTCAAGATTGTCCTGATTATTGACAAGGGTCTCACAAACACTGCTTATTCTGACTATATCTGCCTACCTTACTATAACACTTACTAAATATACTTTAAAACTTGAGATAAAATTAATGTTTAGTTTGCAAATAATAAACAAGGTTTAGATATGTGCTGTAAATAAGGAATGGGGAAAGGTGGATGATTCTCAAGACTATTTCATCATTATTTTTGATTATTTTAAAAACAAGTGTAAAATGTTAGCAAAACTACTATATTGTTTTTGAGTGTTGATATTATTGATTCATCCTTATCTGCAAGTATGGCAAGCTTGGACAAAATTCCATTCATTGTT
This sequence comes from Mobula birostris, assembly GCF_030028105.1. Lineage (NCBI taxonomy): Eukaryota > Metazoa > Chordata > Chondrichthyes > Myliobatiformes > Myliobatidae > Mobula > Mobula birostris. Next base: position 38,235,201 of record NC_092392.1, on the reverse strand, counting down.
AAATGGTTACTTTTGCTTCAGAGTGTACCTGAGGAGAAGTTAACCTTGCATTTTGACTTGAGACTCTTCAATATTTCTGAATAAATAGCACTGCTCTGTTCAGCTGAGAATCCTTTGCTTTGAGCCCCAGCTAAATGCTAACAACCTCTTTCACTGGCTGTGCCGTCAATAATAATTTGGCCTCTGCTGCTATCTTCTTTCTATATCCACAGATTCACATTGATATTCCAAGAACTAATCCTCTTATTCCTCTCTTTCAACAAGCTTCTGTGCAAAAGGTGAGAGAATTAATAGATGATTAGCCAGTGGTGCTTGAATAGTGTGGAATACAAAATAATTTAACTGAATTCCGCCCCCCCCCCCCAACTGATTTGTAAGATAATCTATTTGGTTTTACATGCTGACATTTTGATATCTGCATGATTATCTTGTGATAGCTTGTGCACTATATTATAAAGGAAAAACGGAATCTTGTTAATCAAGCCAGATGTGGTATCACTGTTAGCTGGAGGACAGTAGATTTTTTACCTTCTCATGCACCACTGGTCTATCAAGCTGCCTGCTGCACATACCGATTTCAGTATATTGGAAAATTAATTCAAATATGCGTTCTATATCAAATCGAAGAGTCAATGCATCGTTATTTCTAACTAGCATTTGATTTGTTTAGTTTGAAATTAATGGTTTTGTTTCTTGCACTGGTCTTTTGGGTATTAACACAGAAACAAAGTGATTGTGCAACTTCCATATTTCCTTTTATAACTGTCGTTACCTTTAATATGATTCAGATGTCCCTAACTTCCTTACTACTTCAACTTCCTTATAAGTGCAGTATTTTAAAATAAAAATGGATAACAAGCCTAAGCAGTTCAGTTGATTGTATAATCCACACCCCCTGCTTTGTGCAGGGGCTGACTCAATCCGTTTTTCACAGTGCAATGAACTAATAATAATGAATCATGTGGAAATAGAATACTGTGCAAACAACATCTTCAGCACATATAAAACTATTCCGTAAAGTGCAAGTGCTTTAAAAATAATGAAATGAGAAGTTTCCAAGTATCAAAAAATACTATAAATGTCAGTAAACAGTAACACGAAATCAAATCAATATTTGGTGTGACCACCTTTTGCCTTTAAAACTCTTGACATTTCTCTTAAGTACACTGTCGAGCAGTTTTATTGGAAATTCAGCTGGTAGATTGTTTCAGGCAACTTGGAGAATTTGCCACAGTTAATCTGCAGATTTTGGCTACAATTGGAAGAAAAAGTTTGTGAACCCTCTTCATTTACCTGGTTTTCTACATTAATTGCTCTTAAAATGAGATCTGATCTTCATCTAAGTCACAATTAATAGATGCACATAATCTACCTAAACTAATAACACAATCAATTGTACTACTTCTCGTCAATACTGAATACACCATTTGAACAAACACAATCTGGATTCAAGAATGTATGTGAACGTCTGCGGTAATTCCTTCTACAAAAGCTTTTTGGGGTCAGGTATTCCAATCAATGAGTTGGGATTGGAGGTGTGGGTTGCAGAAGTGACCTGCCTTATTTAAAAAAAAAAGACACAAAGTCAGGTTATTGACAGAGCCTGCTCTTCTCAAAAAACATCTGTTTTGTGCACCATGCCTCCATCAAGACAACTTTCAGAGGACCCTGGAAGAAGAATTGTGGAGATACACAAGCGGGGAAAGGTTACAAAAGCATTTCTAAAGACCTGAGTGTTCATCAGTCCACAGTAAGAGAAATTATCTCCAAATGGAACAAATTCAGTCCTGTTGATACTTTTCCCTAGGAGTGGCCATCCTGCAAAGATTATACCAAGAGCACAACATGCAATGCTGAAGGAGGTAGAAAAGAACCCAAGGGTAACAGCAGTAGACCTGCAGAATCTCTAGAACTTGCTAAGGTCTCTGTTCATGTGTCCATGATGAGAAAAACACTGAACAAGATGGAGTTCATGGAAGGACACCATGGAGGAAACCAGTGCTCTGCAAAAAAAAAAAAAAAATTGCTGCACATCTCAAGTTTGTAGAAGACCACCTAGATGTTCCAGAACGCTTCTGCGACAATGTTCTATGGACAGATGAGACAAAAGTCGACCTTTTTGGCAAAAATGCACACCACTATGTTTGGAGGAAGAAGGGCACTGCACACTAATATCATAACCTCATCCCAACTGTGAAGCATGCTGGAAGGAGCATCTTAGTTTTGGGCTGCTTTTCTGCCTCAGGTCCTGGACAGCTTGTAATTGTTGAGGGAACAATGAATTCAAAATCATATTGACATTTTACGAGAGAATGTCAGGGTAGCAGTCCGTCGCCTGAAGCTTAATAGAAGTTAGATGATGCAACAAGATAATGATCCAAAACACATCAGTAAGTCTACAACAGAATGGTTTAAAAAGAAAATTTGTTAGTGTCAGAGTTCGGACCTTAACCAAATTGAGATAATGTGGCATGACCTGAAGAGGGCTGTTCATGCAAAGTATCCCTGAAGTATTGATGAACTACAACAATTTTGTATGGAGGAATGATCTAAAATTCCTCCTCGTCATTGTGCAGGTCTGGTCAGCAGCTCCGGGATACGTTTTGTGGAGGTTATTGCTGCTAAAAGACGTTCTACCAGTTATTAAATACAAGGGTTCACATACTACTTCTGGCCTGGACTGTGAATGATTAAACAATGTGTTCAATAAAACATGTTTAGTACAATTGTTTCTGTGTTATTAGTTAAGGTAGATTGTTTTTGTCTATTATTGTGACTTGGATGAAGATCAGACTGCATTTTAAGAGTAATTAATGCAGAAAACCCAGGTAGGTGCAAAGAGTTCATAAACATTTCCTTGCAACTGTATCTCGCTTGCTTCTGTCTCTCCATTTAATCTCAGACACCGCCAATGATGTTGAGATCAGGGCTCTGTGACGGCCATACCATCTGTTGCAGAACTCCTTGTGTTTTTCACTGAATATAGTTCTTTACACCCTTAGCTGTGTGTTTGTGGTTGTTGTCCTGTTGTAGAATGAAGATGGGACCAATCAGACTGCTCCTTGACGGTACTGCGTGATGGATGAGAATTGCTTCGACTTAACCGCATTTAGAATTTCATTAATTCTGACCAGATCACTAACTCCATTTGCAGAAATGTAGCCCCAAGCCTGCAGGGAACCGCTGCCATGCTTCACTGTTGGCTTCAGACACTCATCCATGTAGCACTCACCTGCTCTCTACAGTCAAAACGTTCTCCAGTTTGAGCTGAAAATTTCAAATTTTGATTCATCAGTCCAGAGCACTTGCTGCCAAAAAGCCATTCCTTCAAATAGGAAACAAAGCCAAGAGACTCGCCTGCGCACAAAAACACAAGGAATTGGGTGTTGAACAGTGGCAGCAAGTTCTCCAAGTTGCTTGGAACAACGTAATAAAACTGCCCGACACTGTACATATGAAAATTGATGCAGGTTTAAAGGCAGAGTGGTCACACCAAATATTGACTTGATTTTGTTTTTATTGTTTACCACTCTTTCGTGTAACTTTTGATATTTATAAACATTTAATTTCATTATTTTTGAAAGAATCCTTGGTTCACAGAATATTTTTTTTACAGGTGCCTAAGACTTTTGCACAGCACTATATATTTCGATTCTAGAAATATTTCAGAGGTAACCAGAATAGTGGCACAAATTGTTGTTCAGCATCAAACCAAACATTTTCTGTGGGCTTGTCTTGTGAGTCAAAAGAAAGGTTCCAAATTAAAGTAATTAAATGAACTTTCTATGGAGACATGGAATTGTTGAGCTGCTTCCCCTGTTTAAAAGGATTGTATTTAAAATCCCCTTGACATGATACTCCTGTGGCTATTGATATACTCAAATAGCAGTATCATCTATCTTTGATGCCCTATTTCTCTGAAAGACGTTTGTTCACTTCCGCTTTGGTTAATTTGCTACTAATAGGGCCTTGTGTTTTGTATGTTGTGTATCTGTGATGCTGTTAATTGTCTTTCTGCCGATCTGGGTAATTGAAGTAAAATTGGGGTGTTGTGTATCTTCTATCTCTTCCCCCCTGTCATCACCCACTTCCATAAATAATTGCCCAGAGATGCAACAATCATCAACAGTTGCCTTTTTCAACTCCAGTCATTCTGGTTTCAGTGACAGCTATCAGTTTAATGAGCCCAGTGATGCCACCACAGACTGAACTGGCAGGCTATTTGTGGCAGATGCTGTGGACCAACAAGATGGACCCTACACCCTACACCCTACACCCTACACCCTACTCCCTACTCCCTACTCCCTACTCCCTACAACAACATCAGTTTGCTGGTTGTAGATGCATTTGTTCCAGATGACATTGATAGGAGTGACCAATGTTTTTGGAAACAAAGTACTGTCCTCGCCATTCCACAGCATGATGTGGAAACACTAGGGTGATTATATTATTTTATATATATGGAATCTGTAATCTTGCGTCTCCAAGGCTCATCCCTTATTATTAACTGTGATTTAGTGAAAAATCTCAAATTGTGTCAGGTGCAATACCTAGAATACCTACAATTGAGATGGCAAACCAGCAATAGCTCGAGACAGGATTATGTGCATGTGAATACACAAATACAGTTTGCTGAAGGGGGTAAATTATACCATACTTATAAACCTGATTTAAAGCTCTGCAGGCCTGCCACATTCAGTTGTGGGCATTGCTGAAAAACATTTCACCTTTGTATACCATTTAGTTTATAATTCCCTCTTTTTTTCCCCTCCAAAATGGCTACTTCACACTTTTCCACATTTCATTAGTCTGTATGTCCTTGGGTTTGTTAAGCATTATTGCTGGCTATTACATTTCCAGGTTACATGTAGTATGCAAAATTTGATCATGTGCTCTGTAAATCCATGTCTTGGCATTCATCGTGTTTATCAGAGAACTTAGTAATAGTCTCAATGCAGATACCTGGGAATTGCTGACATGCATTTTCCTCCATTGCCACTGTTGGTTTTTAGTCTCAAGCCAATTTTGTATCCATATCTCATGCTGATTAATTTTTGTTGATGTCTATTATCTGGCTTTCCATCAAATGGCTTTAAGTTCCATATTCTGAAAATCAATCACATCACCTTCATTATTTCATTAGAGGAGTGTAGCAGCATTCTAGTTGAGATTTTGGATTAGCATTTTGAAAACCATTGATCCAGTCACATGAATTAAACACTGACATAGAAACATAGAAAACCTACAGCACAATACAGGCCGTTTGGCCCATGAAGTTGTACCGAACATGTCCCTACCTTAGAAATTACTAGGGTTACCCATAGCCCTCTATCTTTCTAAGCTCCATGTACCTATACAAAAGTCTCTTAAAAGACCCTATCATATCCGCCTCCACCACCGTTGCCGGCAGCCCATTCTACGCACTCACCACTCTCTGCTTTTTAAAAAAAAAAAAATAGAAATAAATTACCCCTGACATTTCCTCTGTACCTACTCCCAAGCACCTTAAACCTGTGCCCTCTTGTGACAGCCATTTCTGCCCTGGGAAAAAGCCTCTGACTATCCACATGATTAATACCTCTAATCATCTTACACGCCTCTGTCAGGTCACCTCTCATCCTGTGTTGCTCCAAGGAGAAAAGGCCGAGTTCACTCAACCTATTCTCATCCTTGTAAATCTCCTCTGCAGCCTTTCTGTGGTTTCCACATCCTTCCTGTAGTGAGGCGACCAGAACTGAGCACAGTACTCCAAGTCGGGTCTGACCAGGGTCCTAGATAGCTGCAACATTGCTTCTCGGCTCCTAAATTCAATTCCACAATTGATGAAGGCCAATACACCGTATACCTTCTTAACCACAGAGTCAACCTGCGCAGCTGCTTTGAGAGTCCTGTGGACTTGGTCCCCAAGATCTCTCTGATCCTCCACACTGCTAAGAGTCTTACCATTAATACTATATTCTGCCATCAAATTTGACCTACCAAAATGAACTACTTCACACTTATCTGGGTTGATCTCCATCTGCCACTTCTCAGCTCAGTTTTGCATCCTATCAATGTCCCGCTGTAACCTCTGACAGCCCTCCACACTATCCACAACACCCCCAACCTTTATGTCATCAGCAAACTTACTAACCCATCCCTCTATTTCCTCATCCAGGTCATTTATAAAAATCACGAAGAGTAAAGGTCCCAGAACAGATCCGTGAGGCACACCACTGGTCACCGACCTCCATGCAGAACATGTCCTGCCTACAACCACTCTTTGCCTTCTGTGGGCAAGCCAGTTCTGGATCCACAAAACAATGTCCCCTTGGATCTCATGCCTCCTCACTTTTTCAATAAGCCTTGCATGGGGTACCTTATCAAATGCCTTGCTGAAATCCATATACACTACATCTACTGCTCTTCCTTCATCAATGTGTTTAGTCACATCCTCAAAAAATTCAATCACGCTCGTAAGACACAACCTGCCCTTGACAAAGCCATGCTGACTATTCCTAATCATATTATACCTCTCCAAATGTTCATAAATCCTGCCTCTCAGGATCTTCTCCATCGACTTACCAACCACTGAAGTAAGACTCGCTGGTCTATAATTTCCTGGGCTATCTCTACTCCTGTTCTTGAATAGGGGAACAACATCCACAACCCTCCAATTCTCCGGAACCTCTCCCGACCCCATTGATGATTCAAAGGTCATCGCTGGAGGCTCAGCAATCTCCTCCCTCGCCTCCCACAGTAGCCTGGGGTACATCTCATCCGGTCCCGGCAACTTATCCAACTTGATGCACATCCTCTTTCTTAATATCTACATGCTCAAGCTTTTCAGTCTGCTGCAAGTCATCACTACAATCACCAAGATATTTTTCCATAATGGATACTGAAGTTAAGTATTCATTAAGTACCTCTGCTATTTCCTCCGGTTCCATACACACTTTCCCACTGTCACACTTGATAGGTCCTATTCTTTCAAGCCTTATCCTCTTGCTCTTCACATACTTGTAGAATGCCTTGAGGTTTTCCTTAATCCTGCCTGCCAAGGCCTTCTCATGGCCTCTTCTGGCTCTCCTAATTTCCTTCTTAAGCTCCTTCCTATTAGCCTTATAATCTTCTAGATCTCTAACATTACCTAGCTCTCTGAACCTTTTGTAAGTTTTTCTTTTCTTCTTGACTAGATTTACTACAGCCTTTGTACACCACGGTTCCTGTACCCTACTATAACTTCCCTGTCTCATTGGAACGTACATATGCAGAACTGCACACAAATATCCCCTGAACATTTGCCACATTTCTTCTGTAACTTTCCCTGAGAACATCTGTTCCCAATATAAGCTTCCAAGTTCCTGCCTGATAGCCTCATAATTCCCCTTACTCCAATTAAACACTTTTCTAACTTGTCTGTTTCTATCTCTCTCCAATGCTGTTGTAAAGGAGATAGAACTATGATCACTATCTCCAAAATGCTCTCCCACTGAGAGATCTGACACCTGACCAGGTTCATTTCCCAATACCAAATCAAGTACACTCTCTCCTCTTGTAGGCTTACCTATATAAAGAAACCTTCCTGAACACACCTAACAATCTCCACCCCATCTAAACCCCTTGCTTTAGGGAGATGCCAATCGATATTTGGGAAATTAAAATCTCCCACCACGACAACTCTTATTATTTCACCTTTCCAGGATCTGTTTCCCTATCTGCTCCTTGATATCCCTGTTACTATTGGGCGGCCTATAAAAAACACCCAGTAGAGTTATTGACCCCTTCCTGTTCCTAACCTCCACCCACAGAGACTCTGTAGACAATCCCTCCATGATGTCCACCTTTTCTGCAGCTGTGACACTATCTCTAATCAACAGTGCCATACTTCCACCTCTTTTGCCTCCCTCCCTGTACTTTCTGAAACATCTAAAACCCGGCACTTGAAGTAACCATTCCTGTCCCTGAGCCATCCAAGTCTCTGTAATGGCCACCACATCATAGCTGCAAGTACTGATCCACGCTCTAAGCTCATCTGCCTTGTTCGCAATACTCCCTGTGTTAAAATAAACACATCTCAAACCGTCGGTCTGAGCGTGTCCCTTCTCTATCACCTGCCTATCTTCCCTCACACACTGTCTCCAAGCTTTCTCTATTTGTGAGCCAACCGCCTCTTCCTCCATCTCTTCAGTTCGGTTCCCACTCCCCAACAATTCTAGTTTAAACTCTCCCCAGTAGACTTAGCAAGCCTACCCACCAGGATATTGGTCCCCCTGGAATTCAAGTGCAACTCGTCCTTTTTGTACAGGTCACACCTGCCCCGAAAGAGGTCCCAATGATTCAGAAATCTGTATCCCTGCCCCCTGCTCTAATGCCTCAGCTTCGCATTCATCCTCCACCTCATTCTATTTCTTTACTCACTGTCACGTGGTACAGGCAGTAATCCTGAGATTACTAGCTTTGCGGTCCTGCTTCTCAACTTCCTTCCTAACTCCCTGTAGTCTGTGTTCAGGACCTCTTCCCTTTTCCTACCTATGTCATTGGTACCAATATGTACCACGACCTCTGGCTATTCTCCCTCCCGCTGCAGGATATTGTAGACGCGATCTGAAACATCCAGGACACTGGCACCTGGGAGGCAAACTACCATCTGAGTTTCATTCCTACGTCCACAGAATTGCCTGTCTGACCCCCTAACTATAGAGTCCCCTATCACTACTGCCTTTTTCTTCCTTTCCCTTCCCTTCTGAACCACAGGGCCAGACTCTGTGCCAGAGGCACAGCCACTGTTGCTTCCCCCAGGTAGGCTGTCCCCACCAACAGTACTCAAATAGGAGTACTTATTGTCAAGGGGTACAGCCACGGGTACTCTCTAGTACCTGACTCTTCCCCTTCCCTCTCCTGACTGTTACCCACTTGTCTGTCTCCCATGGCCCTGGTGTGACCACCTGCCTATAACTCCTTTCTATCACCTCTTCGCTCTGCCTGACCAGATGAAGATCATCGAGCTGCAACTCCACTTCCCTAACCCGGTCCCTTAGGAGCTGCAGCTCGACACACTGGGTGCAGATACGGCCTTCTGGCAGGTTGGGAGACTCCAGGACTTTTCACATCTGACACCAAACACAGAACACCGGCATCACACACATATTTCCTTTCCACAATTAACATAGGTAAACCTATTTCGCCTCGTCCCGTTACTGCCTAAGCCCGTTGAGCTAATGCCCTATCAATCTGCTACCCTCTCACTCCGCTGCCTGCTGGATATGGCGGTCTTTTTTAACTTTTCCTGCTCTTTGGAAGTCTGAGAATTTGAGTTGAAGTAATTACTCTAAAATAAAAGTGTGATTCATAGTTGGATTGGGCTTCACTTGTGTCAAAAGTCAAAGGAAGTTTATTATCAAAGTACATATATGTCAGCATATACAACCCTAAGATTCTTTACCTTGCGAGAATATTGAATAAATCCATAATAGAATAAGTTAAAGACCGTACAATGCAACACACACAATGCTGGAGGAACACAGCAGGCCAGGCAGCATCTATGCAAAAGGATAAACAGTTAATGTTTTGGGCCAAGACCCTTTATCAGGACTGGATAGGAAGAGGAGAAGTCAGAGTAAGAAGATGGGGAGAGGGGAGGAAGAAATAAAAGATAGGAGGTGATGGGTGAAACAGGGAGAAGGAGCGAGCTGAAGTAAAGAGCTGGGAGGTTGATTGGTGAAAGAGATGAAGGGCTGGAGAAGGAGTAATCTGACAAGAGAGGACAGAAGGCCATGAAGAAAGGGAAGGAGGAGGAACACCAGAGGGAGGTGATTGGCAGGCAAGGAGATGTGGTGAGAGAGGGGAATGGAGAATGGTGACTGGGGGGGAAGGGCCATTACTGAAAGTTCGAGGAATTGATGTTCATGCCATCAGGTTGGAGACTACCCAGACAGAATATAAGGTGTTGCTCCTCCAACCTTCATTCTATGTAGGGTTTTGCAAGCAGAACAAGTGCTACACCTGCCCCCACACCACCTCCCTCACTACCATACAGGGTCTCAAACAGTCTTTCCAGGCAACACTTCACCTGTGAGTCTTTTGGGGTTATGTATCTGCCTCTCCTGGTGTGGCCTCCTGTATATCATATGAGACCTGACGTCAATTGCGAGACGGCTTCTGTCTGCCAGAAATGTGGGGTCCCCTGTGGCCACCCATTTTAATTCTACTTCCCCTTCCCATTCCAACATGTCATTCCATGGCCTCCTGTACTGCCATGATGAGGCCACACTCATGTTGGAGGAGCAACACCTTGTATTCCATCTGGGGAAAAAACCATAAGACATAGGAGCAGAATTAGGCCATTCAGCCCATCAAGTCCACTCTGCCGTATGATCATGGATCCCATTCAACCCCATACACTTGCCCTCTTGATGCTCTGACCAATCAGGAATCCATCAACTATCGCTTTGAATATACCCATGGACTTGGCTTCCACCGCAGTCTGTGGCAGAGCATTTCACAGATTCACCACTCTTTAACTAAAAAAATTCCTCCTTACTTCTGTTCTAAAAGGGTGCCCCTCAATTTTAAGGTTGTGCCCTCAATTTCTGGATACCCCCTCCAGAGGAAACATTATCTCCACATCAACCTTATCTAGTCCTTTCGCCCCTGCATTCTTTTCAATTCCATTGAGTACATGCCCAAATCTGCCAAATGCTCCTCATGTTCACCCCTTCATTCCCAGAATCATCCTAGTGAACCTCCTCTGGAAACTAGTGCAGCCTGACTTAGTGTCTTATAAAGCTTCAGCATTATCTCCTTGTTTTTATATCCAATTCCCGTTGAAATAAATGTCAACATTGCATTTGCCTTTATCACAGACTCAACCTGTAAATTAACCTTCTGCGAATCTTGCACGAGGACTCCTAAGTCCCTCTCCACCTCTGATGTTTGAATTTTCTCCCCGTTTAGATAATAGTCTGCACTATTGTTTCTTTTACCAAAGTGCATTATCATACATTTCCCAACACTGTATTCCATCTGCCACTTTTTGTCCATTCTTCCAATTTGCCCAAGTTCTGCTGCAATCACATTGCTTCTTTAGCACTACCTACCCCTCCATCTATCTTTGTATCATCTGCAAACTTTGCCACAGTGCCATCAATTTCACTATCTAAATCATTGACAAACAATGTGAAAAGTAGTGGTCCCAATATTGACTCCTGAGGAACACGACCAGTCATTGGCAGCTAACCAGAAAAGGCCCCCTTTATTCCTACTCACTGCCTCTTGCCTGTCAGCTATTCCTCTATCCATGCCAGTATATTTCCTGTATTACCATAGGATTTTATCTTGTTAAGTATCCTCATGTAAGGTACATTATCAAATGCCTTCTGAATATCTAAGTAAATGACACCCACTACCTCTCCTTTGTCCACCCTGCTTGTTACTTCCTTGAAGAACTCTAACAGATTTGTCAGACAAGTTTTCCCTTTGCAGAAACCACTCTGATTTTGACTTATTTTATCATTAGTCTCCAAGTACTCTGAAACCTCATCCTTAATAATGGACTCCAACACGTTCCCAACCACTGAAGTTAGGCTAACTAGCCTATAATTTCCTCTCTTTTGTGTTCCTCCCTTCTTAAAGAGTGGAATGACATTTCCAGTCCTCTGGGACCCTGCCAGAATCAAATGATTCTTGAAAGATTATGACCAATGCATCCATTATCTCTTCAGCTACCTCTTTCACATCTCTGGGATGTAGTCCATCAGGTGATTATCCACCATATGACCTTTGAGTTTGCCTAGCCCTTTTTCCTTTGTAATAGCAATGGCGTTCACTCCTGCTCCCTGACACTCACAGACCTCTGGCATATAGCTGGTATCTTCCACAGTAAAGACTGAAGCAAAATACTTATTCTGTTCATCTGCCCTTTCTTTGTCCCCCATTACTATTTCACCAGCATTATTCTCCTGTCTTCTAACCTCAACTCTCACCTCCCTTTTATTCTTTATATAACTGAAAAACTTCTAGTACCCTGCTTTATATTATTGGCTAGTTTGCCTTCCTATTTCATCTTTTTCCTTCTTGTAGCTTTTTTAGTTGCCTTTTGTTGGATTTTAAAAGCTTCCCAATCATCAAACTTCCCACTCACTTCTCCTACCTTGTATGCCCTTTCCTTGGTTTTTATACAGTCCTTAACTTCCTGTATCAGCCATGGTTGCCTATCCCTGCCACTTGAGAACTACTGCTTCTGTGGGACATATCTATCCTGCGCCTTGTGAACTATTTACTGAAACTTCAGCCACCGCTGTTCTGCCATCATCCCCGCCAGCATTCCCCTCTAATCCACCTGGGCAAGCTCCTCTCTCATGCTCCTGTCATTCCCTTTATTTCATTATGATACTGATACATGTGACTTGTGCTTCTCCTTCTCAAATTGCAGTATGAATTCAATCATATTGAATAGGGGTAGTGGAGGTATAATTTGTCCATCTGTGCTGATCACCTCATCCTTGACTAAGTTGTTCCACCGTGAACATGATCTGTTATGAGTCAATATGATGCTTTCAGATCAGGTCATGCATAGCACATACCTCCGCCACACTGCTCAGGTGTGTTTCTGGAGTACAGGGGCTAGCGACCCTTGTGCCTGTTATCACTGAGCAGCAGTGAACCATCTGATTGGCCTATCAGAGTTCTCTTTGGGAACTAGCTGACTTGATCAGCATTTCTGATCTGGCTGTTGTTCACGATTGCACTTAATTTAAAAAAATTATGATTACTGCCTCCTAGGGGTTCCTGTATGTTAAGCTGACTAATAATATCTGGGTTATTACACAACACCCAATCTAAGTTGGCCTTTCCCTAGTAGGCTCAAGCACAAGCTGCTCTAAATAGCCATCTCGTCGGCATTCCCTCTCTCATGATCCAACTCTGACATGATTTTCCCAATCCCCTTGCGTATTGAAGTCCCCCCATTACAATTGTGACATTACCCTTATCACATGCCTTTTCCAGCTCCCTTTGCAATCTCAACCCCACATCTTAGTTACTGTTTGGAGGCCTATATATGATTCCCATAATGGTTTTTTTTTAACCCTTGCAGTTTCTTAAATCCACTCGCAAAGACTTGACATTCTCTGACCCTATATCACATCTCTTACCAATAGAGCCACACCACCACCTATACCTTCCTGCCTGTCCTTTCGATACAAAGTATATCCTTTGATGTTAAGCTCCTAACTATGACCTTCTTTCAGCCATGACTCAGTGATGCTTACAACATCATACCAGCCAATCTCTAATTTCGCCATGAGATTGTCCACCTCATTCCGAATGCTATTCCTGCATTTTTTGCTCTTATGAATTTTTCCTCTGTGGTACAACTTAACTCTTTGCTCTGTCTGCAGTTGTACCCAATCATTGGCTTGTCCTTCCTTAAATTCATATTGAATATTACATCATCTACTTGTAAACCTGCCGGCTCATCCTCAGCTCTATCATACTGGTTCCCATCCCCCTGCCATTTTAGGGCAGCCTCCAGCCTTATGGTATGAATATCGATTTCTTGATCTTCCAATAATTGAACCCCCCCCCTTCACCATTCCCATTTCCTTTGCTCACCTTATCTCCTTACCTGCCTATCACCTCCCTCTAATGCTCCTCCCCTTTCCTTTCTTCCATGGTCTTCTGTCCTCTCCCATCAGATTCCCCCTTCTCCAGCCCTTTATCTCTTTCACCATTCAACTTTCCAGTTCTTTACTTCACCCCTCTCCTGGTTTCATCTATCACCTGCAATCTTGTATTTCTTCCTTCCCTCTCCCCACTTTCATACTCTGACTTCTCATTTGTTTTCTCCAGTCCTGATGAAGGGTCTTGGTTCAAAACGTTGACTGTTCCCATAGATGCTGCCTGGCTGGCTGAGTTCCTCCAGCATTTTATGTGTGTTGCTTAGACTTCTAGCAACTGTAGATTTTCTCTTGTTTGTGGAAAGACAGCACCAATTTTGACATTCAACCAATGTGCAAAAGACAACAAACTGTGTAATTAGAACAATTAATAATAATAAATAAGTAATAAATATTGAGAATATGAGATGAAGAGTCCTTGAAAGTGAATCCATAAGTTGTGGGAACATTTCAGTGCTGGGGCAAGTGAAGTTATTCCTGTTGGTTCAAGAGCTTGATGGTTGAGGGAAATAACTGTTTCTGAACCTGGTGGTCTGAGACCTGAGGCTCCTATACCACCCTCCAGATGTCAGCAGTGAGGAGAGAGCATGCCCTGGATGGTGGAGGCCCCTGATGATGGATGCTGCTTTTCTGTGACAATGTTTTGGGTAGATGTGTTCAATGGTGGGGAAAGCTTTACCTGTGATGGACTGGATCATATCCATTACATCTTGTAGAAATTTTTGGATAAAGGGCATTGGTGTTTCCATAGCAGGCTGTGATGCAGCCAGTTAATATACTCCCCACTTCACACCTATTGAACTTTGTCAGAGTTTTGGATATCATATTGAACCTTCTCAAACTCCTAAGGAAGTAGAAGCACTGCTGTGCTTTCTTCGTATTTGCACTTGCTCAGGACAGTTACTTTGAAATAATAACATGGAGGAAATTAAAGTTGCTAACCTCTCCACCTCTGATCCTCCCATGAGGATTGGCTCTTGGTCCTCTGGTTTCCTCCTCCTGAAGCCAATAGTCAGCTCCATGGTCTTGCTGACATCGAGTCAGAGGGCATTGTTGTGCACCACTCAGCTAGCTTTTCAAGTGGTGCAAGCTGAATCGCCACAATAACTGACTGCAAAAACGCACAAGCTTTCAGGAAAGAAATTGGCTTCCTTTTCTGGTCTGCCTTGTATTTGACTCCAGACCTATTAATGAGGTTGATTTTGAAATGTTCAGTGTTGAGTGTGCCGTTCAATTCACCGGGAAAATTTAATGTTCCAAAATTTCCCTATCAATATTATGCTGACTAACATGGGCAATATACCATAACTTTTTTATAATAAGTTTGCAACATTTGTAATTCTCCAGTATATTTGTCATGTCTGTCTCTATCCAGGTAATAAGTTTAAACTTAATTTTATGTCAAAGATTTAGTGACCATGTGATCAAATAAAACCTATATGCTTTTGATGCCTCAAAGCCATATGAAATCACACTAGCAGTGTGAATAGCTAACATTAATTAAATGCTTCAGATAAAGGCTGGCCTTGCCTCATTGTTATTTGTTAAATATTTATTAAAATTCTTAGTATTCAAAGAGTTAAGTGGTTTGTAAAATTTCAGACTGAATCTAAGTCTCTGCACTCTGAGTTTCCCAGGTGGTGCAAGATAAATAACCACTGTTTGTAACTATAAATCTGTGTGAGTGAAATAATGAGATTAATACAAAATGTTTCTTGTTGGAACTTAATTTATCTTTTTAATTTATTCATGAGCCAATATAATTCTGTGGTAACAGTTCGTTCACTGTGTGAGCTGTAAGTTTGTTTAAGAATGATAGAAACCTGACTACAATCTTAAACCAGCAAATGTGAGAGAGAAGTCTTTGCTGTTTCAACAGGTTTCATTTAAATTGTTTATGTAAAACTTAGAGCAAACTTTTTGTATTTATTGCTGTTTTAAAAAAGTTTCCTTTAGCAGTTTTTAAACTATACCACTATTTTTGGGAATATGGATTTTCATTGGATATTTAGCTGGTGGGAATATAAAATGGAGAACACTATAAATAGTGCTTTCGTGAGGGACTGCCTCATGATATTAGTTTTCCACTCAGCAAGTTCCAGCTCAGTGTTGGACACCTGTTGACTTTTGAAGCTGCTGTTAAATTTGTGCGTATTTTTTGCACATTAACATTGATGTATATGCACAGTGCTAGTGAGCAAGATTAATTTGTACTATATTTTAAAATTCTAATCACAATTTAACATTAAACTGTATGATCTAAATAGCTAGTTATAATGAATCCTTGGTCCAGTAAGTAATACGTTAAATAAATCATTATGGAAATAGATGAACTACTATGCAAATGTGATGATGTATTAAAGTCACCAATAAGTTGGTAATGCTTAAATTCACCAATGCAATAGACATCACTATTGTTATTCATTTTGGGGAAAAACAAATAAATGTACCTGTTCCATTCAAAAGTATTTGCTTTGTTCTAGTTTCTTCAAATTCTTTTCCAGATCTTTGAGCGTATTCTTTTCATCTGGGCGATTCGACATCCAGCCAGTGGCTATGTCCAAGGGATAAATGACCTTGTGACTCCTTTCTTTGTAGTCTTCGTTTTTGAATATATTGGTAAGTTTTCAGGACTGATTTAAGCTTCCTTTATTTCTGATGTAAGTACCTGTGTTACATTAGCAATGCAATACATGATGTGTAACAAATTCTTCTGTAAAGCCATTGGGAAAATTATTAAAAGAATTTGTATCAGAAAAGAGAAGGCTTTTGACTAGAAAAGTTTAGAAACAAAGCTTCTATTTGGAAAACTATGTTCTACCACATTTCAGATTCAAAGTACATTTATTATCAAAGTATGTATGCAGAATAAAACCCTGAGAATGGTCCTTCCCCACACCCTCATCCCCACCAGACAGCCACACAACAGAGAAAACTCTTAACGTGTTCAAAGAAAAACATTTACCACTGCCTCCCTGGTTTGGTATCAATTTTTCTTCTATCTCTGAAAATTAAAGCCATTGTCTAAAAACAAATTTTGTATTTAAAACTGCTGACTTCAAGACAGACTGCCAAAAAGTACAATACTTTTCTTCATACATCCTGTATTAATTTGTTTGTTCATATATATAAAACAAGATTTGTTTTTTCCAATAATGAATTCTGTCAGTCAACTCTGTCTGTAAATAAGATGGCTTTGTACATTTTCAAAGCATGTATTTAGATATTTTTAAGTATGCTTCAGAGTTTAGTTCATCACGCTGCTTCATCGAGACATTAATGGTTTGTCTTATTCATATGAAATGGGAAGGATGATGTGCCCTTGTGTAGTTTGAAAGGGTATTTCTCACTTACTGATTTGCAGGATGCTGTTTCCCCACTTGTTTCTTTTCATTTTTGACATCGTGGGAGGCCTTAAGTTGCTTTGTGACTAATGATAGCTTCTGGCTAATCATCTATTCAGTAGGGAGGAAACTGACTCCAGAGGACCCCCACAATTCTCATTTCAATTTTCATTTATGTATAGAAAATTTCTTAATTTATCTTAATTAGTTCTATCAAATCAAATTTTACCATTTGAATTTTAATTAAAAATGTCAAGCCACTTAAATTTGTCGTTTCTTGTTTTTTTTTTAAAAGAAAAGTCTTTTTGTAAAACCTAAGGTATTTTCATCTGAAGTTCATCCAGCCTGAAGTGTATATTTCGTAAAATTTGCAGCTGTAAAATGGGCTATTCAGTCCTTAATGATTTTATTATATTTTTTATAAAGGTTGCTCAAATTGTATTGAGGATCTTTTATATGTTCAATAACTCGGATGACATTCATGTTATAGCTGTTAGGATTATAATAATTCACCCTTACAGAAATGATGAATCAGAGTATTGATTAATTGCATTTGTCTCTGTTTCTTAACAGAAAAAGCCAGTTACCAAACTGACCACATAATATGATGGGGTGGGAAAGATTAGATGAGTAAAGCTTGCATAGCAAATGAAGGCTGGAATGAATTGTTTATTTTCATTTCGAAAGGCTGATTTGTACTTGTGCATCAAGCTTGTGCCGTAGCCTACGCGTTGTGAGCATTTATACTTCTGCGTTGGTGTGCCTGCATCCCTCTGCAATTCGCGCATGTCGCGCATGCGCACACACCTCCCCATGCAAGGCTTCATGGTCATGGTAGTCTTTCTCGGGGTAAACAAGTTTAAAGCGAGCGTCTTTTTTCGTAAAAGCGAAATGTGTCCTCCATAATTTCAGAGGTCTGTAAAGCTTTATGGAAAGCATTGCAGCCAGAGTTCCTTCCCTGCCCTTCAGTCGTCCAATGCGAAGCTATTGCAGCGTGGGAGGAAGTGCGATGCTACCAAGCGGACCAATCGCAGTAGTTGTGGCCTGCGTTGCCACAACGCGTAGTTACATTTTGGGAGAGATGCGCGTCAAGCTACGGTGTAGGAATCGCGGTGACGCCATACCTACGGTGTTGATTTGACGCAGAAGTATAAATCAGCCTTTACTGTTGCAAATTATGCAAGATATGCATTTGTCTAAAGTTCTACTAATAATCAAAATATTTAATTCTGCCTAAAATATTGACAAAGAATTCATCCCTGAAAGAATCCACTTAAAAAGTGAAAAAAAAAATGAACTCTAGTTCTGTGTAACTAGTTTCCTTGTGTTTTCATCAAAGGGGAGAAAGTGGCTAGGCCCTTAAGCAAATTACTATTTTCTTTTTAACAGTTGAACTTGGATTTTTACATGCAGATATGGAGTATATAATGAATCCACTTGTGCAATAGCAGTGATTTAGTATGAGGGGTGGAATAAATTTCCACAGACTGGCACTCAGATGGAGAATTTAAAGAACATGCTTAATATTTAAAGCAAAATGGAGGGATGTGAGAGCAGTTGTGAATGCACCAAATAACATCTGTGAAGAGTGCTTATTGGTTTTTGCATAATAATAAAGTTGACCCACTCCTTCAGTCTTACAGTGCTTCAATTTACATGACAACATTTTCAGAATTTTCTGTTGTGGATGCTTTAACACTAAATGTGTCCATTCAAGGGAAAATTCAGCAACCAATACTTAAACACTTTGCAATTGGGACAAAAGTTAGTGTGGTTGCATTTATATTAAATTCATTTTTACCACCATTGAAATTTGTGTCCTTGGAATAAACTGAACGCTAATTGCAAGGGTTTTATTAATTCTAAGTTATAAGAAGGTAAACAGGTAAAGGAATTATTTTGAGCATGGTGTCTAGCTCATTAAAATGTTTTCAATTAAGTTAGTTATCACGGGAAAGTTACTACACGTTAATTGAACTTTAGTTTGATAAAAATGGACTACAGGTTAATTCTAGTAACAGTGCTTGGTAGAAATTGAAAAGACCCATTCAGTGGACAAGTGAGGATAGTATTTTCTTTATTACATTAAGCTTTTGCATCTTGCTGTCTGTTATGCTGCTGGTGTTTAGGGCAGGAATAAAGGACCTCCATCTCTGGTGGTGGTCAAAGCTTTCATCATAGCAGTAGCTTCTTTTGGTTTTCGCTATTGTCAGCCATGCAAGTTCTGGGTGGAGACTCAGGGATACCATTGCATTCAGATGTAAAGTGAATCCTTCATTGCTGTTTCCGTAGCAGTTTAATTTTACCAGTAAGGGTTGTTAGCCCCGAGTTGAAGCCCCAAACATGGAGGACCGGTGGACCACTCTTAGTCTGTCCTCTACCCCTTGACCTGTTTGGCACGGGTGATCCTACCAAGAGTCAAAGCATGAAGCCCTGACTCCACCCAGCATAGCTCTCCTTGTCATTGAGGTACACAAGTCTCCAAACCCTACAACAAGGTGGTGGTCCTCTTGGAGGAACCTTTTGCTTCACTATATCAGTATCCAGACAAAGTAAGGAAGACAGTCTATCAATTATAGTCTCTATGGTTATCAGAATTGCCCTATATTCAGTATTATTTGAATAACCTGCATGGTGTGTCATTTACAAAGCTCACTTGCAACCAGCATTTCAGTTTGAGAAGCCAATTTGGCACAAAACAACCTTTGAAATCAATGACCAACCTTTCCAATATCTTACCAGAGCTGGCTAATTCTGATGAAAGTTCATCAGTTTATAAATTTGCCTGCTTTAACATCTTTGTAGGTGCTGTCTTATTTGCTGAGTTGTTCCAGCAATTTTTATTTCAGACTTCCAGAAAGGACTACCAGAAAAGTGGCAGTAGGCGGGGCCGGGGTTGCGGAATGAACAAAATAAAGAGGGGTAGGGAGGGTAATGGAGGAAAACGGTTCTGGAAATTAGAGAAATCCGTGTTCCTGCCATTTTGTTGGAGGCTACCTTGATGGAATATGAGGTTGCTCCTCCAATTTGAGTTTGACCTCAATGTGTCATGTGTTAGTATGGGAATGGGAAGTTAAAATAAAATGGGTAACCACCAGGAGACGGCGGCGGTGGACAAAGCAAAGTTGCACAACAAAGTGATTCTCCAATATGCATCAGATCTTACTGATGTAGAGAAGGCCGCACCAGGAGCACTTGATACAATAAATGATCCCAATAGGTTCACAGGTTGCGTGCACTTTAACTGGAAGGATCGCTTGGGGCTCCGAATGGTGGCAAGGGAGGTATAAACAGGTGTACCACTTGTCACATCGCAGGGATAAGTGCCAAGAGGGATATTATTGCGGAGGGGCGAGTGGCCAATGGTATCACATAACGAGTAATGCCTGTGGGGAGAGTGTGGGGAAGGGGACGGTGTGCTTGGTGGTATAATTCTTTTGGAGATGGAAGATGTTGCGGAGAATGGGGTGCCTTGTGGAGTGATAGGTGAGGACAAGAAGAACCCTACACATATTACATGGGGGGGTGGTTGGGAGTAAGAGGAGACTTGCAAGAGATGGAGGAAACAGATGAGAGCAGCATTGGTGGTTGTGGAAATGAAACCCTATTTTATGAAAAAAGAGGACTTCTCGAGTGTTCGAGGAGGGAATGCCTCATCCTGAAAACAGGCATGGCTAAGGAACTGAGCGAAGGACAGGATAGTTCAAAGGTTCAAAGTAAAGTTATTATCACAGTACATGTATGTCACCATATCATCATCATCATCATCATCATCATCAGGTGCCATGCCCAGATTGATTGAGCTTTGACTAGCATGGCCCACACATTCCTGTTTCGGATCAAGTGGATCAGTTCATTGGTATTCATTTCCAGTTCTCCGGCTGCTGTCTCCATCATCATTTGTCTTTGCCTTCTTTTTGCTTTCTTCCCTTCAATCTTTCCCATAATTACTGTGCATTCTAACTCCTCTTTCCTAGTCACATGTCCAATGAAGTTACGTTGCCTTTTCATGATCTCATACATTATTTCTCTTTTTGTGCATGCTCTGTTTATGACATCCTCGTTAGATATTCATTTCGTCCATGATATTCTCTGCATCCTCCTCAAAGACCACATCCCTGCTGCTTCAATTCGTTTCCTCATATATGTCACCATATGCAATCCTGAGAATCTCTTTTTCTTGCCGGCATTCACAGTAAATACAAGAAACCCAATAGAATCAGTGAAAGTCCACCCCCAATAGTATCAACAGCAACCAATGTGCAAAAAGCAACAAGCTGTACAAATACAAAATTAAATAAAAGCTAAAATTATAAGTAAATTAGTGATAAATATCGAGAGCATGAGTTGCAGAGTGATCATAATCACTGTGAGAGCCAGTAGATTTGTAAAAGATGTTGGTTGATAATCTATCTCTGGAGATGGAGGCAGAGAATGAGAAAGAGAAGAGTGATGTCAGAGAATACCAAGTAAATTTAAGGGCAGGCTGGAAGTTGGAGGCAAAATGGATGAAATTGACAAGCTCTGCATGGATGCTTGAATCACCATTTATGCAGTCTGCAGTCGTCAGTGTAGCAGGGGAAGAGTTGTGGAGCATTACTGGTGTAGGCTTGGAACATGGACTGTTTCATGTAGCTGATGAAATGGCAGGTATAGTTGGGGCCCATATGAGTGCCCATGATAAAACTTTGGTTTGGAGGAAGTGAGAGAAGCCAAAAGAGATTACTAAGGGTAAGAGCCAGGTCCTGTCTTTGGTTTTTGTTTTACAGTTGAAGGTTTAGGCCAGTATGCCATGCATCTTATGAATAGTGATGGATATGGACATTTTCAAAAGCTGTCAATATTAAATTATTCTGAAATAAATCTAAAATAGAATCTGAAGCTTAAGTTCTTGACCTTTCGATTTGTTTTCTTAATTGCACTTGATTTTGCAAGGGCAGTGTGTCAAGAGAAAAACCTTTGCATCTAAATTAATTGTTTACTGAATTTGATAGAAGAATTATTTAACTTAACGTGCATGCTATTTAAAGAAATGTTTGTAAAATTCATCTTTTTATAACCCCATGTAAAATATACGTCCAATCAAGAAAGCCAGTTTAAATGCAGACCTAAATCAGATATTTTTAATTTGTAGAACTGTAGTTTGCAACTTTATCCATGCTCATTACACTAGTAACAGGTGTCGAATGACATTAATTACACACAAGTCTTGAGGAAAATGACCCAGTGGGGAAAAAAAGATTGGTCCCAAGTGTGCAATAACAGGGGGAAGAAAATCATACATTTGAATTTCTAATTGGTCTTTGCGTTCTAATTATAAAGTGCTTCAGCTCAAGAAAGTAATTATAAAAATGGCATTCATTCCTTTAAAAAAAAGATTCTAATGATCATTGCATCAGGGTTGTGTTTTTGCATGTTGATACATTTATTCTTACTTTTAAATTGCAGATATTTGAATTGAATTTTCAAGGTCTAATGTAATCTTGGTTAACCCGCTGATAGTGGCAAGAATTGGAATGTTGGATACAATTTGGGAATAGCAGTGATTCTCATTTTCAAAGTTACTGTTCTATAGATCCATAACTTTAAAATGGAGCAAAAATGACGAGGAAGAATGTATAATTTCTTTATATCTCAAAATGTTAAGTTATTGGAAAATATTTAAGCTGCTTTAATTTGATCCTGACCAAAAACTCATAGTCAGTCATTTCTAATCTTGAAGAGTTTACTTTTGGGGTAATTTTCTGAAATATTATGAAATATATCTAAATTTGATATGTCATGAGAGCTATCAGATGTGCTGGGTGCGTCCCGGCTACTGCTGCACCACTGCATGCTTTGCGGCCCGGTATCGGTCCGCAGCCCAGAGGTTGGGGACCATTGTACTAATTGACCTTTCTGTGATGTATCCTATCTTATCTTTCACTGTTAACATACTGTAGTTGAGAAGAATTGAACAGTTAAAGGAATGTTTTAAAAATATCAAATCCAAATATTTGTTGAAGCTTGTGTATGTATATTTTTATTGTAAAGTGGGGAATTGTTTTAATACAGCTAATGGTGAGGTAACATCTTTAAGCCTGAGTGATTTGGAAATATTGAAATAAGAGGAATGATTCAGTGCCAGTGCTCCAAAGGCTTCCCAGCCCAACCTCTCAGTTCAAAACATCTTGAGGATTTAACCTTGAATCCTCCTCCTTCATTTACTTGGTTTATTCTTAATGGTATTGGAACACATAGTACTTTATCTCTTGTACACCATCACTCGTTTCCTGCGCTGTCTCTCTATTGTTGTCTTTTGCAAATAGTTTTTGTATGAGAAATAATTTTCTTAAGCACAATATTGGAAAACTGAACCCTTGGCTTTCACCAGATTTTTTTTGGAGTCAAACTCTCCATTCTCCCACCCTTGCTTTTGGATGAGTACATGGCCAATGACTTGATGCAATCATCCCAGACAGACATACATGGGTTAAAATAACATTTGAGCTTTTATTTTTAAAAAAAGTTGTCTGCCACTCGAGGAGGTGCTGTCTTATGGATGAGTCCCTGTTTACTGCCTCAAATCAATACAAATGATTCAAAGCAGGGCAGTGGTTTTCTCTCAGCTGAGAACACCAACAGATTATCAGGTCATTATCATGGATTGGAACTTCCTGTGTGTGCAAATTGCTATGCTTTCCACTGAGTGTTTTGGACGCCCTGTGGATATGAAATTCACAAGTTGTCAGTAGTTGCACTATCTGTGATCCTGTAAGCTCATATAAGGTGTGTGTAATATGTTTGTAACATTTTCTGAACCTACCCCTTTCACAAACAAGAGAAAGTCTGGAAGTGGCCTTCCTTTGCTCGTTCTGTGACCACACCTTCTCAACTGGTAGCTGCCAACCAGCCTCCTGGTTGTGTCTGAGCAGTTGTTCTAACCCTCCTTGTCAGTGATGTAACTTTTGCAATTGTATTTGCTGTGCAATTCTAATTACACTGATTATAGCTGCAAAAATGGTTCAATTTGGTTTGTTTTGCATGTTATGAGTAAAGTTACATGGCATAATATAGGGGAAATTTTTTTGTGCACAGCATGTTTAATACCCTGCTGCAGTTTGTTTGGGTTGTTTCCAAAGGGAAATCAAAGTTAAGACTTCTATTTAATTAGTCAATTCGTCCTTGGTCCTGCAGTGTCCTCTAAAAATTGGTATCAACCTGGTGTTTGTTTTTCGCTAAAATGTTTAGCTGTGCTTGATGAGGAAAATAATAAGTGTGCTTATAATGTTAAGAAAAATCCTGACAACAAGCCTATGCGCAATTAATTTCTAGTGCATACCATTGTGGCATCTCTAGAAAAGGTTAACGACTTATTGCCAATAAAGAGAAATTGAATGCACTTGGATAAGTGAATTGTACTTCATTTATTTCAGCGCAAAACTGATATTCTAGACTTGGAGAAGAATAGAATTTAAACTGTTTTTTAAGTGCTTCAAAATTAAATTGAGAATAATTAGCATCGTTTCGATTGGAGAAATAAGAACTTTGTAATTATCTGAATTGGAATCTCACTTGGATGTCATATCCTATGTGTGTCTGTGTGATTTATCTTCAGATAAATACTGTCATTTCATTTTATCTTGTCTATCTTCTGCAAGAAGATAAAGGAACCTGAAAGGCTGGATGTATGTATGTTGATACAGCACCAAATCGGCCCTTTGAGCTATGCTGCCCCATTGCCCCACGGGACAAGTTACAACGGCCAATTAACTTACCCAGGACATCCTTAGACTGAAGCAGCCGAAGAAAATTCACACATTCCGCGGGAGGTTGTGTCCAGACTTAAAACAGCTTCTTCTCCACTGCTATCAGACTCCTAACTAGTAGTCTCTTTTGCACTCCCAGTACCGATAGAACAGCAACATTTCTGTACTCTTAATTCTGCTTCTTTTGAATATTCTCCTTCTGTCATTTCATTTTTGTTTCTTTTTCACTACTTCAGATTGTACTACCGTTGTGATATTTTGTGCTGGTAGGTATGTATTGATGCAGATACAAAGAAGTCACAACAGTGACTATATTTCATTAGGAATTTGAGGATCAGAATAAGCTGCAGAAAGTTGTAAACTCAGTCAGCCTCATCATGGGCAATAGCTTCCGTAGTATCCAGGACACCTTCAAGGAGTGATGCCTCAAAAAGGCGGCATCCATCATTAAGGACCCTCCTCACCCAGGTCATGCCTTGTTCCCATTGCTACCATTAGGAAGGAGGTACAGATGCCCGAAGTCACACACTCAACGATTCTGGAACAGCTTCTTCCCCTGTGTCATCCAATTTCTGAATGGGCATTGAACCCATGAATGTTATCTTACTACTTCTTTTCTCTCTTTTTGTACTATTTATTTAATTTAACTTTTTAAATGTATATATACTGTAATTTACAGTTTTTATGTATTGAAATATATTACTGCTGCATAACAAATGTCACAACATATTAAACCTGATTCTGATTTATTGCTTTATTTATTACTAACTTTTACACTGTTTACTCTGTAAGCTTCATGTGATCAAGGAACTTCAATGCACCCTGGTGTACATGAATAATCTAATTTAATGGGACTAATGGTATTGCTCCCCTGGGAGCTGGCATGGGGCTGATCTGCAAAGTGGCTGCCTCCTGTGATTTTATAAGGAGAAAATAAAATCAACAATAGAAGCAATAAAACGTAAAATTATTTCTGATGATGCCACTGAATATTGTTGCCAAAACGTCTAAACCAGCCATTTATCTCACTGTTATTGGAAGCCCTGAAAAATGCAACTTGGCCAGCACTTTCAAAGAACAACATTCATTGTTTATCCCTTGAAGGCAGAGCTGAAGCACTAGCCTTTAACCAAAATGAACCATATAATATAATCTATATGATCTACTGTATAATCTGGGTGGTAGGATGGAGATGCATCTCTACAAAAGGAGCTCCCTCTTTCCTTTCTCTGGCCTGCAAATCACCTTTGGGCAAGGTGTAGCCCTGCTGAGTTCCTGATCAGAGTCATGTGAAGCCTTGGGAGCAGGTGGTGGATGATCATATGAGCAGCTGATGCATATCACAAGTTCTGGTTTTGTGACCATTGATGCTAGGCAAACTGTCTTTGAAGAGTATTGATGATGGCTGGAGTCACCTGTCTTGTAAAGACACTGCCCAGAAGAAGGCAATGGCAAACCATTTCTGTAGGAGAAAATTGCCAAGAACATTCATGGTCATGGAAAGACCATGATCATCCATGTCATATGACATGGCACATAATGAATGAATATAATCTTTGATTATGTCGTTGGGTAAGAGGTTTTATGATTTAGACCTAGGAATAAAGGTTTGGTGAGCTATTTCAGATTCATTTATTTACCACGTGTATCAAACCATGCAGTGAAATGTGCATTTGTGTTAACAACCAATGCAATGTAAGAAGGTGCTGGGGGCAGCCTGCAAATGTTGCCACATGCTCTGGCACCAACATAGCATACCCACGATGTTCAACAAAACAAAATAACAACTCAAATGAGCCCCTTTACTGCCCTCTCTCATGGTTGGGCCTCCAATACCAGGACTGGCTGCTTCTGGGCTTCCAACTCCTAATCCTTGACCCCAGACTCTCAGACATTGGGGTTCCAACTTCCAGTCCCTGGTCCAGACTCTCAGACCTTTGACCTCCAGATACACTCCCTTTAGGCCTCTGCCTCAGGACTCGCCAGCTTCTGGCTTCAGTCACTGGACAACTGACCTCTGGTTATCAAGCCTAGATCTCATTGATCCTTGGCCTGCTGACCCAACATCTGTCCACAGGGATCACTCGCCTTCAACTGCAGAGTACTCCAACCTGGATTACCACCACTGGATCTTGCCTGCCCCTGACTCTTCATTTACTGCCCGAGATCTCTAACTCCCCCTCATTCCTGTCCCTAAACCCCAACCTTTCTCCTAACTCCCCACACTGACCCCCAAACTATCCCTATAAATGTAAAAGAACAGCTAAATTGAGCCATGACTTCATTGGACATTGCAAATCAGAGCCACCTTGACTGGAAGTTACATGCATCCAAGTTAGGATGCAAGGAACTTGAAAGTGGTGAAATTTCAATGTACCTCTGGCCTTGTTCGTTTGGGCAGTAGACTTCAGTGCTTTGGAAGGTGCTGTTATTTAAAATTAACTTTGAAATTAGAGTGTTCGAATTTTCTAAAAATAACTATACAGCCATATTAGTAGCAGATATCTTTGCAGTGGTCTTAATATTCACTATCCATTGCCCCAATTTTTGAGAGTGGATCCAGTAAATGTTTTCAAAATAGCTTATGGTAGGTCAAGTTTGATTTGTTTTGTGGACAGTTATGAATGAGTCCAGAAGAAGGGTCTCAGCCCGAAACGTCAACTGTTTCCTTTATTCCATAGATGCAGGCTGGCCTGCTCAGTTCCTCCAGCATTTTGTGTGTATTACAGTGGTAATTTATACCTCAATAAGACTTAGCAAATTCCTTAAAGCATGATCTTGCTGAATCTCTTACCTTGAAATTGTGCTTGGATTACTGAGATGGGATTTGAACTGTAAGGTATAGTCTCAATGTTGTTTGAAAATGTTGTTATATGCTCTTCCATGTTAATATTTTTCATGTTGTTTGCTTTATTTTTTTCAATGGACTAGATGTGCTCAGACCATTGTGACCCTGCCTGTCAATTGAAGTTAGTGCCTGTAGACTTCGGCTATCTACTTTCATCTGTGCTGGAGATGGGTGATTAAATCTCTGCAATAATTAGGCCACAAGCAGTGTAGTCCACCATTTCTATTCTGGATGCCCCAACTAGGTTTATAGGGGGCCATATTGGGGGAAAATATAAATACCCTTTAAATTTGTCTGATCTTCAGAAGTATATTTAAATTATAAAAACGGATGTCAATTTATTTTCTTTTTTTTTGGCGCGTGCGTGCGTCCGTGATGATGTCTTTTTTTTCATGGCTTTTTACAAGGCGCGGAACAAGAGAGTGAGAGACTGTGTGGCGTGCCACTCCTCACACAGACGTTCTCGCAGTATTTTCCCTTTATTTTACGAGGTCGAGTTGCGATCTCGACACTTAACCCAGCACGGATGGAGAGCGTACTTGGGAGCGGACCCAACTGGTTTCGAACCCGGGAACCTCCGCTCCCAGGTCTGGCCCCGATCTCATTGCGCCATCAGCCGGCCCGTCAATTTATTTTCAATTAATTAAAAGTGCATTAAACTAAGTATTTTAATATATCTTAAAACATTTAACATAAATTAAAGAAATAATATGCCGTACACTTCTGAATTTAGGGGTTAAGAATCCCAGTTGAAGTGAATGAGATTCTAAATTCAGTGTGTAGTCTGACATGGTAAATGATATGAGAAGCTCTATTTCATAGAGAATGAAACTAGGGAATGTCAGTAATAGAGCAGAGTGACTGATGCAGAAAGGGTTGTCACTCATTAATCCTGGGCTTTGAATAAGTTCACGAAGATCAGAAATTTCTAGAATGGCTGAATGCTGGCGGTTCTTTCAGAACCATGGCTATAACCAGTAAGATCCTCTCCTGCATGGTTTCAGTGAGGAGTGCCGATAACGTGGAGCATTTAGTTTGGAGAAATTGGTATGTTTGATGGTGTGAGACCTGAGTTAACATCAGTTAGATGTTCACTCACCCAGGATGTTGTGCTGATTTTTTTCTGCCATTTTAATTGTAAATTAATTAACACTAATGGGCTCACTTGTTCAGGTGACATCTTCCAATTATCAGGAGTCAATTTCACATAACGTTATCTCAAAATCTTGTCAATCTGAATTCAAAGTTCTGTATTTTAGAAGAGCAAAACTTCAACTTCAATTAATCTTTGTTTAATTGTGCAAGACTTCAATGCATGAAGCTAATAGTTTTCAATCCCAGAAAAAGTGAAGAACTAGAAGCTGCACACCATTATTGCTGACAGCCACTTTAAACTGTACTCCTTTTGTGCATACACCATCTCTATGCCAACTCTAATTAGGTACAGTGATTATGCCAAAGTAAAAGTTCCAGAAGATTTTTTTGCTCTTTTAAACACAACAAGCTCTGTGTTACTGACATTGTAAGGTGAAGATCATTAATTATTACTCAAGAAGGTGCATGGGGAAAAGTTAGAGAAATAACACATGCCAGATCTGTAGTGTGCAGCTCCTATTGGAGTACATTCT
The DNA here is from genome assembly GCF_030028105.1 of Mobula birostris. Classification (NCBI taxonomy): domain Eukaryota; kingdom Metazoa; phylum Chordata; class Chondrichthyes; order Myliobatiformes; family Myliobatidae; genus Mobula; species Mobula birostris. The sequence goes on along the minus strand of NC_092392.1, from coordinate 38,205,975 downwards.
TTCTTATAACTGCATTAATTGCAATTAGCGATCGACTTCAAAATTCTAATAGTTTGACATCTAAGGAAGGGCTTGGCTGGTATTCAACGACTTGTGTTACTGTGGAGTATCAGAGCTGCTATTTTTTGTTTTTCTCCTTTGTGAATTTCTTGGGCATTGGAGCTATTGAATAGTGAACTGCTTCTATGGTTGAATAATCAGACCAGCGTATTTTTAAAAGACTGGCAAACATTAAAAAGTGATGAGGCTTCTGCTTTGGCAAATCAGTTTTTGATTTATAATTCGCATACGTTCATGAACTTTAGAAACTCAAGAGTTTTACTTGTTTCCGATTTCCACTAAAATCTTTTGCTACTACTTTTATACTTGTAACTTCAAAACTAAAATTGTGGGAGCAGACAACTATCTTGTCTCTTCTTGGAATTATTGCTCGAACAAAAGCTGCAACTGGAAGCAATTGATAGATTTTCCACAAAATAAAATAAAAATTACATGTAGGGCCTGGAGAGGAGAAACAGTTTTCTCCAGCAGTATTTTCTATGATCTAGAGTAAATAGAAAACTAGAGTGGAGTCAGAGAAAGGAAGAAAATGATCCATTCAGCATGAGAAATATTAGAATTTAAAAAAAGATGATTTTTCATCAAATTTATTAGTGTCCTACCGCTGCCACATGAAAAGTCAATTTAAACCTATGTTCCCTGGTGCCCAAGTGAACCGTGCTTGGGACTACAATAGCTGATCACAATTTATTTATCCTGTTGGGCTTTTATAATATTAGGCTTTCATGGTTAAGCTTCATTTAAAACAAGTTTCTCCTGCTGTAGTGGCTCGACTTCAGGGTTCAGGGAAATCCTTCTTGGACCAATCAATTATAGAATGCCTCTGTTTTGTAATACTTTATTGACATTTATTGAACTCTTACCAGTAATGCCCACTTAATGAAAACTGCACACAGAGTTTATTTTTCATCTCTTAGATATTAACTTATCAAAGTGAAGGATGTTGTAAGGAAGTTAATGAAAATGCGGAGAATCTCTGGACAGAATTTTAAAGTACTGTCTTGGTGTCAGTTTCACAGCTTAGGTTAACTTCTCTTGGCAACTTGATGAATCTTTATAATAGCTATGTGTATTCAGTAGGTTATTGACATATTCACCAGGCTTTGTTGTTATTTGGCGTTGCGTGCTGAATAGATGCTAGAACATCCAAAATCCATTTTTGCTGCCAGGTACAGAAGATTAAAGCACATGGGATCAGAGTAATGTTGTTAAGTTGGGTTCTTAATTAGTTTAGTGAAAAGAGGCAGTGGGTAGTGGCAGGGAATTGATTTTCTAATTGGAAGTCTAACCAGTGGTGCACCCCAGGTATAAGTGCTAACACCTTACTTACTTGTAATAAAAGGTGGGGATGAGAATGTAAGTAATCTGATTCGTAAATTTCTTCATGACGAGAACAACTTTTGTTGCCTTCTGGACTCCAACAATTTTTAACCATTCGGAAGGACATAGATCAACTGGAAAGTTGCATTGTTCAGTAACAGATGGGAATTTCAGCCAGTATCTGTGAGGTAATATATTTTGGGGTAGTTGCTGGCTTATTCACTACATGGGCTTTAAAAGCATTGCTATGTGGAGGGCTCTTGGGTTGCAAGCTCATAGTTCCTAACACAGGTGGATAGGGTAGTGAAGAAGGCATTTAGTGTTCTTGCCTTCATTGGCTGAGGCATTTGAGAATAGGTGTTGAGAAGTCATGTTTTAGCATGTTGGGTAGGCTGCACTTGCAGTTCTTGAACCTTGCTTCTGATTTATTTGTCTGTTGCCGAAGTCTGACAACAGAAGTATCCCTGCTGAAATTTGCAAAGCTGACATGGCAAGTAACATTACAGAGATAGACTGCGGCATCTGGACACCGAAGCAATGTATTTGCGAAAGATAACAAATAAATGTCCAAGCACATTCCACTCTGTCATGATGCAGTTGATACAAATGATTAAACTCATCCCATACCCAATCTTCTAAAACATCAATGCATAATGATGTATCGATGATACTACCCTATTATCTGAAATTAGATCTTTAAGAAACAGGAATGTCAAAGAAAAGTTTCAAGGTAATAAAAAAGTTCAAAAAGTAATGATTCAGTGGAGGTACTAGAAAGTTTGAAGTTGTTCGGGCAAATTTTTTAAAAATGGATGATGTATGAACATAAGCACGTGAGTTGATATTAAGCACAACAAGTTAAGCTTAATCATTATGTAGAAACCTAATGCAAGCAAAATAAAGAGCGTCTTTTATTCCACCTGAGCATGTTGCAGCCTTCTGAGCCCTGTAGGGTAACATGCTTTCTCGGTCTGTTTCTCATTATTGTTAAAAGTCAAAACCTGCATTGTGGAAACAAAAACAGAACTTGCCAGAAACATTTAAGTTAAAGCAGCATTTCTGGAAAGGAAAAAAAAATGAGAAAGTGGGCAAAGTCCTTAATTAGTGCTACACATCAGTGTACACCAAGCAGGACATGGATGATACTGAGATCAGCATATTGATATAGGGCATGTCAAGATGACAAAGGAGGATGTGTTGTGTCTTAAACTTTAAACATTAAGGTTTATAAGTCCCCAGGGCCTGATGTGATCTGTGCCAAGATGCTGAGAGAGGCAAGAGAGGAGAATATGTTGGATGCTTTGACAGAGATCTTTGTATCATCTCCAGCCACTAGTGAGATTGCAGAAGACTGGAAGATAGCCAGGGTAGTTGTTTTGTTTAAGAGGGGCAAGAGGGATAATTCAGGAGGTGGAAGACCTGTGAGCCTTGCATTGATAGTGCAATACTTTTTTGTTTTTTTATTGGAGAGACCGCACAGAATAATTCAAACTGCGCTGCTTAGGAACTGCCCAATTTAATCCTAATTAAGGGACAATTTACAAGGACCAGTTAACTTACCAACCAGTATGTCTTTGGACTGTACGAAGAAACCAGAGCACTCGGAGAAAACCCATGCAGTCATGGAGAAAACATGCAAACTCCTTACAGACAGCGGCGGAACAGGATTTATTTGCTCCTGAAAAACTTGAGCTGTTAAGAGTAGTCGGTATGGCTCTGTGCAGTGGTGGTCCTGCCTCACAAAGTTTATTGAATGTTTTGAAGGATTGATAGATAATTTATAGCTGTGGTTGGATCCCCCTGGCCTTAAATCTCCTCATTTAACTACCTAACTTAGTAGCTTCAAAGAGTCTCTTTAACTTCTCTTTTAGCTATCCCTCTTACTATTTCTTCCTCTATCGACAAGGGATTTGTATTATGTTTCCGTTGGAGCACCCTGCAATATCTTTTTTGTTTTAAGTACACTATTAAGAACAGTCTGTTAATAAATTTAGTCACAGCTGACTTTTTTTTCAATTATCAGTTGTTATTCCTATGTTCCTATGATGGTTTAATTTACAAATCTCTTTTGTTGCTCTTCCCAATGAAAATGTATTTAAACAAGTAAAAGGCGTTTTCATAATTATATTGAGAGTTGAGGTGGTCGTTTCTTAACAAATAAATTGCATATTGGAGGAAGCAACAATGGTCTCTTGTGTATATATTTCTGTTTTACCACAGTTATCATTTTTGTTATTTAAGAGGTACCTAAACAGTTGGTTTTGGGTTTGCTTCTGAAATGCCATATTGTAGTATTAAATTTTGAGAAGAAAAAAAATTTCAAGTAGTCGTTTCTTACTGGTATTTGCACTTTCATTCATCCTGAAAAATTCAGAATTTTGTGAAATTAACCCCAGAAATGGTCTGATGTGAGCACCCTCTGGTGGACGTGTTAGTGAATACAGCATCAAGAATCTGTGTAATTAATAATAAAAAGTGTAACTAGTAGTACTTCGTTTTATTTACTTTGGGATCTATTTTTCAAGCATTAGATAGTCTTCGTTTTAAGTGTGCAGTCTGAGCGAAGCACATGTCTTTCATTCATATTAAATGGGCTTTAAAAGGGATCACCAGGGGAATGAATAGGTTATCTGCTGCAATATTACCTATTGCAGAAGAGTGATGCTTTTATCAATATTTTGTCCTCAGATAGAAGAACATGTCTTTTTGCGAGGAGAAAGTAGCTTATACATGAGTTATTTGAAGAAAGAATTAAGTAGACATAATCATTGTGATTGGATGATAAACGTATGCAGTAGATATTGCACTTGTGGAAAACAACTTGAGATTTCAAACTTCAAAGTACATTTATTATCAAAAAACATATATATTATAGAACCTTGAGGTTCATTGCCTATCAGGCAGCCACAAAACAAAGAAACCCAAAAAAGCCATCAAAAAAAAAAGACTGTCAAACACCCAATGTGCAGAGGGGAAAAAAAGCAAATCATGTAAACAATAAACACAAGCAAAATAGCATTCTGAACTGAAGTCCACAAGAGAGTCCGTCCACAGATTCTTAGTTTAGCTCAGAGTGGAGCAACAAGCTGAACTGGCTTGTCCCTCTCCTCGGGCCCTGACACCATTTCATTTGTTATATTGCAATCTAGAGCTTTGTGAACATCGACAGGAACACATCCCTAACTGGACTGTAATATGCCCAGTGTATGAAATAATCACAATGCTTGTACTCTGGTAGCTGAATGGATGAAATGCTGAAATTCTACTATATGGTGTAGTTATGTAAATTAGCTCATTTATAATTGTGCTGATAATTCAGAAATCAGACTAGTGTCCATTTATTTTTGGAATGTTCACCTATGGCCACTTTATAGGGACTTAACTTCCAAGGATTTTACTCTTGGATTGTGGTCTTTATGGTATGGTTTTCCACTATGGTAAAGTCCATTAATGAATTCAATAAATAAGACGGTCTGTCAATAGGTTATCTTCATCTTTTGACCTTTATTTCAATCAAGTGGACAGCACATATCCAATAATTCTCTTAAGATACTTGTTAAACCACAAATCCAGTTATAATAAAATAATACGGAGTACAGGAGTGTGGCATGTTTGTTGTCCTGTTTTATTTTCCATGCCATAGTCATATGATAGCATTACAGTTTAAAGTCACTGAAAAGCTGTTCAGGAGTTGTGTATGAGGTCAGCATGATAATTTTTTCTAATTATATAGGCTTTGTTGATGAGATGTGGGTAATTAGTGGCAGCACTTGTCATTAAATGGCATCCACCCCTGGGAAATGATCTCTTCAAGTACAGAGAAGCAACATGAAAATTAATCTTTTTACAGTCAAACTTTGAAACAAAGCAAATAAATCACAACATGGATCACATTATTTCATTTAGCATGTGAATACTCGAATAACTTCAAAGGACTGAAGAAAATGTAATAAATTTGCATTTAATTTTTCAAAATGGCATTCTATAGAGTTCCTTCATTTACTTCTTAGTAATTTAACTGTTTAATATTTTCATTTGGGTTTTTTTTGGGGGGGGGGGGTCTATTGTGTGTCCGGGGAAAGGTAGCATCTCTGGTGAAGGGGCTTGTCATGTCCATTCCGGGGCACCTCATTCATATTTGATACCCACCGGACACTCAGTTCTCACATGTGGCTCCAGGTAATTGCTTGCATACGACAGTGGCCACACCTTGGTACACTGTTCCGACAGGTGAGCTGAATCAGGTTAGGGCCTCGTACCTTGGTGAGTTAGGGACACGCCTGTCCTAGCATGCAAAGACAGGTCCAGTAGACTCTGCGGATGAGATCCAATGGCCAGGAAGGCAGTTCTGCAACACTTTGTGGAGAGCAAAGGGCATGACAGGGCACTGAAGAAGTCGCGGTCATCCTCTGCAACGAACGAAGACCCCAATTGTGACAACTACGCGTACCACTGGACCCATGGACCCAGACTTCTGAGATAGAGAGGGTGGAACTGCCCTGGTGCAACGGTTTTTCCGCTTTATAAACTCTCCGACGCAGGTCTTTTGTGCTCTGTTGTCATCGGATACGACAGACATTTAGTCACTTAAGCTATCTTTTGTATTTATCTGAAAACATTTCAGAGTTGGTGGTGGGGTTGAGTGATAACGTCATGAAATATTTTGCATTGGATTTAACATCATTGAATTTCTTAAGTGTTTGCTGTGTTTCTTTCAAGAAAATAACTTTATTTAGAGATAATTGTAAATTATACTTGGGTTAGTTATTTTTCCTAGTTTTCATCTGATCTGTTGCTTTGTATCTCACGAGGTTATAATGAAAATCTCTTTTGAAATTCAGAAGCATTCAAAGGTTTTCAAGACCATTCAAAATTGATTGGTTCAATTATAACCTAAAAACTAGGACATTTAAAAGATTAAGATTCATTTCTCTCTGGGAAAAGCAGTTTCTCTTCATCATCCAAAATCTATTCCTCTGAAGCTTGAGGCTATGTCCCCTTGCTCCAGTCTTACTTGCCAGTGGAGACTACTTTCTCACTTCTAGTTTTGTATGATGATTATGTAATCTATATGATTACCCTCTCATTCTTCTGAATTCTGGGATGTATAATCCCAAATGACTCAATCTCTCCTCATAGGCTAACCCCCTCATCTCTGGAATCAAGCTGATGAACAACCTCTGCTCTTCCTCCAAAGCTAGTATATTTTTCCTCAAGTGAGAAGACTAGAACTGTTTGCGGTACTCCAGCCTCACCAGTGCCCTGTACATTTGCAGCATGCAAACCTCTCTGCTTTTAAATGTAGTGAAGCAATGAAGGCCAACGTTCCATATGACTTCTTTATAACCCGTTGCACCTACAAGCCAGCCTTTTATGATTTATGCACAGGCCCTCCCAAGTCTTCTGCACAACAGTATTCTTTCACCATTTAAATAGTAACAATAATTAATGATCTATTTTTCCTTTGAAACTGGATCAAATAATATGGCTCATTTAAAGAAGTGCAAATTGACCAAGTATTTTCTTACATATACTAGTTTGGAATTTTACCTGACCACTTTGGACCTTGTCACTGTGAAGGCTGCTGTAAAAATTCATGTTGTTCTTTTCCTGTGAACATTTTAACCTTAAATATTTTTTCAATAAAGGATTCTGAATTGTGCTTATAAACCATTATTTTGTCCTCAGTTGGTACCTCTTCTGCTGAGATTTTGCAGCATTCTGTTTTCAAATTCCTGCACTTCTACCTTTTTGTTTTTATGTGGGATTTTTGTTTTTGTTTTTGAATCTATGAGGACAAAATTCTTCTTGGTCCTCTCATTCCTTGATGGATTTTGCTAATAATGTAATTTTTCTCAAATAAATAAGTATAGCCAGTCTTGAAAGTTCATTCAAGGGGTGTGGTCTTTGCAGACTGAGCCAGCTGTTAATTGTCCATCGCTAGATGCCCTTGACAAAGGGAGCTTCCACCTTGAACTGCTGCAGTGCTTGAGACGTGTGTATACCCACAATGCTGCTAGGGAGATTTCTGTGATTTTGAACCAGCGATGGCTTTGGAGTGGTGATGTATTTCCTAGTCACATGGTGTGTGGCTCCAGGTGGTGGTTGTCCTTGTTTTTGTGTTGTTGTCCTTCTACCTATCGAAAGAGCTATCTAGGAACACTTGATGAGTTACCATGTTGTATCCTGTAGATGGCACAAACTGCTGCTACTGTGTCAATGATTAAGTGAGTGAATGGTTGTGGATGGGGTGCCTATCAAGTAAGCTATTTTTTTCTGTGTAGTATTGAAAATTGAAACAAAGAGGTCTTCCTTCTTCAAAGAAAGGGGCTTTCCTTCCTCCACCGTCAGCGCTGCCTTCAACCGCATCACTTATATTTCACGCATGTCTGCTCTCACCCCATCCTCCAGCCACCCTACCAGGGATAGGGTTCCTCTTTTCCTCACCTACCATTCCACCAGCCTTTGTGTCCAGCGCATAATTCTCCACAAATTCTGCCATCTTCAATGGGATTCCATCACCAAACACATCTTCCCCTGCCCCGCCCCCCCCCCCCCCCACACTTTCTGCTTTCTGCAGGGATTGCTCCCTACACGACTTCCTTGTCCATTCATCCCGCCCCACTGATCTCCCTCCTGGCACCATCCATGCAAACAGAACAAGTGCTACACCTGCCCCTACATCACCCCCTCACTACCATTCAGGGCCCCTAACATTCTTTCCAGGTGAGGGGACACTTTACCTGTGAGTCTGTTGGGGTCCAGATTTCCAGAATCTGCACATTTTCTCTTGTTTGTGATTGGAACATTTCAACCCAGTCTTCAATATTTGTCGAATCTAATTATTGCTGGTGGGTGGCAGAGTAGAGACACATCTCTACCAAAGGAGGTGTAAAGAGCTCCTTCCCACCACAAGCCTGCAGGTCACCCTTAGGCAAGGTGTAGCACTTGCTTAGCCCTCTCCACCCCAGTCAGGGTCACGTGAACAGTTGGTGATTATCACTCCTACCAGTTATGCAGCCACAGATGTCAGGCAGACAATCTCTGAAGAGTATTGATAGTGGCTGCGGTCTCCCACCTTGTAAAGACACTGCTTAGAAGAAGGCAATGGCAAACCACTTTGGCAGAAAAATCTCTCAAGAACAATTGTGGTCCTGGAAAGACCGTGATTACCCACGTCATATGACATAGCACATAACAAATGAACGAATTATTGCTGAATACATTTGAATCAGTATTTTGGGCTGACTTTCTTTCACTCTTATGTGAAGGTGTCAGTTGTACAGGTATATGTCAGACCTGACCGGAGATGTATTTTCATCTCATCTGCTGAGTTGTTGAGTCATCCTGAACAAGACAAATTCCTACCAGTAGGAACATTTGCACCTTTTAAATTTGGCACTGGAACAATCCACATTTAGTGAATAGTCATCCAAGCCCCTCTCCACATCACTATTTGTACAATGAACCAGCATTCTTGGGATGCTGAGGAAATGTGAATGGGACATGGAAGATTGTACTCCTCATTGATATCACTGGGATCACAGACTCTCATGGCCCAGGATCTGATGTTTCCCTGCACCTTAACGAGCATAGAGCTGGATGATCTTGTTAGGATTGCTTGTTTTGGATTCCACGTGGAGGCCAGCGGCATGGCTTTCACCAGGCTTGGCACACTGAATGTTGACGGTCAACATGTGTCAAAGTCCAACACTGACTTAGGTTTTGAGAAATTTATTCATTTGAAACAAATCTGAATATCTCAGCCTCATGGATATTATTGTGCATTTGCTAAGTGCAGCTAACTGGCCTCTGTTAACTTGTGTTGTAACCAGTAGTTTGTTCTTCAATGCCAGTATGGCTAGAAGCAAAGTATCCGCTGGAGAATTTCACTTGGAAGAGTGAGTACGTGTGGTATTGACACGGTAGCTCTGCCAGGCCCATGAGGCACACAGTGCAAATCAGAGCAGAGAGCACCAGTCTCTAACAGCAGCAACCTAACTGCTAAATGGAGCGGAGAAACTAAAACTAACATTATGAAAAGATCAGCTGGTGTTGAATCATGTGGTAAGACCTGTGTGCTGTTGATATGACTTTTCATGGTGGAAGGGATCCTTAATTGCTCACATTGACAATGCAAAGACAGTACTTTTGAGCTCAACAGTAAGATTGCGCTTAGCTTTATTTCTGTTTTCCAATTCTGTATATTTTTATTTAGAGATACAGTACAGAATGAGCTCAATGAGCCGCAGTGCTCAGCAACCCATTTATTTAACCCTAAACTAAGGATAATTTTCAATGACCAGTTGACCTACTAACTGGTATGTTCTTGGAATGTGGGAGGAAACTGGAGTACTGGGAGGAAACCCATGCTTTTACAGGGAGGATGAATAAACTCCTTACAGATGGCATCGGAATTGAACTTTAATTCCCTAAATTGTAATAGCATCATGCTAAAAGTTACATATATGATCCATCCAAGATGGTGCTTTGTTTTCTTTAGCTTCTAAAGCTTTATATATATAAAGTTGCAAGAAAAAGTTTGTGAACCCTTCGCAGTTACCTGGTTTTCTGCATTAAGTAGTCGAAAAATGTGGACTGCAACTAGTTTTAAGGTGCCAGGAGCCTGCATTTGTCCCTTTTATCAGTAGAAAGTTCCACTGAGCTTAGTAGCTAAGCTGCACGTGAAGGCTAGGAGCTGGACTTGGTTGTCAGACGTTATTTGAGACGCACACCATTGAGAGCATTTAGTAGGCAATCGGAGCGTATCCCCACTATCCCCTGGCTATGACCATCCATAAAGTTATTGTCTTATGAAATGTCAGTGTTAAAAGCAAAAACATTGAAGCTTTTTGTTTTATTTTGTTGTTTAAGGTTCTAAGTTTATTGGATTACTCATGTTTGTTTACAGAGAAACAAGAAATAAGATTGCAGAGAGGAGCTATGCTGTGCTTCTTTCTCCCTGTTTCCCCCTACCCACCCTCACCGGCAGACAGTCTCATTTGAAGCAAAGGAAATCGGTAGGCTTGAGAGCTGCATCTGGATGGAAACTCGCCATTTGCTGGTGATGCATGGTGACAACAAAAATTCAGTTTCCAAAGAATCATGGATCTCTGATTGTGTTCTGGTTCCAATTCCCAGTCTGTGGTGATAAGGGCAAGATTAGTGATTTGAATTGCCTACTGTTTGGTTTGAATGGAACAGTTAACAGAAGCCAAGGGCAGCAGTTTCTCTGTGCAGTTACAGAGCAGCCTTGACCAGTGAGCTGTGCTTGACTTTAAAGCTTACTGCAATTCAGAAATTGGTGTATGTTGTTAAAGAAGTAATATTTATAGTGACATACATTCTTTCCTATCTGCTAAGTGCATCGATATACAAACCCCATTTCCAGAAAAGTTGGGATATTTTCCAAAATGCAATAAAAACAAAAATCTGTGATATGTTAATTCACATGTACCTTTATTTAACTGACAAAAGTACAAAGAAAAGATTTTCAATAGTTTTACTGACCAACTTAATTGTATTTTGTAAACATACACAAATTTAGAATTTGACGGCTGCAACACACTCAACAAAAGTTGGGACAGAGGCATGTTTACCATTGTGTTACATCACCTTTCCTTTTAATAACACTTTTTAATCGTTTTGGAACTGAGGATACTAATTGTAGTAAATTTGCAATTGGAAATTTTGTCCATTCTTGCTTGATATAAGACTTCAGCCGCTCAACAGTCCGTGGTCCCCGTTGTCTGATTCTCCTCTTCATGATGCGCCATACATTTTCAATAGGAGGTAGATCTGGACTGGCAGCAGGCCAGTCAAGCACAAACACTCTGTGTCTACAAAGCCACGCTGTTGTAGCCCGTGCAGAATGTGGTCTGGCATTGTCCTGCTGAAATAAGCATGGACGTCCCAGGAAGAGACATCGCCTTGATGGCAACATATGTCTCTCTAAAATCCTAATATATGCCTCAGAGTCAATGGTACCTTCACATACATGCAACTCACCCATGCCGTGGGCACTGATGCACCCCCATACCATCACAGATGCTGGCTTTTGCACCTTTCGCTGATAACAATCTGGATGGTCATTTTCATCTTTGGCACGGAGAACTGGACGCCCGTTTTTTCCGAAAACTAGTTGAGATGTTGTCTCATCTGACCACAGCACATGGTTCCACAGTCTTTCGGTCCACCTGAGATGAGCTCGGGCCCAGAGAACTCGCCGGCGTTTCTGCATAGAGTTGATGTGTGGCTTCCTCCTTGTGTAATACAGTTTCAAATTGCATTTCTGGATGCAGCGACACTGTGTTGAGTGACAATGGTTTTCCGAAGTACTCCTGAGCCCAGGTGGCTATAATTGTCACAGTAGCATGACGGTTTCTTAGGCAGTGCCGCCTGAGGGCTCGAAGATCACGCGCATTCAACAGTGGTTTCCGACCTTGCCCTTTACGCACTGAGATGTCTCTGAATTCGCTGAATCGTTTCACAATATTATGTACTGTAGATGTTGAAAGACCTAAATTCTCTGCAACCTTGCGTTGAGACATGCTCCTTTTGAACTGACTAACAATTCTCTCACGAATTTTGGCACAAAGGGGTGAGCCACGACCCATCCTTGCTTGCAAAGACTGAGCCTTTGATGGACGCTACTTTTATACCCAGTTATGATACCTTACCTGCTACCAATTAGCCTGCTTAATGTGGAGTCTTCCAAACCGGTGTTACTTGAATATTCTGTGCACTTTTCAATCTTATTTTTTAACTCTGTCCCAACTTTTGTTGAGTGTGTTGCAACCATCAAATGCTAATTTTGTGTATATTTACAAAATACAATTAAGTTGGTCAGTAAACCTATTGAAAATCTTTTCTTTGTACTGCTGTCAGTTAAATACATGTTCATGTGAATTAACATATCACAGATTTTTGTTTTTATTGCATTTTGGAAAATATCCCAACTTTTCTGGAAATGGGGTTTGTATATGATGCACTTCATTTCTCTTTACAGGTTTCCCCCGCTATCCAAAAGTAGAGTGTTCCTATGAAACTGTTCATAAGCCGAAATGGCGTAAAGTGAAGAAGCAATTACCATTAATTTATATGGGAAAAATTTTTGAGCATTCCCAGACCCAAAAAATGACCTACCAAGTCATACCAAATGACGCATAAAACCTAAAATAACACTAACATATAGTAAAAGCAGGAATGATATGATAAATACACAGCCTATATAAAGTAGAAATAATGTACGTACAGTATAATTTCACTTACCAGAATCAGGAAGACAGTGAGCACACTGGATGTTTGGAAGGTGGTGATGATGGTGTGTTAGGCTGAGTCGTCAGAGGTGGGAGGTACAGGAGACTGGGTTGTAAGAGAGAGAGGAAGAGGAAGACTAAAAGACACCACTTAGCTACTAGCAGAACCAATGGTAACATTGGCAGCCTTCAAGATTCTTTCTCTCTGTGTGTAAATAGTGCAAATGATGGACGCAGGCAAGTTCAATGCACGCACAATGTCTTTATTTTGTTCACCACGATCGAAATGCTTAATTACGTCCAGTTTTACGCTAAACGTAACACCTTTACAAGCTCTCTTAGGCTTTTCTGATACCTTAGGACATATATTGCTAACGGATGCACAAAATAAATCAAGACAAAGCACAGATGCTCACAGACACAGTTCAGAGCTATGGCGGCTTGATGCTGAGATGTTGAGTGTAGTTCCTGGGGAAGGAGCCTGGCGGCGTCACTCTCGCTGCTCACGGTGCGCGCTGCCTCTATAATGGCTCACTGCAAAACAAACGCTGAATGATATTTTCGCTTTTCACCTTTAGACAGTTAACATTTTGAGCCAGGACCGAGAAGGAAAGGGAAAGAAGCGAGAATAAAAAGGTGGGGGGAGGGGAAAGAGGCTAGCTGGAAGGCGATAGATGAAGCCAGGTGGGTTGAAAAGGTAAAGGGCTGGAGAAGGAATGTGATAGGAGAGGAGAGTGGACCATAGGAGAAAGGGAAGGAGGAGGGGACCCAGGAATAAGTAATAGGCAAGTGAGTAGAAGTAAAAGTGAGGTATAGAGGATGAGGGGTGGGGTGGCAGTGGAATGTGTTTACTGGAAGGAGAAATCTATTTTCATGCCATCAGGTTGGAAGCTATAGTACCCAGAGAGAATATAAGGTATTGCTGCTCCACTCTGAAGGTGGCCTCATCTTGGGACAAGAGGAGATCATTGGCCAAAATATTAGAGCGGGAATGTGAACTTAAGTGTTTTGGCCACCAGGAAGTCGTGCTTATGGTGGATGGAGTGGAAGTGCTCGATGAAGTGATCTCCCAATTTCCAATGGGTAAATTAGGGGACCACTTCCTCTATTTCTACCCCCCCCATTCCCCACTCTACCCTTTTACCATTTCTCACCTGCCTATCACCTCTGCCTGGGTGCCCCCCTCCCCCATCTCTTTCTCCTATGATCAACTCTCCTCTCCTATCAGATTACTCCTCTCCGGCTCTTTACCTTTCCCACTCACTGGCTTAACTTATCACCTTCTAGTTTTCCTCCTTCCCCTACCTCCATCTTTTTATTCTGGTGTCTTCCCCCTTCCTTAGTCCTGAAGAAAGGTCTCGGCCTGGATTGTCGACTATCTTCATTTTCATAGATGCTGCCTGACGTGATGAGTTCTTCCAACATTTTTTTGTATGTTGCTTCTACCGCCTGTACTGTTATTTTGTCTTGTGTATGTGACTCATTTTAAGGAAAAGCCTTCAAGGTGACGTTTCAAATGTGTTGATCTCCTATATTTTTCAGGCAAGAGTGTATATTACATTTGGCTTGTTGCGGCTGATATCTCGTCAGTGTTCTCGGCATTTGCTGGGTATCATTCAGCATTTGGTTACCAACTCAACCATTGCAGATCTTCATTTGGATTACCAATGCACAGTTCTCTAGTTCCTTACGAATATTTGATTTTATTGACTAAAAAGCAACAAGTCAGTTTGAGATGCTGTGCTCCAAGAAACCCAAAACAAAGTTTCACTTAACATCCTGGAGTTATGGCTTTGAGGGTGATAAGGTTGACAAGGTAGTTTTAGAAGGGAGAAATGTATTTTATATTTGAACAGATATATGCAGGAATACCCAGAGGAAGATATGTAGATTGGAGTAGCAAGTTGTAAAGAAGCAGAATAAGACTCTTAAAACTTGGGCAGGTGAACTTTTATAGTTCAGAAATCCTGAGAAAGATGATCCCGATTTTATTTTAATAATGGTAGTCCACAAAGAATGACAGTTTGCTTGTCAATAATTATAAATCTCTCAAAGTGGCAATATAGGTCCACAAGTAATCATAGAGGCTGATGAAATATTTGCTTTACTTGCAATACACTTAAATGCAAATTAGAACACATTTCAGTAGACTCTGGGTTACGAGATAGAAATAAACAGACTGGAAATTCTGGAAATGTGTTACGAAAGCAGAAAATACTGAAACACTCAGCAGGGCAGGCAGCATCTGTAGAAAAGGAAACGGAATTGACATTTCAGTCCCTTCTTAAAATTGGCTTGTTTTTTTCACTGCTATTCCACATTTGAAATTGCAGACTCAGTTGGGAGGTATATATAAAGCAAAGGTGATTTCTGTGATAACGAGAGGCTGAGACTACTTTGGGGATATCCTCTTCATAAACCTTTCTGATAGATTAATGACGAATGCCCATCAGTTCAAGGTGAATCTGTGGGGAGTTAATTAGATCATTAGACATGCGAGCAGAATTAGGCCACTCGGCCCATCTGAATCTGCTCTGCAATTCCATAATGGCTGATTTATTATCTCTATCAACCCCATTCTTTTGTCTTCTCCCCTAACCTTTGACACCCCGACTAAACAAGAACCTATCAACCTGTGATTTAAATATATCCAATGTCTTGGCCTCCACAGCTGTCCATGGCATTGAATTCCACAGATTCACTACTGTCTGCCTAAAGAAATTCCTTCTCACCTCTGTTCTAAATGGACGTTCCCTCTATCAGACTATGCTGTCTGATCCTAGGCTCACCCATTATTGTAAATGTCCTCTCCATAATCACTATATCTTGACCTTTCAATATTTAATAGGTTTTAATGAGATCCGCCCTCTTATTCTTCTAAATTTCAGCAAGTACATACCCAGAGCCATCAAACGCTCATGTGTTAAGCCTTTTATTCCCAGAATTATTCTCGTGAACGTCCTCTCCAATGCCAGTACACCTTTTAGATACGGGGACCAAAACTGTTCACAATACTCCAATCTTTTATTCATGTTAGCATCTTTCCTATAATACCATGAGCATCCCCATGTGCGGCACCTTTTTAAAGGCTGTCTGAAAATCCAAGTAAACAGCATCCACTGACTCTCGTTTGTCTATCCTGTCTGTTAGTTCCTCAAAGAATTCCAACAAATTTGTCAGGCACGATTTCCCTTTAAGGAAACCATGCTAACTTTGGCCATTGTTATCATATCCTTCGTAGTACCTCAAATCCTCATCCATAATAATGGACTCCAACATCTTCCCAACCACTGAAGTCAGGTCTAAAGTTTCCTTTCTTTTGCCTCCCTCCCTTCGTAAAGAATGGTGAGATGTGTGCAATTTTCTAGTCATCTGGAACCATTCCAGA
This sequence comes from Mobula birostris, assembly GCF_030028105.1. Lineage (NCBI taxonomy): Eukaryota > Metazoa > Chordata > Chondrichthyes > Myliobatiformes > Myliobatidae > Mobula > Mobula birostris. The sequence goes on along the minus strand of NC_092392.1, from coordinate 38,189,949 downwards.
ATCTAGTGATTCTTCAAAGATTATTACTAATACCTCCACAATCACTTCAGCTACCTCTTTCAGAATCCAGAGTGTAGTCCATCTGGTCCATGTGACTTTATCTACCTTCAAATCTTTCAGCTTCCCAAGCACCTTCTCCTTATTATACATGATAAGCAAACATCAGGACTGGTCAGCACTGACACCGAGTAAATTGTTGACTTGGGTGTTGGTAGACGAAGTTTTGTTTCACATGCCTCTGTTGACCCTTAATGGAACATGAAACATTAGGTTTTTTGTGACTGCACCAGTTTCCTCCCATGTTCACTGTTGTATGGCTCGGTCACTAAGAAATTGCCATAAGTGCAGAGGTGAGTGGTGGTATCTGGGAGTAGTTGTGGCACCCTGCAACTCAAAATGCACTGCACAATTTACTTTGCTTTTTCAGGAGTAATACTTAGATTTGAAAATTGAATAATTTTATGATATAATTATATAAATAATTCTGTACTGAGAACTTTCTTTAATTTTGACTCAGTTATAATTTCTTGCAGGCCTACTGACTTTCATAATGTTCTAAATGTTTTTTTTTGTTTTCTTCCCCCCTCCCCCCCGCAGAAGGAGAGGTGGAAAATTTTGACGTTTCCAGTTTGCCTGATGAAGTGTTGCAGAATATTGAAGCTGATAGTTTCTGGTGCATGAGCAAATTACTTGATGGTATTCAGGTAAATTGATGCCTCCTGTCCTGTATTAGTGAGGATAACTGATGAATTTTATAGTTAAAAATATATTGAGGTTGTAAATGAGCTAACAGAAATTGGGAGGTCCTTATTCCTTATAGTCACTGGATGCACAGTAATGAGGAGCATGATAAATAGGTTTGTTTTTCTATACAGAGATTCTTGTCATTTTATTGTGAAATGTTGAAGTAGGGTAGCATTTTCTGTCCCCTCCTATGGACTAATAAATTAAATATGCATTTGATTTCCTAATAAAAACAAGCACTTCATATCAGTAAATTTAATTAATTGATATGACAGCGTTTTAATCTTTTAACTTCTTTGCATTGTTGTATGCTTTGAATTTAAATTAACATTCAAAAGGCTCATCAAAAGTATTTTTCTAGCATCAAGGCAGTACCTTTTGATGTGGTTGTTTTAATGGAAAATATTTGTTTTTGAGAGTCCTACACAATGCAATTTGTCTAGAATTTTGCTGCATTGCAGGATTCTCTACCCATTAAATATTTTGGGAACAACTTTGTCTGATTGATAGCTTCTGTTCCTCTTGCAAATTCTTTTGGAATGGTGCTGAAACTTAGCTTTTTCTTCTCATTTTATGAAATCAGTTCTGGCGTAGAAGAGAATTAGGCCATACAGTCCATTGAATATTCTGCTAATTGATTATGGCTGTTTTATTATTCCTTCTCAACCCTGTACTCCTGCTTTCTCCTGTGACCTTGGACACCCTTAATCATCAAGAAACTATCAATCTCCACTTTAAATATATTTGATAACTTGACCTCTATGGCTGTGTGTGGCAATGAATTCCACAGATTAACCACCTTCTGGCTAAAGAAATTCCTCCTCATATCTGTCCTTTTATTCTGAAGCTGTCTCCTATCTCATCTCTCCCACAAGTTTGTTTAAGATTTCCAGTTCCTGACGTTTACAGTTTACAGATCCTATTTGAAGTTATTGTTCTATAGATTTGCCAAGTATGCCTGCAGAAAGAGAATCTCAGGGTTGTATGTGGTGACATGTATGTTCGCTGATAATAAATTCTACTTTGAACTAATGGAAACATGCTCCCCATGTCCACTGTATCCAAGCCTTTCATTATTCAGTAAGTTTCAGTGAGATCCACCCTAACTCCAGCTCAGAGCCATCAAATGCTCTTTTCATCCCTTGGATCATTCTCTTAAACTTCTTCCGGACCTTCTTCAACACTGCCATGTCTTTCCTTTCTAGCCCAAAACTGGTCCCAGTTCTCCAAATGTGGTCTAACTAATGCTTTATAAAGCCTCAGCATTGCATTCTTGCCTTTATATTCTCATCTTTTCAAAATGAATGCTAGCATTGCATTTGCCTTTGTTACCATGAGCTCATCGTACAAGTTAAATTGCAGGAAATCCTGCACTAGGACTCCCAAGTACCTTTGCACCTCTGATTCCTGAATTCACTATGCCTTTATTCTTTCTATCAAAATACATGATCATCATGGTGGCATCTGTTAGTCTCGCGAGACCATGGATCTGTGCCTGGAAAGTCTTGCTTCAGTCTGTGTTGGTAGAGCAGTGTCTGTTGTGGCTGTAGAGTCCCACAAGGGAGTGACAGTCTCGGCTGCGGCGACTGCACTTGAAGGCGCTGTCCTCCAGTGTTGTCTTGGTGCTGTTTTTCCGACGAGTGTGCTTTTCTTCAGGACATGATCATACACTTCCCTACACTGTATTCCATTTGCCTATTCTCCTAATCTGTGCAAGTCCTTTTGCATACTCCCTGCTTCCTCAACACTACTGCCCTTTCACCTATCTTTATATCATCTAATGTCTGGTATGCTCAACATGAAAATTAACACTAAAATCATATTGCTATGTTTAATCCATTTTTCTTTTGGATGTAGTTATGCAGCCATGCTCTCTGCAATCAGCACCGAGCTACTGATGTGACATGATTATAACTTCTTGCACACTCCCTTCGTAAATGAAAGTGCTAAAAGTGTTTTATTTTTAAGAGCATAGAAATCTAATATAATCTTTGTCCTTGGTAACTAATTTGTATGCCCAATTACCCCTTTCAGAATTCCATTTTTGTTCTAATAGATCTTTCTCTTTAATTGTAATGCTTCACTATTTTGTGATAACTGGTGTGGAAACATTAGATCTTCTTACAGTCAGCAGTTTTGAGTTTGTTCTCAAAACGGTGTCTGTCAGGTCTTATTCATATGGCAGTTTACTGTTGAGTATTATATCAGAATCAGGTTTAAAATCACTGGCATATGTCGTGAAATATGTTGTCTTTGTGACAGCAGTACAATGCAATACATATTAATAGAGAAAAAACTGAAATTACAGAAAAACTATAAGTAGTGTAAAAATAAAAATTAAAAAAGTAGTGAGATAGTGTTCATTGGTTCAATGTCTATTTAAAGATTGGATGGCAAAGAGGATGAAGTTGTTCCTGAGTTGTTGAGTGTGTGTCTTTAGGGGCTTCTGTACCTCTTTCCTGATGGTAACAATGAGAACAGGGCATGTCTTGGGTTATGGGGGTCGTTAACGATGGATGCCGCCTTTTTGAGCCTTCAAGATGTCCTGGATACTATGGTGGCTGGTGCCCATGATGGAGCTGACTAAGATTATAACTCTTCAGCTTATTTTGATCCTGTGCAATAGCACCAACCCGGTGATGCAGTCAGTTAGAATGATCTTCATGACACATCTGTAGAAATTTGCAAATGTTTTTGGTGATGTACCAAATCTTCTCAAACTGCTAATGAAATATTGCCTCTGTTGAGCCTTCTTTGTAGTTGCATCAATATGTTGGGCCCAGGATATATCCTCAGATGTTGACACCCAAGAGCTTGAAATTGCTCACTCTTTCCACTTCTGATCTCTATGAGGACTGGTGTGTGCTCCTTTGTCTTACTCTTTCTGAAGTCCACAATCAATTCTTTGGTCTTTCTGACATTGAATGCAAGGTTGTTCCTGCAACATCACTCAATTAGCTGATATATCTCCATCTGAAATTTTGCCTACGCTAGATGATACTTGAGCTTTGCGTAGCCACACAGTCACGGGTGTAAAGAGAGTAGAGCAGCGCACATCCCTGAGGTGCGCCAGTGTTGATTATCAGTGAGGTGGAGATGTTATTTTCAGTCTTTGAGGTGGATGGCAAAATACACCGTTGTTTGCATTTTAATTAGAAAAATATTTCTCATATAAAATGGTTACCAGAAATGAACTGTCACGTTATAAGATACAAGAGAAATATCTCATATTTAAATTTGAAAGTATTGTTTAACTATGTCTTAATGTGAACAAGTAATATGTTTTGGGTTTGTTTTAAACAATGACTTCAAATATGAGATCAAAATGAAATACATTAATTTAAAATATAATACAGTGTAATAGACATAAATTGTAAGTGACAGTCATGAATTTCAGATACTGATAATCTGAAATAAAAATGCTAGAAACTCTTAGCAGCGAGGCAGTGTTTGTGGAATGAGAAACTGATTTAATGTTTCAGGTGCAGAATCCTTTGACACAACTGGGCAAGGGTGAAATGACACTGATATCAAGCTGCAAGTCAGGAAGGGGGAGGATTGGCAAGATGGAGGGAATTGCTTTGATAGGTGCAATATGAGGATTGCACTGGGAATAAGCTGGTCAGTGGTTTAATGGCAGCAGTTAGGGAAAGAAAATTTTTTTTTCATAGAAGCAAAATATGAGGGCTTTTTGGAGAATGAGAACCCAAACAAAGAAACATAAAGGCTTAAGGTCAGATTATGTTCAAAGATTCAAAGTACAGTTATTATCAAAGTATGTATGCAGTATACAACCCTGGGATTTGTCTTCTCTATAGACAGCCACAGAATAAAGAAAACCACAAAAACCCATTCAAAGAAAAAAAATAAACCTCCCCCATGCTAAAAAAAACAAATCATGCAAACTGCAACCATAAAATGAGCAAGAAACACAGAATATAAAACACAAAATCGCAAGAGTCCAGGCATATTCAGTTCAGCTCAGTTCATTATCTGCAGGCTGCCCCAGTCAAAATCACCCAATATAGCAACTAAAATAGGGGTGACCAGAAACCAAAATCACATCATAACGTGAACTACAAAGTCCAATCCACAAACTGCATTAATGAACGAGCAAAACTGTGCAGTTGGATGTCTTGGCCTATAAGATATAGCTGGAGAAAGCAAGTTAATGGAAGTTGTAGAAATCAGTTTCAAATCCGAAGGGCTAGAATATGTTCCTCAAATTTGCATTCGGTTTTGTTAATAACGGTTCTGAAGGTTGTAGGCAGGTTAGATTTGGAATGCATGAAGAATTAGTGTTTTCTGTTTACAGTATTGTCAGTTTCTCAGGGCATTTTTTTTTTTAGCTAATGCTAATACTTTAAGCTTCTCATTTACTCTTGACATGAGAGAGAAACTGGGGAATTATAGACCAGTTAGCCTAACATCGGTGGTGGAGAAAATGCTAGGGTCAGTTATCAAAGATGTGATAACAGCACATTTGGAAAGCGGTGAAATCATCGGACAAAGTCAGCATGGATTTGTGAAAGGAAAATCATGTCTGACGAATCTCATAGAATTTTTTGAGGATGTAACTAGTAGAGTGGATAGGGGAGAACCAGTGGATGTGGTATATTTGGATTTTCAAAAGGCTTTTGACAAGGTCCCACACAGGAGATTAATGTGCAAACTTAAAGCACATGGTATTGGGGGTAAGGTATTGATGGCGATAGAGAATTGGTTGGCAGACAGGAAGCAAAGAGTGGGAATAAACGGGACCTTTTCAGAATGGCAGGCAGTGAGTAGTGGGGTACCGCAAGGCTCAGTGCTGGGACCCCAGTTGTTCACAATATATATTAATGACTTAGATGAGGGAATTAAATGCAGCATCTCCAAGTTTGCGGATGACACGAAGCTGGGCGGCAGTGTTAGCTATGAGGAGGATGCTAAGAGGATGCAGGGTGACTTGGATAGGTTGGGTGAGTGGGCAAATTCATGGCAGATGCAATTTAATGTGGATAAAGGTGAGGTTATCCACTTTGGTGGCAAAAACAGGAAAACAGATTATTTTCTGAATGGTGGCCGATTAGGAAAAGGGAAGGTGCATCGAGACCTGGGTGTCATTGTACACCAGTCATTGAAAGTGGGCATGCAGGTACAGCAGGCGGTGAAAAAGGCGAATGGTATGCTGGCATTCATAGCAAGAGAATTCGAGTACAGGAGCAGGGAGGTACTACTGCAGTTGTACAAGGCCTTGGTGAGACCACACCTGGAGTATTGTGTGCAGTTTTGGTCCCCTAATCTGAGGAAAGACATCCTTGCCATAGAGGGAGTACACAGAAGGTTCAGCAGATTGATTCTGGGATGGCAGGACTTTCATATGATGAAAGACTGGATCGACTAGGCTTATACTCGTTGGAATTTAGAAGATTAAGGGGGGATCTTATTGAAACGTATAAAATCCTAAAGGGATTGGACAGGCTAGATGCAGGAAGATTGTTCCCGATGTTGGGGAAGTCCAGAACAAGGGGTCACAGTTTGAGGATAAAGGGGAAGCCTTTTAGGACCGAGATTAGGAAAAACTCCTTCACACAGAGAGTGGTGAATCTGTGGAATTCTCTGCCACAGGAAACAGTTGAGGCCAGTTCATTGGCTATATTTAAGAGGGAGTTAGATATGGCCCTTGTGGCTAAAGGGATCAGGCGGTATGGAGGGAAGGCTGGTACAGGGTTCTGAGTTGGATGATCAGCCATGATCATACTGAATGGTGGTGCAGGCTCAAAGGGCCGAATGGCCTACTCCTGCACCTATTTTCTATGTTTCTGTGTATTCCTCCATGAGATCTAGGAGGATTTTTGGTGTCCTCTGTAAATTCAGACTTTAAGTACTTATTTCTTTTTCCTGCCTCTCCCTTGTTTCTCTCGAGAATTGTGCGTGTAAGGGGGCCCTTGTTAAATAATGTACTTTTTTTTCAATTCAATAGAAGATCTTACATACTGTTTTTATAATTCTTATTAGCTTAAAATCTGTCTATTTTCTCTTTAGCTTGTGGAAGTCTTAGTTGCCTTTTACTGCAAAGTAAGTGTCAAATTTTATCGAAATTGCAAGTGCACAGCAGCATTACATTTCACAGTGATTACACAATGTCGCTGCCTCTGAGAAGACCACAACTTTTTCCCTTGGGTTTGGAGGATTGTGTGTTTCAATGACCCAGAGAGCTATGCTGGCTGGGGTCAGAGCTTTATGCTTTGGCTCTTGTAGGGTCACCCATGCCAACCAGGTCAAAGAGCAGAGGCAAGGCTAAGAGTGGTTCATTGGTCCTCCAAGTTCAGGGGTTCAGATCAGGGCTAACAACCTTGACTGGTAAAACAAAATTATTACATAGACAGCAATGAAGGATTCCTTCTACATCTGAGTACAATGGTATTCCTAAGTCACTGCCTGGGACTTGCATGACTGATGGTAAATGAAGAGGAAGCTACTGATATGAAGGAAGCCATGAACGCTGCCAGAGATGGAGGACCTTTATTGTTGCCCTAAACGTCAGCGCGTATCGGGCAAAAGAAGAACAAAATGTCACCATTTAACCTCTCGTCTCTACATGCTGTACGTCTAAGAAATCTGCCTGGTGCCATTCTCTCACCCTTTTAAACACTGCGATGGAATCTGCCTCTAGCAAGATCTCTGGCAGTATCTTTCAGATGTTAACCAGCTGTGTGTGTGTGTGTGTGTGTGTGTGTGTGTGTGTGTGTGTGTGTGTGTATACACGTACACATTATATTTCATTTTTAATACTTGGTACTTTTGCTTATCATCTTTGTTCTGAACCTTTTAAGTTCTTGACCCCATTTTCAATTGAACAGTTTTTCTCCCTCTCTCTCTCCCCTTCATATTTTTAAATACCTGCAGCATATGCCCGTCTATCATCTTTTGTTCGATAAGAACAATTGTTATCCATACAACTGAGCTCCCCTTTCCTAGAATCATTTCTGTAAGTATCATTTGTATTCTGTCCAAAGTAATTTCCCAAGATGTGTCATCCAGAATTAGAAGCAGTACTTCACTTGTGATCAAAGTAGTGTTTCATAATCCCAAGAGGTTCTGCAGATGCTGGAAATCTTGAGTGACATGCACAAAATGCAGGAGGATCTCAGCAGGTCAGGCAATATGAACGGAAGGGAATAAACAGTCAACCTTTCAGGCAGAGACCCTTCATCAGGACTGGAAAGAAAGGAAGAAGAAGCCATAATAAGAAGCTTGGAGGACGGGGAGGAGCAAGTTGGCAGGTGATAGGTTGGGGTAAGGGGAAAGGTGGGTGGGGAGGGGAGGTAATAGGCGGAGATGTAAAAGGCTGAAGAAAAGTGAATCTAATAAGAGAGGATAGTGGATCGTAGGAAGAAGGAGGGGCACCAGAGAGAGGGGATGGGCAGGTGAGAACAAGAGAAGGGGTGAGAGGGGGATCCCAAATGAGGAATGGCAAAAGAGAGAATGGAGAGGGAAAGAATTTACCTGAAGTTAGAGAAATTGATGTTCATGTGATTATGAAGGTTACCCTGATAGAATTTGAGGTGTTACTTCTCTTACCTGAGTGTGGCCTCTTTGTGGCAGCAGAGGACACCATGAACAGACATGTTGGAATGGGAATGGACAATCAGATTAATATGAGTGGTGTCTGGGAAATCTGCCATTTGTGGTGGATGGAGTGAAGACGTTTAATGAAGTCGTATCCCTAATCTACATTGGGTCTCACCGATGTGGAGGAACTGTACCAGCTACAATAGATGACGGGTGAAGTGTTGCCTCACCTGCATGGATTGTTTGGGGCAAACCCACATGTTCATGGGGAGGACATGCTATTTCTGTACCGACAGTACTGGAATTGAACTCTGAACTCTGCCCCAAACTGTAATAGTATTGCGCTAACCACTGTGCTATTGTAGCGCCCCATTCTGCTTCTCCTACTCACCTGTTCTCTTCTCATCACCTCCTTCTGGTGCACCTTCTCCTTTCCCTTCTTCCGTTGTCCACTGTCTTTTAGTCTAAAATTCTTCTTTCTTCAGCCTTTTACTTCCACTTGTCCCCTCCCAGCTTCTTCCTTCACTCCTTCCCCCACCCACCCACCTTCCCCTTCACCTGCTCTCACTATCACCTGCCAGCTTGTACTCTCCTCCACACACACACACACACACACACACACACACACACACACACACACACACTCACACTCACACTCTCACACTCTTTCTTTTCTGGCTTCTGCCCCTTTCCAATTCTTGGCCCAAAGTAATGACTGTTTATTCCCCTCCACAAATGCTGCCACTAGTTCCTTTAGCATTTTATGTGTGACAGTTTTATACAATGCCTTGAAAAAGTATTCAGCTGCAACAACTATTTTCACATTTTACTGTCTCTATTTCCAGATCTAAAATACAGGTTTCCCCCGCCATCCGAAGGTAGAGCGTTCCTAAGAAATGGTTCGTAAGCCGAAATGTCGTAAAGCGAAGAAGCAATTACCATTTATTTATATGGGAAAATTTTGTGAGTGTTTGCAGACCCAAAAATAACCTACCAAATCATGACAAAATAACACATAAAACCTAAAATAACACTAACATATAGTAAAAGCAGGAATGATATGATAAATACACAACCTATATAAAGTAGAAATACTTCTGTACAACGATTGCCTGCACAGATTCTCCGTAGTGAAAATCTCACGCAAGCGCTCTTGGCAGAAAATCTCATGCAAGCGCTGTTGGCATAAATGCGCTCTCCAGTAACCTTTAAGCTATGAGGCTGGCAAATCTACCAAATAACATGTAAAAATACACAGCCTTTATAAAGTAGAAATAATGTATGTACAGTGTAGTATCACTTACCGGAATCGGGAAGACAGCTTGCCGAGTAAACTGATGATGGTGTGTTAGGCTGAGTCGTCGCAGGTTGGGTGGTGCAATGGCCCCCACCCTCTGGGCCACCGACCCGATACATTGCCGCGAAGAACGCAGCAGTAGCCGGGAGGCACACAGCACATCTTTAAGAAAAAAGCCGAAATAAACATGCTAATTAATTAGGTGCCGCCGACATGTAATTGTCGGCCCAGATCAGAGGCGATGCAATCGGAAATTGGCACTGATCTGGGCTGACAATTACGTGTCAGCAGCACCTAATTATTTAGCTTGTTTATTTCGGCTTTTTTCTTATAGATATGCTGTGTGCCTCCCAGCTACTGCTGCAATCTTCGCGAATCGGTACAATATCTGTCCGGGGCCCAGGTGTTGGGGTGGTGGGACACGGGGGTGTCATCTCATCATCGATCAGGGCAGGCAGCTCATCTTCTCCTATGACTGCCCGCCTCGATGTCGAAGATGAAGGTTCGTCGTCTGCTGTGGCTGATGTGGAAGGCTTGCTTGACTGCTGAGCCTTGCGCATTTTTCTATCATACAGTTGTTTGTAAGGACTCAAACCATCCTGCAAATATCTCCTAAACCTACGTACCCTTTCAAAATTAAAGTCGTACTTTATCATTGCAGCGAAAATCTCACACAGTTGCTTCACATTCAGTTCGCTACTGCATTCGGTTTTGATTGTTATCCTTTCCTCTTCCAATTGCATCAACTCTTCATCTATCAGTTCTTGGTCATGGGATGCCAAAACCTCTTCAACATCATCTTCGTCAGCTTCCACAAGCCAAACTCACTTTGTCCTTGCTTCGTTCAGCACGATCGTAACGCTTAATTATGTCTAGTTTTACGCTAAGTGTAACACCCTTACGAGCTCTTTTAGACTTTTCCAATACCTCAGAACTTATCTTGCAAACTCATCTGCTCACAGGCACGTGTTTAAGCAATGCCGTTCTGAATCCGGGGGAGAGCGGCTGCTCGGGACGCGACCTGCCTTTTACCACGCGCTGATTTTTTCGCGTGCTGATTTTTTATCGCGTGCTGCCTTTCTTCGTAACAGTGAAAACACCTTCTGAAAGCAAAAACAGGGTACTAATGTAGGTCTTTCGTAAGAGTGAGGTTTTGTAAAGCGAACGTTCGAAAAGCGGCGGACACCTGTATATTGAAGTATGATTTTTTGAGCTAATATACGAAACATTGTGCATCATGTCAAACCAAAAGAAAATTTCCAAAACCTGTCAACAATTGACTAAAAATTAAAAACCAAAATTGAGGCTGAAACTGTGTTCATCTGTTTTGTAATTACTATTACACTAACTTCCCTCAGTAGCAATATATTGCCTTACTAGCTCACCAAATTTGTTGAAGTAGAAAATTGGTGGTTCACCTGTTTTCAGTGAATTCAATAAAATACTGTAAACACTCCCTCTGTCTGAAAGGTCTAACAGAATGTTAGATTTTCAACAGACCAAATCAAATTGAAACAAAAGAGTATTCAAGACAAGTCAGCAAAATGATAATAGAGAAGCACACTTCTGGGGGAAGGTATAAGACCATCTGAAAGGCACTAAACGTGCCTTGGAGTTCAATGCAGTTCATTGTGGAAAAGTGGAAAACATATGAAATCTCAGCGACACTGCCTAGGTCAGGCCATTCCTGTGAACTTAATCATCGGAGAAGAATGGCACTTGTAAGAGGGGCTATGTGACGCCAACAGCACTCTGAGTGAGCTGTGGAAGTCAGTGACTGCAAATGGAGATTAAGTTCATGGCTCTACAATCCCTTAACGCCTTACACAAAAAAGGATATTTCTGGAAGAGTGGCAAGGAAGAAGCCCTGGATAAAACAAAATGCATCTCTTTGCTGTAAGGCTTTCCAAAACGTCACTTAAAAAGAACTGTAAAGATGTGGAAGAAGATGTTGTGTTCCAATAAGACTAAAGTGGAACTTTATGGCCTCAACACCAAGCGGTATGTCTAATACTGTATATCAGCCAGGTAACACCATCACTACTGTAAAGTATGGTGGAGGTAGCATCATGCTATAGGGATGCTTTTCAGCAGCAGGGAATGGGAATCTGGTCAAGATTGATGGGAAGAAGAATACTCTGAATACAGACAGATGCTGGATAAAAACCTGCTAGCTTCTGCCAGAAAGCTTAAACAGGGGATGAGGTTTGTTTATTTTAGCAGGACAATGACCCAAACCACACTGCCAGAGCAACCATGGAGTGGCTTCAAATGAAAAAAACATTGTTGTCCTTAAGTGGTACAGAGTCCTGACCTTAACATGATAGAATATCTGGCAGGACCTCAAGTTTGCTGGCCACTGCTGCTTCTCAACTAATATAACACAGCATGAATAATTTTGTAATGAGGAATGGGCAAATCATACTCCATCACATTGGGCAAAGCTAATAGACACGTATCCGAAAAGGTTGCTGGCTGCAGTAGCTGCGAGATGTGTTATAACTAGGTACTGAGCAAAGGCGGATGAATACTTTTGAACTGTTTTCATTTCAGTTTTTGAATTTTTAGCTTTCGTGCTTTACAATTTTCCCTGTTATTTGGTGCTCTATTGTGAAAAAGGAAGCATGTGATTCACAAATAAAAATTCCCAGTTAAATTGATCAGAATTTCTGGTTATATTAGCCATTTATGTTACTAAAGGGATGCGGGCTAAATACTTCCTTCAAGGCACTGTAAATATTCATCATAAACTTCCTTTCTCTTAATGTTCTCTGCTTCTATATATAAATCATCTATTTTTTAAAACCACATTTGCTACCTAAATTCTCCCTTTCAATGAATTTTGCCTGTATAATCTCTGTTCTTGTACTCTTTTTAAAATTGTGGCCTCTGGTTTCTTAGCATTAAGTTTTATTACTATCTTTCTGCCTATTCTATCATCCTTGAACTTCCTCAAAGTTCACAGAACTTCCAAGTTTTGTCATCTGCAAATTTGCACTGCAGCCAGTACATCCATGTCTAAATGGCTAATACGTTAGACAATAAATGGTTATTGTACCAATTGTGCACATTACCCTCCAATCATCAAATAATCCTTGATGACTATTGTCTGTTTCCTGTTACTTAACCAAAGTTCTGTTTGTGCAACAATAACATCCTTTTCTTTGGTCTTCAATCCTGGTGACAAACCTATTGTGTAGCACTTTATGTGACACCTTTGGAAGTGCATCATTGACTTTTCCCTTTTTGATCTTATCTGTTATTTCATTAAAAAAATTTGACATTGATTAGATTAGGCGCAACTTTCCTTTGATAAATTGGCTTTCTCTAACTAACTTGCATTTGTCCAAATGGCTAATTTTGAAACTGATTGTTGTTTCTAGAATTTTCCACACTCCGAAACTACTCTAAACTGGTTACTATATAGTTACCAGGACTAAACTTTCAACTCAGTTTGAGCAAAGACATGGCATTTGCAATTTTCTGGCCTCACATCTTTGAGGTACTTTTTCACTGGTCTCCTTGATTCCATATCCTTGGCTACCCATGGAGCTTTGACTTTAATTTATGAATCCATCTCCCTCACAGAAATGTCTCTGATCTACAGCTGAAACATCTTATACCCTTGCCTCCCTTATTGTCCACCTTTGGTTTTAATTTACCTCAGGCAAAATCTGCTTCCTCCCCCTGAAGCTGGCCCTTGACCATTTTTCTGTTACTTCACACTTTTTCTATGTATGCAGCCAAAGATTCTTTTATCCCTTGGCATTTATTCTTGGATACTTTATCAACCATTTTGATGTCAAATCATAAAATCTCCCTGTGAATTGCTTTGGGATATTTGACTATGTTAAAGGTGCTATATAATTCCAAGTTACGACTATATATGAGATGCTTTTCGGCTGTTGAAACAGTTGTGTGCTTTGTATAAAGGCATTGTTTATGTTGCAACATTGAATTACATTTTTTTCATGTTTGTTGTTTGCAAAATCAATTGAGTTGGTTAAGGAAATAATAAGTTAGCATGTTTGTGAGAAATGGATCAGCCTTAGTTTTGCAAATACAGTAAATTCCAATTAATTGGACCATTCATTAGTTGGAATAGCCTTAAAAGAACAAAAACCAATGTCCTTCCAGGTGAGGCAACACTTCACCTGTGAGTCGACTGGGGTGATATACTGCGTCCTGTGCTCCCGATGTGGCCTTTTATATATTGGCGAGACCCGACGCAGACTGGGAGACCGCTTTGCCGAACATCTACGCTCTGTCCGCCAGAGAAAGCAGGATCTCCCAGTGGCCACACATTTTAATTCCACATCCCATTCCCATTCTGACATGTCTATCCACGGCCTCCTCTACTGTAAAGATGAAGCCACACTCAGGTTGGAGGGACAACACCTTATATTCCGTCTGGGTAGCCTCCAACCTGATGGCATGAACATCGACTTCTCTAACTTCCGCTAATGCCCCACCTCCCCCTTGTACCCCATCCATTATTTATTTTTATACACACATTCTTTCTCTCATTCTCCTTTTTCTCCCTCTGTCCCTCTGACTATACCCCTTGCCCATCCTCTGAGTTCCCCCCCCACCTTGTCTTTCTCCTTGGACCTCCTGTCCCATGATCCTCTCGTATCCCTTTTGCCAATCACCTGTCCAGCTCTTGGCTCCATCTCTCCCCCTCTTGTCTTCTCCTATCATTTTGGATCTCCCCCTCCCCCTCCCACCTTCAAATCCCTTACTAACTCTTCCTTCAGTTAGTCCTGACGGAGGGTCTCGGCCTGAAACGTCGACTGTACCTCTTCCTAGAGATGCTGCCTGGCCTGCTGTGTTCACCAGCAACTTTGATGTGTGTTGCTTGAGAAAATAGTCAGGATTCTCTTTGTTATTTTGGACACAACGTTGTTGCCAAACAGTTTCTAACTAATGTCATTTGTGTGCACTTGTGTGCTGTTAGTGACTACACCTTTGTTAAAGTGAACAATTTTTAACTTGTGTCACTTGCACTGGTTTATGTTCAAAACAGTGATTTTTGTCACTGATAGGTGGAGAGAAATGTGAGAAAGTTCAGAGTTGTTTTGTTCATTGTAGGTTTCATGCATTCTTGCTTGGAGGTGCCAGAAATGGGCAGGAGAGAAAATGAAAGTATTTCACTTATTCATTAAGTTAGGTTCTACAAAGAACTTGAAGGTATCAACATTCATCTTGAATGTTAGTCATACTTTATTGATCCCGGGGGAAATTTACAATGAAAGTAAAGATTTGGAGGATGCAATCATGAAAAGCATTGTATGAAGGTAGTCCATTATCTGCACTGGGTGTCTGTGTTCATTTATAGTCAATGAAAAGAGCATGACAGCGTACACAGGATGAGTTCCTATGTCATTAACTATTAGAAACTAGCACAGTTTTCTAACACAGTTGCAACACACAGAAAATGCTGGAGGAACTCAGCAAGTTAGGCAGCATCCATGGAAATTAGTAAACAGTCAACATTTTGGTTCAAGACCCTTCTTCTGGATTTGCTGAGTTCCTCCAGCATTTTGTATGTGTTGGTTTGGATTTCCTGCATCTGCAGACTTCTTTGTGTTTATAGTACTGCTGTGGTATAGGTAGTACAAACATATTTTAACTTGTTCTGTGTTTCATTTAAATGTATAATTTGTTACTCAGTTAAATTGTAGCTTATTCTTTTTTTATATAACCTTTTAACTATTTCCATGAAACCAGTTAATTAGGACAGCCGCTTAATTGGGCCGAAATGTACTGCTCCCTCTGTCACAATTAACCGGAGTCCACTGTTTCGATAAATACATTAACATTTATAAACTCCAACAGTTGTACTGTATATTCTCTGGGGTTAGCCTTTCAATTTCCAGAGTTCTCAGCATGGTATAATAAAGCATCAAAATGACAGCATTATGTGCTTTGAATGACAACATCAAATGATTTGTTTCAAATTTTAGAATAGTAATCTTTGTGTCACATTTGAGTACAACAGTACATAAGATTGCTACTTCACTTATAACTGTGCTTCCTGGAATGCAGGCTTTTATTGTGTTGCTATTGACAGGTAGCTTTAAATTGTTATAGATGCTAACAGCTGAAGCGTAGATATATTGGCACCAAATTAGTTTCAGTTCATGCACACGTTCTTTGAAGCTTTGGAAATTCCATTAATCTAGCATCTCCTGCTGAGCAGTCTTCTGTGGAATCTTAACGATCTATATCAACCATCTATTCACCTCTACAATGCAGAAGACACTTGTGTAATTCAAAAATATTGATGCTGACGTCTTTATTGTTATGCCATTTTTTAGAAACCATGATCTTTTGTTTTTCTCATTTCCTGAACAGTGTGTTTCCTTTCTTGGCAAATGTTTTGTATTGATCTTGCAGGGGAAGCTATAGAAATGCAAATCTTTGCTGAATGCTTGGAAACGTGTATTGCCATGGCCTTTAGTACAAGTAATTGTGAAACTTTGTTTTTCAAGGACAACTACACATTTGCACAGCCAGGGATTCAGAAGAAAGTGAAAGCTCTACAGGAGCTTGTAAGTCGGATCGATGGTAAGTCTAAATCGATGTTGAATTTCTGGTGAATGGAACAGCAATATGTTAATACTGTTGGGTTTAGGGAGAAAACAGAAATGAAGTGCCATCCTCAGTCAGTTTAGAACATTATGCCCTTTGTAGGACCACTGCTGTATGTCATTTAAGGAGAATTACTATAGCATGGGCAAGTTTTGTTACTTTATGAATGCATTACAATCAAACTTCAAAGGTATTTTTTTGTTTTAAATGTAATGGCTGCAGAAGAAAAGCAGTCTACATTAAATTTACTGACTCTTAATTCTGCAGGAAGTCACATCAGCTGTGTTTTAGTTCCCTCACCGCTGAGCTTTGTGCAGTCATGCATCCCTGTCCTATTGTGAGCAATGAAATTGTGCAGTGGATCAAATTAAATATGGACTCTGCAAATTTATAATATATTAAACAAGTTAGATAATTCTGAAGGGAATTTTGGATCAGTCAGTCTGGGTGTTTGGAGATTTTTTTAAAGATGTATTTGCTATGATGGATTTGCTGTTCTGAACAATAGCAATAATAGCTGCTCGAGTCAAATCATCGTTCCTCATACCTCCCAATCCCTCTGTCATTGAGAATTTTTCATAGAAGACAATCTGGGAGACTAAAGTCATTTAGTTATGCCCTAGATAAAATATTTTGGCTAAAGCAAAGGAAGATGTACGCTCAATGGCCACTGTATTAGAACCTCCTGTATCTAATAAAAGTGAATACTGATTGTATGTTTGTGGTTTTCCGTTGCTGTAGCCCATCCACTTCAAGGTTCGATGTTGTGCATTCAGAGATGCTCTTCTGTACACCACTGTTGTAACGCATTGTTATTTGAGTTACTGTTGCCTTCCTGTCAGCTTGAACCAGTCTGGACACTTTCCTTTGACCTCTCTCATGAACAAGGTGTTTTTGCTCACAGAACTGCTGCTCACTGAATACTTCTTTTTGTTTTGTGTTTTGCACCATTCTCTGTAAACTGTAGAGATTGTTGTGTGTGGAAATCCTGACAGATCAGCAGTGTCTGAGATATTCAGATCACGGAGTTAATAAGATGGGAGAATTTAATGCTGGCTTAAAGACTGATTTGGGAAAAATGGATTTCTGTTGACCTGGTGTGACTGTATTGGAATATAGAGTATAGGTCTGGTTTCCCAATCAAGGGAAGGATATATTTGGCAGTGGGATTGCAGCCAAGGCCTATCACACTGATTTTTGGAACAGTGTATTTTCTTGTATATTGAGCAGGCTGAGTCAATTTTCTCATGACTTGAGAATAATGGGAAGTGATCTCATTGAAACACATGGTTTTCCAGAAGAGTTAGACAGGATACATATAGAGTTGATGTTTCTCCTGGCTAAGTTGTCTGGAAATGAGGTATCACAGTCTCAAAGTAAATGGTTCGGCCTTTCAAGACTGAGATGAGAAGAAACTTCTTCAATCAGAACGTAGTTAATCTCTCAAATTCTGTGTCCTATGGGGTATGGAGGCTCAGTTTTTAAATAAATTCAGGATAGGCTATTAGATTTTCAGACGTTAGGAAAATCAAAATGTGATTAGAGGAGGGGTGAATTATTGGATTCTGGAGCAGGTATGAAAGGTAAATTGACCCTTCTAGTTGTTCTGTGATCCAATGATTTACTTTTGATTTTAAGTCGTGAATTTAAAATAGAGCGAGGCAAGAGAACAAATTATTAATAATTAATAATAGAACAAATTAATGCCTTTGAAGATTATGGAATTGAAAAACTTACTGATTTAATCAATGACATTTATGAGACTGGAATAATACCAGAAGAGATGAAAAGAATCAGTATTTATCACTCTTCCTAAGAAAGCTGGAGCAATAGAATGTGAATTACATAGGACCATAAGTTTAATGAGTCATATCACCAAGATACTTATAAGAATTTTGATGACAAGAGCTAAAGTTAAGATACAAGCTGAAATAGGCAAAGAACAGTGTGGTTTTGTGAAAGACAAAGGTACAAGAAACCCAATATTGATGTTAAGGATACTATCAGAACGAGCTATTCAAGTGCAAAAAGATTTGTTTGTTTTATCGACTACACAAAAGCATTTGATAAAGTGAAGCATAATAAGTTATTTGAAATAATACAGAAAACTCGAGATCTAGATTCAAAAAATAAGAGACATCTTGGGAATCAAAGTTGGCGGTGAAAACATCAATAATTTCAGACATGCAGATGACAGTGTGTTAATTGCAAGTACGGAGGAAGAACTACAAAACTTAATTGACATAATTGTTGAAGGAAATGCAAAAATGGGTCTATCTATCAATTGCAAAAAGACAGAATGTATGGTGATATCCAAAAAGAAGGAGAATCCTATCTGCAGGCTGAGAATAAATGGGGAAGACATAAAACAAGTAAAGAACTTTTGCTACTTAGGAAGCTCGGTGACATCAGATGGCAGGTGCGACTTAGACATCAAAAGAAGAATAGAGATAGCAAAAGACACCTTTACGAGAATGAAGAGTATACTGACCAATACTAAACTAGGCATGACAACCTGCTTCAGAGTACTGAAGTGTTTATCCAGTTATGTTGTATGGATCAGAATGTTGGACAAAATCTAGTATCGTGAGGAAATGAATTGTAGCAGCAGAAATGTGGTTTTTGAGGAGGATGCAAAGAATATCATGGACGGAATGAATATCTAACGAGGATGTCATGAACAGAGCAAACACAAAAAGAGAAATAATGTATGAGATCATGAAAAGGCAACGTAAGTACATTGGGCATATGATTAGGAAAGAGGAGTTAGAATGCACGGTAATTATGGGAAAGATTGAAGGAAAGAAAACAAGAGGAAGACAAGACAATTGATGATGGAGACAGCAACCAGAGAATTGGAAATGAATACCAATGAATTGATCCACTTGACCGGAAACAGGAGTGTGTGGGCCATGGCAGTCAAAGCTCAAACTGGGCATGGCACCTGATGATGATGAGGCAAGAGGAATGGAGAAGTTTCTCTTCTGAGGATTGATAATGGAAGCATTAATTCATTTGTCACTCAGACTTGATAAGGTTGATGCCATTTGTACTTCTAAAGAAGCTTTGAATAAATATTTGAAGCAATTCATAGAATATGTAAAGAGTACGATAGTTGCATTAAGTTTGGATTGCTTGAACAAAGAGTTGGGTCAAACCCAAGAGCAGATTGGGTTTCTCTCATTCAAAGATATCTTGAGGAACATGTGTTTAACATTGTTTTTCAAAAGATTATTGTAACATGCAACCTTTCAAAGATGTACTTCTATGATTGTGGGCTTGTGTATCTACATGTCTGATGGATATGTTTGCCATAAATTTATTTTCGTAATTATGAACTTCATGTTTGTTTTTACTGCAAGATGATAAATCCACTTGATTAGTATTTACATTCTCATTAGGGATACCTGGTGGTGTCTTTTTTACAGTAAAGATTTAATGTTACTTTGACAAAAATTGGAAGTATATTTAATAGTAATCAAATATAAAACACACAAATATGGACATTTAAAGGTCTAACATGTTTATAGGAGATTGCTTATCTTAAAGGCATGCAATAGAAGAATTTGCTATAGGGAGCTGGAAGAGATGAATGTTATGTAAGGTGTTTGTGCTGTAAAGCATTTGGTT